>NC_138182.1:232555830-233872682 GCF_964194105.1 Spermophilus citellus
CTACTTTGGAGTTCTCATGGGGATTCCCGGAGAGTTCCCATTGGTTGGGGAAGTGTGGGAGGAGGGATTTCTGGAGGAGGGATATTCCGGTGGTTGGTGGTTCCTGGAGGAGCCGCGTGGTTGGCGTTTGGAGAGTTTGGGGGGGGGGGCGTGTATGGAGTGTGCTGGTAGAGTTCAGAAATAGTTTGTTCCTGCTTCAGTGGCTCATGATTTGTGCCCAGCCAGACTGCAGCAAGCAACTACTAAAAACTCCAAACCATGTGACATAGGACCTCTTTAGATGACAATAAATATGAAATAAAGTGACTGACACATTTTTTTCCTTTGTGATAAAATTATCCATATTTTTTTCTTTTGGTTTGTGAGTGCTTGGATTATAAATCATTTAGCTCTGAAATGAAAGCTCTCTAAATAAATTGGTTCCAGTGGGTTAGTCATAGAGCGGGTGGTAAATTTTCCAGTCAAAACCATAATTCTAATGAGCCGTCCTGGTGATGAATGGAGTTATCTTGTAACTTTGTCCTTAATGCAATGAGCGGTGGTAGTTGGAGAGTGAGAGTCCTGTTCTCGTATTAGAAGCCAAACTTTTACATGTGCCCAGCCAGGTAACACTTTAGAATGTTTTATTTAACAAGTTAAGCCTGAGGTCATGCTCTAGACAGTTGTAACTGAGTGTTGCAGAGAGATGGGAATTTCTACATTTCCTTTGCAAAAGCAAAATGCAGATAAGCATGTTACTCATTTATCCCTTTTTTTCTTCCTTCCCAAAGCATCTCAGCAGTTTTCTGTTGAGCTGATTTATGACATCAGTACCAAGCTGGAGATTACAAAGAGCAGTATTTGAGAAGATAATCTGAAGTTTGGATAGTGAACAATCAATTATATCAATTTACACTTAAGATATCACAACAGGATCCTCATTTCTAGATAGACTTTTTAAGGAACAAGTTCAGACAAAAAGGTTTTTGTTTTTTTTAAATGGACTGATACCGTCTCGGGTCTTAACAGACTATATTTACCCACCACCTGCTATGCCCCAGAGAATTTTGTAGGCTACATTCTCTTAGTGCCTCATGCTGTAGACAGACATGACAGGGTCATTTCCAAATACAGTCCCCTCTACACTGTTGAGAACTCGGCTGCCAGTTTCCATTCACCTGATGTGTAGCTTTTAAGATGTCAGCAGGACCATTTGACCCCACTTCTGCTAAAGCTTTCACCTGGCCATCTCACTGACAACACAAAGGGCCTGTGCTCAGTCAGCTGCAGAGTAGGCTGCAGTCTCCAGACCCCCTAGTTATGGTTAGAACTGCTGCCAAATTGTAAACCAAGCATTGTGGGATGGGAGATGGAGTAGTTTTATCCACTACACCAAATCACAGCGTGTGCTCTAGATGGAGTCTCAAGACTGTCTAGGCCCAGAATTTGATTTCACAGATAAGGCACTGGTGCCCTGGACTATTGTCCAGTTGTCCAAGTTCCCACAGGGACAGAAATAAGGCCAGGCTGAGTGTCCTAAATTGCAAATCAGTATATTTCCTTTGTGCAATGTATACTATGAACATACATTATATCATAAAGTAACATATCACTCATTAGTGATGATGCTTTTTAATTAAAATACTAGAAGTACTATTTCAATAATCACATGACTTAAGCAGCGCTCTTCAAATCTTGGTGTGTATAAAGGTCACCTGGAGGACTTGTTGAACCAAGTTGCTGGCCTGCTACTTGGTGAGGGATGGAAGCTGTGAATTTGCATTTGAAGGTGTTACCAAGTGATGCTAATGCTAGAGCTGTTGGTCTGGGGACTGCACTTTGGGTACAGTGGTCTGAAACTCATGCTAATTCCTGCTATTCCTCATGTCCACTGAATACCAATTGAGTTACATGGTTAGCTCCCCAGCAGGAAGAGTTATCAGTGAATTTTTTTTTTTTTAACTCAAGAGTGCACTTTTCAATGGATGTCTGTTATATTCTGGTACGGGATGAAGAGTTTGACTTGAGTCAGATGCCCTAGGTACTCGGCTCAGGGCTCTGATATGCTACATGATCTTAAGTCATTTTACACTTAGGCTTCAGTTTTCTCACCTGTAGAATGAGGATAATGTCTTCTAACTTGTATAATGTGAAAAGATTGAATCAGGTAAGGGATAAGAGAATTTTAATGGATAATTATCACAGAAACCAGTCAGGAGAACAGAAATTATAGCCATATTCTACTTGATATTGTTTCAATCAACTATGGATCACATGCATAATGGTGGGCCCACAGGATAATAGTGGAGCTGAAAACTTTCTGCTGCCTATTGACATTAAACCCAGCACATTAGCCACTTGATGCTGGTGTAAACCTACTGTGATGTCGGTTATATAAAAATATAGCAATTATGTGTAGTGTGTAATACTTGAAACTGATAAAAAATAACTGCTACTGATTCATGTAGTTACTATACATAACCTTATAACCTTTTTATGGTTAAAGATTACTCCTGCTTATAAAAGTTTACTATGTAACAGGATGTCATGTCATACAAGCAGTACCCTCCTGTACCTCATGTTCACTGCACCGCTTGACTGCATTGCTTGGCTTGATTGAATTTCATGTTTTGTTCACGAGTGGCTCAAGTGTGCTATATCACACATAGGCACCCTGTAGCCTAGGCATGTAGTAGGCTTTGTATCTATCTCCACAATGTTCTCCCAAAGACAAAAATCACCTTTCTCCTGTCATTAAGTGATGCATGATTATACTCTAAATCTTACAGAGAACATTAAATAAAGAGAACTACTCAGATGACAGAAACATTCAGAAACCAAATGGATGGTGAGGGAAACCAGAGCTTTAGCAACAGCATAGAGCTGGGACCACTGCTTGAGTGAGCAAAGACAGGTGGAGGCAAGGTTGCCAGAACCTCCTCTGAGATCTGGGGTATAGAGGATTGCTCAATTTGGAAAGAGGGTCTGTCCAGCTGGAACTGTCACCATGGAGGAGACTCACTTCCTAGAAACTAGAAGGCAAAATACCTGGGGAATATAGAGCTGTGCTACCACACAGAACAGGGGAAAGGCAAGAAGAGTCTCAGCTGCTGCCATGTTTAACCAATGCTAGTCATTGTTGCCACAACAGTAATTATTTGTGTGCCCCCACCTCTGTTCTTAGACCATTTCTCCTACACATCAAGGATCCTCCCTGTGCCTATATGTAGAGAGAATGTCATCTACGAACAAGGTAGCATGGTCATAAGTTCTGTCAACAGGAAAAAAACAAAGGTAACAGTTGTTTCACAGTAGGAGCTGTTGCTTGACCAAGTGATACTGTAAAACCTGCATTTATAGTATAGTTTAGCTAGTTTATACCACTGTCACACCACCGTGTACTATCCTTGCACTGTGTTCAAAATATGCAAACCATACAAGAGACAAAACCAGAGATCATCAAAATCCAGTTACTAGAAGATTATTGTCAAGGTTTGGGGATGAATGGTGGAGGGGAAGGGTACAGGAATAGAGCATTCTTGTTTTTTTTTGGTAGCAAGAACCTACCTTGAAATGACAAATACAAGCATTTCTTTTCCTCATTAAGAATATAGTGAAATTGCCAGGTGCAGTAACCCCTGTAACCTCAGTGGCTCAGGAGGCTGAGGCAGGAAGATCATGAGATCATAAGTAGCCTCAGCAACTTAGCTAAGCCCTAAGCAATTCAGCAGACTCTGTCTCTAAATAAAGTATAAAAAAGGCTGGGGATATGCCTCAGTGGTAAAGTGCCCCTGGGTTCAATCCCTGGTTAAAAAAAAAAAAAAAAAGTGAAATCATGGAAATAACATTGAGAACATTCATGTGGCTGTTCAGTTTCTTCACTTTATAAAAATGAGATAATGTGATGATGAAATAAAAGGGGTAGGTAGAAATCAATGAAAACTAAAACATTTATAAATTGAGAAGAGAGTGAGCTGTTTGGGGATATTTCTTAGGTGACAACTGAAATTTCAAACCCAAACTTAAGTTTCAAAACAACCTTTATTCTGTTGAAGACCTAATACAATGCATCAAAGCAACTTAAAACAAGACATAGCTCCACTGAATCTATAACTTGAACAAAATGTCAAGGAGGCACACTCCCCCCACCCACCCACCCTAGGTGCCTTGTAAAGGCAAAATTACAACTGACCATGACATCCTCCCTCTCGTCAAAAGACCAACTTTATTTTAACAATGTCATATAAACAGATTTGTAAAAACATCGAACAGATTGTAGCTTTAAAAAATACACACATATAAATGAGAATTTTTTTGTTTTGCTTTTTTTGTTTTTTCCTCTTTTAAATAGCAGCATCCTGGGCAGCTAATGCTATCTCATGGTGACAAGTTTAACATTAAGTTGGATAGTCTTTCCAATTAATCCAATTCCATTCCCTCTCCACTCATCATACTAATATGTTATATAACTAGATTTTTAAAAAATAATAATTTGGCATTTTGGAACTTTGTCCCATGTGAGGCATTGTGCTTTAAACTGCCCCTTCCTTAAATGACCCTAAATTCAAACAGATAGCAGAGTCTGCCTTCCAACTGACTTGGATACCATGCATAGCAAAAGCAGTTGTTAAAACCGGCAGAACTTTTTTCCCCAATAAGGAACATCAGTAGGACTTCCCAAACACATTACTAGTTCATAACCAGCTATATGACAAAGTAATTCGTTCCCCACAGTGACAGCTCACATAAACACACTTTGACTTGACACACTGAAAATAAGGATTTCCAAGATAAGTCATCTAGACCTGCTCCCTAAAAGGAGTAACTTCTAAAAACCAAAGAGCCAAAGAATTATGAACTTCTCACTTCACTTGCCAACAATTTTCACCTTTTATAAGACAAAGCAATCTCAAAGGAAAAAACAACCCATACACATATACAAGAACTGTACTAGACATCTGCTTGTTATGTACTTGAACTCAATGACTGTGGATCTGTCTTGGCTGAAAGGTGTACTGGAAACAGTCCATGCACATATACATATATACATATACCCAGGGCCGTGACATTGTCAAATGTTGCCAACATATGCCTTTTGCCTTTTCACATGGTTATGATCACTCTTGCATGGAGTATGAGGTCCCACTGCTCCCACTTCTATAGCCTTTTCACAGCTCTCTGCAGCCTAGTTTCTGGCTTTGACTTTAGGATGCTACATTGGGTGGGAAAAAATGAATGCATGGATAAGAATCACATAGCAGGAGTGGCTCTGCTGTCTCCCTTCATACTCATGAGCCAGAAACCGTTAGGAGATGACTGAACCCACAGAGCCCTGATGGTCAAACATCCACAAGGACAAATTTGGTGTGCATGCTACCTTAGGTCAAAAGGCATTTGACGGAATAGGTCTGATGTAACTCGCTGCCACACAGAACACCGAATCCTGTCTTCTGTTCAAAGAAAAATCTATTGCACTTCTGCTTGTGAGACACAAAAATGAGGCAACTGTCTAAATAGCATGTTGTTTTGCAGAATGTTGAAGCAAAAAAATTGTAGCTTTTAATGAAACATCCGACCTCAGATGTATTTTAGTAATTAAATGAAAGTTATTTGTATTTAATAGCATACATGATGTGCTACCAAAAAACAAAAAAAAACAAAAAACACCAAAACCCCACAAGTCTAGTTTATCAAATACTTGTAACTAACAAACTTCATTATGATGTGGCAGGATATCACCACTGGAAGTTTTAAAGCAAAGACGGACTAAAACCAGGGAATCATAAATTGTCTGGCAATGAGAGGGAGATGGTCAGATCAGAAGAGTCAAGTCTGAGGGCGGCAGTCTGACCGAAGATAAGACTTTTGCTCTCGGGTAATGAGTAGCTTCATAAAAAGAAGAAAAATAATACATTCTACAGAGATTAACTCAGGTGCTAGACTGATTCTTCCAAACGATTTTTTTTAAAGGAACATTAAAACAAAACACCCTCATCTTAGTATTTTATGAAGAGAGAAATAAAGTTGTGGGTGAATCTAATATTGAGAAAGGGAAACTGAAACTGTAAGATTCCATTTTAATCCAACAGGGTAGTGACCATGATCATCATCAGCCTTCGCCCCTTCCGCCATGGGTACAATTCCTGCTGAACAGTAACAGCTTTTGCATATGTAAATCAGGGAGGGAGACTCTCAACCTCACCCTAAATTGGAAAGATGTCACCACAAAATTTTTCCTTTCCCCACCCTCAAGTACAACACACGATTATTGGGATGAATGACAAGGACTGTCATCTGGATTCCTGCAATGACCACCACGACTTGAACGAGCTTGAAGGAACTCCACACAGCCCAGAGCAGCAACCAGATGCCTGTGTCTACTTGCTTTATGTTCTAAATTGAATAGAAAGCTAGGAAAATAACAAGTATCCAATTGAAATCTCAGGTCATGCTTTTTCTAAAATGAACATTTGTTGGTTATCACAACTAATGTTAAAAAGAGAGGAAAAAAAATACATTTTCTAAATGCACAGATTATACCTTGAAACCAGTGTGCTAAACCAAGGAGGGTGGGGAGCATTGTTCCAGGAAACCCAAAATGAACTCTCAGCACTTTCTTCATCAGAACTGAAATACCTGACCAGCTGCACTGGGTTAGAGTTACAGTAGGTGTGTAATTATCATTAATTGAGAACAACTAGCAAGTCAAAGTGGGAAAAGACTGAAGCAGAAGCAACTTCACTTTGCAGTTATTCGCCACTTGTCTGAATTGTGAGAAAGTGCATACCACCCCTCCCACCACCCTGCCTGTTACAGCCCCTGGCTATTCCTCCCCCCAACCCCCAGATTCAAGAAGTTCACAATTCATTATAAAACAAACATTGCCAGGTACCGTATTTTAAATCTTAAAACAACATTGTTGGACTCAGCGATACTTTGTCATATTCATACATCTTTTTCTTTTCTTTTTTATTGAATAAAGCAGCTTTGAAGCTTATCAGGCACTGCCCAACAAAACATTTAGTCCAAAAAAAAATCTGTTATGAACTTTTTAACCTTGGGCTAACCGCCAAGTACTCTGTACAAGAAAAACTGTAAAATTATTTCATAGTTTTAATTCTGAAGCCATTATTTTAAAACTGGCATTCTGTACATTTCTTCTTTAAAAAAAGGATAAGAATAACAAAAGGAATATTAACAAAAATCAGAACAATATTTTCAAGCAACAAAAACTGGGAAGGGGAAAGCTTATTCTGAAGGTATATTTTTAAACTGATAACAACTTAATGAAAATTAAGAATTGCATAGCGCTGTGCATTTAGCCTTCAGCAAAACAAAAAAGAAGCTATTTGGTTTTGATACAAATCCATCTATTTGATAGTTAGTCATCCGATATTATGTACATATTTTATATACTTAATGTCATTTTAACTCCTGTTTTCCACGCTCCATTTTTGTTGGTAGGTTGTTTTTATCTTGACAAGTTTAAACAAAACATTTTATGGCACTTTGCTACAACAGATTTCCCCTTGAACATACATGAACCGATGTTCTCCCAAGGTGCCCCTTGTGAGCAAAGTGCCTTTCTGCTACATATCGTTCGGTTGTTAAGAAATGAAATAATCCACAGTGCGATGCGTCTGGGCCCACTGTGCACAGCGACACCCAGGCTAAACCAGGCTGGACCCAGCATTCTCGGGTGTGGGCTCCTCAGCCCTATTTACCTTCTGGTCTCCAAAGTCCCAACTTATAGCTGGTAAAGCTTCAGAAAGCATTAACAAGCACCATGGTTAAAGGCCTCTTTGTCCCTGCACGCAGAGATTTTTGCATTTCTTTTTCTCTTTGTGTTGTGTTTGTGGCTTTAAATTAAACCAAAAAAAAAAAAAAAAAAGATAAGAATAAGCAGTCTGGGTTAGAAAGATCTGATCATCCTGCAGCTCTAGGTTGCGAGTGTTCCCCTACTTCTTTTTTGTCCAAGAAAGCTCTAGTCCCATCTGAAGACTGACAACTTCCTTTCTGCAGCTCAATTCACAGGTCAGGCTGGAGAGGAGCCCTTTGCTTTCCAGAGGCCTCAGGGTGGCTGAACGTCAGGAACAGGATCAGAGGGTAGCGCTTCATCGCCTCTGCTGTGCATATACCGGGTATGCTAGTGTGACGTTGAGGGAGTCGTTGTGCTGCACGAGGGAGGTGTGTTGGTAATGTAGCACCAGTTCCTTCAGGGAGCTGTACAGGTTATAAGGCTCCGCAAAGCCGTAGCCAGTCGCTGTTTTGTTGATGACACAATGCTTGACTTCACCGTCCACCCTGGAGAGGAGACAAAACAACTGCCTTTTGAGTATGCCCAGGACAATTCACAGCTCTATAGGGCATCTTTAATAAGGTTATCATGGTGAAAGAGCACATTACATGGGAAGGTGAAACTGTCCAGGGTGCTGTCACTTATTTACTGGCTAAGGGTCTTGAGTAGGGCCAAGCTCTGGGGCCAGCTTCATCTTTAAGATGGTTTAACAGGAGGACAAGAGTAACATGAATGTAACAGGCTGAGGTGGTGCATGTGAGGTGCTTGACAGAATGTTCGGCATGCAGTAAGCAGGCAGCGAAGAGAAGAGCCGTTCCCAACCGTTGTGACAGTGAGTGCAGCCCAGTGACAGCAGCACTCTCTCCCTCCAGTCACAACTGATAACAGGATTCCTTCTTTCAGCCCTCCTCAAAAGGTCTACACAACTTTCCATGTCTGCATCTACTCTGAGTTCTCCTGTTCTCCTACTCCAAGTTCTGTGTCATTCCTGAGAGGAAGAGTAGTTCTGCAGTAAATGGAGGTCAGCCTTGGAGTATACGGTATTTACAACTTTTCCCTATTAGAGGACGTTTATGTCTCTGACATGGTGATGCAAATGGTGACACCAGTGACCCAAACTCACTCTTCAAAGGACTCTACACAATAGTAAGAAGTAAGTGGGGAAAAACAAAGAAAAACAGGCCATGTGACAGAACTAGGTCTCAAAGCCAGACAGGGAAGGGGTCTTTCCTCGTGTGGCTCTGACATGTAGATATTTTATCTATAGGAGGTGTTCTTATGTGAATGACCTCAGATTCCAGCGGTATTAGCCTTCAGAGGCAAAAACAAACAAACAAACAAAAAACCATGGGGCAGGCATTACTATTTCCATTTTAAAGATGAGAAAAGACTTAAAGACGTCTCATTCTCTCATTTGCTGCCAAATTGGAAAACAAACTCCAATCTTCTAAATAAAGGGCAGGTTTCTTTGGTAGATCTTTTTTCTTGGTGGGGGTGGGTACTAGGGATTGAACCCAGGGGTGCTTTACCACTGAGCTACATCCCCAGTCCCTTTTAAAAACTGGTTTGAGACAGGATCTCACTGTTTTGCTAAAGCTGGCCTCAAACTTGTAATCCTCCTGCCTTAGCCTCCTGAGTTGCTGGGATTACCGGCATGTATCACCAAACCTGCTATGAGAACTTAATAGACATAATATCCAAGTCTAACTAGAAGTGTCTATTTTATTTCCTCTTTTGCATTACTATACTATAAGATTCAAAGCTAGAACTTTTTCAAATCCTTACCCTTAATGAATAAATGAAACATAAAAACTAGTTTGCCAGAGATACATACACTACGGAGCAGGCGTAGCAGCCTTGCTTACTGCTCTCCCGGACAAGAAAAGTGCCATCTCGCTTCCCTCGCAATAGGTTTTCAGCTTTGTTTCGGTTGCTGCTTCCAACATTCCATGTCTTCTCATCATGGTGGGGTAAATCCTCATCGTCTTCCACCAGAGAATATTGGCTACATAGACAAGAGAGAAGGTTTCTGAATAAAAAGTGCAGGAACCCCCAGCATGCCTCACTTTCTCCCCGCAGGGCCCTCTTACCACTTCCACCTTGTTCTGTCCGACTCCAACAAAGTCAGAACAACCATCAGGTAGCTAGATCAACCCTGCTTCTCTGACCTGAGTTTTCTTATTAATGTTTAGCCTCCAATGTCACTCCACAGGACAGAGTTAGCAATAAATACTATCTCTGTCTCCAAGTCAGCAACCACACGGAGGTACCGAGGCAGAGGGAAAACTATTAAGTTATCCTGTTTATCCAGTTTAGATCGGGAAATTAATTAAATAGGAGGACTGCCAGTTTTCAAATAATTCAAACCAAACATACACTTAACCTTCAAAATATACTAAACATAATTTTTTTTTCATTGAAGCTTCCAAAAATATTTTGGGATTTTTCAGATGTTCAGGGACATCATTATGGACACAGGGTCATTTTACACAACTATGAGTAAAAATAAATCCAAGTCCTCCTTAGCTAAACTTTCCTCTTTTTAAAATTCCAGATAATGACACGGAGTTTATAATTTTCTCCTATGAGATGTTCCAAACTCAGTAACTAACTCCTCACTTGTTATGAAAACAAAATATGTCATGAGTCTTCCTAAAATGAGGACAACCTTTTGCTCTCTGTCATCTTAGTAACTAGCTACTTACTCTTCAGTATTTTCGTTGCCTAGCCACTCATTTAGCTTCTTTTGCCGGACACCTTTTTGAGTCAGCCACCTGGAAAACAGTTTTGAAAAGAAAATGCATTAATAATTTGTCCTTAACCTTAGCAATCGCCAATCATCCCCTACCAGGGTTTTGTTTCAAATACTTACATCAAGTACTGGTCCCTGGTCTTTCTCAGTTGAATGAGGTCTGGCTTAATGCTGTTCATACGTTTGTCAATCTCACGATACTCAGCTGCCTGCTTCTTCAAGTCTTCCTCCAACCTTCTTCTACTGTCAATAATTTCACTGATTCGAGACTTTAGCTTATCATAATTATGCATAATCCTATAAGATAAGAGAAATGTTATCTGTATTTACTTGGGTACATCAGGTAAGTTCTCCCAAATTTATGAAAAGTTTCACTATTGTTTCCTGTAAGTTTTCCTCTGATAAAGAATGTCTTCCTATCATTTTAAATTATCCAAAGCACAGAAATTGAGACCATCAGTTTAAGCAGTCTTAAAAGATTTTGGTTATTTCTAGAGAGAGGAGGAAAAAAAAGTCACAGTTCACCCACCTCTGTATTTCTTTTTCATTGCCTTCACGTTTAAACTTTTCTATATATTCTTTGCTGTACCGTTCCTGGGTTTGGCACTGTTCTTCAAATATTTTTATAGTTTCATTAAATGCTTCAATAGCTGTCCTTTTCATTTGGATTTCCTGAAACAAAAATTTAAAAAGACAATGTCACATATTTCATAGAACAACCTCTTATTGCAAGATAGTATCAGCATTTTTGACCTATATCATCATCTAGCTTGGAAGAACAGTTGTCCTGGGGTATCATGGAGGTTGGTTCCAGGACCTCTCTGAGATACCAAGGTCAGTGGATGCTCATGTCCCTCATATCCCTTATATAAAAAACAGTATTCAAAAAGAACCTGTATATATCTCCTCCTATGAAAGCTAAATCATCTCTACACTACATATATATATAATGTAAATGTTATATAAATAATGGTACTATGTTAGCAGATTGGGATGTGAATTTAAAAAAAAAAACCACTGATAGAATTTCAGAGACACACATTT
This sequence comes from Spermophilus citellus, assembly GCF_964194105.1. Taxonomy (NCBI): domain Eukaryota; kingdom Metazoa; phylum Chordata; class Mammalia; order Rodentia; family Sciuridae; genus Spermophilus; species Spermophilus citellus. The sequence goes on from NC_138182.1 coordinate 232,567,404, forward strand.
CCTTTGAAGAATTTCCTCAATCTATGGAAAATGATTATAGCTTCCATCTTTTTAAGCCATTTCTGTTATAGTATCCAGGATGCCTTCTCTCCCAGATGCTTCAGGGCCTAGCTCTAATCTCTAGAAAAACACTGTGGGCAAATGTACCCCTTTTCTTTTGGCAACAGGGCACATGAATGTGAAACTTTCACATTAAATCAATTTAAATCTCACAGTAACCCCTTCAGTTATCATGTGATCTTAATTTACCATTCTGATAACTATAGGTTTCATTCAGTAGGGTTAGAAGTTCTATGCTGGAATAATCAACAATGACTCACAAATAAATGACCTCCCTCCCACTTCATCCCCCAATCACAGCCTTTCTTATTCTTTTTTTTTTTTTTTTTTTTGAAGCTGTCCAGATTTCACAAAAACTCACCTGGGAAGTACGGGTATATTCTTCATATAATCTATCATATTCCCGACTTTTTTCTTGAAATTGAGTGTTATATTCATGTAATTTTTTCCCCACAGCTTCAATATTATCTTCTTTGACAACTTGATCCTAAAAAAAAATAAATTTAGTTGGTAAGGTATTTAATCAAATTACTACCGTTTAAAGATTTTTTTTTCCATGTTGCCAATTTTGTTAATCTTGCTATTTGATTTAGCAATTTTGTGGCATGTGTAAAGTTTTTCAAACATGATTCCATGTAATTTATGTGCTTTAAAATTTTCTATAGATTTGAAAGTATCTTGTCTCCACATTATGATAATATGAGGAATTCAGTTTTGATTACCTGTTGGTATTTGGATACTGGATAAAGTAATTTCACATCCAGTTTTGGATTGTACTGAGCTAGAGATTCATTCCGGTAGTGGTTTATTAGTTCAACCACAGAATTGAAGGTTAATGGGTCAGAGAAGCCATATTTTCCATCTCGGTGAAATATTTTGATTAATTTGTTATTTCCTCCTTTCCTGTAAATACAAAAGAAAAATAACAGTATTAAAATTTCTTAATAAAGAAATATGATTTTATGTCACAAAAACCCCAACTGCAGCTGCATTCTGAGACTCACCTTAGTGTAAGAGTATAATCGCCATGCATTTTAGTAGAGGCATCTCGTACCAAAAAGGTTCCATCTGCTGTATCTCGAAGTTTTTCATTAACTTCTTCCCTGGAATGAACAGAACACAAGACAATGCTTACCTTTTGAATTCAGTAATCATAGGTTTACATTCTTTCTAACACTTTTTAGTTGTTTTTTTTTTTTTTTTGGACCTTTATTTAATTTATTTATATGCCGTGCTGAGAATCGAACCCAATGCCTCACACCTACTAGGCAAGTGCTCTACCACTGAGCTTCAGAGCTACAACCCCAAACCCTACATTCTCTTATATATATATATATATATATATTTTAAGTTGTGAATGGAGCTTTATTTTACTCATTGATACATGGTGCTGAGAATCTAACCCAGTGCTTCACACATGCTAGGCAAGTGCTCTACCACTGAGCCACAACCCTACCCGCTACGTTCTTTCTTAATAGACTTTTTTTGCCGGGTGGCACTGGGCATTAAATCAAGGGCCTTGTGCATGCTAGGCAAGTGTTCACTCAGCAGCAATAGACTGTTTTTTAGAGCAGGTTTAGGTTCACAGCGAAACTGGGCATCAAGTACAGACAATTTCCATATTCTAACCCCTTATAGATTTATATTTAGATGTTATGTTTTTAGAGTTTACTAATTCCATATTTGTTTATAAGGACATATTAATTCCAATGTCATTAAAAATAGGTACATGAGGGCTGGGGGGTACAACTCAGTGGTAAAGCATTTGTCTAGCATTTGCAAGGCCCTGGGTTCGATGCCCAGTCCAGTACTACAAAAAAAAAAAAAAAAAAAGAAAAGAAAAGAAAAAAAGTATTCACTTTCATATTGGTATATCTATACTACAAAGATTCTACTTATTTTTTCAATCAATGTCCCTGACAAACTAGCACAAAAATTATTCCTAAAAGGCTTTCCTCCTACCACTCTCTACTCTCCAAAAAAAGCTAACTGGGGAAAAAAAAAAAAAAGACATTTTATGTTACTGTGTTTAAGAAAATAATATTAATAATCACAGTTCTGCTCAACAGAGAATGCCTCTACATTTTGCCTTAAGGCAGTGCCATGTCACCTTGGTGCTTCCCTGACATCTTTGTCAATAATAAAACTTCCCGGTTATTAACTTCCTGGGGCACTGAGCTCCCACAGTGCTCTAGCGCCCAGGGACTTTTTTGGTCGTCTTTGGAAAAGAACCAACTATACTTCATGCGTATGTTGGAGGATATCCTAAAAATGGAACTTAGCAAGCTGGTGCTTTTCCTTCTCTTCATGTAAAACTCTGTATCGACTGAAAATGAAGAGTTCTGGGTCTTACCTCGAGATCTCTCCCCAGTACCATTCAGCATCCTGTAAGGAAATATTGTTGTTCATACTGTTGTTGGCTGCAGTGGTGGGTTTGGGCGGTTTAGGAGGCAGTGCTGCAAGTGAAAGAGAAAGGAAAAGTTGTTTGCAATTCCAACTCCAACTGAACATTTAAACTTAGACCTATTTTTTTTCTTCAGATAAACATTTCCATTACAACAAAGAAAAAAAGAAATTGGAAATAGACACCCAGTAATTCACAATTCCATACACGATGAAAGACAGTTAAAAGAAAAATCTTAGAGTGTGGCTCAAAAGGAAACGAAACTGAAAAGGAGAAGAGGGAGACTGACAGGCACAGAGAATCTAGAGATGAACAAATAAATTGGGCTGGCCATGTAAATAAATTTCAGAGTAGACCCAGAGTCATGAAATTTTCTATACTTCTAGATTTTTAGCTATATTAAAGTTCTGTGCCTGGTCAAATCCATCTAAAGTAAGAAACTATGAACATGAGCAGCAGCAGTAACATGACTTGGCTTTAATTTTCTTCTTACTTAAGTATAAAAGACAAATTTGGTCTCTGTCTTCCACAAATGCTATTGCACTAATAAAACATACTGCTATAGATGAGCTTTTTTAAGAAGAGGAATTGGTTTTCTCTAATCTTAGTATTTCAGGCACTGTTCTGCCAAAAGCCACTTTAAGAAATTCATCTGTGACCTAAATCTCCTTAGTATTCACGTTAATATTCTGCTGGATAAATTGTGCTCTATGTGCCAGGTCTGGTTAAAAATCCTATCCCCTTTCTTCAATGTCAAATCAGTATTCATATATGAATTGGTGACAAATAAAAAAGGCTGCAGTGTTTCTTAATTGGGGGGGCACTAACATTGAAAGAAAACAATTTAGGAAATAAATCTAGGATTTGTAGCTAAATTTAAAGGCATAAGTTTTAAAGAACTGTTATTATTTTAATTTATATAAAAATTATTTCAGATGTTTATCAAGAACATTTTACAAAGACCGGGACTAAATAATGAAAAGCCACCTTTTTATCATATAGTATCTTAATAAGAAAGAGAATAAGCCATCTCTATATCTGACTTAAAATAGTTTCTCAACAGTTTCATTGAGAACTAAGTTGTAATCACTGCCACATTTTATGTGCTTTCTAAAGTACCAAGTGTTATCACTGCAAAGTACCACACTGTTCTCATCCACTGTCAACAGAGAAAAGCAACACAAAGGATGCATCCTTTTAATTAAAGGAACAATATACTCCAACTAGCAAAGGATCACAATTAACAAAAGACACCAGTAAAAAAGTGGAATCTAATTCAGATCCTTTCAAGTAAGAATCAGCATTTACCCCACACAGCTTGAGCTGCTTCCTTCCCCAGGCAGTCAAACAATCTGTTTAATTTTTAAATTATAATCAAACTAATTTTTATCAATGGAACAAATAAATAAAAACAGCAATCTACAGAGGATCTGTTATGGCAGCTTCCAAAAAATTAAAAAGCCACAAATTTAACTGACTTGCTCCATTAATACTGCAGTATTACCTGGTGGATCCATTTCTATATAAAACATCAAGTCTGTGCCACAGTTTATATCTGTCTTGGCATATTCTAAATCCAGGTCTTCCATATTCCAAACAGTGTTGTACATTTGTGCGAGAGTTTCCTTGGCTGAGCTCAGTTATAAGAAAAGAGTCCGGCTTTCTTTGTAATGGTGTCTTGGAATTCATTTTAAAACCTATAAGGGGCTGCACTGTAACCTATTACATCACACATCCCAGCCAATCAAGTCAGAAAAATGTCACCAGACCACTCCTGCTTCATCAGTTCTCCTCTATGCCAGCCTTCACACAGTCCCAGCCTCACCAAGGACCCACACGGAACAGAACTGCCAAGTACATAGGCTCAGCCTTTCCAAAGGTGTTTAATTTGACTGTTCTCCTCTAGCAGTGAGTTTTCTAATTCCTTTTTTATTACTCCTTGCAGCATGGTACGCTCCGCTGTTGGCAGGTTGACAACAGCTGATACACTGCAGCTCGTAGCTTTTTTTCCCCCTAGTGCATCTGTGTTTATAGATAGCCTGGCCATTCCTTCATGTAAAAATCTTACAAAGGCATCAAAAGGTTATCCTTAAGCTATACTTTACAGTCCTTAAATACCAACCATATATATTAAAAGCAGAAAGGATTGAGACTAGCTTTTTAATTTGAGTCCTCCAAAATTCGCTGAAAGCTTAGAACTTAAACACTCATCATTCTACCATATTAGAAAGGGCAATTAAAAGAAAATGCACAGAATTTTTTCCTGTATCAAACATGCCAAACTTAAAAATGAGACTTCATAGAACAATGAAAATTCCGAATTTTACTGTAGAAATGAAGATGCCTGTTTGCAGAAATAATAAACATAATTGTCAACATTCCTTATTAATGATAATTTTAATGTAACTATCTAACATAACTGGGAAAAAATGCTTCTTTCAAAAAGAAGCCATGTGTCAGACTGTAGAGTTGAAGAACAGTGATCTTTCCAAAGTATTCCACTGATGAATCCATCTTCAGTACAAGCTGCTTGAAGGGGAGGGTGATGTAATCTTTTTTTCCCCCTTCTAGATCAAATGCCTCACTCAAATATTCCTCCTTAGCAGTATTTAAAGAAATCACTTTTCCTACAAATCTAATAATTTTGGTTCTTAAAAAACCATTCTGCATATAAGTCTGTCACCCTTACTGGAGTCTAATGGACATTCCCACTGTGACCCAATCACTTTTGACATTTACAATATATGTGTGTGTGAGGGAAACCTTCTTACAATGTAAATGTGGCTCATTTAAAAAAAAAACTATAGCAGGGCTTTGTGATCTATGTACATATGTATGTCACATATTTCTGTGACAATTTAAAGAACACAGAAGCCCTTAAAATTTAGGTTTAGACTTTCTATCAAATTTGGAATTATAAAACATATTAAAAAGCAAACCAAGGCACTGTATTCTCTGGGCACTGTTCACTTGGGTCCCCTACTTCGTGTTCCCCTATTGGAGAAGACAGGCTCAACCTATTCCCTTCTACTTTTTCCCACTCAGCACTTTACCTAAATGCTTAGGCAAATAGTAAACTCAAATTCAAGTAAAAATGGCCAAAAAGATAAAAAAATGGTTGTGGTAGGATATGTCCTTGGGTAGGATTCAGGGGAAAAAAATTATAGTTTAATAAAATGTTGACCCTCCCTCAAAAGTAAGGAGAGAAGTCCTCTGGGCACTGCGACCATGTAAGTCAGCCCAGAGGGCAACCCCCATGAATTTGGAAGCACTTGGTGCAAGCCTTTTGGGTCGCTAGATCCCAGACAGCAAATGAAACCCAGCAGCAGGGAAGGGAGACAGGTGATTTTTCCGTGGTCTATGTACACCCTGGACTGCCAACAACTTTCAGCTGATCACCTTGTAATTACCTCTTTCCTAACTTCCAACCTAAACCCCATCTTTCCCCCCAACTGTCCCCCTGCAGGACAGTAGGCAGCGTCTCTCCTAATCTTTCATCTGCCTTCCTCAGGCAGCGCTTTGCATGAACACGCACACTCCAAGCACGCACACCCACCCTGAGACAAATTACAGAGAGGAACCATTCGCAGATACAAAGCCACAGTGCAGAGAAGTGCACAAATGAAAGGCAACTTACTTTGCAGGTTATGCATTTCAACGGTTACCCTTTGAAATGTCTGTATCCGACAATGAAAAAAAAATCCAAAAAGCTGTTCTTCCACCCAGTGGGCCAATCCCGGGTGTCTCCCCCCTCCTGCTCCAGGCGGGCAGTGCTCGAGCCCGGCGCTGCGAGTGCGCGCAGAGGTGGGGGCGCAGCGGACCCTCTGTTCACACCGCTGCCGGCTGGGCTGCGCTGCGCCTGTCCCTCCGCCCCGCGCCCCGCCCGCCCGCCCGCCAGGCCCAGTGAGTCCGGCCCCAGCAGCTCTTCCCCGCAGCCCGCTCACTGCCCGCTCCCCATTGAGAAGCCAACTGGATCGCGCTACTGTACAGGGGAGGGAAAAAGCCCAGGCGCTCGCACGTCTCCCTCAGATAAAGATCGCAGCTTCATGATTAACTTGGGCAGGTTCAAATATTTGCTGAGTTAGGGATTTCAGGAGGGGGAGGGGAGCCAAAGTCAAAGTTGTCATGGGCTGACAAGTGGCCAGTGCAAGACTAACTTGCTCATTTTCACCGAGGAAATGAGAAGACCATTGTAAGGGGGCTGAAAATAGTCTAAAAGGCTGTGGCGGAGCTCACTGGCTGGCTGACTCCCGGGGCTCAAGTAGCCGACAGTGAAGCAAGGCACTATGCACAGCCAAACACAGGAAGTGGCTGAGCTAGTTCAGCAAAAAATAGAATCAAAGCCTCGCTTGTAAAAGCCTGAACCTCTCACCACAGCCCAGAACACAGTGCCTTGCTCGTGTCCACCTCCTCCCCCACACTTGCACAAACTGCCCCACAGGTGTAACAGGAAAGCCCTTCTAGAGCAGCTCAGCCTGGGAGCATATCACTCAGTTGCTCACAGTAGTGGGAGGGTATCCTCAGGAAGACGATAGAATCGCACAACGTGCCATACTTCATGACCACGAGGCATTAAGAAGAAGAAGAAGAAAAAATACTGTGGCTATTTTTATGAGATCAACTTTGTCTGATGTTTAAACAGCCATAAGATTTTCTAATAATTAAATGGTGTGCCTGCATTTGGTTTCTGTGCTGGCTACGTGGGGCAAAGGGAGAAGGGCAGAAAAGGGCATACCTTTCTAGTGGATTTTCGTCCTTTATTTGGTAAAGTTGCAATGAACCAGACTTAGCAGTGCTGGCTACTCTTTAAAGAATTAAATGGGTTTTTCCCCCCCTACAAAAATTTCCTGTTGCATCAACATAGATGGTTCTAATGTTATCCTGGAAACTGTATTACAATGAAAAAATCACAGAATCACCAGGCTTTAAAATCGGAGAGTAATTTAGATTATCACTTCAAATAATTCCTTGCATGCTTCAGGAAAAATAACCCACACTTCTAATGTTTGGCCCTAAACTCTTTTCTTTGCCCACAGTCCCAGTTCCTTGCTTCCCTCTGCTAGAGAAAGTAAAGGTTGACAAGTGAAATTGAAGTTAATTTCTTTTGAGCTGCGTGCAAAAAAAACTTCACACCTATAAGGAAACTCTGACTTTTCCTGTCTTCTATTTTCAGCTTACTTAAATATGGGTTCTGTAAATAATACCCTCATACTCTGTATGGGAAGGTGACCCAAGGGTCTCACAGAGTGATAAAGGAGATGCGGGTGCTGACATCAAGTCCACACAGGCCACCAGCAGGAACCAAAAGACACACTCAAAATACCTGGCAAGTGGTGCTAATCCACAATGAAAATTACTTTACAATATTCTTTTGGTACAAGTGATAGAATATTGAAAAACTTTCCCAACAGAAAAGTCTATAAGTGAATCTGCCAATTGTCAGGGATAGAGAGGGTTAGTTCAGAGAATACCTTGTATGCTGAGCTGCATAATCTTGCCCTCCTTTTAAAAATAGCCCTCCTGAAGCTAAAAACATCAGCACATCAGTTTCTTAAGCATACCTATTTGGATTCAAATGATGTATCATGACAAAACCTAAACAGTAAGTCCAACAGTACATTTTCTATTTTAGGAGAATATTATCCACTGAAAAGCAGTGTGACTTCTAAAAGAAAGTCTTAGATTTGGAAACTTTGCTTTAAACAAAAATCTTACAATATGTATAATCATCATCTAAGAGGTTCTACTACATTACTGAAAGTTTGAGTTCAATCTTTTCCCATTGAATTTTGGTCTTTGAAAAGTGATTTGTAAGACCCATGCTCTTTATTAGCTTAAAAAGAGAGCCCTCTGCTGGCGCCATAGAGTAACTTCGGCTTGGAAACTGTGTATATTTTGTGCTTCTCACACTATGTCCAAAATGACATACAAATAAGTATAATTGTACAACTGTCATTTAATCCATATGATTCACTAATAAAAGCACAGCTGTCAAAATACTTGAGAAATGATTTTCATGTGGTTGCTAATCTCTTGTGGGAAAATTTGTGTTTTAATGAAAGCATTTATCTGGGACCTCAAAGACCCATCCACGTTGGAAATCTTGGCACATGTAATTAAAAACTAACTTTTCTTTCTGGACTTTTATAAAACAATGTGTACCTCCTTCCCTTTCCTCAGTGTTTTGTAAAAATCATTTCAGAAGCAAAACTAGGCCATAATTTCAGTTTTCAGCAGATTCAACCTCGTGGCTCCATCATTAAAATGTGTTAAAGTTATAGACTGGGTACTGTCTCTCAGATGCACAAGTCACCATCAAGTAGCAAATGCCACAAATGACTTTCAACCTGGAAAGCTTCTTAGAGGTTTTTGTGGGTCATTATTAATGAACAACAGACCATTAAAAGGGGAGGCAGCCAAAAAAACAAAAGAAATAGAAAACACACACACTCACTCTCTCTCAAATGAACAAAAATCTTCACTCATGAAGGGAAGCATTCATTTTACACTTAATTTTTAACAACTTAGAGGGCCTTTCAGGATGATGCAAATGCAGTACTTTACATCCAATGTTCTTAATGACCCTGCACTAAGGAAAATGCCCACTTACATTTATAAATAAACTCAGGTTTACGTACACACAAACTCGGACACATTCTACAAGGTGTCTGAAAGGGCAGGTCCATTGCCTAGCAGAATAAAACTCTTCCCCTGCAATTTCCCTTCTGGCCCCGTCCCTTAAGAAAAGGCTGCACTGTGAAAACAAAAACTGAGCATTCCCCTCAACACATGCACACCAAAGAGCTCACATCTCTTTTTCAGAGCTCAAATAAAATTATTTTTTGATGAAACTTAGAGCGGCTTGCCTCTGTTTATTCCTACCCATTTCAATGCATCCAATTTTTTTTTTCAAGGTTTCATTTCTCACCGTAGAAACGACCTTCTAATGTCAGACCACATTTTAAACCCAATAAAAAATAAATCAGAGAAAAGTAAAACTCTTTTTTGAAAGTCATTTCCCTGTACCTTAGTGCTTGCTTTAGTCTTGGTTGGAAACCAACCCACAGCATTTAAAACAAGATTTATGAATCAGGCTCTTCAGGATGAATGTTTTGCAATGTGTTGGTGGTTAAAAATTAACTTTGACAGGTGTAGAAGGGCATGGGGGAGAAAGAGTCATTTATTTTCTTCTCTAGGCTTGAGGGTACAATATTAGACTTCAATTATGCTACATTAATATTTCTGAATATACCCATGAAATCTGAAATATGTAAATACACTTATAATGGGTGGCATTCAAAAGCACCCTGCATTAAATGAAGCTGTTTTTACTTTGGTTGCCCTATAGAAATCTATATTAGCTACCTAAGTAGCGCAGCTATAACACATAATGATTCCAGAAAACTTAGCTATATTTTAAGGTGGTAAATAGTAAGACTTTTTCTTTTTTTTTTTTTTTTTTTTTGTACTGGGGATTGAACTCAGGGGTACTTAACCATTGAGCTATATACCCCAACCCTTGTTTGTATTTTTTAACTTAGAAATAGGGTCTCAGTTGCTAAGGGCTTTGCTGAGTTGCAGAGGCTGGGTTTGAACTCGTGATCCTCCTGCCTCAGCCTCTTAAGCCACTGGGATTACAGGTGTTAAGATTTTGATTAACAAAGGAAATGGCAAACTATCAACAAAGCTCTGAAAACTTCCTTTGTATGGATCACCTTCCTAAACTTTAGTTTCTCTGAATGTTTATCAAAGAAAAAAATTAATATATTTAGATGATTATTATGCTGGACCTAGATCTTGGGAAGAATTAGATCAAAAAAGAAGGAAAAAAAAAAACTACCTTTGTCCTTGCCCTGCAGAAAGGTAGTTGAAGAGGTTAGTGAAAAAAAAAATTAAATTTAAAAAAAACCTACAAAATGATTAAGAGGGAAAATAACTTAGGGCATAAATCTATTGAATATGTCAACTTAACCTTCATAAAAAGCAGATAAGGACCTACTTGGGCAAAGACAAAGTGGATGGCACTGTTTACGAACACTATATATAATTTCACATTTTGTGCACTGTGTACAACTGGGCAATGTACATGGGGAGTGGCACTGAGGCCACTTCACCCAGCAAGCCACACACAGGACAAGGCATCATACGAAGGCAAATGCCTTGCTCCAAGCAATGCATCCAGTGTGGCTACATTTACCTAAAGTATCTCTTTCAGATTTGCATTAAAGCCCTATCTATGAACATGGAGTCAATGGGGAGAACAGCACGACAGAATTCAGACAACCAGAAATAGCAGTTTGAAGAATTAGAGTTGCAGAGTGAGCCTAGCTTTGGCAGGGTCTGGTTTTTGTTTGTTTGTTTGTTTGTTTGTTTGTTTGTTTATTGGTTCTTTTTTAGTTATACATGGTAGAATCCATTTTGATTTAATTATACAAGCATGGAATATATCTTATTCTAATTCAGACCCCAGTAACTCTCCTTCCCCTCCCTACTCCTTTCCTCTATTGATCTTTCTTGGCAGGGTCTGAAAAGCTACAGTTAACACAGTAGAGTCTTGGTATTTGTTAGCTCATTCATCCTCATAACAACCTGAGCAAGAGGTCTTATCCCCATTTTGCAGTCTGGAAAACAGTCTGGAAAAGCTGAGTGACTTGAGAAAGCAGGTAAGTAGCAAAGATGTGAGCTTCAAATCCAGATATAGCCAATTGAGAAATCCTGGCTTCTTTGCACCACTCTGTTAGATGTGCAGTGGAAAGGCTTACCCTGAAAGCTACCAACATTGCCTTCTGTGTCTTTGGTATGTGACCTGTAGGAACACACTCATGTATTTTTAGCTTCTCATCTGCTGGAAACCTCAGAGGACTTTGTGGATACTGAAAGCAGCTCCATTGCTTAAAAGGTTCTGAAAATCCAAGTAGCAGGGAACAGGCTCGAGGGGTTGGGGGAGATGACTACTCTCATTCTCTATAGGCTTTAGTATCTTCATGCTCCAAATGACAGAGTGGGACAATGCTTTCAACTCCAAAATGATGTTTTTTTTTATGATAATGTCACTTAAAATATAGTCATGTATTGCAAAGTCAGGAACACCTCCTGAGAAATGCATCACTAGGGAATTTCATGGCTGTTCAAACATCATAGAGTGTGCTTATACAAACCTCGATTTTATAGCCTACTACATACCCAGGTTAGATGATATAGCTAGCACCTTATATGAGACCAATGTTGATCAAAACATCCTTATGTGGCACAGTACTATATTACTGCTTTTGTAAGACATAAAGCCATTATTGTTGTACTTTGCAATTTACTTAAAACTTTAAAGTCTATGAATCAAAATGCTATTTCTCCTTCCCCTATTCAAATTGTACCTATCTTTCAAGGTCCAATTCAAGTCATATTACTTCCATGAACTTTTTCTATCTATTCAATTGCCCTAAAAAGTCACCAGATACATCTCCGAAGTTCAGTATTTAATTAGATACTATGTGCTTATGAATCTTATTTGCATTGATATCATGCCTTTAAACATTATCAGCTTTATCGTTTCAAGTTCTACCTGGTAAAAACTAGAAATCATGTCTATTTGGCCCATAATAGACACTTGCTTTTTGTCCCTTTTAAATAGCATTCAGGTACTCATTTCTATGCACAGTAACAAAGTTATTACAAACGATTGATTTATGACCATTCACTGGAGATGTGCCAGAGCTGTGCTTCCATGTACCAGCACATGCTGGGGTAATGATGAAGGACTCCGGTAAGGTGTCGCAGGCCTAACAAATCATTTCTTTACCTAGGGATGCTCTGTCAATCATCTGTGCTGGAGTCATTCCCAAATGCAAAGGTATTCAGGGTAAGGGCATTTTTCCCTAGCAGGTGGGGAGTGCAATGTTTCCACAAATGAGAGACACTGAGGCATCCATTGAATTCCAAGGGGCCTAGACAATTTGCAGAGTGGCTAAGAGATAGCACACAAAGGGGAAAACGGCTTAAGACTAGGTTTTAAAAATTACTTGGATTTAATTTTTTTTTTTTGCTGGGATGATCCAGCAAATGTTCAAGGCTTTGTCATTCTGTAGCAGAGCTGATGGAACTAATCCTCCTTTGAAACTGGCACACCAGTTTTTAAGTAGAGGAACACAGGGTCCTTTGACACATCAAGCAGCTTTAAAGGTACATTATGAAAATGGTTGCTGATAAACTTTTACTTTGGTGGAATTAGACTAAGACTGATAGAAGAAACTTAACCAGTTCATACCAGCCAGACTGATCAAACTCCACCACTGATTCTACTATACTTTGTATAGTAGAAGTTCTCAAAGGTTCCATGTGACAAATTTATTTGTAGGTGTCTGGCAAATTCTGTCTGGCTTTGAGATTCCACATGTCCCCCTGATGGGAATGGCAGAAGATCACTAAAGAAGACCAGGGTCACTAAAGAATCCCTAGCTCTTTACCTTAAGCAGGGCTCCACTTTCTCTCTCTAATATATACTTCAACACTGGTCAGAAGGGAGTGAAAGGTCCTTGCTCAGCTCTTTGCCTCAGGGGCCTGCCTATTCTTGTTGGTCCTCTTCCTTCCCAGCCTATGTGATTCATCTAGGGGTGCATAGTGAATAATGGCTCAAGTGCCATGTTCCATGCCCCACTCTCATTCTTTCCTACTAAGCCTGAATGTCGACACAGAGCTCTCAAGACTACAAATGACCCAAGTAATCATATGAGATGAAATCTTTTGGCCCCCACTGGACTGAAGCCTAAGGCATCTGTTGACTGTCTTTTTAGAGGCAGTTTTCCTACAATTCTGGGCATGCTAAACATTCTGCTTGCTGTAATTTGGAGCAAATTACTACTGTTGCTTGCCTTATCTACTAAACCTGATGCCTCTCACTTTTGTTACCATTTTTTGGACTTGTTCACAATAGAATCCTGTAGAAGTTCTACATTTTGAATGGTAATCTCCCTCTCTCCATGTCCAATCCCTGCAGATGGGGTTTAAGCCCAGGTCCTTGCCTCTTTGGGGATCTCCCATCTAGATGTAAATAATCAAAGCTGCCTCTGCAATATCTGATAGAAAAGCACAACTTAACTCTATTGCATGACAGTGGTGCCTGGGTCCCCAGGCCTGTGAATACAAAGACAACCACAGTAATCTGCATGCATTACCTATAATGAATAATAAATTCATGGTGCTTCATTTAAATTCTATTTATAAATCAAGACTACAGGCAACACTTTCTACTGGTCCTGAAATTTCATTTCGCCTATAGGTTCTTTATTGCTATTCTAAATGACCACACTCTACAAGTGTATAGCAAAGTGAGATCTTTTGGACTCTTCACAGTTTAAAAAAAAAAAAAATCACTTTAAATTACATAGCCTACATTTCCTGCTTTGTTAAATGGCTAATTGAACACCAGCCTGCTTTCAAAGAAGTACCTGGCTTGCCCTAACTTGCTGCAGTGAACACCAGGCTTTCACGCTGCTTGCACTATTGAAAATGTTTATTTTGATAGACATTTCTCAGCATACTCACTTCCAAAAATCACACTCCAAAATGTTTTAAAATTATATAATAATTATAAATCCTCTACTTTAGAAGTATTAGAAAGAAAAATAAAAATGTCAACAACTAAAATGAACTCCATAAATTTACTCAACAACTAGAGGTCCAGAAGTTGGTGGGTCTAGGGAACTCACCCAACTCTCATCTAACACCAAGACAACTCATAATCTGCAAATGCTGAAACCTGGGTGTTTATCGTACTCACTATCATTCTGTTATTTTTTTCTATGAATCACAAGTAAAATATTACTGTGGATTGTAATTCTACCATACCAAAAACTTACGTTACTTCAGAGGAAGTCTGAAGCCACTGCTTTTAAGGTTTAAAAACACCCACACAATGAGAGAATGTTGAATGTCACAAAGCCTTACCTGGTGCTGGTTGTCGTTCATTCCATTCAGTGGAGATTAAAATTTCTATAACTTTTATGAAGTGTTCAGTATTATCAGAGCTGCAAGAAAGAGAGTTTTGTTAGAAACCTCATCACTAAAAACAAATTCATTTTCATTTATACATTCAAGTGATGTTTGTGGTAAAAATCTGCTCATGTTTATGAAGCAGTTTCTTTAGAACACAGTTAATGATGGATCATTTTAGGACTACCCTCCTCACCCCCAAGTTCATGAGTCCCTTTTTTACTTACCTTGCTGCTGGGAATCTAAAAAGCATAGGGCTGAAAATTTCAGAGAGCACTCTTGCATTCAAGAAATTTTTGCTGGAGGTTTGAGAGAGCTTGAAGAAATGTTTTAGCAAATACTGAAGTGTAAGCCAATACTGATGAGGTATGTTAGGCGACCTAATAAGCTTCTTTAACAGCTGGGTATAGTCTTCGGAGCTTTGTACTTCTGCAAGTTAGGAAAGAGAAAGAAAAAGAGTAAGACTGTTTCTGGGTATCAGTTAATGCATACCAAGACCAGTCCTGTTCTTTCCTTTAGCTACAGAAGGAGTCAATTAAAAGTCTTCAGGAGAAGTACATGGGACGTTTGTTCTTCTTATTAGAAAATGAATTGTGAGAAAGAAAAAAAAAATAGTCAAATAGAAATGCAAGAAACTCTTTGTGTAAAAAACCACAAGATGTTCAGGGTGTGATGGTTGAAACCTGCCCACTATTGAGTGGCTTCAAGCGATTGGTTAATTCTGAGGAGCAGATAAGTAGCACAGGTTTGACTTTGAAGGTTATGGACCACAATTTCCTGTCCCCAAAGCAGTGAACGGAGACTTCTCTAACTGAATCCTCATCCTTCAGTAAAAATTGTTATGGGCACTTGGGAAAGATGGCCAAGAACATCCCTAGTCACTGGGTTTTATCCTGCGTCCCTGAATCTCACACTGGTATTTGGAACACCATGTCCTTCAGATAGAGTGATCTTTGTTAATACTGATCAAAGGTTAAGAATTAGCCAGTTCAACATGTGGACAATCTTATAAGCAAATGAGACTCTGGGTCTTCTATTGGATGCCCTGATAAGGAAGGGAATTCTTGGTGGTAGTGAGAGGGAGAGGAGGCTTACTACTGATATTTCCTAAATACCATCTCCTTATATGCAGCACTTCACAGAGTTTACAGCATATCCAGAACCCAATATATGTTGAAAGAGGTTTTCAGAAGAGAAAACAAACCTTGGGCTAAAGAAATCATTTCACTGTAAACAGCTACTGGAATGACAGGATTTGGTAAGTCCAGGAGATAGCGTTTGAAAGCGTCTGCTAAAACTTGCACATCGATCATTTCCAAGTCCAAGGAGGCGGCATCTAGGAAAGAACCATTTTAAGAAATATTTCAGACATTTATCTAACAGTTGGGCCAATTTTCCAAATGTGGGACTTAAATGTGACACAGGAAAGGAAGCAAAATGAGGGCAAATATAAGACATGGAATATTTATTAGTAGTGTTTCTCAGAGGCCTTGCTCCTAAATTTGGGGTAGAACGATTTTTCTTTATGTAGATCTACCCCATGTGTTGTAAGCATTAAGCATTTTTGGCTCCTTGCCATGATGCCAACATATTCCCAGACTTTGAGGCAATGAAAAAAAATAATAATGTCACTGTTACGGGTGAATTATGACCCTTCCCGATTCATATGTTGAAGCCCAAACCCTAAGAACTTGGAAAGTGATTATATTTGGGGATAAGGCCCTTAAGAGCCAGGTGATTTTGTTACAATGAAGCCATTGGGGTAGGCCCTAGTCCAAAGTGATGATATCTTTATAAGAGGAGACTAAAACACACAGAGAAACAAGGATGTGTGCACAGAGAAAAGACCACATGAGGACACAGTGAGAAGATTGTCTTCTGAGAGCCAAGGAAAGAGCCCTCAGAAGAAAGTGAGCATGCCTACACCTTCATTTTGGATTTCCAGCCTCCAGAACTGTGTGAGTGGCATTTCTGTGGTTTAAGCCACCTAGTTTGTGGTATTGCGCTATGGCAGTCCTAGCAAAGTAACATAACCCCACATTCCCAAATACCCTCTGGAGGGTGGGTCTGCCTGATTGAGAAGGGAGGATGAGTCACAAAGAAATATTGCCCAAAATCACAAGAGCAAGATAGATTGTCTCAGACATAAACTGATACATACTGCATCTCAGAATTAATATAAATCTAACCTAACAGTGTGATAGATTAAATAGTAAGATACTACAGACTTTCAGCTGTCAATCAAGAAAATCCATAAAAATAATTTGAACAGTTTCAGAATGTTTCCCCCTAATGGTGACTGTTACTAATCCAACCTGTGGGCATCAGACCATCTCTGAAAAAAAGATAAGTTAAGCATATCTGCCTAATAGATCTCTCAGCTGGAAAAGAGGTCAAGCAATTCAATAAAGGGGTGATGCTAATCAAAAAACCGTCTGAGCACTCACTGTGTATGATGCTCCGAGTCCTTGCAATAGAAAAAGGCACTATGCCCAGCAGAGAGGAGGAGTACAAGGAGCAGTTGTTCATAGACATCTAAAACAAGGACAGGCATTTGGCCACTATTGAAGGATGCTCACTGGTAATGAAGGATAACTTGAGGAAAGTTATCTGGGACTCAGGTATTCAACAGAGAACAAGTGGGTCAATGTCCAAAGCACTACATTTTTGTACAGCTTTTTTAACTGTAGAGTTAAGAGTACACTGGAAAGGAGGGCTGCTGGAAGTAAAGGCATTGGTTTTGGTAATGAAGCAAATGGACGGGGTCTGAATTCTAATGCAGATAGAAGCCAGCAAGCCATTATCAAGAAATAATGCAACTGGTAACTGGATTGGGCAGTGGACTGAGAAAGAATGAGAAAGTATCCAATTATCGAGTTGCCAGAGAGTTAGTGAGTAGAAGACCGTGTCCTGGGGACACTTGGACTAAGTATGATATTATAAATCCCCCTAATATGAGACCAAGGCCACTGAGATTCATTGGACACATCATTACCATAAGCCAAACTTGCCTCACTAAGTAGGTGAATGTTAGGAAAGATAACTACACAACACTACAAACTTCTAAGAAAAGCGAATCTGGTGTAAGTTGTGGCTAGGTTGGTTTGAGAAAAAGGTGAAGAGGCAAGGGGTGGGGGTGTGGCTTAGTGGCAGAGTGCTTACCTAGCACGAGTAAGGCGCTGGGTTCAGTACCCAGCACCAGAGGGGAAAAAAGAAGGTGAAGAGACAAAAAGTGCTATATCCCTTAAATATCCTATTAAGAGCTAAGCAGAAATACCTGACACCTCTAACAAGTAAGAGAAGGACTAAAGTAGGTCTTTGCATACAGAACCAACATTGAAAGTGTGCAAATACTAGTGTAACAAAATATTGTTCAATAAAACTGTGTATCATGACAGGAACTCTCCACAGTCATCAACTGCTTGGCAAGCCTCTAGCTCCTTGTGTACTTCACCCCTGTATGCTTCATTTAATATATCTTTGCCCAGCAAATTAATATTACTGAATTTGCTCATCCTGAAAAATGTGTGAAGCCATTTGGCTATGGTGTATGAACATCAAGACTAAATCTTCACATGTCCCTCTGTCAGGCAGGGTTCCCTTCTATTCTCCTACAGTGCTGATGAGCCATGCCTCCATCAAGACAGCTAGCAAACAGTATGGTAGTGATGCAGGATGATGTGTCTCCCCTATCAGACAGAGGGTGCTGCAGGAGCAGGCAGGGGCTGTAGCTCTCACCCGCTCTTCCTACATCCCTCAGTCCAGCACATAGAAATGTGCTATTTGTTTGTGGATTGAACTACATAGTCCTCAGAGTGATGTTAATTTCAAAGCCCTTTCCTATGACACGTGATATGTTTCCCAAGGAGCTATTACAGTGTTTGAAAGAAATTATCTCACACAGGTCTTTGGCTAACTCACCACATGTCAAATTCCACTACAGTTCATGGCGCAGTATATTGTATTACTTTTATCATCATCATCATTATTTGTAATATAACTTCTAAAGTTTCTTGGAGTTTCCAACTTCTAGGCTATGAGACTCCTTTTCTACATGAAAACCATCTCAACACGCTCTTCCAAAAGCCACCACAGCTATTCTGAGATGACTTTTGAAAAGTCACACAGTCTTTACCAACACCTCACCCTACCTTTCCACTGGAAAGATGCCACCACCCCACCACTGGGGGGGGGGGGGGGTTAGTGGTTCCCATTGTGAGTGGGGTGGGTCGGGAGACATCTGGCAATGTCTAGACATTCTTGAAGGTCACAACTGGGGGAGGTAGGCACTCAGTGGGTGGAGACTGGGGATGTGGCCAGACATCCTGTAATGCACTGACGGTGTCCTCCACTCTTCTTGACAAAGAATTATCCACCCTAACATGCCAAAAGTGCCAAGGTTAAGAGCCAGATTCCTGTTAAGAGGAACCAGAAAGTGTCAGGAGAAAATTCATACTATTAATACTCAAATTGAGAAAAGGAGAGAAGAAATGATTCATTTTAGGGCAAAATAGTGGGGAAAGAAAAAAGAAAAAAAGAACAGAACAAGGGCTTTTGGAGCCAGAACTGTTTGGCTATAACACACAGCTTTACCACTCAGCCACTGTGCAATGTGAGTGAACTTACCTACCTAAGGGTCAGCTTCCTTTTCTGGAAGTTAAAGTAAGTAATGCTTACTTACTTTAACTTACTTGTAATGCTTACAAGGTTAGTGTGTGGCTGCTGTCCCCTACATTTGTTCTTTTCAGATGCTAGAAATTCACAAGGTTGATTTAAAGCTATGATTTTTTTTTTTCAGATTTATCTTGGAGCTTTCTCCAGAATATTACAGTATTTTAATGTATTGAACAATTTTAAAGCTGGAAACAGAATTAGCAAATCCACTTCCAAGTCTGCTTACTTTTCGGGGGCGGAGGGTAGATTCATTTTTTTATAGCCCAGAATTTAAACGAAGGCAGCTTTTCATATGTATATCTTGATTTCAAAGGGGGAGGAAAACTGTCAGTCAAAATACATTGTTGACGTGAATCTTGGTTGTTTACACCATCTCAAGGTGGTGTGAATTTTTTTTAAGCGAATGTGCATCATTTTGTATCGGTCACATTTAAAAACCTAACCACTATTTCATCAGTTTCTGAGGTCTAAACATTTCCTGTGACTTTTAACATGTTCAATTTGACCAACTTTCTGACCAGAACACTTATCTCTATGTCAATTGGTTGGGGACAAAATTCATTGTTTCCTTAATACACTGGTAATATTGTTGGAAATACAGAAAAACAAGTCTTTTCACCTTGAATTTTCTGCCAAACAACTTGTAATGACCTACTCTGTGGGAAGTATAGAAGACATAGCAGCAAAGAGGATTTGCACTGTACGTTCAAGGCTGATTTCCAGGTACAAAGGGGAAATACAATTTAAACAATTTTTTTTTCAAAAAAATGTCAAAACATTTGTGCAGTACATTTTAAGTGAAAATATTTATTGATGAAGAATTAGACTTGGGCTGAGTTTGTAGTTAGCGCAGTGGTAGAGTACTTGCCTAGCTTGTGTGAAGCACTGGGTTTGATTCTCAGCACTGCATATAAATAACTAAAATAAAGGGCCATTGACAACTTAAAAAAAAAAAAAAAAGAACTGGTTTCATTCTTTTCTCCAAGAAACATCTTTTAAAAAAATTTTCCTAAGTCAGCTTATTCTGAAGCTGCCTTAAATTTCAATTCTCATTTACTAAATACCACCACATAAGCAGTCCTGTACAGTTGTACTTCTAAGAAGCTTCATTTAGGACCGAGTTTTACTCTTTTTTTTTTTTTTTTGGTTCAAGCATTCAAATTCAGTTGAAATATCATGTGAGATTGAAAAGTGTCTTTCTAAAAAGAATAAATATACCATGAGGGAATAAAGGACTTGAGATATTATAGAAGTTGACATGAGAAAATTATCCATGTAAATGACAGCAAGTAAACCAATTGTACAGTTTTTTTTCCTTTATGGCAAAGGAGGGAGTAAGCAAATATAAAGCCACCACTTGGCTGAATTGGTGTCACTTGCCCAATGGTGTGCTGGCGCTGGTTTGTCCTGGCTCTTAGGCGCCAACTGTCCTCAATTCTCCCCAGCTCCACATTCAGTGACATCACGTTGGTTAGCTTGAAATCAACCACAGTGGGGATATTTATGCCACAGAAATGGGCAGATGTTACAAACCAGGGCTTCTTTCCAGAGAGTTGATTTGCCAGTACGTGACTGAATAAAACAATCAATATCATTCTGTTACTTGATGCATGTATGTATGCATGAAAAACCGAGCAAGCAAGAAAGGAAAATAGTACGTCAGCCAGCCAGATGGGGCAGTGGGTGGGGAGAGGAAAAGAAGAAAGAAAGGGGAATGAAAGGAAGAGGATGTCAGATGGGACACCCTCATATAAACACTGTTTAGCTGATCCAGATGGGTTTAATGTGGCCAACAGAAAAGTCAAGGAAAGATGGTAGATGTGCAGAGCCAGAGAAATCCCAAGGTCATTTCTCTTCTCTGTAATTCTTGGAGAATGCAGGGGCCCATGGCTGTGATGATGGTCAACATGCCAGCAGGCAGGTGTACACACACCCCAACTCAGGGAGACAAACATCAAAGGTTCATACTGGTTTATACTGTTAACACAATAGGGTGGAGGGAACTGTGCATGATTTGAGTTCCCTTCAAAGGGGCAATGTCAGAGTGTGTGTGTGTGTGTGTGTGTGTGTGTGTGTGTGTGTGTGTGTGCATTACCTGAAGCAGCAAGGTGAGACCTACCATGTCCCATTTGCATGTGTAGCTCTGTGACACTCACCACAATCAAGAAGCTGTCGTAATTCTGCAGGGTTGCTGGAGCTTTGTGTTCTGTATAGAGTCGAACATTCCAGACCTAGGGCACAAAACAGAACCATGTATGCCAAACACAGCTCTCTGGAGAACCTGTGAGCCTTCTGCCAGAAAGACATTCCAGTTTCCATGCTGTATCTATTCTAGATGTGTACCAAACATTCTTGGAAGTCAACTCCTACTATTAATCTTATCTAGCATGTCAATAATTTTGGCAAAACCAGCTGGCCACTAAGAAGCAAGTTAATCATGTTTATTAAATTATGGAATACATAAGAGTTTCCATACAGTAAACTACATGTTAACCTAGAGCTAGAAATCACAGGCCAAGATTATTTCCCCAGTAAAGACACCTAAATAGCTGGGGGGGAGGGGGGGGTCTAGCAAAGTATCTTCATATTTCAGGTAGTAAGAAATTTATTTAATAAATGTCCCAGAAATACACATAAATTGTGGTATCCATGAAATAAGGGTCTCAACAAGTGAACTGACAACCTCTAGCAGTCTGGTTACCTTTCTTTTCAATGGCTTCCACGAGCTTGATGAGGAGAGGAGGGGCAATGTCAGGAGGGGCAAATTGTTCTGCCAGATCCGGAAGGGTCAAAGCTGCAAACAAACAAAATCCCACAATTATATTTAATTTAGGAGAATCAAACACATTAGACCACAAATAAAGACTATTTTAAATATAATTTAATTACATTTGACAGTAGCAAACTTAGGTCCAAGTAAGAGAGACCCCCACCTCAGGCTGTACACTTTCAGGGCTAGGGGAAATGCCCATTTCTTTTCTCCTAGGATATATTCAGAGTACCAGACTAGAATCCTATGATTCCCAGCCACATGATCTCTTAAGACCTCTCTCCCTAGGGCATTCTCCCCAGGACTCCTGAACCTTCCATGTTCAGGTGCACCCCAGAATTCAGAGGTGGGCTGAATCTGGCAGGGGTCTAGGGCGGGACTGGAGTTTGGATGAGCAGGATAAGCCAGAGAGGAGCCGGGCTCATGCTCTCCCTGTATCACCCTGCTCTGGAGCAGTATTCTGAGGAGCCTAAGAAATTCAAACTGGCCTCCTGGTTATTATGAAACAATCCTTATCCAGAGGGGAAACAGATGAGATTCTGTTGAATGTTAGCATGATTTCTAACTAAAATATTTAGACTCAGGGTACTTGGGCATCTTTTTGCACTCCACCTCAAACCCCACAAATGCAAGGAGTGGCTGCAAGCCAATACAAATGATCACTGTCCACTTGACATCAAATTAAGTCCCTGTGTTATTGCTGTCAAAGCCCTTATTTGCTTACATATATTTTGGGCAGTTAGTAGTTTAAGAACTGTGAAGCTTTGATAAGCTGTTTCTCCATGCTTTATTTGTATGATTTGTATGTTTTACCAATTGTAATGACACAGATAAATCTGATTGAATGACATTCACGAACAATTTTTTTATGATATTACACTGATGGCTGTATTATTACTCCAAAAAAACCACAAAAGTTTTAAAGTAAAAATAATTTTCTCAAAATATGCCAGAAGAGGGCGCTGAATATATTCACCTGAATTTTTTCAAACTTCAAAATATGGGTGACAGTCTTTAAGAAAATGTCTATCTGTGCAACCTACTTATTAGACATCTATAAATAACTTTAGACAAGTAAAATCTACATTTTGCACTCTGACCTAGGAATAGTTCATATAATCTAAGAAAGACTAAATAGTTGCAATTTTGTTTCAGTGAGATTTTAATGGTATAATTCTTTAGAACTATGTACCTGGTTAAGCAGATTTCTGATTAAGCCCATATATCAAGTACTAAGAATTAATGTTAGTTAAGAGTTAATGACAGATTCATGATTCAAAAATACAGTTGTGTCACTAAATTTTGACCTCAGAACTAAGAATGATTTAAGTAAATTATGTTGCAAATCCTAAACACTCTGGTTTAAGATCCTTGAAGATTGTACTATGTCCTATAACAGACATCATATATGATTTTGCACCTATCTCTATCAGCCATTGCTACAACTCAGGATAAAATGAGAAGAGCTAAATTATAACAGGAGGAAAATCCTATAGCTGTGCTGTCTGATAAAACTTTTCTGCAATGATGAAAACATTTCTATAGCTGTGCTCTTAATAAAGCAGCAACTAGTCGTAGTGGCTACTAAGCACTTAAAATGTAGCCATTACAAAATCCAGGGACTGAATTCTTAATTTTAATTGATTTAGATTGAAATACCAACATGCAACTAGTGACCACAATATCAGAGGGTACAGTCTGGTATCCTGCATAAGGGAAAATATCATCAATGACAGATGAAAGATTTCTGAGTCATTGTGTGCTATCTCTGAGATAGCATCCTGACACAGGGCTAATCAGTATTTGGACTTGAGGCCCTTAAAAGGTCACCAGTTTCTTGGGTCACTTTAAACAACTGCAAAATCACTCTAACACCTTTTGGTTAGAACATAAAGGCAAAACAGGTAATGCCATTAACAGGCACCATTCAGAGAGATGGGTGGGAACCTCAGCTCTCCTAACACTGATCACCACCTGGAGAACATTATGGAATGCAGATTCCCAGGATGCACTACATCCCCAGAATTAGAATGTCCAGGAATGGGGCTAGTAGCTATATGGAGTAATAAGTTTTAGGATTTACTAATTTAAAAAATTATTGTATAGTTGTAGATGGACAGCATGCCTTTATTTGTTTAGTTTTTTATGTGTTGCTAATGTTCAAACCCAGTGCCTTACACATGCTAGGCAAGCACTCTGCCACTGAGCTACAGCCCCAGCCCTAGGACTTACTATTTTTGATTAAAAAAAAAAAATCCATGCAGATGATTCTCCTGAAAAAAAAAATCCATTAATGGTATCTCCAAGTTTCTAAATGTTAAAATGTGAATGTATCTGATAAGCACTCAAAATACAAACGTCTTTAAAGTTTCAGTCTTTTTAGTTAAAAGTGTTGTAAAATTTAAAAACACTCTAATATGAAAGTGTATACCCTTTCATTTTCTTTGATAAACAATAAACCATTTCTGTTGGCCTAAGTGGATGTTCAGTTCACAAAAGGATCCTTTCCCACAAATACTTTATTTTTATAGTGAGCAAAACAAACCCTACTCTATCAGCATATGTAACAGAAGGGAAACGTAAAGGTAGGGAAATGGTATAGAGAAATGCTACTGAGTATGTACTTAGCTCTATCAAACCAACAGATCTGAGCACACTCCCAAATTCAGAAAACTGAAGATGGATTAGTGAATATACAATACACATACCCACACAACACTTATGCAACTGACAGGCTGATTCTGCTTTCCTTTCTCTCATAAATTAGCATTTTTTTAAATGGAAAAAAAATTCTACGCTGGCACTAAAAATGGAATTACTTAATAAAGCCTTATCTCCTTCCAGAATCTTATCAACATGATCATTTCTGAAGGCAAATATGAAAGTTAAATTAAACGATAATTAAAAATTTCATCTAATTGTGATTGAAATGTGCACCCGACAGTTGTTCTAGTGCTGGGTTGGCAAATGCTACCTGCAGGTTTCCACCCTTCTCTCTTCACTTGAACTGAAGACATTTTTAAAAAGCAAAAGCTTACTTTCTTTATTCTTCCCATGCTTTTTTTTTTTTTTTTTTAAAGAGAGAGTGAGAGAGAGAATTTTTTAACATTTATTTTTTAGTTTTCGGCGGACACAACATCTTTGTTTGTATGTGGTGCTGAGGATAGAACCTGGGCCGCATGCATGCCAGGCAATGGCGCTACCACTTGAGCCACATCCCCAGCCCCCCCATGCTTTTTTTGTCCATGATATTAGTTTACCTGCACTTATCCTGAGCTACACAATAGCATTTGTTTTACTTATACTGGAGTTTTATGAAGTTTCTGAAACCATTGTGAGGTCACTGAGAGTATTTCATACTGCCGTCAGATTATCTAATAAAGAAAAAAAATTGACACACATATGGAAGGTAGAGCTCTTTTTGTAATATATTGAATTTTAATATTAAAAAGTTTATTGTTCAAAGGCATGAATTACTATAGCTGATCAAGATTTTAAAATGGGAGTTTGAAAAGTAAAATTTACAAGAGATGATTAAAAAAAAAAAAAAAACAATTCAAGGATTTCCTATTCCCTAGTACAATATCAGTGATTCAGTCCACTTCCCCTATGAAATATTTAGACATAGGGAATATGGCAGCCCTACCCAAGAAGTTTGTAAGTTCATTTCACTAACTTTGGCATCAGAATTAATCAAAACTCTAAAAGATATTCTAAAGTAAAATATTCTTACAAGAATCCTAAAATCAATTATTCCTTTCATTCCATTGTAAAATTTAAAAACATTTAAAAGCATTGTAAAATTTAAAAACACTCTAATATGAAAGTGTATACCCTTTCATTTTCTTTGATAAACTATAAACCATTTCTGTTGCTAAGTGGATGTTTAGTTCACAAAAGGATCCTTTCCCACAAATACTTCTCTTATACTGAACAAAACAAACACTACCCTATCAGCATATGTAACAGACGGGAAACATAAAGGTAGGTCTATATTTTTTTCATAAATTTCATTTTAAGGGATTTTAATGGGAAATGGCAATTTTAGGAATTACCAAACTTGGTAAGTTGTTCTTTGACAAGTTCATAATAAAGTATCACATCTACAAATTGATAAACCAAAACATAATTGGAATAAAAATATAAAATATATAGGGTAGAGTTATAAGTAAAACACAAATTGACAAAGTGTGATCCTTCTAAAGTTTACATATAAATTCTCATTGGATTTCATCTGCTAGCATGATTTTTATACCAGAATAAGAACTGCATTTTGGTTTTGAAGGCAGCTGTAGCACATTATCTAAAGTCTGGAGAACCAGGTCCATTCTGAAGAACCTGGCAGAATTTGTAGATTCCACTACTACAATCCAACCCCTTTTGTCCACTTAATTGAGTTTGTCCCTTTATTTTTTTTTTTTTGTTTTTTTTTTTGATCAAAAAGAAATCAGTATCAGGTAAGGAAAAATAAAGAAAGAAGAGCTAAAAGGTCCAAGAGTAGTGAATCAGAGACACACACACTATTTCAAAAGAAAGGAGGAATCATTTTCAACATTGACAAGATCACCAGGGATCCAGGTGTACCAAATTGTAGAAAGAACTTTGATGACACATCAGAGGCTGCATCTTCCACTGATGCCACCACCCCCGCAACCCACCCACCCATCCTGGTGACAGCCAATCATATGCAACAGAAGAAAGCCTTCTTTTCAAACTTAAGCCTTCCCAAACCACTACCATGGACAGGCCTCAACAGTCCTTGGGCACCAGCAGTGTGTGGGAGAGAGTGGCATTCTTTGCACTAAGCGGTGCCAACACCGCTGTGAAGTGCAAGATGAAACCAGCACACAGCTGCACCTTTGGAGGCGTTCTCCATTAAAAAGAGATATTTTAAAGTTAGTGCCTGGCAGGGCCAAGTGGAAAGTTTAAGCTGAAACACTGGGACTCCAGAGATGGCCCCAGCCAAGTATTTCATTCCTGATGGAAGCGGCTTGGAAGTGTGTGAAATTTTGCTGCTTTCCTCTAAAAATGCAACACAAAATACACAGAAATTATATATGCAAACTTGGATCAATATTAAATCAAGATGTTAGTCTTTCTAACTGCCACTGAATCAAAACTTTGTTTCTGCCTGAAATAATCTGTTTCATGACTTCAAATGAAATATTCTGATGGGCAAAAGTTAAACAAATCCCAATTCTTTTTCTAAATAAACCTATAAACACATTTATAGTTTATACCTACATTAGTTAGTACCCTGAATTTTAAACTTCGTAAGTTCTATAGGCAACACCACCTTAAACACTGTACTTTGACGCTAAAAAACAAAAACAAAGCACAACTCCAACTATGGATCCTTATTTTTGGTACTCACTTGATAATTGCTTGTGATTAAAAGTCATAGGTTTGAAGCCAGAGGTCTGCATGTTAATCCTGATGGTAGCTCTTAGTATAGTGGGGAAGTCAGTCAGCTTGGACCCCAGTTTTTTCATTTACAAAATGGTAATTACATGAGAAAATAAGATTAAGTAAATTATATATGTATGTGTGCATGTATTGTATATACAACTTATATATGTATGTACATATATAATTTATGCATATAAATTAGAGTATAATATAACACACACATATATATGGTAGGTATAGCTTCCAGTGTACAGATAGCATAATCCTTATCAATGTTAGAATTACTCATATAATCTTGATTAATACTGCTAACAATGTTTTGAAATACTTAATCACAATGGCAAATTTTAAGACAAAAACAATTATAATTAAGACAGCAAGAGTCTTCTTGATACTTTTTAAAGGAGGCATGTTAGAAGTAGCTTGGATAGAGTAGATGTTAATATTTTGCCTTTGTTCTATAATATTCGATATTTTTTCAGAAGTCAACTCAAATATCATTTTCAATTTATTACACTTTTCCTGTGATACTAACCTCTTTGAGTTATTTGACTCCAGTTTTCTGAATGAGGAGAAAAAAATGAACTAGGAATGATTATGTAATAAATTACATTAAGCTTGGCAGAAAACAAGGACTTTTTTGGATGAGGAGAAGAGAGAAAAAAGTATGGGCAACTGAAAATAGGAGTAGAAAGAGTAGATGTGAAAATAAATCTTCAAACATAACTGCATTATTTTCAGAGATAACTAGTAGGAGGAAATTAAAGGAATTGCCAACAGATTTAAACTTGAAGTCTGCAAATCTTTTCAGATACCCCAAAGTTAGTAGTCTTTAATATCTCCAAGTTTATCTTCTGCCACTTCATCTCTTCTGATCCACAGCTTAAAAACAAATGACAGGGATGTGAGACCCTCTGCCCATCTGGTTTTATTTCTAGACAACAGATTGACATCAGAAACAAACGGCAGGCAAAGATCTTCTTATTAAGCATAAGCAGACATTATGGCTTCTCTTCTGATGGCCTTGGCTAAAGCCTTGGAGTAAAGAGATCAGGAAATGCAAGATTACACTTAATCTTTGACAGGTAGCCTAATTAACTATGATTCTTATCACCTAAATTGGAATCTGATTTAAAGATGACAATTTATGGTGTTTAACAAATTAAAATGCTGGGAAGGAGGTAAATGGAGAAGAAAGGGATTCCCCTCCCCTCTCCCTACCCAGAAAAGTAGTTGAATCTGAACTGGTCTGTTGGCTCAGAAAGATTTCATATGACACCTGACCCAGAAGCTTCAGAAAGAACAGAAAGAAAGGAAGAACACACACCATATATACAGTGGCACTTGCTGTTTGTTGAGTGCATAAATGAATATTATATCAACTAGGAGTGCATCCCCACACTATTTTACAGACATGGTTTTATTTTTCATAGCAGATCAGAGATGGATAGCCTTTATTTTCCTCAATTTACAGGCAAGGGGACTAAAATGAGAGAAATGAAGCCATTTGGCCAATGTCACAAAGCTCATAAACATGAGTTCAGCATGGCTTCCATCCATCACAATAGAAGAGTCACAGTCAAGAAAAGAAACCTATGACACATTTCCCAAAAATTCCTGTCAAGGTCTCTAATTTAAGGGAACATTACAATGAAGGTGTTATTACCACACAGATATATGCTGCTCATCCTATTCTATAAGGGAATAGCCATCATACTTCCTAGTGGGTTCAAGTTGATAATAACAGTGTTCATATTCCCTTCCCCAAGTAAGAAAGTCAATAAATACATTCTTCTTAACCACAAACTCCTTTACATGTGGATAATCAACACTATAAACAGCAAAGCAGTGGGAACCCCCATGGGTAGCAGAAGGAGGTGAAGCACTCCAGGAGAACCACACAATCTCTAACTGGGGGCGAACTTGCAGAGGCAGAGGCGCTCACTTCTTTCCCATGCAGACTTAACCATAAATTTCAGAGTCAAACTTATAAACTGTAATGTTGTAAATGCTTAAACAGAATAAACCAGAGAACCCTGATGTCAAAAGCAATTGCAGGATCCCCTGATGGAGAGAAGGCTGGGGTAAGGAAAGGGACTGGACAGAAAGATATTGCTGGAGCCCAGACAGAGGTGTTGGATCCAGGCTGGAACCTCACTGACAGGATGGTCAGCAGGCATTGGCTGACCAAGGAGACAGCTCAAAGAGAGAGGGAAGAGCTGCCAAAGAGAAAAACCGATCCAGCTGAATAGAACAGGCAGTTTTAAGACAGCTTGGATGAAAATCAGAGGCAAAAAGAACCACCAGATTCCATTCTAAATAACTACAGAGAGCTGGCTTTTTTTTCTCTGACATTTTTAAACATACTGAAAAGTTGAAAGAACTGTTCAGTGAATGCCCATATGTCCTCCACCTTGATTCCTGCAATTAACATTTTGTCATAAATCTGATAGATATTTATCTTTTTAAATGAATTTCAAAGTAAGGCATAGAAGTCAATTTCTGTGGGCTGAATCATGTCTCCCACACAAAGCCCTACCATCCAAAGTGACGCTATTTCAAGACAGAGCCTTTGGGAGATAACTGAGTTGAGATGAGCTCATAAAGTTGGGACCTTGGTGATAGGACTAGTGCTCTTATAAAAACAGACATCAGAAAGCTTGTTCCCCATTCTTCCCATGCAAGGACCCAGCAGGAAGATAACCATCTACAGGCCACGGAGAGAGGCCTCACCAGAACCCAACCATTTTCATACCCTAACCTCAGATGCAGCCAGTAGAAATGTGAGAAATGTTTCTGAGGTTGCAGCCATCCAGTCTATGCTAGGGTAACCTGAACTAATGCATCAGTAACTATACCCAAAGATGGGGGAAAACCTTAACCAAAAAGTCATTATCAAACACAAACTGTATAGGTATTTAGTAAAACCTTCTCTGAATGTCAGATATTCCCAAGGGTACAGGTTTTGGGTCATGCTTCTGAAGCTTTCATGTGTGTATAAATAAACCTGCTTCAGAAGGCCTGGGGTGGGGTGGGGTCTGAGATCCTGCATTTCCAATAAGCTCCCAAGTAATGCCCTGATGGTTCTCAGACCACATTTTAAGCAGCATGAATTAAGGATGAGCCTACCAGTCACAGAGAAAATCACTGTGGGAGACAGAATCTGTGATACACTTTCATACTGATAACATATGCCTGCATGCCTTGGGCTTCACAGGCTGGCCTTTCACTGGACTCCAGTGATCAAACATCTAAACTTGTGTTGGGCAGATGATGCTGAATGAGTCGAGGGTCTAGCTGTCACAGTGAATTAGGTCTGATATCCTCCCTAATTAGGGATCAACAGAGAAAAGAGCTCTGTGCATCTGGGTACCACTGTGTGGGGAGGAATGGTGTGAACAAGGTCCCACAGTATGTTACAGCCAAGGACTTGGCTTCTTAAATTTGGAGTGTGGTTTGGGAAGGAGGTAGAGAGAAATTACAAGTTACCTCTCCTCCTCCTGATGGTTCCCATGTATTGAACACTTTGCAATGGAAACTATGCTCGGTGCTTTATCTCAGTTAATCTGTATAACCCTGTGAGTTTTAACTGCCCCGCTTCTTACAGATGAGGAAACAGATTAAGAAAAGTTAAATAATTCGCCTAAAGTCATGCTAGTACTAAGAGTGGTAAAGCTGAGATTGTAAAGAACAAATTGACCTCTAGGCCAACATTAATCACTCCTTGAATCTAGTCTACCTCCTGGGACAGACAGACTGCATGACAACACTCTGGAGGTTACAAAGCCAAAAGAGGTTGAAAAATCTTTTCAGGATGCCAGTGGAAAAGCATTTGGTGACAGTCACAAGCCATGATGACAAGACAGGCATTTGTTCAACTTGAGCTTGTACTGTCCAGCCAGCTTCTCACCATCACTTCTGCTTTATCAGGATGGAACTCTTGCCAGCCCACTCAGCCAGGCTAAATATTTTCAGGACAGCATTTATTAAATATTTTCTCATAAGGCTAAACTAAGCACATTCTTCCCCAAGGATGTAATGGGTTTTATTCATCTAAAAATAATCTGCCAACTTATCACTTCCAATAAGGTATAACAGACTCTTTGGGTTAATCATCAGGTAGGGAAAGGACCCTGCAAATAACTTTTAAGAATATATATTTTGTGATTTATATTTACAAGGATTCCAAAATGAAATCTTAAGAGGTATATGAAGGGAGTTAAAGGGTCCCAGTTGGGGAGGCAGGGGAGTAAAAATGAACTGGGAGTGGAAGTAGGAAGAAAAAGGGGGAAAAAAAAGAGAAAGACAAGGGGCCTGGAAATACTGAACTAACAATTCCTCCAGCTAATGCAGAAGTAATTCATGAGAGAGCGTTCAGTCAGCTTTTTCTAGTTACCAAAGTTTTCAAAATCACCAATATAGAACTGAGCTATTTATACATAATATAAGGTACAGCAATTTCAATGTAAAAGTAAACACAACCTTTAACAATCGTGTGAAGGGTTACAGTTTTAAAGAAATGATGCAATATACTTTCACCACCTCAGACAGAGATGATTAATTCTGGTGTGCTAATAAAGTCTCATATTTCACAAGATACCATGATCATCAGTGCAAGAACAGGAGACTATTCACCTCTTCAGCTAAGGAAATTCATGGATTTATTCTAGTATGATTTTAAGAATTTTAAATGGGCCAATTTGGACCTTTGATTAAATTATCAAAAAAAAAGCTCAGGATGATAAACAGTTCTTGGTTATCAAAAGTAACTTGTGCTAGACCAATCTATTTTTTTTTTAACTGAGACATCCAGGAGGAGCTATAGATAGAACTGACGCAAAATATAAAACATACACTGATCATATCTGATTGTCAGAAATGACCTGACAAACAGGTGATATCTCAGAAGCGACATATTCTAATAATTGCTTGAAAGTCAATAGGGTAAAGTGCTTCTGTTGATATGAACTAGAGCTAACTGGTGAAAGGAAAGGAGTGAGGGAAAGATTAAGCTGGACTCAGGTAACTGTAAAATCAGTGATTTTAATCAACACTTGAGATTCTTGATAGAGGTACTCTGGTAACAACCTGAAGACAGAACACTGCGGAAACTTCCTGGCTGAAAGTGGGAATGGTGAGAAAGTGTAGGTTTTCTATAATGGAAATACCTGTGATGTTGTTAATGAAAAAGTGCCCGTGACTCAGGCCACAGAGGGCCCAAAGGTGAAAGCAATCGTTATCCCTGCGGGGTCTTCCTTTCTGCATTATCAGCTCAGAGCTGCCTCTTTCCTAACGACAGTCACGATCTATGCTCCACTTCTCCGCTGGGTCACTTCTCTATTCGGCTGAAAAGGAAGTGATAGGCCCTGAAACATAAGAGGGAGTTTTGTACATTTTGTTCTATCAGATCAGGCCTCAGTAACTCCGTGAATTATGAGCTGTCAACTACTTTTTCATCTGCTATAGAATATGCTTCTTAGAAATTGTGGCTATAAATAAAACAACAGATGTTTTTTGTTGGCTCCAGTAGGAGCTTGGGTGATTTTTTTTTTTTTTTTTTTTAAGGGGGGTTAAAGAATTAACCCAAAAGGTTGTATTAGGTTTCCCCCTGTTGGTCATTTTTTGCATCAACCTTCTAATGACCCATTTGTTTTCCTTCATGAATTACTACTGTTTGGGGCCATTTAGTGTAACCTATACAGAAAGCCAGTAAATGGATCTATAGCACAATTGCATCCTTCTTATGACTTCTGTTTAAAAACAATAAGTATGATTAAATATCTTATTTAGGCACAATTGTCACTGTGTCCTATGGGAAATAATCAAAAAACCACTGTGCAGCAGTAGGAAAAAAAAACAAAAAAACTAGACAATGGGTGAGGAGTGTGCTCTAGATTGCTTTGCTAACAGGTTGGGTAACTTTGGGGGAAACAACTGGGCCTCACTGTGCAGATCAGTGAAGTCATCAAAGTTTAGCTAGATGTCCTAAAATAGCCTCTATTTCTTAAATTCTGATTTGGAGAGGAAGTCAAGGAGAGCATATGGCCAATCCAAAATTATTAAATTTACATGTTATCATGGATTACTTTTAAAATAACTGTATGCTTCATAGTCACCATGCCATTGCAACTCCAGCAAAAAAATTAGAGGATATTTGGAGTGGGCACCAAGCATGAATAATTTCAAGTGTGGTGGGGTGGGGGGAATAAATAAAGTTCAATAAAGTGAGACAGTATCAGCATTCATTTATGTCATAGGTTTCATTCACCTATAATTTCTAATCTGAAGCATGGAGGGTCAAATAAGTGTTTTCAGCTTAGATATAAATTTTCATTTGGCCAGAATCAACAGTAAATTCAAAAGGACTGCAAAATTCCTCTGACCTCTGTAGGTAGACCTAATGAAAGACAACCAGCCCTATGTTCTTAATTCCACAGTCATGAATGCTACAAATTAGAGAAAATGATTTTAATGCGTTTCTAAGCATAATGATTTTGAAGGAAGGGAAGATCATGAGACAAAGCAACAGGAAGCTGGCCAGGCGAAGGATGTGGGGGTGGGGGACGGTCACTGACCTGGACACAACACTAGACACTTAGGGCCCTTCCTCTAGTCATGACAGCACATCAATCTCATTTTGTGGTTAGGAAGGACTGAGAGGTGAAGCAACCACCTGAAGGTCACTTGACCAGTGTTTGGCAAAGCAAACACTGTTTGTTTACATGGACCCATAGATCTTTCTCTTTATACTTTGTTAGATTTCTCCCCAGTTCTCCTTCTTCAGACTTTCTGAATTAAATCACTTCTCAATGCAAATACCTTTTGGTGGTTTTAGATTTTTGACCATGTACGCATAGCACTGCTGGGCTCTAAGAGATGGGAAGTAGGGAAGAAAATTATCTCATGATCTTCAGCCAGTGAGTAGAAACATCAGTGACAGAACACCAAAGGGGGTTACCTAGAAGTCATGACACTCAAAGGAAACTACTGTTCCCCAAAAACCTAGATCTTGGTAAGTTTATTCTTTCCTCTCTGAATAACTTGTCATTCAGTTATTTCATTCTTTGAACATTCTCAAAACTGTTGCTATGTACATCTGTGACTATATCATAGTGAATTTCACTTTTATATGTATCTACAAAGCACCAGTTAAAAAAAAACAAAAACAAAAACAATGAACAGAAGGGGGAAACATGGTAGTGGGAAATAACAACAAATTATATGAGATCAGAAACAAACTAAAGACTGCCCTCAAGACTCTTGCTATAAAGATGCCAATAATCGTGACTCATGTTTTGATGTACTTTAGGCATAGTCCCCAAAATAATACAGTCTTTTATAATACCATGAGGATGGTTCTATCATTATTCCCATTTTAAAGAAGGAAAAAGTGAGGCTCAGAAAAGTTAAGTCGGTTGTCCAGGCTCACACAGCTGTGCCAGTCACAGCCAGGATATAACTGACAAGAGGTCATTGAGTTTAGAGGCCACAAAGGCAGCACCCTTCCAAGGGATCCTAATGGACTAATTAAATATTTGGGAAATGGACTGTCAAGAGCCAGATAATAAAGTTAGAAAGAATCCTCTAGCCAAAGAACAGACCTAAGAAGTAGAGCTCAAGAACAGTCACTTTAAAAAAAAAAAAAAACTGGCCTATTTCTCTATGTAATGTATTTTTACTAAGATATTCACAGAGTATTTAGCATACCTGATTTATGCCAACCAAATGAGAACAGAACCTGCCAGTCCTGGTGACAGCAAACCCTCCTCACTCTTGAAAATCACAATGAGACCAACTGTGTCCATAGTCCTACCTTCTACCAGCTGGCCATTAATATAGAAGAGAAAACACCACTACACATGAAAAGAAATCAAACAAAATGCATAACACAGTCATCGAATAGAGTTTGGACCAGGAATTCAGAGGAAGGATGATTTTCTATAAATAGAGGGGTCCACATGTCGACCACATATCTAATTTTCCATTTTCTTGCTGCCACATTACAAAGTTTAAAAAAAGCAAAATTTAACCTTTTAATCCTTTGTTTAGCATCCTACATATGCAAAATACTATCATTTCAACATATAATTAATAAAAAGCTTTACCTAGAAATTTTGCAGATTTAATATGTTTTATTTCACACTTGTGGAATATCTCAATTTCATAGCAGCCATGTTCCAAGGACTCCGGTGGCATTCATGTGTGGCTGGTGAACGCTACACCGAGTGGCACAACTTTTGGGGTCTTCTGTTTCTCCTCAGTGTGGTTTGGTTATCTGGAGAATGTGTAAGCTTTGAAATCAAAATTATAAACACATGCAAGAGAGGAGCCACATTCCTCAATGAGAGTTCCGTGTTCTTGTCCTGTTTGCACATCAAGAAGAGGAGCTTGACTCCTCCCATGAAGGCACTGTGCCTGAGCTGACTGGGAGCTGAGCAGTAGTGTTCCTCACAACTTAAGAACCTGCTCAAATGCTATTAGTAGGGTCTCACAGTGTTCGTCTCAGTGTCTGGTTGGAGTCGGCATAGTAAGCAAGCCTGTAAAGTGGGCTCTTCAGAAATGGTGTGATTAATAACATTGGTGCATCTGAGGGCTCTCCATCTGCTCCTGGCTCTCCTTAAAATGAGCATGAAGTGTGTCTGTGTGCCTCCTGTTCCAGACTGTCTGCTGACTGCAGATGACAGAAGGTTCAATTACCAGGGGAAGGCTGGCATCATTCAGCTATTAAGTCAAAAAACTCTAGGTCTGCTTAGGTTCACATCTGGACAATATGGGCTGCAGTAATTTTATTTATAAAATTAGAGGTCATTAACATGTCTGATATTGCCTACAAGACAAATGAGCAAAAGTTACAATAAAAAGAGTAGAGGTAGAAATGTCTACCCAGCATAAGCAGCAGACACAGGCACCTTAGGAAGCCATCTTCCTTAACAGGATGGTCCAACAGTGTATGTTTTTGTAGCCCAGCATCCTCAAATCCAGTCTCTAGCACATTCCCTTTTTAGAACATGCAGGTTAAAAAAGCAGAAAGAAAAAAAGAAAGGATAGAATGGATTAAAAAAAATATATAGGTTAATGAATGTGTTCTTTTTTAAAAAATTATTTTTTCAACTGTGTTGGTTACAATAAGAATGCTTCTGGGCTCAGACTCCAGCTATAAAAGGCTGTGAAGGGAACTGAGGCCTTCAGTGATACCTCATGCAATCAACCATTGTCTTTCTTGCTTTTGGTGCCTGTGCTCTCTGGGATCAAGCAGAAGGCCTGTGAAGCTTCAACCCATCTCCTACTAGACACATCGAAGCAACAGTAAGTGGCACAGCTCATATCCAGAAGAGAGAGTTGCCTTCAAAAAGCCAAGCTGCCATTGTTTTTCTCTGAATATAAGGTGTTTTATTTTTGTTGTTGTTGTTTTTCCTGGGTGGCAGAAACTGGAAGTAGCAAACAGTTTCCAACTCAGATCATATGATAACAATGATAAATGGCTAAAAGGCATTAATAATAATAAAAATTATCATTCAGGAAAGGCAACAAGAATAGAGCATTACATTATCCACAAGGGAATCTCCTTTGGAAATGTCAATTCCTGGGTAGCAGATGCCATATGCAATAAATGTTTGAAAAGACAACTAAGAGAAAACAGGAAATTCACATTACAGACATGGAATCTCTTTGGAAATAAGATTTCTGGGTAAAAAAAAATGCTATATACAATGAATGAAAATGTGAACTAAGGTTCTCCCTTAAAATTGTTTAACAAAGGAAGGAGAACATAATTTTGCAGCATATCGATGAACAAAATACATTCTAGGTATAACCATCCCAACTGGCTATCAGGACTACATTAAGCTGAAGGGGCAAAATGACCAACATGAAATCAGGAACACCAGCTCTAGATAAACGGGTTACACCTCCATGGTTATCCCTGCATTCCAGCCAGTTTCCTGCTACACAGGAGGCGTGAGATTTGTGGGTCTTGGGAAATTCTAAGGAAGCAGCAGCTCCTATTGTCCACTGTCCATGTTTCCTTTTGCACTTATAATTTAAAATGCTAAAGGGAAAAAAAAAAAGACAATAAAAGAAGAGGCCTATGAGATATGGGGGTGAGCTGAGCTTGGCTGAGTGCACAGTTTCCACCTCAGACTAAACCACACAGCATCCTGGGTCCCTGTAGAACAGAAAACAACTATGGCCAAGGAAGCCCCCATAAAGCACATCTGCCCTCTCACTGGAGTGGCCCTACCTGAGGAGGATATTCTGTACTATAGGACAAGTACTAATGTACCACCCACTGCCCACTTGTGCTTCCTGGGTCACCAAGCCACGACTGGCAGGTGAATGTACCAACATTCAACCCAACCAGGCCCAGCAAAGCTGAAGAACATGAGGCTTGTCAAGAGCATCTGCATCATCCTTTCCAACCATTTCCCCCAATTTGGTAATAATTTTCTTTCTCCATTATCTCCTCCTCCTGATGAGCATCCTTTCCAGTCTATGAGACTGCTCAGTCCCTTATGGTCTCTCTGGTCTTTCCTCATTCAAAAGCCAGCCTCTCTGAGGAGGATCTGACACTGATGTGAAAACAAAAAATGAAATTATGAAATGTAAAGGACCCGTGAAGCTTTCTGCTTTACATATCATGTGGTGATGTTAACAGGCCTTGAGCCAAATTCTTCTAATTATACCATTTCAGTTACAAACTTCCCTGAAAACAAATGCCCACATATGTGGATCTTCAGAACTTTTTAAACGAATGGATCATTGGACTGGGTCACGTTAAGACGACTAAAACACTCCAGTCAACTCTGCACAGCTGAGGCCAGAGATGGCTCAGGATGCCTAACCATGACCACAGCTAGGGCTTCAAAGACCATCAACTTCAAGCCACAGCGGAAAAGAAGTGGAGCAAGGATACCTTAATGTATGTAGCACTTAAAAGATTACCAAATATGTGTGTGATCAAAAGAAAAACAACAACTTCTCAAAGAGAAAAGCAGAGTGGGGTGGTCGGTTGTTTTCATTAAAGAACAGAAAAACATCTAGTTGGGGAAATCAAAGTTGCTTTGAACTCTGTGCTATTTTGCATCAACAGATATTTGGTTTTAAAGACTTCTGTGAATCCACCCTTATGAATTCAGGGTCCCACTCCTTGCAAGCAGGTGCTTCAGAGAAATAATAAAACCACACCACAAAGGTACTCGGCTACTCCACCTGCAAAGCCCAGGCCTTTGCGGTTTGTGAAGGTGTTACTAGCATTTTTAAATGCAATATCTTGCCCATCAAAATCCCAAATAATCACCCCATTTTAGGAATTGCACAAAGCATAATCCTCCAAAGGGCATAAGAACATCATGACTCTGCATGTTATACTCCCTCCCCTACACTAACCATGAATAACAATAGGATTCCAGTGCTGTATAGGAAGTAGGCATTTCATACTGACAGCCAGTATCTTTCACTTTTACCCTTTGATTTCCTCCCTTTAGAAGAAGCACAGTGAAGCTGACGTTAGACTGGCATGGTAAAAGAATACTAAGAAAGTAATGAGGCTGAGACTTAAAATGAAAACTGAAAGGTTTTCTTCCACCCCCATTACTAACCCATTTTTCCCAAGGACT
Source organism: Spermophilus citellus (assembly GCF_964194105.1). Taxonomy (NCBI): domain Eukaryota; kingdom Metazoa; phylum Chordata; class Mammalia; order Rodentia; family Sciuridae; genus Spermophilus; species Spermophilus citellus. Next base: position 232,606,321 of record NC_138182.1, read on the forward strand.
ATTTTGCAGAGCATGACTTCAAATTAATGCCTGATCTATTGGGTCATGAAGAAGCAAGTAACAAGTGAGTGACATTTGTTTACCACATTGCTGAAGTAAGAGGCTGCATTGGAGGCTGACCCAGGTATGACACCATTTGTATACAACTTTGTCAAGAATGAATATCTCCAAAGACTCTGGAAAAACTCTGAATCCACCATTTGCTCCTATACCCATTTCCCTTCATCAGTAAGAATGAGTTATTTTTCCCCATCCATGGCATGAAAAAATTCTTTATCTGATAAAATTTTTGACAGGACTGAAAAAAAGGGGGGGGGGGGTTTCCTTGCAAATCAGGGATTGAAACGATCCTCCTTTGGTAATTTTAGAAAAGCAGATGCTGCAAAATTTCATCACTCATTTAGAAGTCTCAGAAATTAAACTCTAAAGCAACCCAAATGATTAAAAGTGTTCTAGGTCTTTCCAGATTTAATCCCCTTGAAGGCTCCCTCCACAGCAGATTCTGCCTCAGAGCAGCATCTTGTTTGCTCATGTCCTGACTGGTGTTAACTAGGGACAAAGGCAAGAGAAGGATTTGGAGGTTACCCAGTGGAGAAATTAGGAATAAGATTCCAGAACCTCAGGAAGCCCTGATTTAATTTAAGATACTGCTTTGTTTGCCTCATTGAAGAAGAAGAAAAAGACTGTATTGATGCAATCTGCTCCCCTCCCTGTATTATATAAAATTTAAAACTTAAACATGATTATGGATATAAAACACAGCTAAGTACTTCCAAGGGTGTCTTCCCTTGAATCATATCAACATTGGAAAAAGTAAGCTACAACTTCTGACTGACCAAAACACTTATCAGTCCATTTACACCAGCTCCAAGATTAAGAGCGATTTATATATTAAACCAACATTCAGAGTACATACCACAACCTGGTCCTTAGAATCGCAACACTGTGTCTTTTTTCTTTTATTGAAGGTTTCACTAAAATAAAGTCTGCGTAAAAACACCCCTTCTCAGGGGCTGAGGGTGTAGCTCAGTGGTAGAGTGTTTTTTTTGCATAGTTAACTTGAGGCCCTGGGGTTCAATCCCCAGCACTGGAATTGGGGGGAAACCCTTTTGGATAAAGATCTAAGATGAAAATGACTTGAGAAGATGTCTCCTTTGGGAAGAGATTCCAATGTCCTACAGCATCATGCATCTTTTTTAGATTTTTTGCTTTTGAGGGAATAAGAAATGGGAGTAGATGATCCCTATGGTGCTTTTCAAATCTTCAATCCCATGACTCAAATTTCTTTTCAGTAAACCTTTGATGTTCTATTCTAGTGGATGGCAAGAGAGGACAAGAGATGGGAACTAACCATATAAAATAATAAAGCACCCAAACAGATGATATTTTGGTTATAGATGCAAAATCATTCATTTCTAAGGACTGTCTCCTTTGTTCCAGCTCTAGATATGGTGATTGCAGGATGAATAGGGAGTTCACAGAGGGACCATCAGAAGTTTGCTCCCACACTGATTGGTCAACTGATTTATATCATATTTGAGTGTGAAGATTATTATTTACTGTCCACATTGATAACCAAAAGATCAACATTTAAACATCATTCACAATGCTGGAAAGATTACTAAAATGCAAAAACCAAAATGAGATCCATGGGAAAATATAAAGAAGATATTGAATAGCTCTTTCCTGGAGTGGATATAGATGGGCCCATGGTTGGTCGTTTTCATTTTTCTGAATGAATAAACTTTCCACCTGCTTACTTAAGTGCTCAGAGTACAGACTACATGAAAGCACGTAGGAAGCATGTGTCTCATTTACCATAAAGAACTCTAATGAGGCAAATGGGTGCAGCTGGAACTCACTTGTACCAGATTTCACCAATTCCCCAACTCGCAGTAGATATTTGCAAACACCTCTATAAGTCCCAGCTGCTTCAATTAATAACTCATGCTGGCAGCCTCTCACCCAACTTAGTAAAATACCATTTTATTTAAAATAGGATTCTGAACATTCTTAATAAGGACTAGATCCATTTATTTTCAAGTCAAATAAATAACCCAAAGATAAATTTAAGCTTGGCTCTTTTAAAAACAGTAATATTTCACATTGAATGTGCTCCTGAGGCCAGAGGAAATGTTCTTTCCTTTCCTAAAATTTCTAGCCAAGTACTCACAAACCCAGTTTCTTCCCAAGAATTTTTTTTTTAATTTTTTTTATTTCTCAGACTCTACTTTTAAAAGGCTGGAACCTTTCACAGGACAGAATAATTTCATTTGCTAGTTGACTCTTGCTCCAAGTCCAACTTAAACCCTATGGGACACATAAATCTTTGTCTGAAATGTAGGATAAGTGTCATGAAACATACTAGAAAATTGTTAAACCACAGGTCAAAGTATAAATACAAAGATAGAAGTGAAACTAACTTTAAAGTAAAACTGACAAGCAAGAATAGCACCAGACATTAATTCTTTAGCCAAAGTAACAAAACATTTGTTCAAGGAAAAAGCAGACATATTATGACTGATTTAAGGAGGAAAAAAAGATTAATACAGACAATTAGTATTTTTAGGAAGAAGGAACAAGGTAGATGAATTCCTATTCACCATCAATTTCTTCAGCCAAAGCAGGCATGGTGGTGCATGTCTATAATCCCAGGGACTTGGGAGGCTCAGGCAGAAGGATCCCAAGTTGGAGGCCAGCTGGCTTCAGCAATCTAGCAAGACACAGTCTCAAACGGTCTCAAAGATAAAGAATAAAAAGGGCTGGGAATGTAGTTCAGTGGTAAAGAACTCCTGGGTTCAATCCCCAGTACCAAAAAGGAAAAAAAAAAAAAAAAGAATTTCTAAAGCCTGTCACATAGTCAGTTTTTTTTCTGTCAATTACTGTTGCAGGGGCTGGGAATAGAGTCAGTGGTATTTTCATAGAATATGCAAGGCCCCGGGTTTCATATGCATCACTTTCAAAAAGAAAAAAAAAAACTATGATGGAAAGTATCTGGATAAGAGCAGAGAGGTTATAAACTGTGGGAGAAAAAGTAGAAAAATGTGTATTTTGTAACCACTGTGTTGTATAACTAGTCACCACTGGATGGCAGTGGGGTTTTACCTAGCAAAACTGCTAATAAGGTAGGATGGGTCATTCAAAATTTTCCCTACATGCTGGGCCTCCAAAGCTTTATGGAAATATAAGTATCTCTTATCTACCAAAAAAAAAAAAAATTGGGAATCTCTGGCCTAAAATTACAATTTCTTGTTCTACTTATCATTGAAAATTACTAATTTACTATCAAAGTATGGAACTGGGGACTGAAAGAATTAGAAATTCTAAATAATTTCTAGGATTCTGAAATTTGGAGAGCAAGTGTGTGCACATGCACGCACGCACGCGTGCGTGCACACACACACACACACACACACACACACCTGCAGTTTACTATTGAAATACAATCATGTTGAGCCCAGAACAACAAATTGAAACCACATTTTATTCTACTTTTTCTTGTTAACTTGATGGCTTCACCACACTTTTAAATGCTACACTCTCCCCTCCCTTGGCATCTGATACTTTTTTTTTTTTTTTTTTTGGTGAAATCAGTAATCTCACCAGTGACAAGCTTTGCTTTCAATAAGTAGATCTGCCAACTTAAACAGCATCTCCTAAAGCAATGGAATAATGAAAGACACATGTAGGCACTTGCCCTCATCTCATGCAAGCTCAAGTCTGCCTGAAATCGGGCCTATAATTCTGCTAATCTCAGGTTCAGGATAGTGTGACCCAGAGGGTCTAGAATGTGGCCCTTAGTTTAAGCAGCAGAAAAGGGACCAAGGGACCAACCTCTCTCATCTTGTGGTGCTTTTGACCAGCCTCAGCTCCTTAGTTCAATGGAAAGATGGGAGGATCGCTCAAACGCTTGGCAGCCATGAGGTCTTCAGACACCAAGCCGTGAATTCTGCTACACTCCTGCTAGTGAACTTGAGGAAGTGCTTTCCAAGCCCTGACTCAGGATCCAACCACAGCGTCTCAAGTCCACTCCTCCCACACACAGCCAGGAACTCCCCCGACCCTGACCCCAGCAAGCTCCAGATCTGTGAAAGTCTACAGGTGACCATAGTTTGTACCTTTCCTCGCTCTCAGAATTCGGTCAACTGTATGCTTTTCCTCTGTGGATATCTAAAGACTTTTGAAACATGCAAAGTCTGAAGAATGGAAAGGAATGACAAGACTAGAAAACACGAAAGAAAGGAGTTGTAGTTCTAGTCCACAGAAAAGCTCCCTGCCCTCTGCAGCCAGGCCTACCATCAGGAGTCATTGGTGGCTGATCCAGGTGACAGGAATCGCCGCTGTTTCGCCTCCACTTAGAGACTGACTGCTTTTATGCACTTCCTGTGTCAGTAAATGGTCATGTTCATGCATGACAAAGCTACCAGAGATGGGCTGCAAAGGTCTGACCAAGAACACAATGCCACTATGCATTATTAAAGTCCTGTATTAAAATCAACTCTAAAATCCTGGTATTTTTACTTCCATAATAACAAATACCATGTCAGTCAATCACAGTGTCATCTACCTTACAGAATCTCTTTGGCAAAATCAATCAATCACTCAATCCCAGGATAGTCTAAGTAGGATTCCTTCTCAGAAAATGGAACCCACTCTACTCCACCATTGTGAAAATAACTCTTTAATACCTATGAGTTGATTGATGTATTTGGAAATTAATCATTTCCCTTACTTCCCTTGTCCCTTAGAGAAGTCACAAGGCAGCCAATGTGGAGCATTGTATTTTTTTTTAAGTATTTATTTTTTAGTTGTAGTGTAAAACAATACCTTTGTTTTATTTATTTATTTATTTACATGTGGTGCTGAGGATCGAACTCAGGGCCTCACATGTGCGAGCACTCTGCCACTGAGCCACAACCCCAGCCCAGTATTGGATTAATTTTAACATAGGAATAAAAGGTAAACAGACAAAGTCTTGTTTTAAAAGGAACTTTTTAAGGATAGGAAGTACACTTCCTTTAGCTCAGAGGTGTTGGAAAACAGGTTTTGAAATCTTATCTCAAACCTAAAGAACTTCAATAAAACCAATTCAAAATCCTCTGGCAATGCTACTTTTAATACTGAGGAGGCTGGAGCCACCTAAGCATGCTCACAGAGCTAGGGCCCCCGTAGCATGGATGATTGTTAACAACTTACATATGGATTGTGTTTCCAAAACTCATTTGTAAGTTGGCGACATAAAACTTGGAACACATTTTCCCTCAGAAATGTTATAAATGGTGGCTAGATCTCTACGTAAGACTATCAAAGTCTACTTCATTTGAGCGACTTTGACTATGTTGGTGATGACTGCAAATGGGCATATTTCAATAATGTGATGAGTAAATGAAATATAAATTTGGGTAAATGAATTCAGAAATCTAACTCACTTATTATAGTTTCTATTTTACATCTAGGTATGCCAAGGCCAAAGGGAATAATCTTATCTTACCCTGGCACCCTTCGTATTTGATGTCAGAAGCAAGAAAGCTGACAAAGCTGGGGGGAATTTAAGAGCCAGGAGGCAACATGGGATGCATGGCTATGCCAGGGAGCAACACACGGGTCTCCACTGCCTTCTCGTGCTGGGGCCTGTCACCAAGACCCAGATTCTCTGGGAAACACATACCTTCCTCATGCCCCAACAATCTGAGGAGGGGGCACGGAAACTCCATTCCATAGGCCCCAGAGAGAAACTCGACCATGCAGGAGAGGCAAGTGGAAGGCAAAGGAAGACACATCATCCTAGGAGCCAGGTGTCCCCGCCCAGTTCCCAGGGGATGGTGCCCGCCCATCTGGGGGGCTCCCTCAGCCCAGGTTCTCTTGGCTTTCCTCCACTGGGGTTTGAGTTTTGCTCAGGGCATGAGGAACCTCTTCATTTCGGTGATCCTAGCACCCTGCCCAGCATTTGGCACAGTGTAAGTACACAAGTAAATCGCCATTCTCTAGATAACTTCTGAAGGTCAATGGTAGAAGACGGGCATTTTTCCAGTTTTTCATTCACTTAACACATTGCCTATCCACAGTTTTTTATGTGGGAATGTTCACATGGTTGCTTGACTGAGAAAATAGCTGTGTTAACTTCTTCTCCCAGCAGTTTCCATTCAGAGTACTTGAAACACTCAGTAAGCAACACCTATAAACACCTATTAAAAATGCAGCTTTATGGAAAGTTAAATCATTATCAAGGTAGCATGGTTTAAAAAAAATGCAAAAAAAAAAAATCCTAGAATGGCCTGTTTGCTTAACCTATATTATTTGGGGGAAAGAAACAGTTTATAGTTAGGAAGTCCAACAGCCCAGTACAATATTATTTTAAAATAAAAGTGGATTTAAATGCTTCAGTAATGTGTTTAAGTACTGGATTTCTGTGAGAGAACCATTAAGTTCCAGGGTAGACAATTTGGGAGCATTTTAAAAGACTGATATATCTGCTTTTATACAAATATAATATAGAAAGACCAAGAAAATACAGATTTGATGTATGATAGGGTAAAAATTTTTAAAAAGTGGTAAAAGTTGGATAGCTGGGAAAAGCAGAAATAAAAGAGGAATAAAAATTTCATATGTGCTCAATTGAATTCTTCTTTAATGGTAGGAACAAAAGCAACTGGAACAGGAAAATGACTTTGAATTTTAAATAATGAGTAAGCATATATTCCTTTTCCTAAAGGAAGGGACAAAAATAGAAGAGAAAGAAGGTATCATTACTGGTAAATGGGCAGGTCTTTACAGAAGGAAATTACACAGCCTGGTTGTAACAATGCATTGCAACTTTTCTACATAAAATGTGCATGTCTTAAATTTCTTGACAATACTCACAAAGCTGCCTTTTCATCTTTATCTCATCTTTTCAAATTATGCTGCAATACCAAGGATAAGCCTAATTCTGACATTCATAAGAATCTTCTGGAAAGTATGAATGTTCCACTTCCTTCAAAAAGTATCTCCTGGTTTATTATGGCCTCACTCCAATGACTCTTCTGCTTGGCTTTTGCTTTTATTATGTTCTACTCATTTAAATTCACCAATATGTTGCTTTGTAACAGTTTATATTTTTTCAAACATATATAGGTGTACTACGTAAAAAACTGAAGCAAATAACATATGGGGCTCCCAGTTTCCCTTGTACCAACACTTTCTTTAGCTTTATGCTATTTAGTTCCCAGTGGAGGGCAAATAAATTTTGCCAAATGAATTAACTGAACATGTAATGACAAAAGAGGATATCAAATGATTATTTGGGTAGTACCTAATATAAAAACGTATAAAATTCCAAATATGAACAGACACATAAGGGAAAAAAAATAAGGACACCATATCAGAATAATGGTGGCTTTATTCTTAATTTTGTTAGGATTACCTACCAATACACACACACAGATGAAACACTAATGTATATAAATTTCTATTGTTCTCAAAAGTTGCCAGTGTACATACTGGGGATGATGGTGATACATGGATTTAAAATGATATATTACTAAAAATAAAATATTGCTATGCTAGTGTTATATATTTAAATCCAAGTCATCTTAATAACTGAATTATGTATCAATCCAATAATAGGGGGAAAGCTGATAAAAATAACATTTTCCCAGTTTGGAATCTCATGAGAATTTTAACAAAAAACTTTTTTTTTTAAATCAAATGCACCTTATAAATGTTTAGCAACTCTAGGCAGATAACATCACTTAAGATGGTGGTCTTTGTATAGTGCCCATGATCTGAAACCAAGAGGCACCAAAGGCCAATGTCACCAAGTCTGTCCCACTTTGCCCACGCCAGAAACACTAGATTCCAAAGGCTAAAGGAACTAACCACAAAATTAGAAAAATGTTTTCAAATTTAATCATCAATATGTTTTCAAATCTATCGTCAAGCTTCCAAAATTTTTCCAGTTAAAACTACATTTAATATTCCATTAAAATGGAATTCTGACAGTCTCAAAATTATATTTTATGAGACCATGAGAGCAATACGACTTCTCTTCTCAAATACCTATTAGGACTTAAAGAGATGGACTATAATAAATTTAGACCATAGGCATAGGTTCCTAAACAAATCATGCATTTTCAAATATGTTAGTCAAGAGCATCAAAGAATTCTTTGATCTCCACCCCCACACACACACACACACAGACCTGTAAGATAAGCAAGCATCTGTTAGTTTTAGTTCTTTCTTTTTACCAATAGGTGGCAGTCTTTATTGCTAAGGCTATTTAAGCAAAAGATTCAGATTCAGAAAGACTTCCCTCCTCCCCAAAACAAAACAAAACAAAACAAAACAAAATTTACTAATGAGCTATTTTATAATTGTTTAGTAATTATAGAGGCAAAATATTTGTAATTTATTAAGCTTCTTGCAATGCTGGTCCTGTAAGAGGAAAAGTTGTCCTGAAAATCTCTTGCAAAAGAAGAAACACACCAAATGGACACAACAAAAGAAAGTGGCAGAGAGAATCTGCACATAGTTTTGTCAATATTATGACCTCTGAATATGGCATATTGAAGTATACAGTAAGTATATAAAACATCCATACAGCATACTAATGACCCTAGAATGGCACATCAAGTGGCATAAGTAATGAATATGATGCAAAAAGAATAAAAGAGTCTACCAGGAAATATTTTCCAAAGGACAAGACTTATAAATGCAAATGGAAATTCTGTTTCAAGAAACAAACATTATTCCAGCAGGCTTTCTGTTTCCGTATGTAGCAGCTCGGCAAATGTATTCTCCCCCTCATTGAAAGTGAAGAGAACACCCTTGTGTGTGTCTTAGAATTGGTCAGTATAATCACCATTACTGTCTAACTCATGTAATTCTGTTGTAATTTAACTTCACTTCTCCTTTGAAAAGCCTCAAAGAAGGGAAAGAAGAGTTCATTACTATTTTCTATAAAACACTGTTTTGTGTAATTCTCAGCTGTTTAAACTGGCCCTTGGTCTTCACTTCCTGTGGCTAAACAATTTCAATTCCTTTCATTTTTTAGGTCTAAACACGTCCCTTAAAGTCTAAGAAACAATTTTTGTGTTTGTGTCCAATGAGTTTTTCCATTTTTGAATATCACCATCAAATACTGGGTTTCTAGTACTCTAATTAGAATGTGCTAGGGGCTTGGTTGTGACCGTGATGCCTCCCTGAAATTCTCAGCTTGGCAGAGTGCCATCAATTCTATTTTACAGATGAGAAAACCAAGGTTAAGTATATTACCGTCTTTAGGTCATACAACAAATTAGTCACAGCAATTAGGACTAATGGTTGGCCAAAGGCATCTCTGAGATGTTTGGCCTGTTCACAAATGCTCCACATAACCAAGAATAATGAAAAGGGATGCTGAATGCATTAGTGATCCTAAAACAACCGTAACAAACTCTGTCCTATGTCTCCTGCACATGCCTACAATAACCCATTCAAATTCAAAACACAACCAGCTAAAAAAAAAAAAAAAAAAAGCATATTTGTCCAAATTCTTCAAGAGGTGCCATCACTACATTTACATTGTGGTCAAAGAATTACAAAGTACAATAAGGATTCACTGATGTGCTAAAATGGTTCCATATTTTTTTTTCCTGCAACCAGGAAGCTCTTGATTAGAAAATAAGAGATACCTAATAAGACCTATCACATATGTGTGCTGTCTTCTTTTTGGCTGCTGAAGTGTATTTCTTCCTTTTGAGGACCATAGTTGAGTCTTAGGATCAACCTAAGTAGAGTGACTTATATGCCTTAAAATCTGTCCATTAACTGTGAATCACTTCACCCCTCTGTTTTGCCCCTTCCCCCAATAACAGAGAAATGATTCCTTGTGCAAAGGGATGCAGGTTGATAAAGCTGCCTACTACCCCAAATTTCTTAGAAATTGTCTATAAAATCCACGGATGTGTTCTGCAATGGAATATTACAAAATTTTAGATGAAGTTAAAGCTATTATTTCTTACCTCCAGTCCCACTAATTGTCACATTAATTTTGAGAAGCTCAAACAAGTGCATTTCTAAAACATACATTACCTTATAACTGTTATTGGAAATCAAAGAAAAATTTAAACTAACAATGAATGTGACCAGTTAACCACTCAACAAACAGTAGCAGTAATATATTCAGCATGAGTTATGATCATGGTTACAGCTAAAACTGTTCTTTGTGCCCAGAGAAATTTAACTTATTACTTGACATAGATTATGCAGTTAGAAAAATTTTTTCAAAGACCACTGAGTGAGCTTAATATTTCTAATTAAAATAAATAAATCCCAAAGTTCTTAATTATGATTAATTTACACATGATTTCTACTAAATTCCACTGAAAAACAGAATTTTCCATCACTTAGACCTGCCAGGTCTCCAGACAAACATAGCTCTTACAACTGTTTCATGCTTCAGATTCTTTTTGTTTCTATCTGCTGGGAGAAGTCAAGTTAAATTATGTCAATTTCTAAAGTTTTAATGTATACAATAAATAAAAAACCCACTAAGGATCAGTGGTTAACAGAACTTTGGTTTGCCCTGGATAAGTACATATTGTTGCTATATGCATCTGTCAAATTGGTAAGAATTTAATCTCAGTAGAGAATATAATTAATGCAGCCACAGAACACTCTAAATTAATGCTTTAATTTAAACTACAGCTGTTTAATCTTCTCATTGTAAGAGACCAGAATACCTAATGCTTGATTCTAGAGGAGCAGGAAGTAAACAAGAGTAAAGAGAGGAAACTGAAGTTACTCAATTGTCCATGAAGCTTAAGGAACCATCTTAGGTAGTTTCAATTAAGCAGTCCTCTGTCACTCTTGTCAATGTGACTGTGCAGAGGCAGACCATTCAGAATCTGGATCTCAAAGGTAACCTCTCTCTGTTTGTGAGCCACCAAAATTAACCGAGCACCTGCTTTATGCTGAAGCCACTGGCTGGGGGCAAGTCTTAAGGTTACAGAGTCTTTTAGGTTTTTTGTTGTGGGTTTTTTTTTTTTTTTCCTGTTAGCAAATTGAACTATCTCTAAAGAAAAAGAAAGGATGCAATGGAATAAAGATTTTGGGAAGAAAAGAAAGGTATAATTATGAGTACAAATTCCTAGTGGGGTCCCAGACTCCCTCTCTCCTCCATTATGAACTGAAATCCGAATTCTGCAGACACGTTGTCCCCAATTACTGGAGGACTCAGGCTCCACAGAGAAATGGTTCATTCAGCCACAGCCCCAGTTGAACAGAACTTTCGGCTTCCTCACCTCTTTAATTCACTGCAACTCCTCTTGAAGAATTTTCTAGGTTATGACCTCCATAGATGGTTCTTCCCAGAGCTAAATTCTCTCTGAGGAAAATCCTCTCATCTAGCGGGGAATCCCAAGAGACCACACTTATTTTTTTGAACAGGAAACAGAACATCAAAACTTCCAACGTATTATGCGTCTAATCACAGCAGCATAGCGAACCTTTTCTTAATTGAAATTGTACTTTAGCAGTTGGAGACTCTAGTACATTTTACATGCCGATCAGAGAGGTCCAAAAAAATAATAATTCTTCCAACACCAAGAACAGAAACACACATTTCACATAACAAGAAGCAAAGGGCTTAAAATGGGCCTCCCTCTTTCATCGTGCATGGCCTTTTGTAAAAATTGCGACAGTAGACCAGTGGGAATTCTGGCAGGAAAAAAGTCCCATCAGAGACTGGCTTTTTGTTTAAAAAGAGAGAGAGAAAAAAGCCTTGCTTATGCAGAAAATTCTTACTTTTTCCATTATGTGGTGTCTGGGGGAGGGTGGGAAGAGGACGGCTTCTTTCTCTATCTGTAGAGCACTGTAATTTACAATGAGTCATGAAAAACATAAATGAAACCGTTAACCTCTGAGGCAGGGGTCAGCAAATTTTATTCCCACTTAGGTCCATCTTTTCTGGCAAACTTGACTAAACCCAAAACAGGGGCTTTCCCTGGATAGACACAGTCCAACTTGACTGAACATGGAGGGCCAAGTCTGAAAGATGGGAAGCGCAGGAAGGAGGCCTCCACAATAAGTTCTTGGTCACTACTGAGCCTATGGAATGGCCTTGAACTGTCCCTTCAACCTAGTGCATCTTCCACTTCACAGGAGGGAAGTTTTCCCTAATCATAGCTATAGGGGACACCCTAACTCCTAAGAGATGGGGTTACACCATACCAAAGTGGTTGACTGTCTCCAGGTCCAGCCTGGGAAAGCACTTGGGTATCTATCTACCCATGGAATTTCTTTCTCTTTGTCCCCCTGCCTACTGGAACTAGCACTTTGAATAAAATCATAAAATCCATCTTGATTACTTCAGGATCCACTCTTCTTTCACCTTCATATGTTATGACCACAATGTGAACCAAAGTCAGACCATTGTGTTCTGAACAAGACTCAACTTGAGGCCACATGAAAAAGTTCACTCCACGACCCAGGCTATGGCCCCAAGTGCTCAAAGTTCAAGCTTTTTTTTTTTTCTCTCTAGCAAAGATTCAATTTTTTCCTCACCAATCAAATAAAACACAACCACCTTCTATATTAGACTTGCTATACAAAGGAATCTGAATTCAAATTATTAGGTTCCAAAAGTAATAATATATTAAAAGCACAATACCTTTCCAGAAATGAAATGGGGTCATTTTTCTACATCTCTATTACTATGCCACTCTTTATTGCAATGAAACTTTGAAAGGAGTTGATGCATTTTGCACAAATGCATACACAAATTGCCTCAGTGTGAGTGATATGTGCTTCGAAAACATGATTTTGACAGAACCAAGTTATTGACCAGCTGAGCATGTTTATTATCCATATCTGTGAGACTTTTTAAATTAGCTTGAGAATAATGGGAATACAGGCAAAGATTACAGAGGTGTGAGACTTTATTTAAAAGCCCACAGTTCACAGTCTAGTACTTGGTTAATACCATTAGAGGTTCCTTTCCTTCAGTCTCACACTGACAGGGTGCTGGGCTGCACAGCAGCCCAGCACCAGCTACTAGGGGCTGACCCTGAGTCCGTTTCTTTTTCTAAGCCTCCACCAGCAAATGGGACCAAGTGAGATGAGGCAGAGCACACAACCTGGTGCCTGGCTCACAGCACACTCTGGATGTCTGCCTGCAAAGGTACTAATAGAAAAAACCATGTTGAAGAAGTTTCAAACTTTCCATCTCAGAAGTAAAACAGTTCCTTCCAGGTAGTTAAGAAAAGGAAAAGGTAGCACTTGTATGTAATGAATTAAAAATGTAAAACAAACAAAAACCCCTGCAAATACCACCTTTTCAGCAAACTAAAAAGTCATGTAACTGTTCAACTGCATGCCCATAAAAAAAGGTCCAGAATAAGGTAACAAGTTCATCAGAACCTGCACTGCCTTTAATGAAAGTAAGAAATATTAACTCTCCCCTTTACAACTCTTTTTCTTTTTTTTTTTTTAATTTTTTATTGGTTGTTCACAACATTACAAAGCTCTTGACATATCATATTTCATACATTAGATTGAAGTGGGTTATGAACCCCCAATTTTACCCCAAATGCAGATTGCAGAATCACATCGGTTACACATCCACAATTTTACATAATGCCCTATTAGTAATTGTTGTATTCTGCTACCTTACAACTCTTTTTCTTATATATTTATTTTTTAGTTGTAGTCAGACATAATACCTTTATTTTATTTATTTATTTTTTATGTGGTGCTGGGGATTTAACCTAGAGCCTCGCAGATGCTAGGCGAGCACTCTACCGCTGAGCCACAACCACAGCCCCTCCAACTCTTATAAACAAAAGTTTTTTTTTTGCCCTCATGTTAAAAGTCTGTAATAACTGTAAATATTAACCACTCTCCCCATTTCCTTCTCTTACAAAAATATACATAAGCCAGGCCTGGTGGTACACACCTGTAATCCCAGGACTGGGGAGGCTGAAGCAAGAGGATCACAAGTTCAAAGCCAGCCTCAGCAACTTAGCAAGGCCCTGAGCAACTTGGTGAGACCCTGTCTCTAAATAAAATATAAAAAGGCTTGCAGATGTGGCTTACTGGTAAATCACCCCAGGGTTCAATCCCCAGTACCAACAATAACACACACAGATGCGCACACACACACACATATATTAAATCTAAAGATTACTAACTACATTTGGTAGAACATAGGATTTATAATTTCATAATTTTTTTCAAAATGAGAACTAAACATAGCACTGAATTCTGATAAAAGATGGCCCCTTAGGGTCTCACTGAATCAAGAGACTCTTATAATCTAAGCAAAGTCCTCTACTAGATAGTGAGTACTAGAAAATAGAATGAGCAGGGCTGTCTGAGAGGTAGGGAGGGACAGTAGTTTTGCATTTTGGAAAGAATTATTGTGAAACTGATTCTTTTCTTCTACGGTATGCTAAATGCAACTTGTCTCACAGCTACTATAACAAATTAGAAAGATAGGAGAGAAGGAGGGAAGAAGGACAAAAGGAAGGAGTTAAGGTTGTTTTTTACTCTTAGTCAAAGAATATAAATTACTCAAAATATTAACATCTAGGTTTGGGAATAATTGTGGAATTCACTAAAAGTAGTTAAGGGAATAATAAAAAAAAAAGTTGACTGATGACAGTTCACTTATTTGATTAAACTATATTAGGCAAAGAGGTCTCAGATGTGCTGCAGACTCCGGATCTGGCAAAGAAAACAAGAGCAAACATTCTTATTCCTTGTGAAACTTTTCCTTAATGAGGATCAAAGTTAGATAATTTAGATCACAGAATAGTGAGAAAGATGTGGTCTGACAAGAACCGAAGTTTCAGCTATGCAACAAAATTTAATGCTCCAATATATTTAAACTTCCTCTAAATGTAAAAGCTGCCCAGGTTTCTTAAGTTTCTCTTAAGGGGAAGGTATAATGATATGTGACAGTTACAATGTAACTGTGCATGAAACACCAAACAATGAAGTCTAGTAGAGTAGCAATTTAGAGCTAGCTTTCAATCCAGCAAAAATCCTTGAAACAGCAAACTCAATTGTAAAGGTGCATTTGCATAATTAACACAACAATAACTTTCCTACGTGGCCTGAAATACTATACTATCAGATACATATAGATAAAATTTCATATACGTTTTTACAAGAACTATATAATGTACATACACCTGAACATGAATTTATATATAAATGCTATATGTAAGTACTGTATATATAAATGTTGCAGCATTACATAAACCTATAATGTTAAATATAACATTGAGAGATGCTTCCCAAGTGAGGGCTTAAGATAGTTAATATTTTAACCATTTAAGACCCACAAATTCCAACATGCAGAGTTGGAACTTTAAAATAAATTGCCGCTTCCCACCCTGTTGTTCTGATGTTCTTTTGCTATAAGGTAGAATAACTCTCATATCTGCTTCATACTCCAGTTTTACTGGAGTCAATTTCCTGAAAGAGGAAAAATCCACTTGTTTAACTCACTTTGTCCTACCAGACCACATCAGAGGTCATTGAAAAGCCAGCTCCCAGATGACCAGGAGTGAGCAGTGCTGTATAATGTGACTTCACACCTGTCTGTGGCAGTATGGCACAATTTCTTAGTCACTGGGTCAACAAATGGACCTTTGAGGTCATATAGAACTCCACCACCAGCTGTGACCTTGGGCCATCACATAACTAAACTTTCTTTATCTTTACAACAAGTGCAATGAGATCAATGTCATTGAACTGTTTAATGAAAAATAACAACACAGTACAAGGTTAGCAGAGCCCCTGATGCATAACATGTTGACCATTCAAATATGGGTATAAATCCAGTTTCATATCTATATATATGTATACACATATATGTACATGTATGTATTCCTTTTTTGTTTTCATTCATGGTAAGCATTTTCTCCATCAGTAATATTTTTATACTTTATTGACTGTCTTGTAATACACACTGCATTTCTAGGAATCTGGAAAATGTGTATATTATGGTTTTATCCTTCTGGTAATTACTTTTTCGGTTCATCCAAATAAAGTATTTAAAACCTATGAGTTCTAAGTGTAAAGCTTAAGAATGAAAAGGCAATTTTTAAGTCCTCCCATGTAATGCAAGGTTTAATACATCATTTCTGAGCACTTGCTGATTAGAGAACATCTCTCAATTGTATGTCCCCATAAAATACAAAGAGGCAGCTCATTATGCTCTTAAGTCACCATCTCTTACCCTTTAAAACAATTGAAGTCAGTCTGCCATCTTTTGGTATTTTCTGTATAAAAGGAGAAGGAAGATACTTTTGTTCCTATCAGATAGCAAATATTTTACCAGATATTTTAGCAAGGTATTTTAATATTATGCTTACAATTAAAAAGAGGCCAAAAGAATCCAGAAGTGGTCCCTCATTGATTTCACATGACAAATGTAGAGGTTGCTTTCAAATCTGCACACATGCATGAAAGCTTATCTTAATTATATTATTCTGTTTTACTTGGTACCAGTTCCTGTTTACTAGCACTTACAATTCTCATGCTAGATCTTCTCTGTATGTATTCTCCCCCTCATTTTAAATTTCTTTCTCTTTTTGGATTCTGAAGAGCTTTAACTTCCCTTAGCCTCACAACACATTTGTTTTAGCTGTGTCAATTCCTCTCTTTGCTGACTTTGATGTGGATTTTAATGTGCTACTATATTTTTAGTTTCTTTAATCATTTTTTTTTATTGTCTTACTTCCATTTCATCCCATCCTCCCATCTTTTCAGCTCCTGATCATCTGACTGCTTTCTGCCCCTTTCATGAGAGTCATATCTTTCTGAAATAATCAGTTTTGGAGGCTTCCTCTCCTTTGGATCTTCGATCTGATCTTCCCTTTCCTGTATGGAGCAGTGGTTTTCAGTAAGGCTCTGTTAGGTTTTTCCTGTTTATTTATCACTAAACAAGGAGAATCTCCCAGACCTGGTGTTGCTCTGAGCCTCCCCTTTTTATCCACTTGGGTGTCGATTTCAGATCTAAAGTCAGTAAGCAGGTTGAAACAAACAGTTTCCTGGCAATTCCCAATGTAGTTTTCATTTTGACATAGTTTTGCTAGCCTGAAAGAAAAAATTCTGCCTTCACTGCCTGCCTTTCTGAGGCTCCTCTGAATGACCAAGCACTTAGAAAACTCAGACCCTCTGTTAACACGTGTCTTCCTAACTCTACCCCACCTGCAACACTTCTCTTCTGTGGAGTAGGATTCTCAGGCTACCCCAATTCTAACTCCTATTCTAGCCTCCCAGCTCTGCCTGCCTATTTCCTGAGTTGTAACCTCCCACTGAATAAAAAGGCAGTGTTGGGGAGAAAAGGAAGAGGAGGAGAGAAAATGTCCCAGGGACAGCTGCCTAAGCCTTTTCTGAATTAGGGGCAGAGAATCAGGGAAGGCATGGATCTGCCTAGCTATTTTTATGCAGTCAAAACTTCTTCTATTGTGTTTTTAAACTTGAGTTGTTTTAATTTACAGTACATGCTGCTCCCCACTAGTTCCAGTTTTTATAGACATGTTTATAAGCATGTATTTCCCCAGCTTCTTAGGAACTGCAATAAGAGGAGGCTCTCTAAAAGGACTTTTTTTAAAAGTCAGAGCTTTTTAAACTCTGGAAACTCTTATATATGTTTCTTTTTAAATTGAAAAACAAAATAAGCAAAATAAAAACATCCAAAAAGTTTTGCTGGTGGTGACTCACTGCCTTTGAGAAGCTATCTCTATAAAATATCACATTGTTCTTTTAAACACCTAGAAATAAAATCCACCTGTGTCCTTCATGTGCCCTCATTCATTCTTCTGTCCTTAGAAGCCAGGTAACAGAAACACAATATTTATGTTATAAACTTGGCAGTGGCCGACTTTCCTGAGAAATAAGGTTTGACATTCAAAGGAATTTTGTAATTTACTGAGTCTTTTTAAAATGGCATTTACTGCTAAACTTGACATAATTCAGGTACAAGACTTTAGATTCATTTGAATCAACTTGAGATATCTTGTACTTAAAGGTTTCAAGCAGCCATTATCCACATGCCAAAACACACAATTCTAACTCTGGATATCCTCAGGTTTTTGGCTTTTAAGTAGGTAATAACCAGCCTATGTTCCATTTTAATAAAAAGAATATAAGGCAGAAATAAGAAAATTTGAAACTCAGGAAACCATCTAACATTGACTTCCTCAAAAATAATAGAAATGGAAGGCAAATCTATTTATAATGCTGTATAACTTTTTAGTTATCTGATCGAGGTAAACTTCATCCTGGGAAAAACTGCATATACATACACATACCCAAAATTGTCTTCATTTTGTGGCCTTCCTTCTCAGTCTTTTTATAATTCAACCCTTCAATATATTTACCAGATATAAGAAAATGTCATAAGTCATATATAAAGTGAAGATAATCTTTTGTAGTTGTATGAATATACTAGCTAACAAAACTTAACAGATAAGACAGACATATTTGAAAACCACCCAAAAAGCAGAATTCAGTTACTGATAACTTCTCAAAGAACTGTTGAGCAAAATCCACACTTCTGTGACTGCCTGTCCCCCTTGGAGTATTCTTGAACCCTGTATATGGTCTGTCCCTTTTCTTTGTAAATATTCACATGATAATCTAAGTTTCAGTTTCTCAATCTCAAAATGGTTAATAATATGCTATTTTTGCTGGGTGACTAGGAGGATCAAATTTTTAAAAAGTCTATAAAATGCTAGCAGGGCAAGTAGTTAAGTCTGCAAAATTTTAATGTTTAACTTAAAAAAAGACATTTTCAGCATGAAAATAGACTTATAGGGAAGTGTGGGACAACAACTGTAATATGTTCTAACAAAATTCATCATATCTCATTCCTTGGTACTCAGTAAATATCCAATA
Organism: Spermophilus citellus; assembly: GCF_964194105.1. Taxonomy (NCBI): domain Eukaryota; kingdom Metazoa; phylum Chordata; class Mammalia; order Rodentia; family Sciuridae; genus Spermophilus; species Spermophilus citellus. The sequence continues at coordinate 232,625,192 of NC_138182.1, forward strand.
TTATTTTAGCAATAAAGTCATAGCACTCTAACCTCTTTAAATGCTTTTTCTTCAAAGATAAAAAAAAATTACTTTTACTACCTAAGGACTTAAGTTAGTAATGTTGTAAAATACTTTAAAATTAATAATGACAAAATATTTAATTATATTTTCTATAGTTGGGGCACAGGGTAGTGAGAAATGACTACTTTCTGATAAAGAAGCAACATTCTTTAATATTAAGAATTATTTAGGGCTGGGCATGGTGGCACACACCTGTAATCCCAGTGGGTTGGGAGACTGAGGCAAGAGGATTTCGAGTTCAAATCCAGCCTCAGCAAAAGTGAGGTGCTAAGCAACTCAGCAAAATCCTGTCTCTAAATAAAATACAAAATAGGGTTGGGGATGTGGCTCAGTGGTCGAGTGCCCTGGGTTCCATCCTCAGTACTGCCTGCCCCCGCCCCTCCCTAAAAAGAATTATTTAGGGGTTGTGGATGTAGCTAAGTAGTTGAGCACTTGACTGGCATGTATGAGAATCTTAGCTTAACCCTAGGACAAAGTGGGGGATGAAGATGGGATGCAAAGAAAGAGAAAAGAAAAATATTATATAGAATAAAAATTTAAAAAGTCATATTCAGTGTAGGTTCACAACAGTTGAAAGGTAACATCTTATTATTACAATAACTAATATTACAAAATCAGTGTCTTATTAACACCCTTAAATAATTTTGAAAACTGCATGTACCAAACACCAGTAGTAAAGATGGAACTAACACCCACTTTTTCTTGCTGTGGCACTGGTCCCATGTGCTGGGTCTGAGAGCATTATATGGGTTTTCCCATTTAGGGTAAAGCTTGAAAGATCACATGACCATCCAAGACAGTCACACTGGCTTTATCACAGAGTTTTGCTAATGCCTATCTTAATATGTTATCTCTTAGGTGGATTTGAAGAAGTCCGAATAAACAAAGCTTGATACTATGGAATAAACAATTACTATAATCTACTGATCTTGGAAAATTAAAAAACAAATAAACAAAAAACACCAAACATCCCTAGGAATGTCTGAGTATATATCATGTCACTGAATTTGGTTACACTGCACAGATACAGTACAAAAAGGCATTCCATTAATATCTTTTAATTCACTCATGTAGTGCTACATGTGAACTGAAACTGGAAGAGTCTCAAACAGATGATGCCAGTAATAGCTGAGTGCCCATAAAGAGGGGTAGAACATAAATATTTCAGATTGGTGAAACATCTTAAAATCATATATGATGTAGATTTAAAAAAAACAAAAAACAAAAACAAAACTTGGTACCATTTGGTTCCAACACCATTAGTAGCAATATTCTTAAATAATCCCAGACCAGTCTCCAATTAGATATTGCGATAAGGTCATGTGACACATCTTTCCAACCAGCATTTGTCTCACTGCATTCTCAAGTATCTCATTACATTCCCTTCCTCCCATTATAGAGGGCTTCAGAGTTGCACTACTGAGGAAATACTACTAGTAAAAACTTAGTTTTCTGTGTTTATTTCTCTAACGATTCCTATGAATAGGAATGGGAAGGGTAAAACTAAAACAGACAAAACCAGAAGGCAGTGTCTGGCTTTTTTATTTTATAATTACAGAACACTGGGATTAGAATGGTTAGGGATAGATAGGCTACAAAAGCAGGGTGGAATTTATGACTCCAATAATATATCACAAAAATTTACATTTCATTTATGCCTACATTATTTCCAATCTTAGATATAAAACTTGATCAACAAATTAAAAAGTCTGACAAATACTGTAATTAATTCACAGTCAGACCTTCAATATGCATCAAACTGACAGGACAGAGTAATCTACAGGTATTACATAATACATGCTACCAAGTGAGAATAGATAAATGGATGAATACAAACACTGCAAATGCTTCCAAGCAAGAAACAATCTAGAGAAGGTATTCCTAAAAATGATAACCATACTTGGGATGGCATAAAGCCACTAGGAAAAAGTTCTGCATACATAATTAAACAGAAAGATCTGCTGCTTGTTGTTTCTAATTGCGAAGTTATATTTTAACAATGTATGTTATACGTTGTACCACAATGTATGTTTGTTAATACTGCCAACTTATATTTTAACAATGTATACATATTATGTATTGTATCACATATATATTTTTAGTTGCCATGTTATATTTTAGCAATATTTCTACTTCCATAGTAGAAACAAAATATCATGGTCCTTTATATAAATTTTAAGTAGAAATAATACATTTCTAAAACATTCTGACATATTTTGTTAAATAACTAACTTGACATTTTAGGGAAACTGTACCCAAGTAACTGAAAAAAAACAACAACAACAACAACAAAAAAAAACACTTTCTAGTTAACTTTTTCCTCTACTTTGATTAGTCTTGTTGAAAGACTAAAATTGCTTTGATATTAAATGCTATAAATTCAATCAAGACCTCACAACTTAAGATATTATCCACCATGCAACTATGATTTTTATTTCTACTTATTTTCTCCCATCTCAGTCATTAGACCAATTTTACAGGCTTGCTCATGAAAACTTGTTAACAACAAAGAGATACATATATACGACAGTCAGTTGTACTGCTAACATCTGTTTTTTTTTTTTTTACTAATCAAAATATGGATGTGTATGTGGCAAAATATATTATGCACTATTATTTGTTATAGGCACAAAATTCTTCCCCTTTCTTGTGTGCATCTACTAATACGTAACAACAAATCCCATCATTATGTACAATTATAATGTACCAATAAAAATGTGGGAAAAAATCAAATCTGTAAACTATGGCTTGCAGGTTGGCTACCTCTCTTTAACAAACAAACAAACAAACAATAAATAAATAAATAAAGTTTAAAAATAAAGTTGTAAGGCCTCAAAAAGAAAAGAATTTAAACAATAAAAATTCTGACTTCTTGGTCAAATTAAAAAAAAAAAATCTTCCCTGTTTGGATGCCACTTAGCAGATGTAAGGCACCATTTATTCTCGAATTTCAGATTCTAATGTATATTTTTAAAAATTTAAGACTTCTTCAAGAAGTGCTTATGTATCAGAATTCCTGTTTGAGACAAAGATACATTCACCTAGAAATCAGAAATGATTGACATCAAACTTACCTAAGAAGCTACTGACAACTAAGCTTAAAATTTTTTTTAGCCTATAGGATGTTTTTATGACAAAGGGAGTTTTTTTTTTTTTTTTTTTTTTTAAGAGAGAGTGAGAGAGGAGAGAGAGAGAGAGAGAGAATTTTTAATATTTATTTTTTAGTTCTCGGCAGACACAACATCTTTGTTGGTATGTGGTGCTGAGGATCGAACCCGGGCCGCACGCATGCCAGGCGAGTGCGCTACCGCTTGAGCCACATCCCCAGCCCACAAAGGGAGTTTTATTAGAATAGCAATGTCAACTTAGTTGCTAGTAAATAAAATAGGCCTTAAATTGTTTGAGTCACAGGTGCAAGGGCTTCATTCAGAATGTAGCTACTTTGGAAAAAAGCCAAAATACATAAGTGTCTAAAGACAAGCTATAACAAAAGCATCTTCTAATACATTCTAATGCCCTCAGTAGATGCCTGAAACCACACATAATTCCAAACCCTACATTTATTGTTTTTTTCCTAAGCATACATACCTAATTTATAAATTAGGCACAGTAAGAGATTAACAATAATAACAATGATAGAAAAAATTTAACAATATACTGTAATAAAAGCTATGTGAATGTGCTGTCTCTCAATATATGTAATTATTCAGTGATGTTTTCAGACCTAGGTTGACCTCAAATAACTGAAAACCATGAAAAGCAAAGCATGGAGAAGAGGAGTACTAGATGTCACTTAAGTAAGAAAATGTAATTTGCCTACATTCACCCTGTGATTCCAAAAGACACAGGTCAGGGTAACCTGGCAGAAAGCTCCTCCTCAAATAATATCAAGCTGAACCCAACTGTCACCACAGCTCTAGGGAAGAGAGAAATAGTCCTTCCTTTTGACTAACTTCCTGCAGAAGGAGGGAGCAAGCCTTCCTCTCTTCCCTGGGAATACCCAGGGTAGCCCTGCCTGACTCATAGGCCCCTAAGGCTCTGACTGTAAATTCTGAACACAGCTGAGCCAGTTCAGGGACAGAGTCCTCTCTCTAAAATACAAGCAAGTTGGGAATTCTTTCTCTTCTCATCAATTTTGTTTTTAAATAACTGTGGATATACAAATTATTGAGTTCACCATCCCTCCTTGTACACATTTCCAGGGAAAACAATGAACTTTTAAGTTAATAGGGAAAAAAAAAAATGTTAACAAATGAGGAACTCAGTAACGAGAATATAAATGCTGACGGTCATGCAAGGGGGAACTGTGTTATAAGTAAAATTTAATAAATGAGCAATGTATTCTGTGATCACAAGAGAACTGATTAGGCTCATCTGATTCTATTAAAAATAATGATTACATTTGCTGTTTCCAGACCCACTCTTTTAATCAAGTATTTTGATAATATCTTTCAGAAATATATCTTATTTCCTACTAAAACAGAGATGGCTAAAACAAACTTTAACACCTTGGTAAAAGCTATAATGTACTGATGGAGTTTTCTGGTTGGTCAGAAGTTAAGAGATGGGGCCCTGTTTGCAAAGATCCTGTAACTAGCCCGGCTTTCTCGTAAGAACAGTGTGGACAGTGAGCACAGAATGGGCACACAGCACCAGAAGTCACATGTTTAACAAGACAGTTCTCTAACTTCACAGGGAAATCTCAATTAACTAGGAGGGAAAGTGGCTAAAGTAGAAGGCATACTCTGAAATTAAACAGAATTTGTATAGGCAGGAATTTATGCAGTAAGCAAACCACTTGCACAGGCACTATTTTTGTTGTCTCAAGGAGAGAGCCATATGTTATGACCACAGGACCCAGCCAACGAATGTCATTTGGGATCAGGTCGCTATTTTCTGTGACCTCTTTACAGTGTAGTCAATTTATATGATGTATTACAGCCTTGCTTTCTAGACAGGGAGTGATAACCATGGAGGGACATTCAAATGCAGAGTGTGGAAAATTAAGAATAACATGCCTTGGGAAACCATGAAAACAAACACCAACTGCAGGCCGTTTTCTTTTTTTGTTTAGAAGGGATTTTCATCAAAATTTAAAATAGGCCATGTCTAGTGCATGGTTTTTGCTTTATATGTGAAACTTGCTGTGACTCGCTGTCAAGAGTCTACAATAGGAGCTGGAGGAGCTGCAGAGGTGTGAGGGTCATGGATGGTGTGAATGTGAACGCCAGCTCACCGGTGACCTCTCAAGTTCGAAGATTTCAATGCTATACCTAAACTAACATGATCACAGAAATTCACTAGCCTACGTATTCTACATTAGCATAATTTTAAATAAAGGATTTCAAAGTATGTGTTAGAATGGCTGTGCTGAGAAATAGCTCCTCCAGTTTACACATGAGAGATACATATTTTTATTCTCCCTTATCCCTAATTCTTACTTCCAACTGATTCCTTCCATTGTGTAAAAGAGGGAATACAGGACCCCAGCTCCCATAAGATTGCATATAGGGGAATGGAGTGCCAGAATCCAAACAGCTGGGAGCCAGAGGACCACTTCTGACAGCATGCATCTTCTTAGGACAGTAACACACACCTTGCACACTCATCACAAAGGGAGAGACAACAAACAGCAAATGCAGAAAATTATATTGTAGATTAGCCATTAAATACTTTGCAAAAATAGAGGGTGAACAGGGCCAGTTTCCATAACAAAGTTCTGAACAAAGAGGTCAGAGTGGGTCAGCCAACTGGATGCTCGGGTTATGCACCATGACAGAGGTGACAAAGCCCAGCCATGAACTGGGGGAAAGGCAAGAGAGGAGAGATGTCTTGGTTTCATCTTTTATCATTGCTCTCTAGCACAAAATAGGGACTTAGTTCATGTTTACTAAATGAACTTAATGCTCCAAACCCAAAATTATACAGTAAATAAACTCATTTAATTTATAGGCCAGGGCTTCTTAAATAACAGCATGCAAAATGTATTAGCAAAAAGTATATTTTCCTGAGAGGATGTTAAGTTATCTTTTTGTTGTTGTTGTTTAACTTTCTTCTCTCCCCTCAACCAAAAAAAAAAAAAAAAATTTACAGCTTTATTTCTAGAAATATTCTAGAAATATGCATACAAAGAAAAAAAGTGGATAATAACATTGTATAGAAGGAACCTCTCAGAGTTTGTGTATGTGTATGTGTGTGTCTAGGGATTGAACCACGAAACTGTGCATGCTAGACAAGTGTACTACCACTGAACTACACCCCTAGACCCCTGAGTCCACTTCTGACCAGAGTCTAATGACAACCTTCTTTTAAAAACAGAATATAGCCAGGCATGGTGGTGTGCATGCCCTAAGTCATCGTTACTAGGGAGGCTGAGGCCAGAGACTCACTTGAGCCCAGGATCACTTGGCCTGTACAACACACCAAGACCCTATCTCCAAAAAAGAGGAAATAAAAAAGAGGGGATGGGGGAAGGCTTGGCAGCATACAAGAAACAAATGATTAGCTGCAGACTGGTCTGAGACCCCTCAATCTTACCTCAGGACCTGTTAAAGACTATGCCATAAGACATAAGAGAACTGTATGTGGTTCTTAGACCTAAGTGGGGAAGGAGGAAATCTAAATAAAATAAAGGGAGTCAAATGTGAAAAATAGGCTAAGTCAGACGGAGAGACTAAAAAAACAAAACAACAATAACAACAACAACAAAACCCTAGAAAATTCAATCACTATAAGAGGAGAAAAGAACTCTCCCTTCTTGCCATCACACATTTTTTTCACTACAAAAGCTTTTCAAATAAATATGCACTTAGGCAAAAGAAACTGGAGCCTCAGGGGTTCCAACACATAAAATTTGTCATTACAAATATTATCCATAACAATTTAACATGGGACTCATAGTTACAACTATTACCCATAACAATTTAACATGGGAGTTATTGAATTCTCACTTCATAGGAATCACATTTAAATGAGAATATGACTAACATTTCTAGAAAATCTAATGTTTAGTATAATACTCTCCACATAATCCACCTACTCTGCCTTTCCAACCTTTAAGTTATTCCTAATTTCTCATTTATATTCATGCTGTAATATTTTCATGCACATTATCATGGATCTCTTCCTCGAATTCTGCTAAAAATTTTCATTTTACTCTTTCCATGTATTAAAAAGAAAAAATGAAAAAGCTTTTAAAAATCTCAATTGTCACCCATAAGAAAGCAAGCATTATAAAATAGTTTAGCTCCTAAAAAGAGAAAATTATTTTTCTTGTAAGACTTGCTTTTCTGAATATTATATCTAAATAAATATACCTAATGGCAGTCATCAAATGCAATTTTGTTTAGAAACTATTTTTACAAAATCTTCTTGTCACTAATCTTGACAAGATACCCTTATTCCACCTTTTAAATCATTTTTTCTGATTCAACTGAGATGTTTTTTAAGATTCTGAAACCCTTTGTATTTTGGGTCAAATTAAATCATTTTTTCCTTTGGAATGAGCCTACTTAAGAAAGTGTTTCTAACTTACAAAAATCAAAAGTCAAATTAAAAACATGTTATTTGGTGGAGAAATATAATTATGTATTTGTCTTCAATCTGCTAAGTGAAACTGCAAGAAATTCAATGGTTGACAAAATTACAAATACAGGTACAGATTCAAGGTTTTCTGATTCACCTGAAAGGAATTTATCTTTTGCTTTTTTAACTTTATAATACTACTCAAATAATATCTTCTATTATAAAGTATAGTATAACATTTATAAAACAAGTATCCCTTTTAGGTCTAGTGGGGGAGAAAAAAAATTCTTTGTCTTTCACACAGTCCTATTACCCAATGCTAAAAGGCAGCTCTTACCCTATTCTGTATTCTGTATCTTTATTCTCATTATCTCATTTGATTGTGTGAAAATAAGCCAACATTAAAGAAAGTGTAATACATTAAGTAGTATCAGAACTGCTTCCAGAAATCTCCTGGGATGCTACTCAATACATAAACAAGCAAGTCAGCTTCACCTGTTTTATATGTATCTTCCCATAAACTTTCTTAGTCCCAGAGATTTAAAAAAAAAAAAAAAAAAAAAAAAGCTTGAGGTTTACTAGTGAGAAACCAGTATTTGACAAAGCTGATAACAGCAAAGCTGAGCATAAGGCTTATCTCAATGAGAAACTGAACAGAAGATCCTAAAACTTAACAGTTATGCACCAAACTCAAGTGTGAACCATCTCCAATAAATTTTAAGTGGGTTTTGAATCAAGGAGGTTTCCAGTGAATATTGTTTTCCCCTCACCAGGGCCAAGCGGACTCTAGGTATTAATTCTACAAGTGATGTTGTGCACAAAGGAGGAAAAAAAAATTTTTACTTTTATGCTAACTCCAAGGACTGGGGTTTGGCTTAAGACAAAGCGTTCCGGGGCTGGGGATGTGGCTCAAGCGGTAGCGCGCTCGCCTGGCATGCTTGCGGCCCGGGTTCGATCCTCAGCACCACATACAAACAAAGATGTTGTGTCCGCCGAGAACCAAAAAATAAATATTAAAAATTCTCTCTCTATCTCTCTCTCTCCTCTCTCACTCTCTCACTTTTAAAAAAAAAAAAAAGACAAAGTGTTCCAAGACAGGGAACTGAGAGGCAGATACAGGATTAGAAAAACAATTATCTTTTCTCTGCTGAGCTTTTTGGTCATTTTATAGCTTATTTTCTTCCATACAAATCATATTAATGTTAAATATACTTATATTAGACTTACTTTCTCAAAGTGATTATTTAGATACATAATACCAATTACAAGAGTAAGAATACAGTAGGTATTTAATTTAATGGTAACTTTAAATAGTGCTTACAGATAGATACTCACTGAACAGGTCTCAGATACCATCTCCCTATTTTTATAACAACTCCTAACTCCACAGACAAAACTTTCTAGCCATGTCATGACTCAAAAAGCTTCTTGTACATACCATATATCAATTCAGATAAAGTTACCATGACTACTTCTACCCAGAGCACAGCAGCCCAGCCCAAACCTAAGACTTTGCAGGAAAAAAAAAAAAAAAAAAAAAAAGGAGAAGTAGAAGAAAGTAGAGGACATTAAGCAATTACACATTGATCCTCACCTTGTTGCTCATTGTCTGCTTCAGTTTTTGAAGAACCTGGTGCAACAGGAAGGGGTCGAGGTGGCCGGGGCTTCGGAGTAGGAGGTGAGATTTTTTTCCTTCCAATATATTCGACATAAGTTCCAGGGAAGTCTCCCCTCTCCCCGGTGGTTTCATTATAGCCATTTAACCAGCCAATGTCTTCAGGCCGGGCTTCCTGTCCATCACTGAATCCATGTGCTAGTAAGGATCCTTTATTCACAGTCAATATGTCACCCAAGTGCAAGTCAATGTCTTCTTCCCTCTCTTTCTTGTAGTCATACAGCGCTCTGTACTGGTACCCCTCAGCACTCATGTTTGCAGATCTGTTACCATGCAACAGATGAGTCTGGCTGGGCACTGTAGTCTAATTTTATGTTTTAATGGAAAATGAAATCAGAGAGTGTATTAAAAATCCTAATAGGTGTCCAGCAGAGGACAAAGGACCACTCTCCAAAGGCTTACAAGGAGAGCTGACTGGCCATTCGGCTGTCCATCTGTCCTCCATCAATGGTGTGACTGCAGACAGGGCTCTACTTCCTGTGTGTCACAGTCCTCCCTGGCTTCCTTTTTAGCAACTTGTCAACACGTTGACTCTAGGCTGACTCTCACAGCGAGGCCCAATCCTCTGTGCAGCTCCTGTCACACTGTCCATCTGTCGTCTGATTTCACTCCACACTCAGCTTCACCTAGTGAAGGAAAAACAAGACTTATGAATGAACATCACACTTCACCATCTGTGTGCATTTGAATTCCTACTTCCATTCAACAAGTACTTAATAGAGCTGGCAGACATACACAGGCCAGTGTGCTGCTGCCTGACACGGTACACACAACGAAGATTAGTAAGAGCGTTGCCTTCTAAGAACACTGGGCGGGAACAGGAGGAGGAGTGTTGGCGGGTGTCGATGTCTCAGAGATAAGACTGGTACACAGGGAACCAAAACATTAGGTAAATGCCAAAAGAGAGGCCAACTAAACACTGCAGGGTTCAGGTGAGGGAGGGACCACATCTAATTGCAGGATTCTAAAGACAGAATGAAATGTGTGGCATGATCCTAGGTACAGAAGTGATTAGGCAAATGTCATATTACAGGAAGAGTTAGAACAGTCTGATCCATCCAAAATCAGGGAGGGAACAGCGGAGCTGCGTTACAAAGACAGATAGGGCTGTCTGACATCATGAGAGCCTGTGCTGAGTTTGTGATTTAGTAACTGTGGAATGGAAAGCACTGAGAGGGCCTGGGGAAAGGGACCAATAGGATCACAGCTGCACTTGAGGAATCTCAAAACTAACCACAGAGTGAAGGAGGTAATGCCATAGAGAGAGAACAGAGGTGAGGCAAACTGAGAAAGGTGTATTGCAGCAGGGCCACCAGGGCCACCAGGGCCACCAGGGCACCAACCAAGGAGGCAGCAGAAGGTGTGAAAAGGGAGGTATGAAGTAAGAAACATGATGGGATGATGAGGTAAAAATGTGTAGGGGGAGATAAATGTTTAAATGGGGAGCAAGGAAAAGAGGAGAAACAGGTGCCTGGTTCTCCACTACTGTGAATTTTGTACTAATAGTAAGCAAAAGGAAGCCAGGAGACTCAAATGGGCTTATGGGACTATGAACATCCACCTGCAGGTGTGCCAGTGGCTTGCTGAAAGCCTGGGCTGTGACTCAGGAGAAAGGACACACTAGAGATTTGGTAATCAGCTGCAAACAAGGTAAGACCAATAAATGAAATGGCACTCATCAAAAATCAAGCAATCAATAATTTAAAAAATTAAAAGTTTAAAAATGATCTAAGGACTACACATTGAGGTTCAATAACTCCCATTGAGGAGGGAAATCAAGGTTTAAAGACAAAGAATGTCCCTGAAACAAGGGATAAGAATCAGGGAGGAACAGGTGATCCCCCTTCAACAAAGTCCTGCAGAAGCACTCACACAGGGGACAATGATAATTGGGGGCTCTGCTTATCATGGAATCATCATACACTTTTTAGAAAGCAGAACTCAGGCCAGTAGTAAAGACTAGTTATTAGATTTTTAAGGAGTTAAGAAATCAGAAGTAGTAGTAATGGTTGCTGCAGAGGACTCTATATGGCTTCACAGACAGGGAAATGGGTAATGGAAGTATTTTTCTTCTGCTTTTTGCTTTAAAGCATAGGGGAAGCAGAAGAATTGGAGAGTCAAAGACTATAAGTTAGAGAATTAGAAAGTCCCAGTAGATGGCTGATAGGAAAGCTTGCACACACATACATCACCTTCCACTCCTCAGTTATCTTTATTATAAAGAGTAAAAGCAACCTAGAGGCCTCTGTGAAGCTGATTGCACAATAATGCAATAAAACAATACCTACACAATTTCAGGTTGTGAAAGCAAAGAGCTTTTATACTTCTTGAAAAGTGAAACACTTTAGAAGTTTAAGATTATAGGCTCTCCTCAGAATGGCATTTTAAGAAGCAAAATCTAATCATAGATTAATTGGTATATTGCATTCAGAAGTGTAAAGTAGTCAACTTTACATGGTTAAAGCCTCTTAGCTGTAATACAATAACACTCTTAGGAGATTCACATATTAAAGGAAGCAAAAACAAACATTGGAAGTCTTTGTGGAGCAAGAATATTAATTTGGGATAGTACTCTACTTTGCATTTTAGTCATCAGAGAAAAAAAATTAATGCAACCAGTGAAGCATATGAGAAAAACAAGCTATATTATCCATTTGAAGAAAGCCTCTCCTTTCAAAAGATCCAGAATCAAATTAAATACTTATTGCATAAATTCACACAAAAATGTAGAACTAGCAAATCTCATTTTTAGTACTAACGTACTCTGAACAAAAGAGATGCAGCACTCTAAAGAACATGAAAATTTACATATCCCTAAATGCTTAGAAACCAGGCAATAGGCCTAAGAATAATTTTAATTCCTCCAAATCTGCCTTGAAATTTTTGTTAGCTTTTCCTGGCAATGTATGTCATTTTAGAGGGAAAAAAAAATCCAACCAGTAAGCTGGGTATATCTTTATGCCAGTTGCTGCCTAGCACTTCCTCAGTTTCAGTCACCCACTGGGCCAGTTTGGTGGGATTCGTACAGAATGGAAAGCGTAACAATTCCCTCCAACCCCACAACTATCAAGTCCTTGTCACAGCACACTTCTGTAGCTATGCATGTTTCTTGCTGGGGGACACATTTCAGTAAGAAAAAACTTCATGTCTTTCCAAGGTTTTACAAACCTGAAAACTGTGCTTGGATATGCCTGAGGATAAATCTGTGCAAAGGGCAAAAGAACCCTGAGGAACCTAATGACTGTAAAGAGGCTAAACTCCAGGGAAGCCTTCCTGGCACTGAGTGCCAGAGACCTAGAGGTCTCTACGTGCTCTTTTCCTTGCCACTTGTCAGAAGAACCTCATTTTCTGACAACTAAGTGGTTTGAGAACAAAGTCTAGCACGCATGAGGCACTGGGTTTGATCCCTAGCACCACATAAACTAAATAACAAAATAAAGGTATTGTGTCCACCTACAACTAAAAATATTTTTTTAAAAAAAGATGAAGGAAAACAGACAAGCCATTTTTTGAGGTGTAGTCACTTGATTACTTGATGTTAAGATTCAGAGAGTCCTGAATTGGGCGGAGGCAGCATACATCTCTACCTGACCACACACTGCACACTTTCTCCTGACTGCCATGCCCGTTTTAGTGATTGTCATTATCATCACCACTATAGTCATCTAATTCTTATTGGAAGCTATATGTGTATTAACCCATTAGTTCCTCATGATAACCATGGAAGGTAGGTAGGCACTATTAATTGTCTCACGTAATATTTGAGGAAACTGAAGTGCACAATGTTTAATATTTGACCATGATTTACACTCAGCAACTGAGAAACAGAAACTAGATTCAGGTAGTCAGGCTCAAGAGCCCCCACTTTTAACACCACCATAACCCATTGCCTGAACTCAACTTGCCTGGATAATCAAGGGCAGCCTAGATATGTCAGTAGTACCAGTGATTCTTTGCCTGCCCAAGCTGGCTTCTGAAACTAACCTTGAACATCTCCCTTACTTTCCAGACAGCAGCCTTGTTGATAGTGTTTGGCTCTCATGCACCTGCACAAAAAGAAACCATTATAACTCAGCAGCGGTTCCTCCAAGTCCAAGATGTAGCATCCCAGCCATGCAAATTTTCTTCAAAGAGACTTCATTAAAATGCATCCTTGCTTGCAAAGTCCATAAACTAGTGAATAAAAGAATCCTGGGAATACCACTTCTGGAAGATTGCCCATTCATCTCTGTGAACTTAGCTTTTGCCACCAGTAGCCTTCTTGGCACCTCTGCCCCCTGCCACACTCCTGGGCCCCTATTGCACAATTTCTAACAACTCAGCTCCTCCCTATGGGATATGTGAAGCATTAATCCAGAGTCACAAGGATTGTCACATCCAGAAGACACAGTGGCCTGAGGCATTTGGCAGTACCTGTGTAACCCTCCTGAGACCAATTTGAGGCCCTAACAATCCAGACTGACAGAATATATTTTTTTCCATATTAACCAGATTTTGCCTCCATTCTCTTTGACTATAGACACCTGTTCACCGAACTATTTGCATCTGAATCCAACCTAATTATTTATGTAGTAAAGGTTTTTATGTGGATATTCATCATCTACAATTTATCATTTTCAAATAATGAAGGCAGTTTTATGATAGAAATTCCAAGCTAATGCATGCATAAGTTACTGTAACAAAGGTATAGTGGAATCCTCTGAACAAATAACAAATTAAGTTACTCTTGTATAATATTATGTAACAATTCAAATTTTCCTTCAAGGTAATTATTTCGCTCAGTCTTTCAACCCTTTTAACAACTGCTTGCAATGCCATTAATTGGAAGTACATATTCTTTATCTGCAAATAATACTGAGCAATTATTCTGTTTCTCAAGAAAAAAAAATTGTTTCTGAAGCTTGACAAATAGCAATCTATACTGCTTAACATACAACTGTTTACAAAATAGATTTTCAGTTTAATCCTAAAACCTGCAGGCATTATGGCAAAAAAGCAAAGAAAATTCTAACTTTGTTGACTTGCTTCATGCCCCATTTGATGAAAGACAGGATTTGGAAAGTTTTTCAGGGAGTCAAGAATAAAGGATATTTTTAGGGGAAGGAAAAGAGAGATGCTGGGGAATGAAATTGACCAAATTATGTCATGTATAAATATGTAACAATACAACCCACCATTATGTGTTGTTATAATGCATCAATAAAAACTAATGTTTTTAAAAGATATTCTAACATTACATTAAATAATTTGAGAATGTATTCTAGTCATGTAATGCCATTCTGTGATGAAATTAGCAGTGTGGCACTGGGTGGTGGCACAAAATGGATTTTTTTCATAGAGGCAAGGAGGGTACACAGGGTCCTGTGCTGGCAACACCACCATCCTATATTCCATACCCTCACCACTCAGTGCTAGCTTCAACTCTGAAAGAACCTCCTAACTCAACTAAACAGTCTTTTAATATCATTATTTAAAATCTTTTCTATCTTTCAAATTTTTGGAAATCATTATAAAAAACAAATATCCTAGCAAATATAGTGAGTATGGCACCTTTGATTTAAAATGATGGTCTTAGGGTGAATTTTATCTCAATTAAAATAAAATAAAAATGATGAACTCAGTCGTAGCCCAAAGACTTTTGATATTTCAACTTAATAGACTTTAAATATCTCAATTTATTTTCAAAATAACTGGCTAATTAGAACATACTTCCTGCTGCCACACTATGGGTTGATGGGGTTAAGGAGGCCGTGTGGGTTGCAAATGCTGCCCACAAGCCCTTGAGGGAAGACAGCCTGACCAGGTGATACAATAAGAAAATGAGGCTCTTCAGAAAGAAGTCTCACTAATGGGTGCCCTGAGCACTGCAAGAAGAGCAACGGAAAGAGGAACACATGTACTTCGGAGAGAAAGGGTAATGCAACTTACAGGACATGAGGAACAGATCCTCTCACCCAGAAAAGGCTAGAGGGTGATCTGCCTGGTTCTTTGCATCACCACAGTAGAGAATGACTGAAGAAGTGGCCATGGAAAGAGAGGACTAACAGAGATGACCTAAGTCCCTCTTTTTGTTTAAAAAAAAAAAAATTCTTAAAATTCTTAGCAAGAATTTGCAAATAGGGGCAGCTGCTCCCATCAGTGCCTAGATATATAACCTAGGGAAAGTCACTGAAATCTCTCTTTGAAACAGTTTATCACCTGTAATAAAGAAAAAATAAGCAAACCTATGCCTTATAGTGTCATTATGAGTACTAAAGGAAATCACACATACAAAGCATGGAAAACTGCATGCCTGACAATAAGAGCTTAATATAATGAACATCAGATCAGTGCTTACTATGTGCCAGGCCCAGTTCTTAAGAGTTTTACATATAGTGACTCATTTAACCCTTGTAATCACCCCAGATACACTTATCATCCCCATTTTGCAGGTGAGAAAATAAGCCAGAAGAGTTAGATAATGTGCTTAAAGTTATAAGTAAACTGTAGTTATGGTATTACTATTTCTACTGGTAGCATGTACTACTAGTACTATTAGCACTGAATGTTACTTACTGCCATTTTTACAACTCAGATTTAAAACAGGAACAGACATTAGTCAGGAATTTTCTCCTGTAGTGCCTTTAAATGCTGCAAACAGTTCTAAATGAATCCTGAAGCTAGCTAAAATAAAACTTTCTGCTGTAAACAGATATATAGATAGATAAAGGCTGAAAATGGACTTTGCCCAAGTAGTTCTCTCCCTACCTGAGGTTGAGGGTGGCTGTATAGAGATCAGGGCCAAGGAGACCTGGGAGGGGCTGGGAGTGTGTGTATGTAGTTTGTAGGTATACAAATGTGAGGGGATAAGGAGGGGTGAAAGAGATATACTCCTCTCCAGCAGGGTTTGGTGGTTGCTTCCTGGGCTGTTCTCAAAGAGAAAAACACAAACTCAGTAATGCAACCCCCTAGGGACTGAAAGCAGCTGTGTCCTCTGGTAGAGCCCCAGTTTCTAGGACTAAGCCCCAGATGGAGACCACTGAGGCATCCTAGGATGAAGGCAAGGAGCAAGCCACAGCCAACAGCCAGGCACCTGGGCTTTATCAACTCACTACGCCCACTGGTGGAGCCTCTCCACACTTGGCCAGACTCCTGTGACTTCCAAACTCTCTAGGGTGATCATTAACCTGAAAATGATTTTGACTACAGGTACCTATGGGTACTTACTTGATTTACTTTAAGGAAAACAATTCTGGCAGAAGAAAATCTCTGAAGATGTTCTTATAGTAGACTTTTATTTTTTTTTAACTAAAAGCCGTGCTACATTCATTCTACTCTACTCTTTCACAAAACAAAAACAAAAACCTAACATTGGCCAAACAGATGAGTTTATAAGTAATTACACAGTCTATTTTTCAATTCACTTGGTTTAGCATACATGAAGTGGTCTTTAATTGCCACTCATTTAGGCAAGTAATTTCAATAACAGTATTGGCAGAACTGTGGCAAACATTAAGATGACTAGGATACAGTTGGATGAGACTGGAGACATAATGCAATGAATAATATGAATACTGTAAAAATTAACAACCTGAGTTTTTATTGAATTGTTGTGATATAATTTATATTATGCTTTATAAAATGTAAGCCAAA
Source organism: Spermophilus citellus (assembly GCF_964194105.1). Taxonomy (NCBI): domain Eukaryota; kingdom Metazoa; phylum Chordata; class Mammalia; order Rodentia; family Sciuridae; genus Spermophilus; species Spermophilus citellus. Next base: position 232,642,086 of record NC_138182.1, read on the forward strand.
TTGATAATCCCTTCCACTGATAAGTAACATGCTAGTCTTCCAGGCCTTCACTTTGATGCTTCATGTTCTTGTTTCTACCAGCAAAACCCTGTACTCTGCATAAGAGAGCTCTGTGATCAGCCTGTCTAAAACGTATAAGATGCTGATACTTAAGCACTTCTCATTTCTTCTGCATTGGACCAAATATTAAAGAATTAAAAGTAAGAACTCATGCAAACATCAACTCAGCTTGTTATGTTCTACTTACTCATCAATAAAGGACATTTTGCAAATTACAAAATGCAAATATGATAAAAGCTGAACTAGAATTGTTCCCATTTTAGATGGCCATGTGGACAATCTTTCAAAGTGGATGCTTTTTTACAATACTCCCTAAACTACCTAGGCTAGAAAAAAGGAGGGGGGGGGAGATTTAAAACCAACATATCAACCTAAAAATTACAAGGTATTCATGGAAAATTTTCATTAAAGGAATGGCCAACACTTTTAACAATTTGGGTAAGTTGAATAGGTTTGCACTTAGGATTCAAAGCCCTCCAAAAATCAGTTTAGGTGAAATCAATATTTCCAGAAGATAAACGCATACAATCATTATCACTGCCAATAAATGAACTATATATCCCTTTAACTTATTGTAGCAGTTTAGTTTCCCAAAACTAACTTTACTGTAAATGTATTAAACTCAAGAAATTGCTAAAGAAAATAATATATTTAATCAATAGAAAGTGAAATGCTCTTTACATTGACCATATAGCATCACAGATGTGAAAAGACACAGTACAGATAAAACAGCAGATTAAGAGGGTGTACATTGCAGAGTTCTGTTATGCAACTAAGAACAGGTTCAAAATCAAAACGAACATCAAAAGTAAAAGGACATAACAGTTTGAAAGATGAAATCAGACACATAGAACTTTCTTCTACTCATAAGATCTATACATTTCTTTGGAAACAGTAGTATGACCCCTCTAATAACTACCAGCAACTGGCATATAAAAGCTAAAGAGTCCAACAGTGACATTATCCACAGCAAAGCCTGGCACTTCCCCCTGTCCTTTCCAATTTGACTCCAAACCAACAAACTTTAGAGGCACACGTGAGGGGACCTGGACACACACACACACACACACACACACACACACAAATTATTTCATATTTTCTTTGTGCTGAGCAAAACACTTGTTTTGCAAAGTTTTAGCAACTTTTGTACATAGGAACACTATTCTTGCTTATGAGTGACTTATTTCAAGATCAGTGTCATCTGTCAAAAAGTTACAGCTTGTATGATGCTTTTTTCTTTTTTGATGATAAAAGGGCTTGTGGCCCTCTCCTGTGCAGGAATCACCAAATTCCTAATGATTTATACATTGAAGATCCATTACTCTGATAACTTGAGTCAGAAATGACCCTGTCAGTTACCTACTCCAATACTAACAATCTTTAAGGTTGCCAAAAAGTAACACAAGCTAATAAAATATTAAAACATGATTCCACAGAAAGCCTAGGTCAATAAGCATTGTGAATATCCCCCCTAACAACTAAACTTGAAACTCATCACACTGAAATGACAATCACATGCTACATTCAAAACCCGGAACTGCTTTATCCATTCTTACTTTGCACTGACAAAGAGGAAAAGAACACGGGGAGGAAAAATGGAAAAAAAAAAAAACCCTAAAGTCATTAACCCCTCCACCCCCACCACCCCAAATAAAAGAGTAAACTCACACTTGGACACCAACAGCGCTGCAGCTCCGCCGGGAATTAACGGTGGGGCTGAGACCTTTCCGGTATTTAACAGCGCCCAGAAGCATAATTCCCCCAAATCCAATTCCTACACATTCTGCATTCAACATGTAACAGCCATTCTGCTCACACTCTTGCATTTTTATGTTCAAATTCTGGTTATCAAAATACATTTCTGTACAGGGATGCCTGGCCAGAGCTTGTCTGTTCTCTTTGTCTCGTGATCTGCCAGGCAGTTTCTGCCCTTGGGAAGTGAGTGTTCGAGCTGTGGCTTCCAGACAATTCCCCTCGATGTTTTAGCTCCAGCTTGCACGCTCGCTTGTTCTCCTGGCCGGCTCCATATTGCTGGGCAGGTCCCTCCAGTCTCGCCCTGCGTTGCAAAAAGCTGGATTTCCGGACTGTGCCGGGACCCCATTAAATAAGCCTCCAACAACCTGCCCAAGCCTGGCCAGCACTAGAAGCTGAGTTAGGGCCCCAGCGAACAACCGCCCCGAGGCGCACTTCCCCCACCCCGGAAGAGGAGGGCGGCAAACTTCGGAGGGCGGGAGCTGGGGGGCGAGCTCTGAAGACCACCGTCGCCCGCCTAAGGAAAAGCGCAGACTGCGACCCTGCCTGCTGCTGAAGAGCCGGCGGGGAAGGGAGCGCTCCTTTACGCTAATGTAAAGGCAGCGGATAAGGTGCTCTCCTCTAGTGAAAGGCCCCAGGAAACTGCAGCACAGGCGACAGGGGAGACCCTCGGAAGCGTGCGGAGACAAGGGCTGGGAGAGAAGCCCGGGTTCGTTGGCAACTCCCGCGGCGAACGCGCCCGGCAGCGTGCGGAACCGGCTCGGAGGAGGGCCGGGAAAACGTGAGCCAGGAGGTGGCCGGGAGAAACAGGGCGCTGGCCACGAGCCGGGAAAAGCTGCCTGGCGGCTGGAGGATGCGGACCGCGGGGGCGCCGGCAGCCGGCCCGCTTCCCCTGACTGGGCTCTGCAGAAGGAGAAGCGGCTGCTGGTGACAGGAAGAGAGCCGAGGCAGCCGCGCACGAACGCACCACCTCCCCCTCCCGAGCACACACACCCGGACCCGTCGCCTCAGCCGCCTACCTTCCCGCCTGCCGGCTTCCTTCCTCTGCTGGGCCGGTGCTGTAGCGGCCTCCGGAGCTCACGGCTTCGACGTGCCTCCGATCCAGCCTGGACCGACTGCTCCCGATCCTAGCTCTAAGTCTCCGACCCCCTAGTCCACTCCGCTCCAGCTGCTAGCTATTCCTCTCCGTGCACTCGCAGCTCCAGCAGCTCCAGCTCTTGGCTTAGGCCCCGCCCCCGTGCCCACCGAGCTCCCCGCCCCTGAGCCCGCACCAATCAGCGTCTTCACACTCGCTACTCTCCTCCCTTGCCGCGCCCTCCTCTCTGCCACTCACCGCGCCGGCCTCAGATCAGGGCTGCGGTGGTGGAGTGGAGCTGGGGCTGTGCCGACCCTTCCTGCAACCGCCCAGATCTTCCGCCCCCAGCTGCGGGGATGCCCTGGGCTGCCAGCGCTCTAGCTCTCCGCGCCCGGTGCTGGTCTGGCTGGCTGGGTGTCTCCTGGACAAGAGGCAGAAGGACAGGGAGGGGACCGGGACAAGTTCAGATCTCCGTGGAGGCTGGTTGCGTTTCTAAGTCGAGTGTCTTGCTACCAACCCCTGTTTCTTTCGAGCTCCCCATGCCTCAGCAGAGTGGCTAAGGTGGAGCGGATACAATTCCAGGCATTTCCGAAGTGGGGAGGCCCTGCAATTCCTGGCCTTGCCCGCACAGCCTCCCGAGTGGGTGGAAAAAACGCGCCACCCTGAGTGGCACTCCGGAGGTGAAGGAGGGGTGAAAGGGTGAACCCGAGGCATGAGTGCCCGCAGCCTGCCGCGGACTCCAGGAGCCTGGCACCAACGCCTCTGGGAGGCAGGCGGGACTTAGAGAAGGGAAGAGAGTTTTACCAAGAGGACGGCACACGTTGGCTGTTCTCTTATAGTCCAGACGACTGAGCAAATGTAGGTCGCTCAGGCAGCCCACCAACCTTTCTCTGCTCCTGGTCGGACGGGAGAAGCTCAGGATGAATTGCATTGCCTCTTAAATGTTTTGGTTGTAAAAAGCAGATCCGCGAGTAACAATCATACTCGTTCAAACCCTACACTGACGATAAAATGGAATACCAGCACCATGTGTTCTGTTCGTTCCTATTAAAATCTGTAAGAGTTTGCTTTTTAAGTTCTTCCCAGATTACTGGGGGCTTTGGTTGTTATTGTTTTGTTTTGTTTGGGGTTTTTGTTTTGTTTGCAGTTTAGAGACCTGAACCGCCCTTCCCCCCACACACACCGCCTGCCCTAAAGTCCATTTTCCAAAGTCCTTGCAAAAACATACTTTATTTTTTTCTTTTTAACCATGCACTTAGACTTCAGTAAACTTTGAATTAGGTGGGCATTGGATGTAGAAGAAAGAACATCATTGAAATTAATTGCCCATCTTTAGAAAATATAATCACTTTTAAAGGTGACTCATATTCTAATGGAAAAGTGAATTCTACTTTAGGCTATTCAGGTAGGGGTGTTTCTATTATTCCAAGATGTCTCTTGAAGCGGAGATAGGAAAGCAGGCAACTACCCACCTTATGTATAAGAATTCACTTTACCTAAAAGTAAATAGGCGATTTTTCAAGGTACATTCTTTGCACCTACTATGCGAAATGAAGGGCTCCATTGATTCTGTAGATGGAATGATGTCTCTCACCTTCTGGTAGAATTACTGGTATCCAGTCCAGTAAGTTGAGATGAAATTGCTGCACCATTCACAGTATTTTCTTTAGGCTCTTAGTCTGAATAAACTCTGAAAATGAAAACCTTACCATTTTGTACATGCCAAGTTCCTGGAAAGAGACTTCTGCAGTGCTACAGTATAAAATCCCTAATTGTACTTCCTCTTTTAAACAGTTGTCAGCAATTTATTTCCAGCATATGTTGAATTTTTTTTAATTCTTTCTATCATATTTGAACACATAGCCTAAGGCTCTTTTTCCATACCCAAGAACTGAATAATTTGTCTTTGTTTCATTTGTATTAAATTGATACCTTCTCCCATAACTAGTATTAGCATTTTATTTTCATTTTCCATTGATTTCTATTAAATAAAAGCTAAAGGCAACAAAACAGCAGTATTCAAATTTGTCTTTAAAATAACCCTAATCTTTTCCAGAATCCAAAAATATGAGTTAAAAAGTAAAAGGTTATGTGGCAAAACCAAGAGGTCTATTGCACATTGTCTGTTTGTTTCTTCTCTAAAGAACATTTAGATTCTTGGACCATCATCATGAACATCTCCTGAGAATTTAATGGAAATTCAACTTCTCTGTCCTCATTGAATCAGAAATGTTGAAATGGAATATAGCGGTGTATTTTAATAAGCCCCCCAAGTCATTTGATGCATACAAGGATTTGAGAACCATTGCTGAAGGGCATTTGGGAACTGAACCTATCACAACAATATATTCATATAAGCATGCAGACACCACATATTCAGTCAGTAATAGACAAACTGATGGCTGTCAGGGGTACTCCCACTAAGGAGCTCAAAATGTTGAGTATGTAGGATTTCCAGCAGGGAAACAGGGGCATTATATAGTATGCATACCAGCAGTGAAGGTGGTTTAGAAATCAGACATAAGAAACCAAGGATTCCCAATACCAAAGCAAGCTGAGAAAATACCCTTCTCAAGACCAGTAGGACACTTTTATTTGCCAACCTCTTAATGCAAGCTCCATAGACTAGCTAAATTGGCAACATCTAAGAGCCTATTAGAAATGCAGAATCCTAGGCCCTATGGTGGACCTACTGGCTCATAATCTGCATTTTACCAAATGCAGATTTCCAGGTGATTCATATGCAAGTTAAACTTTGAGAAGCTTTTAGAGAGGAGTCTTTAATTTTGGTCACACATTGCCATTTCCTGGGAAGCTTAGAAAAATCCCACTGCCTAATCTACATCACAGATGAATTGTATCAAAATCTCTAGAGGCGAAATGTAAACTTTTAAATATTCTCACATGATTCCAATGTGAAGTCAGGTTTTAAGAATTGCTGCCTTGATCAATCAACAAGTACATGAAAAAATGCTCAACATCTCTAGCAGTCAGAGAAATGCAAATCAAAACCACCCTAAGATACCATCTCACTCCAGTAAGATTGGCAGCCATTAAGAAGTCCAACAACAACAAGTGCTGGCGAGGATGCGGGGAAATGGGTACACTGTTCATTGTTGGTGGGACTGCAAAATGGTGCAGCCAATTTGGAAAGCAGTATGGAGATTTCTTGGAAAGCTGGGAATGGAACCACCATTTGACCCAGCTATTCCCCTACTCGGTCTATTCCCTAAAGACCTAACAAGAGCATGCTACAGGGACACTGCTACATCGATGTTCATAGCAGCACAATTCACGATAGCAAGATTGTGGAACCAACCTAGAAGCCCTTCAATAGATGAATGGATTAAAATGTGGCATTTATACACAATGGAGTATTACTCTGCAATAAGAAATGACAAAATCATAGAATTTGGAGGGAAATGGATGGCATTAGAGCAGATTATGCTAAGTGAAGCTAGCCAATCCTTAAAAAACAAATGTCAAATGTCTTCTTTGATATAAGGGGAGTAACCAAGGACAGGGTAGAGACGAAGAGCTGGAGAAGAAGATTAACATTAAACAGGGATGATAGGCGGGAGGGAAAGTGAGAGGTAAGGGAAATTGCATGGAATTGGAAGGTGAGCCTCAGGGTTATACACAACCACATATAAGAGGAAAGGAGGAGTAGGAGAAAAATTATATAAGTGGAAGAAACGATTTATAGTAGAGGGGATGGAGAGAGAGAAGGGGAGGGGAGGGGAGGGGAGGGGAGGGGGGACAGTGAAGAATGGGATAGACAGCAGAATACATCAGTCACCAGAAAGGCAATTTGTAAATCAATGGAAATGTAACTGATGTGACACAGCAATCTGTATACGGGGTAAAAATGGGAGTTCATAACCCACTTGAATCAATCTGTGAAATATGGTATATTAAGAACTATGTAATGTTTTGAACAACCAACAATAAAATAATTAAAAAAAAAAAAGAATTGCTGCCTTGGAGAATCCAGGTAGAAAAGTGCCTCAGGAAAGACAGCTGCATAGACTGGATGGCACACAAACTCATGTACAGAAGCACCTTTAGTCGTTAAGAAAATACAAATTAAAACCAAAATTGTCAATGGCAGCAATACTCAACAGTATCCCCAAATTGGAAGTATCCAAGTTTTCATCAACATATGAATAAACAAACATATAAATGTGATATATATATAATAGTTATAAAATATATTATAAACATATATATGTGTATATAACACAACATGGAATCTTATTCAGTAATCAGGAGTTCTGATACATGCTATGACATAGGTGAAACTTATTCTAAATGAAAAATATCATGCTACATGAAATAAACCAAACATAAAAGAGCAGATATTGTAGGATTCCATCTACACAAAATATCTAGAATAGACAAATTCATATGCATAAAATAGAGGTTACAGGGTAGAAGAGTAGAAATGGTGGCTTATTGCTTAATGGGTACAAATTTTCTGCTTGAAGTGATGAACAGTTTTGGAAATACACTGCATAGCATTCTAAATATAATTAAAGCCACTGAATTTTACAATTATAGGAGTAGAAATAGTAAATTCTAGATTATATATATTATTAGAATATGAATTTTTTTACAAAATTAAGAACCAACAGTATTTAAATAAATGGTATTTTGCATTTTCTAGGTTCTCAATAAATTTTTTTAATCAAAAAATAAAACACAATGAGATATGAGATGTACTATACACACATTAGAATGGCTAAAATCATAAAGATTGACTAAAATAAGTGTTGGCAAGAATATAGAACAAATCCAATTCCGTTATACTGGGTCTGTAAAGACAGTCAAGACAACAGTTTGACTATTTATTTAAATTAAATATGCATGTACAATGAGGTCAAGCTGTTTACTCCTAAGTATATATCAAAGAAAAATAAAAGCATATTTTCATACAAATATTTGAAAATGATAGTTCCCAGCAGTTTTATTGCAATAGCCACAAACTGTAAACAGTGCAAATGTTCATTAATAAGTGATTGAGTAAACAAATTATGGTAGTCCCATATAATGATACACTACCAAAAAGGAACAAAATATTGACATGCACAACATTGTTGAATCTCAAATTATGATGCTGAGAGAATAACGCTAGACCAAAACAAAAATCAAGCAAACAAAAGCCAGTATACGTATGGCTTGGTTTTATTTATTTAAAACTCCAGAAAATACAAACTAATCTGTGACAAGAAGCAGATGAATGTTCACCTGCTAATCTTCCAGGATGAGGTGGAAGTGGAGAGGTGGATAGATTATAAAAAGGTGTGCACTGGAGACTATCATGCTAAGTGAAGTAAGTCAATCTCAAACAACCAAAGGCCAGATGTTCTCTCTGATAAACCAATGCTAACTCACAATATGCAGGGCCAGGGTGGAGACAGAAGTTCACTGGATTAGACAAAGGGGAATAAAAGGAAGGGAGTGGAGATGGGAATAGGAAAGACAGTAGAATGAATGGGACATAACTTTCCTATATTCATATATGAATACACAACTAGTGTAACTCCCAGTCATGTGCAACCACAAAAAAGGGAAGTTATTATGGAACCAATATAGTGTTCTCTAACAGATGAATGGATAAAAAAAATAAACTATGGTATATAAACACAATGGAATATTACACAGTCTTAAAGAAGAATGAAATCATGGCATTTACCAGTAAATGGATGGAACTGAAGAATATTATGCTAAACGAAATAAGACAGTCTCAAAGAACCAAAGGTCAATTGTTTCCTCTGATATGTGGATGCTAATTCACAATAAGGGGTGGGAGGAGAATAGAGGTATTTGGGACAAGACAGAGAGAATTGAAGGGAAGGGAGGGGGCACAAGGGTGGGAATGATAGTAAAACGAATTGGACATTTTTACCCTACGTGCATATATAATTAATTACATGACTGGTGTAACTCTGTATCATGTACAACCAGACGAATGAGAAGTTATACTTCATTAATGTATGATGTGTCAAAATGCATTCTACTGTCATGTAAAACTAATTAGAACAAATAAAAAATATTTAAAAAGTGAAGTTATACTCCATATATGTTTGATATATCAAAATTCATCTACTGTCAAGTATAACTAAAAAGAACAAATAAAAGAGTTTTTAAAAAGGCAGGCAGAAATTTTGGGGACTGAGGACCATATTGTTTATCTTGATTGTGGTGATGGATTCCTGAATGTATGTGTTGTGTATGTCAAATTCACTGACTAGTGCACTTCAAATTCATGCAGTTTATTATGTCAATTACACCCAGAAAGCTTTACAAATAAAATTTAAAAAATCTCCCTCCTTCTGGCATTCTAATCCCATCAGCCAGAAAATTATTATGACATACCGATTTTTGTTAAAAATAATGAAAATTTCTAATGTCATCAGAATTTTCATAATAAATATTTAAATCTACAATGTTTATCTTGTGGTTGGTGTTACCTTTGACGTGATACTCTTGTCCAGTGCCTAACCTGCACGACCATACTAAGCAGCCTGAAAATCTTCATGTTCACATTACCCACTTCCTAATACTAAGGAAACTTAGAAGCAGAAAAAATTATTCATTGAAAGATTGTTTTCAATGAGCATAGATTCAGAGTAAACAATGGGTGGAGAATCTTGTTGGCTATTTCATCCTGGAGCTGAAAACCCCTGTTGAAGTGTCCTGGGAACCCAATGGAGTTCATCTCCCTGTGCATCTCTCATCTCAGACACTTTCTCCCTTAGACTGTCTGATAAAAATGGATTTGCTCTTACTCTGTGGCTTCCTTTTGTGTGGGCTCCATATGGCTACCTCACTTTGATTGAAACTCTTGACAAAGCTGACAGAACACTTAGCTGTCACCTTCCTGAGTTAACATCACATCCAGTCCCACCTCGGAAAGACAAAACGTAGTCCCCTTGTTTAGACTTGGATGATACAAGATTTTCTCCTCTGCCATTTACAGATTGTCCCTTTCAGACTGAATCATTGTGTGCTAATTATTATATTCATTTATTTCCTAGAGAGTCACTTTTTCCAAAGCTGTAAAGCCACCTTACTCCAACATAAGCAATCCTTTCAGATCTATAAAGAATGTGTCAGTTGAGCCACAGAAGAAACATGCTGCTTTCTCTCTCTCTTTTTTTTAATCTCAAAATGAGCTTGCATTATCAAACTGACAAGAAGTGTAAATACAACGAAGCAAGCTAATAAATTACATTTCTTGGTGATTCAACTAATTGGAAATTTAGCCTATGGTTGATTATATTCCACACCCAAGCCTTGAGCACTGGCACAAATTGTCAGGATGCTGTTACAGCTGTCTGAGTAAAAGGATTGGCTTTAAATATGCTCTTGTTGGCACTGCCGGTATAAAAATTAAGGGCAAAGTCACGCGGATAGATAATGAACCCTTTATCAGGGAAACTGTGTTGGACAATCTCACTGCTCAGAAAGAATTTTTTCAAAAGAAATCCCAGTCTTTGTTCCCTTCATTGGAGGGGACCCAGAGCTGTCAGGGCTGCTGGCAGAACCTAGCCAGGAGTTTTCAGACAGCCTTGCAGAATAAAGGAAACACATTATCATCAGCCTCCCCAATACAACTCCCATCACATAGCCTTTTCTCTGGGCCCTGCCATGCTGTGTGTGCAAAGAAAACACTTTAGATCAGGTGAGGCTATATTCTGACAGTACTGACTTTTCTCAAAAGGTTTAGAACTTTTTAATACCCCAAGTCTTTGTTAGGGGAACACACAATGGTGTTAATGTGGATTTCAAAATGCATTTTGAAGCAATGACTACTGATACTTTAGAATGTTTCATAGGTTATCAGGTTTCTTAACCACTAGTATTTGAAAATCACATCATGTGTTTTCTGTTTTAAGAAGGAATCCGTATTAATGTTGGCTTTCTCTGAGTTTTAATGCTTAAAGTAGGCTTGTACAAGAATCAATTCATTTGATGCACAAGCCCTGGGTTGTAGACACAACAGATTGTGATTTTCATTTTAAAGATGAGGAAACAGACTTGGAAAGATTGTAGGATTTGGACCAGTTCCCATAGGTGGTGAGCCACAGAACCAAATCTCCACTTGGGTCTTCTTCACAGTGTGAGACAGCAGTACCTGCTGCCCCTTGTTAGATGATGCCTCCCTTTGGACTAATATGCTTCTAATCTTGAATCTGTGATCAGCCTCTTCCAGGCAAAATTCAGTTTAACAAACTGTGCTTATTAACCTATCCATCATCGCTCCCAAACCCAAAAGAAGCTTTAAAAAGGCCCAGAGATTTGAGATGATTACCACAGAACTTCAGACCTCTGGGGTCACCTCAACTCTACATGGGCGATCTAGGGAACTGGCAATTGCCTTATGCATCTATTTTACATACTGTTTTTCAGATGAAGAAACCACATCCCAGAGAAGCAAAATGGCTGTCTTTCTGCTACAAAGGTAATTATTGCTCTAAGCCTCGCAGCTGGCTAATGATATAACCATGAGAAGAATCGAAGTCTATTCAAGCCCCTGCCTTCCGGTGGTGGCTGTGGCCCCTGTGGTATCATTGTGGTCTAGCTAGTGTGTGGCAAATACTTGCCAAATAGTACAGGCACCGTTGACTTATCAAAGAAAAAATTTATGACTCAAACAAATGATTACAGAACTGTCAACAATGCCCTTGTAAAAGATTAATAATTTTTCACAAAATGTAGGCACTGTGCCACATGAAAAGTAGGAGGAACAATATGGGCTGATGATGCAATCCAAGGCAAAACCCATTTAAGCCAGAAATGCTATAAAATACTCTAGTACACAAAAACTGTGGCAGAGGAGTTGGCAATTCTTGGTATTTTGTTCAATCACTGAATTCAAAGGGCAAAGGGAATCTGCATCTGTTTCCTAAGTCATTCTTACAATTATAGATGTTCCCACACCCTCACTCCCACCTCTACCACCACTTCTGTTACACAAAGCTGCGTTGGACTCCATTAAAACTACATCCAGATTTCCCATCATCCCCTTGCTAATCTGTAACACCAAGAACCTAATATTACAAAATACTAAAAACTAGTAACTTAGTAATCCTCCTTTCTCACATGAGGTAACTTCACCACAGTTTTTCAGAAGATTCTTGGCTTCCCAACAGACCACCTTACAGAAGGCTACAAGACCATTTGTCTTAGAGTCAAAGTGGTATCATGCAAGTGACCACTAGTGCCATTATTCTGAGGCAGGGTGAGTTGATAAGATTTTGTCTAGTAAGAAGGTTTGAGTGTGTCCATGCTCACAAGGAGAAAGTTCATAAACAGAGCAGTGTTTTACACATATTATTTCATTCAGTCTCCAAAAATGCACTATGAGGTAGGTATAGTACCATTTTTCATTTTATAGATAAGGAAAAGAGCTGAGCATTGAGCTCAAGCAACTTGGCTCCAGAAAACACACTCTGATCCAGGAGTCTACAAACTATGTCCTGCAGGCCAACTCTGGCCCACTGCCTGCTTTTTAAAATAATTTTTAAAGTTGTCTGGCTGATTTGATGCTACCATGGCAGAATTAATTACAGTAGTTGCAATGGAAACCATATGACCCACGACACCTAAAATATTTTCTGACTCTTTACAGAAAAATGTTTGCTGACTCTTGCTGTTAATTGCACTGGGAATAATGGAGACTGTCCCTCTTCTACTTCTTAAAATACAAACACATCTGAGAGCGGATGTGTTTATATATGTATTGTATGAATATATGTATTATATATATATGTATGTATGTATTGACAATTTACTATCTGGAAGATAGTTACCCTACCTAATTCTACCCCATTTTATTTAAAGATGCGGAAAAGTTAAAAAATGAGATAAGGTCAGGTTGAAGAAAATTACACTGAGTTACACTGAGTAACATAGGAGCAGAGCCCAGAGCAGAGCCCAGAGCAGAACCCACATCCTCACAGATCTGTTCTGGTTCAGTTTCAAGTTGCAATGAGCACCTTAGGAAGGATTTGTTGAAAATGAGTTAAGGGCAAAAGACTGAAATTAATGATAGGTACCATCCAGCAGATGGGAAGCCAAAGGTAGAACACACAGTCTATGCTGATAGGAGTATACAAGGGCACCCAAGACAAACTGTATCCACTTCACAGATTTGTCAAGATCAGCCTGGCAGGGACCTGCAACACTACTGGAACTTTCAGCTCCTAACTTCTCTCTATACTAATGTAGCTTTTGTACCAGGCACTTAAGAATAGGTTGTTTTATAAATTTTATAGCCATATGTGTGTTCAGTCCTAACTGGAGTTTGAATTCCTTGAGGGAAAGTCCACAGGTCATCAGCACTGGCAGTACAGTGTCCCTTTCCTGCAGAGAGGCCACGCCTCAGCAGTCAGAAGGGAATGTTGGCCTGATTATTTTTTGGTCTTTTCTCAATGCCCACCCCTTAAAAAAACTTATAAGACATCTTTATTTATGATCATTTTTATCACCAGTACAGTCCTCATTTTTATCTTAGAGCTTCAAAGGAATACAGTATCAAAACCAGCATCTTTATGACTTGTCATTGAACATGTTCTCCCTGATTTTGAAGAGAACAAAGTACATATTTTCCAAAATGCATTTGAAATTTCAACTCCTGCTATTTCTCTTAGGGCTTTGAGGAGTCTGAGAGTGAATCAATTGATAATCAAAAGAACTAGAGTTGGTTATATAATTTTCCATCTACAGAAATGCAAATGATATTTAAAATAAGCACAATTTCAGAATTAATGCATTACTCTGTTGAATCAGTTCCAACCTCACAGTCCAAGTCATGTACAAATGCAAATCTATTAGCATTCATCCCTATTTAATATGAAATTTCAGAAATTTTGAAAACTGTAGATGCAATAATAATAATAATAACAAAAACAAAATACTAGTTTAAAGAGATGAAATATTTTGTAGAATTAGCAGCATTCTTGAAATGATCTTCACTTAAGTCTTTGTGGCTTCTATAGTTAATTTACTCGATTGGGATGTGTGTTAGCTTTGTGTCAGCATAACAAATACCTCATGTAATCAGCTTATAAAGGGAAAGTATTGTCTCATGTGTGAGAAGATACAAGAATGTTTAGAGGACAAATGATTGGGTTGTGAAAGCCTTAACCCAATCAGTGAATTAATCACCTGACAGGATTAACTGAGCAGTAACTGAAGGTGAGTAGGGTGTGGCTGGAAGAGGTAGGTCATAGGGAGTGTGACTTTGGAGTACATATTTTGTGTCTGACAAGTGGAGTCACTCACTCTCTCTTGTCTGATCATTATAAGAGCTACTTCCCTCTTACATAGCCTGGAGGAATAGTGTCTTCTATCTATTGACTGAGACCTCTGAAACCATGAGCCCCCAAATAAATGTTTCCTCCTTTACATTTTTTTCTGGTCAGGTCTTTTGGTCACAGCAGCATTAAAAACCTGACTGAAACAACCACCATGGAGAGCAAAGCTTTACTTCATTGATCTTTTGGGGACATTTAAAATCCTAATTATAGCAAAATGTAATGGCAAACTTGCACTGTTTGGCTGGCTCCTATATTTCCAGGACTTGCACTCCCAGATCTAAAATAATCCCCTTGAGCTTCGGTGGGAACATCCATTTTGGCCACAGTTTATCAGGGTATATGAATCAATGTGGGATGATTGTAATATTTGTAATACAAAGTTGATTGGTCCACAGAGGACAGCTGGCCCAGTTGAGTGAGTGAATGTCCTCCATGGAAGCTCGGATTTTGCACTGATGGAATCAGGATGTCTGAGCTCGGGTACTTAAATCTCAGGAACTGTTTGTTCCCATTTTTTCCTTAGAAAAATGACATAAGCATATTGGTGAAGAGAGAGAAAGAAGAGCAAAGCAAGTATGCAGAAAGGAAGAACCGAGGAAAGAGAAATGTGAAATCATAAATTCATGGTGCTGTTTTTTCCTGAACCCTAGCTGCAGATTTATTCTTGTACTATATTGTATTTGAAACCTTTATATCCTTAAAATAAAAAGATATTTTGTTTAAGCTTATTGGGATGGGATCTTGTTACTTGGCACTAGATATCTTAAATACATAGCATAAATAATTTTAAGGACAAGATGAAACAGAAACAGTTTTGCTAGGAAAATATGGTTTATGGAAAGTTTCTCTACTTTTTAATAAGCACCTTTGACTTACAATTGAGGGCTGATG
The DNA here is from genome assembly GCF_964194105.1 of Spermophilus citellus. Lineage (NCBI taxonomy): Eukaryota > Metazoa > Chordata > Mammalia > Rodentia > Sciuridae > Spermophilus > Spermophilus citellus. The sequence continues at coordinate 232,657,191 of NC_138182.1, forward strand.
AAGCAGGGCGATGACTTGTACTTAAGAAGTCTGAGCTTCCATGTAGGACATTCACTCACCCAACTAAGTCCAAGACTCAGTTAGGTCAATAGTTCTTTGTTGGTGTTGCTGTGGCCATTATTGTTGTGGTTTGCCCCAATGAATAATCAGTAGCAATGATTGGCAAATGATATATTGGTGATTAAAGAAAAAAGAAGTAAAGTAATGATGAAATGAAAGCACAATACATGTGCCACAATGGAAGTCCCATTCCCCACACTAAACATCTTTGATTCTTGTCCCTGTCCCTATCTCAATAAGTGGCACAACGATCCACGTATTGTCAAAGCAGAAGCCTAATAGTCGTTTGCTCTTTTCCCTACATTAAGTCCATCTTTTCATACTGCCTCCAGTCTCAGTGATTTAAGCAACTGGAAATCTCTTAAATATATATATTCATCTTTTTTCATCTTCATTGGTGCTACCCTGACCCCAACTTGCACATTTAATGGTCACTAAATTTACCTCCTTTCTGAAATTATGCTTTTGAGGTGTAAATCTGACAGTGGCATCCATCCTTCTCAAAACACACATAGTATGCACATTCTCTTAAACATTTTGGTGATCTCCTGTTCCTGAGTCCAAAGTGCTTCACCCATGACTTTATGGTAAAATCACCTGACAGCTCAAACAAACAAACAAACAAACAAAAAACCCCATGTCTGGGTCTCAGTGTCAGATATTTAGAGTTTATGGTTATGAAGTGGAATCCTTTTTTTTTTTCATTATTTAAAATGCTCTGTAGGTGATTCTGATGTGCAGTGAAAAAGAACTGCTCTATGACCGTAAGCCAGAGTCCTGAACATCAGCTCAGACAGTCTTGCCCTTGCTTGCTTGTCTTCCCTCATTGTATACCACACCCAGTTCTCCAGCCACACTGGCCTGCTCTCACTTCCTCAAAATCCCCCCACTCCTTCCGCCTGCCTCCAGGCCCCTTCCTGTGGCACAAGCTCCATCTTCTCCTGACCTGAGCCAGCACACTAGTCAGGGAAGCTTCCCTTGCTGCCCCTGACTGTTTTCCTTCCCCTATGGCTGTTGCATGGTGCATCCTTCCTCTGTAGTGCCTGTCATCATCTAGTGTCACCTATGTGTGTGTGTAAGTATTTGAATCATGTTTGTTTTCCCCACCAGACTATAAGCTGTTTGAGGGTAGGGGCTGTATTTGTTTTGCTCACCACTGTATTTCTAATCCCTAGCCTACAGTCAGAAGAAAGGAACCATCTCAGTGACCAAGTGAGGGGAAGGGTAGCCTCACTGGCTGCAGCATTAAAATTCAGCATCAAGATTTTTGTTACCAAAATTACTTTGATAATTAATATGTCCAAGGGAATACCAAGTCTTCAAAGGAATATATAGTACAGAGCTCTAAGAGAAGGTCCACGGGTTGGATGGTGGGAGGAGTGAGGTATGAAAGAGCTCAGGACAGGTGAAAGGGCTGGAGAACAGGTCTTTGATCCACCACGGTTGGCCTTTCACTTCATCCCCCATACTTCTCTGCCTAAGGGGTGTGGCCTTAAGGCAGAAAGAGGAACCTTTGCCTAGCAATCTTCTGGGACTTGGCAGTGCAAGGTGGCACCTCATAGGGTCACTGGGGCAGACTGTGGATTTGTTTGGGTAACCAAGAGAGGACTCACCCAACTGAGAAAGGTGCTGTTAGTATGATGGTAAGACATGGAGCCAGACTTCTTAGTTTCAAATCTCTGTAGGAAGGTCTGCCACTTAACTTCCTAAATGACCTGAGGACAATTTCCTTATGCTTCTGCTTCCAAACTGCAGTATGGAAATAATAACACAATTTCCCTAACAGTCTATACATAAGATTATATGGTCTCTGTAGTATGATAATTTAAAATATGATGAATACTATGTAAACAAGCCCAATGATCCTTCCTGCACTATTGTTATTAAATATTGTATTTTATTTTTTTGTTCTATCAGGTTCCCCATTTGGGCTCCAGTGTTGGTAGATCTGCAGCAGCTCCTTGGCAGCTGCACACTTTATCACTGCACACACAGTCTCTCCACCGGGCAAGCCAAACTTTCTACCATCCAGTGAGAAATGGCTATGGGTTTCTGAGTAAGACCAAAGTGAAGAATATTCAATTCCTGAATTTTAGATAAATTATAACTATACAGATGATTTGCCTTCCAATTGATGTCATTGAGTCTGAGAATGCTTGTGAAGCTCTGTTTTAATTTCTATGCTATATAATATCTCTGAGGGCAAGCCTGTCATCTTCCAGAGCAAAGACAGAGTACTTGCACAAGCATTCCTTCTGGCGATGGTCATAAGTGATCATTAGGACATCCTCCTTCTCCTGGTTTCCCATTATCAAGGTTATCATATTTCCAGGGACAGGGATCAAGAGGGCATCCTATTTATTCACAGTCATAAAATGAATTACTCTGAGCTTACAGTAAAACATGAAGAGCATTGGCTACATTACACATTCTTCAAAAAATTGGTTTACCCAGAAAATAATTTCTGTTACAACCACACAAAATCCACCTGAAATTTAAATTTGATTAGTGTTTAATGGAAAAGGAATATGATGGTTGATTTGATGTACCAACTTGACTAGACCCACAGAATGCCCAGGTGTTTGGTCAAACATTCTCAGTATATCTGTGAAGGTGCTTTTGGATGAGATTAACATTTGTTTAAGTCCAGTTAGTAAAGCAGACTTCCCTCCTCTGTAATGTGGATTGTCTTCATCAAATCAGCTGAAAGACAACATAGATCAAAAAGGCGGTTTACAATAAAAGGGAATTGGTTCTTATCTGATTGCCTAGAGGCAGAATGTGCACCCCCACCCTTTTTTCTTATTGTAGACTCTAACTCAAACATTGGCTCTTTCTGGGTCTCCAGCCTGTTGGCATTCAGCCTAGTTTTTACACCTGGGACTCAGCCCTTTGGACTTAGACTGGAATTACACATTGGCCCTCTTGATTCTTCAGCTCACTGACTGCATATTTAGGGATTCGTCAGCTTCCATAATCATATGAGTTAATTCCTTAAGATAAATCTCTTATATATATACACACACGCATGTGCACATACACAAACATACATACACATATTCTATTGGTTCTGTTTCTCTGGAGGACTATAATAAATACAAGCAACTTAGAAGCTTGTTCTGCCTAAACAAGTTCAAGAGGCCAAATGTTAATGAATTTTTCCCCCACTAATGAAGACTCAAGAGTATTTTAGAGAAATACTGAACATTGTGAAAATGAATCATTTCCTGTACAATGCTGTACGCAAAAGAAGAGGAATTAACATGAACCCAAAGCTCCCTATCAGCCAGCCACACAAACCTCATCTCAATGAGTTGAATTAAGGCCACATTTAATGGCCTCAGAAATGAGTTGAAGAACAATTCTCAGACACTAGTTCTATCATTTGCCTTTCCCAATAAATACTGGATTTACTAAATTGAAACAGCTTTGAATACACTCCTGAAAGGCTAAAGCAAGAACCTTCTTCTGCTAAAGGAAGTTATGAAATATGTGATTTATTTCCTGGTGCTAATCAACTGGGTAGTCACTTTAAAAATAATATACTTCTTAACAAAATTCATCTCACATATGAGACAATGCAAAAATGTTTGAAGGAAAAATGATTGGGTTATAGTCTTAACCTAATCAGTTAATTAATTCCTGATGGGATTAATTGAGTGGTGACTGGAGGCAGGTAGGGTTCGGGTTGGAAGAGATGGGGCATTGGGGTGTGGCTTGCAAGTGGAGTCTTTCTCTCTCTCTCTCTCGCTCTCGCTCTCGCTCTCTCCTTCCTTATCATCATGTGAGCTGGTTCCTCCTGCTATACTCTTCCCCCATGATGACTTGCCTCACGATGAGTCCTGGGAATACAGCCTGTTATCTATGGATTGAGACATCTGAAAATGTGAGTCCCTAAATAAACTTTTATTTCTCTACAGTTGTTCTGTCAGGTCTTTCTGTTGCAGCAGCAAAAAAAGCTCACTAAAACATCTTCCAACTTACCAAAAGTAAAAATTTGTCTGTCTCAAAGTCTCTTCTTTTTCACATGGATGACAAGGGTTCTTGGTTCCTCAGCCTTCTTTTGAGTTCAGGTAAATAAATGTTTTGTAGCACTTGCTATGACACAGATCCCTGCTCTAGGTTCTAGAAGCACAGGATGAATTCACAATTTAGTAGGATCCATATTGATAGTTTAAGAGAATACAAGCTACGTTGTTATTTTTTAAAGAAAAAAAGCACAAGAACATATATGCGGCATCTTTCAAATATGTCTGCAAATTTTTTGGTATCACTCCCTTCAAGATGGAGCCAACCTCAGTCCAAACAAAGAGTTGTGGTAGAGACTGTGATGTTAGAGGCTGGTTGGAAAAGGCTTCTGCCTTATTTTCTGTGACACTCTGAGGAGAGGAAACCAGTTACCAAGTAGGGAATCTGACTACTCTGAGACACCACACTGGCATAGATGTTCTCCTTAATAGCCCCTCTGAACTCTGGAAAGGTACCTCAATCTCTGTGAGAGAGCACTGTGGAGCCTTCCATGACTGGAACCACCACCAACATCTGATTGCCACTGCATGGGAGGTCCCAAGAGAGACTTGCCCAATCTAAGCCCTTCTTGAATTTCTGACCCATAAGGTGGGCAACAATATAAAATGTTGAGTTTAAGCAACTAGTTTTGGGGTAATTTATTATGCAGCAATAGTAACTAGAATAATACCTTCACTGATATTATTCTTAAAATAATCCAGAATCAAAGTTACCATAGAAACATTTGTAAGATAATGAATTTTTTCCAGTGGGTATAGCACATGCATACTAAGATAAAGACGACAATGATACAATTGACCTAAAATCTCCATAAACAGAATCATGCAATATTATTAAAGGTCTTATATTGCTTGAATTATAGCCTTGAAATGTAGAGTTTTGGTTTCCTCAAGCTTGAAATATAGCCATGAAACATGAGTATTCTGATAAAATTCAATTTAAGAAAAATAAGCCTTAGATGACCTTATAAATAGTAATTACTGTTGTCCTTTCACATTATCAGTGTTCTTCAGGACAACTGAATTTTTTGTTTTTGTTTGGGAAAAAAAAAAAAAGAAAAAGTCATCTTGAGTCTTTATTTACTCTAACCACAGTGAAACATTCAGGTCTGGTGATCAGAGGAAAAATACTGAAAGATAAGAATAGACTCCTTCTCCCTACCCCTTCAGCTCAACCAGGTGGCACATGGTCCTCCCATTGTAAATTCTTAGATATGTTCAATACTATCAAGATTCAAGTGCTGTAATTCAGTTGGAGGTGGAAAATGACCCACCTCCTAAGAATGACAACTATAGGACTCCATGGGTCAAACTCTTGTCTGAAGATACAGGCTCTAGTTGCTGCAGAAAATATCTCTGTTTGAACAAGTGACAATTTAAGGGCCTACCCTGGGAAAGGAACTACCTTACCTCTTCATTTTGGTTTCTTTATTTGCAAAGTTGTAATTACAGTCCTGACTTACCTTAATAGTCACTGTGTAGGTTGGGGGCGGCTACAAACTGGTTTTATAAAAAAAAAAAAAAAAGACTAAGAATCAAAAATACTGTCGTTTTTGCAAATATGGGAGTTTTAAAAATTATTAAGTTTACTTTTTAAAAATGTTAATCTTTGAAATTTGTATTCGCCCTGGCCACATTTGTCTGTGCTGCCACTTGCCTTTTGCCATCCAAATGGAATTCACTATATGAGTAAGTGAATGTGTGTGTGGGTTGTAGGTGGTAGCATTAGCAAATAAACATAAAACTCACTCAAGATCCATTTGGGTTTGGAACTATGATGGAATAATGAATGGAATAAGTGAGGGGAAAACCTGTTTTCACAATTGCACTAATTACAGGTGATAAATAAAGTTCATGTTTAAAAAAAGACAAATGAGATGTTATCTAGATAACAAATTCACAGTATGGTTCTTTTGAACAGTGACTCCATTCTTTTGGAAATATACAGAAAAATATCAAAGTTAATCCTTTGCAAAACCTTTTGGGAATGATGCCTCTATTACAGAAAAAAATGGGCAAGTCTGAATCTAATAATATTGGTTCCCAAGCCCATATAAAAAAGACACCACAGTTGCTTTTCTTGCTAAACTAACTGTGAAAACTTCATTATTTCCCCCCTTTTTCCTATGTTTGTGAAGTCTCATTCCTCTCATCTTGGCTAAAAGGTTACTCCTGTCTAAGGCCTTCCAATCTTCTTTCTCTCAGTCCTTGTATCTTCTGCTGGGCTCTCACAGCCCTTCATTCGCTCCTCTGTACATGTAATTCCAAAGTTGTACTCAAATGACTTGCTTATATACTCTTTTCCCATTAGACTGTGAGCTCCATGGGACCAAGGACTGAGTCTTATTTATTTCTCTTTCTCTTTCAATGTCCAGTATATAGCTCTGTGTGAAACCGGTGTTCAATTAGTGCTAAACGCTGTGCTTGGATCTGGCTGCCCTGGCTTTGTTTACTTTGCATTTCTAAGATCTGCATTTCTGTGCATTTTCCCCATCAGTATTTGTGGTTCTCACTAGTTTTGATTCTGAAGTTCTTACCTATGAAATAAAGACCAGGCCAGTCTAATTGAAAAATGTAGAACCTGTAATTACTTTTTTCATTATATTTCTTTTCTACATTTTCTCAATTTACCAGGATGCTCATGTACTTTTTCTAAAGAAACCCTCATGTAACATAAAAAAAAAAAAAAAAAAAAAAAATTGAAAAAGGGACTACACTAAGACTTTTAAAAGAAAAACGATTTTTACATATCGTAGACTGGGAAAACGGGAGAGCAAAGAGGCATGTATTGTAATATTTTAAAATGAAATACATTCTAAATTCACAAGAGCAGACAGAGAACAAGTGAGATTATGTTCCAAGTAACCATCAGTCCGCTTAAGCGGTTAACCACGCTGCTACCCCCATTCATCTATTCCCCACCACCACTTGTTATTGCATGAAGTTCTTTAAAAGGATCCCGGCTATCCTTTAATTCGTCTGGGTATATTTTATTTCCTATAGCCTAGGTTTTCTCTTGGGGGATACTTTGCAAAGCCTCCAGCCTTCAGAACACCCACGAATGTGATAGAGCATCTTGCTTCTGCAAGTACGTGCCCTCCGACTCCGCCTCGAGAAAACTCCCATTGAAGTCCCTGTGAGCAAACATCTATCAAAAGCCAAGCGATATGGTATTTACTCAACTTTTCTTCTGCCTGGTGGGTCAGAGAACAGACTCCAGTGTCCAGGAAAAAGCCGGGCCCGGCCGGGCCTTGGCAGCCCCGAGCCGCACCATTGTGATTCAAGATTCGGGGTGTAAACAAATGCAGTGTTTAACAATCGCCAGTTTGCTTTTTAATGTTTTATAGCCGTGACTGGGGCTTGGGAAGAACACAGTAGTGTCTTCTTCACTGGAACTGAAGTTGAGGCTTTATTTAGTTTTTGGGCCAGCGGGACCGGCAGCTGCAAGCCCTCAATGGGCGCTTTCTAGTCCCGAGCGGGCTGCGCCGCCGCGTTGCTGGGAGCGGACGGTCTGGAGCCGCCCGCCGAGCGCGGCGGGGGCAGGAGGAAGCGAGCCTGCGCCGGCCAGGCCGTCCCCGTCTCCGTGACAGGTGCTGCGGAACAAGGAGAAAAAGGAGCCCTCCCTGCCCGCTCCCAGGCCTGGGCTCGGGGTCTGACACTAACTGTCGTGTTTTTTTTTTTTTTTTTTTATTGCGTTTTTGTTTGGAGACTACAGAGCATTGGCAGGCAGAGATGTACCCTGTGGCTTGGGCTTTTCTCTGCTCAGCCAGTGATGATGAAAACGTTAACAAAGACTCTGACTTTGCTTAATGACCGAGACTCACTTAGATAACAAACCAGCCCTGCTGTTGGCAGAGAGCCTCCTAGATGCTTGGTGCAGTTAAAATGAGAAGGGACATTTGGAGCAAAGAGTTGTAAGTCATAATTTCTGATCACCTAAGGAGATTATCTTCTCTTGATTTCGATGGATAACCCTGCTTATTATCAACAATCGTTTATTGAGAACTTCTATGTGCCGGGCACTGAATTGAATACTTTATATTCGTTTTCTCCATCTCACAACCCTTCAGAGTTTTGTTGATGATGATTTTCTTTTCTTTAAACAAAAAAGAGAAAATAGGACTTCAGAGAGGTTACTAAATTGTCCACCATTATTTTGTAGTGTATGAGTGATGCAGCCAAAGATCCAATCTCTGAACAACCATAAAGTAACTTTTACTCATTCTATGGGGAAATTTATAACTTTTGCCTTACAGATTCCAGGTTGAAGGCACCAGGTGCTATGGGCTTTCACAGATGAGTTGGGCATGGGAAGGCAGAGTAAGTTAATTCAGATACACTACAATATCTACTCTTTGCATCATAGAGGATTCTAGGAACATTCAGATAAAGTCATTGGGCCCAGTTGAAAAAGCATCCCTTCCCATTACTTGATACTTCCCCATCTGGGCTTAGTGATGCTGTATACAAATTTTTAACGCCAACAGTCCACCATTATCTTATTTTAACTAATTGCTCATTGATTTAAAAATTTTAAAAAGACTTTACTTGGGGAGGGCTGTTTGACATTTAAAGAAAAATTTAAAAGATAGTGCAAAGTTTCCATAAGCCCTTTACCTAGTTTCCCCATTATTAACATCTTTAATGTACATTAATGATATACAGCTGTTATAATAAATAAGCCAATATTGACACATTAACAAAAGACCACAGTTTATTCAAATTTTCTTAGTTTTAACCTAATTTCTTTATCCACTCCAGGTTCCATTCAGGCCACACATTACTTTTAGTTGTCATGTCTCCTTGGGCTCCACTTGGCCTGGAGAGCTTCCTAGACTTTGTTGGTTTAGATTACCTTGACAGTTTTGAGAGCACTGGTAATTGATTTTGTCAGAGATAAGAGGATGCCCTTCTACTGAGAGTTATCTAATACTTTTCTCATTATTAGACTAGGGAAAGTGGGTTTTGGGGAGAATACTATGGAGGTAAAATGCCAGGTTATTACATCATACCAAGGTATGTTGAGAATTCATCATTATTTGTGACTGCCAATGTTGACATTGGTCACCTGGCTAAAGTAGTGTTCCTCATGTTTCTCCACTGTAAATTGCTCCTACTTCCCTTTGTACAGTGTATTCTTTGAAAGTCACAATGCAGAGTTTATACCAGTAGTGGTACACATTAACTTTGGAAACAGTCCTATTCATTTCTCCCAGCCTCTCAAAATGATTTATTCTTATTTAGCTTTATTTTATATCATTGTTAAAATCAACTTCTCCACCTCTGCAGTATTCTCCTAATGTAAGTAACAAACTGTAGATTTTCAAAGCTCAGAGAGTATATTGTGGACCTTGTCCTTTTGGGATTGGGTTGCCAAAACCAGATGAAGCAGAAATCCATATGTGTATTGAAAGAATTTCATATTTAATATTTCTTGAAAGAAAGAAAGTATTCATCCTGTGGAAACTCAGAAATTTTGGGGTATCCTGAAATTAGTCTTAGGGCTCAGTTGTTTGATTTTGAGTAACATAAAATATGGGCAAATCTTTACAGTATCGGAGTCCTAAAGACCCCTCATCTTTTCAAGAGAAGTTAGAGAGGTGATGTAAGTTGTCCCAGGTCACAGAGGCAGATGGCTCAACTGTAAGGAAACAAGGTCTGCCTGCTACAAGTAGGAACTGACCTGTGTTATGAACACAAATTTCCCAACCAAACAAAAAGGGCAGCTTTGGTTCTTTGGGGGTGAGGAGGAGGAGAACAGAGATGACGAGAAAGGAAGAAGTTTGAGATGGAGACAGTTATTATCATTTTATCAATGTTTCACACAGAGATTTTTTTTTGGACTGTGACTGTATTCCAAGGTAAAAAACAAAACAAAACAAAACAAAAAAGCCAACTTTAAAGTAGCCCTTTACATGCCAGCACACATTTCTTCCTAAATATCATTTATTTTATACACTGTTCATCAGAGGACAACAAGCATGCCTTCTAGTTGTAAATATTAAATATTTCAAAATCTCTTCACTTCTGTTTTTGAGCTAATAAGCCCACTTTATCTTTGTATACTTGTGTTTTAAATGCTCAATGTGTATTATTTTTGTAAATCAAAAACTTAAAAAAATATATACAAAGGAAAAAATTGACAAGTTATGTTAGAAATATAACTAAATATTGTCTGATGGTTGATTTATTTAGTGTAAAGAAAATGAAGCAAAGTTAGCAGTGTGTCTTTGACCCTGAACTGCTCATAACTAGCAATCTGAGGGCCATGCTTCTCAGTGTGTTAACAAGGGCCTGTATTATCACATTTACCTAAAATTTTGTAATGGGAAGTTTTAGAAAGCAAAGTTCAACTACCTCCAAAAGAGTTTGTCCCCAAGTCACTACATTGGAAGAAACTGGCAGGCAAGACAGAAGAGGCTAAATTCACCCCAGAGGAGAATGTAAAAGATATTACTCAGTAGAATACATTGGGGGTTGTTTGAAAGGAAGTACTTGACATATTTGTTTGATTTATTTTATCCACTGTTCATCAGAAGACAGCAAGCATGCTTTCTGGTCATAAAGGAGGCATTCATAAACCCAGCTTTGAAGTACTTGCAGTGGCAATGAGAAGGGGATGTAATCAATGATATAGCCCAATGTCTCCAACCTTTTTAAGAGTGAGAATCTCCTTTGGAAGTCAAAACTCTTATGTATGTCCCCACATGAGAGTAAGTAAATCTTACTGTACATTTATTGATGAAATAAACCATAAGCTTGGAATATATGAATCACATATTCACACTGCAGCTTCCATATACATTTGCAAAACCAGAGTCATATATGTATAAAAATATATGTATCTATTAAGACTACATAGTGCTTTCTGCAAAAAGCCTTTCAATAAGCCCTAAGACCTCTAGGTCCCCCTAGACAGGAAAGCACAGGCTGCTGTCCCTGCTTCCCCCGCCCTGCCCTGCTCCCCAGCTCACCTCTCTGGTTCTAATCCAGGTCTTCATTTCTAGTGGAGGGGCTGTTCTGCCTGGACTTCCAGTTTCTGAGGATTTCCCTTCCTCCTCATATCTCCGTAGAACACTGAGAAGGAACTCCCTGTGGGCTGGGATTTGACCTGGTTGGAGTTCTGATGCTATTCCAAAGTTCAAGCCTCTCTTGGTGACATTGGCTTTTGCTTCCTCCTGTTCCTACTCCCAACTCTTTGGAAGGTGTACCAACCTCAAGAATAGCAGGAGTGAGCAGTGGTATAGCATCAGCCGTCTTGATACTCTGAACCTGTCCCTGCCCATAAGCACAGAGCCAGCCAAGTGAGAGAAGGGTGTGTGAGCTCAGGGTTCTGACTCACTCTGAAGGTTTTCATGGGTCACCCTGTGCTATTCTGGCTTCTTGGATATGATGTATGCCTTTTTGTCCTCAGTAAAGGGCTTGGCTCTTTGTGGAAGTATTCTCCACCCCAGCCCCTTGGTTTTCCTGAAGGCATTCTGATTTTCTACTCCAGTTGACCTATCTCAGGAAATAGCCTGAGAAATATAACTTTTTATAACCTTTTTCCTACCTGCCCACCTGATCAGTTTACCCCGACTCTGTAGTGTGAAACCTGGGATTGTAAAATGACCTATCTTGTTTTCCTCTTCACCCTCAGCTCCTTGATCCCAGATCATCAGCAGCAAACCTATTCCACTCTTGATTGACACCTAGAAAGTAGAGATCTTTTAATTTCAGCTTTGACCTTTGGTGAAACTGCAAATACCCTCAAGAGCAGAGGTCACTGGTTAAACCATACGTATCAGTAAGTGACCACTGAATAAACTCATCAGATGCTTCCCTGGTGGCAGATTTCAACAGTGGGAAGATGGAAAAAGAATTGGGAAACTTCCTTTTCCTACTTCCACCAACTTCCTACTGCCTCTTCTAAACCTAAGGTTAGATAAATTAAAATGAAAACTAGGGTTCTTATCCTATCTTCTCTGTCATTTCAGAGTGTAGTAATTAAAAGTTCTATTCTATAGCAGATATAGGCAAATTTCTGAAGACTTTAATTTAGATCACACTGGGGATAATCAGCTAACACATCCTGAGAGGTACACAAGATGGGGCCAGGATGGAAGAGAATCAGTACCATTGAGGTAGTGAGATGTAAGTTGGTCACAGTGGATAACACTCAGCAGTAACTATATCCGAGGGCTGTGCTATGTGATTTATATCCAAGAGAGGTACTTTAATTACCCCTTTTTAATAGGAGAGAGAATCAAGGCCCAGAATGATGAAATAACTTGCCCAACCTACTTAGTAAGTATTGGCCCAGGTGATGAACCTAGGATGTCTAGTCGCAAAATCTCAAACTTAACATTCTATGCTATGGACCAATGAGGTAAGGCCAAAGCACACTCTGGTTTCAGTTCGAGTGTTGACTCCTAGCTGTGTGACTTTAGAGCATGTCATTTGACTTCTGTGGCCTCAGTTCCATCAACTGTAAAAGGAGATCAGAGTGGATGACCCTGCTCCAACATGCAGGGATTCTATGTGAAAAGCATTCTTGACAACCCGTGCAATTAATGGAGCAAGGCTGAGGGTGGATTTCATCCCTTCCACCTCCCAGTCCTCACCTCAAGGACTAATGTGCATTGAGTTGCGTTTATTCCTTCCTTTCCCTATCTCCACTGAGAGTTACTCTCCACAGTGATGATAGCACCACTGATATGAGAAGGTGCTTCTGGGATACAGAGGGAGTGGGGAAGATGTGAGTGTGGAGTCGGGTAGAACTGAATATCAGCATGAACTTAGCCGAGTTGTTTTCTCTGATCTGTGGCTTCCACATCCATGGGGGCTAGAATGATGACCCAGGGGCTTTTGTAGAGATTCACTAAGAGAATGCATGTAAGAACCCAGGTCTGTTCCTGATAAATAGTAGGTGCTCAGTAAATATTAGTTCTAGTTCCACTTTCTATCATTCTTTCTTCCTAACAAGTGACCTGCAGAATCCAGAGTTGCGAGGACAGTAGAAATGTCCCACCACATCTTATCCCTTTTGGTTTACCTGCTTCCAAGACAGCTGCTGACACAGGTGAAAGGGAGTTTTGTAGATAAACATTTTGAGTTTGCCTAACCCTCTCTTCTTTAGGAATGGCTTTACCTACACAGAGGCTTTCAGATCCAGAAAGTACAATTGAAGTAGGTGTAAGAAAGAAAGGAAATTTGCTCATTCATAGAATTGAACAGCCATCAGAATATAAGATGCAGGTGGGGCTTACACCAGCAGGGCAGTGACAGTAGGAAGGAGTAACTATCTGTCTTCATTCTGCTTTCTGTGCTGTTGGGTTAATATTTGACTCCCCTGAAGGTCATCCACTGGCTGCCAGCAGCTCCTGAAAGGAACCACATGCTTTTTCACTGACACCCAGCAAGGCACAAATAATGTCTTTGCTGTAGTTATCAGCAAAGACCCTGATTGGACTGGTTTAGGTCATGTGTCTTTCTTTGACTCAATCACTGTGTCCAGGGATCTGTTGATGAGCTTAGCCAAGGTCATGTGCTTCATTTCTTTGGGGGTGAGGAGGGAGTCATATTTCTTTGATCCCTAAATAGAAACCAGGTGTTCTTAGGAAGGGAGAAAGTAATAAATATCTGGTGGGTTCCTGAAGAACTTTCACTGGAAAGGCATAGTTCTGGGGTCATTGGAGCTGAGTGACAGGAATGGCCTTGTTCCAGAAGATGGGCCTCAAAATCTTACTGCTGTTTTCCAGAGCTGCTCTGCTTTACTCTGTTGTACTTGGGCTTGTTTGTTTATTTCTTCCTTTTAATCTGTAGGTGTTCCTCTTTTCTATGACTACATAACAAACTATCCTAATCTTAGCAGCTTAAAATGACAACCATTTTGTTGTCTCACATAATTCCAGGTTGACTGGCTGTAGCTGGGTAATACTGCTCTCTCTGATATTGGCTGAGGGGTCAACACCTGGGGGAATTGACTGCTCCAGAAGGTTCAAGAGTGGCTTAACACATCCTTAACAGGTAGTTTTAAATGTCACCTTGGCTGGGTTACATTACCCAGCTATTTAATCAAATGCTAATCTAGGTGCTGCTGTGAAAGTATTTTGTAAATGTGATTAGCATCCACTCTTAGTTGATTTTATGTAAAAGGGGTCACCTTAGATAAGGTGGGTACGCCTTATCCCATCAGTTGAAAAACCCTAAGTGCAAAAAGTGAGGTTATTTGGGAAATTAAATCTGCCACAAGTCTGCAGCAATTCTTCACTGAGTTTTGAGACTGCTTCCAGGCCCCATGCATGGAATTTGGCTGTCCTTACAACTGCATGAATCAATACCTTAAAATAAATCTCTATCTATCCATCCATCCATCCATCCATCTAATCTCCTGTTGGTTTTGTTTCTCTGAAGAACCCTGACTAATACAACATCAGCTGGATTGACTGAGTTGGGACAAAATGGGCAAAGCTTAGTAGGATGAGCAGAAGAAAATGACAGGAGAGATTAATAGATGTCAGACTAATAACAAACAATTATTTATTTCCTCTGTATCTGCAAAGCTTTTTTACAAAATATGTGTGTATGTCAAAAGTTTTTACAAAACTCACTTTTTATTTTTTAAACCTCTGCTGGGTAAGCAATGTGAGAGGTTCAAGGTTACACAATCATCAGAACTAGTTAGATATTGAGTCAGCCCCAAATATTTCTTAAACATTAACACTGAGTCTATGGCTCTATTTGGTATATTGCAGGTTAGAGATGGGAGTCTCCAGAGGTGGTAAGCTTCATGTCCTCAAAGACCTTAGCTACACTGGTACAGATAAAACAGAGACACATCACAGAAAAGTATACAAGACTGCCCTTTCCCTGTCTGTTGCCCTCCTGCTCATTCCTACTAAGCTCAAACTTTACCTATTCTCTCACCCTGATTCTATCCATTCTACTAGATGGAGTTGCTTCTTTCCCTTTTCTTAGTTTTCATGGCTCTTTGTACCCACCTTTACTATATCATTTACACTGGTAAATGGTAGCATTTTGTTTGGTGCAGTAGGCAGAATTCTAGATGACCTCCAATGATTCCCTTGTAGAGTCTCCTTCCACTGAGTGTGAGCGCAGCTGGACAATGATGATGTGCTTCTCCCCAGTCAGCACAGGGCAAAAGGGGTTCTTGCAGATGGAATTAAGGTACAAAAATCTGTGGACATTGTGAGACAGGCCTAATGAAATACGTGGATGCTGATCCATAATGGGAGTGGGGAAGGGAAGTATGGGAGGAATGGAGGAACTTAGGATAGGGCAAAGGGGAGGGAGAGGAGGGGAGGATGCATGGGGGTAGGAAAGATCCATTACCCTGAGTACATGCATGAAGACACGAATGGTGTGACTCTGTGTACAACCAGAGACATGAAAAATTGTGCTTTATATATGTACTATGAATTGAAATGCATTCTGCTGTCATGTATAACAAATTAAGATAAATAAATAAATTTTAAAAAGAGCAAGATGAGGTTCTTCAAAGGAGAATGAAGTGTGAGAGGGATTTGGTATAAAGGAGATACCCATTTGTTTGCTTAGAGATGGAGGGATCTATAGGAAAGGAATGTTTGTAGCTTCTAGGATATGAAAGCAGCCCCTGTCTGAGAGCCAACAAGGAAATTCAATCTCGAGGAACTGAATTGTGTCCCAACCTCATGATCTTGGCATGGAATGCCAGCTTCAGATGAGAATGCAGACACCTCACTTTTTAGCACAGTGAGAGCCTGAGCAGATACCTGTGCTATACCCAAGATTCTGACCCATAGAACTGTGAACTAAAAATAAATGCTGTTTTTAGCAGCTAATGATCACAGTAGTTTGAGATCACTGGTTATGAAGCTGTAGAAACAAATATATCATACATTTGTCCTCTCCACTGAATTATGATCTCCTGGAAGGTAGTGTCCATATTTTATTGATCACCATATGCAGTCCCCTCTAAACAAAGTGCTTGACTCAACGCAATGGCCTAGTGAGTGTCTCTTATTTAATAAATTAATAAAATAGTGCCTTTCATTTTGCAGTGCTGTATAGGCAATTAGAGATGAGGATCGAATGTACTCAATTTATTTCACTAAGTATTCTTCAGATGCCCATGTTAAGTCCATCCACAATAATTTCTCTAATTTTCTTGGCCTCCCAGTGTGCTTTATCATAAACTACAGGGTTTTCAAATGTTACTGACTTAGACATACAGTTATGGTACTAGAGATTGGTGCTTATGAAGAAATAAAAATACGAGATAAGAACACATTGGGCTGGGGATGTGGCTCAAGTGGTAATGCGCTCGCCTGGCATGCGCAGGGTGCTGGGTTCGATCCTCAGCACCACATAAAAATAAAATAAAGATGTTGTGTCTGCAAAAACTGAAAAATAAATATTAAAAAATTCTCTCTCTCTCTTTCTCTCTCTCTCTCTCTTTATAAAAACAAAAAAAGAACACATGGCCTGCATGTTTGCGTCCCTACCAAATTTCATACATTAAAATCCTTACCCTCAGTGAGGTAGTAGGAAGAGGTGGGCCTACTGGATGTGATTATCTCATGACCATAGAGCTTTTGTGAATGGGGTTAATATCCTTTGAAAAGAGGCCTAAAAGAGACTCATTACCTTTTCTACCACATGTGGACACAGTGAGAAGATGCCCTCTGCGAACCAGGAAACAGCCCTTACTAGACATGGAATCTGCTAGTGTCTTGGACTTTCCAATTCATAACTTCTAGAGCTATGAGAAGTAAATTTGTTAGTTATAAGTTTTTCTATTTATTAATTGCCCAATCTGCCATTTTATGGACTAAGACAATGTACTATGACACTCATTTTGAGAGAGAACTTTAATATGCTTCCCTCACAGAACTTCTGATTGATGCTACTCATGAGGACAACTTTGGGCAACTCAATTCATCTCTTTGCAGGTCTATTTCTTCTCAAGTAAAGTGGGAGAATACACTGTGGCACACATCCAGCCCCAACACTGAGTAATCTGTAATTCAGGAGTTCCTTGCAGCCCTACTCCCACTCTGAACGTATGGATGGCCACGTTGTGAAGTGGCCCAAAATAATGCATACATCGACCACACTGATTGAATTATTTTTCTCCCCAAAGGTCAAAGGAGCATCCCAGAGTCCTCAAATAAGCAAACATGTATATTTTCAAGGTTCTTCAAATATCTTAAGTGAGATTGTAACACAGGGCAAGAAACTAATTTTAGACTCTGATAAAATTCAAGAATTGTACCCTGGCTGGAAGGGTTCCAGCCTAAAAGGTTTTACATTTGCCTCCCCAGCAGCATTAGAACCTGCACTCCAAGTGAAAGGAGATGACATGATGCTTAAACTATGCATTACAGTACTCCCCCAGGGAAGAGGGAGCTCAGCTGATGTAAAAACAAGCATCTCCAGGGTGGATGAAAGCATCTGAAGTGAGCAACAGCCAGGGCTTCCTGTTGGCTGGTCCATTTTAACCCAGGAAAAGAAAAGGCATTCCTAACTGATCTTGGTACCCTCCTTGAATAGAAAAATATTCAGAGGAAGAGACTTCTCATTTTGCTTAAATGATGAAAATATAGTGGTGAACCAAGTAGATAAAATCCATGCTACGTGGAGATTAAAAATTTTAAGAATGTTAAGTAGAAGTCACTTTGGCTAGGGGATTCAATTCCCTTTTCATTTTCATGAATGTCCATGAAATGACCAGCACTGAACAGAGAGGTGGATTTTTAAAACATTAAAACCTCAAGTCTCAGACCTATTTATATTCACAGGACCCATCCAAGGTCCTGTGTGCTCTTTTCAGGGATTTGGGGTGTAGCTGGCTCCTGTCCTGAGCCTGTGGGTGGGGCCAGTGGGTTTCCAGTACTTCCTTTGGTTGCCAACCTCCAGTAACACACCCTGCACCATGTGGGGCCTCCGTAAGAGTCTGGAATCTAACTTTGGCACCAAGAAAGAAATTTGGAATGAGAGGATGCACCACTCTCTGCTCAGGGCCCTCCAGACCAAGGCTCTACTACAAACATTTTATGTCCTGCTCTCCTGGCCAGGACAACCAATAGGGTGCTGGACCAGTCAAAGGGAGCCAGCAGACATACTACCTAGCAAAATCAAAGGGGAATCTCTAGAGACTTTTCTCAAAGAGCACCTCTGGAGTAAGAAAGTGTTTTGGCTGTGACCAATAAATTCTGAAGCTAAAGAAATCATTTTAAATCCATCAATAACAAAAAACCTATTTCTGATGACTATGCCAGAAGAAAGACAGTGTTATTTTTCTGTTCTCTCTATGAAGAATGGCATTGCAAAGTTTTTGCCATATGAGGAAGGACCAAAGAGGACAAGATTTAAAAAAATAAAAGTTATATAGGTGGGTCAAACACCTAAGTATTAATTAATACAAATGATAATCTGTTTTCTGGATGCTTTTAAAAATGTTTTAATTTTGTGGTTTCTTTTCTCATTCTAAATAGATATTTACTCTTGGACCTTATTTTATATTCTGTTCCATAAAAAGAGTACAATGGTTTATCAGTTTTGGAAAATTCTGTATCTGCACTTAGCAGAGATCCTTCTCCTGAGAAATAGGGTTGGATACAGAATAATTACTTAAATCCTGAGAAACCAATTCCCACAGCTTCTCTTTATTTGTTTAAATCCTCACCCTTTCCTACTTGGTCTTGGTCTTGAATCTACTTAAAACCCTAGAAGATTCCAATGTCAATAAGGAGTCTTCAAAATACCTACATCCATAATATCTGACTTCCCTGATCTTGCTGAAAACTGGGCATCACTGACTTCCTATTTTGGAAGAAGGAGGGTTTGTCTGGATCAGATTTTGGAAGGGAATTACTTTAAAAATACAAACGTCCCCAAATTGAAGAGCATATCAGTTTTGTTAGTATATTTCTTTGAAAATAGTCATTAATACAGAGGCAACCAATTTCAAATGTCTTTGTACACCACATCAACCAACATTTTCCATTTATTCAGGAGGGAATGGACAGCCTCAGAGCCAACAAAGGGAAAAGAAAGGGCTTCCCATTTTGTTGCAACCAAACCAAAGAACTCTTGATTTATCAGTACGTTTGGCATACTTTTTATCGTGCTGGCGGCGGGGAGAGCGGTGAGGATGGGGTGGTGGAAATAAAGGGTTGTAAATTTTATAAATGCAAGTCCTCTAAAGTAGGCCAATTGGTCAGCTGCAGACTTGGCAGCATCCTCAGGCATGTGTGCTGGGCAGTTTCGGAACACGATGTTCTGTTTCACTTCTGAGAGCTGAGGAAAGTGGAATAAGGGCTCAACCCAGGACAGAGGTCTCAGTATAGACATGAGAAAGGCTGAAAGACAAAGGAAACACTAAGGAATAAAAACTACATGGTTAGACTGCTGACCACAAAAGAAAAAGAGAGAATGGTAAAGCCCCTGAGAGGTACTGTGGTACTGATGTTTGCTAAAACTACATTCTGAAATATTCAGAGCAGTTTTGTGATTGCTAATTAAAAGTAAGAACTGACTATTTTATGTAACAGTAATGATGACATTTTGCAAAAGTACTTGGGAATAACGCTGAGTCTATAAACCTTGAACCATAAAGATGTGTAGCAAAACAGAAAAAAAAAGAATATTAAAGTTTGAAACACAGACTACTTTAGTTTCAAATTTAATAAGAACCTGCTAGAGCTTTTTCAAACCTACATTTATATTTCACAGTATTTCAGTTAGTATTTAGCTACTAATGTATAAAATGATAATGTAGAATATGTAAGAATAATTTAAAATATTTGGTATATTTGAGTAGTCACTCCTCAAGTATTTTTAAATGATTTCTGAGAAAGTAAGCTGAACACTTAAAGGGCAAAAAATATGAGATAGTGTATATAGTTCAGAAAGACGAAGAGCCAATAGTAAATTATATTTAAGTTCATAAAACATTTTATGTATGATATGGTACTAACTACCCGTATCTTGAGATTTTGTTTTTTAGCCAAGTGATTTTGAAATGCATTATGGTGACATTTTATCAGACAGAATCATTTATAACTGATTGAATGATAATTTCACATATGCTTTTCTTCAAATAGCTGGTATTGTCATAAGCTTGAAAGGAAAGAGATCAAACTAGTGATAATTGCTTCATTCCACATGTACACTATCATTTAACAATATTAAATTTAAAATAACTTCTTAAGGAATGTCTTCATACTTGATTTATTGCACAGAAATCAAATAAAAATGTAAAAAATGAGTTTTACTTAGTAGTACCTAGTCTTCCTCCACATACACACTAAAGGAAAACAAAACAAAACGAAAAGCCACCTATTCATCAGTATAAAAAGCCAGAGACTGAAGAGGCCAAGACTCAGCTGGTCTTTGTAAAAGAGTTTATGGCTTTCAGCTGAAATCTCTAAGTGGGAATTCTCATTCTCAGCTGCTGGCTCCCTGTGAGTCCCTATGACCTCTGACCTCATTTCCATGGAGACAGAGGTGGGAAGGGTAAAAAATAAGTAGAGGGAGAAACTTTTAAAGACAGCATTTCTAAACCCCCACTCCCCCCCCCCGTGCTATTTAATGACTGTCCAAGTTAAAACTGGCCACACATTAAT
Source organism: Spermophilus citellus (assembly GCF_964194105.1). Taxonomy (NCBI): domain Eukaryota; kingdom Metazoa; phylum Chordata; class Mammalia; order Rodentia; family Sciuridae; genus Spermophilus; species Spermophilus citellus. The sequence goes on from NC_138182.1 coordinate 232,677,892, forward strand.
CACTGAAACTCACTTTCTTTTAAGTTAAATGATGACAATAAGGAATTTGGTTATACAGATACGATACGGTTGTAGAGATAAAAGAAAGTACCTGCCCTGTTTGAGACTATTCAATTGAAGCTTGAAGTGAAGGCAAAATGACTGCTGACACTAAAGCATGGAGAGACAATTCTGCCATTTTCCAGGGTCTGGTTTTTGGCTGAATAGCATGAATGTTATGTGTCAGACCTCAGTAACATGTGGGGGTTGGTGTCTCCCCAAATGTCAGAAACCTGAGATCTTCATCAGGAGAACTGTAAAAAATAAATAAATAAATAAATAAATAAATAAAGGGGGTGATTTCTTTGCATACATCAGTTAATCCTTTCCCTGGCTTACCAGCATTTGTTCCTGACCATTTAACTGGGGCTAATATAAATAATGAGGTTACTATACTCTAGCTATATTACCACTTCTGCAACTGGCTACCAGAAACCAGGTACTATGTCATTACTACATAAAAAAACAATAGCATATTGTGTGACTTTTTTTCTCACTTAACCATAGTCTCTTTGAAAAAAAAAATTATTAGGGACAAGTGCAAACATATACAAAAGAGGAGAGAGCACTTGTAATGAGCCCCATGCCCCCATCACTCAGTTATGACAAGTATCTACTCAGGACCACTCCTGTCTTACCCATTCCCTCACCCATCCCTCCTTCTGTTAGTTTGAAGCAAATGTGAGATTTTTACCCCCAAATATTTTAGTATGCATTTATGAAATATAAAGACTCATTAAAACTAAATTTACTATCATTATTATACCTAAAGAATTAAGAATACCTAATGTCAATATCAGAGAGATGGCTGAGTTGATTATGGCAGTTATTCTTGAATTATTATTCTCTACATTTTTTTGTAAATGTAGAAACTGAGGGCATGAAAAATCCCAAGTCCTGCACAATATCTTACAGAGGGTAAGTAGGAGAATCTGAATTAGAATCTGTGTATAATGTTGTACAAAGCCCATGTTAATTAGGTAAGTAGGCTCCCAAGAACACAAGGCTTATGATAAAAATAATGATAGCTAACATTTTTCAAGTTCTTACTATGTGTTAAACTTTTTTCTGATTACTTGTCTTAACTCATTTAATTCTCACCACCACCCAGTGAAAAGGTGCTATTCACCCCCATTTTACAGACAGAAATGAAGGAATAGAGAGAGGCTAGACAGCAACCAGTGAGAGTTGCATCTGGTCAGGGAATTCACACACTCACTCAGTCATTTAATCACTGACTCTTCATCTGTCTATATCTATCAAAATATGCATCAATATTTCTACTTATGTAAATAGGAAATGTTTTTTATGGCTTAAAACTTAAGAGCTTCTAAAAGGTGCGCATGGAAAAAAATCTCTATCACATCTGTTCCCTCCCATCCAGTTCCTGCTCCCAGAGAGGACAAATATTTTCAGTGTTCTGAGTATTCCTGCAGAGATAGCATATGTATATATGAGCAAATGTAAATTCTTGCCTTCTGAGGAAGCACTCTAGACTCATTGTCCTGAACTTGCTTTGGTTTTGCACTTAGTATTTTTTGGAGTCATATCATTCTCTGTTACACAGAACCAAATGGCTCCATCTTTCCCATTCACACTGGCAAGCACACCCAGGTCTGAGTTCCCAAGTCTTTAAATCATAACTGCCATTTCAATATTTAATTGGAAGTTAGAACTTTCAGTTTTCCTTGCTCAGATTTTGAAGCTGCCTAAGCACTCCAAAATCAATTTATTCTGCTAGCATTGCCTTAGGCAATGCCCTGAAACTTCCTTTAAAAGCAGAACACAGTGGACTGTGTTTCCTGAGATTCCAGCAAACTATCATTTAAAAATAATGCAACATTATCTTCAACTGGCCTTTAGATTTTCTTTGATTCACTCCTTTTATTTTATGGTTACAATTTAAAATTTTATCAAAGAGGACAATAGCTTGCAGTAAAATACATTGTCAACTGATGTAGTGAAATATGAATAAAAAATAAAGATGGAAAAATATTCTTAAATATTTCTTCTGAGAATTTCTAACCACATGGACTTGGGACCATCATTATAAAAATCTGTACAGTATTCTCATAGAGCTTAAAGTGATATTGCCCTCAGATGCCTGGCAGAAGCAAACACAAATCCTCCTTAAACTCAGACCTCAAACAGATTCCTATGTAAAATCTCACAGAACATCTGGCATCAGTATTTTCTTTCTCTACACACTCCCCTTCCCCCACCACACACATACACTAACGTGAACAAACAAGCCATCAGGAATAAGAATCAGCACAACAACAAAAAAAAAAAATATAGAAATAGGCATATAAGTATGGGAGACATTGGAATTACCAGATAAAAGTTATAAAGAAAAATACGGTTTCAGGAAAACAGAAGAACTTGAAAAAGAATAAAAATATAAAGGAGGTGAAAACATGTTGAGGATGAGTTGATCAGATTGCTAGAAAAGATAACAGGAAGATTGAAGGAGAACGACATTTAATAGATTTTAAGTTATATAAAAATTGTGGCATTGAATTAGCATCTATATTTAAAGGCTGATTATTAGATTCAGACATCCCAGCAAATCCTAGACATGTTAAGTGGAAATCTCCATTCAGACATTTGCCACTACAATTGTAGTGGCAAAGCAAAAAAAGAAAATCATCTCTTAACTTGTGTTACAGAGAAAGGCTGTTTTACTATGAGGGAACAATGAATTTGACAGTTGATCTCTCAGTAGCAACATGGAAAGGAGGATAGTTGGATACTATTTTTAAATTACAAGAGATAAAATAACTGTCACCATAGAATTGGTCACACAGTAAAATACCATTTAAAAATAGGATGAGATAAAGAACTTTATATAAAAACTAGGAGAACTTACCACCATCAGACCTTTACTAAAAGAACTCCTACATGACAAAAGTGAAGAAGAAAAAGAACCACAGAAGACCTGAATTTCATGGAAAAATAATAACCAACAAAAATAAGAATGTGTTGGTATCTGAACGTCAACAATGAAATAAAACACGAATGTTCAATTTATGAGATTGAAAACAAAAATGAAATTCTTGATTTAGAAAACATGTCTGGAGGAGTGTCATTTAACTTTATTTATTTATTTTAAATGTATATTTTTTAGTTGTAGGTGGACACAAGATCTTCATTTCAGTTTTGTGTGGTGCTGAGGATTGAACCCAGTGCCTTATGCATGCTAGCCAAGTGCTCTGTGACTGAGCCACAACCCCAGCTCATCACTTAACTTCAGAACATCATAAACTTCTACTCTTTGGAGTAGAAATGTCCATTAAATACATACTTTTAAAAATTAAATACCCATGATAATATTCCTAGGATAAATACTCAAAGTTTAAAACAAGCAGAGAGAAAAAATAAAAGGATGAAAAAATAAATCTTGAATAACCCAAAGAATATAAAATTGGAAAAACTAAACGAAACAAGAATCTGAGCAAACAGGATGTGAAAGTAAAAAGGTAGAAATGAGTTTAAAAGGACAGGTTATCAATGTAGGTGGACTGAGGTCCTCAATTACAAGTCTATCAGATGGGACTTTTTAAAAAAGTAATATGCTGTTTTATAGGAGCCACATTCAACCAAAACTTAAGTACAGAGAAAGAAAGTTAGCTAGAACTAGCAGAAGAAAAAGATGTTGAACTGTTTTAATATGAGACACAATGGACTTTAAGGCTGAAAACATTATCGGAAATAAAGTGAGTTACTTTATCTTTATAAAAGTTTTTTAAAATATATTTTTTAATTGTAGTTGGACACAATACCTTTATTTTATTTATTTATTTTTATGCGGTGCTGAAGATCAAACCCAGAGCCTTGCACGTGCTAGGCGCGGCCGCTATAAAAGTTTTGATTCAAAGGGAAGATGTAACAACTTTAATTCATATAACCCAGTAATATAGCTGTATATAAAATAAAGTATATAAAAGTATATAAAATAATGAAGAGAACTACAAGGTTAAACTGACAAATGGGTCATCACACCAGAGCTGCAGTTCTTAAACTTGAATGTGTCAGAATCACTGGAAAGCTGTTCAAACACAGATTTCTGGTCCCACTAAAAGTTTCTGATGCAGTAAGTCTGGGGTTAGGCCCAATCACAACTGATAGTGGTCCGAGGACCACACCATGAGAGGCAGTGTTCTAGGGAAGAGCTCTGTGTAGTTTACAGTAGCACTGGTCATCATAGAAAAATACAACAACTCAATGTGGCAGTCCATAACAGAAACTATCAATAACTCATATTCAGACAATTGGATACTATACAATGATGACAAATAATGAACTGCAGATAAGAACGTGAGTAATTCTTGAAAATAATGTTTCATTAGGTGCAGTGGCACACATCTGTAATCCCAGTGATTCAGGAGGCTGAGGCAGGAGGATTACAAGTTCAAGACCAGCCTTAACAACTTATCACGTCTCTAAGCAACTTAGTGAGACCCTGTCTCAAAATGAAAAAGAATAAAAAAAAATTAAAAATTATGTTCCAACAAAAGAAAATCTAAGGAAAATATATAAAGTAGGATTTCATTCATTTAAAATTCAAGGCAAGCCAATTAAGATTATTTAGGCATGCATCTAGTTGTAATAAAACCATAAAGAAAAGCAAGAAAATGAATAACCTAATAAAAAGATATCAGTAACAGAGACAGCAGGAGAGCAACTTCTTGTGAGGTAAGGGTACGGATACACAGTCACGGAAATTAATGTTTTATTTCTTAAGTTGGGAAGTGAGTTATTGGATGTTTATTTTGTTCTAAGTTATACAGATAAATGATGCATAGCTTTTGCATTTAAGATAATTTTTAAAAAATATTAAAAACAAATAGTGTAAAAATATTAAAAACCAAATAGTGTCTATCTAGGAGCATCCCTTCCAACTAAAGTGGTCAAGAAAAATCCCATACAGAATTGGGATTTGACCTATTGCTAGAAGTTTGTTTGATATGTAAAGCTCGGGGCAGAAATAGAGAAGGATAATTTCTCTTTGACCAAATGACATAATCAAGCTGCAGGAAGAAGACCAATCTGGCCAGAGAGATTTGTTCATATGGGATATGCCGGACAAATCAGGTGGGTAAAGCAATTAGACCAAAGTCTTAATTCAATTAACTATGCAAGGACAGAATTCGAGGAGATAGGACACATGACAGGTAATTTCTGATAGGAGAAGGGGGTTGGGGAGGGCCAGACCTGTGGCTGCTTCCTGTTCCTGCAGGGAAATTCAGTGTGGTTTACCAGAAACTCCTAAGCAAAAAAAGTCTGGGTACGCAGTTGGGTCTATCTATTTCGAAAGCAAAACATCTTTGACTTGTTAGCTTTTATTTTTTATTGAAGTAATTTGAGGCAAAACATGTATGAAATATTAAGTCTATATAAGTTTTACAGTGAAAAATAACAGTTAATTTTCTCTAACCTTCCCATTCCGAAGTTTTACTATATAGAGGAACTACTTTTAATATCTTAGGCTTTTTCTTCAGATTTTTAACTTCCATTTTTTAAAGAAACATACTATACTGCAACTTCTTTATTTAGAACTGATTTACTCTATTAGATGAGGATTGAACTCTTTTATAATTACCAGTCCTCGATGCTACTTTTTTTTTTTACCTTTCTCCTCCCAACAAAAATCTTTCACAGGTTTTGGTTACATCGACATACATAGTGTTTATATTTTTACCATCATGTAAATATTGTTCTCAGCTAAGTCATGTGGCATAATGTGAATTTATTTTCTTGATTAACTCTGAATCCTCTGTTCAGGCATCTGAAATGTCCTTCAGTGTGATCAAACCTGGCTGGTAATTTCTATGTTCTTTTTCCCTCCTGGAGATTTCCTCTTAGAGCATCCATCTTGTCATTCCAGCTTACTGAAGAGCTATTTTCCCAGGATTTCATGTAGTCCTATTCTAGGAATTCCTGATGACCTCTCTTTATCTGTTGAATATCATCTTCCTTTTTCGCTTGTGTTCCTAGGGTGTGGTTTATCAAAAAATAGGTCTTTCAGTACACAGGTCCATCTGGTTCTTTAGGAACCCCAAACGCCAGTTATCTTTGAGTCTTATCTCTTGTGCTTATCAGTCCTCTTGGAGAGAATCCCTCAGCTGCCTGATGGTGAGAGGGTGTGCATCAAACTGGCAGCCAAGGTTTTGGCTGCTGAGGTTGTGTCCTGGAAAGGCCTTGGGCAAGGGAACAGGTTTCTTCTGTAGTATGAAGAAATTTATTTAATCATTCTGTTTTCAATAAAAAGCTTTGCTTTCACCTTCAAATGCTTGGGGTCTAAAAAGTAGCTCTGTCCAGTTAAGATGGATGAAGATTAGAAACCATATTATCAGATCATAAAACTATCAGGATTATAAAAGGGGTAAGCCAATTAAATTTTATAGTCAACAAATATTTATTGAGTGTCTAATTTGAACAAGGCATGTCTTTGGAAATGGAGTGAATGCTTGCTTCTTTACCAAATTCTTTGGAACTGGAACCCACTCTTTGAGGGAAGAAAGAGTCTAGTTTGGTACAAATCCCAGAAAGCAGCACTGACACACAAAGTTTTGAAACTCAGAAAGGTCTAGGCTAAATGTGGAAATCATTTCAAAAAATATAAAGAAAAGCTCAGAAATGCCAGCTTCATTAATATAGAAACTAAAATGTTTCAGAAACATTTCTAATCTCCAAGACTCTCATCAAGGAAACCAACCACATTGTTTTAACAATTTTGGTGTAGTAGGATATATATTCTTCACATGCTATGTGAAGTATTTGGTCTATGCCAATTTCTAGTTTGATGATGTGTGTCTGCTACGTGCAAGTCTATCAGAAGATACATTTTATATTATTCAGGTGATGTGGAGTGGAATGATCTTCATAGACTAGCAGTTCTCAAAGTGTGGTCTGTGGGCCTCTGGGGATCTCTGTAGTCGAACTGTTCTTTCTGTTGCTACTAAGACAAAACTGGCCCTTTCTACTGTGTTGACATTTGCACCAGTGGTATCTATGGCGTTGCAGGAACCAAGACAGTGCTGTACAGCTGTGCCAGCAGGTTATTGTATTCCTTGTCACCAGGCCCTGTGGTGAAAACAGCAAGTTCTGGTTCAGAAGGTCTTTGATGAAACATGAAATGTGATCTCAAACACACCCTAAGTTTGCCTTAAAAATGTCTTATGTGTCACAATGAGTAATGCACATGAAGCTGCAAATGAAGGTAGCCCGTTGGCTTGGGGAGAGTGGGTGCTTAACTGCATAAGATGCAGACTTAAAAGCCTTTTTCACAAAACATGTCTTTTTACTCAAAAGAATCACAGAAAATTATGGTTATTCATACTTGAGCGTTTTTTTAAAGACAATAACTAAAAAATTAAAGAAGTGAGTCTGTCCCTTCAGGGGAAATAACTGGTAGTATTTGTTTCCAATGATAAAATTCAAGATTTCAAGCAAAAAATGGGAACTTTGTAAAACTTCTACCCACTGCTGTGAACTTGACCACATCCTTGTGCTTAGAGGCATTGCTGATGAGATGGATGGTGATGTTAACAAGTGTGATCTTTTTGATATTGAATTAGTAATGAAATTGATAAAATGTGTCAAATTTTGGAAGAGCAACAAAGTTCAACAAACTGGTATTTTCCAAATGACCAAAGCATGTGTGAAAGATCCATTCAAAGTCAAAGATAGACAAAAGAACTTTAATTTGCAAAGCAACATTTAAGAAATTGCTACTTGGTGATTTTGGGGTAGTGCTAAAGAAAACTATCCATAGTGACTTTAAAAAGCTATTAAAACTTGCTGTCATTTTCCAATTACATATTTCCAATTTCATATCTCTGTGGGGTTTTCTTCGTAAACTGCAACCAAAACAACATATTATCAGAATGAAAGAAGTCAATGTGAAAATTCAGGCTTCTCTTGAGTCAGACATTAAAGATGTAAGATAACAATGCTACTAGTGTCCTCATTAATATATTTTTGAGAGACAGAGAGAGAGAGAGAGAGAGAATTTTTTAATATTTATTTTTTAGTTTTCGGCGGACACAACATCTTTGTTGGTATGTGGTGCTGAGGATCGAACCCAGGCCGCAAGCATGCCAGGCGAGTGCGCTACCACTTGAACCACATCCCCAGCCCCTCATTATATTTTGAAAAGAATTCATTTTTATAAAATATGCAGTGGTTCTCAATTGGAGGTGATATTGACCACCCTGCCCTCCAGGGACTCCTGACAATATCTTTTTTTAGCTGTCACAATGGGTGGAGGTGGGGATGTCAGTGAGATTTAGTAGAAGCCAGGGATGCTGCTGAACATCCCCCAGCGCACAAGACAGTCCCACGAGAGAATTATTTGCACAAAACATCAATAGCACCAAAGCTGAGAAACTACAGAATAAGTGATAGAAGAGAGATACAAAAAAGTTGCCTGTTAAAAAGGACAATAAAGCACAACCACTTAAGCATGTGTGTCCAAATGCCACATTTTGAGAACAAGAGACAAACAGATCAGCATAGGATAGTAGGTTCAAGCCATGTGAACTTTTTTTCTGATTTACTAGTGATACCAGTCTGTTATTTTCTAAAGGAAAATATAAGGCTGGCTTTTGAGCTCTGGTTTTCTATTAAAACTCATTACCATAAAAACTTTTTGAGAAGTTCATTGTGCCTCATGTTCAACATCTAGCTCTTGTTTGCACTGTGATATGCATCTGTATTGCTGAATGCAAAACAAATGTAAGGTCAATGAGCTGAATGTGAAATTAAAAAAAAAAAACCTCACAAACAAAACAGTAATTAGACCACCACGCCAGTGGTAGCAGTGGCAGAGAAGGCAGCTAGAGAGGTTTCTGTGCTACACTGGAGCTGAAAAAAAAATATGTATATGGAGAACACTAAGCATCCTGAAAGCCAGAAAATGGATCACTAGGCAATGCTGAGCTGACGTGGATCTGGGGCGAACAGTCTGGGCCTCTCAGAACACACACTGAGCCTGGATCGGCTGAATTCAAGCTCCCGTTCCCCTGCTTCCCGCAGACAACCAGCTGTGACTCAGCACTAATCCATCCAGCTGAAACAACTGGTCAGCCCTTCTGATCCTACGGAGGTAAATCCCAACCAAGCCTTCATAGGTAGTGGCCACAGGTTTGAAACGGGGCTTGGGAGAGACAGTAAGGACCCACCAGTTGCAATGGTCACCCGGCAAAGGGAAACAAACTGTCGCCATTTGCAAGAGATACCACCATGGCAGAGGACTGACGTCATCAGACTGCGGCGGAGGAGATAACTTCATTGAAACCTGCGGCTACAGCATCAAATAAATCTATAGGAGTAAACAGTAACTCAGCAGTCAAACAGAACAAGAAGTAACATGAGCAGCTTGAAAAAGCAAGGAAGAAAAGGAGTACAAACAATACAGGACAGCCTAAATATTCAGGAGGACCTAGAGTCATCAGAAAAATGGTCATATAAAGAACTCAAGGAACACCTTAGACAGATGGAATGGAACCTTAAAGAGGATACGAGACAGCAAATTCAAGCAGTGAAAGAACACATTGAGAATGAATTACATAAACAGATAAAAGAAGAAGTTAAGCATCTTTATCAGGAGATAGAGATTATAAAAAATAATCAAACAATAATTCTAGAAATGATGGAAATGATAAACCAAATTAAAAACTCAATTGAGAGTATCACTAACAGAGTGGAGCAAGTAGAAGCCAGAACGTCAGATAATGAAGACAAAATATATCATCTTGAAAAGAGTCTAGCCAACTCAGAAAGGCTGGTAAAAAAATCACGAGGAAAACATCCAAGAGTTATGGGATAACATAAAAAAACCAAACTTACGAGTCATCGGGATAGAAGAAGGTACAGAGATTCAAACCAAGGGAATGAGTAACCTGCTGAATGAAATAATTACAGAAAACTTTCCAGAAATAAAAAAGGAAACAGATATACAAATTGAAGATGCATACAGGACACCGAGCACACAAAATCACAGTAGACCACTCCAAGACACATTGTTATGAAGATATCCAATATACAGAACAAAGAGAAAATATTAAAAGCTACAAGAGAAAGGAGGCAGATTACATTCAGGGGTAAACCAATAAGGTTAACAATGGATTTTTTATCATAGACACTGAAAGCAAGAAGGTCATGGAACAATGTATTTCAAACACTGAAAGACAATGGATGCTAACCAAGAATTCTGTATCCAGCAAAATTAAGCTTCAGGTATGACAACGAAATAAAAATCTTTCATGATAAACAAAAGTTAAAAGAATTTGCAGCCAGAAAACCAGCATTGCAAAGCATTTTGAGCAAAACACTACACGAGGAAGAAATGAAAAACAATAACCAAAACCATCAGTGGGAAGTGCCTCGGTAAAGACAGAGGGTGAGGGGAAAGATAATCATGGAGAAACAAACTAAATTTTTTTAAAAAAAGGATAAATAATCAAACATGGCTGGAAGTACAAACCATATATCAATAGTAACTCTAAATGTTAATGGCTTAAACTTTCCAATAAAGCTACATAGGCTGGTATAATGGATTAAAAAAACAAATCCAACAATATGCTGCCTCCAGGAGACACATCTGATTGGAAAAGACATACACAGGCTGAAGGTGAAAGGATGGGAAAAAATATACCACGCACACGGTCCTCGTAAGCAAGCAGGGGTGGCCATCCTCATATCGAATAAAATCGACTTCAAGACTAAGTTAATCAAAAGGGATAAAGAAGGTCATTATATACTGTTAAAAGGAACCATTCACCAACAAGACATAACAATTATCAATATTTATGCAGCAAATAATGGTGCTGGGAAGTTCATAAAACAAATTCTCCTCAAGTTCAAGAATCAAATAGACCACAACACAATAATTATGGGTGACTTCAACACACCTCTCTCACCATTGTACAGATCCTCCAAACAAAAGTTGAATAAAGAAACTATAGAACTCAATACCACAATCAATAACCTAGACTTAACTGACATATATAGAATATATCAACCATCCTCAAATGGATATGCTTTTTTCTCAGCAGCACATGGATCCTTCTCCAAAATAGACCATATATTATGCCATAGGGCAACCCTTAGTAAATATAAAGGGGTGGAGATAATACCATGCATTTTATCTGATCATAATGGAATGAAACTGGAAATCAATGATAAAAGAAGGAAGGAAAAATCCTACATTACATGGAAAATGAACAATATGTTACTGAATGATCAATGGGTTACAGAAGACATAAAGGAGGAAATCAAAAAATTCTTAGAGATAAATGAAAATACAGACACAACATATCAGAATCTATGGGACACAATGAAAGCAGTTTTAAGAGGGAAATTCATCGCCTGGAGGTCATTCCTCAAAAAAAGAAAAAACCAACAAATAAATGAGCTCACACTTCATCTCAAAGCCCTAGAAAAAGAAGAGCAAAACAACAGCAAATGTAGCAGAAGGCAAGAAATAATTAAAATCAGAGTGGAAATTAATGAAATTGAAACAAAAGAAACTATTGAAAAAATTAACAAAACTAAAAGTTGGTTCATGAAATTCATATGGAAAAATAAAAGACCCAGAATAGCAAAAGCAATTCTAAGCAGGAAGTGTGAATCAGGTGGTATAGCGATACCAGATTTCAAATTATATTACAGAGCAATAGTGATAAAAACAGCATGGTACTGGTACCAAAACAGGCAGGTGGACCAATGGTACAGAATAGAGGACACAGAGACTAATCCACAAAGTTACAACTATCTTATATTTGATAAAGGGGCTAAAAGCATGCAATGGAGGAAGGATAGCATCTTCAACAAATGGTGTTGGGAAAACTGGAAATCCATATGCAACAAAATGAAACTGAATCCCTTTCTCTCGCCATGCATAAAAGTTAACTCAAAATGGATCAAGGAGCTTGATATCAAATCAGTGACTCTGTGTCTGATAGAAGAAAAAGTTGGCTCCGATCTACATATTGTGGGGTCGGGCTCTAAATTCCTTAATAGGACACCCATAGCACAAGAGTTAATAACAAGAATCAACAAATGGGACTTAATTAAACTTAAAAGTTTTTTCTCAGCAAGAGAAAGAATAAGAGAGGTAAATAGGGAGCCTACATCCTGGGAACAAATTTTTACTCCTCACACTTCAGATAGAGCCCTAATATCCAGAGTATACAAAGAACTCAAAAAATTAGACAATAAGATAACAAATAACCCAATCAACAAATGGGCCAAGGACCTGAACAGACACTTCTCAGAGGAGGACATACAATCAATCAACAAATACATGAAAAAATGCTCACCATCTCTAGCAGTCAGAGAAATGCAAATCAAAACCACCCTAAGATACCATCTCACTCCAGTAAGATTGGCAGCCACTATGAAGTCAAACAACAACAAGTGCTGGTGAGGATGTGGAGAAAAGGGTACACTTGTACATTGTTGGTGGGACTGCAAATTGGTTCGGCCAATTTGGAAAGCAGTTTGGAGATTCCTGGGAAAGCTGGGAATGGAACCACCATTTGACCCTGCTATTGGCCTTCTCGGACTATTCCCTGAAGACCTTAAAAGAGCATGCTACAGGGATACTGCCACATCAATGTTCATAGCAGCACAATTCACAATAGCTAGACTGTGGAACCAACCCAGATGCCCTTCAATAGATGAATGGATAAAAAAAATATGGCATCTATACACAATGGAGTACTATGCAGCAATAAAAAATGACAAAATCATAGAATTTGCAGGGAAATGGATGGCACTAGAGCAGATTATGCTTAGTGAAGCTAGCCAATCCCTAAAAAACAAATACCAAATGTCTTCTTTGATATAATGAGAGCAACTATGAACAGAGTAGGGAGGAAGAGCAGGAAGAAATGATTAACATTAAACAGAGACATGAGATGGGAGGGAAAGGGAGAGAAAAGGGAAATTGCATGGAAATGAAGGGAGACCCTCATTGCTATACAAAATTACATATAAGAGGTTGTGAGGGGAATGGGAAAATTAACAAGGAGAGAAATGAATTACAGTAGATGGGGTAGAGAGAGAAGATGTGAGGGAAGGGGAGGGAGGATAGGAAAGGTAGCAGAATACAACAATTACTAATAGGGCATTATGTAAAATTGTGGATGTGTAACCGACATGATTCTGCAATCTGCATTTGGGGTAAAATTGGGAGTTCATAACCCACTTCAATCTAATGTATGAAATATGATATGTCAAGAGCTTTGTAATGTTGTGAACAACCAATAAAAAAAAAGAAAAAAAAAACAAAAAAAAACAAAACAGTAATTAGCCCTGTGTGCTCTGGAATTTGACTCAAGGCAATGTCCTCAATTTCCCCAGTCATTCCTAAAACACAAAACTTACAGAATTTGCAAAATGCATGTTTTAAGAAAAAAAAAACAGGATTAGAGAATGGAGCTAGTTAATATTTGTTGAACAAATTAATAACAGTACGTTGGTAGAATGGAATTATAAAAGTCTAAAATCTCACAGCAGGTGGGATCACCACAGCAGGCAGCTAGTCATATTTAGTGTTGTGGGTTGAATTATATCTTCCCCACTCCTCTCACCTCCCCCAGAATATTGAAGCCCTAACCCTTGACACTTGCAAATGTGACCTGATTTGGAAATTGGGTTTCTGCAGGTATAATCTAGTTAATATGAGGTCGTACTGGATTAGAGAGGCACCTACACCTATCCACTGGTATAATTATAAGAGAAGGGAGACTGGGAGACATTTACAGAGGGACAAAGGCCCTGGGAAGAAGGAAGCAGAGAGTGAAGTGACATATCCTCTAGCCAAGGAGTGCTAATGATTGCTGGCAACCAGGAAGAGCTAGGAAGAGATCAGGATGGATTGTCTCCTAGACAGAGACAATCTTCAGAGGGAGCATGGCTCTGACCATACTTTGATTTTGGACTTCTAGAACTGTGAGAAAACCAATTTCTAACTACTCAGTTTGTGGTACCTTTTCACAACAGCCCTAGGAAACCACCACACCTCCCAATCTATACCATACCTCTTCTTCCAACCTCTTGCAGATAGTTTAATAGCCTTAGAATGAGCAAGTCCAATGATGGGGCATTCACAACCCAACATAATAGGCAAATGCGTGGCTGGGTGGTAAAATCTACAAAGTCCTTACTGATATAATGTAAAGACTTTCTGCTGGGTGGTTTAAGTTGCTTTATTTCTATCAGCCACTGGCATTGTCTATAATTCATATCATGATATACTTTGGGCAAATAGCTCATTAAAATTTCATCTCACCCAAAGGCAGACAATGAGACCCCATAGGGTTAAACCAATGCCTTGCCCGCTCACAGACTTCAGGGTAAGTAAGTAGCACAACTTGTGAAGCTGCTCAGTGAGCCAGCCACTGGGAACCGTGGCTGCCTAAGAATAGGTGCCTTTGCTCTAGTCATTCAAATTAAGTTTTTAAAAAGTTTGCAGAGGGAATTAGGTCCAGAGGGTGGGGACCTAGTTTGCACAAAAAGGAAAAGCAACTTTTTAAGTTTCACAAAGTTAGTAGCAGAGATGGGAGTGGAATCTAGTTGGTTATGCACACAACCTCCTTCTGACTGCTATGCAGAGTACCCTCCCTGAGCACAGTGTTGGAAAACCCATTATTTATTCCATTGATGCTCACAGATTAGTTTATTCCTGTGCCTTTCATAGCAATTGAAATTTCATTTATAATAAAATTTTCAGTATTCACGTGGGCGATGCATACATTTCAAAGTGTTCAGCTACAATTTGGATCTAATTAGTTGACACTTTGAGTACTGCCAATTTTTTTTTTTTTAATTCAGGAGTGGATTGGCTGTTTCAGCAACAAATACTTAAAAACATCTGTAGAATAAAGCCAACTGACAAAAATATTTATGCTACAGTTTTCAGCTGTGACATAAGGGGATGGACATTCCTTTTTATATGCTTTGCATTTATTGTGAAAGTTTTGGTCATAAGGAAGCTTTGTGGGATGGCTTTTCTCATTTTCCTGTCTTTCCTTCCTTTGTTGGTTCAACTTTACAAGATGCTTTAGATGGAAAATTCAGTAGTCTAATGGGATACATTTTCTGTAGGTAAAAATGAAAAGCAAGGAAGATGGCCACTTTGGAAATCACTCTATTATTAGCTAAAAATGCTAATAATAGAGCAGATGTGGGCTAAATATGATGGTGTTGAAGATGATCATGAAAATAATAGGAGCTAACAATTACATAGCACTATCCATGCTCCAGTCTCAGTACCAGACATGGCATGCCCTTTGGCCCTCTCAACAAATGTGTAAGGTAGGCATGTGTTATCCCATTTAAAGATGAGAAAGCTGAGGCTTAGGGAAGTGAAGTTACTTTCCCAAGGTCACAGAGCTCATAAGTTGTGGGCCAGTATTTGAAGACACTTCTACCTAACTTACAAAGTCCCTGCTTTTATTTTTTTTTATTTTTATTTTATTTTTTTTAATTTTATTTTTTTATTGGTTGTTCACAACATTACAAAGCTCTTGACATATCATATTTCATACATTAGATTGAAGTGGGTTATGAACTCCCAATTTTACCCCAAATGCAGATTGCAGAATCACGTCGGTTACACATCCACATTTTTACATACTGCCATATTAGTGACTGTTGTATTCTGCTACCTTTCCTATCCCCTACTATCCCCCCTCCCCTTCCCTCACATCTTCTCTCTCTACCCCATCTACTGTAATTCATTTCTCTCCTTGTTAATTTTCCCATTCCCCTCACAACCTCTTATATGTAATTTTCTATAGCAATGAGGGTCTCCCTTCATTTCCATGCAATTTCCCTTTTCTCTCTCTTTCCCTCCCATCTCATGTCTCTGTTTAAAGTTAATCTTTTCTTCCTGCTCTTCCTCCCTACTCTGTTCATAGTTGCTCTCATTATATCAAAGAAGACATTTGGTATTTGTTTTTTAAGGATTGGCTAGCTTCACTAAGCATAATCTGCTCTAGTGCCATCCATTTCCCTGCAAATTCTATGATTTTGTCATTTTTTATTGCTGCATAGTACTCCATTGTGTATAGATGCCACATTTTTTTTATCCATTCATCTATTGAAGGGCATCTGGGTTGGTTCCACAGTCTAGCTATTGTGAATTGTGCTGCTATGAACATCGATGTGGCAGTATCCCTGTAGCATGCTCTTTTAAGAAAGTCCCTGCTTTTAATCACTATGTTACATAGACTACATATCTTAGGACACTTTATCTGCTATATGCTGTGCATTCTCCTACTTCTACACATATACCAGGGAATATGCCCTACATTTCTACCATCCTGTTATTTCAGTGACTACTGCACTAATTTAGGTGAGAAGCATACTCATTTTCTCAGGGTAAGAAGTGAAAATCTGGCCTTATATGTAGTCACAGAGACAGTGGGTCTCTTGGGAATGTGCCCTTCCGGGTCAGTGTCCTCTAGCAGAGGATAATAAAACCCCAAGGCAATTATCTCAACAACTTAGGCATTCCTCTATTTTGGTTTAATTCCATATTGTAGTATGAAATTGATTTTGTTTTTTTTTTTTTTTCAAATAAGTGTTTTGGTGGTTTGTTTTGATATGCTTGTCAAGGGATATAGACCTATTTCCCAAAATGTGATAATTTGATCTTTCCATCCCTTCCTCCTTCAGGATCTGAGCCTGGGGGGACAGTGTATTGTATAAACATTTTAGACTCAAACTGTCTGAGCCTAATTACTGGCATTTTCTCTCACTAGCTGTGTGACCTAGGATACATTTTAGAATTTCTGAATGTTTCAGTTTCATTCTGTTAAAGCAGGGATATCTCTCCAACTCCTTATAGAATTGTTGGTTAGGTCAAATTAAGTGTAGAGTGAATGTAATAGCACCTGACATACAGCAAGGACTCTTCATATACTCGTTGTCCTTATCATCTTCCTCATTATCTTCATCATCACCATCCAGGACTTTGTAGGGACCTAAGTGTTTGAGCTGTATCGTAAACTTTGTTTTCATTATGGAAAAATAAATGGTCCTGAAGATCTTCATTTATATCCCTAAACTTCCTTAGGGACATTATAATATATATTGGGACCTGAATTATTATTTATGTTTATACTCAACAGCAGTCGTTTTCAGGATAATGAACCGGAGATGGAAGCCTTGATATAGTAGCTCCCAACAGAATGCTATTGTGAAGAGTATACGTGCCCTAATGTCATGGGCCATAGAAGTTTTAAAAATCTAATTTTTATGGAATTATCTTTTTGAAAAGTAATCAATCAAGCAGTTTGTGTATTAAGGAATCACTATGGCTACAGCTAATGTACATAAAGCGTATAGTAGGTTAACGGGCACATGGCAGATGCTCAAATGTCACTATCGGTACTATTAATACCGATAATGCTTATTACTATTTTATCACATGGTTTTCTGTTGTAGATTATAAGAATTTGTTATAACTTCTGAACTCTGAAAATATTGATTTTTAAAAATAGAACAATCATCATTTCTCCTTCTCTGGGCTTTCTGGCTAAAAATACTGCCTTGCCCTCTTGTTTAAATCTGGAATTAGAAGAATTTAACCTAGGTGTGGAAGAATAAATCAATTAGAGCACACACATTCTTCACAATAGTGTTCTGTTAGGAGCTGCTATACCAAGGTTTCCAATTTCAGGTTTGTCAATAGAAATCCTCTCCAATGTCATTGTGAACAGCATTTTATTAACATCAGCTCAAAGTAAGCAAGCACACAGAAGGATTCAAGTTGCAGCCCTTTCCAAGATGAAAAAAAAAAATGACAATTTGAGGAAGAGTACCATTGAGGTAAACAACTTGCTGAAAAGCAGTTCCTTTACCTCAGCAAACATATTCAATCTTCATGTGTTACTGGAAAACACTGTTTCAATAGTGAGTCTTTTCACTATGGTGATCTATTTTTAATTATTTAAAAATGATTTTTAACATCGTTTAAAGTAAGTTTATCATTAGGCAATGCATATTAATTTCAAGAAAAAAACTTCAGGAAGTAAGAAAACAAGGAAAAGAAACATCACCTGTATAATACCACCATAAAACCTAAACATCGTGAATGTTATCTGCATAGGTACATGGCTTTGTGGATTCTCTCTCTCTCTCTCTCTCTCTCTCTCTCTCTCTCTCTCTCTGTCATTTTTTTTGTTGTTGTTGTTGTTTCAGTTTTTATTATTTGTATTTTGGGACATTTAGGTTTTAATTTTATCCAACTTCTCCTTTACAGCTTTTCTATTTGTATTGTATTTGTCCTTCCCATAAGATGATAGCATTATTCAGTTGTATTTTTTGTATACTATTGTTATGATTTTACTTCTTTCATTTAAATTTTTAATATAAATTGGCTTGGTTTAGAAGCAAAAGAGCTTCCGGGTGAGGTGGCACATGCCTATAATCCCAGTGGCTCCAGAGGCTGAGACAGGAGCATTGAGAGTTCAAAACCAGCCTCAGCAAAAGTGAGGTGCCTAAGCAACTCAGTGAGACCCTGTTTCTAAATCAATACAAAATAGGGCTGTGGATGTGGCTCAGTGGTCAAGTGCCCCTGAGTTTAATCCCCAGTGCGCACCACCCCCCCCCCCCAAAAAAAAGTAAATGAAGGACCATGTTTTGTTTTTACAAATGAATGACCTGTTACTAAGATATGACTTTCTAAATAATAATGTTTCCCCATATTGATTTGAAGTGCACCTAATTATATAGGAAGTTTGTGGGCACCCTGAGGTTTGTTTTGGTTCTTTCCATTGTGTTTATTATTTCATCTGTCTGTTCTCACATAGAATCAAATCCATTAATTATTATTAATTTATTGGATAATATTAGCAAAATTTAGTAATTTTATATATATAAGACTCATTTATCTTATTAAGTTTAATCATAGGTATTATACTGTTCAATTTTTATAAACTTAACTGATTTAAGTGTTTCACAGGTAATATTTACACAGTTTCACAGTGTGTGAATTCAAATGACACAAATGATGCAAACATACAAATAGTGAAAAGTTAGTCTTTTTCTTTTATTTTCTCTGCCAGTTACTTCCCCACCCTGGAGTCAATTGCCATTTAAAAAAAAAAAAAAACTCCTTCCAGGCTATTCTGTTCATATAGTAAGCATAGAAACCAGATATTAAAAAGTCACTTTGGGCCAAAATCCTATGATGACAGATATTAGATTGTCAAATACCAATATAAATGCCATATCAGAATAGTAATCTTCTACAAAAATATTCAGAAACCAGTTTAAAGTTCTTAAACTTTTTACCTCCATTTGAGAATACAAAGTGATGGACCATTGGCCAAAAAGGAAAGTAAGATAGATCTATGGTTTTGGAGATAACTTCTTTGAAGAGAGCTGAGTTGTACATGGCACTCTCACCAACCTCAGGACTAGAGACGAGAAGTTTACATGGGAGTACTTAGATGAATATGTACCCTGAGTGACAGATGCCAGGACAGCATTTTACACCTGAGAGCCAGAGGCAACAGATGAGCTGATTACTGATGGTGTGGGAATCTCATGTTATGAGATGTGGGACATGGAAGGAGAAGAGGAGAAAGGGGAGAAGGAAGGAGGGAGGGAGTGGCAGGGAGAAAGTTGTTAGGCTATTGTCTTAGTCTGTTTGTACTGTTATAACAAAATACCTGACTGGGTAATTTATGAACAATCCATATCTATTTATCAGAGTTCTAGAGGCTGGAGGTCCAAGACCAAGACACCGGCAAACTCTATACATTGAGCTCCTGGTCTCTCTCCTTCTGAGACAGTGCCTAGTTGCTATCTCCTTATATGTGGAAGGAGGAAGGCAAGAGGGACAAACTGTCTCTGCAGCTTCTTTTATAAGGGAATTAATGCATTCATAAGGGCAGAGCCCTCATGATTTAATCTCTTCCACCTTTAATACCACAATGTGGATTAAGTTTTAATATGAATTTTGGAGAGAACTCATGTTCAAATCATAGCAGTCATGCATATGAACAGTATGGAAAAAGAGATCTCAGTAGTTAAAAACTAGAAGTAGATTGCAGGTTTCCCAACAGGAAAAGTGGACCATGTCCCTAAGTGAGCATCAAAGGAATGCATGTAAGGTATTTCAATTGATGAGAGAGATGCCTCCTAACAGTTGCATAGTGTCCTTTAAGTTGTGTCACTGAAAACCCCACATTTCCAGATATGGAATTTCAGAGTTATGGGACTTTCAGTTTTAAAACTAGGAAAGTCCCAAATAACCCAAGACAAGTTGGGTCATCCTTCCCCTTAGAAAAAAATGTCAGTTTTAAACACCTGTCCAACCTAGATCTCTTATGAAACCATCTTCATGTAGTAGAGTCGAGTTCTTACTTTCATGCTTCCTTTTCTCTTGTCATCTTACCCTGGAATGGAAGATAAGTAGCATAGCAGTTGAACTAGAAAAAACAAGCCTTACCTGTAGGAGGGAATGTAATAGTAACTTGAGTTGGCAGCATTGACTATGATGTGGGACTGGCCATTTTAAGTTCTTAATTGAGATTCAGTTGGTGATCTAAAGTTACACAAAACTGTGTACTTGTCAAGTGATCACAAAAGTCATGGAATTTTTTCATTCAGGAATAGGAGAACTTCCCCCACTGAATGGGGTCTATGTGGGGCTGGGGGTGGAACTTAGTACCCAATGCAGGGCCTTGCATGCACTAGGCAAGTAGGTAAGTGCTCTACCACTGAGTTACATCCCCATTCCTTGTAATTATTTTTATTTTGTTATTTTTAGACAGGGTCTTGCTAAATTTTGCAGGCTGTCTTTGAACATGGAGATCCTCCTGCCTCAGCCTCCTGAGTCATTGGTATCATAGAAAGTGTAACCAGCTTCCACTGAATGCATTATAATGGGGCACTGAGACATAAAGTAAAGTTGCTTTGCAATTTCACGCCTAGAGTCATGTTTATTCAGTATGCTAGTTTTATATTTGTTGGTTTCACTTAACAATATACTCCAGAGCTTATTCCATAACTGACAAACAGAGCTGCCTCCTTCTGTTTTAATGGTTACATGGTAATCCATAGTTGGATTTCCATTTAATTTAACTAGTTCCCTAAATAAGCATATCTAGGTTATTCACAGTATTTTCCTATTATAATCAACTGTTAAGATCAATTTTACACTTGACATTTATAGTCTAGATGTAGAATTGTTAGTTTAAGAGGCATCCATCTCCATTTTTGTTGTTATGAATGTGCTGCCATTGAAAGAGGTTGGGCTAATTTATATTCCACCCTAAAACATATGGCAGCATGTTTATTTTTCTACATGCTCACCAACATATGTGCTATCAAGACAGTTTGATAGGCAAAGAATGGCATATGATCATTGAAATTTGCATGTCTCTTATGAATGAAACTGAGCACCTCTTTACATATCTACAAGCCACGTGGAGTTCCTTTTTGGAACTGTCTTTGCTTGTTTGTTTTTTTTTTAAATGCACAGTTGAATTTTTAGAAAATTATTTTTAGAAAATGTTTAAGTACTAAGAAAATTAGTATTTTGTTATATTTTTTAAACCAAAATTTTTATCTTGTTAATAATTTTTATATTCATCTTGCTTACAGTAAATTTTGACTTTCATGTATTCTAACTTTCCAATTTTAATAAGTAGTTTCTAGGGGCTGGGGTTGTAGCTCAGTGGTAGAGTGCTTACCCCTCAAGTGTGAGGCACTGTGTTCAATCCTCAGCTCCACATTAAAAAAAAAATAAAGTAAAAGTATTGATTCCATCTACAACTAAAAAAAAAATTAAAAAGTAGTTTCTAGGTCATATTTTGTATTTAAGGAAATATTTCATGCTCCAAGATTATACATTATTCTGTATTATTGTGGTGTTTTAATAGTTTTTTTACATTTAAATCTTTTATCTCTCTTACAAATATTCTTTTTTTTTTGATGGGGGGAGCCTTTATTTTATGTATGTATATTTGTTTGCTAATTTGTTTATTTTTGGTACTGGAGAATTAACCCAGAGATGCTTTACCACTGAGCTATATACATCTAGCCCTATTTATTTTGAGACGGGGGGGGGGGGGGGTTCTCACTAATTTGCTGAGCCTGGTCTCAAACCACAATCCTCCTGCCTGAGACTCCCAAGTTCTACAGGCAGGTGCCACTATACCCAGCCCTCTTATAAATATTCTTTTTTTTTTTTGGTACCAGGGATTGAACTCAGGGGCACTCCATCACTGAGCCACATGCCCAGCCCTATTTTGTAATTTTTAGATACAGGGTCTCACTGAGTTGGCTTAGTGCCATGCCATTGCTAAAGCTGACTTTGAACTTGAAATTTTCCTGTCTCAGCCCCCCAAGCCATTGAGATTACAGGTGTGCTCCACCATGCATGCCTTAAATATTCTGAATGTAACAAGTGAGGCATTGACTGAAATTTTCTTGCTCAAATATGTCATTATTCCAATAATCTCCATTTTCCCCACACTGATTTGTAATATCATTTTTGTTATATTACTCCCTAAAAAATCACTAGTTTAGTTCGTAATTGAACTATGAAATCTAGATTAGTTTTCATAGTTGAATTTTACTAAACTCTTATGGAACAGATAACTTTAGTACTATTTAAACTCATTTAAATAGGAAAAAAAAGATTTCAGAAAAATAAGTGGGAGTTTTTAGGAAGTAGCTGTTGGATCTCTTCTATGTATTATCTTCATTGTTTTGTTGCAAATTAGTTTGTTTGCCTGAATTTTTTCCCTCTTTCTTCTAAAAACAATTCTGGAAAATTATACTTTTCACCCAGGTGTTCATTTCTATTTGTCTAGAATTAATTTTGTTTGTTATTGTTTCTATTTCCTTTATACTTTATGATTATGTTTCATTCCTATGGCCCTTTGAATATATTTTTTCTTACTTTATTTTGTACTTGATAAGAATAGACAATGGTTTATCTCTTTGGTTGGATTCTTTGTTCTTGGATTTATTTATTGGTTTTATCACACTTTTGGTTTTTTATAATTAGTTAACTTATGCTTTTATTTTTATTCAATCTTTCCATGCATTTCTTTTGTAGTTAATTTCCAAAATTTTTAAAGTACTTACTTCTTTCTTATTTACTTATAAATTTAACATAATCAATTGAGAGACCATCAGGCTGAGATGGCTCCAGAGTCTTGGATTCCTACCTAAGCAAACAAAACCCTAATAGATGTAAACAATAAGCTGACAGTTAAGCTTAACCATTCAGAAACCACCAACTAACCTCTAACAGAGACTCTCTCCTGGATCACATCAAATAAGGCAAAGGTCTAGCCAATCAAATAATTTCTTGACTTTGCTTCCCTATTCAGTGTGTAAAAGTCTGAGGTTTCCAACACTAAAGCCAACCTCTTTAAACCTCTTTGGTTTTAAGTGCTTTCTGCTTCTTGGATGCCCAAACTCAGTTGTTTATTTTGTCTAAAGTTTTCTTTCTAACAATATAAATTTTCCTTTCAGTGCTGCTTCAGTTATATTACATAAATTCTGAAATGGTAATATTGCTAATAATTATTATCAGCATTCTTCAGTTTCTGACTTAATTTCCTTTTTGTTTCAAGAGTTAAAAAATAAAGGTTTTTTCAGTTTCTGGGCTGCATTGTGTGGGTGTGTGTGTGTGTGTTATCCTCTAATTTTTAATATTAAAATTAGTTTATTTGTGGCAAGATTGTTTTTAAAACGCTTACGTGGAAAAACTGCTCTTCATTTCTCTGAAGGCTTATATTCCTGCACAGAAAGGGTGCATGTATATAGGGGCAGGGTATGGTTGGGGAAGGGATGCTGTTTGAATTTCTTGTCTAAAATCACTTCTTTGAACCCTCTCCCTACCCCTTAAGGAAAACACAAAGAAGCAAGGAGGTGAGTCCTTTCAGGTAATTGTTGATACAGTGAGTGGATTTAAAGGTCAATGGGTATAACTAAGTCTCCTGAGAGAGGCTGAGTACTCTTTAGTTAACTCCTGGACTTCCATGTCAGCAGGTGGGGTATGGGAAAAAAAAGTCAAGAGCCAAATTGCTCCACTGGAGGGGATTCATCACGATTCATTCACAGGGATACATGAGAAATGGGAAAGGAAATATAAGAAACAGCCAGAAGCTGGAGAAATTCTTCAGGAACGAATCAAAATGAATGTTACATCACATCCACATTAGCGCAGAGTCAAATCTAAATACATGCATACACATTTCACTCTCCCATGTTTATTTTAATTCTCCTTTTGAAGATACTACTGGTGTCATCAGTCCAAGAGTCTGGAAACTGGGTGATTCCCGAGACCCAAAGTCACTTGAAAACAGGAAAATCCACTTGCAAATTGATGAGGGTGGACTGTATTCAAGTGTTTTGTATCCTCTCTTGAAGGAAGACATAAAAGTATGCTACAAAGCTTTGGTGCCAGGAAGACCTGAGCTTGAACGCTGATGTATGTCACTTAACAGCTTTGTAACCTTGTGCTACTTTGTACTTAATTTCTCCCAATTTAATTTCTTCATCTGTTTAATAAAGTAGTGGCATCTAGAATATTCTTGAAATAATGATACAAGAGAGTTTGGCACACTACATTACTTACCCCTTCCTGTCCTCTCAGAGGAGGGTGTAGATTACATCATGTGTCTGTCCAATGGTCCAGGATCTCCGGACTTTGATTTTGATCTGGTTCTCAACAAATTGGTAGTACCATCTTTTATGTTACTTTTTTTTTTTTAAATCTTCAAATTGGAAAAAAAAATGCTTCAGTGAATGAGGACTGCTATGGTTATTTATGAAGTGTTAGCATTTAAACTCTCCAGCTTGCCCTGAATTTTTAACTGTCCTGTGTCACACCACAGGGAGAGGGTACTTGTGAGGATGTTTGGGAAGGATATAGGTATCAGGAAGAGGACAGGAGAACTGGGAACATGCAAGAGAGGATGGGAAAGAATAATGGCAAAGAGGGAAAAAGCAGAGGGGAGATAAAGAAAGTCCAAATGTCTAAATAGGAAAAGAAGCCTTGTCTGTCCTTTGTCTTCTGTTCTGATCAACTGTAGGAAATATTCTAACAAAGAGAGCAATCACTTAAACACTGACTAGAGGGAATACCTTGTCAGGATTGGTGGCATTTGAAAAAAGAAAAAGTTAAATGAATAACTGAAAAAACAGAATGTCCAAGTGCTGGTTAACCGAGAGTTGGCTCTAAAAAGAATGAAAACATCTGTTGGCTTTGCTGAAGGAAAAAACAATCCCTTTGGGTTTTTACTGCAACAAATCCTGTTCTCAATTTTCTGTTTGGGAGTAATCCAGGAAAAAAATGACCTCTCCCATTCTAGTAATGAATTTCTATTCCCTTTTGAACTTTAAATATGTTAATTTAATCCCCAGATGGCCTCCAAAAAATATGTATTGTCAAACCATCCATCCTGATGCACTGCTCAGGGCTTGCTCCTACCCTGTTCTGCCAGTTTCCCTGGTTCTAAACAGAGACCTTATCAGCAGGGGAGGATCATCTTGCCCAGCCCAGCCAAGCTCAGGCCTGTCCTTCCAGTGTTTATAAGAATTTTTCCTTTTTGTCACAATGTCCCTTCAATGAGCTGCAGCATTCCCAACCCTCCAACAATTTCAGAGATTGGCTAAGAACAGGCAGTGGAATGCTATCAAAACCACATTACTTCTCATTTCTGGACTTGAAATCACTAGCATTCGGAACACATTATTCTACAATAGAGTAAGTACCTCCCAACTGGGAAGTAAATTATTTATTTATAAAATTACTCAAGTGCCTGCCTTCATTAAGATCAAAAGTACATATTAGATTGATCTTAAGGAAAAAATAAGCAAAAAAAAAAAAAAATAACCTCATAAGAGCCCGAGGCTGTGTGGAGAGGTGAGGTTGCTTGGATGGGTTTGGGCTCCTGATGACACAGAGCCTTCTGCCTCTCAGCAGCTAGAGGTCAGAAGCAGATTCTTTGTAAGGTGGGGAGTCATCTTTCTCATCTGGAATTCATTGGCATCTATTAAGTTCTGGGCCCTGTACTGAGCAGGGGGGTCTGGAAGCTCTAGCAGATTTTGTCCCTATCTTCAGTAGCATCCAAACCTCCTCTCTTCATCATCCTGAACCCTCCAGCTATGCAACTGGACTCAAGTTGCATATGTAGAAAGTATTATGAACATTAACATGAGCACTTATACAATCAGTATATGAGCATATGAGGATGTCTTAGAACTATTTTCTCAAGCTGTTAATTCAATGAAGTTTCATTGAACAATAATGTGGTGTAGGCAACTCTGCTCAGAACTGCAACAGGATGCAGGGATGGAGTTGCAGGCCTCCACTGGGGGACCTAAGACTGAGTAGAGCAGATGAGAAATGTGCACAGCCCCAGAAGAGGAGGAAGAAATTCACATCCCTGAACTACCTAATCCACATAATTTTGACCACATCTGAGACCCAATGATGATTTATATTTTGTTCATCTCACTGACTATTTTTCTTTATTCTGCAAGTATTGGAAGTGGCTTATAATAAGAGGGCCTGTAATAAGGTAATAATACAATGTTACTACACAAATAAAGCATTGACAACATTAGTTCTTGAATCCTAATGGAATGCTCAACAAAGGAGCCTCAAGGTTCTGTCATTCTTAACCCTGCATGTTCTCTCCTTCCCAATCACCTGTTTTCATTGATAGAGTCTTACCAACTGGTACTCCATCCCCTCTAGTACTTTAAACTCTAATATGTCAATCACTGGTTAGCTTTCTACTCTTCCTACTCTCTTCCTTCCATATTACCACTGTGTTTATTATCCAATCTCATTCTCCAACACTCCAGCCCTTTCGTGCTTCTCTCTCTCCCCATGGCTTATCCTCAGTCATTGCTTTGGTTCTTTCCTTATCCAAACTGGGCACAGAATGCTTCACTCATTGCAGACTTTCTGCTGCACCTTCCTCCCCAATCTCCAAACTAGGACCTACCTGATTATCTATTATTCTTACCTGTCATTTGACTACCCACTGCTGCCCCCTATACATTCAGGGTTTCCAAGTCCAGCTTTCCCCTTGCAGTGCTTTGTATCATTTTTTTTTAAATCTACTTATCTCAGATCCTTCTCTCATTCTCCACAGAGGCTAGACTTTTACTACTTTCTCGTGCTACCCTTGCCATCATTTCTGTCCCCCTTGGTCATAGGAGAAATGAAAGTCATCATGTGAGATCTCTCTGAAACCCAAGGACTCTTTTTTTTTTTTTTTTTTTTAAATATCTACCTCTTTACTACCCCACCTACTTAGCTACAGCTATTGTGGAAGACACGTCCCTCACTGATCAAAGTTTATCCCACTGTGTTGCTGAAACAGCTGTCAGAGGAGTGTAATGTGGGGAGAAACGAGGTTTCTATGTGTCAGCTGGAATCTGTGCTTCTGCAACCTAAGGCCATTGCTTGGGCAACTGTGTTCCTGTGTTTATGCTCATAACTGGATCTCACAGTTAAATCTATGGTCTCCTTCATTTGTTTATTGTTATGCAAGTTGGGGGCAAATTATATGAAAATAAATCTTAAGATACAGATGTATTAAGTTCTTGAATACTCTATTCCATATTCTATTTTGAATACGGCATTGCTAATCCATGCAAGATTTATACTTTTTACTTAACTTTTTTCATTTTTGTTTTCCTGTTAGTCCTTATCAAACCAGGATTTAAGGGAACAAGGTCCACGTTTACCCAAACATGGAATAACCAGGACCAATTTCAGTCTGTCAACAATCCATTGATAGGAGAGGAGGCAGGAATGAGCTCATAAAAGTTTAAAACTATAATGGAGCTTTAGAAAATACTCAACAAAGGAAAATTATTCGTTTAAATGGGAAGATCTTCACTCCAGGTCAGTGTTTTTCAACAATATTAAATTATATTTATAAATGAGCCTGATGCAGAGTTTTCCCATGTAATCACCAAGTCTTCCCTAGGGGGGATGAGTGCTCCAAGGCCCACCTGGTCTAGGTAGAGCCCTGACCAGTTGCTCTCAGTCCCACATGCAGCACTCAGGATGACTCCCTGAACATCAGATACATAGCATCTCTAGACTCCAAATGGCCATCAGATTGACCAAACGTCTAGACCATCTTAGGGAGAAGGATATAATTGTAAGTTTCTGAAACCTGTGCCACCAGCTTTTGTAACAGAGACATGATTTCTCATCAGTGGTCCTAACACCCCTAAGATCATCTTGCAGAGCTGCTGACACAGCTCTTTCTCAGCCAGACCTCTTGGGAAAGAGAACTCTGGCAGTTAGAACTCATGTTGTGGGTGTTTCCTCCATCTCCTGCAAGAAACTTTCACAGACAGAAGCAGCATGGCATGAGTCAAGCAAGGGAGTCAGGCAATGTCTCGAGTGACTCAAACTTTAGATATTTCCTTCAGCTTCAGATTCCTCGTATTTTATCTGGGAATAACAGCAATATCTACCTCAAAGAGTTGTTTCAAGGGTAAGTTATGAAGCCCTTAACTTTTCAGATAATTTACATGTTATCTATGACCTACAATTAGTAGATTTTTGTCATTACATCTGAGACCCCATCTGGTTCTGTTTTGAAAAGGATATTTGTACCTGGGAAACATGCTCCAGGGTCATGCCTGAGTCTTGGAGGGTAAAAGGAAACCCTAGCTGCGAGTCAAATGTACTGGCTTGAAATTCGCAGTCCTTGTTCACTTCAGCCCAGACCTTACAGGAGCAGCCAGTTCTTTGTGGTAGGAAAATCTGAGGACTTCCTGGACTGGGTTACCCACAGAGAAATTGGGCTCACTGAGAGGCCACCCTGAGGAAAGCAGAGCTGGACTTGGACTAGCGGGGAATAATCGAGGGGAATTTCATTCCTTAGAAGGGAGGGATTGTGATTAAACAAGATATGTCTTAATTTGAGTGCAGAAGGCAGATCATGAATCAAAAGCTCTTTACCTAATAAAATGCCTTCTTTTTGAATAATCTTTGTACTTGTTTGTGGTAGTCTGTAGACAGATATCTGCATTTAAGTACAGACATAGCTGTGATTATACACCTATGTCTATAAATATATCCAGCTATAATCAATTATCTGTATCTGTAATTTATATCTCTGTTTAGATCTTTTTTTATAAGGAACACAAAAGCTACACAACAAACTATGCGTTTGGGAGTGGGAAATTATGAATGTTGAGAAATTTTATTTATTGCTATCTGCATTTTCTGATAAGGGGCAACTTTCTTTTGCCCCTATTTGTAGAAATACAAAATAATAATAGAATATAACAGCACAATTCACAACTGAACTATGGAATCCAGTCTAGGTGTCTGTCAATGGATAAATGGATAAAGAAAATGTGTTATATATACACATAAGAGAGTTTTGGTATATATACACTTAATGGAGTTTTATTCAGTCATAAAGAAGAATGAAATTTTGTCACTTGGAGGAAAATTGATGGAACTTGAGAACATTATGTTAAGTGAAACAGGCCAAGCTCAGAAAGTTAAGGGTCATATGTGGAAGCTAGAAGGAAGAGCAGATGAGAAAGTTGGGAAGGGAGTTCTTATGAAAACCAAAGGGAGATCAGTAGAGTAAGAGAAAAAAAAAACTAGGAGAAGAAAAGAGGGGGAGGAATGGGACCAGGAGGAGGGAGGAGGAGAAGGATAGGGAAAATACTTGGGAATGACATTGGCCAAATTATATTGTTATATTGTGTGCACGTTTGAATATGTAATACATCCTGTCACTATGAACAACTATAATGCACCAATAAAAATCAGAAAAAAATAACAGAATATTAATTTTGAAAAAGATAATGAAAGGAAAGAAAAATATTGGGGGTGATCACAGCCCTTTTCAACTTTGTTTTGCCTCTTGAGAGAAGCATTGGGAGACATATCCTGAAGGAAGGTGCTATCCCTGAGGAGTGGTGGTTTAGTCTAGGCTGTGGAGGATCCCTTGGGTCTACTTGTAAGTTCTCTATTTAAGCTTTTCTCCTCCATGGACTTTCATTTCCAGGTTAAGTTTTGTGTAATTTGTTTCATTACCAAGAGTGTTTTATTTTTTCCTTGTTTGCTTCCCTGCTGTTCCCATTTAAGGAACTTTATTCCTAAGGTTTTCCCGATGGCCAATGATAAGACATGGTGGGTTTTACATTATGTCTCTTGAAAAGAGATAGATATAGGGCCCCTAAGAAAGAAACTTATTTTAATTTTTTAAATGCACTGACTATACAGAGTTATAATAATAATAGCTAATAATCATTGGTCCTAACTCTGTAACAGAAATATCCCTCATGTGTCTAATATTATTTGTTCTTGACACTGTCTCAGTGAAGTTTGACTATTGTGTCCATTTTCTAGAACAGGAAATCAAAGATTAGAGAGATTAAATTGCTTAGAGATGTGTGACCCAGCCTGTCTGACCCCAGAGACCGAGCTTTTTCCTCTCTGAGAGGTTTGTGATTTCAAGGCGTCATGGGCTAATGGGAGAGCAACCAGTAACCAACATACCTGAAGTGCTTGGTCCACTAGTCCAGGATGTGAGGGCAGAGAGGGCTTCTCAGAAGTGATGGTCAACCAAGCTCTCCCCGATGAAGAGCAGTCTGCCAGGAGAGAGTAACTGGAATAGCCAACACTTGAGCAGAATTTACCACATATTAAACACTATTCAAAATGCTCTATACATATTTATTAATTTTTATTTATGAAAAAAATGGTACCATTGTCATTTTCCAAATGAGGAAATAGATTAGGAAGGTTAAGCCATACTTTCCAAGTCACATAAAGATTGATTGGTAACTCTGGGATTTAAAGATGGATTTCTTTTTTAGAGTTAGTGCTATTAACCATTGCACTCTACTGCCTCTCAAATAAACACCTACTAGGCAGAAAAACGAGACCTAAGGCATGACTTGGTATATCTTTGGAAGTGCTTGTAGTGCTGACTATAAACTATATATGAGAAACCACTGTGAGGTGCATGAGGGCAATGAAAGATGAGCCTTGTTATGGGCTGAATGGTCCCTGACCCTGCCCATTCATATTTTGAAGTCCTGACCCTCAGCACCTCAGACATGACTGTATTTGGAGATAAGGTGTTTCTTTATTTATTTACTTATTTTTTTGTGGTGGTGTCTTACATACCTCATTTAATTAAAAAAAAAAACCCTGTAGCTATAGATGGACACAATTACTTAATTTTATTTACTTATTTTTTACTTGGTGCCGCAGATTGAATCCATTGCTTCACATGTGTTAGGCAAGTGCTTTACTGCTAGGCAACAAATTTGAATTTTAATTCCGGCCACTCTTTTAATTTTTATTTTAAGACAGGGACTCACTAATTTGCTCAGGCTGGTCTCTCACTTGGGATCCTTCTACCTCAGCCTCCCAAGTATGTTGGGATTACAGGTTTGTACCACCATGCCCATCTTAGAGATAAGATCTTTAAAGAGGTAATCATGTTAAACAGGTCATTGGGCCCTAATACAATTTGATGGGGGTCTTTATAAGAACAGATGGAGTCACAAGGAGAAAAGGCACTCTACAAGCTCAGAAGAAAGGTCTGAAATAGATCCTTCCTTACCCGTCCTCAAACAAAACTAAATGGGCTGACATCTGGATCTTGGACTTGTAGGCCCCAGAACTGTGAGACAACAACTTCCCATTGCTCAAGCCACACAGACTGTGGCATGTTTGTTATGACAGTCCCAGCAAACTAACACAAGCTTGCAGGGCCTGGTTGAGTTGGGTTTTGATCCTAGAGACACTAAGACTGGACTTATAGGTTTTCAACCACAGAATCATGTGAATCATCATGTTATAAAGCTTACCCTCATGGCATTGTGGAGACAAAGACTCAAGCCTTGAGCCTGGACTATGTGGAAGTCCAGGCAGAGGACAATAGAGGCCCTCTCCTGGTCAGTGGAGGACAGTCCCCAGAGATCACCAGGAAGGGGCCAGCCACCCGCTTTCCCTTCCCATCCTCTGCACTCACATCTGAAGCCATCTCAAATTTCTTACCAGTTCCTGAATGTGCCATACTCCGCCCCCTACTCCTCTGTTTGTCTATATCTTTGAGCATACCATTTCCTCTGGCTGGAATACCCTTAGCTACCTCATGTTTAAAGACACTGTGAGACCTGGCTCCCCTGTGATACGATCTCCAGTTCAACTTGACACTCTTTCTTCTTTGCTTCCAAGCACAGTGTACCTGTCTCTAGAATGACTCTCATCCTCTTGCTCTGTGGTTCTTTGTTCCATTTTTGGCTCTCCCATTGGATGGGGGACTGCTGAAGAGACAGATGTGCACCTTGTTTGTTGGAAGGTCTAGTTCACTGATGGATAAATAGAAGTGCAGAATACATTGAGTGTATGAATAAAACAAAGGCTTAAAAAACATACCAAGGACATGGGAACTCAAAGGAGCAGTGAATTCTGCTTCCTATAATTTTATAAGTAAGTATTTCATAAATCAGGCATTTGGGAAGATATCACATATGTACTTTTTGCCTTACAGCCATGTCTTTCTTTCTTTCTTTTTTTTTTTTTTGAGGAAGAAATACTGAAGAAAACATAAAATATTTTCAATTACTCTAGTGGGCTTTAGGAGAAATCACACTGAGGACAGAACAGGTGATTCAAAATGATTACTTAAGAAAATGATAAATGAATGGGACAATCCTCATGTTCAGTGGCCTCTAATGGATCTCATTCTTTCCCCTCATGTAAAATTTACTGTGTCAGCTTTGGTGTTTAAATTCACCTTTAGTTAAAGACCTAGAATTTTAAAAATGGCTCTTGCCTTGTTAGCCTTTAATTCCTTCAACAATGCCTTGGTTACTGCCGTCACACTTGCCTTAGAAGAAAGGAATGGAGAACAGTTATCATTGGTTAGAATTAAGGTATGATTGGGCTCCCATTTGCACCATCTTTCTAGGTGAGCGAGCGAGTGACCCAGATGTTCTTATGTCTCCCCTGAAGGATGCTTTTCTCTGAAGCTTGATTTTCTCCACGGGTTATATAAGCATTTTATGTCAGGAAGATTTGAGTTTAAGTAGAGAAGTTGCTTTTTAACTTTTGGTGCAACTTCTTGAGCCATTCTCAGAGGAACAGTTTTTTGCCAGATGGTGGAGGTATGTTTAAAGATGTCCTGCTAAGAAGGGTGGTTACTGGGCCTATGTCAGTTTCCTAGGGCTTAAAAGAAAATCTTAATACTTGGCTGAAAACAATAGAAATTTACTTTCACAGTTCTGGGAATTAAAATTTCAAAATTGTTGTATCATCAGGGCTATACTCCCTCTGAAGGCTTCGTGGGAGAGATTGTCCCCTGCCTTTCCCAGTTTCTGGTGGGCTTGTGCCTGAATAACTCCACTCTCTGCCTCCACATCCACATGGTTGTCCCCTCTTCTCTGTGTCTGACCTGTGTGTCTCTTATAGGGTTACTTGTTATTGGATGTAGGCCCATCCTCAGTAATCTTGGATAATCTCATCCCAAAGTCCTTACCTACTTTACATCTGCAGAACTGTAATTTAAAATAAGATCATATTCACAGGCTCCAGGGAGTAGAATATTGATGTATCTTTCAAGGGGCTACCATTTAATACACTGCATGACCCAGGGTTAGGAAGGCCTAAGGTAGCAGGGGTTCTTTCTCAGGAGAAGAGATGGATTTATATGCTTCTTCCACCTGAATGGAAAGATAATCATTTTTCAGATCAACAGCCTAATTTAAAGGTCCAAGACGGGACTGCAAATTGATGGATCCAAAGCCAATTCTACCTCAGAGATAGCTCTGGTTGCTTTCAAAGTCACTTTAACATGTACCAGTTAGTTGGATATGTTAAAATTTGGAGGATTATTTACATAAATGTCCTAATTTTTTGGCTTTTCTTAAAAAATCAGACCTAATAATACTGGGAGCAAATTCCCTTTTATCAACAAAGCTGGAAGCTAGATACAGGTTCTGGGGGTAGAACCTACTCCTTAGGGTGGGCCTGTACTCTCCAAATTGCCACAGTCCTCACCCCTCCCCAATGTTTGCACAGTCCCATTTTATTCACTTAAATTAATTGCTTGGTCCCTTGGGTTTTTTGAGTAAGAAAGTTCTAGTTCATGGGCATAGCATAAAGGATAACTACTCACTTGGGGAGAAATTCAAGCAGTGACCTTAACTCATTCTAACCATAAAGCTAAAGTCTGAAAGTTGTTTTCAAACGAGTCTGTGCACACAAGGATAATGAGCCATTTTAAATTCACCTTATATGCCCATTGATAGACCCATAATCCAATCTGCAGTCCTATTGTTATGAGACAGATCTACAGTTTGCATCTCCCTACTTGTATTAGTCTAAACATTTTCAGGCCCAGACTTGTGTTAACACAATTTATAATCTTAATTTTGCAGGGCCAGCTTAACTCCAGAAAACTTGCCTATTATCTTTTTAGACAATTTTTTATCTGTTTTATGCCACTTATGTAATATGATGAATATCTTCCTGCTCCTGTGAAATTTATTTGTGGGTACAGAGAACTTAACTGAGCTAAATTTCCTAGCATTTCATTTCATTTATAGGGACACAGGGGAGACAGAATTTTCTTTAACATACATCACTGTGTTAGCTTTTGCTCTTAAAGTGCAGAGTTGAGGATACCCTTGAACTACAGAGGTAGGCAGAGACCTTCAACATGCAGGACCAATCTATTATCTGCAATTAGAATGACAGTAGACAGAGAATAATTGAGGAAACACTGATCTTGCAGAGTTCCTACAGAGGTATTTTCTCTGGGATTAACTGTTCTTGACCAATTTTCCCCATGCCATTCTCATTTTTTTTAAAAGGCATGATTTCTGTTTCTAGCCACGAGATACATTTTCATGAGTACTATGCTCATGATGAACAACATCATATTTTTTCCATATATTTTGTGCTTCTTTAAATATATTCCAATATGATAAAGTCAGGATTGCCTAAAAAATCATATTCATACTCACTTTTTAGTGGTCAAACCTATGACATCTTTGAACCTCAAGTTGATTCAAATTCACAAGAACAATCTAGGTGAAGTGACTTATGAAGTGGTAAATTGACGACATAAAGTGGCAACGCTCTAGGTATATATGAAGTCATCACTTTAAAAGCTTCAACTAAGGTAGATTCAACAGGAGGATGTGTGTGATTGACAACAAACTGGATTATTATAACTTACTGAAAAGCCACCTGCTTTAGCATGCCGATAAGACAACTTCTGTACAGTGTATAAGATACAAGAGTAATAACTTTAATAATGATTAAATATCATCTCTTCAAAAGGATATCTCACTGTGTTTCAGCTGCCTTCTTAGGTAACAAAACAGCAATTCCACCTATTTCACTGATAATACTTCAGAAGAATTTTTTTTTAACTTGGTAAAGTAAATAAACTTACTTTGATTTTTTTATTTGAAACTTAAAAAAGCTGATTGGTGGAGAGTTGTCAACCATTCTCTGAAGAGTGCCTCCAGTTTTCTGTTAACACTGTGAATAATGACTACTTAAGATCATGGAGATAGTGCATTAATGGAGAAACAGGCAGGCTGTAGAAAGGAAACGCTGATTAGCAGGACCTCCCATCCTTGACATCTGTCACTGGTTATTCTGAATAATGAATTTCATTCCTATAAATTACTTTGAAATAGTTAGAAAGTCATAGTGTAATTAGTGATGATAAATAGATACATTTGAAAATCCTGCAGCTCAATCAATCTTCATTTTTCAAATCATTGCTTCTTCTTAGAGAAAATAGACATGGCCATTAACTGTTGGTAAGATGAGGCTGACTGAGAAGAGATTGACAAAGAAGTGGTTTACAAAATGTATGTTCCATTGTGTATGGGTCATAAAACTAGTAGGCTCATTTCATTCATTTCTCTTAATAATAATCTTGAGCAATAAACTCTTGTACTTGAACATTGCCTCAATAAGAACCAAGAATTTAATCTCAAAATAAGTTGTTGGCTTTTACAATGTCATTAGCACTTTTTTTTTTTATTGTTTAAGCTCCAAATCACTTAAGTGCTCTAATCCTCACTGGTGTAACACACATTTAGCATTGTCTAATAGATACCTGCTACTGCAGAGAGATCAGGGAAGAAGATGAGGAACTAATGTGGCATGAACTCAGTTCTCAGTAGCTTGGAATCCAGTGAAGATGGTGGATGAAGTGCACTGACAAAGAATTTAAAAAAGCAGTCTGTTTGACACAGGAGTTAATTTAAAAAAGCAGAGTGTTTGACATAGGAGTTGAAAGACTATCACAAATAGTGACCCTCAAGATAAGCCATCATTAAACACAGAAATGGGGAGGCATTTTAAAGAAGTGGGACATAAGCCTAAGAAATATAGCAATAGAATCTCTACAGTTGATGAAACGGACTTTGGAAACCACTCTGCTTGGCGAATTAGTTTAGCATCTCCAAGTGCTAGTTACTTTGTATGTAAAATGGGCACGATAGTTACAATCTTATGGAGCTATGGAGGCAGCAAACATATCACACCTAATGTTGACGCTATGCTGGCAATTATTATATTTCTAATTACATTTCTCCCTGTTTTAGCAGTAGTTCCAAAACTTCCTCAATTTCTTTTTCTTTTTTTTTTTTTTTGCTGATTCTTTTTTTTTTTTTTAATGGCCAAGTAGAGTTTATTTAAGTAATGCAAGCTTGGTTTAATCTTTGAAAATTATAATGTAGTTAACCATATTATTTTTTTTAATTTTATTTTTTTATTGGTTGTTCACAACATTACAAAGCTCTTGACATATCATATTTCATACATTAGATTGAAGTGGGTTATGAACTCCCAATTTTACCCCAAATGCAGATTGCAGAATCACGTCGGTTACACATCCACATTTTTACATACTGCCATATTAGTGACTGTTGTATTCTGCTACCTTTCCTATCCCCTACTATCCCCCCTCCCCTTCCCTCACATCTTCTCTCTCTACCCCATCTACTGTAATTCATTTCTCTCCTTGTTAACTTTCCCATTCGCCTCACAACCTCTTATATGTAATTTTGTATAGCAATGAGGGTCTCCCTTCATTTCCATGCAATTTCCCTTTTCTCTCTCTTTCCCTCCCATCTCATGTTTCTGTTTAAAGTTAATCTTTTCTTCCTGCTCTTCCTCCCTACTCTGTTCATAGTTGCTCTCATTATATCAAAGAAGACATTTGGTATTTGTCTTTTAGGGATTGGCTAGCTTCACTAAGCATAATCTGCTCTAGTGCCATCCATTTCCCTACAAATTCTATGATTTTGTCATTTTTTGTTGCTGCATAGTACTCCATTGTGTATAGATGCCACATTTTTTTATCTATTCATCTATTGAAGGGCATCTGGGTTGGTTCCACAGTCTAGCAATTGTGAATTGTGCTGCTATGAACATCGATGTGGCAGTATCCCTGTAGCATGCTCTTTTAAGGTCTTCAGGGAATAGTCCAAGAAGGGCAATAGCAGGGTCAAATGGTGGTTCCATTCCCAGCTTTCCCAGGAATCTCCATACTGCTTTCCAAATTGGCCGCACCAATTTGCAGTCCCACCAACAATGTATAAGTGTACCCTTTTCTCCACATCCTCGCCAGCACTTGTTGTTTGACTTCATAGTGGCTGCCAATCTTACTGGAGTGAGATAGTATCTTATTTTGTCTTTTCATTTCTTTTCAATTTTCTTATTCCCCCTTCCTTGAATTCTACGTGCTTACTCTCATTCTCTTTAGTGACTTCTTCCCTTCCCTTCTAATACCTTTCCTCCCAAGCATCAAATAAATTTATAGGAGTAAACAGTAACTCAGCAGTCAAACAGAACAAGAAGTAACATGAGCAACTTGAAAAAGCAAGGAAGAAAAGGAGTACAAACAATGCAGGACAGCCTAAATATTCAGGAGGACCTAGAGTCATCAGAAAAATGGTCATATTAAGAACTCAAGGAACACCTTAGACAGATGGAATGGAACCTTAAAGAGGATATGAGACAGCAAATTCAAGCAGCGAAAGAACACATTGAGAATGAATTACATAAACAGATAAAAGAAGAAGTTAAGCATCTTTATCAGGAGATAGAGATTATAAAAAATAATCAAACAATAATTCTAGAAATGAAGGAAACGATAAACCAAATTAAAAACTCAATTGAGAGTATCACTAACAGAGTGGAGCAAGTAGAAGCCAGAACGTCAGATAATGAAGACAAAATATATCATCTTGAAAAGAGTCTAGCCAACTCAGATAGGCTGGTAAAAAAAAATCACGAGGAAAACATCCAAGAGTTATGGGATAACATAAAAAAACCAAACTTACGAGTCATTGGGATAGAAGAAGGTACAGAGATTCAAACCAAGGGAATGAGTAAGCTGCTGAATGAAATAATTACAGAAAACTTTCCAGAAATAAAAAAGGAAACAGATATACAATTTGAAGATGCATACAGGACACCGAGCACACAAAATCACAGTAGACCAACGCCAACTTCCTCAATTTCTAAATTTTCAATACATATGGTAAATAAGTGCCATATGAAATATAACTAGATGTGTTAACTTTCCTTTTCTCAATTGTAGCATTAAATGCTTGCTTTTACTCTGTTCTACTTCTTGTCTCCATGAATTTTTACAAATTGAACTCCTAGAAGGGCCTTCTATGAGTCATTATGAGAGAAAATGTTTTAATTTGGGTGCATATTTGATTTGACAGCCACAGAGTTTGGCTGGGTCCCAGATTTGCAGATTGATAAATTAACAGCTTCTCAGCCCTTCTGTGCCTGCCCCCCCACAATTCTTGTTGTTTTTTCCCTTGAGATTTTAAGATCCATGATGTGAGCAATTTTCTAAACTTATGGCATCTTTCCAACACAAATTATTGTCTCTGGGGACTGGTAACTGCCTCTTTGTTACATGGAAAACCCTATACCACTACCACCTTTATGATGAAACACAGAGTAGTTTTGACTTGGTCACAGGCAGCATGCCTAGCTGTTCCTCTCTCTCCTTCCCCCATTCTTCCAGTCATTTCGGTCAAGAGTAATTTGAAGCCGAGTAGGGAGCTTAGAAGCAATGAACATAAAGTGGAATGGGGATACCTTGGTGCATGGGAGGGTGGTTTTGTGGACCTCATAGCCTTGCCAACTCATTGAACTATTTTGGTATCTGGCACAGGTATTATTATTGCACACCCCCATACCCCCCTATATAGGACAGATGAATCTCTTAACCTGATCTATTGGCTGTAGACATGATTCCACCCCTATTACAACACCAGGTTTAAACTTGAGCTCCTTTAGCTCAGGTTGCTTCATCAGTTTAAGATGGGTGCCAACAAACCTGCCCTAATGTGTTTCCTTTCCTGAGTTTCAGCCTGCCTGCTTCTAAGACTTCACTGAGCCACTTGTTAAGTATATGGATTTCCTGGAAATTCTGATTCCATATTTTTGAAGTAGAGGCCAGAGTTCTGACTTTTGTACCCACTTCTACAGTTGATACTTAAGAAATGGAAAATTTGGAGAGAGAGAGAGAGAGAGAGAGAGAGAGAGAGAGAGAGAGAGAGATATCTAACCAGCTGCTAAGAGCAAGTCCAGGAGGCTGTTATCCTCAATGTGAAGGTGGGTAGCTGGGTGTGGGCTCAGAAGGTTGCAGGTGGGCACTGATCCCCATCTAAGATTCCCATGCTCCTCACACTCTCACCTCTGCTTTCACCAGCTTGTCCACTCTTTCTAGTTCCTCTGATGTTGAGTCTCATCACTAAGAGAATAAGAGAATCAGAAGCCTTGAAGGGTTCTGAAAAAAAAAAAAAAACAAACAAACAAAAAAAAAACAAACAAACAAAAAAAAACTTGATCCCTAACCTGGTTCTCAGGCACTTTAGTCATTTGAGACATAAAGTTATTTACCTCTAAAGTCTATGGAGAAGGATTATTCCACATTCCAGGTATTCTCTTAATTAAGCATCTAGACAATATTGTATCATCAGTGAAAACCTAGAAACTGAAAGGGAGGGATAGAGGGAAGGAGGGATCATCAAAAATTTGTTGAGAAAAAGGAGAATGAATAAAACATTATGACTATTTTCTTAAACTTACTCAGTCTTTATCTGAAGATCCATAAAGTAAACATCTTTAAGATTTAAATTCCCATTGTAAGTCTAAGAACAAATGAATTACCTTTTTATATGTTCTAAATCTTCCATAATAAAAATATAAGCTATATTTATCTAAAACTTACTTGACTGATAAAATTTTCCTATCTAATGCATTTGGAAATAAAAATATCTATAGAATTAAAATGTCTTCTTGGATCTTTTTATCAATTATCTGACCCTCATCTGTCCTGAATATCTTCAAGAAAAAGAGAAGTGATTTCTGTCACCTGTGTAGTGTACCTTCATAGGTAGCCTCATGACTGGGAACACATTTTCTCCTTGCTGATAGCAACTTGGATGAGTCTTCATATAAGTTTAAATACCAGCCTACATCTAAAATCAAAAGGATTATAGGATTATATTTTTTAAGTCAAAAAACTCAGATAGTCTTGAGTTAGGTCTGTGAGGCTAGATAGTAGTGTATTGTTATAATTTCCTGATCTCTTGATGTTGGACTGTGGTTATGTAAGATGCTGAAATTTGTAGAATATGGGTGACATGTTTGTAGATTCTTTGCGCTATTTCTGCAACTTTTGTGTGACTGAAAATATTTCAAAATAAAAGGTTAAAGTGTGAGTAAAGTTTAGCTATCAAATGATGAAAATGTATGTATTTACTAACAGATTTTAATTTTATCAGTATTTTTCCTTACTTGCTTCACTTAAAAAAATTTTATAGAAACAATTTATTGCTGTGTCACTTTATTCTTTTACTAGCACTGAGTGGAAATTCCTGTTTTTCTTCTTCCTCTCCAATGCTTAGTCCTCTTAGACTTATTAGTTGTTTTTTAGTATAATGTGTAAAGAATGAAGTTTTTTTTTTTCATTTTTCATCACCTCAAAGACTCCTGGGGCTGAATATGTTTTTGTAGGTTTACTGACATTTCAGGTTTTCCCTTCTTTATACAGCTCATGTTAGTTGCCAGTATTTTTATATTTTGTGATTGAAACTTTTTGTGTAATCTTAACATAAGATTATTTTTTCATATGCATGCAAATACCTTTTCTCACTTTGTATCATGCTTTAATTTGGTTATAAGATTTTTTTGATTGACAGATACTTTGCATTTTAACTTAGTTATGCTTTTCTATAGGTTCCCTGATTTGTGCTTTTTATATTTTTTATAAGAAATTCCTGCCTTCCCCAATATCATAAGATAGTTTCAGATATTTCATTCTGAAAGTTTGGTTTTTAAATTTTTTTTGTTTTAATTAGTTATATGTGACAGTATATGGGATATTATTTCTCATTTTTCTTAGTGTACATGTTGTAGAATCATATTGGTCATGTAGCCACATATATACATACAGTAATGTCTATTTCTTTTTACTATCTTTCCTTATCCCCACATCCCCTCTCTTCCCCTCCCAGCACTTTCTTCTACCTAATCTAAGGTAATGCTACTCTTCCCTAGTGCCCTCTGCCTTATTGTCAATTAGCATCCACATATTAGAGAAACAATTGGCCTTTGGCTTTGTGGGATTGGCTTATTTCGCTTAGCATGATATTCTCCAACTCCTACCATTTACTGGCAAATGCCATAATTTCACTCTTCTTTAAAGTTGAATAATATTCCATTGAGTATGTATACCACATTTTCTTTATCCACCCATCTATTGAGGGACACCTAGGTTGGTTCCACAGTCTAGCTATTGTGAATTGAGCTGCTATAAACATTGATGTGGCTGTGTCACTATAGTAGGCTCATTTTAAGTCCTATGGGTATAAATCAAGGAGTGGGATAGCTGGGCCAAATGGTGGTTTCATTCCCATTTTTCTGAGGAATCTCTATTACTGCTTTCCATAGTGGTTGCACCAATTTGCAGTCCCAACCGCAACATATGAGTGTACCTTTTTTTTTTTTTTTTAGAATTTTTAATATTTATTTTTTAGTTCTCGGTGGACACAACATCTTTGTTGGTATGTGGTGCTGAGGATCGAACCTGGGCCGCACGCATGCCAGGCCAGCACGCTACCGCTTGAGCCACATCCCCAGCCCCAAATTTCAATATTTATTTTTCAGTTTTCGGCAGACACAACATCTTTGTTTGTATGTGGTGCTGAGGATCGAACCCCGGCCGCACGCATGCCAAGTGAGCGCGCTACCACTTGAGCCACATCTCCAGCCCTTGAGTGTACCTTTTTTACCACATCCTTGCCAACATGTTTTTAACACTTAAATTTTAATCTTTGTAGCATTTTTGTTTGTAATGGCTTGGAGGCTGGAGTGTTTCTATTTGTCCACTGGTTAAAGTTATTGAATGGTTTATTGATTTTTAATCTTATAACTAAATTCTCAAATGTGCTTAGATGTATTTTTGAGTCTCTATTATTTAGTCTGTCTATTCTTGCACCAATATATCACCTTCATTTCCCCATAACTTTAAAATAAATATTGCAATCGTATAGGTCAAAATTTTCCTCTATTTTTTTCTTTTTCTAGATTTTTTTTGGAACTCCCAGCCTTTTAACATTTTGTATGTACTTTGTATTAGTTGCCAAATGACATTAAACATTTTATGATAGTTTTTTTTTAATTTGTATACTGTTTTTGGAGATAATTTTGAAGGTATGACTTTATGATATTATGTCTCCTATCTATACACCTAGCATAATTATTCATTATTGGGACCTTCTTTTATATTTTTTAATAATTTTTAAATTTTTCATCACTATATTATATAGATGAAGTTAGATTTATTTCTGAGTATCTTATAATATTTGTTGATATCATGCATGAGATTTTTAAATTATATTTTCTATTTGGTTACTTAGGAACACCATTGTGTTTGTATCTTATATCTAGTAACCTTGCTGAATTGTCTTGTTAGAAATTCAGATGCTCAACTACAAACACTCATTGGAAAATAAACAAAAGAAATGAAAGGTCTAAGATTGAAGATCACAGGAGGAACTTTTTGGAGAGAGCTAAGGGCATGATATAAATTCTTTTTACCAAATGGAAGGGTAATTCAAGATATGAGGGACTAATATGCGTCCTCTATAGTTTATGGTTTGAGGCTGACTGAATTCCTTTATCCCTTGTGGAAGATATAAATAGGATGGATGAGCAGTGGAGTGGTGGCTGTGTTAGTGGCCTGGACCATTGGAGTTGGTTAGGGCAAAAGATACTTGAATGCTTCTCAAGGATCAGGTATGGCTCAGTGGGAGAGAGTGCCAGGCAGGGTCATCCCAACTCATGTTCAAGACAGCTGTCTAAAAACCATAATAGAAAACAACTGTCAGAGATCTAGGGAGTTGAGGCAAGAGCTGATTATCAGCCAAACTTGTCTTACTCAAAGAAACTGCAAGTGAGAAATCTCTAGGAGTGGTAGAGAGATTGTAAAACAAAACAACATAAAACAAACTAAAAAGACCTACTAATGTGCCGCTAGTCAGGTTTCAACTAGTAGCTAGAAAATACACCACAGTGTTGCTAGTTTAGGTGATACATTTCCTGTCACTTTAGATCGTCTTCCTACTTTTGACCCTAGAGGTGGGTGTCAGAAACCACAACTAGCAAAGTGTGGCAGTAAGGTTAAAAGTGCAAGTTTGGGAAGAGAGAGAGAAAGTCTCTCCTTCTACCACCACCTACAGACTGCTAGCCTGTATTAGGCCTGCATTGGGAATTGGGCAGTTCAAAGTTTGGTTACTGCAATGAACTAGATGTGCATATTACTGGTTGTAGGAGGTTATATTATTACTAAGAGTTACTATAAAAGACTATACTAATTTCATTCTGAAAATGAAGGCTCATTATGCCTCTATTTGAATGTTGCTGACATTGCTGAAAATTTTACCTACAGTGGTGTGTGAGCTTCACAAAAAATCATGTTAGGTAATTTCAGATGCTGCTTCTTTCTGGTTATCGACC
The DNA here is from genome assembly GCF_964194105.1 of Spermophilus citellus. Lineage (NCBI taxonomy): Eukaryota > Metazoa > Chordata > Mammalia > Rodentia > Sciuridae > Spermophilus > Spermophilus citellus. The sequence goes on from NC_138182.1 coordinate 232,722,014, forward strand.
TCTTCACCCCTCCCCATCTCTTGTCAACTCTCTATTCATTACCTATGGGGAACATTTCCATATCCTCAATCTTCAAGTCTCAGCACCTCCATCATATCCCCTATATTCATATCAAGACTATTCCAGTAACATGCCATAAAAAGATCATTTGCTCAATGATGCTTCAGCTCCCACACTCTCTTTCCCCATCTCCTTCTGTATTCTTTGGTCCCATTTCCCTAAAAATATAAGTATCCTTTCTTCTGTCCTGGTGAACTTCCCCAAATAAAATTTTACTTTATATCTACTACTAGCTGCTCTCCTAATTATCCTCTCTCAATTTCATCTTAATTAATTTTTTTTAAATTGCCTATATACCCACCCTGAGTGAAGGGGAAGAAAAATATTGTTGGGGATATTGCTCAGTGGTAGCTCACTTGCTTAGCATGCACAAAACTCTGGGTTCAATCCCCAACAAAGCAGAAAAAAATAGAAGAAAAATTTTAATGAAAGCTGAATTCCTTAACAATGAAAATAAATCTCCAGCTTAACAATTATACTTTTTAGTCAACCATAAGGCAGGAGTTGAAAAGAAGAGGTAAAGATGGTGGAAAGAAATATGTAACTAATGCAAGAAAAGTGCATGTTGTGATTTCCCCTCATCTTCTGTTGTGTGAGATTGCCATATCTTAAGCAACTCCTACAAAGCAGGAATTATCATTGTCAATCCTGTTCTCTTTGTCCACATTCTCTTATATGCTTTCTTTTTTTTTAATAAACAAATCTATTGAGATGTAATAGACAGCACATATTTAACATGGAAACACTGCTAAGTTTTGACATATGCATAGACCTGTGTAACCATCACCACAATCAAGTTCATGAAGTTGTTTCCTTGTTTCCCCAATCACTCATCTGCTTTTCATCACTATAGATCAGCTCACATTTTCCATAATTTTATATAAATGAAACTGGACAGTATTTATTCTTTTTTGGTTTGGCTTCTATCACTTAGCATAATCATTTTGAGAATCATGCATGCTGTTTCAATACATCAACACTTCATTCCTTTATATCGCCAAGTAATATTCCATTGTATGTGTATACTGCCATTTGCTGATCATGTGCTGATGGACATTGGGTTGTTTCTACTTGTTTGTTATGATAAATAAAGCTGCTATGAACATTTTTGTATAAGTCTTTGTATGGACATCTGCTTTCATTTCTCTTGCATAAACACATAGTGGAGGAATGGCTGAGTTGGTATGGCTGGTTTATGTTTAACTTTTTAAAAACTGACATTATTTTCCAAAGTAGTGTACTATTCTCAACATTTAGAATATTTTAAATGCCCATTTTTTTTTGGTGTGAGGTAAATTACACGAATGGAAAATATGCTGCATTAAATACCATGAATAGTGTAAGATATGGTTTCTGAAGAAAACTTATATCTAGTCAGTGATGTCTTCAGTCAAATCATAGGAATAGAATCCTTCTGTGTCTGCTTTGCTAAATGACAGACTTCGGATATTCAACAACGTGCGGACACATGCCAAACACAAATGCATTCACCGACCAAATAGCAGCTGTCCTTGGAGGGCTGCTGATTAACCAGCAGGCCTGAGATAGAGCTGCAGTCTAAGCAGGGTGGCCCTGTGCCAGGAGCATAACTATCTCATTCATTTTAATGCTTTTGGCAACATTTGCTACTCATGTCATCTTATTTTGATGAAGCTTCCAATTTTCATTATCCCTTAGGGAAATCAATTTCAGATAAGCTGCTGATGGCACAGGCTTTGTGTGAATATATGTGTTTATACACATATATTCAACATAGAGTGACATATATACACTTAAACATTTTTCTTTCTCCCATAAGAATGAAGGTCATCACTGTTGTCCAGCTGTATCAATCTGAGCAAACTCTCACTTGCAAGTTACTAAACCTGGTGAGAAACCCCTGACATAGATTCAGCAACCTTCCAGAAACAGAACTAGCAAGGGTGTTCAGTGTGTCTTGGTGGGAGACGATGGGGAGAAATTCAGGGATCACACTGTCACTACCAGGGACATAGACAGGCCATCCCTGGGGCACAAGTGTGACAGCCAGTGTGCAAAGTGCTTTCTGGGGCACTGGGGCTGATGATCTTGATATAACTTTCTGTTGATCTCACCACACAAACTAAGAAGAAATTCTCCTTAAAAGAAAGCCCCTTTGGGTTTTAGCTGGGCACAATAGCACAAACCTGTAATCCCAGTGGCTGAGGAGGCTGAGGCAGGAGGATCGAGAGATCCGAGTGAACCTCAGCAACTTAGTGAAGCCTTAAGCAACTCAGTGAGACCCTGTCTCTAAATAAAATACAAAGAAGGTTCAAGAAGGTGCCTACCAGTAACACGGAGGGCGGCTGGTCCTGCTCTCTGGCCGAGTACATCCGTCACAATGATACGCCCATCTACGAAGCTACCGACAAGGCCCTGAAGACCTTCCAGGTTGAGTTCATGCCAGCGGAGACCTTTGCAGAGTTCCTTGATGTAGCCGGTCTTCTATCAGAAATCACTGATCCAGAGAGCTTCCTGAAGGACCTGTTGAACTGGATCCCCTGAACATCCCCACGGAAGCTGCAGTTGATGGAGATAGAAGCTAGCTTGCCTTCCACCCCTCTGTTGTCCCCTCCTCGTGCATTGATTCCCCCCACAGGATGCTGCATTATTACCCTTCTCCCCTCCCTCATTTTTCTTGGAGTGGCTTGGGGTTTTTAGGCTTCCTGTTTTATCTTGTGTGTGGGGTGCACTAGCTATGAAGTTGTCTGTAACCCAAGCCATTGAAGGACCTGTACATACCTAGGAGCCATGAGTTGTCCTGGCCAACTTAATACATGAGTGTGCACATCTTAAGAAATAAACGAATGACTTAAAAAAATAAGTTAAAATAAAATAAAATACAAAAAAGGGCTGGGGATGTGGCTCAGTGCTTAAGTGCCTCTGGGTTCAATTCCCAGTATTAAAAAAAAAAAAAAAAGAGCCCTTTTAAGGAGTTAGACTTGTCCCATTTAATTCTGCTCAATACTATCCCCCATACTGTGTACTAAAATAACACACATTGCCACAAACCATGATGAACAACACTTCTGGGCCAAGCTACATATAGAAATTTGGTAAACTGTAGGTAAGTTATACTGTAGCCTAGACTTAAAATTAGCTTACTTTGGGGGTGCATTCCATCCAACTCAGGGAACTTTATGAAGATGAGATGAAACAGTAACAGATGAGGTCCTTTTAGTGCATGTAGTGGGGGCTGGGCAGCCACTACAGTAGTATCAGGCTCGGGTTGAATACTGGCTGGTACTACCTGTGACTGGAACTTAATTCTTAACTCTTGGAGTTTCAGTTTCCTCATCTATATGATGAAGATAATGACACAGGAATATTGAAGGAATTAAATGAGATGATGAATATGAAAATGCCTGGAGCCTTGTAGGCTTGCATAGAAATGACACTGATTCAAAGATTAGTATAATTAGAGTATTTGAATATGATGATTTCCCCATTCTGCCAAAGGCAGAGAGTTGAAATCTCTTTGCCGCGCTATTCTGAAAAATTTCAGACCTAGAATGTAGCAAAACCAATCAAGAGACATTTCTTTGTACACAATTTTGAACAACTGGAAACCATTGGGCAGGAATGTCAAGATGACTCTCAGATTCATGGTAGTCACAGGGGAGAATGCTGGATGTGGTCTGACATGGATTTCAGGGAGTCGGTGGTCCTAAAGCCTGATTTTCCCATTGCTCATGCCTGATTGGCTCTCTTTCTGGTTGGAATTGACTTTCATCCCTTCTCTTTCTAGCTCCATTCTGAGAACCTCACTCCTATGTTGCTGGAAGAAAGCAGAAGTTACCCAGCACCAATGTCTCCAGTGTCCTTTCCTTCAACCCTCCCTTACTCATCTGTTCCTAATCTCTCTTCTTCCCTTTCTTCTCTCCCACTGCATGTTTGTCATCTGTCTGTCTCATTCTTTTGTTATGTGACCTCAGGACAATACTAAGTTCTCTTGAATCATGAATTCCTCTTTTTACGCTTATTTCCCCAGGCAAAGAGATCTTCTGATTTCTCTCATAAAATTGCTGTCCCCTGGCCCTGCATCACTTCACAGGTACTCCCCTCCTTGCCAGACCAAAATTCTTTAATGGAAAATCTATGCACCCCCGCTTCACATCTTAACCTGCTCATCACACTTGAGCTGTATCTGGCCTCTGCCAGCAGGATTTCTCATTTTCTCACCTCTCAAAAGGCAAAGGTGTCATTTTAGTTTTCGGTGGCTTAGATCACTCTATAGCTGATGACATTGTGGATCCATCCTGTTTTCTTGCAAACTCCTCCCCCATTCTACCACATCTCCTCTCATTGGTTTTTCTTCCTGATTTGCATATCATTATTTCACAGTCTTCTTAATGGATGATTCTACCACTGCCAATCCTCCCATCCTTCCATTCCTTCCATGTTGGAATCGACAGGATTCTGTCCCTTGCCTTGCTATTGTTTTTTCCCACCAGGGATTAAACCCAGGGGTGATTAACCACTGAGCCACATTCCCAGCCCTTTCCTATTTTTCATTTTGAGACTAGGTCTTGCTAAGTTGCTATGGCCTTGCTGAGTTGCTTAGGCTGGCTTTGAACTCTCTATCCTCCTGCCTCAGCCTCCCCACCCATTGTTCTTAATTTAGTCACCTCCATTAAGAAATTTCATTCACCTAGGACTGGCGCATAATTTGAAAGACTTGGTGCAAAATGAAAACATAAGGTCCATTATTCAAAATTGTTAAGAATTTCAAGATGGTAACAACAGAACTTTAAAACAAACATGGTCCTAAGTCTCCTGACCATGAAGGTAGCCTTGTTTCAACTACAGGTTTCCAAGGATAGTATGTTTCAGTTCCATGTTTCCATTCTAGAGTCTTCTCCCCAGCTTAGAGCTTAAACATTATTCTTGGCACTGAGCCAACATCAATCCCTCTTGCTTCAGGCCTATTTTATTTAAATTTGAGTACTTTCATTTACTTACTTTAACTTATGATATTGGGCAAGGCACTCAATCAGAGTGTCAAAGTATTACTCTGAAGATGATGGGAAGTTTTGCATATCAACCTGGTGAATCAATAATAGATGTTGATAATGGCATCCTAAAAATAGTTATAAACTGTATTCATAAAATATAAAAACTTTCAAAACAGGAAGCTTGGTAATTGCTCTATCACCAATGTTTATTGTTTATCCAGTTTGAAAATCATGCTGTTAGGACAAACAGATAGTAATCCTTGCAAGGAGCTTGGGAGGAATTTTTGCACCAAGGGATTATTTTTAAAATAGGCAACATTATGTTTCAATGTAAGAAAAAAGATCTATGGCAAAGTGAGTTTACCAGAAGGAGATATCAGTCTGGTTCTAGGAGCTTGACATCACATGTCCTTAGCTAATTTCTGGGCTTTGATCTCATGTAAACAACAGAAAGTAGATTCGCATTCCAAAACCAGAATGTGAACATCCAGCCTGGGCTGCAAATATTCATAAGGAAATTGCTTCTTTGATGAATGATGGGTGTATTTCCAGCTTTCTACTGGACATCACTACCAAGATGTTCTTTTGGAACCTAGAACTCAACATGCCTCATTGAGAACTTAACAATTCCTCCCCAAACTTAATCTCCTGTGTTAGTTAATGGTACCACTGACCACCAGCTGACTGAAGGTAAGAACTCTGATCAATTTCTACTCTGCTCTTGCTTCTTTACTCCAGCAACTACCTCCTTTGCATATGTAGAAGCAACAGAAACAGTATGGACATCAGAAATCAGCAAGACAATGTGGACAGATTGGATTACATAAAAATAGAAAACAGCTCTATATGAAAGTAGGTATTATGAATAAAATAAAAACAAAAAATAGACAAAGTTTACATATTGTTTTTAATATTTTTAATATTAATATTTCATATTTATAGCCCCAATCACATAAGTATGATGTGGTTATTGGTTTTCTTCCTGCTTTTCTCATCATTATTTCGAAGAATTACCACCTAGACTATTTAAAATATCCATACATCAACAAGAAAAAAATAGAGATAGGAAAGTAGGAAAAATATAGATCAGCAGTGAACAGAAATAACACATTTGATTTCTCAAAAAAAAAAAACTCAATCCAATAAGGATTAGGTAAATACAGATTAAAATTATAAAATAAAATTTCTACCCATCAGGTTTGTCAACAGAGTTCAAGGCCAGCCTCAGCAACTTAGTGACCCTATCTCAAAATAAAAAATAAAAATGATTGGGAGTGTTGATGTGGTAGAGTGTCCCTCTGGATTCAATCACCAGTACTGGAAAAAGAAGAAGGAGAAGGAGAAGGAGAAGGAGGGGGAGGGGAAGGGAGTGGGGGAGGGGGAAGGGGGTGGGGGAAGGGGAGGGGAAGGGGTGGGGGAGGGGGAGGAGGAGGAGGAGGAGAAGGAAGAAAGAGATATTTTAAAACCAAAATTAATACCTTATGATTCAAATTCCACATTTAGGTGGCCATCCCAAAGAAATTCTTTAACATTTGCACAAAGAGGTATACATAAAAATGTTTCACTGATAAGCTTTCTGAAACAGAAAAGGAGAGGAAAAACCTAAATGTTCATCTGTTGAGAATAATTAAGCAAATTATGGCCTGTCTAAACTAAAGTATTATAGAACAGATAAAAATGATGAAATGCATTAATAATTATAACTTGGGAAATCTCTATAAATTGTTAAGTGACAACCCATGTTAAGGGATGGATAACAGAAGTTCTATAAAAACACTTAATTAAAAAAAATGAAGTGAAAAAATAAGTTACTATTTCTGTAAAGTTAAAATAAAGTTTAAATTGTGTCATACCGAAAGATATATAACTATATAGAAATGGGTGGAAGGATCTGTATACAGTCTTTGAGTGCTCACCTTTGAGTTGGGGGGTGGCTTCGTGGGAGGGGCTGAAGTCTAGAATGACTCTGTTTATGCTACGTAATTCCCCACTCATGAATTTATTCAACAAGAATCAATGGCCATGTTAATTATACTACCTACGATTATAATTGTTTTAACTTAAAAAAGAAAAAAACACATGGCTGAGACATTTTATTATCTCTTGGATCTAAATACTGATTTTTATCTGAGTAGCATGCCCATGATTTTGTAACCTAAGGCAGAATTCTTCAAAGTGAGGCTTATAAACTAACTACTTCAGAATCCCTTAGGGTTTCAGAAAGAAAAAAATAAATAAAATAAAGTCACTCAGGCCCCCTCCCCGTGGATTTAATTCAATAGATGTGGGCTGGTCCCAGGAATTTACATTTTTAAGAAATTCATGATCAGAGCTAGAGAACCACTAGAGCAGGGAATTAACTTTATTTGGGATTTATAGCCCCTTGGCAGGTTTTCAATTCCTGGTTCTCTTTAAGGAGGTTAAAAAATAAGGCCAGATTAACATATGGGGGTATTTGGAAGGTAGAAACAGGAGACTGTAATTTAGTATCTAAATTATCAAAAATGCTGCCCAACCACCTGTGTTTGTGGATGCAGGTGCTGACCTGTGCTTACCTAAAGCAGCTACTTTTATGCAAATCCACATCTACCACATTTGCACCAACTCAAGAGTAAGCAGTAGAATTCCTGTTCTAGTCTGCTTACTAGTTACAGGCTTTGGGCTCTGCTCCTAATTATGGTTGTGCTTTTCTTTTGTATTCTCCAAGGAGATTTATCTTGTCTAGATGATACAGATACAAGAAGAAGTGGCCCTCTATACTTAGGGTTTCAGGAAAAAATATATAAGCGTGTAGCACTTATATATTATAATTATTTATTTAGCTATCTTTCTCAAGACTGTGGGTCCTTAAGACTTACTAGTTCTGTAGCTCCACTAGTTCTGTAGCTCCAGTGGCCAGCATAAGTCCTGCAGATCCGTATTAAGGGTACTGGTGATAATGCATTATTTCTACCATGAGGTATTTTCCTTTCTTTTATTTCTTTTGCTTCACAATAAAGTTTTATCTCACATTAGAACTATAGGTGTTTTGTTTCTTTTTCCATTTTTAATTGGTGCATCATAATTATACATATAATTATACATAACAGTGATATTTTCTTTATAATAATCCAATCTAGAAATTGCAGTTTATGAGGGCTGGGGTTGTAGCTCAGTGATAGAGCACTTGCCTAGCACGTGTGAGGCACTGGGTTCGATCCTCAGCATAAAAATAAATTTATAAAATATGTGTTCACCTGCAACAAAAAAAGAAAAGAACTTTAAAGAAAAGAATTTACAGTTTGTGAAATAAAAAATTTGCTCCAACTTTTGCTTTTGCTGCTTTTTATCATTTTGTAGTAAAGCACTTCTTTTGTTATCATGACTTGGATAAATGCAATGAAAGTGATTTATCAATACCCTTCTTTTAGAAGTAGGGACACAGAATATTCTAGATAACACTAATTTTTTTTCAAGATGTTTTACTTCTAAGTCTTTTCACAGTATTTATATGCCTATGTCATAATTCAATATTTTATTAAAGCAATTTATTAAATATTTCTCTCTCTCTCTCTCTCTCTCTCTCTCTCTCTCTCGCTTTTTTTTTTTTTTTAACTTGGGCTGTTCCTTTAAGCCAGGCAATAAACCCAGCACCTGCTACATAGATGTTTAAGAAATATTTGGTGAATTAATGCCTATGAGAATTTCATGTGGTTTAGAGGTTTTTCAAATAATTTTAATTTCTATTCTTATTCCTGATAAGGCCTCAAATTTTTCTAAGCAAATGAACAAACAAACAACAACAACAACAACAACAAAACCCCAAAACCATAAAGCGTATTTTTTGGTGAAAAAATTCAGTGGATTTTTATATAAAGATTGAATTTCAATCAAAGAAATCCTAAAAATAATCCAGAGGATAGCTTCGGTAGAACTTATATTTAAGAAATATATATTCTGTTTATTAAACTGGTGTTTTCACTTCAGCCAATCATTTGTTTCTATGCCTAAAAAGAGAGTGAGTTGTACAACATGAATTTGAGCTGGCCACTCACTCCTGAAATTCTAATTTTGATAACTAAAATTTGATTTACTCATGTTGACAACAATTTAAGAAAAGTGACTGATACTTAAAGTCTTGTTTTTGTTGTTGTTGGTTTTAAAGTTTATTGCATTTTCTGCTCTTTTTGCTGGTCCTTTAACATTTTGAGATTGAGAGGAGAGAGAGAAAATCAATTGTCCAAATATTGACCCACTTTACAAAGTTGGAGCCTCCTGACTCTTTAGCCGCCTGAAAGCTGATAATCCCCCTTTCACCACCTGCAATTACTGCATTGTCCTGAGCTGAAGGCCAGTGATTACATCTCATGCAGCGCTGATTTCATATAAAAGCAGTTTAGAGTCACCTCTGAGGTGACTTGTCCAGTGAAGACAGCTGACTCAAATTTCGTTTTGTACTTTGTTGGTTTTGAAGTACCAGATGTGCTAAGCATAATACAGCACATTGTTATCTTTATTTATGAATCTCAATGGGAATTAATCATTTTTAGCTGATACCAGTCTCTCCATAGTTTATATCCCCTTTCAAGTATTGGCTCTCATCTGCCACTCAGGATTTCTTCTATTTTTCATGCCAGTCAATAATGATCTTTTTCTGGAAGTCTGTTTTAATGCTGCAAAGATAACTGCTTCCAGCTCTGAAATGCCATTGAGTAAACCAGGAGCTTGACACATTAGAAACACTGCGTTTTTGTCCATTATTAGTTGTAACTGACTTTGCTTTTTAGGGGGGTGGAAACGGAGATATATTTTTCTTGGCTTAGTGAAGACTACATTTAGGTTGAAGGCTTCAGGAATTTTAAAATGAATTTCAGACTCTGAAAAAAGAGAAACTACCTTCAATGTTTTTCATATACATTGAAATATTCAGTTGAAATGCAGGCAGACTTGTGGATTCATATAAAACCTACCTGTGGTGGTAAATAATTAAAGGGTTAGGTAATCATCGTACCCAGAGAGAAGAGGACCTATGTGGATGTGCTATCATTTCTTTTGAACCACCATTCCTGAGAGGTATCACCTGCCAGGGGCATATCCATGGTTCCCATTAGGACTTACCTGGGCACTGAAAACGTCTATCCAGAGCCTCCAGCCAGACCCACATGATCAGAATCTTTCGGAATCATCCAGGTCCATATTTTTAATACAGGTGATTACAACTCTCTGTTAGTTAGAGAACCACTCACTGCCTTGACTCTTTCAGGGCATGGTTCCCTAACCTTAGTGCACTTAAGAGGGAACTCATTAAAACCCAGGTCTATAAGCCCCAACTTCAGAGATTCAGATTCAGGAGGTCTGGCATGGGATCCAGGAATCTGCAATTTCAATGAGCATCTCAAGATGTAACTGCTGACTGGTGGGTGAATGCTACACACTTTGAGGAACACTAGGATAATAGTTGACCAGAACTTAGTCATGGACAGCTAGGTACTGAGTGGCCATCTGATGGATGCTGACTATCAGAAGGAAGCATCTTGGCACTAGGGTGCAGTATTCATAATTACTAGAATCATCTTGCAAAAGCTATCTTGTTGATAGCAGAATATTAATTTTCACTTTTTTTTTTTAACTGAAGATGGAGCAAAGGTCGGTAAAATCAAGTGTAAAAAGGTACAAATTGCCACTTACCAAGAGTCACTTCTTTGTATCTCAAAACCAGGGAAAACTTGAGGCTCTTTGTCTTCCTTTTCTCCCTCTTCTACTCTCATGAACCACTGCATGATCACTGTTGGGAAAATAGAGTCAATAAACAGCAAAATAAAAGAATATACAATCACTTTAATACCCCCACCACACACAGATAACTTCTGTTAAATGTATCTGGCTGCATTCAGATCTCTCTAAAATACAATCAGACCAATCCAAATTTCCTTCAGGGATTCCCAGTTACTCTTAAGATCTACTCTGGACTCCTCAACATAGAGGAAAGGAGCCACAATCGGGTCCTTGCACATCTCTTGCCCCATTTAATTATCTATTAAAATCATTAAAAAATTCATGAGAAATAAATTTAATCAGAAAACTGATTATCCTAAAGATACCTAAAGTGCCAGTTTAAAAAAAATCATATGTTTTAAAAAAACTATTTTTAAAGTTTATAGTAGTTTTTAGATGGGATTTTTGAACAGTGATGATTTCTGCAGTGTTTCCATTTGTTTTTTTATAGTAGCATTTAAGGAATTGGAATTTAAGTTTGCAGTTATGATTAGTGTATTCATTTGTTAATGACATGGTAGGGGGAAGGACACAGGCAACTTTTCTGGGCAAGTGTGTCTGGGGTGTGTTGATGCTAGACTGGGATGTTCAGGGAAAGGTCTTTAAGGATTGAATGACAAGAGGAAGTTAACCATGAAGAGATCCAGGGGGAAAACATTCCAAACTTTTTGATGACAAAATTCAAAAAATGTTAAAAGGAATGTTTATGATCTTTTGTAAATTTAATAGCAATTTATGTTGCCTTGCCCTACCTGCAAACAATGCTAGGGAATTGGGTGACTGGTATTTTTAGCTCTCCTAGCAGGAGGCAGTTTCTGTCTCATTAGAGGATTTCCCCCTTAGCCTGCAGTTCAGATGTGGATTACCAAAAAGAATGATAAATATCAACATGGTGGCAGTCAGGAGATATACTGCAAACAAAAAGGTAGACTATGTAAAACCACAAACACAGCTTTCTCTCAGTTTCCAGTTACTTTAATCTCAACAAAGCCATTCAACTCAATTATAAGTGACCAGCCAAAGTTTCTGTTATTCAGGCATTGTACAGAGTTCTCCAAAAGAGACAGAATTAATGGGTTATGTAGAGGATTTATTAGGGAACTGGCTCATGTGATTATGGAAGCAGAGAATTTCCACAGCAGACCTTCTGCAAGCTGAAGACCCTGGTATTCAACAGTGTGGCTCAGCCCAAGGCCAAAGGTCTGAGAAACTGGAAGATTACCAGTGCAAGTCCTGGAGTCCAAAGACTAGAGAGCCTGGAATTCTGGTGTCTGAGCACAAGAGAAGAATGTTTCAAAACTCTATAAGAGAGAGCGAGAGAGACCAAATTGCCTTTCTTTTGTGTTTGTTCTATGGGGCTTTGTTATGTTTGGATGTGAGCTGTCCTCCAAAAGCTCACTTGTGAGACAATGCAAGAAGGTTCAAAGGTGAAAGGATTGGGTTGTGAGAGTCTTAACCCAATCAGCAAATTAATCCCCTGATAGGGATTAACTGAGTGGTAAGCAAAGGCTGTAGGGTGTGGCTAGAGGAGGTGAGCATTGGGGGCATGGTTTGTGGTGTATATTTTGTATCTGGTAAGTGGAGTCTCTCTCTCTGCTTTTTGATGGAAATGTGAGCTGCTTCCCTCTGCCACACTGTTCTGCCATGATGTCCTCCTTCACCTGGAGCCCCGAGGAATGACCCCTGCTGTCTATCGATTTAGACCTCTGAAACTATGAATCCCCAAGCAAACTTTTCCTCCTCTACAATTGTTTTGGTAGGGTCCTTTAGTCAAAGCAGGGAAAAAGCTGACTAAAACAGGCCTCCAGCCAACTCACAGTATTGGTGGATCTTCAGTCCACTCAGGCTTACACACAATCTCCTCAGAACACACCCTCACAGACACATCCCAAATAATGATTTGTACTTCTTTAAGTAGTCCTCAATCTAGCCAAGCTGATACCAAAAATAACCATCAAAGTACTTTGGACTTATGATGTAGGAAATGAGGATTCTCTTGTGAATTGCAAACCGTTTCAATGAAAAAAGTAAACTAAATGGTTAAAAAAAAAGGAATACTTACAGGCTCTTGCAACTATTTGTGGGAAATGATTTGCTATAATGTTTAGAGAAAGTTAAAGTAAGTTTTAATAAGCTGGAAAGTTGCAAATTAATCACTCAGGAGAGTGATAATACTGAAAAGTGAGTTTTAGCAGATCCTAAAATGTTACTCTCTTCTCAGTGCCACAAATCTTGCTGATTGTTGTTTCTTCTGGTAAAGAAAAACTCCAGTCCCCCCACAATCTTTGCATATGCTATGTGCAGACCATCGTCAACTTCTCTGATCCCTTCCAGTTTTCAAGGCTCTTCCTACATTACAAATTTCTTACTCTCCAGCCTGAGTGCATGCATTTTTCCTTGTTAGGAGGTTGCTGGGGGCAAATGCAATAATGCCAACCATCTGACCTTAGAAATAAAAATAAGTATTTCTTTGAACTAAGAAGACAATAAATAGGAGTATCACATATGTCAGGTAATAGGGAATCTCAGCTGCTGATGGTTTCAGATAGGCTGACCAGGTCTCCCAGAGCCCCTGTTATTGGAGTGGCAATCTGAAGGTCTCGGATCTGGCTTCCAGAGTGGGCTGAGAAAGGCCCTCAGATGTTGGAACACTCAGCAGTATTTCCAACCCCCAGAGCTTCTTGCAAGTTTCTTTGGCAGACGGTCTTAGTTTACAAGTGCGTGATACAAATGTTCTTCCAATGGCCAGCTAGCAAGCAGCTGTCTGGTGGGTAAGCAGGTTCTTGCCTAGAACACAGGCAGCAACTTAGATGGGACTGGCTACTGACATTGCTCTCCTGTTGAGCCCAGTTGCAGGCCCAAGATTGAGATTAGAGTGTCAAGTCTCTAATTGTTCTAAACTCTGGTAATCATAAATTGTCATTGGTGATGCAACAATATAACAGAGCTTGTATGAGTTTGTCCTTAAAGAAGAGGGAAAAAGTATATATGAATAATCTTTCAGTCTAATTACAAATATGTAAATATATACATGCACATATATAAAATCATGTATGTACAAATGTCTAATTACATATATAATATGTCTAATTTCTTGTTGCATGTGAGTCTCTTCATTACACTTAAGCTCCTTAGTATCATCTATTTTCTTTTAAATTTTTCTGTAATGAAGGCCTAAGTTCATGTCTTATATGTTCAAAAAATATTTTTGTGAATGAATATATATACTTCAAAGAACCTCAAGATTCAATATAAAATTCAGTGTATTTTTCAGTTGATGTAGTTGAAAACCACTTTAAAAATTAAATTTGTGAGATGCTTCATGTTACCAGCTGAAAGTTTTCAAGTATATACTTCTGATAAATGATAAAATTGTTATAAAAATAAATTGCATATGTATGTATTTACATAAATTAAGATGTAGGTGGAGGTGTATTATACTGTATATCACATGACCAGTGCTAAAGCAAGTCCCTTGAAATGGTTTGCTTCTACTTTTTTGATGGTCTACACTGGTTTAAAATGTTTTTAAAAATCACATCCTAATAATTTTACTCCTTGCTATATACATAGTTCCTAAATTACCATCTGAAGCTCAATAAGTATTTGTTGAAAGTGTAAATTAGTTTATCTGACTACTCAGGCAAGTCAGACACAGCCTGAGGGTATATGAATTTGGTTCTTAGAGGGATAAAGAAATAGTTTTGTTTTCCATGTGCCTAACTATTAAGAATCAAATTGCAAACATCTTTCTCCTTTTTCCCTTGTATGAGTTTTCTGTTGCTGTTTGGCAGTCTACAGCAATATCTATTCATTAGCTCATTGTTCTCTGTAGGTCAGAAGTCCTTCAAAACACAACAGGATTCTCTGCTCAGTGCATCACAAGACTGAAATAAAGATTGTCTGGACTGAGTTTCCTTTGGAGACTCTGGGGTGGGGGGAACAACTTCCAAGCTCATTCTCTTCATTAGCAGACTTCAGTTGCTTGAGGTTTAGAACTGAAGTCCACATTTCTTTGCTAGTTATTAACAGGAGTCTACTCTCAGTTTCTAGAGGTGACCCACATCCCTTGCCACATGGCACCCTCCATCTTCAAGTTTGCAATGGCACACTAATCCTCTTGCTTCAAATCTTTGGCTTCCTCTCTGCTTACCAGACTCAGAATTTTTAGGCTTATGTGATAAGGTCAGACCCACCTGGATAATCTCCCTTTTCTAAGGTCAACCGATTTGGGAACTTAATTACATCTACAAGATCCTTTTGCCATATCATGTTGTGATTGTGCCCACACTCAAGTAGGGAATGTTATACAAGGGAAAGGGTTATTGAGGATCATCTGAGAAATCTGCCTATGATATTGTCTTACATTAGGGTTTTGGTCTGAGCTCAGGGACAGTCAATTGTATGCACACATCTGGTATATGTGTAAGAAGAAATATGTGTGGTGTAAACAAAGGTGGATTATGCCAATCTTTTAGGTCAGTTCAATTGGTCCATGAAATAAGGATCATTTGCAATAGCATCGTTTAAATATATGAGTATACTTTAGCCATCTGTTTCTTGGATGGTTTCTGTTCCTTCTTCACCCACTACTCATTGTTTCCCAATTTAAAATATTTTATCATTAAAGCTTTCACTTTTCCCTGTGTTGCTGTTTCACATAAGCAGACAGTGCCATGTACTTCTTCTGGTGTACAGAGCTGGCTCTAAAGATTGGAGGTACAAGAATATGAGCACAGTTTCTACTTGGTGATCACTTTGGAAGCTGTCATGCCTACAAATCTTTTAATTAGTTTTTCATGGAATTAAAGTGAAGTGACTACTCAAGGTCTGCATAAGGATTTTAATTGCAAATGCTTTCCCTGAGATATGATAGTTCCATCAGCATATTTAGGGTGAAAAACTCCCACCAGGGAAAGTGGTAAAAGATGAGTATAGTCCTGAAGGTGTGGAATAATTTTGAATGAAAAATTGTGCATTGTAGTGGGTTTTAGAATTTCAGGATAGTGGGATGGAGAACCTTAGCATGCATAACACAAAGAGTCTTCCCTTTGGTCCATGGATCACCAAGATTTATAGATGGGCTTCAAAGAGAGCCAGGAGCCTTGGAAACTGAATGTTAATTATGTGTTTGTAAGTGTATGTTCCTATTATGCAGAGGGGCTGATGGTATCATTAGATCCATTCATGGGTCCAGTTCACCAAAATGATTAAAAACCACCAGGCTAATTACAAAACCATCTTTTCATGGTCAAGGAGATTTATGTCCATGGTGAAATTGCAGAACTAATTCGTTTGTTGAATAACATAGATTAGATTTCTAGGCTCCTGGTGCCCATTCGAACACAGTGTTACTTCACTTAATCCTGAGAGAGACCTTTGAATTAAAAGCCACACATGTGTAACTGTGGTGCATTAACTAAAACAATATTATAGTGTTCCTTTGGAACAGTTTCTTGGATACATGATATCCTTTAAAAAATGAGCTAAAAGTAGGAAAAAGAAATACTGGCCTTAAAAATAGATATCCTTAAAGATAATAATATGCAATCAATAACAGTTAAATAAATGAATGATATGATATGGAAGGTTGTTTATAAAATTAAAGCATATGGAGAGCTTGAATCTGCTAATTTCTGTTGGAACTACTATAAAAATTACTTTTTGTACTTTTTGGGTGAGTGGTATTTTTCTTTGTGTGTGTGTGTGTGTGTGTGTGTGAGAGAGAGAGAGAGAGAGAGAGAGAGAGAGAGAGAGAGAGAGCGCTAAATTAAAGGCAGGAAAAACATCTTAGAGAGTAATTGTAAAAAATGATGACAATGGTAATGGGAGTACTTGAATGATTATTCTGCAGCAACCACAGCTGTGCTAAATGACTTAGCTACATCATCTCACTTAATTTAATCTCCCCAAGACTCCATGATTTAGATGTTATCGCCCTGTCTTTAGATGAGAAGACTGAGATGCAAAAAAATTAATTAGCTTGTCAAGGTCAGTGTTAGCAAATAGCACAGAAGAATTTCAGACCCTTCTGGTTTGACAAAAACTTGTGCCCCAACCACAGAGCACTATCCTAGTAAATTAGAATAAAACACTGAAATAGCTAAAATATTAAGAATTGGATAGAAGAAACAATATTAATTATTTTAATTATCTTCAAGACACCTTCCTTGGGTCCTCTCCTCTAAACATACACATTCATATTTATCTTTTAGATTTATCTCAACTTAGCTGTATATTTTTCCTTTGTTTACTATTTTTCTTTGAATTCAAGATCAGCCGAATTCATAGGAAATAAATATTATTTTATCAAAGATTTAATATCAAAAACAGCTACATGACCAAGCCCTAGAGATATCAGAAAAGTCAACCATGAGTCTTTCAGGTCAAAGGCAGTAGAAGTAAGGATATTTTAAGCTGAGCTAAATGTCTACTCTTAATTTGCTATAAGAAATCCAGGTTTGCTACTTAACAATGTATAGATTTCTATTTGTTCTTAGTGTTTAAATATGATATAGGCAGTTAGTTCACAATTTAAAAAGTGACCATATATGTGTATATACACACATGCACACATATATATATTATAAATAATATATGGAATAAAGTGAACAATCTATGAGTGTTTTAAAAGTTTAATCCTTTATTTAAAAACTCAATAAAAGATAAAAAAAATTAAAAAAAAAATAAAAATAAAAGTTAATCCTGACAATTTTCAGAGAGACTTGAATTTGAATCTTGAGATATTGTTTAACAGATGGCAATAGCAGTGTAGATGCAACAGTGACCTAGCTATTTGGTGTTGCTTTACACTTATGTCCCAGTAACAGGAAACGACAGCAGGAACAACCTGTTCCAGCTAGTTCACATTCAAAAGTATCACAAGGAAAACTTGGGTGAGCAGCCGGGTCTAGCGAATTTACACAATACTACCAGGAGATCTCATGTCCCCATCTGTGGGAGGCTTCCAAATACCAACGACAGCTGTCTGAATGTTCCAGAAATATTGTGGAAATAGCTGTGGAATATGGCCATGATTTACTGGGGTGATTGGAAATGCTAAGCCAAGCCTAGTTATTGAATATTGGGTAGAGGTAAGATGGAGGGCCTTGGTTCTCAGCTGGCTTTTGCTTAACTAGCTGTGTTCTTGGGCCTATTCTTTATATCCCTGTCTGATCTCCTCACTCAAAATTAAAGGGTTGGACAGGATTAGTGATTTCAATGAAGACTTGGAGGAGGATTCCCCTATTCTTAAGATACAAGAACTTCTGGAAGAGGGGAAAAAATGTAGTCAATAGTTGTATAAAATTTTAAATTGAGAAAAATTTGAATGTGTTTTTATAATACAAAATTGCTAAAAATGTGAGATATGAGAGGACAGGAGTTTTTAAAGTTGATAACTGGCTTATTAGAGAGCCTACTCTAGTTATGAGTTAAGACTTTGGCCAACAAATGGAAGAAATGAGTTCCTTTTCTTCTTTGCATCAGTAAATACAAGAATTTCGAGTACATCTTAACATTTCTCTTGCATCAGCTATATCAGGGCCTATCAGATGTGAACAAAAGAGACCCAAATCTTGGCCCCCAAGGAGCTAATATTCTTTATAACAAATATGAAAAGTGCATTAAATAACATGTGACAGGGCATGGAAGATGCTAGGATGTCCCACTCAGGTCCCCTTCACTGAAGATCTGCTGTCAAGCTGTTGGTAAGGCTGTCATGGGTGGCTATGGTTCTCACAGGGATTGCCTTAGCTGTGGGGAGCTGCCCTGCTGTGTGCAAATCCATCAACTGATCTAGGAGTATGAGGCTCTGGCTTGGTGTTTTGGTCTCAGGGAATTAGGCTGAAGATTTGTTTCTAGCTCCAGAATTCCCCATGGGATTAGCTGAACCTTTCATTGGATCAGCAAGGAAACCCAAATTTTCCCTTTGCCTACTCCTGTTTTAGTCCTGGGACTAGGGACTAGGTGGATGTGAGTGAGGTTCTCTGGGTGTCTTGTTGCGTAAATGTAGGCTTGCTCAGGAAGAACAACTTATTTCAAAATTTAAAAGAAAAAGGTTTTACAAATATGAGTAATTTTTAATGCTGCATCACAGTTTTAATTTGGTGCAGATGCTTTAAGCAATGAACTGGAATCAAGATTTAAATTTCAATCCTGTATAGTGCCATAATACAAATAAATTTAAGGAGATATCAGTTTAATAAATGACAACATTAATAAATCAATTTAATAAATGGTAACATTTAGGCATCGTTCACTTTGTTCATATGTAGGTGAGAACAGATATCAATTGGTTATTACTGTTTCTGGGATTGGAGTAACATTTTGTCAAAGTTTTGAAGGATCTTAGGTTTATGTTTGTGGACAGGAAATGCTCCAGAGAATACTATAGAAATTATAGAACATAGATCATCAAGATTAACTTTCACAATTGAAAAACTGGAGGCTTAAAATTGTTTTTTAAATGGTCATTATATATTTGTCAAAACCTATAAAATATACAACAGTCAACCCTAATGTAAAGTATGGATTTTGATGATTATGATGTGTCAATGTAGGTTCATAAATTGTAATAAATGTACTACTTCAGTGATGGCAGGCAATGTTAATACTGGCTAGGTATTGCAAAGCAGAGGGTATGCGGAATCTGTTCTTTTTGTTCAACTTTGATGTGAATCTAAAAAATAAAGTCTACTAAAGAGAAAGAAATTTAAAGTGGCTTTAGGAAAATAAAAGTACTGTAATGACTTGGTTCACTGGACACTCAACTTCCACTTTGACCCTCTGGGAACTCATTAAGCTTTTGTGTCTCTCCTTCGCTACATTGTGAGGCTCTAGATACACTTTCTTCTTTTATAAACATAACCCCTCTTGCAAGGAGCAAAAACTCACGCTAAATGGTCTTCCTCCACTGACATTCTCTGGTCCTGAAGGGTCTTTCATTTCCCCAGTGTACTGGAGGAAGAGGTTCTTGCCCTTGAAGTTCTGCAAAGCTGACCTCTCCATGAGCTTTCTGGATTTCACCTTTGCACTGAGATGAATAGCATTCCCCCAAATTCATGTCCACTTGAATCAGAATGTGACTTAATTAGGAAACAATATCCTTGCCAATATAATTTATTAAGAAAGAGTCGTACTGAATTAGGGTGGACCCTAAATCCAATATGACTGTTGTCCTTACAAGATGAGGAAGAAGACAGAGTCACAGACCCAGAGGGAAGAAGCCTATGCAAAAAAAAAATTGAGATATGTTGCTACAAGCCAAGGAGTGACAAGGAAGTCACTGAAAGACCCTTCCTGAGAACATTTAAAGGGAGCATGGTCCTGCCAGCCCTGTAATTTGGACATATGGTCTGCAGAACTATGAAAGGATAAATTTTATCATTTAGTAACCTAGTTTTTTCATACTTTGCTATGATAGCCCTAGGAAACTCACAGAAATTTTAGTTAATAGGATAGGAGTGAACCCTTTAGCACTTGCCTTCATTATGACTATATCTGCACCTTTAACTTCTCCTTGAGTTCGTTCATTTCTATCTTCTTTCATGTTTACTCTATCATAATATACATTTTTAAAAAAAACCTCTTCAATTTTGGTCTGCCTTGATAGTTCTTCAATAAACTCTTTCTATTTCCCATTTCTTAACACCTTCTTTTCTTTGTAGTAGTGAATTCTGAAATTTGCTCCAACCCTCAGTAACCATTTCTCATCCAACCTACCCAGATCGAATTATTCTGATAGGTTGTTTAAGCTTTTCTTAATGTAGTTTCTTATGACTTTTCAAACTTTCTTTATCTAGACCATCTCCATCCAAACCTTCGCTCATGCTGATTCCTCTCTTCTAGTTCCGGAGCACCTGGCAATCCTTTACAGGCATCTCTCCTCTCTGTGCCTGTGAAGCCTACTCAGCTTTCAAGACTCAACTCAAGGGCTTACTCCTCTGGGAATATTTTTTCTATCTTTCTCCAAATATACGAGTTCCTTGATTTTCTAAACTCTTTTTATAATTTTAGTCACTACCACACTTATGAATCTTCTGATGCACAAATGATTTTGTGACCTCTTTAAGCCTCTCTGGCTTGATTTTAAGCTGTTTAATACCAAAGGTCATGTCTTTATAGTACTTTATATATCCTCACAGGGCTTAGCAGCGATGAGCACACATTAAAATTTAAATAAGTTCAAGTTCATAAATTACAGAGAAGTCATGGGATATTTAGCAAATAGAGCCAATGATTTTTGTTAGGCGACAATGTGCTTCATCTACTAGAATTCTCTGAGGGGGTCAATAAGCATGCGGACATAATTTTTTTAACCTTTCAAAAAGCCTTGACAAACTTCCACACCAGAGGTTATTTAAAAATAAAAATGAGTCATGATGAGATTGTGGGGAATGTTTTGTCATGGTTAGGGAACTGGCTTAGGGATCGGAAACAGCCCAAACCAACTCGTCTATTAACGAATTCCATATGTTCACAACCTCCCACCCAAAGAAAATAGGGCCCTTCTCTGAAAGGGAAGGTCATATAGAGGGGATCCCCAAATGAAGCCCAGCTCAGTTTAGTTAGTATGTTTTGAAAGAGAGAGAGTTTACAATAAAACCTTCCTGAACTGTAGAATCGAGCCAAGTTACAAGAAAAAAAAAACTTGAGGAGACTTTGGGAGCCTACATGTCATCATAGAAGTGACAGATGAGTCTGAAAGCTGGCAATGGCAAGGAAGAGCATTAGAGGAAAATGAACAAAGTTCGTTTTAGGCGGTGATGAGTTCTGAGCTCTTGGTTGCCACCCAAGCAAGAAAACCAAAACTTTGGGTTGCCTCTTCAAACCGTGTTGTTAAAATATTGGATAAACCTTTATTCAGAAGAAAGGCCAAAGCCTGCCTGGAGGAAGATCTGAGAAGGTGGCAGCTCTCAACCTCTCTCCTGTTGTCCTGAGAAATTCAGGGCAGCCCCCAAATTCCATATCTGTATCAGGGAAGCAAAGCAACCATCCTGCAGTCTATGTACCCATCTTCCAATGACTGTCAACTGTCACGTTACCTTGAACTTTAAATTCTCACCTCCTCACTCTAAGAAATAAACATTGGTAGTCCAAGAGTATTTCTTCCTGAGAAGGAAAAAGAAAATTATATAATAGTTGCTCCTTGCCACAAAATTTGTCTTGGGAGGAAAAGAGAATGCACAAATGACCTGAAAGATGTTAGTGATCAGAAAGAGAGAACTTCATTGCAGGAGAAACTATGATTCCAACAACATCTAGAACTGTCATAAGGGGCTGTGCAAAGACAGGTACAGGGCACCAGTAGCCCCATTTCAGACATCAGCAAAGACTGACAGGCAAGACAATGATAGCTGTGGGCTGTGTGTTGTAGCCTTCACAATGGTATATTTTAGTGCGGCCTTTCAAGTCTGGAAATTTCTGCAACAAGTAATCACAGAAAATACGAACATTTCAACATGTAGCCTTTCATCTTCCTATAAAAAAAGGATTTAGACAGATGAATAGGTATGAAGCTAGTCTTATTTTAGGTGTAAGCTCATCTACAGGATGATTTTGAATGAAGCAGATGACAGTGACTCCCCTATTCAGTCACTCAAATATATAAAGCAGAAGTCACACTAGACTGAGCCTCAAGTAATGATGTGCAAGAGTTGCTGTGAAAGGAGAGAAAAAAATTTTCTTTTTCTTAATTTCCTTCTATTTTTTTTTTAAAAAAAGGTCCTGCATTTCTTTTCAGGCAACTGAATATCACATTATTAGTAAAAGGAAAGAAATGATGGAAAGAAGATGCCAAATTGAGGGTGTTGAGTCCAGAAGAGGAACTTGTCCTTGGTAGGGCCCTAGGGATAAAATAGAAGCTGAATCAGGGATTCAGGAAAACGGGACAATAGCAAGAAACAGATGGCTGTGACAGAGCAGTAATGACTTGACCTTCAGGAGGCATCAGAAAGAATTATATTTCTCTCTCTAGGGCCATGAACATCTGATCATTTTAACAAGGGGCAGGAATAATCTTTCTAGTTGAAAAGGATTACATTAGTAGTCCATAAATTCTCGAAAGTAGGAACTATATACAATGACTCCTTCAACACAAGGGCCATTTTAACCTCATACAAGTTCAAGTATAGTCAGTGTGTTCCCTCCTGGGGACACCTTGTGGGACAAGGCCTTCCTCAGATTTCATGGGCCTCACCATGGGAGATTCCAGAGGGGCACACGCATGGACATGCACCCAGAAATCCTTCAGTGGTCTCCCTCCTCGCCCCATCATTGAGCTCTTTCTCCACTTTGTCCTGTGGCAGCTTGGTCAGTTTTCCATTATAGCCTTGGTTTCTCCTTGAATTTGGAGTTTTATATTTTTGCAGATTACATATTCACTGGCTAGTTGATTAAATTAACTGAATGACAGCAACTGCTCCAAGGGGATTTGAGACATCATCCAGAAATACCCAGGGGTGGCATAGTGAAAAATACCTAAATTTATATATAAATAAAACATAAAATCAAAAGGAAAACAGATTAGAAAGAGTAAGATCTATCCATGAGTAAGAACAAAAATCTTATATTGAATTTTAAAGGGTGGGCAGATGTTTTCCAGGTACAGAGGCAGGCTTAGGAGAATTCCTCACTGAGTTCTGGTATGTGGTGTGTTTGGATAACGATGGTGCTGGAGGAACCTGGGGGGAGGCTTGGGAGGGGAGGTGGTGTTGATGAGGCTGGAGCTCAGGTGGAAGCTCTGTTATGGAGAGCTCCACGGTGAGCTGTGAGGCAAGATTTCACCTTGTGGGAGCCAAAGAATTTCATGATGGGTCAATATTTTAGAAATACCTCCCCAACCACTGGGTGCAAGACAGATTAGAACAAATCATGGAGTCTGATCAGTTTCTTTAAATTCAACTCTTCTCAAATCTCCCACCATTTTCCCCAATGAACTACAGAAGTTGAGTTTACCTCTTATTTCTTATTTCAGTGTGGCCTCTTTTGAATTCTTGTCTATTGTCTCTTAGTCAAGAATAAGAATGCCACACCCCCTTTCTTGGTTCCTTCCTAGTCAATAAAAGACTGAGCTCTGCTGCTTAAGCTTATCACCATGATATTCACTCAGCATGTGATTTCCTCTTTTTCCTGTCTTTTATCCCTACTCTGTGCTGATTTCTCCTGAGCCAATAAACCATGGCCTTCCTCCACCCTAGATACTCCTTGAACCATTTCTTTCTTTCTCTCTCTGTCTCCTTTATTCCATAGTTAAGTAGCTGGAGGTTTTCAACATTCATAATCTTTATTTCTCCTCTTCCAAGTCATTCCTTAACCAACTTCAATCTGGATTTGATCCCAAATTGCTCTTGCCAAGATTCTACTCATGTCCAAATAACTATGTCCAAAGAATGATTCCATTCCATTTGATATGATTGTGGTATTTGAAACAGTTGACTACTCTCTTTTTGAAACTCTCTTCATTTATTTCCTCTTTTCCATCCATATATAAAATATTATTACTGCATCCCTGACTTTTTGAAGATTTAAAATCCTATATATTGTGAATGAACTGTTCAGGTTTCCCAGAAATATTTCTCTGGACCCCAGAAAAGAGAGCAAATACAAGGACATATTTGAGCAGAATTGGAACATGGAACCACATGAAATCACCACCAAGATGATGGACAATAAGGAAAGAAAAAGAATAACAATAGAATCCTAAGGAATATCAATATTCATGAAGTTGGGAAGAGAAACCTGATAAGACAAAAGAGGTACAATTGAAGGAGCAAATGGACAAAGGAAAAAGAAGCATAAAGAAAGCAATGGAAGAAGTATTTTAAGAGAAAAGTGTCCTGTGTTCTGGAGGAAAGTCAAGCAGGATAATAAATAAAGAGTCTACCAGATGTGGAAGTTAGGGTGCCAATGTGAGGGGACAATTCCAATAGAGTAGTGAAGACAGAAGAACGGAAGTCCACTTTTATGGGTTATGGAAAGAATGTGAGGCTAATAAATGGAGACATTAACCTTATACTTCATTTTCAAGAAACTTGAAAGGAAGAGAAAGAACAGCTTGAGGAGGTGATTGTCTCAGCCTGTTCCTGCTGCTATAACAATATGCCTTAGACATGGTCTTTGAATTGTATTTCTCACAGTTCTGGAGTCTGGGAAGAATCAGTGAGCAGACATGGTGTCCAGTAAAGGCTTTTTCTCTGCTTATAGGCTGCTGTTTTGTTGCATCATCACATGGCAGAAGGGCAAAGACTGTGTCCTTGTGAGGTAGAAGAGATAGAAGGGCAAAAAGGACAAAGCTGTGTGATACCCCTTTTACATGGGTAGTGACCTCTATTCACAAGGGTGAAACTCTTAAGACCTCATCACCTCCCAGGGACATCTTGTTACTGTCACATTGGTGATTGTGTAAGATAGATGTTTGAGGGGAACACATTCAGACCACTGCAATCCTTTGTAATGGTAGAGATAGTGGTGGTAGCCGTAGGCAATCTTTGAAACTTGTAACCTTAGGACAAAAAAAGTGAGGTGTTAATTTACACAGAGGTTCTTCATAAATACAGTCTTCATAAATGGATATTCACTGAAGAATCATTTAAACAAATCAAAGTGCTAATGTTATAGGGTTTGTTGTCAATGTTCATGATATGCTAGCTTATGGAAATATTTTCTTAGAGTCAGGAAGCTTTGTGTGTTCAAGTATTGAGGGGACATGGCATCAGAAAATGTAAAACAGGCTGGGAGCATTGGTGCACACCTGTGATCCCAGCAGCTTGGGAGGCTGAGGCAGGAGGATCACAAATTCAAAGTGAGCCTCAGTAACTTAGTGAGACCCTAAGCAACTTAGCTGAGGTCCAATTTCAAACAAACAAACAAACAAAAAAAAAAAACAGAACTGGGGAGATGGATCAGTGGTCAAATGCCCCTGGGTACTCCCCCCCCCAACCACCCCTGCAAAAAAAAAAAAAAGAAAAAAAAAAGAAAAACAACTTGATAATGTTGACATAATAGAAGTGGGCAGAAAACTGGAATCCAGAGGCTCTGGATTTGTC
Organism: Spermophilus citellus; assembly: GCF_964194105.1. NCBI lineage: Eukaryota > Metazoa > Chordata > Mammalia > Rodentia > Sciuridae > Spermophilus > Spermophilus citellus. The sequence continues at coordinate 232,747,848 of NC_138182.1, forward strand.
ACTAACCAACATTTTGACTTCTTCAGTTCTCTGTTTCCTCATTTCAAGGTCTCCTTTCAACTCTAGTAATTTTGGTTGTTCTCAAGCTAGATTTCTCTCATTTCAAGGTCTCTGAAAATATTCTCCTATGTCTTTGAGTTCTTAATAAAAAAATATGAACTTGACATTTTCACTTTAATAATTAAAAAAGTAAATTTGGGATCATTTAGAGTAAGGAAAAGCCATTTGTGCAGATTTTAACAACTGCCAGATTTTTTTTTTTTTTTGTATTTACAAGTATACATCTAGATTGGCTTTTATTTGGAACTAGGCATCCAACCAAGGATAGATTAGCTCTTTAAAAAAAATTATTCCAATTAGTTAAGCATGACAGAGAATGAATTTTGACATATCATACATAAATGGAGTATAACTTCTCATTCATCTGGTTGTGCACAATGTAGAGTGGTCGTGTAATTGTTATGCATGTAGGGTAATAATGTCCGACTTATTCCACCGTTCTTCTCACCCCCATACATCAGCCCCTTCCTTCACTCCCCTCTGTCTAGACTTTTTGATGCCAGAACAAACTTCAAGTAAATTTTAAGCTGTTGGAAAACTTCTTATGCTCCCAGTGATCACTATTTTATTTTCAAACTAATAACCTATGTCTTGTGTCTACCATTGAATTTATGTTGCTTATTACATCTGAATTAATGACATAAATTCACTGGTAAAGGAAGGGTTTTCAACTAAGACTTTTCTTTCTTAAGTGATCTAACACATTAATACTTTGATGAGAAACCATGGAAAAGACATATTGCATCAAAGGAAACTCAAGAGCTGGTAAAAAGAAGAGAAGATGGAACTTACCTCTAAGTGACATGTGCACACCTAATAAAGGGCAAAGGATGCTTCATGCTCTGAAGAAACAAAGGCTCTGCAGGAATTTGAATGGAAAAATATGGTTTGCAAATGGAATCATCACCTCAAACAATACTGTAGGTGTGTGGAACTTAAAAGAATCTCTGCCAATTGTAATCAGCATCCTTTTCACCATGAGTGAGAAAATTATGTTCCAACAGAACAAATCACTTTATTTGAATGTTTTTGGTTTGTGATTTATACTTAATTTATCATTTTACTTTGATTTGATAATTGTTCAAAAGCTATAGAGTTACACCTGGATTTATGTTTATAGATATTTAAGCAACATTTTAATTAAATAATTTGGGTTATTTGCCTTATTAGGTTAGGTAATAATTTAGGTGATTTCCTTACCTTCTCCCTTAAAAGATGTCCATACCTAAGGTTTGAGAACCTGGTATTGATTATATAGCTCTACTCATTTCCCTAATGTCTCTAAGCAAGGCATGAGAAAGCAGAGAGCATTGGTAGCATTGATGCTTTTGACACACAGAAAAGCCTGACAACTTTAGAACTTTATGGAGACAGTACACATGGAAGACTCATGTCCTCAATTCAGGAAAAAATTAGAGACCAAGGTAGCATTAGATCTCAAAATCACTTTGCCAAACTGTTGGAAGGCAGACAAAAAGAAAAAAAAATGTGGTAGGTGGTGATGGAACAAGGAGAGAAAGCAATCACACAGTACAATGTCACATTGGTTTGGAGAGTAGGCCTCTCTTATCCTTGGTTTCACTGTCCACGATTGAGTTACTGATTGTCTGCAGCAGTATTTCTACTTTATGTTTTCATAAAGTAGAAAATTTCAGAAATAAAAAAATTCACACATTTTAAATTGCACTCCATTCTGAGCAGTGTGATGAAATCTCCCACTGTCATGCTCCTTCCTGCCAGGAAGAGGTGAGTCATCCCTTTGTCCAGAGTATTCACACTGTATACGCTACCCATCCATTGGTTGCACCACCTTCTCAGTTATCAGATGGACCTGTTTGTTGCATTATCACAGTGCTTCGGTTCAAACAACTCCTATATTAATTAATAATGGTCCCAAGGCACAAGAGTAGTGAAGTACAGGAGGCATCATGGCCTAAAATATGGAAGGACAGACTAACTGTGGTACCATGTGGCAGTGCTGCAAAGAATTTAGGAAAAAGCAGTATTAGCAGGTCTTCCGTCATCCACTAGAGATATCAGAACTTTGGAGATAACAGGGAGACTCAAGGGTGTTCAAGAAATTGGATATTTCTGAGTCAGAATGTATCCAAAGTTGTGTCTAAAAGATGAATTGCAGGCTGGAGTATTAACAAATACAATAGCCAGGAGGACACGTGCTGACACATTAACAAGGGACAGACCCTTCGGAGAGGACTGCAATTCAGTTAGCAGCTTCACTGTTCAAGTGTGGAAGGAAAGCAAAGCTTGATGAAGATTGTAGAAAATGGCATCCAGTAAGAATATGAAAAGAGGTTAAACAAACTTTTCAAATTTGCTTGGAGAGTTCAAATAAAAGAATAAGAAAGCATTTCTACTGACAAATGGCAAAGGAAGAGTTACAAAATTGGTGACCCGCAGTTCCCCATCTTCTGCAAGATGGATTTATGTTTATAGATATTTAAACAACATTTGAATTAAATAGAATTTAATTTAAACTGTGACCTTCTCCCCAGAGAAATGATAGAGAAATGATAGAGATTGAAATGATAGAGATTTCAATGGGTTAACATTTAAGAATAAAAACCTTAAAGGGAGCCTGTGGAGAACCCATGGGTTCTTGATAGAAGTTTCCAGATAGTCCCTCAGGGAGCTTATCAATCAGTTTACCCAGACCCAGTCCTGCCAGAATGAACCCTCGAGCAGTAGCCATTCCAGGTACCACTGAGAGGAAGGAAAAGTCAGGAGTTGAGAATTGACTGAAGCCCACTGAGAGTGGCAGGAGTAGAGGACAGGTCTCAGTTTAGGGATGTGGCAGAGGACACCAACACAGTGTGACTTGGCGAGTCCTTCCCCCAGCCGGAAAGGGATGAGTCAATGGCTCCACGGTGGCCTGTTGAAAGGGGGAGGTCGTGTTTGGAGTTCTCTGAGTGGAAGGAGCTGTGTAAATATTAGGCTGTCTTTTTTTATTAAGGTTCACATACAGAAAATTATTTTCAGTATTTGCTAATACTTTCTACTCTGAGTGTAGAGTAAACTCCTCTAGCAGCTCCAATAGGCTCTTCTCAGCAAAGGGCTGGGGGTTTGTTTCCCACCTGCCAAGTTTCTAATCCTTGTTGAAGGTCAAATGCTTCTGTTTAACTAAAGTGTTCTTCAGAAAAAAAGCCTTAAAGTTGGGGGGGGGAATAAAATGACAGAGCAAATGTACTAAAAATTTGGCCTTTTGCAAGTTGTGTTGAAATTCTTACAAGTGTAACTTTTACAGTTTCAGCTGTTATTTAACCATTTAATGAGCAATGATCTCGCAGATAGACCTGGAAAACCTTAGTCTGGAAAAGTAAATTACATTTTGGCCTTGTTTTTGCTTCTTAGGTGACTTTTCTGAAAGTTCAAACACTGGGCACAACTCTCTGAGGAGTTCAGACAGAAATCCATTTTATGGGGATGGTTACTGTGGGAGATGTATTGGGAAAATGCTGGAAATCCATTTTATGGGGATGGTTACTGTGGGAGATGTATTGGGAAAATGTTGGAAAATGTGGCTTTTCTTATGACATTTTCTGTCTCTGACTTTGCCATGAGGAAACTCTGATGATCAATGAGTTCCCATAAAATGAAGTCTGACACCTCTTCCAAGTGTCAAGGCTTCTGAGAGGAGTTACTAGAGACCTCTCTAGGGGAGCAGGATTTCCTTTCTCATTTTACACTCAGGATTCAGGAAAAGCTATAATAACATTTTTTTTTCTCTTACCACATCTCCTTAAAATTGGTATTTTGAGTCACACTGGGGATATTTTCAACACATTCATACTTAGAGAAATTAGAAACAGTTTTGGAGTAAATTGGGCCTGCATGCTTTGAATTCAAAATAGAACAAACCTATCAAATTATTATGTTAATCTAAAACAATTAAAAATTAAATGTCTATAATCTAAAATGATTTTTGACTCCTTGAGGAAGTTTCTGATTGGCTTATGATCCCCACACATTTAAATATATAATAATAGATATTGATGAGTGATTTGCTGCAAGGCAAATGGCAGAGGGCATAGTGGAAAGAACTAGAATTAACATACTTGGGCATACCTGGTCCTTGACTCCAACTCTGCCTTTCACCAGCTATAACTTGACTGATTCATGTAACTTCCTTTGGCATTAGCTTCCCTATTTGAAAAAAGTTCATCTCTCTGCTGTGCTCCTTCTCATCAGATCCAGGATGGACTTCAAATGGTTTTCTGCCTGAACTCCTCAGAGAGTTGTGCCCAGTGTTTGAACTTTCAGAAAAGTCACCTTCAGCACATTGCTTCCTCTAACATACTCTTCTTCCTGTATCCTCTGCCGTAGTCAAGAGAGCCACGATCTACTTGGCCATCCAAGAACAAAGCCTCTGGAGCTAACTTGCCTTCCCTTTCTCCCTCCTTCCTCTTTTCCTTCTGTAATCTATCTCTTGGTCTAGCATGGTGTCCAAGCTACTTGGAGTCAGAGGAAGGAGAATCACTTGAGATCATCAGTTTGAGACTAGTTTAGGCAACATGGTGAGATCTCATCTAAAAAAAATTTTTAAGTGTTTTTTAGTAGAGCAGACCCATGTCCTTCAAAACATTCTGTCCTCATTCAGTTGGTTCCAAATTTGGCCACTGTTTCCTCTTATCTCTTGACTCTGTCCCCTTCTCTGCCTCTCCCTTCACAGAGCCTCTGCCAACAGCTTCCCTCTACTGCACTTCTTCCCTTTTCCAGGGCCAGGCCTGGAAGTAGAATATATATTTCTTCCTACATATCACTGGCCACAGTGCAGTAATACTCTGTCCCCCCACCGTCTGCAAGAAGGGCTGGCTTAGAGCTCAGTTGTGTGCCCAAGAAGAAGAAATAATTTCATTGAACATCTAGCCAGACTCTGCTAAATCATTGGTAAAGGCTCTGCTTCTGTGCCTCCAAGGGAAAACGCCTGCCCCTCTTTCAAGCCTTGGGGCTGCTTTGTTATAACACCTCTAATGGGAGGCTGTTACGCCCATCACTTTTGTGTTCAGCTAAAAAACTCTTAGCGTCTTACCTTCATGACCTAGTTCCTGACCAGCCCGGGCTCAGAATCTCTCTGCTGTCATCTTACAGAGAAAGGAAGTACTGTGCTCACTCATGTCTCCTTACCTGAATACGTGAATCTTTTTTCCAGCAATTTATTTCCCACCTTTCTGTGCCTAAACAATCCCAACTGTCTTTAAGATTCTGCTCAGGGATGGTCATCTGTTCAGTGCCTTCTGTGTTCTTTACTACCATAGTCCTCTGGTTTCTCATTCCCAGTCTGACACTTCTAAACCACCTTGACTTTTGAAAAAAGTTCAAGACATGTCATATCTGACTGTTCAGCTGTCTGTCATCCACAGCTGACTTTGAGGGGACTCATCTTTGTGTCACATTTCTTGAAACACAGGAGGTGCTCAAAGCTAAGGTCAATGATCTTAGAGAGAATGGAAAAGAGGGAAAAGAAAGGGATAGAGAGAGAAATGGGAGAAAAGGGAGAATGAGAGAAGAAAACAGAAAGATAACTGGTGAAAATTGGACTTACACTTTGTCAACTAAGAAAAAATGATCTCCAAGGTCATAATGAAGAATTTGGATTTAATCCTTTGGGTAATGGGGAACAATTGAAGATTCTTTGAGTAAGGAGGCAAACTTTGCTATTATTTGTAAAATCCTTTCTTACTTCTTATCTTTCTCTTTCTGTGCTAACCTGTGTGAGCCCAGAGTTAGATAGCATGTGAACTTTGTCTTTAAGCTTCTTATAGTCAATAAAATAAGATATCGAAGGAGACAGTAAACTGTAGCCTCCCATTAGAGGTGTTATAATAAAGCAGCCCCAAGGCTTGAAAGAGGGGTGGTGTTTTCCCTTGGAGGCACAGAAGCAGAGCCTTTACCAATGATTTGGCAGAGTCTGGCTAGATGCTCAATGAAAATACTTCTTCTTGGGCACACAACTGAGCTCTAAGCCAGCCCTTTTTGCAGATGGTGGGGGGACAGAGTATTACTGCACTGTGGCCAGTGATATGTAGGATGAAATATATATTCTACTTCCAGGCCTGGCCCCTGAAACCTCCCAAGGTTTAGAGGAATGGAGGTAGAGTGAGTTGAAAAACCCAGAGGGATTCTCTTACTTGCTGGACCCAAATTAATCACAGAAATGATGGCGGTGACAGAAAATACAGTGTTCATCTACTACCAGCCTTATTTTATTGAGATAAGGAGACAGGCTCGCAGAGATTAAATGACTTGGCTATGCTTCTGAATGGATTCCCAGAGCTCTGGGCCCAGGAAGAGTTTGCCTCATCCGAGGAATTGCTGGCTTTATTCTAAGCCTGGGGTGGTCAGTGAGCTCTGATAGAAGTTAATTATCAAGTTGGGGCTGGGTTTGCAGCTTAGTGGTAGAGTGCTAGCCTAACATGTGTGAGAACTGGGTTCTATTCTCAGCACCCCATAAAAATAAATAAATAAAATAAAGGTATTGTGTTCAGCTACAATTAAAAATGAAAGTAAAAATAATAGTGATACTCTTCTCATTAAACCTTTTTTTTTTTTTTTAAAGAAGTTAATGATCAATAGCAATGATTAACTAGTTACAGGCGATGGAACAATGATCACAGTTCCTAGCTGGTTTTGCATCTTTAATTTTTTTTACTTGTCTTCCTCTTAATCCTCTCCTTATTCTTCTTTTCTTCTTCCCTTTTCTTCCCTTAGTCCCATTTCTCATGTTTTCATATTTTCAGCTATTCTGCAAAAAGGCCAATTATAAGTCACGATGACAATATGCTAAAAATTCTTCCCAGGACCACCTATTAGTGTCGCTGTAACTCTTCTGGGGGTTGGGCAAAATCCCTGAAAGTAGGCTTCAAGCCTGCCTCTCTAATGAAAGGCACTCTGCCTGCAGTCTACAGAGAAGGTAGTGGCTTCCCCTAGGGGTCCCAGCTTGCTGGCCCTGCTCAGGGATCTAAGGCAGGGAAGATTCTGCCACCTGCACTTCCAGATGGTCTAAAGAGTAGTTGCTGAAGAATTTTGGTTTGAGTCCTCTGTGTCCCGCTTTCCCAGACTCTTGAAGGTCCTGATTGTGTATGGGGTACCCAGCACTCTCAGGGTCTCTCATCAGTCATCCCTGCTTACATGTGCCCTGTATTCAGAAAGCTACCCCAAACTCTCTGTGTACTTTGGAATGACATAAGCAGATGCTGCAGTTACTTCTTTTTATTATATAAAAAAATGACTTCTAGGTAGGCAGACACGTGTGCCGTAGTATGGTGCTCTAAAGAACAGGCTGCGCCCTGCTCTGAGTTATTTCATGTTGTGTAGAAAAGTTGTGTTCAGGCTGGGACTCCATTTGATAAGCAGCAGTTTGCCCTGAGTTACTATATTCTGAGTGCAAGCACTAAGGCAGAATGACTTGGTAACTTGTCTGGGCAAATAGGCAACCATCAGATGTTAGACACACAAAATTTACCAGAAAAAAACAACCCCCCCCCCCAGTTGCACAGCACAATCATAGGGCACAAACCAAAAAGTAAATTTATAGCAGTAATAAAAAATTACCACCTGTGAACCTATTGAATTAAATCACAGGCATAAGGATGCATTGGTATATCAAGCCCATGTTAGAGAAACCAGGGCCCTGAGTTTATCAATCATACTAGACCAACAATGATGTAACCCTCCCACCTGAAACATAAAAGAAGGGCACCTAAGATGTGGAATGTCATATTCATAGACATGTCATTAGACAACATGGTGAAAGAGTTGAGATGGACAGTGGACAGGCAACTCCTGACTGTCCTGGGGCTTCAGCTCAGCATGATTTGGTACCACCCATGGAAGCTGCCCGCCATTGGGATCTGTTTCTTGAATAAGTTCTGTGCCTTGAACAACTTCAGCACTTAGATAGCTCCATACCTTGACTAGCTCCAGGACTTGACAGCTCTTCACCTTGGGTTCACTTTGGGTTGTCAGCCTTGGGTTCCTTAACCTTACCTGTCCACCTGACCTGGCTCATTTGTATCTGTATCAGCTCTCTGCCTATGCTTTCAGTTCTGTCTCTTTAAATCCTGTGGATGCCTTAACCATTTCTCAGCTGTTCTGTAAATTATATATCATTGTGTGAACTGTGAGGTGCAACTTAAGTGTTATAATCAAGCTTGGAATGGGCTGTGTGCTATGTTGCTTGCCTGTAATCATAGCTGCTCAGGAGCCTGAGGCAGAACACAAGTTCAAGGCTAGCCTGGGCAATTTATTGAGAGCTTGTCTTAAAACACACACACACACACACACACACACACACACACACACACACACACATATTCTGGGGATGTAACTCAGTGGTAGAGCACCCCTGGGCCCAATTTTGGTACTGAAGGAAAAACAAAGATTGGAATAAAATTTAAAAAATTGTGATTTCCTTGCTATGACTACCAAGCAAAATCAAAAGTACTCAATAAATTAAAGCTAACTAAATTGATATACTTTGTGATTTATTGTTATTCAATAAATTATGACATTCTGAAAAGATAGTAATATGCGGGGTCAATGTTAATGTCATAACTCACTCATGACAGGGGCACTAATCAAGCAAAAGGGTCATATTTGATTTTTACGGGCCTAGAGAGTAGGGTTTGGGATTATTTTATGTATCCCCAGCAAACTATGACCCATGGACAAAATCTGATCACAGGGTATTTTTTTTGGTAAAGTTATTGAAACAAAGACAGAAAAATTGGTTTCTGTGTTGTATTTGACTATGTTTGCATTACAATTGTAGAGTGGCATGTGGTTCAAATCTCCTAAAATGTTTACATTCAGGCTCTTTATAGAATAACCTTCTGGGCACTGGACTCCTATAATATCTGTTCTCTGACTAGCCCATGTGTGCTGGGCTCAACTCTCAGCCCAGAACTTTGTAGAATCAATTACAGGCTCTGGAAACTCTTAGCCAGATTGATCACATGTTGCTGTAATGGCAGTGAGCAGATAGACTAAGGGTAGGGCACTTGGAACTGGATTTGCCACAACAGTCACTGCTTGAGACTGTGACTTTAAATGATGAAGTGGTTGTTTATTGTATGTGAATGGGTAACATACACAACTACTATTATTCTGCAGGTGAAGTGGGTCAGATTAACTGGTGATTTGATGGTTGAGTAGGGTGTAGTGATGGGCAATGTCTAGATTGGATTTGATATTTGAGGACAGGACCTGAGAGTCCAAGATAGAAACCTATCAAGAGTGAAGAGAAGAGAATAATCATCAACTATGTCAGTAAATTATGATGACAGCAATGTGTTCACTCAACAAGCATTTATTGAGCGCTTCCCATGGACCAGGTCTTGTTCTCAATTCTGGAGATACAGGGATGAACAAAACAGGCAAAATCCTGACTTTATGTCATTTTTTCCCCCTGGCACTGGGATTGAATCCAGTGAGCCACATTCCCAGCTCCTTTAATTTTTGAAATTAATTATTATTATTTTTTAAAAATGTTGATACAGTGTCTCACTAAATTACTTAAGGCCTCACTATGTTGCTGAGGCTGGTCTCAAACTTTCGATCCTCCTATCCTGACCTCCTTAGCCACTGGGTTTATAGGTTATCTCCTATGATCAGCAGCTGATAGAAAAGATCAGGCTAAGGATTTCCCTTCAAATAAATCACTTTACCAAATGACTTTCATTGCAATACAAAAGTAAGACTCAGGGCTCATTAACACTGAGAGAAAAGTCAGGAAAAGGAGATTTTTGTCTGTTTGGCTCACTACTCTATCTCCAGGACATGGAGCAGGACCTTGCACACAGTAGGTGCTCAATAAGTAGTTTGTAAATGAACACGTTGCCATCATCATAATATACTGAAACAGGCAATGAAGGATTTGTTACAGGCAATCCTTCTTCTGTTGCAGGCAATCCTTAGTAAAAGGTGTTTTACTAAGACAGACCACAAACAGAACATATAAGTAAAATATGTATATATTGTGTTTCTCTAGTGTGCTAGAGAACATGATTGCTAGGAAGAAAAAAAAAGTTGAGAAGTGAGATATGATGTGTAGTTGTGTTTGGGGTTGGAAGAAGCATTGATACCAGGGCAAAACTCTTTTTTTTTTTTTTAAAGAGAGAGAGAGAGAGAGAGAGAGAGAATTTTTAATATTTATTTTTTAGTTCTCGGCGGACACAACATCTTAGTTTGTATGTGGTGCTGAGGATCGAACCCCAGCTGCACGCATGCCAGGCGAGCGCGCTACCGCTGAGCCACATCCCCAGCCCCAGGGCAAAACTCTTGATAAGTCAGAATAAAAGGAAGCATGTTAGTTTTTTCATGGGTCTCTTCATTAGCTTAATCAACCAAATATTTCAAAAATTATTGGAGAAAGAGAGAGACATTAAGCATTAGCATTCTAAAAACGTTTCCAAAAAGTAGTTGCAAGCCACTTTTCTGATAAGGGTTTAATGTCCAAAATTTATAAAGAAGTCTTACAACTCAGTAGCAGAAAAACACATAAACCAATATAGAAAATAGATATAAAGGACTTGAATAGACTTTTCTCTAAAGAAAATATGTAAAAAGTATAGGAAAATGTGTTCAACAGCATAAGTCAGGGAAATGCCAATTCACTTCATAATCATTAGAGTGTCACTTCATACCAGTAAGGATAATTATTTTTGAAAAGACAAGAGATAGCAAGTGTTGAAGAATGCATGGAGAAAAGGGCACCCTAGTACACTCTCAGAGGGAAGTAGTTAAGCATCATCATTTAGGCAAGCAGCATGGAGATTTCTAAAGAAATTAAAAAACAAGTCTACTCTATGACCTAAGAGTCCTTCTGGATATATACCCAAAGGAGATGAAAATACCTTCTCCAGAGGATATCTGCACTCCCATGTTCATTGCAGTATTATTCACAATAATCAAAATACGGAGGCAACTTAAATGCCCATCAGTGGACAAATGAATAAAGAAAATGTGGTATATGTGTGTGTACCTGATGCCACATTATTTACAAAAGGAAGAGCTGCTGCCATTTGCCACACTATGCACTGACACAGAGGAAATGATGCCAAGTGAAATAAGCCAAATGCAAAAAAAAAAAAAAAAAAAAATTGCATGATCTTGGGCTGGGGATGTGGCTCAAGTGGTAGCGCGCTCGCCTCGCATGCATGCGGCCCGGGTTCGATCCTCAGCACCACATACCAACAAAGATGTTGTGTCCGCCGAGAACTAAAAATAAATATTAAAAAATTCTCTCTCTCTCCCTCTCCTCTCTCACTCTCTCTTAAAAAAAAAAATACATGATCTCACCTGTATGTACAATTAAAAAAGAGAGAGAGAGCTCAGATACACAGAGATAGAGAATGAAATGGTAGTTACCACAGGTCGGGTAGGGAAATGGATACCAAACAACAGGATAAACAAATCTAGAGCTCTAATGTACAACATGAAGAGGACTAAGTCAGTAAAATTGTATTCTATTAGGTATTTTTATTAAATGGGTATATTTTAACTGTTCTTGTCACAAAAACATTGTGAGATGATAGGTTAATTCACTTCACCATAGTAAACTCTTTACTATGTATCCCATATAATTAAGATGTGAACCTCAAATGTACACCATAAAACTTATTTTTTTAAAAAAGCAATTCACAGACAATACTTATCATCTCAGATCCTTGACAAATACATCGTACAAAAAGGAAATGAATAAAAAACCGAATTGTTATTACAATCATTTTCAAACCAGTGGCACCTTTAGAAGTCAACTGCAAAGTAATAGTTTAACATTTCTGAATGTTAAACTAATTGATTTCAGGCCTATTGCAGCCATGGCTACTGAACTTGCTTATTGGTTAAAACAAATTCAGGATCTGCCTTTCTTGACAGCTTTCAGGCATGAGTATACGGTTCCCATAGTGTTAAAGCTCCACACAATAAAAGTCCAGGCTATAAATTTTGCTGTGCTACCCAGCTAAATGGACGCTTTGAGTGGAGACAGACTGGCGGGAGCTGAAGTAGTTATAGCTTTGATTGACCGCAGCTCTATCATTCCATCCTACTGAGAGTTGTGAGCAGTGTTGAGTGTTGAGTATGTTGATGGGCTGCTGTGCAGAGTGGAGACAGTGCAAGGGATGTCTAACTTTGGTCAGTTTGTAGACAGCACTACTGTGACTTAGTGTGGTTATGTCCTGTGTGCACTAGGAGCCAGGAAGGGATGAAGGAACAAGTGGTTTGCTAATAAATCTGTTGAGAAATTAGTTCTCCCTGACCCTCATTTATTTCCTGGAAGTCCTGTAGAAGTGTCACTAATAGGAATTCACTGGAGAGGACATGCAATTTGTACTCAATGCAACTTTTAACCTGAAGCTCAATTGATAACAATTGCTTTGAATAGTCCAGACTTGGGGTATTGCTACTGGTGTTTTGTTTGTTTGTTTCCCTGATGCTGAAAAAGCTCGAATAAAGCTGAACTAAAACAAATAAACAAAAATTTAATTAAAAAAAATCAACTGCAGATGCTTAGGGATGAATTGAGTTCCACACTGTGGTTAGAACATAGCTCATGTCCCCACAAGAATTATATTTTTTCTCCAACTTCAGGCCTCCTCATTTGAAGGCAAGAAATATATGATTGAAATCAATAAGATTCCATGGCTGTGAGATTTTTAAAAATACATATTATTCAGTCTTGTTAGTTAGTTTATCACCAGCATTCATTTGGTATGTTTTTATTTACTTTGATGTTGGTAAATCTCTTCTAATGCTATAATTATGGGAGTAAGACTCAATATGTTTTGCTTAACATCTGCGAGAAAAATGCAGTGTTTAATTTTTTTTTTAATTTGCAGCTTGGAAGAGGTTGATTAATCTGCTGGTCGAGTCATCTGTTCTATCTTAAGTTACACCCATTAGAGGTTGTAAAAAAATCTATCTGTAGTTAACTCAAAAATTTGGCGACTAAATCGCTGTCTGGATCTGTAACTACATTAAAAATATAGTTTTACTTTACAGATAGTGAGGATTTTTCTAAATGGTACATGGGACCACATTCTGAATGTCCTTATTCACTTGTCAGTCTCATGATTTGCAGTCATTTTAGTCACCTTGTGTCATCTTGGCTTGTGGGACCACACTGCGTCAGAATTTTGGTATTCAGTTTTTAAAAATTCAAATATTTGGTTCTGTTAACTCATATTTGGAAAATCCTTGGTTTAACTGTCTTTTGAAGAATGATCTCCAAAGAGGAAGTGTGTGTGGATAAACATGTGCTTCTCCAGGGAGTGACATCCCTGCCCCTTGTTTCCTTTATTAGTGCTGTTGTGCAGGTGGACTTTATATCAATCCAGAATTCCATCAGAGCTGGTGAAGCCAAGCCCAGGGGCAATTACCCCAGAAAGTATCAAGGGGAACTTGTCAATGTCACATTAAGTTTTTAAAGGCATGTGCCTGCTGCACATGTGGATCAAAAAACACCTAGAATTGTATAACTTCACAAAATTTTAACATGATTCACTTCTTACAAGATATTTATGAAGGAACATGGAGCTTAATTTTCAGTTTAACCAGGACTCCAAGTTGAAAATAATTAATAATCACACAGAATTGAAAAATAAAATGAATATAAGACTAGAATGTGGAGACTAGGTTGAATGAGCACCCAGACAGAACATCAATATCCCTCGGGAGAAGAGAAATGTTCTATTGAGTACCAACCATTTAATTTATTTTCATGTTCCAGTGGGGGAAAAAAATCTGGAAGCCAGATTAAATTCATATCCCATTAGCAGATATCATGTTTATCTCTGTGTATATTATAGGTACAATGAGATTTTAATAATTTCAAGTGTCTTTTCTTAGTTCTGATAATAAGAATGCAGTCAGTTCCCAACTTCCCAAATAGTAACTAAGATGTAGATGTACTGATCACATGGACCAAAACATTTCCTTTGTCAAAAATGTTGCTGGATCTGGCATCCAGATTTAGCAGGTTCAACTAATCCCCAGTTTAATAAAGGTAACAGCCCCTCTGTTCCAAGTTTATTTTAAAAACTTTATTTATTTTAAACACCCAGACAAATTTAATGCACATATAAATATTGCAGGGTATTGTTTATAGCATTTATTGTGACCCTCATATTATCTGAAAAAATATATAAATATATCTTAATTGGAAATTTAGAAATCTTGTTTAAGTAGATCATAAAATTTATTAAAGAAAGAGTGAAAAAATCAAGTAGAAAAATAGACATACAATTGTGAAAATTGTACAGTAAATTAATTCCTTATGTGTTACAGCATGTTCTTTCTTAAGCAGATAAAGATTTCAGATAGTGACAAGTTTTAGTTTTTTTTTCTGAAAATAGCATTCATTTCATTATAGGTGGTCAGAAACTCTAAAATACCTCTTGGAGCACGGTATAAGTAGACATTTCATTTTTTTGCAGACTTCTTCAGTTTTCACATATTTTCACCCTCTATTAAAATAAAGTACATTTTAGAAATAATATACTTTAGATAGGATCCCTATCTTCCATCTTGCAACCATCTGCAGAATGTAAATATAGTAAACTATTAGGGTGTCTACCCAAAGATCCCCACAGGGCCCAGGCAAATGGTGTTTGGTTGACTGGAGAGAAAGAATGAGTGACACAGAAGAGGACTTCCTCAAATAGCCCTTGGGGTCACGCAGCTGATCTCAGGATGCTGCTCGATGGGCATTGTTCACCATCTTTAAAAATGATATCGCTTGAGTGAACCTAAAGAAATGAAGGCCTGTGAGTTAGTACAAATGCATATCTTTGTTAACTGAAGGTCGACTCCAGGGGGACAACCAACATACTAGCTTAGAGGTCAATGTGTAGCTTCTAAATCTCAGTCCAATTAGGTTAACGTAGCTTGTACATGGCTTTCTGCTACAGGCCTGGGCTGGTGACTCAGAGGCCTTCTGCTGCTAACAGCATCAGTTTGAAGGGTTTGATAAAGGACATTAGAACATATATCCAGTGCTAGAGCCAGGGTGCCTGATGAAAAACAGTGTGCACCATCTTTACTGTCCCTTGCAACACCAAAGTCATTATTAAATTTCTCTGTCCCAAATTGGACCTGTTGAAAGTATCTTGAGCAATCCCAGTCTCTTTTACCACTCCCCAAACTAATAAAACTTCTTTATAAAAATATTTGGTCCACTTTCTGCTGTCATTTCTGAATTTAATTTGCTATGGATTTTTGCCTCTAGACCTCACTTTTGGAGCATAGTTGCAGAATTTAATTCTTCCAGAATTGGGTGCAGGGTCCAATAAGATGCTCCCTAAGATCATGGGATATAAGTTTTGTGTTTGGACTCCCTGTGCTTTAGAGAGAAGGTAGAAGGCAGGGACATAGTGGAGGCCTTGAAATTGTCCAAGCCAAGTCTATCACAGCAGGAATGCAAGCAGGCACTGACCCAGATTGGGTTGAGTGGGACTGAAAGACACGTGTTGGGATGGTGGAAATGCTAAAAAGTTCAGAGAACCACCTGCTTTTAAAGTTCAAGTGCAGCCCGGGGTGAAAGGACAGTGCTGACAGGGTAAGGCATCTCATGATGTGGTGTTTAAATTGTGAGGATCTGCTGTTGAATTTGGTAAAATAAACCTTGCATTTCACAGCTTTAGAAATTAGACTTTATAGGAGACTTGAAAATCCAAAGACAAGGAAGTTCAGTAGGAAAAGCATAACATAAGAGGTCTGGATTATAATGTGGCACAGTCATACTTACTCAGTATTGGATTTTGGGCAAGTCATTTAGCCTTCTTAGGACTTATTTTCTTTGGAAGTTAAAAAATGACCTATGATGTCTCTATTAGCTCTAATTTTTTTTTCATATATTTTTCTGACTTATTTTGCCCACTACTTTTCAAATGGGGGAATGCAAAACAAATCTGAGTTGTGAACAGGGATCCTGTGATTGGCCGCTACTCCTCCTCACATCACTACTCTTGGAAACATCATACCTCCCAAATTGCCTGCTAACTAAAGCTTGTGTATTTTCTCATTAGAAAAGTATCCAGGTAAATAAAAATAGATGAGCACATTTTGCTCAGTTGAAAAATTCTTTAAAAAAAAGTCATTAGATGATCAAACCAAAATGTAGACGCTTAAATAAACTACTAGATAGGGTGTTAGATTTTGTTTGTTTGTTTGTTTGTTTTTAACAGAAACAATCCCCTTCACTATGCATATTGTTAACTGTTTTTCAAATTACACAAAGAACTTCTGATTTCTAGTTTTATTTCTAGTTTTATTGTTTATGATGATTAAACATCATCATAGCCCTAACAAGTAAAAAAACAAGAAAAAACAAAGTGACCAACAACACTTCTTAGTTATGCAAGAGAAGTTGGTCATGGGGCAACTGCTGTCCTCAAAACTGGAAAGACAGGCTGATACAGAGAATCACAAGGTACCACAGCAGAAACCTCCACAGGAACCAGGGCAAGGGTTGGAAAACCTGGACTGCAATTGATGAATTGGTAGAGATCAGGTGGACAAGACTAAATGTTAAAAGCCTCAGGGAAGGGCTGGGCATGTGGCTCAAGCGGTAGCGCGCTCGCCTGGCATGCGTGCGGCCCGGGGTTCGATCCTCAGCACCACATACAAACAAAGATGTTGTGTCTGCTTAAAACTAAAAGATAAATATTAAGTTCTCTCTCTCTCTCTCTCTAAAAAATAAAATAAAATAAAAGCCTCTGGGAAACTCACTCATCAGGGGCCCACAGGAGCCTGACTTGATTCTTATGGCAAATATTGGAGAAAAGTTACCTCACCCCTCTTCAAAATGGGTAGGGAAAAGGAACTATTTTAAAACATGCCAGACAATGTATTCTTTTTTTTTTTTTTTAAATATTTATTTATTTTTAGTTTTTGGCGGACACAACATCTTTGTTGGTATGTGGTTCTGAGGATCGAACCCAGGCCCCACGCATGCCAGGTGAGTGCGCTACCGCTTGAGCCACATCCCCAGCCCCAAGACAATGTATTCTTAACAAGTCCTGCCTTCAGAAAAATTACTTAACCAGAGCTTAACCTGCTGGGTTTATCAGAGCCTAACTGACCCGGGGGAAGTTAAACACCCAACTCTTGCTACATCTAGCCTTCCATGTAGGAGAAGGGAAAGAGCTAACTCTAATTGGACCTCCATAAAGTAGTTGAAAAATTATACAAATATCATATAATTATGTACATCACACAACTATGTGATCATTTAAAAATTCATAATTATACAATTTCTCCTCAGTCCAACTCCCAACCTTATTTCCATACTCCAGAGCCAACCACTTAATGATACCTTATGTGTAATTCTCAAACCATGTTTGATTCATATACATGCATGTGCCTAAAAATGTACATATGAATTTTTGATATACAAATAGAATCATGTTAGATTATGGACAATCCTTGAAAGAAGCACAGCCATCATTTTTTAACAACTCTTGTTTTATGGGCAGCTCTATCTTTCAGGAAGATGAGTTGAGCAAAATTATTGAATTTTCATATCCTAGTTTTCTAAGGATTTGTGAAAAGTTTATGTTTGATTGGGCAGATTAAAAAGTATATGTTAACCATTGTAGACAATGGTTCCTGGACCTTAGTGTATCAATTACTTTAAACTATGTTGTGAAATTTTGAACACATAATTTTTATTCACCATATCTTGTTTTCTTAAAAGTCACGGATGTCACACCACATTGAGGCTTTATTCTTGGTGACATGGAGTGGGGAGCTTTTGTGCTTAGGAGCAAGGCATATCATAAATTCCAATCTGCTCCAACTCAACTACAAATCTGGATTGGTTAGCTCTATCTCTTATTCCCATAACATTATGGGCATATTTTTATTGTAACAATCTTCATGCTACCAAATTAACTGCACAAGAGCTAACATTTGTCTCTGCTTCAATCTGCCCTGTCCCAGCACATTGAATAGTGAATGTCTGGTTCATCAGGTGCTTGTGTTCAGAGATACTTACCTGACCTCATCCTTTGTTACACTGGGAGCTCTTTGGTGGTATGGACCACAGTATCATAATCTTTAGATTTTCACAATTGGTATTTAAATATGATTGGTGTTCAAATTTATTTGCTTAATATTAGATAAAAAGAAAAAATTATGAATAAATAAAAGAATAAGGAACAAATAAGATATACTTTTAACAGCAGATGTGGATGTCATTATTGAGCAAGTAAACTTGTCTGGCTTTCAATTTGCTTTGGGGCCTGACTTACTTCTCCCTTGGCCTACTATCTATTCCTTGCAAAGTAAACTGTGGGTCCTTCAAATACATAAGCTTTACACAGCTGCTCTTAAACGAACTGCTCTTAAGTAACCATCACATCAGTAATGCTCTATTTCTAATTTTTTTTCCAAACTGTTTTGTATACAATATGCCAAAGGCTCATGTTTCACAACACAAGATATGATCATTCTCATTTCTACATCCTTTAGATTTCTTCTAAAAATTTACTATGTATGTGTGAGATGTGGGCACTTGCATGTGTGTATCTATGTGCAGGTTTCCATTTTATTTATATAGTTTATTGTATATAAACTATATAAATAAAATATATATTTATTTATATAGTTTCTGCCAGTTAGTGGCTTCTGGATGAGAATAAGACAGAATTAAGGAAGTACGTGAATAGATTCATCAGGAAATAGAAATTCTTTGCACTAAAAATTTATTTTAGTATGAAATAATTTTCATTTCCTACCTGCTCTACAATTCTCACTCCCAAGAAGTTGCTACTTGAGAAACTTTCTCCACTTATCAAGAATAGTTTAAAAAGTGTTTCCCGGCAGTGTACATGGCCCCTATCTCTAATTGTATTTGTGAGAAACAATTGCTTCTATGTTTAACATGTTATTTACAAAAGACATGTACAGCTGCCACTCAGATCTAATTTGTATAAATGAACCAAATTAAGTTAATCATACCTCCAAGGAAAGGAACTGGCACTTTAGGTGTCATAGCAAATAGATGACATATATTTAGATTTTTAAAATATTGACACTAGTTTATGAGTTTTTATCACCACCTTTATGAATATCTGTGGTTTGGGGAACTAGCTATTTATAGGATTCTGGTTGAGTTTCAAGATCCTGACCAGAGGCTAATGTGGGATTAAGCAAGAATGATGGGGAAAAAAATCTGAATATTTAGTGAAGACAGTGAGGTCATAGTCTTTTAATATTTATTCATCTCATTCTATAGTTTATGTCCTTTATGAGTTCATATGAGCTCTGTGATTTGTTAGTGTAATCAATGTGAGGGCACTAAACATTCATTTCATAGCAATTATATTCTAACCATGCTTATAATAAGAAGTAAAATAAGTAGATTTTAAATGACACTTAGGCTAGAAAGGGTGAATTTATTTGTTGATTTTCTGGGTCCGATTCAAAATTTTCTCTTCCAATTTATTGTAACAAAATAAAATGATATATGTAGTATATGTCTTATGATATATTCAATGCAACACAGGCTAGCATTTTATATTCTACCTAGTTCTACAGAGTGAAAGTAGAGTTAGCTGAAGTGACTGAAATTAATGTTGTATTTTGTTATTTGTTAAGCTAGTTTAGGAAAAGTGCTGTTGTCTTATTAGGTATGTCTTAGAATTCCATGATTACAGTGAACACAAAATTTAAAGCACTTGATGATTAACAACTATTGAAGGATTCTTTCTTAGGGACATAAAAACCAATCAAGCTCTGGAATAGTTAATTTATGTTGGAAAATCTTTGAGCACGGTTGCCTTGTTACAGATTTAGGCACCACATTCATGGTAATTGGTGATACCACATGCACAGAATAGTGACTACAAACTTCATTTTAACCAACAAGTCAATTCTTCATTTCCACTCTCCATTTCCTGGTACCAGTACAGTTGTGTTTTTTGTTGTTGTTGTTGTTGCTGCTGATGTTTTCTAAGTACCTATTAAACAATTTTTTAAAGGCCAATTTTCTCTCTTTATTTGTTTTATATGCCTCTGGGTTAAAAATTAAAATTTATGTAGATTCAAATGAAGATATGAAGGACTTAGATTTTTTACAAGTTACCAGAATAATCAGTCCATAACAGTTGCCTTCTTATGGTCTGATTATGGAAGGTATCTGTGTGCATTATAAACTCATGTGTGGGGGTAGGTCCACTTAAGTCTAACTCATTGGTATAGTGGGGATGGGGGGAGACAAGGGCAGGAGGGGGTAGAATTCAAAGTGGAATTTGAATTCCATGAATTCATGGTCAGCAGATAGAAGTGGTATTTTTCTGTTTAAGAGACCTACATATAACCTCAAGTCCTGAATGACTGACACATTTTTAAACAATGAATGGCCCTTAGTTTTGGGGTGACAACTCAAAGAATTAACCAACTTGGGACTGCAAATTCCACATAATCTCAGAAAGTCATGAAGTCAGAAAGGATGGACTGAAAGGTTTCATGTAAACGTATTAGGCTGATAGAGGCCTGGGTTTCATCTTGGTTTTAGAGTCATCATCGTACGTGAAATCTTATAGGTAATTATAATTAGAGTCTTAGAATCATAATAATCATGCTCGTAATAATGATCTGGAGTTTGGATAATGCCTAAATCTTCTTTCAAAATGCTTTCACATCTTCCTCACTCTACTTTCTCCAGTCTCTCCAAGGACAGTAAAATTAAGCATGTCCATCCCTGCCTTACAGATGAGAGAGTGAAGGCCCAGAATGGTTGTTACTTGCTCTGTGCCATGAATGCCAACAGCCTAGTGGTTAGTGAGACCCAGAAAGCTCTCTGATTTCTTTTAGAAAATGCCATTCTATGCACAAGTCCTGCACTTTTATTTTCTTCTTTTTACAAATGTCAGGAGGATTTTTCAGAGACAAACTCTCCAGATGACCACCTCTCTGGATTGGTCTCTGTTATTTCACAGGAAGGACAGTGGGTGGGCGGCTGCTAGAGGATTTGTATTTGACCACCCCTTTATTAGACCCCCAAATATACATTTCCTGTTTCAAAAAGAAGAGCCTGGTTCCAAGAAGCGGGGGTGGGAAGGAGTTGCTGAAAAGAAAGTTAAGCATCTGTCTTCCACTAGCCACATGGAATAAGTCTCAGGCGTCAGTCCTCAAGCAGTTGCTGGCCTTTTCCAACGAGTTTTCTGTGGCAAATAGCTCCAAATGCTTTACAAAGGGAATAGCTTGCAGATGTGGGTATGATAACCTGCAAAGCATGACTTAAATATAGTAATTGTCTCGAGCCTGCTCTTAACTGTGGCGACAGAGTTTCTACTATGTCATTAGGGAAGGAATTACCAAGTCTTGGAACACATTGAACCAAGCTTCAGGCATCAGCTGTCTCTTCCGTGTTTTTTAAACAGAGTTAATTGGCTTCTAACCAAAAAGATTAGGGCATGATATTAAAATATTAATAGGAAAGAACTAAGATAAATGGAAGACAATGGTATCTAAAAGTTAAAAAACCTTTTTTGCTTTTCTATTATTATAATAACCATTGAGAAATAATCATCTTATCTCTTTGTGTCCAACTCATTGTCCTTTAAATTCTAATTTTCTGATGTCTTCCTCAGTGAGATAACTTCAGTTTTAAAAAGGTGAATGGTTTTGCTTTGCAGAATTTCTTCACTAGCTCACATTCCCCAATTCTGCCTAACAGAGTCAAGTAGAAGATTTGTAGAACTTTAAACATGAATGAAGTTTAGAGATTATTCAGTCCTATCTCCCACCTAATGAGGAGATGCAAACTCTATGTGGTGGAACAAGTGCTACACATCTTTAGACTTTGCTTAGTGATATAATCACCAAGCACTATTGGCCTCTTCAGTCATGCTGCATATAAATCATGGTTAGCTATTTCATTATCTTCATTGATTTTTCTCTAAACAATATTCCTCCTGAATAATTATTCCCAAAGGTGAACACAGTACTTCCACTGTGGTCTGACTAGACCAGAACACAATGAGAGCGTGACATACATTAAAACATATTATCAATGCAGTCAACAATTACATTAGTTTCTTGGCAGCTATTCTGCTCTTGTGACTCATATTCCATATAGGACCTAGGTTATTTTCATATGGCAGGCAGCAATGGAGTTTAAATTGAGGGTTACATCAATGCCCCAACTACCCCCAAAATATCTCACCACTAGAATGTCTGGTGTTACAATCTCAGTCTACGTGGTCTGACAGTCCTCCGTTACAGTTACTTCTTTGACAACTGTGGTTAGGGGGATAAATTTAGTCTAGGATGCTCCCATTAGGATGTTGGAAATCATTAACACATAGAGGCAGAATGGCTTTAGCAGTGCTTCCACAAATATTGATTGCTTGCCATGTGCCAGGTATGTTTTAGGCACTGGGGATATGAACAAAAATGAAACTTCCTGTCCTAATGAAGCCTATACTGTAATGTGGGAAGATAGATACTATAATAAACAACAATGAAATAGATGATAATAACTGGTATGGAGAAAAATTAGAGTAAAGGAGAAGAATGGGAAGTGATAGGAGAAAAGATGCTCATGGTTTGAAATGAGGTGGTCAGAGAAGGTCTCACTTAGAAGATCAAACTTCAGTTAAGCACTGATGGAGATATGGGAGGGAGTCATATGGAGTTCTAGTAGAAGAACATTAAGGTGGCAAAGCAGCAAGTGCTAAGGATATGGATGCAGCACAGTCAAGGAATAGCCAGATCAGAGATGGCTAGAGTAGTGAATAATGGAAAAAAATTAAGAGACGGGTAGGGAGATATGAAAGATGAGATTGTATAAGCTGGCATGCTATTGTTACTTGGTGATTAGTGATTTTAAAAGAATAATATCAGTGAAATGGATGAAGAAGCTCTGATTGCAGTAGATTTGAGAGAGAATGGAGGAGACAAATTTGAAATGGCAAGTCTAGCCACACCTTTTAATGAGTTTCGCTACAAAGAAGAACATGTTATCTTTTCATCACTGTGACAAAATACCTGAGAAAAACAATTTAAATGAGGAAAGTTTATTTTGCCTCACAGTTTCAGAGATCTCAGTCTATTGTCAGCTGACTTCATTGTTTTGGGGCCTTTGGTGAGGCAGAATATCATGGTGGACAGAGTAAAGCTGCTCACTTCATGGCAGCCAGGAAGCAGGGAACTGGGGTAAGGGACTGAGAGAAGATATAGCCTTAAAGGACTTGTCCCCAGTAACCTACTTCCTCCAACTAGACCCCACCTCCTGTAGTTTCTGCCACCCCCCCAACAGTGGATTCAGTTATAAGCCTTCATGGTCCAATCACTTCCTCAGAGCCCCAATTGCTGCATTGGAGTCCAAGTCTTCCACATATGAGACTTTGGGGGACATTCCAGATCCAAACTACAACAAAGAACAAATTATAGTATAGAATATTCTATAGAAATGGAGAGCTGTCGTAAACATAGCTAGAGGGGGAGGTGATAATAATTATTAGTAGTAAATAATAATTATTAAAATTATGTTGTGGTTCTGGCAATTGAACTTATGGCCTTGTACATGCCAGGCCAGTGCTTTACCTTTGAGAAAAATCCCCTGCACAAATTACTATTTTTTAAGATAAGAAAATTAGAGCATTTTTTTTCCTTGATGGAAAGAAGATGACTTGGGGGTGAGGAATTTTCAGTTAATTATTATCATCAGGATCTTGAGTAGATAAGACTCAGGAAAAATAACTTTGATGGGAGAAAAAAGAGATTCATTTTTAGACTGTATGAAATGGGCAACTGGGATGGAATGGGCAGCCATTTGGTAGCCAGGTTATCAGGATGCCAACATAAGCCTATTGGATGTGGACCAGAGGATCGATAGGGGAGATAGTGCGAAAGTGGACCCTAAAGGCAACTCTTAACCTGACCTCCTCAAGGGGACAGCAAACTTTACCCTAACATATCTTAAATCTAATTTCAACTTTTTTTTGGGGGGGGGGGATTGAACTCAGGGGCACTCCACCACTGAGCCACATCCCCAACCCTATTTTTGTATTTTATTTAGAGACAAGGTATCACTGAGTTGCTAAGCATCTCAGCATTGCTGAGGCTGGCTTTGAATTTGCCATCCTCCTGTCTCAGCCTCCAGAGCTGCTGGGTTTATAGGCATGCACCACCATGCCCAGCTTTTATCAACCAAAATATATTTATGTATCTCCTAATTTCAATCTGATTTCACTTCTTGTCCAATTCACTTCTGTGAATTCACTTCATTTCCAAGATACATGACACAAGGTGGTTTTTTTAGTTACATAGTTATGCTTCTGCTAGTGTTGGCTTTTCCTCCAACTCCTTATCTGTTATTACTTTTCTTTTGAGTTTAAATGTGATTGGACATAAACTGCACCTCACCTTTCTTACTCTATCTCACCTGAGACCACCTAGGTATCCAGAGCTGGGATGCCTCTTAATAGGTGGTTTACTGGCCCATTTTTCCTCCTTGTGAGAGAAGAGAGCATATTGTATCCATGCACTTGTCACACACCCATCCATCCATCTGTCCATCCAATGAATATTTGATCTAGTATCCACTCTGTTCCCAGCACTTGGAGACCAAGACAGACATGTCACCTGCCCTTAAGAATCTTACACTGTAGTGGAGATGACAGATAATAAGCAAGCAAAATAGAAACTCAAGTTATTGTGTTAAGTATAATGAAAAGGATGCACAGAGTAACAGAGAAATGGAGAGTGGTCAGGGAAAATGTCCGTATTTATAACCCTTTTATTCCACCAGTCAAAAAGTGTACTCCCATCCAGAAGTAGGTGAGGGGATGGGACTCTGTTTGGTGTTCATTGTATTATTTACCCCTAGATGCTCCAGGGCCTTCCTGTGTGAGATAAGAGTGATATTTGAATAAATGCTTGTGTTTATCAAATCTGAGCTAAGATTATGAGAAGTTAGCAAGAAGAGTTAGCTAATAAAAATGGATTTGGGCAGTTGCTGTATTTTTCCTCTGATCACTGAGACAATCTGGCATCCCATGGAATTCTTTTAAGTCTCTGTTGGCTCAGGAGCTCCGCCCTTGGCATGAGGAATAAGAGAGCACTGGGTTGAGAGTCAGAGTAGTCAGCATCAAGGTTCAGCCTTAGGGGATAAGGGAATGTTAATTGAAAGTTTAGAAGTGACAATTGATGGTGAGCACTGCATGTCTGACCAGAGGATTTTAATTACAAAGGGGATTGTGAATTAGCCTAACTTGATGACTTGTCCATATGGGCATTAACATATTGATCCCCACCCCAAAGTTATGTAAGTACAAAACCAAACTGACCTAATTGATCAAGGCCAGGATTCATAATTCAACATCCAACACATTAAGTAATGCTGAGGGGAAAATAAACCTTGCATAACAGATAACAAAATGTCAATCAAAATATACAGCAGTTTCCAAGATATATGTTGGAAATTTAAATACGGAACAACAGTTTTGCCTCAAATAGAACAAGAGTCACATAAATGGCGTGAAGGAGAGGAGTAAGGGAAGAATACTTTGAGGGATAACCTCTTCTAATCCAAGTTATAAATTCCAGAATCCCTG
This sequence comes from Spermophilus citellus, assembly GCF_964194105.1. Lineage (NCBI taxonomy): Eukaryota > Metazoa > Chordata > Mammalia > Rodentia > Sciuridae > Spermophilus > Spermophilus citellus. The sequence continues at coordinate 232,773,491 of NC_138182.1, forward strand.
CATGTGTGGAGGTTGAAAAATACAAGTTCTTTCTAAGCACTTTCTATCTTTCGGTGTACTTTATACTTTTTCCTGAATAGGACAGAGCAAAGATTTTCAGAGGATCTGCCTGACTTAAAGAATGAATTTAAGTTCAAGTTGTTCAATATTACTTACCAATCAATAATTTATCTTCAACCTTTCCCTTGAGAGCCACCCAATGCAGTCGGGGCTTACCCCAAAACAGCTGGGTTAGAGAACAATGAGTGAAATCAGTGCCTTTAAAAGTTCAGTTCAATCTACCTAATCTAATCATGGGCTCACAGTGGGTCCAATTACCCCTTCCTGCGCAGTGAGGTTTAAATCTCTCAGCTGCATTTCTACTTGGTTCCTTATTTCATGTAACTCGTGTTATGTTAGTCTTTATAATGGCCCTAAGCCTTAATCACTCCCATCTGTTCAATATTACATGGTAATTTGGTAGTGAAAGAGTACTAGGCGAGAAGCCAATTTGATTTTAGTTCCTAATTAGCTGTGTGACTCCAACAAGATGGCTCATCTCCCTCTTGGTTTACGATCTCCTTCTCTCTGACTTAGCTTTTTCTACTCACTTTTTGACCTTCCCAGTTGACAGGGAGAGAAGGCAGCCTCTAGGAGGTTGTTCTGAAACTTCACATCTTTGGGAAAAGGGAGATGTCCACATTTCATCCGAGACACCCAACCCTCTTGTGTTGGGATCTGCTTTCTGACTACCCAGAATGATAGCAGGCATGTCCCGGCTCCGACCAAAGTCCAGACCCTCCGCCTGGCTCTGAATTCAGCTCCTTTCCCTTTTCAAATGCTCCTCTGTCATCACCTCCTCTGACATCAGCTCTCACCTGAATTAGTTCCAAAGAACACAAAAATGCCCTGATTTCTCCCCTAAATCTTCTCTTGTTCCACATACCCTGGTAGTTACTGCGCCTTTCCATAGCTAGCCAAGCACAGTCTGACTTCAAGGAGTTGTCTACGTGTGCTGTCTTGCAAACCATCTGACATGCAGCAGGGTGGCTCTGCTCTGCCAATGTGTGTCCCCTTTCTCATTCTTCTCAAGTGCCAACTCTACACAACTTCATGTTATGCAAACAGTCATGTTATTTGAACTTATATTGCATTATTAAATCTAAAGAGCCTTAACCTATAAGAGTTGATATGATTATAAACATATAATTTGATTGTTTTTTGTAAAAATTGCTTTGTATGTCCTAGAATTATTAATTACTCTCTTAAAGTCTGCTTAATTTTCTATGTCCCATTACTGCTTTCCACCCAGTGACAGAGTGTTTCTGTAAACCCCCTTGTGATTCTGCCCATACATTAGGAACATCTGTTCCATCTTTCTCCTGAAGACCTCCCTCTGAGAACTGCCATCCTTGTCCTCTAATCTGAACCTGTTGGACTCTATGGACAGTTACTCAACTGTCATCTGGGGACTCCCTCAACTATCACTTGATGACATAAGTGTGACATAAGAAATTTTACCTGGCAGTCATTTGTGGATGTATTGGAACCAGGAGAGATGGAAACAGGAAGACTTATTCAGGGGGCTTTTGAATGTGCTCAGGCTTGAGATAAGTAGAACTTCAAATAGATGCATATGGTTCAGTAATAGTATATCCCGAAAAGAATCCTTTTCCCTTCTTCTCCTCCTTTTATTCCTCCTCCCCCTTTCTTCTTCTTCTTCCTGTATTCATCAGAGTTCAATCACATGAGGAGTCACTGTGAGTGTTTTGAATAACAGATTTATTTCCTAACTAGATCTTAACAATTGTGGGAGGTTAGGGGAAGTTGGAGGTTGGGTTCAGGGAGGCACCTCCTAGCTGGTCTGAGAATCCAGGCATGTCCAGCCACTTAAGTGAGATGGGAAGATGGGAAAAGTCTGGGTGTTCAGCCTCAGGTCTGTTGATGGATTTGGGGATGCTGTAGGGTCAGCATATGGAAGAGATTCTGGGGAACAAAGGAGAGCCAGGATAAGCTGCATCTCAATGGCATCTATGTGTCACTTCTAATAACCCCCGTGGCCTCCAGAGAGCATTAGCTACTGTTCTTCCTTTGTCTCCAAAATTTCATACAAGTACTTCTTTGGGTCATTTAGATGAGGGGAATACAGTTCCAGCTTAATCAAATTCAGAGCTGATTGTTATGGATTGAATTGTGTGCCCCACCTCCCCAGATTCATATGTTTATGTCCCAATCCCCAGTACCTTAAAATGTGGCTGCATTCTAAGTGTCTTCAAGGAGGTAATAAAGATTAGATGAAGTCATCAGGATGGACCCTCACCTACTATGACTGATTTCCTTATAAGAAGAGTTGATTAGGATACAGAACCAGAGGAAAGAAGATGTGAAGTCAAAGAAAAAAGATAGCCAACGACAGGCCAAGGAGCGAGACCTCAGAAAAAAATTCAACACTTTGACATCTTGATCTTTAAATTCTATTCTGCAGTATTGTGAGAGAACAAGCTTCTTTTGTTTAAGCCACCCAGCCTGTGGTGGGTGTTATGGCAGCCCCAGCAAATGAAATGATCTATCAGCACAAAGCCTTATGGTTGCATATTGCTGTATCTATGGAAAAGCATTTCCATGCATTAACAATAGCAAACACTGATAATCATAGCTAACATATAATGATACTAGGTGTGAGGCAATGTTCTGAATACTAATTTAATCCACATGACAGCCCTGTGAGATAGATACTATTCCTGTCATCCTCATTTTATAGAGGAAGAAAATAATAAAACAACTAATTCAATGAACTTGCTTAAGTCACACAGCTCTTATTATGGGTTGGATTGTGTGCCCCACCTCCTCAGATTCATAGGTTTATGTTCATATGCACAGTGTTAAAGCCAGGGGCAAACCCTGCAGGCTAACTCACTACTGCTTGCTGTCCTTCACCTTTTCTGTCCATGTAGGCACCTGACCTTTCTTTCCCCTTGTATGGTGTCACTCTCCTCACACACACTTTTCAGTTCAGTTTTTCCCCCTCTCTGGGTCATGAATCTAACTTCCCTGTCCTTTTGGTGGATTTCTGCTTTTGCTCACAAGGGAAAACTACCAGGGAACCTGTGTATATTCCCGTGGCACACACAGGCCATGTGCTTCCCTGACCAGAGCAGGGCTTCGATGACAAGTCTATAGTCCCCAGAGAAGAAAGCTTTTTTCCAGAGCGGTGGCTCATCATATGGCATGGCATTGTTCAGAGGGTAAAAAGGAACTTGTTATAAGTTGAATTTGTAAGTCACTTCTTGCAGTGGTGAAGAGTTCCCCAGCCTGAGGTCATGTGATTACTCAGCAGATTGTAGTCACCAGGATTGTAGTTCTAGAAATCACATGTTTCTGAAACTTAAAATGTACTAGAATCTGTTTAAAACGATAAGGTATGTTTCTTTGAATATGTCAGGGATTTCTATCTGGTTCCAAAATGGCAGATTAAACTGCATTTGGAGCAAAGAGGAAGCAGGTAGTCATTGGAAATAACCAAGTGAGCTCATAGAAAAAGAAGACTTGCTTGCTGTTGTCAATGAGATTGAGCTGTAACTACTTACACCACTTCCAGAAACAGTGTGTTCTACCTGGGGCTACTGAGTGGAGTGAAATCCTTTTATGACATTAAAAACACACATTTCCTTTGCATTTTGAAAGAATAACCCGACACTTTTCACTGTCACATAACTTACTTCAATTAAAAAAAAAATGTTAGGCCAAGACTGTGTAAGAAGTTGAAATACAACAACAACAACTAACATTTAAGGAGTGCTTGCTATGTACCAGTTCCTGTTCTGAGTGCTTTATACAGAGTTCTTTAAATGCTCACAACACTTAGGAGGTAGATAGCATTTTTAATCTTCATTTTACTGGTGAGGAAACTGAGGCCCAGAGAACTTGAAGGAAAAGTGAATAGTTGAGTTGGAAATTGGAGTGTAGGCTACCTAACTTTAGAACCCTTGCAATTTGGAACTTCTATGTGGTCTACTTGGAGAAAGAACTATGAGAATGAATAAAATAGATTATTTATTATATTTTAACTGATAACACTTTACTTCTTGTTCTAAACCCATTCTATGCGTGGCAGGTCCTGCTGCAGGAGGGCAGGAAGGAGGTTCAGTGGGGGGTGGCCAGACAATTCTTTCAATTAATTATAAAAAAACACTCTTTTTCTTTGGACTCTAGTTAAGAAAGTTGAGTCCTGAATGTTAGGCCTGAGGTAGTCTTGAGAATCTGGGTGGGCATGGCAGAATGTTAGATTAGCTTATGCATACAGAGTACATTCTCCATTGGTCAGCTATGCAGGCATTTTATGTAGAAAGCCAGCACAGATGCCCTCAATCCACTTAGAGTTTGGCACCCTCCTCTAAGCTACTACTGGGCTCTTTCCTTCCTTCTACTATTTAGCTTCTTAAAAAAGCAGCTGTGTGCTGGGGCTCTTGGTCACAAGCCAGGGAAGCCAGTTCTAGTGAACTAAAGCAGAAAGGTTAATCCCTTGCAAGATTCCAGAGATCTCACAAAATGAATGGGAAGTTTCAAGAAAAAACATGAGAAAGCAAGCTGGTCTCCAGGGGGCCAGGAGCAGAGGACTCTCAAGACCCTGCTACAGGAAGACGCTCAAGGACAACACCCTGGCCAGGCATAGCCACACACTGCTGGCTCTCGTGGACTTGCTCTTTTCACATGGTAGACTCACTCATTTCAGAAGTTGTAAAGGTCTGATTGTCTAAAAGTAGATCCTTTGTCTGTGAAAGCTAGAAGGTTATGATGGATTGGAGAGGCTCGAATGATTTTAATAAATTCACTTAAAAATCCCTTGACTTTAAGGGAATGAAACCAAGTGACTCAGAGTCTGAGACCAGGGTCTGAGACCAGGGCCTCATCTCCTAGTGAATATGCAGTTCCTTGATCCTGCTCTTGGCCTTACAAATTCTGGTGGGGGCGGGGGAGGGAAAAAGTGTGTCAGTCAGCTTTCCATTAGCATAACAAAATACTTGAGATAATAAACTTATAAAGAAAAGAGGTTTATTTTGAAGGCTCCTGTCCATGATCTGTTGGCTCCATTGCTCTTGGGCCTGTGGTGAGGCAGAATATCATGGCAGGAGGGCATGGTAGAGCAAATGCACTTACCTTATGGCTGGGAAGATAAAGTAAAAGAGAGCAAGGAGGGATTAGGGAGCCCACAATCTCCTTCAAGGGCTCACTCCCAGTGACCTAAGACTTTCCAGTAGGCCCCACTTCCTAAGGGTTCCATACTTCCCAATAGCACCATCCTGGCAACTGAACCTTGAACACATGGGCCTTTGGGCAACATTTAAGATTCAAACGACAGAGAATGGTTGTTGCCTGTAAAGGAAACCCACTCTTGACTTCCATGGGCTTTGCCATCCTGCTTATCCCAGAGACAAAACATGTGCCTGGGAAGGAGACTGATCCAATGGGGTTTGCTCAGCCTTATTTTCTTTCTAAATCTCTTATGCCCTATCCCACATGTTATTGTAGCATAAAGGATAAAAGAAAAAGGGAGGTGGTCTGATGGATTTCTCATTTGTCAGTACAACTGGCAAAGAAAGGATGCACAATTATTTTCTAGCTGGTCTAGGATCATTACACTTTCTTAAATCCTGACTTCGATGGGATAGAAGTGTATAAATGTGTAAAGAGAACATGGCTGAGCTATAAAATGTCTACCCTTTTTTAAAAAAAACCATGCTGTAGATCTAGGGATATAGTTCTGTGGTAGAACAAATACATGTTCTCTAGCATGCAGGAGGACCTGGGTTCAGTCCCTGGCACTAGAAAACACAAAAAGACTGTAAATGAGCAATCTGAATGGAAGGAATTATTACAAAGGTAAGAAAGAGGTAAGAAAAGTAGTTATTTTTACTCTGTCTCATACTCATTTTGCCTCTAAGAAGTTTGGAACTGATGTTCTGGCCTTCGGTAGACATTTTAAATTTTGTAGGATTAAAAAATACTAAACATCTTTTCCTTGTTCAAGGAAAAATGCATTAGTATTTGTCAGACTCCAAATACCACATATAATGACTCTCCTTGGGTTGGTTAGCTAATATTGATAAAAGTGGGCATTATGGTAAGTTAATCAACATTAAGAAACTAGAGCAAATGAGGACAATGATTTAATACAATGAGGCAAGAGCGAGAACCTCAGACCATGTGAAGAAAGGGTGTTTCATATGAATGGGTTCTTTATTTAATAGGCAACTCCACACCCCACTTACCTGGAATTATTTTATGACAGAATTTTGGTAAAACTTCTCTTTTTTGTTCTAGAGTTTACTTCAAAAGTACTTAGGATGAAAATAAAACCGGAATTTACACTAGAGGTAAACTCCAAGGAACATAAGGGCTGGGCAGGGTGGCACACGTCTATGATCCCAGAGGCTCTAGAGGCTGAGACAGGAGGATTGCGAGTTCAAAGCCAGCCTCAGCAATTTAGCGAGGAACTAAGCAACTTAATGAGGCCCTGTCTCTAAATAAAATATAAATTAGGGCTGGGGATGTCAGTTGTCAAGTGCCCATTAGTTCATTCCCTGGTACTACCCTCCTCCCCCTCCCTCCCCAAAAGGAACATAAGGCCAGGACTGGCTTCATTGTGTGTCGCCTCTGTTTTCAGTAACACTGGGCCCCAACTGGGAAGTCCCCAAGTTGTATATAATAAGCCATTGTTGCTCTTTTGAACTTCCTAGTACAGGTGAACAAAAGCCTCCACATTTTCATTTTGCAATGGGCTTCTAGAAATTATAATATTGGTCTTGCATAAAAGCTGTATCAATACAGGCCACACTGGAATAGAATTATTGTCTTAGAACAGACTTATAGAGGACAACCTTATTCTGTAAGTGGCCATAAAATTAATATTTTAAGTTTTATGAGCCATACAGTCACTTGCCTCAAGTACTCAATTCTGATATTGCAGCTTAAAAGCAGCTATAAGGGCTGGGGATGTAGCTCAGTGGTAGAGTGCTTGCCTAGCATGCATGAGACTCTGGGTAGCTCCCCAGAAAACACGCACAGAACTACTAGAGACAATACATAAGCTAAGAGGTTTTATAAGATCTATTTACAAAACCAAGTGGACTGTAGTTGCCCACCCCTTGGCTAGACAAATATTCTTAATGTTGGGATACCAAGAACACTGTCCAGGAGAAAAATTGGTGGGGTGGGCAATATTTTACTACCCTTAATATGCATGGAACACTTTCATAGTTTTTTCTATAACTTAACTATCCATACCATGACTTTCCTAATAGTTGTTATTATGCTAAAAGTTTGTGTATACCAGTGCATTTTATAATCCTATCAACTTCATGAACTATGAATTGTCAGCATCATTTTGCAAGATTCAGAGGTCAAGCAACTTCACCAAGTCACACTGCAAGGGGTTGAGAACACAGCCAATATGCTCACCAGAAAAATATATTGTATCACCTGGTGGGATGTATGGGAGGCAATTAGCTACAAGTAGTATTTGCAGCTAAGGACATAGGTGAATGGTTTATTTATTTATTTAAAATATAAGTGATTAAAAGACTTGAATTCAGCCTTGAAGTAACATCTTTCTCACTCACTAACATTATGTTTTCTTTATGGAGGGAAATTATAGTTTAGAATCTTTACTTGCATGTTCTTTCTTGGTACCCATGACAGAGGATTATGCAAACCATCCTGCCAGCAGAAAACTAAGTTAAAATTGTCACTGAAGGTTTCAGGAATTGGAAGATGATAGAATTTGAAGGATGTTTGCAAGTGAATCTCTCTGGGGGCCCGATGCTAATGACTAAAATGCTGTTGCTGTTCCTTTCAGGTAGTCCCCACTCCATGCAGACACCCAAGAGAATCTTTATCCAGCACATACCCTGAGCTCCCCATACCCTCTCTTCACAAACTGACAAACCCAAAACAAATCTTAGCTACAAAATAAATTTTAGCAACATGATTATTTCTCCTCCTCCTCCTCCTCCTCCTCCTCCTCCTCCTCCTCCTCCTTTTGTACCAAGTATTGAACGCAGGGGCACTCGACCACTGAACCACATCCTCAGCCCTATTTTTTTTGTACTTTAGTTAGAGGAAGGGTGTTGCTGAGTTGCTTAGCACCTTGCTTTTGCTGAGGCTGGCTTTGAACTCGAGATCCTCCTGCCTCAGCCTCCTGACCTCTGCTCGGGTTGCAGGCTGCGCCACCACACCCAGCTGATTTCTTGTTCTTAACATAGGATTGTCAATTCAGAAGAATAATGGAGAGAGAAGGATGAACTCAGAGAGAAGCTTCTTCTCCACTTAGAATTTAATCATTGCAATAGGGGGGAAAAACAGGAAAAAAAAATCACCTTCCTCATTTGAGCTGGAAAGAATGATGCAGCCCCTGGGATTAGGGAAAGGAAACCCCTCTGCCTCAGGTTGCCTTTGGGTTTCTCAAGTTCTAGAAAACTACCTCCCAAAGTCCAGGGAGGGCTGTTGTTTTGTCTCCAGCTGTCTTTTCAGCTGTGTGACAGCTTAAAAAAGGCTTGTCAGTGTTCTGATACCAGTAAGGACCAGGAGGGTTCAGGGCGAGAGGTGTGCCAGTGGCATCAAAAGGAAGTGAACGTTGGGCAGCAAGAAGAGGAAAGAGTCTTAAAATTCGGCAAGTAGAAATTCACATTGAAAGATTTTTATGTCTTTTTTCCCTCTAGTTACTCAACTACCATAAAAACGATACAAAATCCGGCTTATTCCCATAAAATTTTGAGCCCAGAGGTCATTTATAATATCATTAAAAGAAGGGCAATATTAACTCAGCACCTAAGATAAAAGTGAGAATTGGCCCCTTGGTGGGGGTGAGGTTGTTACCATGGAAATGAGGATCTGTTTTTTAAACAGTGTTTTGTTGAGTTGATAGAACAATGATTCCAGATATTTTTAAAAGTCTTATTTCTCCCACTCAGAAATAAGCTGACACTTAAAAATAGGCCACTCAGTTTTATAGAGAAGCTTGTTGACAAAACTAGAAATGAAGATACATAGTTATTCCTTGGTATCTATGGGGTATGGGACCCAGGATTCAGTCTGTGGATGCTCACATCCCTTAGACAAAACTGAGCAGTTTCTGCATATGACCTATGCACATCCTCCTGTGTACTTAAATCATCTCTCCACTGCTTATAATACCAAGTATGATGGGAATGCTATGTAGATAGTTGTCACGTGGCATTGTTTAGGCAATGAAGATGTGGGGGGGGAAGTCTGTGCATGTTCAATACAGTTGCGACTTTTTTCCCTGAATATTTTTGATCTATAGTTGGTTGAATACATGGAAGCTGAACCCAGGGACATGGAGGGCTGGATGAGTTGTGACTATGTTTCCAAGTGGTTTCCACGTGTTGAATTAAAAGACACATTAGGTAATATTAAATGGAAGGCCAAGTAAGTCAAGTGGACATCCACCAGTCCATTATCACGTAAAGAAGTGACTCTACTCTACGGTATCCCAGGAGCAGGGCTGGCAGGAGACTATTCCCCACTCAGAAAGTCTTTTACATCTCCTCATTTTTACATCTTTCTCTTCTTCTCTGTTTCCCATTTCCCTTTCCCTTTCCTCTAGCCATCAACGAGTGCCTCATACCTCATAGCATGTTTTCCAAGAGGCAAGTAAAAAAGGCCAAAGGTACAAAGTGGATCCTGTGAAGCAATTAAAATGACCTGTTTTCTGTCATTTTATTTCAGAGAAGCTGGCTGTAGTAAAGGTTCCTTGTAAGGAGTGGAGATGATGACAGTTTGGTGACAACATGGGGGTGGGGGTTGTGGAAATGGGAGGAGAGCCCTTGCCCTCCGGCCTCTCCACCAGTTATCCAGCACCCACTTAAACAATCTGTCACTTGGACCATCCTCTCTGTCCTGCCTGAGGTCATGCTTGAAGATTGTGTCCCCAGCTAAGGTGGTAATTATGGGAGGACAGGAAAGAGAAGAATACAAAGCCTGGTGGCACTCCTTGAAAACCCTACTAGGTAGTCTTCTAGATCATCCTTGGTCCCTTGGGCTATACATTCAACACATGGTCAAATAGAGATAAAAGAACAAAAAGATCTTGAGTCCACCTGGGAGAGAGGCCTGAGGTGAGCAGAGAGAGCAGCCGTCCGTCTGCAGACCTGAGGACAGATGTGTCCAGAGGTAATAGGCTTGTTAAGACTGGATGAGAGTCATTTTGGAAGTGTCAATTCTGAGGTACCTAAGAAAACCATTCTCCTCACTCTATGACCACACCCTTGCTTGATCTGAGTATCCTCTGTGTTAGTTATCTAATTGCTGTTTTACAAATCGCCCCGAAACATAACAGCCTAAAAACAACAAGCAGTTCTTATCTCATAATGAGTCAGGAGTCTGGGTGCAGCCAATGTGAATCTAAGTCCTTTGGTTCAGGAGCCCTTGCAAGGCGGCAGTCATGGTGCCAGCTGAGGCTGCAGATTTCTCAAGATTTGAGCCAAAGACCTGTTCCAAGCTTGTGCACTGTCTCATAGACCTCAGTTCCTCTCTGATTCCTGGCCAGTGACCCCAGTTCCTTGCCTCTCACAGGACAGCTCACAACCTGGCAGGGACTTCCCAGTGACCCAACCAAGAAAGGGAGACAGTGAAAGCTATCTAGAAGCCATGGATACTTTGGAAGACAGTGAAAGCTATCTAGAAGCCATGGATACTTTGTTACCTAATCTTGAGAGCGACAGATTATCCCATTTGCTGTCCTCTACTCCTTGAAAGTGAATCCAATCCATGGTGAAGAAAGGGGTTTCTCAACGGCAGAAATACCAGGAGGCAGGGGTAACTGCATCATTTTAGAAGCTGTCAACTTGATAATCAATTGTGGTCTTCAGATTTAAGTCTAAATTACTTTTAGTCGCCTTCAAAAAACAAGTCAACCCTCAAAGGGTAAAGATGTACTGTCATGTATCCTTAAAGTATTAAACATCTGACTTTTTAAAGAGGCTGTGTCGTAGAGACAATACCCTTTGGATGTGCAAAATCTGGTGACTGTGAACCTTACCAGTTCCACTCATCAGATTCATTTTGTTGCCAGGGGAGATTTTTTTGTATGTTGGTAATAGCAAAATGTAATATTCTCTTTTTCAAAGTAAAAATATGTTCCTTGTGTGATCTAGATCCTACTAAATTCTAGGGCCTTGGAATGAGCAGGAAGGGCACTGAGTTTGGTTATTTGAGCCTCTCTGAAAAGGCAGCAGAGATGTGGGCACTGAGTGCAGCCTTAGCTTCTGTAGGCTGGCCCCAGCACAGTGTCATTGTGCTCTGCATGTACAGCATGGAGGGAAAGAGACCCAGGACCAAGGAGGTAGAATGTGACTTCAGGGTGGCTTTGCCCACTTTGCTTTCTGTGAAGACTTGGTTGCTTAGAAAATGAGATTCTTTTGGTCCAGAAGGAAGAAAGTTCATATTCAGAATCTTGGAGATACTGTGCACCAGGGGAAAAACTGTATCATGGTTGCTCAGTGCTCCAAGTGTTGGTGGTATGTGGCTCAGCTGCAGTCTCTTTGTTAGAGCACCACAGGGAATGCAAAGTGGAGCGTCCCTTTTAAGAGAGCTGATAATCTCTAATTCACATTCTATGACTCCACCACAGAAATCCACTCCCTTGTGGAGCTCTAGACTTTGGCCTACACCCAATTCCCTATTTCATCTAACTTGCTCCTGGTCTTAGTTATTAAGCCATAGCTTTGTTCTAAGTACAACTTGTTGCAGATTGGGTCTTTTTACCTCTAACTCTAAAGATAAGTTATACGTTAGCAAGAATATTAAGGGGTGGGGTAAGGTAAGAAGGCAGAAAGTTTAACTCATTGGTGACCAGAGCAGGCCTCCAGGATTATTCAGTCAGAGGAAAGGAACAAGATCTGGGTGGCCTGATTGTCTTTATCGCATTTGAGTAGAAAGGACATGCAGAGGGGACCAGGAGGAAAGACCCAGAGCAACTAAACTGTACCTAAACACTTTTGTTGTTCGTATAGGAAGCTGTATCCTGAGAGGGTCTTCCGATCTCCACTCATAGACGAGGGGGCTGAAAGGTTAGGGCGAAGAGACTTAGCTTGTTGGAGGGAGTGGACTGACCAAGTGCTAGGGCTCAAATATATTTAAAGTACTTTTTGGATATACTGTATATGTAGAAGTTTCATTTCAAGTAAAGTGTGTGTGTGTGTGTGTGTGTGTGTATGTGTGTGTGTAACTGCGTGTGCACATGCAAGCCCTGGGTTGGGATTTGGGGTTTGCCTTGTACTCATTTCTGCTTAAGACCAATGTAGGGAGTTCCTCCTGAAAGTCTATAAGCTAGTTATTTCCCTTGCAACACAAGCCCATAAACACAAATTTGTGTTTCTTGCCCCGTACGCTAGAATATAGTGCAGCACAGAAAGTCAGAATTACCCAAATCTACTCCTAATTCCTGGCACATCCCTTCCTAACACCCTGAACAGGGTTTTCTACAAGTCAGCTCTTGCTCAACATCCCACTAAACATTCTCCTGCTCAAGGTACCACAGTTCCTGAGTTTGAAAAACACAAAGTCTTAGGAAAAAGAATCTGCTTAGACTCTGTCATGCGTGTGACAGGGAAAAGAAAAAGGAAAAAAATGTGAAAGTCTGTGCTTTCATGGTGATAAGATCTATAAAAAGAGACATGGCTCTTTCTTTTGCCTTTATTGCATTTTCAGTTTGTATCATTATTAGGTGTTCAGAGTACATGATGAACTAATAGATTGTTTCAAGAAAAGCAGAGACTAATTTTATTAAAAGAACAGAAAAGCTATGATATTTCCAGTCATTATCTGTTTTTCCCTAAATGTGTTACAAATATAAACAGGAGGTAAGTATGGGAAGAAAAAGCAATCAAGTTCTAAAAGGAAAGGCAAGAGAAAAGGAGGCACCTAAAATGTAGGTCTTGTCATATGACTACCTTCACACCTTGACAAACACCCCTTTTGTCAATTCTTTTGCATAAAGAAACATTTGTTAATAGTGCAAAGTTTACATTAACAAAGTTGTTCAGTAATATGAGTTAATTATTGTCAGAGTTCTTATTGAATTTTTGGCCCAGGTTTTAGACTATTTACCAAAAGTTAGGCCTGGCACAAATTGACATGTGTAAACTGACCTAATGTGACCAATTGCAGTAGGCCACCGTGACATCTGGTTGTCAGTACAGACGAGGAGAACTTTGGGTTCAGACTCTGACTGAGAACATGCCCTCTTCCCAGCGAGTGTGACTTGGCTTGGGGCCTGAATGAATGTTCTTCCTTAGAACTGGCGGCAGAAACTTGGGAACTGAAAATCCCATTTGGAATTGATCACTCAATTTTGGGCAAAACATAGTTCTAACACAAAGTCCTCTGAAGAATATGAAAGTAAAATTCATTTTTTCCCTCCATTAATAGAGAATTTCAAATTTCTAGAGCTTAATTCCAACATTCAATGTAGAATTAGAATTTGGCATTCTCCAGACTTTTGCTATTTCTCAGAGAAGTGGTACTACTATAAATGCTGAGGGAAGTGGGATTGAAGGTCATGATTTTATTCTTTAAAAGTCATAGTAGAGGATAGGAAAGGCAGCAGAATACAACAGACACTAGTATGGCAATATGTAAAACAGTGGAAGTGTAACTGATGTGATTCTGCAATCTGTATACGGGGTAAAAATGGGAGTTCATAACCCACTTGAATCAAAGTGTGAAATATGATATGTCAAGAACTATGTAATGTTTTGAACAACCAACAATAAAAATTTAAAAAAATGTCATACACTCTTATAGGAAACTGAAGCACACTCTGTACACATTGCAAACCAATAGGAGAGAATTGCTTCAGGGTTCCGGTGGATCTCTTGAAATTATATGCAAAAAAATTCATGGATGTACTTTATTTTTTCAGAAGAGAATGCCATGAGTTTAAAACTAGATGTTTAAGGAGGCTCATTCTATTAAGAGAGAAAAGAAGAACTAACATATATTATTGTGCCAGGACTTACACTAGGCACTTTATAGGTGACTTATTAAATTGTCATAGCATAGCTCGGCATTTACAAGGGGGAGCTATGCTGTCCTTGTTTGAGATATTTATTTATTTCCCCAGCTGAAAATCTTTATTCAACAATATTTCTTTCCTTTTATCCAAGATTCCTACAATGGGCCTTCAAATCTCAAGGTGACCCACCTGAGGAGGGTTTCTGTGCTTCTGGATGGCTGTGACCAATCTGGGGGCCCCCAAGGCAGGTTGTGAGTCTTCAGCTACCATGCTACCCACTTTCTTCTTTCTGGAGTCCCTAAGCTATTGTCAGAGAGGAGATCTATCAGTGTCGATCATGCTTTGCTGTCCTCCCAACTGTGCTGACACAGAGTTAGTTATTCCAAAGTTAGCACTGCACCTCCTTTTCCATAAGTCTCTCTCAGTAAATGACATGTGGAGATGGGAATGTCACCCAGAACTTCAACTTGTGACAAAGAGAGCCTCACTCTACTCACTAGTTACACTTGAGGCAACCTTAGTGTAGGCTCCTTCAAAATGTCCTCCTAGTAAAATATCAGTAGCTTCATCTGCAGTCGGCAATTTCTGATTTAAAAATCTCAACAACTTAGATTTACAAAAAGCGTTACATCAGGTAAGTGATGTCACGACACTTACCTTCAGTATTACATGAGGAGGCCATGTGCTCAGCTGGCACTTCCTTCAATTTTGTATAAACCCTTGGGAACATGTCCTCCTCTCTAGTTCTCACCTTCTTTACTCATAAACCTGGTGAACGTCCATTAAGCTTCCCTCCTAGACTAATTATCTATCAAATTACAGATACCATTTCCATCTCTTCATATGTAAATTCTAAACTCCTGGTGTTTTAACTACTGATTCTTCCTCTTTCTGACTCCAGTGGTCCTTCTAGTAACAAGCTGCCCCCTCTTAAATAGCCTCTGTTGTTTTATCCCCCCCCCTCTCTCTCTCTCTCTCTCTCTCTCTCTCTCTCACACACACACACACACACACACACACACCCTTGAAGGCTCATAAAATGAGATGGGTCATTAATCTTCCTTTTAAGAAACCCTGACATTTGGGAAAAGTCTGATGGTCTGAGATATTTGTGTTATGTGTTATTATGAAAAAAAATTTAACTGACTTTTCCAACTCTCCTAAATAATAAATGCTTCTAACACCTCTGCTTTCTTCTCCTTAAAGAGACCCCCCCCCCCCCCCGCCAATGACAGCCTTATGAGAGGAGTCATGGCTCCACCTACTTCAGAGGTGCTTGCTATTCCAGAAGGAGCTGCTGTTACCTGGGTCTGGCAGAAAGTTCACCATACTTTTTGGGTGGCCAATCTGTAACAGAGAGTTCTTGAAGTTCCCCTGTCAGGGTTGAGGGAGGCAAAAACAGATCTCTAGATGAACCAGGTTTTATCAACAGTCTAGAAATGGCATTGGAGACACTACACTGGGTTTTAGAGAGAATACTCTAGTGTGGATGAACACAGGAATCTGCACTTTTCTACACATGGTCATTTGATTCTTATGGAGATAGGCTTTTCCTCTCAGCCTTTATCACTGGATAATCTTCTCTTGTGTAGTCATCTCTCTTCCTTTAACATTAAATACTTTCCCGCACTAGAATGGGCCATGACCAGAGGAATTTTGTCTTTTGGTTTATGACTACATCAATTCCCAGAATCTGGCATATAACAGGTGTTCAATGATGATGCTTCTTCAATGAAAACAGTGGTTTCTTGAGATGTGGAGAGATACGGATGACTTGTGCATGTCTTATTTCCTTCTGGTATTTGATGACAGTGTTTAAACGTGGAGGTGGATGAAAGGAAATATTGGTGTCAGTTAGCACACTGCCCAAGAATCAGGACGTGGTTGGAGCCAAGTCAATGCACAATCTTTGAATTTTATACCGGACAATTTATACCGTGAGCCTATGTTTTCAAAAAATACTATTTTTATTAAAAACAGACTTTCATGCTGAGTTTTTTTGAGCAGGTTGTTTAAAATAAAATAATAAACTATCTGGGCTTGACTGTAAATCCACCTCAATATAAAAAAATGGTTGGACAGACACTGCAATGTTATGGTAAGCATAGACATATTGTGAATATATTCTCTTTACTGATTTGTCAGGCTAGAAAAACTTGTCTGTTCACATAATCTTTGTATAGTTTATCAGAGTCTCAAATGAAAAGTATATTCTTGAGCTTTATAAGATCTCTGTAAAGCAAAATAGAGTTTCCTTGTCCATGGACCAAGCCTAATTATTAGTATGGCCTGCCAAGCTCAAAGTAGAACAAGAATGTGGCTGTTGCAGCCAAGTTCAACTCTCATTAATTCAAATGTGCATTCTTTCTACTCGAGGATGGCTTCCTTCCGGTCACGTAAAGGGAAGAGCTGACTTTTCCTCTGCAGACATCTACCAGCTTTGGAAAAAAGCTGTAAAGTAAATTAGAGTGCCCAGAAGATATTTTCTAGTCTACAAAATGTTCACCAGCTTCAAGATCTTTCCAGCATGCCTCATGGTGATGTTAAGCAGATGCAATTGTGTAGCTACAGCCAAACCTCAACTCCAGGTTTAACAGTAAATAGCCACACTCTATTAAATAAAAAGAATGGAGAGGAGAGAAAACTGAACTAATTCTGCTTCATGAGAAATCAAAGAAGAATAAAGAGCAAAAAGAAGCACTGGGAAAAGAATATATAGCTATCACTAATCTGGGTTAGAAAAGTACTGTTTTGGGCACATTAGCTGCTGGTGTATTCTTTTGATAGAGGTCATATTGTCAGGCCACTTGTATCAACTAGCAGGACTACTTTTAGGAAGGAGACCACACATGTCATCAAATATAACGCTTCTCTTAATTGTGTGGGAAGAAGATATTTACAACCAGGAACTAGAACTGAGCTGGGGGACTGAAGTGGTTCCCTTGTGACAAATTCCCTTAAGCCTTTGTGGAGATAAAGACAAGGCTGTTTGGACATCAACTCTTACGTAGCAGAAAGAAACATGGAGTCTGTAAAGAGGAAAGAGGCCTGAAACGAGCAAAGAGGCTTGCTAGGTTGCCTAGGAAAGTTACCTCTGAGAGATCCTGGTTACCATGTTGGTGAAGAGTTTTACAGCTTTGATTTTTTTCCTATCATTTTTATTTGAAAAATAAGGAGAAGTAAGAATGGAATGAAGCTTTATTAATAGTCTATTGTTTGTCTAGAATATTCCATATGGAATCCTAAAGTTCTCCAATTCTCTTCTCTTTGGGGTTTTCTCTAAAATGCTCAACACATGTAACCTGAGGCCCCAAGCCATAGGATCTCATCTTTAGGAGTTTCTCCTTTCTTGAATTCTGAGACTCTCCAGAAAATGCACTATAAACCCCCTGATCTGACCTTCATATCTGTCACCTGGGTTTCTTCTCTGCATCCCATTTCTCTCCATACTGCTTGTCTTCTGTCTACCCCTGCTTGCTTCTCCCACCTCAAAGAACTCAGAGTGTGATCAAAGACTGTTCTTTTTTTTTTTTTCCTCAGAAAGGGTAACTATGACCAAATTTTAGTGTATGTTAAAACTTCACAAATAGCTTGAGAATAACAAGATAGAAACTGAGCTCCTTCTCAGGGCCTCAACTGTTGGCTGCTTACTTCTGAGCCTCCAGTCTGCTATGGTCCTTGGGACAAGCTCTTCTTCCTCCAGCCTGTACCCACTTGATTTAAACCAAGTTTCCCTCACCCATCTGCATGCCTTGTTCACAAAACTCTAGCTCCTCATTCTCCACAATGTTTCAGTTATAGGATAGGATTTGACTTCTTTCCTTGAATAGGTAAATTCTACTTGGGCACGCTTTTCTCAGACAAAAGAACCCAATTCCTCCAAAAATATATTTTTATACAATAAGTACAGACTTCAGGTGGATCTCAGATGTTAATTTAAAATATCTTTTCTTTTTTATCTAAATGAGTCCCTCAAAATTTATGTTTTAGAGACTTAATCATTCTCTAGTGCAGAAGGGTTGGGAGGTAGGACCTGATGGAACATGTATGGGTCATGAAAAATCCACTTTTGTGAGGTGATTAGTACTGCTATACAAAGGGCTTACAGGAGCGGGTTCACTCTCTTCTGCCTTCTGCCCTGTAAAGTAGTAAGAAGACCCTACCAGATGTTGGCATCTTGATCTTGGACCTCTCAGTCTTCAGAATCTTGAGAAATGAATTTCTATTTTTTTATATATTACACAGCCTAAGGTATTTGTTATATCAGAACAAAATAGACTAACACATATATTATCGAATTACATGTATGTGTATTTCATACCTTCTACCTATTGAATTGTTTATTGTCTATATTTCTATACTAGAATGTAAGCTTTTGAAAAAGGATGTGAATTTTGTTTATGTGATTTTTGCACCTAAAACAATGTCTGACACCTAATAAATGCTCTATATATTTTCTAGTAAATGAATCTTATAACCTTTTGCATGAGCCAGTAAGGTGGATGGTACAAATCTTATTTTATAGAAGAAGAAAAAAAAAGACATTGAAAAAGCATAAATAGCTTTTCCAGGGTCCCACAGATAGAAAGTACTAGCACAGTCTTGATGAGCTTGATTCATTGTTCTTTTTAAACACATTTTCTTAATTTAAGTGGTTCTCCAATAATAATAATAATAAATAAAGTTTGCCAATGTTAGCCCATCTCAGCTTTGTTAAGGGTTTTGTTGTTTGATGTTATTGGACTTTTGAAGTGAGTGATTTCTTAGGACAGCCCCAGGGAAAGGTGGAGTGCAACTCGGTGAAGTCAGGACCACATCTCAAAGGATCTTGTCTTTGAGATCCCTCCTTAGGTTCAATTTTTACCTTTGCTAAAAGCAAAACAAAACAAAACAAAAAATCCCAGTGCCTGGTAACCTTTGCATGGTTTTCCAGCATGGATTTGTTTCAGATTTGAGAGTTTTGTACTCTTTCCTTTGTCCAAAGCCCCGCATGTTGCATTTTGTTGCCATGGAATAGGGCAAACTTGGATGATTGACAGTGGAACAAATCCACAATTCTGTAACCTTGGTGCACATTGGGTCAAACCTCTAGACTCGAAGGCCACCATGAATTAAAAAGAGAAGCAGAAGAAAGAGCAAGAAAACAAGATTATCAAACTGTGAAATATGATATATTAAGAACTATGTAATGTTTTGAATGACCAACAATAAAAAAAAAGACAAAAAAAAAAAAAAAGAAAACAAGATTATGGCAGTCCCAAGTCATTTTATGTGCCATTATGGACTTTGCTACCCAGCGCAGTGTCTAACTCATGGGAGATGTGTAATAAGATGTGTAATATGCCAGATAAATTCTCTTCACATCATATAGACTCCCTGCTTTTAATTATGGACCTGCTCCATGTGACTTTGTTGTTGAGGATTCTGGGATCTTTTTGAAGGTTGTAGAGCTGGTGGTTTCACATTTAAAAGTGTCTAATCTGGCTGCGTATGCCTGAGGTTCAGGGAAGACACTGAAAAGGGCTAAAGGAGACAAAATGGGACTTTCTTCCTAACAAAGTTCTCATAGTAGCTACATCTATGCTGCTCCGTTGTTTTTAGGAAACATTTCATTCACCTGCTGTAGACACATGATCTGAGGAGGAGGGGCTCTTGTGATAGGCTTCCATCCCTCTGGCCCTATAGGCTGGTTGAGTGGACTAAGTTGTACTAGTCAAACTCCTCTGTGTCATCAGCTCCTGCCACCATAACAAAATGCCTAAGCTAATCAGCCTAAAGAAGAAATGTCTATTTTTGTCTCACAGTTTTGGAAGTTTCAGTTTATGATTGGTCTCAATGCTTTTGGGCATGTAGTGAAGCAGGACATTGTGCCAGAACACGCATGTTGGAAAAAGCTGATCTCCTCATGGCAGACAGGAAGCAGAAAGAGAGAGGAAGAGGTTGGATTCTCACTATCCCCTTTGAAGGCATGCCACTCGTGACCTAAGACTTCCAGCGAGGTCCCAGCTAAATCTCTTAAAAGTCTCCCAGGACTGTCCCTCTGGGGATAAAATATTCAATACATGGCCTCAGGGGGACACCCAAGATTCAAATTGTACTATCCTCCTTGTTTCTTTTTATCTAAAAATCTCTCGATTTTTCTCCTCTTGATTTTGAATTTGTTGCAGACTTGGAGTCATGGCTACATTCCTACCACCCAGAGAAACTGCCTTAGAAGAGTGCTGCTATCGTTTTTCATAATAGGTAAAAAAGTGGAAACAACCCAAAGGTCTGCTCACGGATGAAGGGACAAATAAAAGGTGATATAGTTGCCCAATGGAATATTATTTAACTGTAAAAAGAATTAACTGTGGACACATGCTACAATAAAGATGAACCTTAACAACATTATGTTGAGTGAAATAAACATCAGGAAATATCACATATTGTATGATTCTATTTCTAAGAAATATTAAAAAAACTGCAAATCCATTGAGACAGAATACAGATAAGTGGTTGCCTAGTGTTAGGGGTGATGGGAAGGTTGGAGTGGAGAGATGAGTTAAGTGGTACAAGGTTTCTTATTGAAACAATAAAAGTACTCTAAAACTGATTATCCTAATGGATGCACAATTTAGTGAGTATATTAAAATTATTGAATCGCACGCTTTAAATGAGTCAATTGTAAGGCTTGCAAATTATATTTCGATAAAGGAGATAGAGGGCCAGAAAGACAAAACCAGAAGCAGAGGAAAGAGATGGATGGTGTTTGAGTCAATAGTTGTAAACTTTTTAATGCAAATTCCAAACCTTGATCTTTCTAAAGTTTGGTTTGATGAACCAATAAAATTTCAATGTCTCTTTCTTACTACTTCTTTTTTTTTCTTTTTTTTTTTTTGCTTGACCTAATGAAAAGAAGCTTTCTGCCACTTGTGCAACAGTCCTCCCCTTATAAAGAATTATATTTACAGAGAGATAGGGGTGTATCACTCCAGCAGAGAATTCTGGGCTTCATGGTGCACTGAATACTATCAGAGATCCATACACATTACAGATGCCCAGTAAAATTTAAACTTAAATGATGGAGCATTTCCCATGGGGAATTGAATGCAAATGTCTTCATTCTTCAGCTCAAGTTGATTTTCTTCAGTGGTATTATGCTGAGTTTTCTCCAAAACGTTATCTGGGAGATTTTTGTAGCATTCCTAATTTTCCCTAAAAATATAGAAATTGAACTTTGACCTGCTGCTGTAAATTTGCTTGGATTGTATTTATGGACTTGTAGATCTATTTTAGGGTATTTCTATAAGTCTCTAGGTGATGGGAAGAGTTTTGAAAATTAAGGAATTTTTCAAACCCAAGAAAATATAATTATTGTAGACTACTATGGACATCAGATTAGGTTGCTGTGACCTAGTTGGTCTGAAACAGGTCAGACTTGTGCCTAAAAACACACAAATACACACACACACACACACACACACACACACACATACACTGACATTGCTGTCTTTACAAAAAAGTAGTTGTATCGCCAGATATTCCTTTACTATTTCTGGTCTATTAGAAGATTAAGGGGGAAAATACTCATGAATTTTCTATTATAAGCATTCAAATATGTGAAAAATGCATTTCTATGATATAGCACAAGGATTATGTTTTAACTCTTTCTAGAGGAACATTTATTTATAGTAGTGGTTCTCAAACTTTAGCATGCATATAAATCATCTCATGGGTTTTTTGGAACAGATTGCAGGGCCCCCTCCTCAGACTTTCTGGTTCAGTAGGTCTAGGGAAGGCCTGGGAATTTGCATTTCCAGCAAGTTCCCAGAGCATGCAGATGCAGCTGATTTGGGAAGCCAAACCATAGAAGAGAGCTATTGATTTTTAATACTGTATATAGTTGTGTGCTTTATTTTTTAAACTGTTATTTAATTTGGGACTAATGTTTTTTATGGTTTAGAATTATTATTTGGTTCAGTGACTTGAAGGTGACAATTTTATAGCTCATTTCTCATTTTTGAAGCCTTGGTTTTAAATTAAATGGTCATTATTTTTACTTTTAAATCTTCCATTGCAAACATCAGTTTTTGTCCAATTCTGTTGCTGCATTTTCTATATCAGCTCATTCTCAACATCATTATAATCCTTGTGGGACAGTTGAAAATATAAATTCCCAAAGGAGCAGGATCTGGCAAAGAAAGGGGAAGAAGTGGGTGGACTGTCTGGCTTCTAAACTATTAACTGCAAAACTATCTAAAAATAAGTCTTCTCAGACTAGAGGACTGCTTAGAGATGAAAGTAGGATGATTAAGGACCATTTGCAGAATTGCATCTAAGGTATATAAGTCTTCATGTGACATTTCCTTTTTTTCCTCTACTGGGAGAAAAAGAAATGTGCTGAAATACCAAAATACCAAGCTTTGTGTGACTTCAAATAAAATTATGAGAAAGGGCAAGTCAGCATGGGGAACACAAAGAATTTCATTGCTCAGTTTTAAAATATCTCTGTGAATCTCATGGAGTCCTCCTTAAGAGCAATTTTGTGTGTGTGTGTGTGTGTGTGTGTGTGTGTGTGTGTGATGTAGGAAAACATGCCTTCTTACATATGTGTGTCTGTGTCTTTTATCAAGTGTTAGGTCTTTCAAAACTTTTTTTAAAATGTAATGTGTGTAATGTGCATAAACCATAATAGTACAGCTTGAATTTGCATAGTCTGAACACAGGTATGAAATCTTAACATGGTATCCAGACCCAGGAGCAAGTCACTAACATGTCCCCAGATCCTTCAAGTACTCATCCCCTCTGGGATCACCACTACCCAATATTTTGACTTATATATATTTTGTATATATAAATATATTATTCTTTCTTTTTTATTTATATATGACAGTGGAACGCATTACAATTCTTATTGCACATATTGAGCACGATTTTTCATATCTCTGGTTGTATACAAAATATATTCACACCAATTTGTGTCTTTATACATGTACTTTGGATAATAGTGATCATCACATTCCACCATCATTTATAACCCATGCCCCCTCTCTTTCCCTCCCACCCCTCCGCCCTATCTAGAATTCATCTATTCCTCCCATGCTTCCCCTCCCTACCCCACTATGAATAAGCCTCCTTATATCAAAAAAGACATTTGGCATTTGTTTTTTTTGGGGGGATTGGCTAACTTCACTTAGCATCATCTTCTCTAACTCCATTCATTTACCTGCAAATGCCATGATTTTATTCTCTTTTATTGCTGAGTAATATTCCAATGTGTATTTTTATCCATTCATCTATTGAAGGGCATTTCCTAAAAGTTCCACCAGAAAACTTCTAGAACTAGTAAATTAATTCAGCAAAGTAGCAGCATATAAAATCAACACCCATAAGTCAAAGGTATTTCTGTATATCAGTGACAAATCACATATATAAAGACATTATTTCCACAACAGGTAACATTCACATGTCCCAAGGATTTGCACCTGATACCCTTGGGGGACTACTATTCAACCTACCTCTAGAGGTTTCAATTAAGCCCTGAAACATTTAAGCCCTGAAACATTAATTTTTTTTTCTTTTTAGTTATACATGACAGGGAAACTAGGAAAACTACCCCATTTACAACAACCTCAAAACAAACAAACAAACAAAAAAGCTTGGGAATCAACTTAATGAAAGAGGTGAAAGATCTATACTATGAAAATTATAAAACCCCAAAGAAAAAAGTCAAAGAAGACCTTAGAAGATGGAAAGATCTACCTTTGCTATTGGATAGGCAGAATTAATATAATCAAAACGACCATACTTCCTAAAGCACTATACAGATTTAATGCAATTCTGATAAAAATCCCAATGAAATTCCTCATAGAAATAGAGCAATCATAAAATTATCTGGAAAAATAGGAGACTCAGAATAGTTAAAGCCATCCTTAGCAGGAAGAGTGAAGCAGGTAGCATCGCTATACCAGACCTTAAACTATTATTCTTTCATATAAATAGAATCACACAGCTTTATTGTATACTGACAAATCTCAAGTGTTTTCACCAATTTACATTTTAACTAAGACTATATAAAAGTTCAATTTCTCTACATCTTAAGAGGTATTTGAAAATTCCCATCTTGATCAATTTTCAGTCATTCTGTGATTGTGTAGTATTTCCTCATTGTGGTTTAAATCTTCATTTCATGATGAACACCTTTTCATTTGTGATATTTTGGTCATTTGTTTGTCAATCATGAAATCATGAAAAAAAGGAGCTCCACTGTCAAGTGTCAGTTCAATGTTTTGCCCATTTCTGCTGATGAGTAAGTATTACATATATATTCAGGGTCTGAGCTCTTTGTCAGATATATGTACTATGAATATGTTCTGCTATGTGAGTTTCTCTTCTTTTGTACTTTCTTTTGGTGTCTTTTTATGATCTTATTTTTCTTTTATGATTTTCACTTTTTTTGTGACTGGTTTTAGAAAGTATTGCCTACTTCAAGGACAAAGGTGTTCTTTCCTATTTTTCTCCAAAAGTTTTTTTTTTGTTTGTTTGTTTTATCTTTCCTACTCAAATTTGCAATCTGACTAGGGTTGATTTTTGTCTATGGCATGAGATAGGACTCAAAGATCATTTTTTAATAAATGGATATCCCACGTTGCTTTTGTAAAAGACCATCTTTACTCATCTGTGTCTTTTATAGACCAGAAAGTCTTTGGCTGACTTTAAAAAAAATTAATTAAGGTGGATCTTGAATTCCTTTTTCTTCTTTACTTTCACAAATTTAATTACTATGAAACCTTAACCCAGTTCTTTACCACAAATATTCTGATTGCCATCTCTTTTCTCAGATTTTACCACCCTAAGTTTTTATTCTCTCAATTTCTAGATGAATTATCTAAAATTATATTTGCATCAAATTTTATTAATTGAAAGCTACATTAATTTTCTATGATAATTGTAACAAATTATCACAAACTATTGACTTAAAACAACAGGAATTTATTTTCCCATTGTTCTGCAGACCAGAAATCTAAAATCAGAATTAGTGGTCCAAAATCAAAGTGTCACCCACCACAGCTACACTTTCTCCGAAAATTCTTGGGAAGAAACAATTCCCTGTGTCTTCCAACTTGTATGGCTGCATCCCTTCAATATCCTAGTCTAGAATCTCCAAATTTCTTTCTGTCCTCATGTCACCCCATTTTGTATGTATATGTATCAAAATCTCCCTCTGATAAGATGGCATTTATCACCCTCATTTAGATAATCCAGTAAAATTTCATGATACTTAACTTAATCACATATATAAAGACACTGTTTCCACAACAGGTAGCATTCACATGTCCCAAGGATTTGCACCTGATACCCTTGGGGGACTACTATTCAACCTACCTCTAGAGGTTTCAATTAAGCCCTGAAACATTTAAAAAATTTTTTTCTTTTTAGTTATACATGACAGTAGTAGAATGTATTTTGACCTATTATACATAGATGGAGTAAAACTTGTCATTCTTGTGATTGCAGATGATGTGGAGTTATACTGGTCATGTATTCATATATGAACATAGGAAATTTATGTTCAATTCATTCCACTATCTTTCCTATTCCCAACCTCCCTCCCTTCCCTTCATTCCCCTTTGTCTAATTCAAAGAATTTCTATTCTTCATTTCCCCCTACTCCTTATTGTGTGTTAGGATCTGTATATAAGAGAGAACATTTGGCCTTTGGTTTTTTGGAATTCATTTATTACACTTAGCACAATATTCTTCAGATCCATCCATTTACCTGCAAATGCCATAATTTCATTCTTCTTTTAGGCTGAGTAATATTCCATTTTGTATATATGTCACATTTTCTTTATTTATTCATTTGTCGAAGGGAACCTAGGTTAGTTACATAGCTTGGCTATTGTGAATTGAGAGGCTATAAACATTGATGTGGCTGTGTCACTGTTATATGCTGATTGTAAGTCCTTTGGGTATATGCCAAGGAATAGATAACAAGGTCAAACGAAGATTCGATTCCATGTTTTCTAAGGAATCGCCATACTGCTTTCCAGGGAGCTTGCACTAATCGCCATACTGCTTTCCAGGGAGCTTGCACTAATTTGCAGTCCCATCAGCCATGTATGAGTGTGCCTATTCCCTACAACCTTGCCAACATTTATTGTTACTTGTAATCTTAATAATTGCCATTCTGACTGAAGTAAGATGAAATCTCAGTTCAGTTTTAATTTGCAATTCTCTAGTTGCGAAGGATGTTGAACATTTTTCCATATATTTGTTGACCAATCATATTTCTTCTTCAGTTCCTTTGCCCATTTATTGATTGTAGCCCTGAAACATTTTAAAATGTTGCGATTGAAAACATTATGTGGCAAAATTAAAGAAATCAAATAATATCAAAAGATATAAAATAAAAAGTTATTCTTCGTCCAACCCCAGTCCTCATTTCTTAGAGGCAATAGCTATTCCAGTTTTCTGCGTGTACTACTTAAAATACCCTATGCATATGGAAGCACATATACATATATGTATGTGTTTTACTAGTTTTCCACTTATGAACATTTAATTTGCTTGTAGTCTTTTGCTACTAAGGACAACATAATTAACATCTCTGTAAGCATAAAATCAAACATTCATCCCTATAGTATACATTCCTGGAGATAGAATTACTGGTTTGTATGGTACGTGAACTTACTATTTTGATAAAAATTGCCAGTTACCTGTCTTGACTTACACTTCCACTATCTGTGTGCTTATTTCTTTTCATATCAATGAAAATTGACCTTTTGTTTCAGGGTGTTATGGTTTGGATCAGCAGCATTCCTCAAAGGCTCCTGTGTTGAAAAATTTGTTTCCAGTGCAGGAATGTTCACAGGTTCAGCCTTTGGGAAGATGAGGAGTGTCCAATCTCATCAGTGGATTAATTCATTGTTATACTCATCATATGAAGGTGGTGTTGAGAGGTAGTGGAAACTGAAGGAAGTGAGCCACTGGGGGCCTGACCTGAAAGGTACACCTTGTCCCCATCCCTTCCTTGTTCTCTCTGTGTATCCTGGCCACCAAGAGTTGAATACCATTTCTCTACCACACCCTCCCTGTTATGATGGGCCTTATCTCAGGCCCAAAGCAACAGAGCCATCTGCACTGAAACCTCTGAAACCATGAAACAAATATATATTTTCCTCCTCTAAGTTGATTTTCCCAGGTATGTTGTCACAGTGACAAGAAGCTGACTAATACACAGGGCAACCAGCTAGGATACTAAGCATGTTGCAGAAGGAAGTGAAGAGAGGAAGGACAAAGAACAATGCAATTGCCTGGGTATGAGGTGACATCATCTAAGGCCAGAGTAGCTTCAGTGAAAATATAGACAAAGAGTACATTGGAAATAAATGAATCTATATTACCAGGGCCAGTAGATTTGTGAGACCCAGGGCAAAATAAAAATGTGAATCTATTGTTAAAAATTAGAATTTCAATGAGATGATGACAGAGCATTAAACCGTATAGGGCTCTTATTTAGCACAGGCCCAGGGTACATGCCCATGTAGCCGACCCTGTAGAAGACTGGTAGCAGGTTTACTGCAAGAAACAAAGGAGAATTAAAATCTCAGGAAATAAAGGACAGATGCACCAAGTGTATCCCTAACGTCACTACCTCTATAATCACCAGTAACACTGCTATCAAAACCATTATGCTTTTTGAATACTGACTTGGTCTCAGGCACTCTGCACTGAGCACCCAGAAATTACAAATAATTTCATTTGTAATTGAATGTCATTGTCCTGGAAGGACTGATAATTCAATGGAGGACCCAGGCTGCAGTTGGAAAATAATTGCAAGTAATGGAGGGCAGTAATCCCCAAGTTTTAGTGTGAATCAGAATAACCTGGGAAACATGATAAAAAACAAAAGATGCGCTTCATGAAACATGGGCCTTGGTATTTTCTATTAGATCTCTATCAGGTTCTGATAAACACCAATGTTTGAGAACCTCTGAAAAGAAACAATTGCTGTATGATATTGTCAGAACACCAACTGACAGTATCTGCTACAGGGATGTGCAGTGAGACTGTCAAAGAGGTTTTCAGAGTTTAGTGAGCATTGGAGTCATCTGCAGAGTTTGTTTAAACATAGGTTCCTGACACTTACCCCCAGGAATTCTCATTCTGTGAGTCTGGATTGGAGCCTAAGCTAACTGGCATATCATTCTGAGGCAGGTGGTTTGAGGACTGTGGTTGAAAATCTGTTGACCTGTTATTTACAGGGAAATGTCATAGGAGGGAATTGCACTTGAACCAAGACTTGAAGGAAAGAAATTTTAAAATGAGGGGTGGAGGAGAGGGAGAGGAAGAAAGGGAGGAAGGAAGGAAGGAAGGCTAAAGAAAAGGAGGGAAGGAGTGAGGGATCAAGGGAGGGAGAAAATGGGAGGGAGAGAGGAAGGAAAAAGGAAGGGAGGGAGGGAAAAAGGATGGAAAAAGGGAAGGGAAGAAGGAAAAAAAGCAGAGGCTAAAGGGTGTTTATGTAGTGTGAAAAAAAACACAGAAGTAGACTGAAGGCATGTTCAAGGTCAGAAGAGGAATCAGCTTGGCTGTGTGCAGGGTGGGTGTGGGAGAAGATCAGAGAGACAGGTCAAGGGCCCTTGGCCTATGAGCTTCTCTGTACAGATCACGTCTGGGCTGGGACATTATGTGATTTCCATGTTACTTCTGAAGCAGCCCAACTTTATCAGACATACATGGCTTTATTTCTGCTTTTTCTGAAGAGTCCAGTGTCCCTATCCATCCAGTTACTTGGAGGGATTTTAGAAATGTTATTCTAAATCTGAATTGGTTCAAACTCCCTCCATTCACAGTGTGATTTCAACTTCATCATTGTGTCTTAAAACTGGCCAAGGCAAGGAAAACATGGCCTCCATGTTTTTGGTATGCCCCTGTCTGCATGTGCTGTGTAAGTTCACCTCATTTCTCCTGCATCCAGCTTCGGGGATTTTATTTTTCTGCTCTTGTGTGGAGTCTGGTCTAAGCAGACTGAAGCCCAGAAGGCACTTGGTTTAAATTCCAGGCCGAGGAGTGGTAGCTGGAAAGGGGTTATTTATATATCTTCTGCTTGGAATAGTAAAACATTTTAGAAGGTATGGTGTTTAATCATGTCTGAGCCTGAGGAATGTGGAGCCCCCGTGAGGAATTCTGTTTCAAAAGAATAAAAATAAAAAATTGGTAGCTTCTCCTGTCAAGCTTTCCAAAGCATTCTTCTTGAACCTCATGCTCTCTCTGTCACACTTTATTTTCCTACTATTTGTGTTATGAAATATTATGCATAAGACTAATATTCATTTCACCAAGACTTTGAGAATCTACCTCTGAACCCTCTGTTTCACGCAGTTTTCCCCTGAATGCATCCTATGTGAAGAGAGTAATTGCACACTTACTTCTCAAAATGAATTACTCTGTAGTATTCATGTATCAGCTAATTACCATTTTCAAATCCTTTGGGTTCCCTTTACCATGCTCAGTCTTTGAAAGGTAGGCAGGTTTTTTGATTCTCATGGTAAGGGGATAAAACCCACCAACAAAAGGTGCTGAAAAGTAAGCTGGGTATATTCTCTTGCCAGGAGGCCAAGCTTGTCATTTCTGTAACATTCTTAGCCTCTCCTTACCCAGTGTCTGAGAATTTGAGACTTGAACCTGATCCTCTTAAATTGCAGTGCAATATATAGCAATTACATCATGTGGAGATCTTTTAAACCGGGAATTACTATTTTGAAGCAAAGACAATCCCTACCTTAAAGAAATAACATTATTTAGTATGCAAACTTTTGGAATCAAATTTCAAGGCACCATAAGTCCAGATACCATGTCAAACAGGTTTGGCCTCAGACTTGCAAGAAGACACAAGTCACTCTGAAAGGTTATACTCTAAACGACAGGACTCCCCACTTGAGCTGGGTCTGACAGAGTCAATGGAACAAAAGATTAGTATCATTGTCAGGCAGCATAATTTACACCAGGGACTCATTTTTCTCCCAAATGCAGCAAAGAATCTAATTCTTTCTAACTGAAACATAGCCTCCAGAGAAAACAAGGGAAGCAGGTATTGTTGCTCATTCAGTCCATGGGCTTCACGTAAAAATAAATATATTTATTTTTGGATTGGTTACAAACATGAGTCTTCTGCTTGTTTCTTCACACTCTTATGGCATATCATGTTCAACCTTATTTTGGGTTGCAAAATTCTCAGCCAAACTTCCATTATGGGAGAAGAGACATGGTATTGAGAAATCATAAAAGAATGATATGCAAGGCCAGGAATAATTCTTTCGCTACATTTAGCATTGGTCAAAGCTTTATTAAAATATAGTGTCCAGTCTGGGATATTGTGTTGTATGGTAAAGTGAAACACAAAAATAATTGGAGTGTTGAGTCATTGAATCTATAAGGCTATTTCAGGGACATTTAAAAAAAATAGGTTATATAGACAATTGTGGATACTTAGAAATTTATGAATAACTAAAGGGTATTTAGCGATTTTGAGTTCAATAGCCACTACCTATTCCTACCACCTCTATTTTATATATAAGGAAATGTAGATATAGAAAGGCTGAATTTATTATGTTAGTGTGGCTAAATAGTGATCAAAGTGAGAACAGATCCTCGGTCTCCTGATTTCTGCTCTGATGAGGTTTCACTAAGGCAAGGGATAAATTTGAAGATCAACATCTCTGGATGAATTGACACAAGTTTCTATCCCTATTTCCTTGACTGCTGCTTGGTTTCTTTAGGGTAGAAAACCTGGATTTCCCTAAAATATCACCCCTCCACTGTGTTAACCAAATGATATGAATTTATTTTTTTAAAATTTGTTCTTTTTAGGTATACATGACAGTAGAGTGTATTTTGACATATTATATATACATGGAATAAAACTTTCCATTCTTAGAGTTGTACTTGATGTAGAGTTACACTGGCCATGTATTCATATATGAATATGGCAAAGTTATGTGCAATTTATTCTACTATCTTTCCTATTTCTATCCCTTTCCCCTTTTGTCTAATCCAATAAATTTCTATTGCATGTGTTATGTGCAGATCTGTTTTCCTGATCATGAACATTGAAGAAAGCAAAGATTCCTTTCAATGTCAATAAGTCCTTGAGCTCACAAATGTTATCAAATATGGATATAGAATTCTACTCTTAGGAATACTAAAAAGAGAATAGAAAAATTATATCTTCTGAGACATTTGGACATTTACTTCCCAAAGGCAAATGGTAAGACATGGTTTCTTAAAGTTCTCTAGATTCAGGAATTAGAATTCTAGTTCTAATTCTGGCCCATTCATCATCTCTCACTATACCTCAGCAAAAATTTTATGTAAGCCTCTTGGGTCCTGATATGAATCAAATTGTGTCCTCACCAAATTCATATGTTGAAACTCTAATCTCCACTGTGACTGATGTGGTCTTTAATGAGGTAATAAATGTCAAGAAATTATATGTTGGTCCTAATCCAATAGAACTAGTGTCCCCTTGAGAAAGACACACAGAAAAACTCTTTCCCTCCCTATATGCAGAGAAGAAAGGCAATGAAAAGGTGGCCATCTGCAAACCAGGAAGATAGGCCTCAGGAGAAACCAACCCCGGTGACATCTTGATCTTAGACTTCAATCCTCCAAAGTTGTTTTAAGTCCCCAGTCTGTAGTATTTTGTTCTACATGTCCTAGTGATTAATACAGATTTTGGTATTAGTAAGTGAATGCTGCAACAACAATTATTTAAAGATGTAGAAGTGGCTTTCAGACTGAGTAATGGGTGAAGACTGGAAGATTTTTGGGGTGCATGCTAGAAAAAAAAACCTTGCTTATTTGCCTTGAAGGAACGATTGGTAAAAATGTGGATGTTAAAGATGATTCTGGTGAAAGCTCAGAAAGTAAAGAGGAGGACTGTAGGGAAATTTCTATCATCTTACAGACTACTACATCATCAGGAACAGAGTGTTGGTAAGAATATGGACATAAAAGGTGACCCTGGTGACGTTTCAGACAAAAATGAGGAAAATGCTATTAAAAACTCAAAGAAAAGCCATCTCTGTTATAAAGTGGCAAGAAACCTGGATGAATTTTGGTCTAGTGTTTTATGAAAGGTTGAACCTGGGTGTGATCAATAGATGTTTACCTATGTTGATTTCTAGGTAGTTTTGAAGATGTAGTTTGGCTTTTCTTTAAACTTATGGCAAGTATAAAGAGAACAAAATTGGAGGAACAATTAAACAAAAAGTAACTAAAACTTGAAGATTTGGGAAACACTCAGCCTACCTCTATTGCAAAGAAGGAAAAAAGCAATATTCTGGACAGAACACCAAGGGTGTGCAAGACAATTGCTTCACAAAGAGATTACCTATGATTTTAATCAGCTCTCTCAGCAGAAGCCAGCAAGAGAGATGTGATGCCACCACAGAGTCACTGCCAGTTTGAACAAAAGGGGACAGAGAAGGGTGAAATAAAGGGAGGCCTTCAGACATCCGGTATTTTATAGCAAGGCAAAATAGAGCTATTGGGGTACAAACATGCTTTGTTCTTGAAGGAAAGGGGACAATGACTCTGAAGGTGAATCAGGGATCATCAAGTCTTCCCCTCCCACCACAGGCCCAGAACAGACAGGCCCTGGGGACAAAGCTGTTTCTTCCTTGGTTTCAGAGAATGGGGCCACTTTCTCACCTTGATTTCAGTGACACTGGCTGCCCAGTGGGGCTGCTGTGCAGGGCTCCCAGTGGGCCTGGAATCAGAACACCTGGGCCTGGAAGGCAAAGCATCTGTATAAAGAGGATTGTTTCTGAGCATCAAGATCTGATGAAACTTACATACCTAGGTTTTGGTCTTATCTGGAGACATCCGCCCTTTCTTTCAATGTCTTCTTTTTGTTTTTTTTTTTTTGTTTGTTTTTTTACTTTTACAGGTTTATTTTTTTATTTTTATTTTTTTAAATTGCTTTTGTTTTTTAAATACACGACAGCAGAATGCATCACAATTCTTATTACACATATAGAACACAATTTTTCATATCTCTGTTTGTATATAAAATATGCTCACACCAATTCATGTCTTCATACATGTAAAGCTGCTTTTTCCTTTTTTTTTGATAGAATGCTAGAATTTAATCTATATTAAGAAAAATCTGGATTAAAGAGGTAACTTTAATCCTCTTAAATCAATAACTTATCATTTTTTTTTTGTTGGTCGTTCAAAACATTACATAGTTCTTGATATATCATATTTCACAGTTTGATTCAAGTGGGTTATGAACTCCCATTTTTACCCCGTATACAGATTGCTGAATCACATCATTTACACTTCCATTGATCTACACATTGCCATTCTAGTGTCTGATGTATTCTGCTGTCTATCCTATCCTCTACTATCCCCCCTCCCCTCCCCTCCCCTCCCCTCTTCTCTCTCTACCCCCTCTACTGTAAATCATTTCTTCCACTTGTATTATTCTTCCCTTACCCCTCACTTCCTCTTGTATGTAATTTTGTATAACCCTGAGGATCACCTTCCATTTCCATACAATTTCCCTTCTCTCTCACTTTCCCTCCCACCTCTCATCCCTGTTTAATGTTAATCTTCTTCTCATGCTCTTCGTCCCTACTCTGTCCTTAGTTACTCCCCTTATATCAAAGCAGACATTTGGCATTTGTTTTTTAGGGATTGGCTAGCTTCACTTAGCATAATCTGCTCTAATGCCATCCATTTCCCTCCAAGTTCTATGATTTTGTCATTTTTTAATGCAGAGTAATACTCCATTGTGTATAAATGTCACATTTTTTTTATCCATTCGTCTATTGAAGGGCATCTAGTTTGGTTCCACAATCTTGCTATCGTGAATTGTGCTGCTATGAACATCGATGTAGCAGTGTTCCTGTAGCATGCTCTTATTAGGTCTTTAGGGAATAGACCGAGAAGGGGAATAGCTGGGTCAAATGGTGGTTCCATTCCCAGCTTTCCAAGAAATCTCCATACTGCTTTCCAAATTGGCTGCACCAATTTGCAGTCCCACCAACAATGAACAAGTGTACCCTTTTCCCCACATCCTCGCCAGCACTTGTTGTTGTTTGACTTCGTAATGGCTGCCAATCTTACTGGAGTGAGATGGTATCCTAGGGTGGTTTTGATTTGCATTTCTCTGACTGCTAGCGATGCTGAGCATTTTTTCATGTACTTGTTGATTGATTGTATGTCCTCCTCTGAGAAATGTCTGTTCAGGTCCTTGGCCCATTTGTTGATTGGGTTATTTGTTATCTTATTGTCTAATTTTTTGAGTTCTTTGTATATTCTGGATATTAGGGCTCTATCTGAAGTGTGAGGAGTAAAGATTTGTTCCCAGCATGTAGGTTCCCTATTTACCTCTCTTATTGTTTCTTTTGCTGAGAAAAAACTTTTTAGTTTGAGTAAGTCCCATTTGTTGATTCTAGTTATTAACTCTTGCGCTATGGGTGTCCTATTGAGGAATTTGGAGCCTGACCCTACAGTATGTAGATCATAGCCTACTTTTTCTTCTATCAGACACAGAGTCTCTGATTTGATATCAAGCTCCTCGATCCATTTTGAGTTAACTTTTGTGCATGGCAAGAGAGAGGGATTCAGTTTCATTTTGATGCAAATGGATTTCCAGTTTTCCCAGCACCATTTGTTGAAGATGCTATCCTTCCTCCATTGCATGCTTTTAGCCCCTTTATCAAATATAAGATAGTTGTAGTTTTGTGGATTGGTTTCTGTGTCCTCTATTCTATACCATTGATCCACCCGCCTGTTTTGGTACCAGTACCATGCTGTTTTTGTTACTATTGCTCTGTAGTATAGTTTGAAGTCTGGTATCGCTATAGTGCCTGATTCACACTTCCTGCTTAGCATTGTTTTTGCTATTCTGGGTCTTTTATTTTTCCATATGAATTTCATGATTGCTTTATCTATTTCTACAAGAAATGCCATTGGGATTTTGATTGGCATTGCATTGAACTTATAGAGAACTTTTGGTAATATCGCCATTTTGATGATGTTAGTTCTGCCTATCCATGAACAGGGTATATTTTTCCATCTTCTAAGATCTTCAATTTCTCTCTTTAGGGTTCTGTAGTTTTCATTGTATAAGTCTTTCACCTCTTTTGTTAGGTTGATTCCCAAGTATTTTTTTTTTGGGGGGATATTGTGAATGGAGTAGTTGTCCTCATTTCCATTTCAGAGGATTTGTCGCTGATATACAGGAATGCCTTTGATTTATGCGCGTTAATTTTATATCCTGCCACTTTGCTGAATTCATTTATTAGCTCTAATAGTTTCTTTGTAGACCCTTTTGGGTCTGTTAGGTATAGAATCATGTCATCTTCAAATAGTGATAATTTAAGTTCTTCTTTTCCTATTTTTATGCCTTTAATTTCTTTTGTCTGTCTAATTGCTCTGGCCAGTGTTTCGAGGACTATGTTGAACAGAAGTGGTGAGAGAGTGCATCCCTGTCTTGTTCCAGATTTTAGAGGGAATGCCTTCAATTTTTCTCCATTCAGAATGATGCTAGCCTGTGGCTTAGCACAGATTGCTTTTACTATGTTGAGGTATGATCCTGTTATCCCTAATTTTTCTAGAGTTTTGAACATAAAGGGATGCTGTACTTTGTCGAATGCTTTTTCTGCATCTATCGAGATGATCATATGGTTCTTATTTTTAAGTCTATTGATGTGGTGAATAACATTTATTGATTTCCATATATTGAACCAGCCTTGCATCCCAGGGATGAATCCTACTTGATCATGGTGTACAATTTTTTTGATATGTTTTTGAATCCGATTCGCCAGAATTTTATTGAGGATTTTTGCATCTAGGTTCATTAGAGATATTGGTCTGTAGTTTTCTTTCTTTGAAGTGTCTTTGTCTGGTTTCGGAATCAGGGTGATGTTGGCCTCATAGAATGAATTTGGAAGTTCTCCCTCTTTTTCTATTTCCTGAAATAGCTTGAAAAGTACTGGTATTAGTTCCTCTTTAAAGGTTTTGTAAAACTCTGCTGTATACCCATCCGGTCCTGGGCTTTTCTTAGTTGGTAGTCTATTGTTGGTAGTTGGTAGTTCCTTAGTTGGTAGTTCCTCAATTGTTATTGGTCTGCTTAGGTTGTCTATATCCTCCTGACTCAATCTGGGCAGATCATATGACTTAAGAAATTTATTGATGCCTTCACTATTTTCTATTTTATTGGAGTATAAGGATTCAAAATAATTTCTGATTATCTTCTGTATTTCTGAATTGTCTGTTGTGATATTGCCTTTTTCATCCCATATGGTAGTAATTTGAGTTCTCTCTCTTCTTCTCTTCGTTAGCATGGCTAAGGGTCTGTCTATTTTATTTATTTCTCTCTTCTTCTCTTCATTAGCATGGCTAAGGGTCTGTCTATTTTATTTATTTTTTCAAAGAACCAACTTTTAGTTTTGTCAATTTTTTCAATTGTTTCTTTTGTTTCAATTTCATTAATTTCAGCTCTGATTTTAATTATTTCTTGCCTTCTACTTCTTTTGCTGTTGTTTTGCTCTTCTTTTTCTAGGATTTTGAGATGAAGTATGAGATCATTTATTTGTTGGTTTTTTCTTTTTTTAAGGAATGAACTCCAAGCAATGAATTTTCCTCTTAGAACTGCTTTCAATGTGTCCCATAGATTCTGATATGTTGTGTCTGAGTTTTCATTTAACTCTAAAAATTTTTTAATTTCCTCCTTGATGTCTTCTATAACCCATTGATCATTCAGTAACCTATTGTTCATTCTCCAAGTGATGCATGATTTTTCCTTCCTTCTTTTATCGTTGATTTTCAGTTTCATTCCATTATGATCAGATAAGATGCATGGTATTATCTCTACTCCTTTATATTGTCTAAGAGTTGCCCTGTGACATAATATATGATCTATTTTTGAGAAGGATCCATGTGCTGCTGAGAAAAAAGTGTAACTGCTTGATGTTGGGTGGTATATTCTATATATGTCAATGAAGTCTAGGTTGTTAATTGTGTTATTGAGTTCTATAGTTTCCTTATTCAACTTTTGTTTGGAAGATCTGTCCAGTGGTGAGAGAGGTGTGTTGAAGTCTCCCATGATTATTGTATGGTGGTCTATTAGACTCTTGAACTTGAGAAGAGTTTGCTTGATGAACATAGCTGCACCGTTGTTTGGGGCATATATATTTATGATTGTTATGTCTTGTTGGTGTATGGTTCCCTTGAGCAGTATGTAGTGTCCCTCTTTGTCCCTTTTGATTAACTTTGGCTTGAAATCTATTTTATTTGATATGAGTATGGACACTCCTGCTTGTTTCCACAGTCCATATGAGTGATATTATTTTTCCCAACCTTTCACCTTCAGTCTATGTATATCTTTTCCTATCAAATGCGTCTCCTGTAGGCAGCATATTGTTGGGTCTTGTTTTGTGATCCATTCTACTAGACTGTGTCTCTTAATTGGTGAGTTTAAGCCATAAACATTTAGGGTTATTATTGAAATATGGTTTGTTCTTCCAGCCATATTTGTTTATTAATGTTACTAAACCTGATTTGTTTTCTTCTTTGATTATTTTCCCCCCTTTATTGTCCTACCTCCCACTGTTGGTTTTCATTGTTATTTTCCATTTCCTCTTCCTGTAATGTTTTGCCAAGGATTTTTTGAAGAGATGGTTTTCTAGCTGCAAATTCTTTTAACTTTTGTTTATCGTGGAAGGTTTTAATTTCATCTTCTATCCTGAAGCTTAATTTCGCCGGATACACGATTCTTGGCTGGAACCCATTTTCTTTCAGTGTTTGAAATATGTTATTCCAGGATCTTCTAGCTTTCAGAGTCTGTGTTGAAAGATCAGCTGTTATCCTGGTTGGTTTACCCCTAAATGTAATCTGCTTCCTTTCTCTTGTAGCTTTTAAAATTCTCTCCTTATTCTGTATGTTGGGCATCTTCATTATAATGTGTCTAGGTGTGGATCTCTTATGATTTTGCACATTCTGCGTCCTGTAGGCTTCTAGGATTTGGGATTCTGTCTCATTCTTCAAGTCTGGGAAGTTTTCTCATATTATTTCATTGAATAGATTGTTTCTTCCTTTGGTTTGGAGCTCTGTGCCTTCCTGTATCCCAATGACTCTTAAGTTTGGTCTTTTAATGTTATCCCCTATTTCTTGGATGTTCTGCTCATGGTTTCTTAGCAGTCTTGCTGAGCTGTCTATGTTCTTTTCAAGTTGAAATACTTTGTCTTCATTGTCTGATGTTCTATCTTCTAAGTGATCTACTATGCTGATAGTATTCTCAATTGAGTTTTTAAGTTGGTTTATTGTTTCCTGCATTTCTAGGATTTCTATTTGTTTGTTTTTTATTACCTCTATCTCCCTGTGTAATTGATCTTTTGCTTCCTGGATTTGTTTATTTAGTTCTTTGTCAAAGTGATCTTTCATTGTCTGATTTTGCTGTCTCATGTCTTCCTTGAGACTCCAGATCATCTGAAGCATATATATCCTGAACTCTTTATCTGACATTCCATCTGTTGCAGCTATTACCTCTTCTAAAGTTGAGTTGACCTGCATTGCTCGTGATCCTTTCTTTCCTTGTCTTTTCATACTGCTTGTGTTTCTTTCTGCTTGGTAAAACTGTTGTGTTTTTGAAATTTTCCCCCTATTTATTTATATTGGTCTTGTATAGTTGAAAAATCTCCCTTGCAGAGCGGGTAGTGGCTGTGCTCCTCCTCCAATTGGGGTGATCTGTCTAGTATGCTGGCGGGCCGCTAGGCCTGCTCTGCCGGTTGGTCGCAGGTCTGCCCACCCTGCGGGTGCGGGTGGCAGCTCTGCTCTGGCCCCACACCAATTGTGGTGACGTGACTCCCATGCTCACGGGTCGTTGGGCCTGATCCGGATGCGGGCGGCGGCTCTGCTCGGCCCCTACTCCAATTGGTGTGACGTGTCTACCACGCTGGCAGGCCTCTGGGCCTGTTCCGCAGGTGGGTCGCAGGTCTGCCTACCTTGCGGGCTCGGGCAGCAGCTCTGCTCGGCCCACACTTCAAATGGGGCTACCTGACTGCCACTCCGGCGGGTCGCTGGGCCTTTTCCGGACACGGGCGGTGGCTCTGCTCTGCCTCCACTCCGACCAGTGTGACGTGTCTGTCTCGCCGGCCGGCCGCTCTGCCAGTTCCGCGTGTGGGCCGTTGGTCTGCCTACCTTGCGAGCTCGGGCGGCGGCTCTGCTCGGCCCCCACTCCAAATGGGGTGACTTGACTGCCACGCTGGTGGGTCGCTGGGCCTTTTCCGGGCACAGGCAGTGGCCCCGCTCAGCCCCCACTCCAATTGGTGCGACGTGTCCACCACGCTGGCAGGCCACCGGGCTTGTCCCGCCGGTGGGTCGCAGGTCAGCCTACCTTGCAGGCTCAGGCGGCGGCTCTGCTCGGCCCCTTCTCCAAATGGGGTGACTTGACTATCACGCCATCGGGTCGCTGGACCTGATCCAGGCGTGGGCGGCTGCTCTCTTTGGCCCCAGTTGCAGTTGGGGTGACGTGATACCACGCCAGCGGGTCGCTTGGCCTGTTCTGTGCGCAGTCGGCAGTTCCACTCTGCCCCTCTGGCCCCCACAGCACCCAGCAGGACCCGGACTGAGAAGCAGTTTCCGCGGGATCCCCAGCCCTGGGCCAAAGCAGCTCCGGGAGCCAGAACCCGGTCGCCCCGAGCTCGGTGCACGGTCTGCTAAGATCAGGCTCCAAGAAGCAGTCTCTGTGGGTTCCCCAGCCCTGAACCAAAGCAGCTCCGGGAACCAGAACCTGGCTGCTCAGAGCTCGGAGCACGCTCTGCTAGGGGCGAGCTCCAAGAAGCCGTCTCCGCGGGTTCTCTAGCCCTGAGCCTGAGCTATCTGTCTGCGAGACGCAGGCAAATAACAGCCTGAAATCACCTGTTCTGTAGCTGAATGAGCTGAGATCAGTAGAAAACAGAGATGATTACGTCAGCTCTCCAAGATGGCAGCCGTTGGCCTCCTCCGTGGACTGACCGGTGTGGAGAACCGAACTGGACCGCTTCCCTCCTCCGTCTCAAACCCAGAACTAAGCACTGAGCGCAGCCATTCCACCGCTGGCAGAAGCCCACAGAATCCGCAGCGCTGCACCTCCTCGCTGCCACACGCTTCCCAGCACGCGCCGCAGACTCCGGCTGTGGGGCAATCCGCCGAACAAGCCGTGCGACCCTCCATGCGGAGAAATCGCCCGCGAGCGAGCCCCGCCTCCGATCCTCACGCGATGAAAATCCCTCCACTAGATTCTGGAGCACCTCAATTTCGCTGGAAATTCCCAACAAGACAGCCTTCAGCTGTTTTAACTCGTCATTCTCCCGCACAGTGACGCGGCACACGGGGGTGATGCACTCCCTTCGCTGCCATCTTCCCACTCCCAATGTCTTCTTTTTGAAATGAGAATATCTGACTTTATATCTTTGAAGACATCTGAGTGTACTCATTTGGTTTCCATCTTACGTTTACAATCCACAGAGTGTATCTGTGTTTTGGAAGCATGTAGCTTGTCTAGTTTCACCACAGGTACACAGCTGGACTTGAGTCTTTGACCATATTTGACTTACATGACATTTAGTGAGACTTTGGACTTAGAATTAGTGCTGGAGTTGGTTTTGACTTCAAGGCTGTTGGGGTAGGGTGAAGAATATATTTAGCATTTGATATAATTTCTTTGGGAGCCAGAGAGCCAAATGTTATGAGCTGAAATGTGTTTCCCTCAGGTTGATATGTTGAAGTCCTAACCCCCACTGTGGTTGCATTTAGAGATAGGGCAAATAAAGACATAATAAAAGCTAAATAAAAGTTTAAGGGTGGGCCCTTAATCCAAAAGGAAGGCTGTGCTCACAAGAAGTGGAAAGGATACCTGAGATCCCTCTGAGCATGGAGGAAAGGCCTTTTGAATCCACAGTGAGAGGGCTGCAGGCCTGAAAGAGAGGCCTTCCCAGAAACCAACCCCAATAGCACCTTGATCTTGGACTTCAAGCTTGCAGAAACCACAAGATAATAAGTTTCTGCTATCCAAGCCACCCAGTCTCTAGTATTTTGTTATAGCAACCCTAGCAGACAGGCACATTCTGCCAATTGCCTCATCCGTTAGTTACTGCTGCCCTCTATTCTGGAAACTGACGATCCCCTCTTCTGCTCTTTGTCAACTACATTGTATATATTCATTTTTTGTGTCTCAAATTCTGCCCAGATCTTTTTGATTTCTCCCAAACATTAGTTAATGGTTATGTATATATTGTTTTTGCCCTTATGATTCATTCTTTAGTCATATATCATCAGTATTGTGTACTGAAATTTTTTTTCAACTGACAAATAGTAAAATTGATTCTATGTATCAAATTTAAGAAATGATGGGCTCCAAATACAGTGCAATTAAACGATGAAGAACTCAAGAGCTCAAACCAACCACAACTTTGGATATTTATGTGATATTCTTAAAAGTTCTCCATTCCCCTTGTCTCTTACGTGTAAGGCATACAAAACCAAAATTAACTTAGACAAATTAGATGAAATGCTAGAGTTAATCACTGAAATTAGAGTAAATGAAATTAAATGTCATTATTCTGAAGTGTAAAGAAAATAAAGTGTCAGTCAATAAGGTTTCAAGACAGGTTTGGCTTTTAAAATGAATAGATACGAATTACTTATAATGAAAATTTTAGACATTTGTGTAGAAACAAAATAATCAGACAGTTCATCAAAGGTGGGATACTAATTATCTAACTCTTATAGAGTTTACAGCTTAGCAGCTCTTATCAGTTTTCATGTTCAGGCAGGGAAAAGCAGCACAGAGTGGGAGATTTAAACAACAGAAATTTATTTTTCTCCTGATTCCAAGATTAATATGTTGGCCGGGCTTGTTTCTTCTGGAGGCTTCTCTACATGTAGATAGCCGTGTGCCATGACATGATCTTGTGTGTGTGTGCATCTGTGTCCTAATCTCTTCTTATTAGAACACTGGTTACACTGGCTTAGAGCCCACTGGTATGACTTA
The DNA here is from genome assembly GCF_964194105.1 of Spermophilus citellus. NCBI lineage: Eukaryota > Metazoa > Chordata > Mammalia > Rodentia > Sciuridae > Spermophilus > Spermophilus citellus. The sequence goes on from NC_138182.1 coordinate 232,815,532, forward strand.
ACATTACCATAATCACCTCTTTAAAGGCCTCAACTCCATTGTATTTTGAGGCAGTGGGGTGAGAACTTCAGCATAGACAGTTAGGGGGTAAAGAGGAGGGACACAATTCAGTCCATAACAGTAGACATCTCTCTATCATGTCCCCAGCATGAAGCACAGCTGCACTCTAGCTAGGTCTAGTGAGTGCAAGTGCTGTCTCCATCACACTACTTCAAATTTACATTGTTAATTGGTTAAAAATTCTCTTTGCTTTGCTAGACATTTGGAAGGGTAAACTATGGTTACATAAAGATCACAAATTTCAAAGGAATTTTTTTATATCTTTGGAAACACCTGAGTGTACTCATTTGGTTTCCATCTTACATTTACAATCCACAGAGTGAATATGATGCTTAGGAATCAACGCCAACTCTTATCACTAGGATCTTGCTTAGATCAATACTTCCTGAAAAGGCAATGCAACTCAGTTCTTAATTTACCGTTGAGCAGAACTTTAAGCACAAGGGAAAAGAGAATCAAAGATTTTATCCTCAGATCAGCTCTTACATGGAGTCAGTGAGGCACGTTGGTGAATTTCAATAAGACAACTACTAAATGAGATGGGATGTTTCACAATGGATAGTGTGTGTGCAATATATACATGAATGCACAGCCTCATATACATATCTATTACATATTTATTTTTGTGTGCATGTGTATATCCTCCAGATACCATCTCAACCCTAAATTTATGTTTAATAATTTATTTGCTCCATTAGGCAATTTGATGTAGAGAAACTTATTCTACAACTTTCTCATACAAACAACATTCTCTCAGTATTTTAAGACTTTCCTATTTGAAGCACTATAAATCTGGAGGTAGAGTTATTAGAAATATTATGAAAACTTACAATTGGTTCTCCAATAAGATTGAAACCATCCATAAAGTCTTTCTCTACCACTTGGAATTTGTAAGGCCTTGTAATCTCATGTAAACATCCACTTGAACATAGCCATTTCCCATTATTTTTGCAGATGATGTCAGTGGGGAAAGCAAATATTTAGGGTAATACTGTATATGGTGTTAATGTAGGATCTGAAGAGTGTGTGACCATACAGTTACCTTTTAAACAGGTAATTCCACGGTTACACACACCCTGCTAAAGGTGACACAGCACGATGTGGCCAACAAGAACAACTGTAGCCCTTGCCTCATTTTATTTTCTGTGATATATAAGCATGAATAGGAGGTAACATGTGGAATTCTCAGTAAAAATCTTTTAGTTTATCCCTATTATCTGCTCTTGAGTTTTCAACAAACACAGTTCCATGGAGTGTACCTATTTCCTCACTAAAAACAAATAAAGGGACATCCCAACGTCTCATCTTGTTCAGGTAATCTAGACAAGAATGATATGATCTAACAGACCCTTGTAAGTACTCAGTTAACTTATCTTGACCTCTAATTATGAGGCTCATCACCAAACACAACATTCTGTCAGTATTGCAAGACTTTCCTACTTGCAGCACTATTAACGTGGAGGTAGAGTTACTAGAAATGTCATGAAAAATTAAAATGGGTTCTCCAATAAGATCAAAACCATCCACAAAGTCTTTCTCTACCACTTGGAATTTGTAAGGCCTTGTAATCTCATGTAAACATCAACTTGAACATAGCTATTTCCCATTCTTTATATTACCAAAAGGGTTATTTTCCTTAGCAAAATTAACATAAAATTTCTCAAATTAACTGACTCTTAACCTACCAGCAGATTAACAGTGACTAGTCTGAATGATGATTCCTTTCTGATGAGTAGAATCCAAGTCTTTTTATATGAAGTAAAATTGTGTTCAGAATCTGCTTACAAATCTTGAGACTGTTGAAGTGTTGATCCATTATACACACACACACACACACACACACACACACACACACACACATGCTTCCGTGTCAGGAGATTTGTGGAGTTCCAGAAGCCATTTCATTGGCCTTTACAATTTAGATCAGTTGCTTCTTCCACCAACAACCTGTGCTGACACCTTCTATTCTCTTCCTGGCTCATTAAGGTGCCTGCTCTGGCTATCCATCAAGACTTATTCTTATCTTTATTGTTTACTACAACATATTATAATTATCTGTTTAACTCTCTTCCTTTTACATTAGGTAAAAATTTCTTGAAGATAGAGACTTTGTCTTATTCTTTCTTATATCCTCAGATCTTAAGAAGGGGCTTATAGAAAATAGGTATTCAATAAGCAGGTCATTGTCAAATGAATGGAAAAAATAAATAAATTAAAGAATAGATGTTTAGTAGATAATCACTGATTTTCTTTATGACTCATTGGGCTACTAATTTGGGATAAACAGGAGTTTCTTGGGTATTGGCAGGATTTAAGGGGAAATGTACACCAAATGAAATGAAATATGCAAAAAATTTAGTAGAGTGCTTGGGACATTGTGCTGTTCTATGTGAATTCTATTTTTCTTTATATTAAATTGTATAGTTAAATGTAAAAAAAAATTTCAATAGTATAAAGTTCGTTTTATATAATGTAAAGATATTATTTATATATTATAAAGCATAAATATATAATTTACATTGTAAATATATAATTAGTGATATAAATTTATTTATGTCAAATCACATCTCAAGATACAACCCAAAAGGTAGGAAACACAATTTACTGAAGTTTCTTTTTTTTAATTTTAAAATTTTTAGTTTTAATTTTTAGTGTTGAACTCAGACATGCTTCACCACTGAGCCACACCCCCAACCCTTTTTATTTTTAGACAGTCTTGCTAAGTCGCTGAGGCTGGCCTGAATCCTCCTGAGTCACTGGGATCACAGGCATGTGCCTGAAGTTTCTATTGGAGTTTGTTCAGCAGACACTACTTATTGGTCATCATATCTGTATGCCAACCATGCAGCTAAGTACTAGAGGTGCTGAGAAGGCTAGGCCTGGTTCACTCCCTGCCTCAGGGAACTAAGAATCCAGTGAGCTTCAGAAGCCCCACATCCTCCATTATCACATCCTCATGCATTCCTCACCCAGGAGTGTCCAGTTAAACTTTCCTAGGACCCAGTTAACTGTGACTCAAGTCTTAATTTTTTCTTTTTAAGCCCAGAAGGAAACCAGTATTTTTATTAAGTAATGGATGTGAGGGATATAGATTTACTCTGTAATTTTAGGTCTTATTTTAAAATGAATGAATCCTGAGATGGTTCTACACAGCATCATTTAGAGGCAGAATTTTCCAGCTCAGTGTTACAGTAGCTTGCAGTCAAACAAAAGGAAAAATTGAATTTTTTTTTTCATTGACTTTTTGCTTCTACTCAAAGGTTATGTGCAAGAGGGCTGCCCTCCTGCATTCCCATGGGGCTGGGGATTTAGAACTAGATGTGGCAAGAAGAATGTGGACAAAAGGGCTTCAAAGATCAATTCTAGCTAACCCTAGAACACCTACCATCCCAGACATTGTTGGGATATTTGAAACATTCTCCAAAAACACGCAATTGAATTTGGGAGCAAAATCTGACCTTTTGGATCTGACTTCTCACTTTTAGGCCATGGGATTTGATTCCTAGTGTAAAGAACTTCTTATTCAATCACTTATTCATGCCTTGGAAAGATGTGTCCCCCACAAAACTAAAGATGTACTTATTTTAATGTTACTATCATATGTATGTATTAATCTACTGACAGAAACAAGAAAATAATCTCAAGACATTTCAGAGTATGATTAGATGGTAGTTCAATTGTTATCCCCCTCTCCTCTAGGACATTTGGCAATCTTTTGAGACATTTTTGGTGGTCACAACTGGGGCAGGCGTACTTCAGGAATTAACAGAGGCCATGAATGCTGCTAAAGACTCTATAAAACATAGGGCAGTCTCCCTCATCATCTGGGTGCAGTGGCACACAATTGCAATCTCAATGACTCTGGAAGCTGAGGCAGAAGGATCACAAATTCAAGGTCAGCCTCAGGAACTTAGTGAGACCCTCTCTCAAAAGAAAAAAAAAAGACTGGGGTAAAAATGACTGGGTTAGGTTGGTTCCACAGTTGAGCTATTGTGAATTGTGCTGCAATAAACATTGATATGGCTGTGTCTCTGTATTATGCTGTTTTTAAGTCCTTTGGGTATAGACAGAGGAGTGTGATAGCTAGGTCAAATGGTGGTTCCATTCCAAGTTTCCACGGAATCTCCATACTGCTTTCCATATTGGCTACACCATTTTGCAGTCCCACCAGCAATGTAAGAGAGTGTGCCTTTTCCCCCACATCCTCGCCAAAACTTATTGTTGTTTGTATTCCTAATATGTCCCACTCTGACTGGAGTGAGATAAAATCTTAGTTTGGATTTGCATTTCTCTAATTGCTAGAGATGTTAAACATTTTTTTATATATTTGTTGATTGACTGTATATCACCTTCTGAGAAGTGTCTGTTCAATTCCTTGGCCCATTTATTGATTGGGTTTTTTGTTATTTTGGTGTTTAGTTTTTAAAGTTCTTTATACACTCTAGAGATTAGTGCTCTATCTGATGTGCAAGTGGAAAAAATTTGCTCCTAAGCCATAGGAGCTCTATTCACCTCACTGATTGTTTCTTTTTCTGAGAAGAAGCTTTTTAGTTTGAATCCATTCCATTTATTAATTCTTGATTTTAATTCTTGTGCTATGTGAGTCTTATTAAGGAAGGAGGGGCCTAATCTGATATGATAGCGATTGGGGCCTATTTTTTCTTCTATTAGATGCAGGGTCTCTGGTTTAATTCCTAGGTCCTTGATCTACTCTGAGTTGAGTTTTGTGTATGGTGAGAGATAGGAGTTTAATTTCATTTTGTTGCATATGGATTTCCAGTTTTCCCAGCACCATTTGTTGAAGAGGCTATCTTTTTACCAATGTATGTTTTTGGTGACTTTATCTAATATAAGATAATTGTAATTATGTGGGTTAATCTCTGTGTTCTCTATTCTGTACCATTGGTCTACCAGTCTAGTATAAGATAACTGTAATTATGTGGTCTAATCTCTGTGTTCTCTTTTCTGTACCATTGGTCTACCAGTCTATTTTGGTGCCAATACCATGCTGTTTTTGTTACTATTGCTCTGTAGTACATTTTAAGGTCTGGTAAAGTGATGTTATCCGCCTTACTCTTGTTGCTAAGGATTGCTTTGGATATTCTGGATCTCTTATTTTTCCAGATGAATTTTATGGCTGCTTTTTATATTTCTATGAGGAATGTCATTGGAATTTTGATTGCAATTGCATTAAATCTGTATAGTGATTTTGGTAGTATGGTCTTTTTGACAATATTAATTCTGCCAATCCAAGAACAAGGGAGATCTTTCTATGTTCTAAGGTATTCTTTAATTTCTTTCTTTAGTGTGCCCATCAGTAGATGAATTGATAGGGAAACTTTGGTATATATACACAGTGGAACATTACTCAGTATTAAAAGAGAATAAAATCATGGAATTTGCAGGTAAATGGATGGAGTTGGAGAATATAATGCTAAGTGAAGTTAGCCAATCCCAAAAAAACAAATGCTGAATGTTTTCTCTGATATAAGGAGGCTAATTCATGGTGGGGTTAGAAGGGGAAGCATGTGAAGTTTAGGTGAACTCTATATTGGATAAGGAGGAGGGAAAGAAAAGGAGGGAGGGGTCAAGGGGTATAAAAAAGATGATGAAATGAGATGGATATAATTTCCCTAAGTACATGTATGAAGACACCAATGGTGTGAATATACTTTGCATACAACCAGAGATATAAAAAAATGTGCTCTATATATGTAATATAAGTTGTAATGCATTCTGCTGTCATATAGAACAAATTAGAATTAAAAAATTGAAAAACAAAAGGAGTAGGGTAAAGTTCTCTTGGGTTCAGTTCTCAGTAATGCCCCACCCCAGTAAAAAAATGAGTTGTCAGGACCAAAATATTAATAGTGTTGAGGTCAAGAAATTCTGGGCTAGGCCTTGGGTAGTAAACTAAGGAATGATAAGCTCTCCATTCTCCTTTATTATCTTGTGAATATTTTCATTTGCACCCTGTTCTCAAAAGTATACTTTAAACACAAACAAAAATTTAAATGAGATTTCTGTCCCCATAGATCTTATAGAGTTCATTTGTTGAGACTGTGTAGATATCTATAAAAATGTTAAATAATGTATAATAGAACAGTGAAAAACTAAAGCAGAGCACTAATGACTAAATAAATGGCATGGACAATTTTTTTTATGAGTTAAGCAGTGGAAGAAGTCACAAAAGACACAGGAATTTGCTCACAGACTTTGTAGGATTAGGATGCTGGTGTCTTTTGTGTATTACTGTGTTCCAAGAGTTTAGTACAGTTGTTTGCATGCAACAGCCACTCAATGAACTCCATAAATATTCATCTTATGAGTTCAGAATGGATTTGGATAGAAAAGCCAAATATTTTCCAGAAGGTTGGAAGGAATAGCAAAAGGAAAGGTATGGGGGAAGGATCAGGTCCTATATTGCTGGGGGACAATGCTAAGATAGGAGAGAAGGGGCAGGGTTCAGGGAACAGAAAGGCAGTGCTAGATCAGGTAATTTTTATTTGCTTTATAGATGCTGGGAGCACAGATTGGGATTCTCTTTGTTCCAGAATCATTTCAATCTGTTTCCTTCTTTGCTTGTTTGAGTCTGGGTGTGTCTTTCATTGCCCTTTGCTGAGGACAGATGACAGGCATATGTGTGAGTATGATTCTGTGTGGGCTTGAGGAAGTGGGGTGCTGCATGAACTGAATTCTCCTCTTTATCTCAACATCTTCCTGATCTCTTGCCTGAGCCACAACCTTCTCCATCCAGCTTGAACTCAGCTCTCTGCTACTGTGTGTGGCAATAATTCATGACTCATGGATGGAAGGAGAGCTTCTCACCATGTGCGTGGTCATTTCCTGCTGTGACTACAGTGAGGTCTGGGCCTGATATCCCCAGTGTTCCTGGCAGACCTAAGGAAATGACCATATGATGTGCTGCCGTTGGGAAAGGCCACTAGTTATCATTGTAACTGAGTTGCCACTCAGCTGAAAGGGTCACTGGCCTCCTTGTAGAAAGTGGAAAAGACAAATAATAGGAAAGGGGTTTTCTGAGTAGCATGCTGTCCTGCTTGCTCTTCCTTCTTTACCTGGTTTGGAATCATTCATGGGTAATGTAAATGGGAAGAATAACCCCATAGGATCTTGGGCCTTAGGTACCTTTCTGGACTCCCAGGGAATGTTTAATAAGGGAATAAAAAAGATGAAGAAAGGAGTGTGGGCTTGCTTAGAATGGAGGCTCTTTCCAGAGCTGGAGAGCTCCAGGGGTTTTTCTTTAGATCTTATCCTTTTTGCCCTTCAGTAGCCATGTCCCTGTGATACAGAAAGTTGAGATAAGTCCACAGGGTGCCCAGGACAGGTAGACACAAGATGCTAAGGACGCCACTAGGGATAAAGCCTGATTCTGAATAGCTTCACTCCCTAAATGGTTTACCGGTACCATGACTTTGATGGCTCGCTTCCATTAACACCAATATTCATTATGGGGACACCCACAAGTGTTCCTATAGTATTCAATGTGTAATACTAGACTAGTAGCATCTTGATTCCCAGTTCTCTATCAGTGATTAGCTATCACTGTATTTATTATGTTTTAAATCAATTCCAGGGAAGGATGGGTGGTATGGAGTGTAACCTCCACTTTACAATGGAGGAAATGAAGCAGCCAGGAAAGTTCATTTAATGACAACTTAAAATAATCATCATAGTTCCCACTAAAAGAGTTCACATTGGCCAAACCCTGTATGACATTTATTAAGACTGAATCATATGAACATGTCAAGAGTTAATGGAAAAAATGGTAATTTATAGATACAATTTAATACAGTAAAGAGGGGTTCCTTTCTACCTTTCCTAGTATAACGGGGTTTAGAGACTGTTACTATATTTATCTAACATAAGCATTGTAATCTTATGTTAGATAAATATAGTAAATAAATCTCTTCTATTATAGAAGAGATTTATCTTTCAATTCTGGGAAGGAAACTCATCAAGTTTTAAAGGTTTATGGTTCATATTTTCTTTTTCCAACATCTTGGGCTTCTACCCTGTAAATCTTCTCCCTGGAAGTTTAGTCCTGCCTGGTAGCAGAGCAGTTCCTGAAGCAGGCAGGCAGGGATCAGTTTATGCAAGTGTGGGACCTGGAATTATAAAGGATCCCCTGAGCCCATAGTTCATATTCCAAGGATGAGCCCGAGGCACCCCACAGCCATCACCCAGCAACCACCTCCCCTGCCGAACCATGTCCCTGTACCTATAGCTGAACTTCTGCTTCCTTGGTTACTTGAGTCATACTGTTTTGTTTCTTGAAGTTAAGTTGTGTTGTCAACCCAAGACAGAGTGGCATCTGACTTGCTTTTCACTCTTCTATCCTTTGAGAGACTAGATCTGTTCCCAATATGGCAGCCACTGGTTGGTGTTCCACTTCAAAACAGAAGGACCATCAAGACTCATGGCACTCTTACCTCCATCTTTGAGCAATTCCTCAGGGGTTAACAGCCCTGATCACATCAAAGTTTGATACTCCTCTTTGGACGTAGACTTTTCGTTTATAAAGCTTACCCCTTTTTGGCTTTCTCCCGCAACTCAGCACAACTCATAGTATGGGTCTCCTTCCCTAGCAGAGATGTGAAATCTATTTTTTGTTCACTTCAGAAATGCTTTCTTCTAGGCTACTTCAATGGAACAATGATCCTTAATACCTGGCCCTTGAGCCTTATTCCACTTATAGGTTGGGACAGAATCTCATTTTATGATTGGTGATTCAGATATGGAAACAGCAGGTAGGTGGGAGAAAAACCACACACCACACAAGCAATTCAAGCAAAACTAAGCAGCACAGGTAGAGGGGACCACAGCACAGAAGGATAGAGGACAAAGGGGAGCTGGTCACTGCTGTTGTGTCACCCTGGGCAATCTCAGGTCCAGCTTGGCTGGGTGTGTGGTGGGAAGAAATTGAGTATGCTGTCCTGCATCAGCAGCCCTCAATTTTTTCTTTCTTTCTTTCTTTCTTTCTTTCTTTCTTTCTTTCTTTCTTTCTTTCTTTCTTTCTTTTTATTTATATATGACAGCAGAATTAATTACAATTCTTATTACACATATAGAGCATGATTTTTTATATCTCTGATTGTACACACAGTATATTCACATCAATTTGTCTCTTTATACCTGTACTTTAGATAATAATGGTCATCGCATTTCACCCTCATTAATAACCCATGCCCTCTTTCTTCCCCTCCAACTCAAGTGACAAAATAGCAGATGCCATCAGAAGTCTACCAACCAAGAAAAGCCCATGAATGGACGGATACACAGCAGAGTTCTACAAGACCTTTAAAGAAAGAATTAATACCAATACTCTCCAATTTATTTCAGGAAATAGAAAAAGAGGTAGCACTTCCAAACTCATTCTATGAGGCCAATATCACTCTGATTCCAAAATCAGGCAAAGACACATCAAAAAAAGAAAACTTCAGACCAATATCTCTAGTGAACATAAATGCAAAAATTCTCAATAAAATTCTGGCAAATAGAATAAAAAAAACATATCAAAAAGATCGTGCACCACGATCAAGTGGGATTCCTCCCAGGGATGTAAAGTTGGTTCAACATATGGAAATCAATAAATGTAATTTATCACATCAATAGACTTAAAGATAAGAATCATATGATCATCTCAATAGATGCAGAAAAAGCATTTGACAAAACACAGCACCTCTTTATGTTCAAAACACTAGAAAAACTAGAGATGACAGGAACATATCTCAACATCATAAAGGCTATCTATGCTAAGCCCCAGGCCAACATCATTATAAATGGAGAAAAATTGAAGGCATTCCCTCTAAAAACTGGAACAAGACAGGGATGCCCTCTTTCACCATTTCTATTTATCATAGTTCTTGAAACGCTGGCCAGAGCAGCCCTCCCATTTTTGTGTGTGAAATTAAACCAGTGAGGAAAGACATGGAAAGTGCCTTGGTGACCCGATTGCTTTAAATCTGTATCCTCTGCAATCAGCTAGGAATAATCACAAAGGATACAGTAATCTGATTTCTACAAAATATCAATTTCTTTTCTCCCCTTCAAGTGCCAGAAATGATTGTTTCATTTCAACTCATTCCTCCTTGTATTTTGTGCTATAAATAGTACAAAGCAATAGGTAAAGAACTCACAATATTTACCATCAGACCACCATAAGGGGAATAGACGAAAATAGCAGGAACTCTCAGTGGGCAAGAACTAAGTGTTTTTTTCTTTCCCTTTTTGATTTTGAGAAGGGATGTGGCACCATGGCAGAACATTGACTTGTGAGCCTTATGACTCAGGTCCCTGCTCTGTCATTAGCCAGCTGTTTGTTCCCCCTCATGCCCTCAACTGCTCATTAACAAAACGTGTGTTTGGATAATCCAGGGACTGATTTCTAATCAATGTGTCTAATCAGTGAGCTTGGGACATACGCAGCACCCCCAACCATCTCTATTGTGCGTTCATACACCTTACCTCTTATGCAGCCACTATCACCTAGGTCTAGATATGGTTTCCTAGAAGCCTGAGTACATTATTAGATTTACATATTATTGTTTTGAAAAATTTCAAACCTACTGAACATAACAAACATTAATATAGCAAATCTCTAGGTACGGATCACCTCAGATAAATATTAACATTTTGCACTATTTGTTTCAGATTTTGCTAAAAATAAAGTATTAAATTTTGCACCTCCCCTTTTAGAGGTACTACTATTTTTTGGCTGGTGAGTATTGATTCTGAGCTAAATATCTGAAAATGTATCCACTAGAAAATTAATGTGTTGTTTCTTGTATTGTAAAAACTCACATTAAGTATAGCTGCCTGCAGTGGTGCACACCTGTAACCCCAGAGCTCCAGAAGGCTGAGACAGGAGGATTGCATTCAAACTATTTTTATCAGTCTATAGTTTGTTTTTTGCTTATAAATGTATAATTTTGAGAGTTATCTATACTTATATTCCAATATTCCTGGTATAGCTCTAATTCATTGAAATATCATAGCATTTCACAGTATAGTTATCCTCAAATTTATTCAGTTATTCACTTGTTTGGCTATTTCTATTTGGATTTTTCCCATTTTTTAAATTTTAACAAATGAAGCTGCTCTGAACACTGTTTTGCCTCATTGCACACGTGTGCAAAATTTCCCTAAAGCACACACTAAAGGTAGAATTTCTAGGATAAAGTGGAGTCCAAATTGCTCTTCAAAACAGGTAAAACAGGAGCTGAAAAAGGAAAATTGGAAAAAGTTTATGGAAGTTTTTAGGAGGAGATGGCTATGAACAAAATGCTGATGATTTGGTGTCTCTGGGGCAGCCTGGCAGGGAGGGCACTGCAGGAAGAGGGAGCAGATGAGCAAAGCAGGGAAGAGTGAAATGGCCTTTCTTATTGAGAAGCTTGCAGGTTGGCACATACAATGCAACTTGAGGAAGAAGGGGTGGAAAGATGTGAAATAGGCAAGAGGGGGAGGGCCGAGGCTTTTAAATGCTCTTCTATGCAAAGTATATTGTGAATAAAGTCCTGAGAAATTAAAAAAAAACTATTGAAGGTTTCAGACATGAACAGTAATATGACCTGATTTGCATTTTAGAAAGAATTATTCTGGCATCTATTGGAAAATTGGAATGTTCACATGGTTTTTAAGAGTATGAATTCTGTTGGCTGACAAAATGAGTTGGAATCCCTGCTCCCCTACTCACTAATTTTGTGAACTTGGGTAATTTATTTAACCTCTCTCACCTTCATATGCTTTTCTGCAAAATGGACTAATTATATGCTTACTCAATCAGGATGTTGGAGGATTAAATAAATGTGATAATTCTCACAAAGCCTGACATATTGCAAACAAAATTAAGTAGGAGAAACTCAGGGACCTTACTGTGTTTGAAGGTCCTTGGGACCATACATCTCTACCTAGAAGGAGCTTACTCTTTTGGATTACTCTAGTACTCTTAGGAAGAATCAGAATCAATACTCTAGATTGACTGGATGGTGAAATTAATTCTAGCAAAAGGAGGGAAATGAAAACACAAAGGAAAATAGAAATAAATGACAATAGCAATTGACAAAGAATTTATGATTTTTTTTTTGTCTAATGAAAAGAACCAAATGTACATGAAAAAGATTTCAGAATATTTTAAATACAAAGATGCCAACTGAATGTAATACTGAGTGGAAGGTCATAAGGGAATGCACATAGTTAATCTGACCTTTCTCTGGGAACCACTGTAGAATGAGTCAGTCATGGAATTGTGTAATTTATTTTTATGACTTACATTCAAGGGAAATGTTTAATGCAGGGATAAATGTTCCATCTTTGTTATAGTTTGGACTGGAATGATGCCCCCAGAGGTTCATTTGTTGAAGTCTCATGTGTTGAAGGTCTTCAGTTAGAGGTGCTATTGGGGGGTAGTGGAAACTTTAGGAGGAGGGGCCTAGTTGAAAGAAGTAGGTCACTTGGGGTATGTCATTTAAGGGTATGTCTTGACCTCAGCTCCTGTCGTGCTCTCCCATATTCATTCATTCTCTCTCTCTCTCTCTCTCTCTCTCTCTCTCTTTCTCCATCCTGACTGCCATGTGAGTGACTCTGCTTCTCCATGTCCTCTCTACTATGATGCTATGTCCCACCAAAAGTCCAGAAGCAACAAAATCAAATAACCAACTGTTGGATACTTCTGAAACTGTGAGTCAAAATAATCCTTTCCTCCTTTAATTTGTTTTTTTTTTTTTTTAGATATTCTGTCACAAGAACAGAAGCTAACAAAATTTTGAACATCTAAATCAGTATTTGTGTGTTCCTATCTCTACCCTCAGGAGCGTTTTTTCAAGGTGGGCATCCTAGAAATGTGGTAGTAGAAGGCTATGTTGCCATTGGAAACACTCCCATTCCTGGCCCTTCTCTATAGTGATTAATTTTCACCCCATTTAACAGATGTTAATGTTAAATGTCAAAGTCCCCTGGATGTTAAAGTCCCCTGGACAATTTATAGGCATTTCTACCGCAAATATAAGAACTCAGCTGTCTTGTCATTGGAAGTTATTCCTGAAGAATCCAATTTTTAAATAATAATAAATTCAGATGGTTCTAGGAGACAAGAATGGACCCTTTTGAATACAGTAATGCAGATGTGTGTTACCTCTGCATATCACGGGTGGGCCAGCCTCCTGTTAGAACAGGAACCTCAAGATGAGTTTAGGCTCCTGGTAGTATAGGTATGTGCCTGCTTGGCAAGTGGTACCTCTTTGTCCATGGACCTCAGATTGGGTGGTGTGCCAGTTGGTTTGAACTGCTCACAGGATGTACTTCTTTCGAACATTGTGCAAACTATGTTTTTCAAAATTAAGTAAATGAGGAAAAAGAGAACATGCTTTGCACAGAGGGAAAAATCCCCCAATAGCGTGCCCATCACCCTGCACTGCTGGCCACATGACCTCTGGCAATCCACTTTGCCTCTTTAGCTTCAGGTTGTCATACCAAGGAAGGGGGTGAATGAGAAGGTCTCTAAATCCCGTTCCCCAGTTTCAAATGCTGTTATTTGCCACTGCTCACAGATGCTTAAAAATCAAATAAAATTCTACATGTATTTTCTGAGAAATGTTTATCAGCTTCACAAAAAAATAAAATAAAATAAAATAAAAAAAGGAAGCCTGGAATGAATAAACAAGAGTGGAGATTTTACCGAAATACCAATATTTTAACTTGTTGAGGCTTGGGATTATGCAAACCAAATACATCCCATGCAAAATTATGAAGAAAGTAGATTTTTATCAGATAGAGGAATGGGGGGAAATTATGCCTATAAGATTAAATCTGGTCCACTGCCTGTTCGGTAACTGAAGTTTTACTGGAGCACAGCCACACTAATTCACTGCAAGGACTATGGCAACAGAGCAGCATGGTGGCCACAGAAACTATATGGCTTACAAAGCCTGGAATGTTTACTCTCTGGCCCTTTACAGAGAAAATAAGCAACCCTGCTATGGAAAGTCAAAGGGGGTTCTCTTAATATACATTCATTTAGCTTCATTCTCCCAATAAGAGCAGTACAGTTTGGAGGCTCCTTTTTACTTGAGACCTGGATGTTGACCCTACTTTTTGTTTTATATTTTTATTGGTGCACTATAATTATAAGTAACAGTGGGATTCATCATACCATGTTTGTCAATGTGCATTACATACTTTGAACAATCCATTCGTCAGTATCTTCCCTTTCCCTTCCTTTTGTTTTAAATTAATTAATTAATTTTGGTACCAGGGATTGAATCCAGGGGTAATCAACCACTCAGCCACAACCTTAGCCTTTAATTTTTTTTTTTTTTAATTCTGAGATGGAGTCTCGCTAATTTGCTTAGGACCTTGCTAAGTTATTGAGGCTGGCTTTGAACTTGCGGTCCTCCTGCCTCAGCCTCCTGAGCCACTTGTGCCACTGTACCCAGCTTCCCTCCCTTTCAATGGGTACAGTCCCTGGATCTACATTTAGATTTGCACTGCCTCTTCAGTGGCTTTGAAATATGACTCTACACAACAAATATTTTTTTTGGAATGATAACAAAGGTGAACATTTAGGTTAGAGATGTTTTGGAGCAAGAGAAATTTTGTACTCCTCTATGTAACTCCTAGCTGTGAGCCGCTCTGATGTGGAGGGCCAGCCTTGTGACAGGGGTGGGGGTGGGGGAAGAGATGGCTGATGTAAGGCACAAAATCTACCACCCTGGGTGGGGTCCTGATTCCTTCTAACACTAGAGGGATTTCTCTGAAACTCAAATTTTTATCCATGACTTTTTTCCAATGGTTCTTTACAACGGACAGAATAAAACTCACCCTTGTCAACAACGCAAATGAAGCTTCCAGTATCATTGTTAATCACTATGTAATCTTGAATTCTCTTTCCTCTGATCTTAAATTCCATGAGAACAGGTTTTGAGTCCAGTTTATGCTTTTGACCACCCCCCCCCCTTCTCTTACAATGAGGATGTTGAAGATGTCACGTGCTGGTAGTGGCAGGTCCAGACCAGTGGCACAGGAGCAGAATGTGCCTTCCAACGTGTTTGTAGAGCAAATGAATGAATAAATAATTGCATGCTGCTTTGTAATAAAATGTAATGTTTTGTTTTGTTTTGTTTTTAAGAGAGAGAGAGAGAGAGAGAGAGAGAGAGAGAGAGAGAGAGAGATTTTTTATTTATTTTTTAGTTTTGGTGGACACAACATCTTTGTTTGTATGTGGTGCTGAGAATCAAACCCAGGCCGCTCGCATGCCAGGCGAGCGCGCTACCACTTGAGCCACATCCCCAGCCCCAACGTAATGTTTTAAAGTTTTTTTTTTTTTTTTAAAAGCAAGAAAACACCACCACCCAACCAACTCCACTTCAACTCAGACTGGATCAAGGACCTAGGAATTAGTCCAGAGATCCTGTACCCAATAGGGGAAAATGTAGGCCCAAATCTTTATCATGTCAGATTAGGCCCCAACTTCCTTAATAAGACTCCTAAAGTGCAAAAAAAATAAAATCAAGAATTAATAATGGGATAGACTCAAACTAAAAAGCTTCTTCTCAGCAAAAGAAGCAATCATTGAGGTAAACAGAGAGCCTGTATTTTGGGAGCAAATTTTTGCCACATGCACGTCAGATAGAATGCTAATCTCCAAGATATATAAAAAACTCAAAAACTTTAACAGCAAAAAAACAAACAACCCAATCAATAAATGGGCTAACAGACACTTCTCAGAAGAAGATATGCATTCAGTCAACAAATATATGAAAAAAAATGTTCAGCATCTCTAGTAATTAGAGAAATGCAAATCAAAACAATTGTAAGATTTCATCTCATGCTAGTCAGAATGGTAGTTATTAAGAATACAGACAACAATAAATGTAGTCGAGGATGTGGGGGGAAAGGCACACTCATACAATGCGGGTGGGACTGTAAATTGGTTCAACCAATCTGGAAAGCAGCATGGTGATACCTTAGAAAACTTGGAATGGAACCACCATTTGACACAGCCATCCCACTCCTTGGTCTGTACTCAAAGGGCTTAAAGTCAGCATACTGTAGTAACACAGCCGCATCAATGTTTATAGCAGCTCAATTCACAATAGTTAAACTATGGAAGCGACCTAGATACCCTTCAATAGATGAATGAATAAAGAAAATGTGATACACACACACACACACACACACAATGGAATATTACTCAGCAACAAAAGAGAATAAAATTATGGAATTTGCAGGTAAATGAATGGAGTTGGAGAATATCATGCTAAGAGAAGTAAGCCCATCCCCCAAAATACCAAAGACAGAATGATCTTTCTGATAAGTGAATGTTGATTCATAAGGCGTGGGGGGGGGCGGCATGGGAAAAATGGAGGAACTTTGTTTGGGCAAAGGGGTATGGGGGCAAGGAAGATGATGGAATGAGATGGACATCATTACTCTAGGTACATGTTTGACTGCACATATGGTGCAACGCTACATCATATACAACCAGCAAAATGAAAAGTTGTGCTGCAATTGTGATTTACAATGAATCAAAATGCATTCTGCTGTTATACATACCTAATTAAAATAAATTAATAGTTAATTAAAAAGAAACACCAAAACAAAATTTGCATCCAGCTTAAAGGATATGATCATATAGATAAGAGAAAATGGATTCCGATAAAGTTGGGTTCCAGTCCTGGATCCACCACGGTGTAAGACTGAGAAAGTGACTTAGCCCTTTGAAGTTCCAGTTTCTGTACATGTGTTTTAAAAATGGAACCAAAAGAAAAAAAAAACTTGTTTCCCGGGGTTATTAAATTCCTTTCAGCTTTAATGTTCTTGTTTCTGACTCGTATTTTGATGCCTAGTACCAATTAGCTACACAATCTGGCTATCCTAAATATTGCAATAAATTTCATAGGAATTTGTTCTTCTGAGGAAAGTGTCTTTTGGAAAATGTAGACTCTGAAATGAGATTTACAGGAAGGAAGGGGATTCTTAATTAGATAGAATTTTACCATTATCACAGGAAAAAAATATTGGAAAAGCACACTAGCTTAGGGGAGATTATTGAGAGAAAGAGCAGAACTAAGAGTGCGTGGGAAACAGTGGGGAAAAGCATCTCTTCCCCGTGAAGCTCTCTTCCCCTCATGTGTACATGACCTCACTCTCCCACATGCAAACTCAGAGGAGTTCAAGTCATGGCAAGTGTATTTAAACGTCTATGCTCCAAGATTTTGAAGAAGACATTCTTTTCCCTACTCCCAGGTCTCTTTCTTTCTCTCCCTCATTTACTCTTTTTCAGGGTGACCCCATACAGCCCCAGAATATTCTTCTCTCAGCTCTCACATCTCAGGTCCACTTAAAGTATATCCCATTTAGTGAAGGGTCAAAGATCAATAAGGCAAATGGATTAAAATGTCCTTGGCTTAGTAGAAAGGCTTTCAGCAGACTGGGAAGTTACTCATGATTATATACAATTCAAAGACTCCCCAGAGAAGAGCAGGGGAGCTACAGAAGCCACTGTCCCTGTCTTTATTTGTGCTCAAGGCCACAAGGGCACTTCCCTCATGGGATTGTGGAGAGGAGCCATTTTTTCTCCCATGTGTGTGAAGTTTCCAAAAGATTTTATTTCAGAAAAGATCAAGGCTCTGAAGAAGGCACAGGCTTATTTGGCAGGCAGCCTACTAATTTCATATTCCATTATTGCCTTTGCATTTGGTATTTGGTGGGAAGAATTCTCACAGTTTTAATTTTTATCAAAGAATTTTCAGTAGCATTTTCTGTCCCAAGAAAGTAGCTAGATCCTGAGTGGGGCTCCGATTCTCACTAATCAAAGAAACCAATCAATCAGTAGGGACTTTAAAAGATTAAAGTCTTTTTAATCTTAATTAATGACTTTATTTTTTTTAATCACTTAAAGTCCACACAAAAATTGAGCAGAAAGTACAGAGATATCCCATATATTACCTTCTACCTTCTAGGTTTCCCTATTTTTAGCATCTTGTGTTAATGTGGTATACTTGTTACAATTGATCAATGAATGTTGACGTATTATTATTAACTAAAGCACATAGTTTCCTGCCCAGTTCAGTCTTTGTTTTGTATAGCTCTATGGATTTCAATAACTGAAATCATGTGTTTTCCATGAGAATATATTGTACAAAGAGTTTCCCTGTCCTAAATTCTTCCACACTCCACCTTTTTATCCCTCCCTCCCTGGCCATTTTTATTGTCTCTATAGATTTTCCTTTTCCAGGATGCATATCATTGGAATCATAGTCTTTTCAAACTGGATTTGTTTTTTTCACTCACCAATATACATTTAAGGTTCTTCCTGGTTTTGTATGGCTTCATAGATTGTTTTTTTTTAATGGCATTTGCTCCTTTTTATTCATTTTCAAGTTTCTCACATAGATCATTTTTTTAAAAAATTATTAAAATAGCTGAACAATATCCCATTGCACGAATGTACCTTAGTTTGTTTATCCACACCTAGTGAAACATATCTTATTTGCTTTCAAATTTTGTCAAGTATGAATGAAGCTACTGTGAATATCCATGTACAAGTTTTCATGTGGAAATAAATGTTTAACTCATTTGAGTAAATAGCAAAATATGTGTTTGGTGGATCATATGATAAGAATATATTTAGTTTTGTAAGAATCTGCCATATTTTCTTCCACAGTGGGCCATACCATTTCCCACCAGCAATTAATAAGAGAGCTTATTTCTTCATATCCTCACCAGCTTTTTTTTTGGATTTTGCCATTCTAATAGACGTATAGTGGTATCTTGTTGTCATTTTAATTTGTAACTTCCTAACAAAATATGATTCTGAACATCTTTCATATGCTTATCTGTATATTTTTTGGGTGATGTCAATTTAGTCAATTTTCCATTGCTGTGAAAAAGTATCTGAGATAATCAATTTAAAAGGAGGAAAGGTTTATTTTGGCTCATGGTTTCAGAGGTTTCAATTCATGGTCACTTAGCCTTGTTGCTTTGGGTCTGCAGTGGCATACTACTTCATGACATGAGAGGCATGGCAGAGGAGGCCTGTTTACTTCATGGATGCTGGAAGTCAAAAAAAAAAAAAAAAGAAAAGAAAAGAAAAGGCAAGGAAGAGCTGGGTTTCCAATACTTCCTTCAACCTTCAAGGGCCCACCCCAATGACCTAACTTTCTTCCACTAGGCTCCAGCTCCTAAGGTTCCCACCACCTCCCAGTAGCTCCACAGGATAGAAACAAGCCATTAACACCTGGCTTTTTGAAGGACATTCCAGACGTCAGATGGCAGGTAATCTTTTTTAAAATAAATTTTTAATTGGGTCTCCTGTTTTTACCTACTTTTAAATTAGGTTATCTGTCTTCTTATTTTTGAGTTTTAAGGGTTCCTTGCATATTTTGGATCACTAGGTTTTAATGAGCTATTTCTGCTATGGCAGGAGTGTGGCAGCCATGAAGCGTACTGAGTTTACCTTTCCCTCAATGGGCTCATCATCTGTTTGAGAATCAGGACCCCAAGTGTACACACATGAAACAGAACTGCACAGACAATTGTCACTACAAATGTATTTGTTTCTGTTTATGAGATACAATACGAAGTCCCACTTTAGATTTGTTTTATAGTCTTTAGGTAGAGAAGAGTGTCACTAGTCTCTCATTTGTGCATGTTCCATGGTTTCTAGATGCCCCCAACATGCACGCACATGGATTAGCAAGTCAGGGACTAGTTTTCTGTGTCACTAAAGGTAATATTCACTGTAAGGCCATTTCCTAAAAATCAGCTTTGGGATAAAAATCTATTTTAGTCTTTCATATAAAGAGTGTTGTATGTGCTATCATAGATTCACTCAGTAGAAATGTATATAAGAATTTTTGATTAATGAGGGCTTTTTAAAAACTTATTTGTTTTCCTTTTTTGTTTGTTTGTTAGAAAGATACCTTTGAAGAAAGAAATAAAGGTTAGGAAATGTCTACTCTGTAGATCTTACTGGGAGAAATTTTGAAATACTTACCATGATAACATTTGAGATTGGGAAGGAAAAAAATTGGAGATCAGGAGGTATTTTCGGAAAATGTTTCTAACTACCACCCCAGGAAGACAGTGAGGTGAACTTAATGAAATCTCAATGGCAATGCTCTCAAGAGACCTTGCACTTCAGTAACAATGAGGCATTCATTGAATTTGCTTGGCACTTCCCAGTTCACAGAACATTATCTTATCCTCGCTACTTGCAACTCGAGGTAACAACGATTGTGAGTTTTGTTTCACGGATTGGGAAGCAGTCTAAGAAAGGTCAAGGGATTTGGTAAAGAATGCACCACTCATTTCACTGTGAACTACCGTATTTGACCCTAAGATCAAGGTTCTAGAGTGAAACTGTCTGTTTTATGGCCTGGGTTTCCTGTGGATAGTTACTACTCAGCCCTGGGTGATGCTGTCTCAAAACAAGTGAGTTGTATCACAGAGTCATGTTTCAATTTTTATTGTACTTTATAATCATCTCTATTAGACCTACTTGTTTGATTTTGTTTCTTGTATTTATTATATTAACTTACGAAGTTTTAAAATAAAGGACTTTTAATTTAATATAGCCGCTTAAACACAGGGAATATTCATTGTATATATTAAGTGATAATGAAATAATGAAACAGAAATGACTACAATGATTTAGTTTTGCTATGTGAACATATGCTATATATAAGCAATGATATTGGTAGATTATAAAACAAAATGCTAACAGAGATTATGTTTGGATGATAAGATTATGGTAATTTAAAATAATCATTACTTTTTTCATTTTTACTGTTTTTTCCAGACTTTTCTACAGTAGCATATGTTACTTTTGTAATGAGAGTGAATAAAGGCACAATAAATGCCATTACAATGTTACTATAACTTTCTTTTCTGTAACATTCTCCAAATGTCACAGCTCAGAGCCAATATTTCCATCATCCTGCCCTGGTTATTTTATCCTTTGACCAGGATGGGGTAGGATGCAAATAACCTATTTAAGGGAAGGTAACAGGTATATAAGTCATGACTAATGAATTTATATGAAGTCCAATTGCAATTATATAAAGACTTTGCTGGAAGATAACTGAATCTAGGTATTTTAATTTGAAGGATAGATGAAATCATATTATTAGAGATTTATTACTTTTGGTTAGCATTTTGTGTGTCCAGAATTCCTCTTAAACATGCTCCTGGGTTCAACTCTCCTGAACCCCTTTCTGACATTAAAAAATAAAATAAAATTTCTACTAATAAAATTTCTACTAATTTAAATCTTCCAACTCATTCTTTCATTCTCCAGGGATGTTACTGACTTTTTGCATTTTATCTGGTTGTTAATGTGTTAATACCATCCCACATTCCAACATTATTTGCAATTTATAAGACAAAGAATGAATAACCAAATCCTCACCCCAAATGAAGAATATCTGTTGGCATAAATTTTCTTCATCCTGGCAGAAGGTTTTTATCAGGTCTTTCCAGATCATACTATCTAAAAAGAAGGAAGAGGGGTCTCTGGACCTGAGCAAGACATGGCCTTGCTCTGTATTGCCTTAAAGGCACCACTCAGTTGCTAACCAGCCTTGGTGAGGCACACTTGTAAGAAAAGTGCTCACATGCCTTCCTTTTCTCACAGTTGTATGGGAACCTGGGAGCCAGCACTCTTCTAATTGTCTGGAGCTGTATGATCCTTTGTCCAATTACTCTACACATGAGTCTTAAGAACTTCATTGTTGGAAAGTATGACTCACAGTGGTTTGCTGCATACTATGTTGTTCTGAGGTCCTGTTGCCCAAGGATCTTCATTTTCTTGGGAATATTTAAATTCTAATTGCTTTTTCTGCTACTGGTTCATAAATAGAAAGTCTGTTTACTTTTGCCAGAGCAATTTATTTGTAAACATAGCATGAGTTTCAGTTCTAGAAGAAGAGGAATAAACTCGTGAAAGCCAGAAGATAGGTCCAGAACTGGATGAATTCTTGAGTTTCTTTGTTACAACTTCCTCCCCTCCCAGAACAGAATGAGGGACCCTCTTCACCTTAGGGAGGAGAGAAAAAAGAAATCATAGCATTTCCATTGACTTGATATTCCAATTATCTTGAACAGAGGCCACAAATAGGTCACATACAAAAGAAAAGTGCTGTCTGGCTTCTTTTGCCTAAGCCTGGAGTGGATCTTCCTGACAAAACTGCCAGGATCTCAAAGCCATTGCTAGAAGGCATGTGGGTAAAAACGCAATCCAGGGGCTGCAGTTAAGTCCTGGTTGTGAATTCTGAATGTGAAACTGTGGCATCTTTGTTTTCCTTCTCCTTCAAGTGACTGACTGATCCCTACAATTTAGGCAACACTCAGACTTTCTCCATGGAAGATTCAGTAGGAGAAAGAAAAGATTTTCCTGAAGATGTCATGGATGAATCCATTCTTTGAGGGCTGAATTCAAATCTCACTTCCTTAAGGATGCTTTTTCTATTCCTTAAGCAGATAATTTAATTGTAAATGTTTCAAGTCTTGGCTGGAAAGGACCTAAGTGCTACATATTCATTATCTGTTGCAAAAAAGTCTTATCTGATAAATATTTGAGTGTACATATGTATTTCCTCCATGAGAGTACAAATTTTTGCAGCGAGAAAAAGGCTTTGGACAGAAATAAAATTGTGTGCTTAATTAAAAGCAGATAATATTTCGAATAACTTCAGAGTGATATTTTATTTCAGAAACTAGCTGG
Source organism: Spermophilus citellus (assembly GCF_964194105.1). NCBI lineage: Eukaryota > Metazoa > Chordata > Mammalia > Rodentia > Sciuridae > Spermophilus > Spermophilus citellus. Next base: position 232,838,333 of record NC_138182.1, read on the forward strand.
ATCTCACCAGAGACTGCCTGCAAAGAATCTAGGCTACATTTTTGGGGTTTAGAGGATGCTTCATGCCTCAAGTAGAGAAGAAGTGATCCCAGAAGTGTTTCCTCCACCAAGGACAACAAGGGAAGATTTACTAGTGTGCTGCTGGCAGGTTTGAGGACCAGGTTTGTGTATTTTGTGTTGTTTTCTCACTCCAGGAGAGCTGGTCCTGGTGTGTGTGTGTGTGTGTGTGTGTGTGTGTGTGTGTGTGTGTGTGTGTTTGAAGTCTGCACAGGAAATTGGGGTTATGAAAACCTCACTTCTAGATGATTCCAAGCCTGTGGAAGCACCCTCCAAACTGTTGGTCAAGAGCAATGCAGAATGCTGGCCATTGTGCGAAAAAGTGGGGCAGAAGGGTACATCCTGGTCCAGTGGCAAAGAAGCCAATGGTTTGGTGTCTGGGAGGAAAATGGGAAAGGACATCGTGACAGAGCTATCATTTAGGATTTCCTTAGCTGGCTGTATTTGTCTAACCTCCAAGGTACCTGGCCATGACCCAGTGTGGTTAAGAACATTGCTGTGAGAACCTGGACCACAGTCGCTGTGGAAAAAGCTGTTGCCTCATTGTGGAAAGATTTTTACAATCTGCAATTTGCTGTAGGCCAGCAATCCTCCCACTGACAACCTTGAAAAAAAAATTAAAAATAAATTTAGAGTTTATGCATAATAAAAACTTTATGTGCCATAAAAATTGTTTCTGTGGGACTGCACTCAGATCCCTGCCTGAGCCACATCTTCTGGAGAGCCTGTGTTTGGTGATATGTTGATTTAATTTTCCAATCCACGCCAAATGAAATAAATACCCCTATTTTTAATCTGGTAACATAGAGTGAATGGCCAAAAGAATTTGTGATCAAAGATTGGACTTCTTCAGGAACTTAAGGTTGAATGATGTCCTTTTCCCATATTATAGCCTCAGACTAGTTGACGAAGACAATCAGGCATACGTTTAACATGGAGACATGTAGTAAAGGAACATGAAAACAAACAATTCTAACTATGCTCAGCTAGTAATGCATTGGCTTCAGTTGCATATACTTTCATTTGAAGTGGGTCAGTGGAATTCAGAATGTTCCATTTGCAGCATTTTAGTTTGTTAGGATTATACTGACCAAAATTAATTGAATTTGGCTCACCCAACAAGAACAACTTAATATTTACTCAGTTTTTAACCTTTCCTAGAGAAACTCTTCTGAATCAATTCAAGTCAGATAAGATATATAGTGTTCACAAAAGAGCTACTCATATTGCTGGATGCCTGATCCAGAACTCTGCCAAACTCTCATTCCAGGGAGAAGCAAAGCTCATTGCTCTTGAAGCTGGCTGTGTCCACCTCATATGCACCCTCTATCAAGGCCCAGATCTTGGATGCAGGTTTAGTTAATCTCACTAGCATGATTGCCAATCATTACCTTACTAATTTGCAGATGTCTTCTCATCTTTGATGTCACTGTCTTTGTTTTTATATACGCATATACATACCCTGCCATTACTCACTTCCAGAAACTTCTTCAACTTTCATCATCAACAGGAGCTGTGAACCACAGACTGGTCTTTTAAAAAAAATAGAGGGAAATAAATTTTAAGCACAAGTGAGTTGCTGTTGCTTCCTTAAGGAGTTTGGACCAGTTCTTCAGATATTGCATCTTTGAGGAAAACTTAACATAGAAATGTTAAGAACAATCTTTGTATTTCTAAATTGAAGGATTTAAATTCTAAATAAAAAGATCTTTACACATTAAACTGAGTATGTTACTAAGACTTCAGAGAACTTAGAAATGTTCACAGCAGGGACAAACAGCATATGTGGTGATAGGGATTGAACCCAGAGTCACGTTCCTTGCCCGATGTGTTCAGGCTAGATCTTATTTTCTTCTAAAAATTACAAACACCAAATAAGTCTAGCTTAGGTGTACTTTCTTACTTTATATAAGTCATTTAATTTTTAAAAACTCCAGTATGCTGAAGATGAATGCTACAATAATAATTGCAATGGTCTAATTTATTTGCAATGTACATATTACTGTAGATAAGAATATGCTAATACCTCTAATTAGCATAACTGTAGAAGAGTCTAATTGCAGTGTCAGAAGCAGGTATCTAAACCATCAATGTTTGGGTATTTTAGTGACTAGAGCCAACATTTTCTCATTTCCCTTAAATGGGACCATCTCTTGTTATAAAAATTTGTCTACCTATATATTCACATCATACATACATGCAGAATCATTATAAATGTTTAAAGTGTCCAATTTGGTTTTGTGCTAGTACTATTTTATACTTAAGTCCTCAGAAAATATCAGCATTACAACATAAGTTCCTTTGGCATCTTGAAAGTTGGGGTAAGAAAGACAAGGCATCCCATAAGAAAGATAAAAAATAAATAATATTTCCAAAGAAGACATCCAGATTCAAACTAAAAAAAATTTTCAAAAGCTCTCTAACTGGATTGCTTTTAAAGCAATACCCCCAATATGTATGAAACAAATAGAAATATCTTCGTTTGCAATTACACTCAGAAGATTTAAGTAGACTCTTTAATACTACCACTTCCTCTAAAATCCTATTATTCTAATTAAACTGAACAATTGTGTGGGCAGATTAAAAAAGAAGTTAATATGGGAATTTTCAAACATGCATGAAAGCTTATAAAATAATATAATCAATCTCCACTTGCCCATCAGAGGACAGGCCATTCAAAAAAAAAAGTATAAGAAAGGTATGTGACTTACACTATCTACTCTAGGAGAGTCTTGTTTTCTTGTGTGTGTGTGTGTGTGTGTGTGTGTGTGTGTGTGTGTGTGTTTTAAACCAACCTTCTGATGATATATTCTTCTGAGACACATTGTAGGAAAAAAAATGTGTGTGGCTTTTTCTTTTCTTTCTTCTTCTTTTTGGTGGTGATAGGGATTGAACCCAGAGCTCATGCATGCTAGGCAAGTGCTCTACTACTAAGCTACATTCCCAGCTTCTGTGTGTATTGTTATTAAGAAAATCTTATTTCCATTTTCAAGTATTTACCAAAGGAAGTGTTCTCTAGTTGCTGAATAAATGATAAACAACTTGCAAAATTTACTATACGTAATTTGTTTAAGAAGATCTTATTTCATGTTGGGGCAAATATAGGGGGATGGAAAGAAAAAAAATGCTCAAAGGAAATAGAGGATGTAGGCTGGGATGGATAAGTAAATAAAGCCTCACCATTTATTAGAAAGGCAACCAGCCACACAGAGTGGTTAAAACCATAAACTTGGAAGTTTAAATGCCTGGGTTCAAATTCTGCCTCTTCCATTAATTATGTATTGAGCAAATTACTTGAGTTCTTTTTGCCTCAACTTTCTCATCTGTAAATACAGGTTAATAATAGTTCTAGCCTGCAATGAGTTCTCAGATAGGATTATCCAAAACACTCAGGAGGGTAACTGTCATGTAGTCAGAACCACATACTGTTTGCTATTTATTAGTTCACTTTCTTTTCCCAGTTTCTCTTACAAACTGTAATTTGATGTAGCCTTAGCCTAGAGTCTTGCATGTGTGTTTATATTGACAAACATCTAGATGACAAAATTTTATCATGTTTTTCTTAGAAAGTCCTGGTTAACTGATTAGATAATGCCTCTGGCTTCTGGTTTCTGCAATTCTCTAATTGTATCATGTAAAATAGAGGGGCGGGGGCGGAGAGGGAGAGAGAGAAGGAGAGAGAGAATAACCAGATCTTCTGAAGTTTAGGAAGCAAAACTAAGGCAGAAATAGAAACCACAAGTATGGGCATATTCAAACCAGAATAATATAGGAGCCTAGCAGGAAAGAATATTATGTCCCATTGTGGTTTATCCACAAATTGGAGTGCTAGGCCAATCCTGGGGATTCTGAGACTGTTTTCAAACTATAAATTCCTGTGTTTTAGAAGAGCCAAATGACAGACAGACTGGCTTCCTAAGATAATGATTCTGGGTCAGAGAGATGTTGGAGCAGGGTTATTTTTCTGTTTTGTTGGATACTGTGATGATCAACTGCCACAAGTTCTAGAAATGGATCTCAGTTTTCGTTCTGGGCAAAAACCCCCCTTCTTACCGTTTAAGGGTATCATCCATTCCCTTTTATTTTATTCTGGTGGTTGAAAGAGTGTCTACTTCAAGTGGGCCTGAAGATGGTGACTGAATGAGGTAGTAGGGTGCTTACACAGAAGCTGCTAGCAGACCCCTCCCCTGCAGCTGCTCCCTACCCAACCCCACCTGGACAGTTGAGAATGTAGGCAGTGATGACACTTCATGGATGCCTTTGTTGGCTATCCTTCTAAGAAAGGACTGGCCTGACATTCTGAAATTGAATGAACAAGTGTGTTGTGAGCAGAGGAAGGGGCACCGACATACAGTGCATTGCCCAGATTGTCTTAAGGGAGTTGAAAATTCCACTAAAGAGCAATTCAATTCTCCAGGTAAGCATTGCCTTATCTTAGTAGTTCTCTGTTGCAAAGCAGTTAGCTATCCTGAATTCACACACCCTGTGGGATCCCAAAATGTGAAGACAAATCACCACTATTTTATTACCTAGATTTCCTCTAAGAAATCTAGGTAATAAAATAGTGTAGAGAGAAGGTTTAGTTGAAAGGAAGAAAGAGAGAAGCTGATGGGAACAAGAAGGACCATTTGCTTCCCAGACAATGTAGTTTAAGGAAAAGCAGGATTTAGATACGAATAAGTGTGTGGGCTTTCATTTGTAACTTCTTTGGGACTCTGTTGCTTCATGTGCAAAACAAGGACAATAATGTATGTGTCAGGGTTGTTGAGGGGAAGTGGTGAACATAATGTGAAGTGTTCAAGAATTTCCCACTGATGTATTTCTAACAGGTGAGAAGAATCAATGTGTGTCTGGGTGATCTAAAGGATCGATGGCGGGGTACTCACTGCAGACAAAGCCCCAAGATCTTTCACGAAGTAAAATACCTTGGAAAATTGGAGCTTTATTGTAAAAATGTCTGGCCGGCTTGTATTCTACTGAAAATATGTTTGTTTTTAAGATAAAAATAACATGAAAAATCCTTCCTCCCAAATCTTTAAATAAAAATTTGCCCAGACACAATTAACTATGCTTATCATATAGCTTTGTAGATCCCTTGGGGCTCCTTGTCATAAGAATCATGAACATAATGTGTACAAGGGCTCTGGTACAACACAGCAGGATAGGTGCCAATTATTATTACAAATGTTATTACTTTTGTAAATCATATTATTTGAAGGCTTTACTTAGGGATGGACCTAGTGAGATCCTGTACATTTTCATCATGAACTCTGATAAATTGATTTTGTCTTTGATGGATACATTGGATCTAAGTTTCAACTCATTTACATCTCTGGTATTATGTTTATCTATTTAACTGAGATTAGTAATTGTTGTGTGTGGTTTTCTTGTTAAGATAAAAATCCTACAGTGACTATTCATCTCTTCCTTCACTCACTCAATCAATCACTTACTCAGTCAAAATTTACCAAGTATCTATCTCAATAAGGCCATGTTGTAGCACTATTAAAGATAAAACTAAAGGATGAAGTTCTTGTCACCTAAGAACTCATCATTCAAGACCTCACAGGGACAGGGTTTCAGAGAGAAGCAAGCTATCATAACACCAAAACTAATCAATTGACCATTTGTAAAATAAATTGACCTACTTCAACATTCCTCTCTGTGTTTAACTGCAACATTTACCTTCACTCATGATCTCAATGTAAGTGTTTAATAGTTTCTTTCTTTGTAGACCAATTGATATTGTAAAAAAGCTGAAAATATAGTGAGAAAACAATGGAAAAAAATCAATAATATAAGTTTTAAAAATATAAAGTATTTGATGATGTGAATGAAATTGATGTTGGAGATATATTCAATCAGATAAAGAGCTATTGACAAGTTAAAATTTGGCAGTTTTATGTCAATAAAGGTGACAATGTGATGGGACTTCTAAGGAGAAAGCAGCTCATGGGAAAATTGGTAAGATAACAACTGTTTGGCTCTTATCAGTCTTCTCTTTAACCAAAGCCATTGCATCACGTCTAGGCTTATGCAGATAGTTAGTCTGTGTGTGTGTACACACACACACACACACACACACACACACATATATATATATATATAGTTTTTAACATTTAGTTCAACACAAATTTGAAGAGAAGCAGTTAGATATTTTTAGTGATCCCAGCATTTGTGTTTTTTGAACATTTAGTGAGTGCTAGTGATGTTCAGTGACTGTAAGCAAACCTCCCTACTATCTCTCTCTCTCTCTCTCTCTCTCTCTCTCTCTATCTATCTATCTATATATCTATATCTATATATATATTTCTGGCTAAAGTCATGTTTTCTGTAATCTATATTCACATATTTGGTATTTATTCAATCTTATTATATACTGGGAACTAGGGAGGCAAACTAAAAAGATAAGTTCCCCACCCTGCAAGGGCTAAAAGGCCAATAGGAGAGACACTCAGAAAGTAATGACATAGAGCATTATGCTGGATATAACTATATTTTTTAATGTACTGAGTTCATCTTTTTAGGGAAAGTGTCAGATAGTTGAGAGAAATTGGTTTTTTTGCTTTAAACCATTTTAGTAACTTGCAAGTTACTTTTGAAAAATGCTTGCATATTAAATTTGAGTCCAACAACACTTCTCCTGTCCTTTGTTTTTCTTCCAAGGTGAATTCCTCCCCTCCACTTCCCCTGTCGAGAGGTAGCAGTGAGAGGCAGGAGGAGTGGGCAGCTGATGTTTCAATTGCTTTTTGCATTGCCCACTCCATTCGGGGAGTTATGCAACCCGGGGGAAATGCATTTTCCACTCATGAGGTCCTTTGATCATTTTTGCTCTTACATAACTCCCTAACAGCTGGAGCTGTAAACTTTAAAATTGGCAGGAGCATAGTTCATATTGCGAAAGGAAGTTCAACCCAAATTTGAAGAGAAACAGCTAGATATTTTTAGTGATCCCAACATTTGTGTTTTTTAATATTTAGTGAGTGCTAGTGATGTTTGGGGGACTGTAAGCAAACCTCCCTACCCAGAGGTGTCACCATCTTACTGAGACTGCTATCCACAGGTCTGGCTTAGGAGAATGAGAACTTAAATCTTTCTTTTCATCGTCAATCTCTGGCTTGTGGCAGCTCCTCTGTGTACAGATGATTAAGAAATTCTCATTCTAATGTGTATTCACCAAGAAATCCACACCAATCTACTGAGTCCTCCTCTGGGAACCCCAAGATCCTCACTGGTTTACTTGGGAAAATACGTCTCTTCTTAACAATATCACTCTCTTCACCTACCTTTCAAAAGATAGCCTGCATGTATTTTCGAAAATACTTTTCCTTCATGGTTTCTGTATCTCTATTCTAGCTACTACTATTTTTCTTTTTCTTCTTCCTTCTCATTCCCCTTCTTTCTCCTGCTCCATCTTCTTTTTCTTCTTTTTCCTTTTAAAAATTTCTTGAGTTTTGAACTCGAGCTGCTTATTCATTAAAATGGAAATAAATCACTTCAAAACCACCTGCTTTGTTGCCTCAACCTCTGCATCACAATGAAAAAGAGTAAACTCAATTAAAATCCACATATTCAGCCTCAATAGCTTCTTGACTGCTGTGTTAACACCTACATAATGTCAACACCAAATGTAGGAATCAATTTGTAAAACAGTTATTTTAAAGTTATAATTTGCTCAAATAAAACTAAAGAAAGGCAAATTGTGTTTATCCTAGTGAAGCAAACTGCTGGCATCACAGACACTGGATAACCAATTCATTTATTTAGAGTTCAGAAGTAGCAAGAAATCTAGGCATCTCTTTCTCTCTCTATCTCTCTCACTCTCTCTTATTCTTTCTTCTTCACCAAAGAAGTGTGGATGTGTGGAATCCCACTGCCTGAAGTAATTGTTGACTTCAGAGGGATTCCAAATCTGCCTCTCTAGGAGAGGCAGGTCACAGGTGAGAAAGGTGACACATGTCACCTTGATAAATTTTGATCTGGTTGCTGCCACTTCACGAGACTCCTCTCTTAGGTACTCCAGGATGGCTGGTCTGTTTAGAGTGATGTTTCATTCAATGTCCATAGGATTTAAGGATCAATGAGTGCTTCATTGGAGAAGTGCCACCTGAGTCTCTGCAGCAGGAAGCTGCCTTTGTTTCAACTTTTCTTCCTCAGCTTTGCCAGCCACCATTTGGAATTCTACTACTGTGTAAACACAGAAGAGAGGGGGCCAATTCAATAGCAGTGAGATCTCACATCCTATTCCTTTCCGGAGACACGATTCAAACTGCTTCTCCTTTGTTTAGCAGAAAAGCCAATAGATCTTCTTCTCATGCTCTTCCTCCCTGCTCTGCTCTTAGTTGCCCTCCTTATATCAAAGAAGACATTTGGCATTTGTTTTTTAGGGATTGGCTAGCTTCACTTAGCAGGAGAAGAAGATCACCATTAAACAGGGACGAGAGGTGGGAGGGAAAGGGAGAGAGAAGGGAAATTGCATAGTAATGGAAGGATACCCTCATAGTTATACAAAATTACATATAAGAGGAAGTTAGGGGAAAGGGGAAAAAACAAGAGAGAGAAATGAATTACAGTAGATGGGGTAGAGAGAGAAGATAGGTCGGGAGGGGGGATAGTAGAGGATATGAAAGGCAGCAGAATACAACAGACACTAGTATAGCAGTATGTAAAACAGTGGATGTGTAACCGATGTGATTCTGCAATCTGTAGACAGGGTAAAAATGGGAATTCATAATCCGCTTGAATCAAATGTATGAAATATGATATGTCAAGAGCTTTGTAATGTTTTGAACAACTAATAATAAAAAAAGAAGAAAAAAAAAAAGAAAAGCCAATAGATTCTTTTTTTTTATTGTTGGTTGTTCAAAACATTACATAGTTCCTGACATATCATATTTCACATTTTGATTCAAGTGGGTTATGAACTCCCATTTTTACTCCGTATACAGATTGCAGAATCACATCAGTTACACTTCCATTGATTTACATATTGCCATACTAGTGTCTGTTGTATTCTGCTGCCTTTCCTATCCTCTACTATACCCCTCCCCTCCCCTCCCCTCTTCTCTCTCTACCCCCTCTACTGTAATTCATTTCTCCCCCTTGTATTATTTTTCCCTTTCCCCTCACTTCCTCTTGTATGTAATTTTGTATAACCATAAGGGTCTCCTTCCATTTCCATGCAATTTCCCTTCCCTCTCGCTTTCCCTCCCACCTCTTATCCCTGTTTAATGTTAATCTTCTTCTCATGCTCTTCATCCCTACTCTGTTCTTAGTTACTCTCCTTATATCAAAGAAGACATTTGGCATTTGTTTTTTAGTGATTGGCTGGCTTCACTTAGCATAATCTGCTCTAATGCCATCCATTTCCCTCCAAATTCTATGATTTTGTCATTTTTTAATGCAGAGTAATACTCCATTGTGTATAGATGCCACAATTTTTTTATCCATTCATCTATTGAAGGGCATCTAGGTTGGTTCCACAGTCTTGCTATTGTGAATTGTGCTGCTATGAACATCGATGTAGCAGTGTCCCTGTAGCATGCTCTTTTTAGGTCTTTAGGGAATAGACCGAGAAGGGGAATAGCTGGGTCAAATGGTGGTTCCATTCCCAGCTTTCCAAGAAATCTCCATACTGCTTTCCAAATTGGCTGCACCAATTTGCAGTCCCACCAACAATGAGCAAGTGTACCCTTTTCCCCACATCCTCGCCAGCACTTGTTGTTGTTTGACTTCCTAATGGCTGCCAATCTTACTGGAGTGAGATGGTATCTTAGGGTGGTTTTGATTTGCATTTCTCTGACTGCTAGCGATGCTGAGCATTTTTTCATGTGCTTGTTGATTGATAGTATGTCCTCCTCTGAGAATTGTCTGTTCAGGTCCTTGGCCCATTTGTTGATTGGGTTATTTGTTATCTTATTGTCTAATTTTTTGAGTTCTTTGTATACTCTGGATATTAGGGCTCTATCTGAAGTGTGAGGAGTAAGATTTGTTCCCAGGATGTAGGCTCCCTATTTACCTCTCTTACTGTTTCTCTTGCTGAGAAAAAACTTTTTAGTTTAAGTAAGTCCCATTTGTTGATTCTTGTTATTAACTCTTGTGCTATGGGTGTCCTATTGAGGAATTCGGGGCCCGACCCCACAGTATATAGATTGTAGCCAACTTTTTCTTCTATCAGATGCCGTGTCTCTGATTTGATATCAAGCTCCTTGATCCATTTTGAGTTAACTTTTGTGGATGGCGAGAGAAAGGGATTCAGTTTCATTTTGATGCATATGGATTTCCAGTTTTCCCAGCACCATTTGTTGAAGATGCTATTCTTCCTCCATTGCATGCTTTTAGCCCCTTTATCAAATATGAGATAGTTGTAGTTTTGTGGATTGGTTTCTGTGTCCTCTATTCTGTACCATTGGTCCACCCGCCTATTTTGGTACCAGTACCATGCTGTTTTTGTCACTATTGCTCTGTAATATAGTTTGAAATCTGGTATCGCTATACTGCCTGATTCACACTTCCTGCTTAGCATTGTTTTTGCTATTCTGGATCTTTTGTTTTTCCATATGAATTTCATGATTGCTTTATCTATTTCTACAAGAAATGCCGTTGGGATTTTGATTGGCATTGCATTAAACTTATAGAGAACTTTTGGTAATATCGCCATTTTGATGATGTTAGTTCTGCCTATCCATGAACAGGGTATATTTTTCCATCTTCTAAGATCTTCAATTTCTCTCTTTAGGGTTCTGTAGTTTTCATTGTATAAGTCTTTCACCTCTTTTGTTAGGTTGATTCCCAAGTATTTTTTTTTTTGAGGACATTGTGAATGGAGTGGTTTTTCCTCATTTCAATTTCAGAGGATTTGTTGCTGATATACAGGAATGCCTTTGATTTATGCGTGTTTATTTTATATCCTGCCATTTTGCTAAATTCACTTATTAGCTCTAATAGTTTCTTTGTAGACCCTTTTGGGTCTACTAGGTATAGAATTATGTCATCTGCAAATAGTGATAATTTAAGTTCTTCTTTTCCTATTTTTATGTCTTTAATTTCTTTTGTCTGTCTAATTGCTCTGGCCAGTGTTTCGAGAACTATGTTGAACAGAAGTGGTGAGAGAGGGCATCCCTGTCTTATTCCAGATTTTAGATGGGATGCCTTCAATTTTTCTCCATTCAGAATGATGCTAGCCTGAGGCTTAGCATAGATTGCTTTTACAGTGTTGAGGTATGTTCCTGTTATCCCTATTTTTTCTAGAGTTTTGAACATAAAGGGATGCTGTACTTTGTCGAATGCTTTTTCTGCATCTATCAAGATGATAATATGGTTCTTAATTTTAAGTCTATTGATGTGGTGAATAACATTTATTGATTTCCATATATTGAACCAGCCTTGCATCCCAGGGATGAATCCTACTTGATCATGGTGTACAATTTTTTTGATATGTTTTTGAATCCGATTCGCCAGAATTTTATTGAGGATTTTTGCATCTAGGTTCATTAGAGATATTGGTCTGTAGTTTTCTTTCTTTGAAGTGTCTTTGTCTGGTTTCGGAATCAGGGTGATGTTGGCCTCATAGAATGAATTTGGAAGTTCTCCCTCTTTTTCTATTTCCTGAAATAGCTTGAAAAGTACTGGTATTAGTTCCTCTTTAAAGGTTTTGTAAAACTCTGCTCTATACCCATCCGGTCCTGGGCTTTTCTTAGTTGGTAGTCTTTTGATGGTTTCTTCTATTTCTTCAATTGATATTGGTCTGTTTAGGTTCTCTATATCCTCTTGACTCAATTTGGGCAGATCATGTGACTTAAGAAATTTATCAATGCCTTCACTATCTTCTATTTTATTGGAGTATAAGGATTCAAAATAATTTCTGATTATCTTCTGTATTTCTGAAGTGTCTGTTGTGATGTTGCCTTTTTCATCCCGTATGCTAGTAATTTGAGTTCTCTCTCTTCTTCTCTTTGTTAGCATGGCTAAGGGTCTGTCGATTTTATTTATTTTTTCAAAGAACCAACTTTTAGTTTTGTCAATTTTTTCAATTGTTTCTTTTGTTTTGATTTCATTGATTTCAGCTCTGATTTTAATTATTTCTTGCCTTCTACTTCTTTTGCTGTTGTTTTGCTCTTCTTTTTCTAGGATTTTGAGATGAAGTATGAGATCATTTATTTGTTGGTTTTTTCTTTTTTTAAGGAATGAACTCCAATCAATGAATTTTCCTCTTAGAACTGCTTTCAATGTGTCCCATAGATTCCGACATGTTGTGTCTGTGTTTTCATTTATCTCTAAGAATTTTTTAATTTCCTCCTTAATGTCTTCTATAACCCATTGATCATTCAGTAACCTGTTGTTCATTCTCCAAGTGATGCATGATTTTTCCTTCCTTCTTTTATCGTTGATTTTCAGTTTCATTCCATTATGATCAGATAAGATGCATGGTATTATCTCTACTCTTTTATATTGTCTAAGAGTTGCCCTGTGACATAATATATGATCTATTTTTGAGAAGGATCCATGTGCTGCTGAGAAAAAAGTGTAACTGCTTGATGTTGGGTGGTATATTCTATATATGTCAATTAAGTCTAGGTTGTTAATTGTGTTATTGAGTTCTATAGTTTCCTTATTCAACTTTTGTTTGGAAGATCTGTCCAGTGGTGAGAGAGGTGTGTTGAAGTCTCCCATGATTATTGTATGGTGGTCTATTAGACTCTTGAACTTGAGAAGAGTTTGCTTGATGAACATAGCTGCACCGTTGTTTGGGGCATATATATTTATGATTGTTATGTCTTGTTGGTGTATGGTTCCCTTGAGCAGTATGTAGTGTCCCTCTTTGTCCCTTTTGATTAACTTTGGCTTGAAATCTATTTTATTTGATATGAGTATGGACACTCCTGCTTGTTTCCACAGTCCATATGAGTGATATGATTTTTCCCAACCTTTCACCTTCAGTCTATGTATATCTTTTCCTATCAAATGCGTCTCCTGTAGGCAGCATATTGTTGGGTCTTGTTTTGTGATCCATTCTACTAGCCTGTGTCTCTTAATTGGTGAGTTTAAGCCATTAACATTTAGGGTTATTATTGAAATATGGTTTGTTCTTCCAGCCATATTTGTTTATCAATGTTACTAAACCTGATTTGTTTTCTTCTTTGATTATTTTCCCCCCTTTATTGTACTACCTCCCACTGTTGGTTTTCATTGTTATTTTCCATTTCCTCTTCCTGTAATGTTTTGCCAAGGATTTTTTGAAGAGATGGTTTTCTAGCTGCAAATTCTTTTAACTTTTGTTTATCGTGGAAGGTTTTAATTTCATCTTCTATCCTGAAGCTTAATTTCGCCGGATACACGATTCTTGGCTGGAACCCATTTTCTTTCAGTGTTTGAAATATGTTATTCCAGGATCTTCTAGCTTTCAGAGTCTGTGTTGAAAGATCAGCTGTTATCCTGGTTGGTTTATCCCTAAATGTAATCTGCTTCCTTTCTCTTGTAGCTTTTAAAATTCTCTCCTTATTCTGTATGTTGGGCATCTTCATTATAATGTGTCTAGGTGTGGATCTCTTATGATTTTGCACATTCGGCGTCCTGTAGGCTTCTAGGATTTGGGATTCTGTCTCATTCTTCAAGTCTGGGAAGTTTTCTCATATTATTTCATTGAATAGATTGTTTCTTCCTTTGGTTTGGAGCTCTGTGCCTTCCTGTATCCCAATGACTCTTAAGTTTGGTCTTTTAATGTTATCCCCTATTTCTTGGATGTTCTGCTCATGGTTTCTTAGCAGTCTTGCTGAGCTGTCTATGTTCTTTTCAAGTTGAAATACTTTGTCTTCATTGTCTGATGTTCTATCTTCTAAGTGTTCTACTCTGCTGGTAGTATTCTCAATTGAGTTTTTAAGTTGGTTTATTGCTTCCTGCATTTGCAGGATTTCTGTTTGTTTGTTTTTTTATTACCTCTATCTCCCTGTATAGTTGATCTTTTGCTTCCTGGATTTGTTTATGTAATTCATTGTCAAAGTGATCTTTCATTGATTGATTTTCCTGTCTAATGTCTTCCTTGAGACTCCAGATCATCTGAAGCATGTATATCCTGAACTCTTTATCTGACATTCCATCTGCTGCAGCTATTACCTCTTCTAACGTTGAGTTGACCTGCATTGCTTGTGGTCCTTTCTTTCCTTGTCGTTTCATACTGCTCGCATTTTTTTCTGCTTGGTGAAACTGTTGTGTTTTTGAAATTTTCCCCCTATATATTTATATTACTCTTGTATATTTGAAAAGTCTCCCTTGCAGGGCGGGCAGCGGCTGTGCTCCTCCTCCAGTTGGTGTGACGTGTCTACCACGCCCGCGGACCCCTGGGACTGTTCTGCTGGTCAGTCGCAGGTCTGCCTACCTTGCAGGCGCGGGCAGCGGCTCTGCTCTGCCCTTACACCAATTGGGGTGATGTGTCTACCATGCCAGGGGGTTGCTGGGCCTGTTCCGGGTGCGGGAGGCGGCTCTGCTCTGCCCCTACTCCAATTGGTGTGACGTGTCTACCACACCGGCAGGCCGCTCAGCCTGTCCCGCTGGTCGGTCGCAGGTCTGCCTACCTTGCGGGCTCAGGCGGCGGCTCTGCTCGGCCCCTACTGCAGTTGGGGTGAAGTGATACCACACTGGCAGGTCACTAGGTCCACTCTGGGCGTGGGCGGTGGCCCTGCTCTGCCCCTACTCCCATTGGTGTTACGTGTCTACCACGCTGGCTGGCCGCTGGGCCCGTTCCACCGATCAGCCGGTGGTCTGCCTACCTTGCGGGTTCGGGCGGCAGCTTTGCTCATCCCCCACCGCAGTTGGGGTGAAGTGATACCACGCCGGCGGGTCGCTGGGGCTGTTCTGGACATGGGCTGCAGCTCTGCTCTGCCCCTCTGGCCCCCACAGCACTCAGCAGGATCCGGACTGAGAAGCAGTCTCCGCAGGTTCCTCAGCCCTGGGTCAGAGCAGCTCCGGGAGCCAGAACTCGGCTGCTCTGGGCTCCGTGCATGCTCTGATAGGAGCAGGCTCCAAGAAGCAGCCTCTGCGGGCTCCTTAGCCCTGGGCCAGAGCAGTTCCAGGAGCCAGAATTCGGCCGCCCCAGGCTCCGTGTATGTTCTGATAGGATCAGGCCCCAAGAAGCAGTTTCTGCGGGTTCTTTAGCACTACGCCTGAGTAATTTGTCTGCGAGACGCAGGCAAATGGCAGCCTGAAGTTACCTGTTCTATGATTGAATGAGCTGCGATCAGTCGAAAACAGGGATGATGACGTCAACTCTCCAAGATGGTGGCCGCTGGCTTCCTCTGTGGTGTGACCGGTGGAGAACCGAACTGGACCGCTTCCTTCCCCCGTCTCAAACCCAGAATTCAGCACTCTGTACAGTGATTGCACAGCTGGCAGGAGCCCACAGAATCTGCAGCACTCTATCTTTGCGTTGCTATCTCTTGCTTCCCAGCGCATGCCGCAGATTCTAGCCATGGGGCGATTTGCTGAATAAGCGGCGTGACCCTCCGTGCGGACAAATCGCTCGCGTTTGAGCCCCTGTAGCTGATCCTTGTGTGATGAAAATCCTTCCACTAGGTTTTGGAGCACCCCAGTTTTGCTAGAAATTCCTAACAAGATAGTTTTTAGATGTTCTAACTCATCATTCTTCCGAACAGTGACGCAGTACACGGGAGTGATGCACTCCCTTCGCCGCCATCTTCCCCCCAATAGATTCTTAAGTAGGTCTTGCTTTGCCTGCTGCCTTCCCCAGTGCCGTCCTATCTTCTTCCTCTTGTGGTATTGCATTTGTATTTTGGCCTGTTGGAACTGCTTTTTCCGACTGTAGAATGGTGCTTTGAGGCCTGCTCCCATCTAATTTAGCAAGTGGAAGCTGTTTATGAGAGGAATGTTTGAGGCACTGAAGGCCGTCAGAGAACATTGTGTCTCCTAAGTACTGTGTTTGGGTCACTCTGGTGCCCTTCCAGGACTGGGTCAGTCTTCTGGAAGCATCTTGAGTGAATTTGCAGAAAGGAAGAGATATTGCTTCTCAGGCAGATCATGAATTATTTTTTGTTTGTTTTTAGTTTTTGAAGAATTTTGATATAATGAAAAGAGAAGAGGAACAGAGAGAAGTCTTTTTGTTGTTGTTGTTTTTAAATCCAAATGATATATATGTTGCTTACTCTGGTGGTTATGAATTGATCATTTCTTTAATGGTGGAAGAGTTAATGATGATTTTGGCCATTTTTTTTCACAGAGATATGTTGCTGGGCTAAGAATAGGTATGTCAGCCAGGCATAGCTTAGGGGTAGTAAAATAGTTCATAGGTCAAGGAGTAAACTCTTCAGGAAGTTCAAGCTGAATTACTGCTAAATATGAGCAGTAAATATGGCGATAATGGCTACAAAGTTATGGTGCTTGTCACTTTGTAGCATGTGATGTGGATTTGGGAGACCATGATTGTCATTGCTGGCTAGCAGGTTGCATGGAAATGCAAGACATCTGTTTGGCCATTCTCTTCCTAACCTAGCTATGAATACAGAAATGAGGTGCTATCTCAGAAAATGTGCTGACATTGTTAGAAGTTCATATGTGACCATGCAACTTTTTTTCAACAGCAGCACTTTTGGCCAAAGCAATGAAGAATCCATGTGTTAAAAAGGAAAGGTGTGGGCTGGGATTGTGGCTCAGTGGCAGAGTGCTTGCCTTGCATGTTTGAGGCACTGGGTTCAATCCTCAGCACCACATAAAAATAAATAAATAAATAGATAGATAAAAGTATTGTGTCCATCTACAACAAAGAGAGAGAGAGAGAGAGAGAGAGAGAGAGAGAGAGAGAGAGAGAGAGAAAGGAAAGGGTTTATGCCTAGCTCTTCTCACCTACTGGAAAGTTGATGTTTATGGGATCTTTCCCTATTTTCACTTCCTTGAAGGTTTCCTTCTCTTTAATGTTTTTTTTTTCTTTTTTGGGGGAGGTGGGGGTATAGGGGTCTTATTTGAAAGAATCTAAGAAAAATCTTGACATGAAGTGAGACTTTCAATGTTTTCCATGCCTTATCCTTGTCTTATTTCAAGCAAACTCCCCAATGATGATCATCGTGGCAGTAGTTGACTTGGTCATGTTGTATACTTAACTCTCATAAAACCTTATGCTACAGATTCTGCCATTCCCCATTTTATAAGTAAGTCAACTAAAGCACTCTCTAGTTTATTCATGTGCCCAACATCATACAACTAATAAATAGTCTAGAAAGATTGAGGCTCAAGTATTCTCATTTAAAATCAAGATCATAACTTCATGTCATCTCTCTCTCCCTTGTTGGAGATGGTAATAACTGTTGTTTAGTCAACAAAGATTTATGAAACTCTTATTATATACCAGGTTTTGAACTAGGCATTGGGGATATTAAAGTAAGCTAAGTAAACGTTGTCATGGTCCTCATGAAACTTAGAATGTAGCAAAAGAGATAAACATTAAGCTAATAATCAAACCAGAAAGTACATAATTGAAACTATTACACACTGTGAGAGCATATAACAGTGTAACTATTCACTCTGAGTAAGTAGCATTTAGGATGAGATCAGAAAGTAGTAAGAAAAAGTGTAGGGGGTAGGAGTGGTCAGAGGGAAGGGACGTTTGTCAAAGACAAAAGAGGGAAGGGGGATAGGAGTAGGAAAGATAGTGGAATGAATCTGACATAAATTTCATATATATATAAATATACCATAGTGAATCTCCACATCATGTGCAACCATAAGACTGGGATCCTAATTAGAATAAAATAGTACATGTTTATATAAATATGTCAAAATATACTCTATTGCTATCTATATCTGAAAAGAACAAATAAATTTAAAAAAAAGACAAAGACTGGTGGTTTCCATTGTTCTAATAAGTATACAGTAAACACATTTCAAGCTCAATTTCTCCCAATAGTATTTCCTTTATTGAATAGACAAAATTTGAATGTGGTTATATATATATATATATATATATATATATATATATATATATATATATACACACACACACACATACATATACATACATACATACATACATACAGGGTGGTCATAACTAGATCCTGTTCTAGTTAGGGAACTAGTTGCTTAGTCATAGGAATGAGAACAGGATGCCTTATGATGATAGAAGCATATAAAGTAAGAAATGCCCTTGGGATGATGAAGAAAAACTCCAAGGAAGCCAGAATATCTTTACTCAATGGGGAGGCATAAACATGGATAAGATGCTGAACTGCAGAGGCAAAAAGATGTCACACTAAAAGAATACTCACATTTCCCCTCCCTATGGTATCAGAGCTATAAAGTATATTATTGTATTTCCAAGTAACTCACAAAAATAAAATCCTAAAAGAGTTGTAAAGACAATAATTGAAATCTGTAGAATACATAGGTTTATTAAATTGATGGGAAGTACAGAAACGGAGACTCAAATATATGCAAAATTTGGTATTTTGTAACAAGAGTGACATTTCAAATCAGTGAAGAAGAGATGATGCTGTGATAGATGATTATCCATTTGGATAAAACCGAAACCAAACCAAACAAAGATTCTTTATTCCTTCTTTACATCAAAATAAATTCCAGACAGAAGAAGAATTTGAATATACTGGAAGGAATTTGAATATGCTGGAAGGAAACATGAGTGGATAATTTTATGATCTTGTCAAGGAAAGGCCTCATTAAGTAGCGTTTATGGATTTCCCCAGGCTTGTTCAGTGTAAGAGGCCTTATACCAGCCGTATCCTTGCAGGCCCCAGAGAGAAGAGTGGGCTTTGTGTGAGAGAAGCTCACTTTGCTCCATCATATCTTCATCCTTACTTGCCTCAGAGTAAAAGCTTGTCTACCAATAAAGTAGTAGCATATAGGAAAAAGTGTCACCATGAAGTAAAAATTGCATGCTATAAAATGTAAAACTTTGTACAACAAAACACCCATTATAAACACATGTTCTAGGGCCTTCCACAGGGAAGAGTTGATGCACACTGCTCTGACTTAGCACTAGACATTGTACCTTTCCAAAAAAAAAATGCTTTTACCTCCTGAATTCAGAATGTCCATGAAATTGGATGGGGAAAACATTATATCTTATTTTCTCCCACACTTTCAACTAAAATTTAGCATTTCTTTAATTGTGCACAGAGTACCAAACTATTTTAGTATTGATATCACCTCTAACTTCACCACTAATAGAAATCAGACATTTTTAGTTTGACTTATAAATTGTTGTTGATGTCATTTATACTCAGCACTAATTCTAAATTTGTATTAGTTTTTATACTCATTGCTAGATCTTTTTATTTGATGTGCTAATAAAGAAATATGTATGCATGTATGTTTAGATAACACTGCCAAAAATTTATTTTAAAATGTTTTGACAAGAATATTTTTATATCATTGTTTTCTTCTGCAATCATACATTTAAAACCTTACCTGAAAAGGGTTTCACGGGCTTCAGAAGACATTCCGAGGGGTCTGTGTGATGGAAAACGTTAGGAATACATAGCAATGACAGTTGTTACACACACGCACTATTTACCACCTGCACCCCTCAGTCTAAGCACCAGGCTCCCTAGGTGGGTTTGGGGGTGCAGGGAGTAGCATAACACAACAACACAGAAGCTTTTCAGCTCTACAGGTGAGTCCAGCAGGTGCAGAGGATGCCAGTTCTCGGTATGGACTCCTAGACTTCTAGAAGTATCTTTTTGGACTTGGCAGGTCCACACTGGACTGCTGAAACTCTCCAATGAGTATAAGTGTGACTGCTTTTTTTGCAGTAACTTCCCTCTTTCAGTTAAGAATGAAGATAGCTAATTTTGTGGGGATTTGGGAGTACTCTTTTTTTCTCCTTCAGGGACCAGCATTGAATCATGGATGATAACCTTAATACTAAAAGTCGTATAAATCAGCAATGAAAATAAACAAGTATATACTGTCAGTTAATGTGACTAAGCAATAAATGGGAAAGGCATTTGACCTCACTAACAGTAAAAAAAAAATTACAATCTAAAGCAAGATTTTTTTAAATGCCCACAATTTGGTAAAGTTTTAAAAAATTGACAAAATCCAGTTTGATAAAGATGTGGGCAAATAATTAACCATGCTTTATTGGTAGGAATGTAAATTATTGCACTTGTATTGACAGTTTAATTTATCAGTATTCATTTAAAATGCCATTTGCACATACCCTCTAGCCCAACGATTTTACTCTAAGGAATTTGCCTCAAAGATTTCATCATAAATATGTAAAAGAATATATGTACTTTAATGTTCATTGTGCCTTTATTATAGTCAGGAAAAAATACTGGAAATAGCCTAAATTTTGTATATATTTCAGCAGAGTAATTCATTGGGACATTTTGCTTTGTTTTCCTATTGTGTTGTCCCCCATTCCTAGAAATTGAGCAAGGACTCCTTGCTTGAGGGAATATATGTGTTGTGTAGCAGGAAGCAGAAGCTGCACCTGAGAACTGTCCTCCTTGGCTAGAGAAATGTCCTCCATGGCTTTTGTTTTCTGGAAAGTGAGTTCATACTGAAGGAGTCAAGCCAGGGGGAGAGAGGAAAGCAAGACAGAATCAGGATGGAATGAGGAAGGCCTCCAGAGAGGACAGGGCTCTCTGCTTCCTGTGTATTATGGGGTTCGTGCTCTGCTCTGGGATGGCAAAAGAATGGGGGCACCTAGAGATGCTTAGCCTGGGAACCCCAACACCACCAACCTTGGCCAAAAGGTCTAAATCAAAGTGGTAGAAATCAAAGAGTCGGGCTGAATGAATCTACATCTCTAAAGTGTCCGGGGTGGATTAAAGACCAGAGGGATATCTGTGAATATATAAAGACTCCTTAGGGGAAAGGTGTAGGAGAAGAAGGGCCACTTAATGGTGAGTGCCTCTGAATTTTCCCCTCAGTCTGGACATAGAGAGTGGGATTTATTTTGATTTTAACCAAATGTGGCAATCCTGAATGTCTGAGTTTTCCAAATTATATCAAATCTGCTACAATATGTTTCCTACTAAACTAAATCTCTCTTTTGATAGTTTGTGGTGAGAAGGCTCAGGAGGGGTGAGAAGGCTCAGGAGGGGTGAGAAGAAAATTCCTTTCTCATGTTACAGTCTCATGACAGCTGGGAGAGAGAATTCATAAAGGCAATGTTCTTTGAAACTAGAAACAGAGAAAGTTGATTGAAAGTGAACTGCCATGGCTGTTAGGAAGCCCTGTGCTAATCTGAAGGCAAGAGGGGAAACTGCAATGCAGTTCCTAAGAACTAGGTCTAAAGCTCAAAGAACAGAGTCAAACACCTGGATAGAACCATCAGGAAGTTCCAAAAACCTGTTTGTCTGCTTTTCACTCAGGAGGCAAATATTGGGTCAGAACCTGTTTCAACCCAGCCCCCACCCTCCAGGTGAGCGGGATTGGGGAGCGGGGTTGGGCAGGGGGGTCAAGGTGTATTTACTAAAGCTCAAGCAGGTGGGCTCGGAAAGCTTGTCCTTAGGGAGCCTGGAGGAGCATCCATTCAAACAAGTGGAGAGGCATGACGTACTTGAAGTTGGAGATTGTGCTGTTGACACAGCCTTGTTATTCAGGGTTTGAGATCATTAAAGCAGAAAATCCCTTTGGCTTTGGTTCAGAAGGTTGTCTTTTGGGGTTAGTTTGAAAGCAAACTTGATTTACTTTTACCAACTAAGATTGGTCGCACACGTCCAAGCCTAGAACTTCAAGGCAAGGATAAGGAAAGCATGCTCTATGAAGGGTAGCTAACACTTGCTTTCATCACTTGGCTGGGGCTGAGGTGAGCCCTCAGTGACAGCTTTCTGTGTTACTTTCCTCCTCCCTTGGCCCATACTCATCTCAGTGTGAAGCACAAGTCCCATGGAAGCATGTTTAGAGCCACAGAGTGGAAACTTCTTGGCTTTGTGTGCTGTGCATGCGTCATCTTAATTATCTCAACATTTCTCTGAGTTTCCAATGCCTTTAAATTTTTTTGATTTTGTTTTAATTAGTTATACATGACAGTAGAATGCATTATGCACTTTGATATATCATACATAAATGGGGTATCATTTCTCATTTTTCTGATTGTACATGTTGTAGAATCATATTGGTCATGCAGTCATATATGTATATAAGGTAATAATGTCTATTTCACTCTACTATCCTTTCTATTCCCATACCCCCTCCCCTCCCTTTACTGTCCTCTACCTAATCTAAAGTAACTCTTTTCTTCCCTAGCCTCACCTCCTTATTGTGAATTAGCATCCACCTATCAGAGAAAACATTCAGCCTTTGGTTTTTGGGGATTGGCTTATTTCACTTAGCATGAAATTCTCCAGCTCTATCCATTTACCAGCAAATGCCATAATTTCATTCTTCTTTAGAGCTAATTGATATTCCATCAAATATATAGACCACATTTTCTTTATCCATTCATCTGTTGAAGGGCACCTAGGTTGGTTCCATAATTTAGCCAGGAAGAAACTGAGGCATGGTGAGATGAGGTAATTTGCTCAAGGTCTCAAAGCTGGTAACCATTATAACTGGGATATAACTTTACATCTGACTCAGGATCAAACCTTTTAGTCATTATTGTGTATGTTCTATCGCTATCTTTTAGATACTTCAGGAAAAAGAAATTTTTTTCTTGGTTTGCTTGTGTTTTTTTTTTAATTTTTTAAAAGATATATTCCCAAATAATGCAGCTCCCTAATCCCTAGGTTATGCAAATATTCAGAGTAAATGGATTAATTATTAACCCTAGGCCCTGAGCTTCTGAAGGATTACAAGTGTGTCAAGATCTATATCACTTAAGTCCTCAGTTCAAGAATGAGAAGCTCAGAGCTCCTCGATTGGCCACCTCACCCATGACAAGCCTCATCCCTATATCTGTGTGATATGCAGTCTGGTCATTTTCTGTATTTTCTATAAAATGAGGAAGGCTGGAAACCACTCCATAAGTGACCTGTTTGCACACAATATTTGTTAGTGAGTTGTAGAAATGATGTGATCTACACCTTGACTAATTTCCCATGGACATCTCTGTTTTCTCTTTCTAAGCAAACGTCCAGTAGAGTAATATTAGGACCCCTACTTTGGCTATAATTTTCCCCAGGCATTTATGGTTCATAGAAATCAGAGCACTTTGGCTCCTCTTTCTCTTTCTACAAAACATTTTTAGTACTCTGCTGAGATAGGTGCCACTACATTTCATGATCAACCCCACTTACCCCCAAAATTCTCAAGGTGTAAACTCAGTAGAGGAGTGTTTAATAAAGATTTGCAGTCGTATGATCTATTTAAGGCATATGATCATTTTCCTTGTCTGTTAATTAAAAATTACTTTGATCTGAACAGAGTGGAAGGATCAATGGATAACAGATCTGAGTTTTTAATCAACTGAGAGGATCCAGGTCACAGATAAAAATATCGCCTTAATCTGAAAATGTTGCAAAAGCAATTTGTTCTGTCTCTTCTTAAGTCTTAACATGTATTTGGATTATTCCATCCAGAGGTCTCTGCAACAATCCCATTGGAAACATGCATTATGTCTTCATCAGGGAAGAAGCATGTAATGTGTATTGCTGATTGGGTAGTAGCTGGGGGAATTGAATAACAGTTTATCTCATCTGTGTCCTACTTGGAAGTAAGTAAAATGATCCCTGACACTGGCATACTCAGAAGTGAACAGAACTAGTCATAGACATCTCGATTCCAACAATTTGCTTTGCAATGCTTGTATCAGTCAGGATTTTTTTTGTTGTATATGGTGAGGGGTTGGTACTGGGGATTTAAACCAAGGGCAATTTTTCCCTGGCCATTTATTTATTTATTTATTTATTTATTTATTTTTGAGATAGGGACTCACTGAGTTTCTTAGGCTCTAAGTTGATAAAGCTGGCCTTGAACTTGAGATCCTCTTGACTCATCCTCCTAAGCCCGTGGGATTAAAGGCATGCACTACCATGTCCAGCTTGTCCATCAGTTTCTAAGATGAGTTTGCCAATGGAATAATTAGGGAAATATTTGGCTCTATAACTCAATTTTAAAGTTTTAAAGGCATTAGCAATGTTGATAGCAACTGAATTTAGTTCTTTGGTGTTCACCAGATGCCACAAACCTAGATGTGTTCTCTAAGGAATTAATTTAATTCTGACATCAACCCTATAAAATTCCAATTTCTTTTTTAAATAAGCCTTCCCTAGGTCATTTGGCCAGTCAAGTGATAGAGATGAAAATAAAGTCCATGTCTATCTGCCACCAATACCTATTTTCAAGAAGTACTATGTTCTAGTATCTTCTATGGTAAGAACATTGAATTTGTACATTTGTTTCACAATTCCCCCAGTCTCTGCAATGTCTCCTTGCCAACCTATGCCTCACAGAAAAATGAAAACAGCATTCAAAAGTCACTTCTGTGCATTTTATTTTTTTTGTTTGCACTTAAACTATTTATAAAAGAAATAGTGAAATAGGTTTTAATTAGGTAAAAATATATTATGCAGAATGTCAGGGAAGATTTGAGGATTTCAGAATATGGACCAAAGGGCTGGTCACATGCCTTGTGCCAGAGGCATGCCTGCTAATCTGCAGCATGTCAGAGCCTGAACAGCAGCATGTGATGTGCCTATCACTTTCCTGAAAGGAATCTTCCTCACATGCCCATCCCTCAAAGTGCTACAAGATTTCCTGCAGCCAGCTGAGCTGGGTGCCAGCCCTCAGACACCAAGGCAATCCTCTCAAGGGGAGAAGGTGACAGAAGGCCAAAGACACTATCAGGCACTGGGAATGCATGTGCCATCTGAGATTACCACACAGTTATGAATGGAATCTGCCAAATGTGGGCCTCCTCACATTGGTTTCTGGTAGTGTTTGGAGACACAGAGCAGGTGCCATCAATAAATGCTGGTGATTGTGATAGGGATCCAGTATGCTGTATGTATAATGCTCCTGCAATAAAAGCAGACATGATATAAATAATGTATTGGATTGGGTTTTAGTGTTAGCAATTTATAACTTTATGGAAATGGCTTATAAAATGTTAGGGCTAGGAGGGATATTAGAGACCAGACACACCACTAATTCCCTCACTTCATTATAGATGCCAAAACAGGTTCTAAAAATATAATGACTTCCCCAAGGTCATATATAT
This sequence comes from Spermophilus citellus, assembly GCF_964194105.1. Taxonomy (NCBI): domain Eukaryota; kingdom Metazoa; phylum Chordata; class Mammalia; order Rodentia; family Sciuridae; genus Spermophilus; species Spermophilus citellus. The sequence continues at coordinate 232,863,522 of NC_138182.1, forward strand.
TTGTTTAATCCGAATACTAAGCAAACTTAGATTAAAAAAATAGACTAGGAAAGCCAGTGCTTGTTTTTAGAAGTATCTTTTCTCAGAGGTAGAACTTAAATGTCTGATTGGAGGTCCATCAGCTCATGACACTAGTTATGGATATTTCAGGAAAAGTGTACCATTGAGTCAAAAGAATGGCCATTTGCACACCTGGCACAGAAAAGTGTTGTTCTTATTTCTGTTCCTAAGAATGTCCACTATTAAGTCAAATGTCTCCAAACATTTTTGATGTAATACACCTGCTTGTAAAACATGTTTGAGCATGCTTCCCAAAAATTTACTTGTAAATTCCATCATGGATTACTGTATTATTATTTATATTACAATATATGAAGTAGGCACTATAACATAATGAGTGAGATAAAAAATAGGGTAAAATAAAAATAAATACATTTGAGTACCTGTGTTTCATTTACCAGTCTGTACTTTTTTGCAAGTTAAACATTTCCATAATGAGAAAAGAAAAGGGAAGAAAAATATTTTAAAAATGTAGGGCTGGGGTTGTGGCTCAGTGGTAGAGTACTCACCTAGCACGTGCGAGGTCCTGGGTTCAATCCTCAGCACCACATAAAAATAAATAAATAAAATAAAGGTATTGTGTCCAACTACCACTAAAAATAAATATATTTTAAAAATGTATATGTGATGGATTATTACTCAGCCTTAAAAAATAATGAAATTATGACATTTGCCATTAAATGGATAGAATTGGAGAATATCATGCTTAGTGAAATAAGCCAATCCCAAAAACCAAAGGACAAAGTTTTTCTCTGATATGTGGATGCTAATTCACAATAAGGAGGTGGGGCTAGGGAAGAAAAGGGTTACTTTAGATTAGGTAGAGGAAAGTGAAGGGAGGAGAGGAGGTAGGGGGTAGGAAGGATAGAAGAATAAATCGGACATTATTACCCTGTGTACATATATAATTGTATGACTGGTGGGATTCTATATCATGTAAAACCAGAAAAATGAGAAATTATATTCCATTTATATAGGATGTATCAAAGTGCATTCTACTGTCATGTATAACTAATTAGAACCAATAAAAAATTCTCAATGAAAAATATTAGCCAGTTTTTCCACTTTTCAAGGGTGTGTGAGCTGGCAGCAGACAAATTCCAGATTTGTACATGTTCGGTGCTTGTGAGAGCACAGTTCATAAAAGGAGAGAAAAGTAATGCTGTGTTGGTCAGCTTTTTCACTGCTGTGACCAAAAGACCTAACAAGAACAATCAGTGAAGGAAAATTTTATTTGGTGGCTCCGAGTTTCAGAGGTCTCAATTCACAGATGTCTGAGTCCATTGCTCTAGGCCTGAGGGGAGGCATTACATGACAGTGGAAGAGTGTGGTAGAGGAAAGCGGCTCAGGGTATGGCCATCAGGAAGCAGAGAGATTCTCCTCACCATGGACAAAATATATTCACCAAAGGCATGCCCCCAATGACCCACCTCTTCAAAACCACAACCTACTTGCCTATAGTCATCACCCAGTTAATCCCTGTGAGGGGAAATGTATTGATTAGGTTAAGGCTCTCACAATTCAATAATTTTACCTCTAAGTTTGTTTGCATTGTCTCACACACGAGCTTTTTGGGACACCTCTTATCTATACCACATTAATCTTGCACACAGAGTTAGCAGGAAATATGTTTTGAGTTCTTTCAGCACTCTGATCCCTTCTTCTTGACTCAGACCCAACAAATAACCAAATTCTATTGATTGTTCTAGTTCCAACCACCTATTATTGACTCTAAGTGAATTCCTAATGGTATTGCTAAAAGACTATTTGGGCATTCATTTTCATCTCATCCTTTATACAGGAAATAATAACCTCCCCCCAAATAATTAAAAATTAAAAGCTCTACTGACTTAGCAGACAGAATGACGAAAATTCTTAAAAAAAAAAATACCTGGCAACCAGAAACAAAATGTAGCTTAGGGAAGAGAATACAGGCATGCAGTTGGACTCCAGAATCATACACACCTCCAGAGTTTGCAGAGCATCATGGAATGAAAGAAATCAATGGTTAGGCAAGCACATGCATTAAAATAACAACAGGAAGGGAAAACTAACTCAGAGAAATGAAGCTCCTGATGCAAGGGTCTATACCCCATTAGGTGTGATCAGAGTTGAAATGACCCAGGGCTGAGGCAAGACCAGGCCATTTCCAAAGTGCTCTGTGAAGTCCACTAGCCAGGAGTGGTTGTGAAGAGGAGGAGATAGAACACAACATTAGCATCAGTGTTTTATCTTATAAAGGTCACTGTCCCTAGGTGTGGATCAAGAACTCCATTCTTTTACCAATTACATTTTCAACCATCTTCATCATGCCCTTTTATCATCTTCTATGACTTCCTGCTGAAGTTCCTCTTGGGTTAGTTTTCTGTGAATAGACTTAGGAAATCCTATCTGGCTTTTAGAATCCAGATTCTAGTAGCTATAATGGAAAATCATGACCATAGGACATTGTTTTTTATTCATCTGCCTAGCACAATACTCAGTTGCACATGGTGAGCATTTGAGCTTGTTGAATGTAGCTTCTCTGCTTTCCATGAAACACCTCCACTGAATGTGTGTTGTTCTTCTTAGTAGCCCCTAAAGCTATCTGGTTCACTCTTACTGTTTATTTTCTTGCTTCAATCCCTCCTCCCCAGTCTAAATGCAACTTTCCTATAAATACTTGCTCAGGATCATTTCTTCCCAGGATTTACACTGATGTTTGCTCTACTTTACAACACTTTGCCTTTAAGGATAGTCATTTTGTAGCACAAGGCCTCAGCTCATGTTTGCCATCAGTTTCTCCCTTATTGTTCTCCTTATAGTTGTGGAGAACTGGTGGGGTATTGTGGAACACATATCAGCCTGGAAGTCAGGGAACCTGGGTTAGTCTCAACTCTGATAAAGTAGTTCTTTAATCAGGAGTAAATCATATTACTTTTCATAGAGATTTTTCCTTTTTTTTTCCAACTACTAAGACTCTAGTTTTAAAGCTCGCAAGAGCAGAGATTATATCTTCTACTGATTTTTATAGGAGTATCCATGCATTTGACATAATTTTTATCATTATGATCATGAGGATTTAAAAATGAACTTCTGATTCCCAATTTCCAGCAAGGTATTGTGCCACAGTGCTGCTTGAAGAAAAGGTGTAGTCAGTACCTACGAAGCAGAGATAAGAAACCAGTGGCCAGAGCTGGATGGACTGGCGTGAAGCCTTGGTTCCACCATTTCCTGTCTTGCTCACCTATTTACTTCTCCAGCCTCAGCATCTTTCTTGTAAAGCCAGTTGGTTGTAGGCAGCAATTACTTTCCCCTAAACAGCACAAATTTCTAGCCTTTGGCAACTTGGTTCTTTCAGATCTCATTCAGCACACATACCGTTCAGGAACCAGAAGCCACACAATCATGAAGGGCACATATCATTTATGGAAGTCATTGGATGTGCTTAGAGATACCAGCACTGTTCAACCCTGTGTCCCTGGAGAAGTTCCAGAGTGACGTGAAATTCAAGGAAGTAACTGAGAGTGGGACAGGGTATGGGTTGGGAAAGAGGGTACAGGAACAAAACACAGCTACTCATTTAGACTGTCAGCAGTCATGACTGAAACATGCTGTTCTAGCAGCTAAAAAGAAGGTGACAAGAAACCCGAGAACAAGGAACTTAATTATCAGGAAAGCTTTTATGGACACCTTAAACCTTCTCATGTTTTCTTCCAGCACTGATTACACAGCTTGACACTTACAGCCCCAGTATTCTGTGCTTCACTCCTTTTGCCTGCAAGATAATTAGGAAAACTGGATTCTTGTTCTTCCATGATGCCTACCTACATTTGCTTATGGGTGGAATCAATCTAAGATGAAAATATAAAACTTGAATATTAAGTAGATAACAAAATGTTATCAAGAAAACAATGTGAAATGTCAATTGTGCTTGGTTCTTTTTCTATTTTGTGTAAAGTGAAACCATGAATGAAGCTCCAATCCTTTGTGAATTCACTGATCAACATGAACATTTAACTTAACATTCACGCTGCGAAGCTCTGTCCTCTCAGCAGACATTTTATCAGGATCTATTATGATTCAGGTTCTCTCCTAAGTTCTGAGGGGACCAAGATGGAAATGTCTTGGCTGCGATCTCAGAGGCTCTTGCAGTACAATGAGGAAGCAGAAGAATGGACAGATAATTAGGATACATTATGATGAGGAAAAGAGTAGAGCTTCTTAATTCTTCAGCTCACTTCCCTCTTTCATAGCACCTCTCCCAGTGTAGAGTTGTTTAATTTGTGTAGCTCATTTTCTCTGTCCCTCCAATTAAAACACAAACTCTACATGGGCAGGAATCTTGTCTGATGTTTCTACTTTTATGTACTTCACACCTAGCCCAGGGCCTGGCAGGCCATAGAAAATATTCCACAGTATTTGTAGAATGAATGAAAAAATGCCCTGTGGAATTCATTTGTTGACTAAGACGGTTGCCAACTACGGCTATTTGAATGGATAGCACTAACTAGAAGGTTTGAAAGACTAGACTCTTATGAACTAAAAATCTAAAATTTTAAATTGTAGGAGGCATGTGTCTAGATTATATTGTAATCCCAGAGCCTAGTCAGTTAGATGATATTATATGTATACTTCTGAATAACGAAGGCCTGCTTTAATTTTTCTTGAAGTGAAGTTTCAAAATAAAAACTTGGAAAAGGGAGGAGAGAGGGAGATCATGACACAGAGTTCCAGAGTTTGCTATAAGCTGGCACCTGTTTTCCTGACCAGCTGCCAGGCTAAGCACATTTCAGGGCAGTGGGTTATACATTCTGAGAGAGGAAGGAAGTCCGTACATTTCCTTGCCTTCCCCCCGGAAAGCCCCTACAGCACGATGTCCGTTCACAGCAGGCATCACAATTTCTCTGGAAGCCCCTCTGCCTCCTCCTGCCCCACCCCTCAGGCTGGGACTGCTGAATGGGAGTCTAATAATGCGCAGACTCTCCAGCTGGCGGGATGCCCAGCAGAGTGTCCTGTGGTCATGGCCCCTCTGTCGACAGGTGCAACCAGCCTAGAAAACTTCATGGCCCAGGGCATGACAGGGTGAAGACAAGCTGGGCTGCCAATAAATGTGTCATTTGGTAGCTTTGCTTTTTACCACTTTCACAGAGCAAGAGAGAGCAGAGCTTCTCACCTACCCCAAGTGCAGACAGCTTGTGATTGAGGTAGCATGAATGCCACCAGGCACACAGCTTGCTGCTGAGGCCAGGGCCTGAGAAGGAAACTCCTCCTCTCCCCAAAGGTCATTCAGAGGAAAGAGAGGCCAGAATCCATGAGGAGAACACATTAATAACTTGCACCAGAGTCTGATGCTTCTGATTGACTCTGGCATAAACCGAGAGCAAGGCAGGGGAAGAAGGAGGGAGCAGGAAAATCATGATCATGATCGGGATCTGAAGTTAGAGATAAGAATATATACTTCTGTGTATGTATAATATGTCAAAATACACTCTACAGTCATGTATATCTAAAAAGAACAAATAAAGAATGAAAAAAAATTAAAAATGATTATATACTTCTACATGGCCAAAGAATCAGAAAAATGTTAATGTAAGGTTGGGGTTCATGACAAGCTTAAACACATTATAATATAACAGAATAATATAAAATATTAAAAGCAATCAGACAAAGACAGAACTTACTCATAGAGGAACGGCAATTAAATTGGTACAGGCCTCAACAGAAACAATAGACACCACAGATTGGTAGATAATATCTGCAAAGGAGTGAAAGAAAATAACTGTACACTGTGAGCTGTGTGAGGAGATCAATACTCAAAAATGGGGGTTGAATAAAAAATATACAGATTGACTAGGAAGAGGTAATGCATCTTTGTTCACATGATTTTCTATGTCAAAAATCTGAAAGAACCAGTAAAAATCTCCTGGAACTAAAGAGCAATTATAGTTTGTAGAATATAAGGTTAACATACAAAACCAATCACTTTTCTATATGCCAGCAACAAATGAGGAAAATTTAAATTAAAGATACATTAACATTTGTTGTTGTTCCCCTCTCTCAAAATAAACTATGTAGATGTAAGGTATAAGTTTACAAAATATGTACAGGATTTGTGTAAGGAAAACTTAAAACTCTAATTCAAGTTATCAAAGATGAAATAAATGGAGAGATATTCCATATTGATGGATGGCAAGATTCAATACTGTCATGATGTCAGTTGTTCCCAACTTGATTTGTGGATTCCCAAAGTATCAAAAAATTCATTTTGTGGATATCAACAAACTGATTATAAAACTTACATGAAGAGAAAAAAAAGTCAGAAAAGCCAACTCAAATGTTGGGGAAGAACAAGGTTTGCTCAACTTCCAGACTTACTAGAAATCTAGAAATCAAAACAGAGTGCTATTGGCAAAAATAAAAAAATTAAATAAAAAAATTAAAAAAATAGATCAATGGGAAAAAAAACCAAAGTACACATATAAAGGCATGAATTGGCGTGAACATACTCTATATGTGTAATAAGAATTGTAATGGATTCCGCTGTCATGTATTTAAAAAGATAAAATCAATAAAACTAAAAAAAATATATAGATCAATGGAATAGAGAAAAGAATCCAGAAACAGGCCCACATAAATATAATCTACTGTTCATTCACAAAGGAGCAAAGACAATACAATGGAGAAACAAGTCTTTTCATCAAATGGTTAACATATAAAATCAATCACTTTTCTATATGCCAGTAACAAATAAGGGAAATTTATATATATATATAGTTTAGATAGGAAATATATGACTGAACCTAAAAGCATACACAAAGGAAATGATAAACATAAAACCTAGGATAATGACCACCTCTGAAAGGGAAACAGATATGTACAGAAGAAGCACCCATGAAATCACTGTCAATTTCTATTTATTAGGTAGTTGGTTCATGGACATTCATATATATAAACATACAAATGAATAAACAAACAAACAAATGAAATAAAGTATAGTTATTCGAGGATCAATGAATGTAGTGCATCAGGCTCCAAAATCTTTGATTAATTTTTGTACAATTGAAATTCATTTTAAAAATTCTGTTAAATACATCCAGATAAAATTTAGTGAGAACTGGCTTAGCTTATTGATAAAATTCCAAGCATTAGAATGTCTTAACATAAAAGGTTTAATTCACCAGTGTTTTAGTGAGTTTCATTATGACCAAAATACACAATAATAACAACTTAGAGGAGAACAAGTTTATTTGGGGTTCATGGTTTCAGAGGTCTCAGTCTGCAGACTGAGTCAATTTCTCCAGGTCCAAGGTGAGGCAGCACATCACAGCAGCAAGATATGGTGGAGAAACATTGTTCCATTCATGGTATCCAGGAAACAGAGCAAGAGGGATGGAGTGAAATGGCCACAGGAAAGATGAACTCTCCTAGGGTATTCCCCCAGTGATCCACCTCCTCCAGCCATGTCCCACCTGCCTACAGTTACCTCTCAGTTAATCCATTCAAAGTAGGATGGACAGATTAGGTGACAGATCTCACAATTCAATCATTTCACCTTGGGACATTCTTGCATGAATAGGGGATTTTGGGTGACATTTCATATCAGACCATAACAACAAGGAAATTATAATTACTCTTAATTTTAACTACCCCCAAGGGAAAAAATAACAAAACTATAAAGATTAATAAATTCACTATCACAATGGCAGGATTTTAATACATCATTCTCATTAGTTGATTAACTGGACAAAATCTTACTAGGGTTATAGGTTTCAGTAACACAATTAACAAGTTTTTTTTTTCTAATGGAGTTATATATAACCTACAACTGATACATTTAGAATGCATATTCTTTTTAAGGACTTATTAAATATTTATAAAGAGTGAACACATAGTAGGCCATAAACCAAGTCTAAGTCAGTGACAAAGTATTTGTATCACAACAATGATATCATCCAACCCCATTATAATTATAATTAAGTAGAAATATTTTAGAAAACTAAAAATTTTATTGTGGAAAAGCTTAAATATTGGGAATTTTAATGGAAAAGACTCTCATAACTAATTTGTCCATACTATGGTTTGAGTGTCTAAAACTTATATTGAAATATGGTTGCCATTATGGTAAATTTGTAAGATCATCTTTAAGAGGTGGCTGGATTTTGAGTGTTCTATCCTTGTGGGCAAGATTAAATACCATCATAAAAGGGTTATTTCAGCCCCAAGTTAACCTGTTGCCAATCTGCCATATGATGACACAGGAAGAACTTCCCTCATCAGATGCCAGCACCTTGGCCTTAGTCTTCCCAGGGAGAAAATAGATTTCTCTCCTTCCTTCCTTCCTTCCTTCCTTCCTTCCTTCCTTCCTTCCTTCCTTCCTTCCTTCCTTCCTTCCTTTCTTTCTTTCTTCTTTCATCAGGGATTGAACCCAGGGGTCTTTAACCACTAAGCCACACACCCAGCTCTTATTATTATTTTTTAAAATTTTGAGACAGGGTCTCTCTGTTATTTAGGACCTTACTATATTGCATAGGGTGGCTTTGAACTTGTAATCCTCTTGTCTCAGGCTTCTGAGTTGCTGGGATTACAAGCTTGGGAAGCTGAGGCAAGAGGATCACAAGTTTGAGGCCATCCTTAGCCACATTTCTATTCGTTTAAATCACCTGGTCTCAGGTATTCTCATTTAGCAGCACAAAATATGATTAAGGTACTCCATGAAAACAGAGGTAGAATTTAGAGAATATTTAATAATAATCATAATACTTGAGATACAAATTGATGGGAAGTATCATTTCTCGTGGAAGAGGGAAGGAGAAGAAGACTGTTGGAAACTTACAATGACTCCTAAAAGTCTCCACTCAAAACTTGGCACAAGTAGCATAATCATATACAATATAAATAGTGCAAGAAAGTATGCATACTCCTCCCATGGACAAGATGAGTGAATATTTGCTGAACAATAATAGCACCTACCAAAGTTATCCATATTTTTGTTATTCTATTAATTCAATTTACACTGTATAATAATCATATTTTAATGACCTTCACTAGGTTTTGCTGTTGATTAATTTATCTTATATCCCATAGTTTTATTGATGTCTCATTAATTCTGGTTGTTTGTACATTTTTATATATTTTTTGAGTGCTCACTATCAAAACTTTTGCTATCTACTTGAAATACACCAAATAGATTTAGCTAATAGTTGATATTAAGTAACAGTTGATATTAGACTGTCTGTATCAACTCAGGATAGCTGAAGTAACAAATTAAATAGGTTCTAAAAGACTTGGTTGCATTTTGTTTTATTATTTGTGTGTGTGTTTAGGATCCTCACTGCATTTGGTATATAATTTTCTGTTCTTCTATTTGTCTCATTTTAATACTGTGCCAACTAGAAAAAGTGATGCTAACTTCTATAACATAGACACTTCAACCTCAGTTGATTAATGCATAACATTTATTTCTCACTCATGCAGTCTTACCAGTTTCTCTTTGTTTAGTGGTCTTTCTCTGCCATCCACTAAGGCCCTAAAGTCCTCTGCTACATAGTCTGTAACCAGCTGTCATAATGGGCAAGAGAAACAGTGCAGCAAATAACATGGGAAGTTTCCAAGGTCATGAACTGAAAGTGCCATTGTTCATCACAACCACCCACCTCCCATTGGCAAAAACGAAGTCATGTGACTAAAAGAGCAAAGGAAAAGTGAGTTATGTAGATTGGTTTGTTAAGATTGGAATCAACTTTTATCTGAATGTTTTATAGATTTTTTAGTAAAACCATCCAAACCTGAAGTTATATTATTAGACGGTTGGAAACTGTTGTTTTAATTTCTCAAATGGCTAAAGAAGTATTAAAGTTTTCTCTTAAATCTGTTTTGTAGTTAATTTTTTCTGAAAAATATTAGTTACACTAAAGTTTTTGAAATTTATTGACATAAAAGTTTTCATGAAAACTTCTAATGATATTTTGAGATCTCAATTATGCAATTATTACATTCTCTTTTCATTCCTGTTGTTATTTACTTGTGACTTTTCTTTTTTTCCTTAATCCAAGAATCAATATTGGTACTTATGAATCCTTAATATGATATCATTTGCTATCTCATTAATTTCTGCATAAAGTCTTCCTTATTTTCATCCTTTGACAATTGGATTTAATATACTGTAATTAGTACAGTTTCTGGAGTTAGATATTTAGCTCAACATCCAAGCAGTTTTTCCCCCTAATGTTAAGCACTTTTATTTATGCAATTTCCTTTATCACTTTAGAGAGAGACTAGGGCATATTTAGTTCAAGGGCTGTGTCCCTAGTGACCTTCTTTCTTTAGTCACACTCCACTTGTCTACAGTTGCTACCCAGTAGTATATTCAGCTATTAATGGATTAATCCAGCAAATGGATTAATTCACTGATGAGGTCAGCGTCCTAATCACTGTCTAATAGCCTCACCTCTGAACTTTGCTGCATTGGTGATCATGCTTTCAAAACATGTTTTGAGGGGGACATTTAGGATCCAATCCATTACAGTGGCATTTTGACAAAAAACAACAACAAAAAAAAAACCATGTTGGGATTTTCTTGCCCTCAAGTTCTCAGTCACCCTTTTGACCCTATATCTTATGATATTGAGATCGTGCAGCTCTTCATGTCCATCAGCTTGTATTTTATCTAGTTGCTCTGTTTCCTTGTAAATATTCAGAAATATTTAAATATTTAAAAATTTGGCTGCCACTGCCATCATCTTGCTAAGTAGTCTCCCCCCAGAATGATGTTAAGATTCTAAAGCTAATTTAAAAATTTTTTTTTTTAGTTGTAGATGGCCACATACCTTTCTTTTATTTATTTATTTTTATGTGGTGTTGAGGATTGAACCCAGTGCTTCACACATGCTAGGTAAGCGCTCTACCACTGAACTACAACCCCAGCCTCAAAGTTAGTTTTTAAAAACATTTAAAAAATACAATGTCTGAATTTTAGTGAAAAATAATTATATTGTTTTCTTCCGGAAACTTCCTAAATTCCATAGTTTGAAAATGATTATTCAGAATGCTTAATCAATCAATATTTAACATTTTCCCCAACATTTGGTATTTTATTTATCTTTTTATGTAATATGCAAAATATAATGTCTTTTTTGTTAAATCCCAAATACATCTTTTACATCCTTTGTCCTTCCAGTTTAACTCAGTAGTGATGCTTATTTTCTCAATGAGCATTGACTTGAATAAAGGTGAGCAACATTTTTCAAAAGGACTATGGATGATACATCAAAAGTACAGCCTCAGAGGTTTTAGTCAGGGAAAGTAATCCAGTTACGTTTTACTTTTAGTGGACTGAATGTGAGGAAGAGACAATGATAAATGTGCTCAGGTAATAGTAGAAGGTGGACCATTCAAAAGCCTTCCATATTGTGTATCTTCTGATTCCATGTGTGTAGAATATGTAAAACATATTGATCATGCTATTGTGTTTGGAGAGGCTCAGAGATCATGAAATACTGATAAAGTTTTGCTGTGTTTCATTTCCTTTAACTTTGCTTTCCTTTCTTTTAAAAATAAAATAGGCCACGAAGTCACAAAATACAAATATAAACAACTAAGCTTTCAGTAACAGACACGATTTAACAGTCTTCCCAATTTGGCAGGTAGTATAAAAGGTCTTTAAAAAAACAAATGAAATCAAAACAAGTGTGTTGCAAAACATTTCTTGTCTGTAGCATCCTGTAGCATCCATGGGTCAGGATCCAGAGGAGTTGACACAGTATTGGAATTCTCTGAGTCCCCCATGAGGCAGTGATATCTTTTGATAAATGTTGAGAGCCACAGCTGAAGGGGCCCCAGCAAACTTCTAGCTGCCCGCTGACTGGCTCCTCTGCAGTGATGCTCATTGGGCTGTTTCCCCGCCCTTTCAGACGACAGAGCTGCTCATTGGGGGATGTTTTTTGGCTGCGCCCACACGACCCAGCCAATCGGCCTCAAGAGCAGGAGGTGTGTGTGTGGGGGGGGGGGTGGGGGGGGGGTGGGGGGGGGGTGGGGGGGGTGGGGGGGTTGAGAGGCTTGTGGGAAGCCGGTGGTGGCAGTTGGGCTCTGAGGGAATTCCTGAAGAGCTCCTCCTTGATAAGTGGCTCCTGAATTGTGCCCAGCCAGACTGTGGCAGATAAAAGTTGCTTTCATAGTCAAGGGACATTGGGTGATGTATTAGCTTCCTTGTGCTGTTATAACAAAGCACCTCAAACTGTTAAATATGGCAGAAATTTATTCTCTCACAGTTATGACTGTTAGAGATGTCTAGAGTTAAAAGGTCAGCAGGATTAGTTCCCTCTGCAGGTTCTTTTTCCTAGCTTCTGTGGTTGGCAGCAAGATTTAACATTCCTTGACTTGTAGCTACATCTAACCCACTCCCTTAAGTGACCATCTGTGGGTTCTCTGCTCTTCTTATAAAGACACCAGTCATTGAATTTAGAGCCTTCCTTAATCAGTATCACATCAACTAATTTCCTCTGCAAAAAACATTTTTTTTTCCAAATAGGGTCAGATTCTGAGGTTCCAAGTGGAAATGAATATTGTGGGGACACTATTCACCCCACTACAGAGTCTAACCAGAGTGAGGTTTTGACCTCTACAAAAGTCTACAATATTGGTTGTTTTTATTATAACAGCCTAAAAGTAAATAATCTTTTTAATATCTTGCCCTTGAAAAACTTCAGTGTAAACAAAGATTTACATTTTGGTTACATTTAATATCTTGGTCTTGCAATAAAAGTTTTACTTTTTTTGGTTACTTTTTTTGTGGGGGGACATTTGTATTTCTTTTATTTCCTTTCTATATATTTCTATCCCCCTTAAAGAATGAAAATTAGGTCTCCTAATCAAAGACTCTGAGAAGCAATTAATAAATATTTAGAGACTTCTGTTCTCATAGTTCCACCATTTAACACTATTCTTGCTTTCCTAATTATGTGGAATGCCTGCCAGTGGCAATATCTTTCATGGCACCAAGAAAAATGTTGAAGTTGGCAAATAATGAGTACTAAAAAAAATCAACATTGCCCTTTGGAGCAATAAATTTTTTCCTTAAAAAAAATCTGACCTAGGAAAACTTCACGAGATCATATATTCATATATTGGTCTCTTCCTCTTTATACAAGGTTTAACTATATTAGAAATTCATTTTAAATTCATTTTCTTCTTCATTCCTTATTTTCTTCTTTGCTTTTGTGCTGAGGATTGAACCCAGGACATGCCAAGCAAATGCTCTATATCACTGAACTATATGCCCAGACCTAGAAGTTCATTTTTACACTTCCTTTCTCAAAACCAAAGATGTTCCAAAATATTAAAGTATTTTCATTTATTACTCTTCTTTTTGATCCCTGACAGCATGCTAATAAAGAATCAACAGCATACTTCTGTTGAATTAGTCCCCCAGCCATCAGTGCAATTGAAGCTAACCACAATTTAGCTTTGAGTTCAGGTCTTCCAGGCCTGGCTATTTTCTCTTGTGTATTGCTAGAGCTAATTTTTTTTTTTGTACCAGGGACTAAACCTAGGGGCACTTAAACACTAAGCCACATCCCCAGCCATTTTAAATTTCTTATTTAGATATAGGGTCTCACCACGTTGCTGAAGCTGGCTTTGAACTCTTGATCCTCCTGCCTCAGCCTCCCAAATCACTAGGATTACAGGTGTGCGCCACTGTACCTGGCTTAGAGCTAACTTTTGAGCACTATTAGGAAGAAGGTAGGTCAGGAAGTTAGAAGATCCAGGACTTTAGAAAACATGGGAATCTGTTTGCATACATGTGAGGGAAAGTCAGAGAGACAGAGACTATGTAGTTGGGATAATTTCAAATACTGCTTTCCACAGATTTTCCTATTCCACAGATCTTGGTTTTTGTATGATCATAAATCTTTAGGAATGTAAACTTATATTTTAATTAGTATTGGAATCAAAAGGATAAATGGTGGTTTAAATAAGACAGAAGTCTCTTTCTCTCTCCATCTTATTCGAAGGGAGGCACTTTGGGGCTGGCATATCAGCACCTGATGTAGCCAAGGACCCCAGCTTCTTTTTTCTATACCAGTGTTATAGATGACTCTGTTTTTCATTGCCCTTCCTTCATCATATCTTCTCAGAGAGCAGTGTTCAGGAGGGTGTGAGGAAAGAAGAGTATGCCTCCTTTTAAGGTCACTGTCTAGGAACACCGATGGAAATAAGCTTACACTGTGTTGGTGAACTTGGTCACATGGGCACATTACAGTTTAAAACTTGGAAATGTATTCTTAGCTGAGTAGAAACATAAGCATTTAATGAAGTTGCAATATAAAATAAAGAATGGCCAATCGATTTTAATTTTCAGATAAATAGTTTTTGATATAAGCCTTCAGTATGTTGGAAATATATATACAAAACATTATTTGTTGCTTATCTGAAATTCAAACAAGTTACATCCTGTGTGCAATAACTTAGCCATACCTATGTTAAAAACTGATTCATTTTTATTTGAGTCAATTTTAATTGAACAATCTGTATTTTCATTTGCTAAAGTTGGTAATAGCATTTAGAAATCAGGGTTCTACTCCTAAGGGGAAGAAGAAATTGGATATTAGGGAAGATAATCAATGGTGTCTTCCATAGCTACTTAAAAGGACCTAAGATCCCTGTCTGCTATCCAGTTGTGGTGTTAATGATGGACTTTGAGATAAGGAATAAGAAAATTGGGAATAACCAGATCTTCTGAGAACATCTTTACTATCTTTGCTGATGACTCTGTAGTAACAAATCTATGAATGAAGTATGATTGAGAGCATTCCTCAAAAGTTACTAAACCTCTCAAATATACTATTTGTTAATGAGGCTGTAGAATATTTTATGTAGTTTTCAACACAGAGAATTGGAAGGCACTGATCATTAAAAGAAAGAAAGAAAGACAAACTGTTGGGGCGGGGAGCGGGGTAGAGAAGGAAGGAAAGAACGAACAAAAGAAAGATCTTTGTAAAATACCTTCACTGTGCCATGGGTAAGAAGACACTCTTACCCCTACTTGTTCAGAGTTTCCTCTTTGACTCTGACATGGAGTGTGACCATGCTTCTTGTGTCTTTCTGAGTGATCCTTTTTTTTACCTGTCATATGTTTCGATGTTAATTCAGACTGAGCATTTATTGGATTTATTTTATTTACCTTGGAGTATGAG
Organism: Spermophilus citellus; assembly: GCF_964194105.1. NCBI lineage: Eukaryota > Metazoa > Chordata > Mammalia > Rodentia > Sciuridae > Spermophilus > Spermophilus citellus. The sequence goes on from NC_138182.1 coordinate 232,878,755, forward strand.
GGGAACTCCAGGGACCACTGTTTTTATTTTTGGCTTAGGTTGAGCTTCTCAAATACAGAAACACATTTTTGTAAGATCACTATGTTGTCTCAACAGGGCCTAACCTTCATTCCTGAATGGTCCCCCAGACACCCTGGCTGGTCTGACTCACAGTGGGGAAGGAGCACTTTGCCTTTCTATTTACATTTCATTTGGTGGAAAGAAGCAAGCTACATTTTAAAGATAAAGCTATAATATCCATACTTCTTGCCTTCAGATCCTGGCACACACAGTAGTTGTAAAAATTCAATCTAATAAAGTTGTATTTAAGTACATTTTCTTGTTCATCTGCTTCCCTTCATTATTCTTACCTCTCCTCTCCAGGATATTCCTCTGATGGCAACAAGAAAAGTTTAGGGCAAGTTTACAAATCATAGCATTTTTCTTGCAAAAATAGAGTAAGAAGGAATGACTGGTATATTTGGGATTATTGCTTTTCTTATCCCTTTGGATTCTGAAACTACTAAATGTTTCATAATTCATTGTCAGGCACAGATACTATTATTCTGGCTGCCTCTAAGTCATGATAAGAAAAAAAAAATCTGCAGGGAGCAAAACGAGAAGCAACATATTTGTGGCTGAAAGTGGATGAATGGAAAAGAACAGAACACTTGGTGGATTAAATAGGATACTGCAAAGTAAGGCTTAGTGATTGAATGATCGCCCGGTTTATATTAAAAGACTTATTTCCATTTACAAAATGATTCCCTTTGTATGGTTCAAGGATTAATGTGCTGGGCAACTTCCCAGCTGCAAGTATTTATTTTAAAAAGCTTTCCATGTCAAGAAAACTCAGGTTCCGAAGTGATAAATTTAATGAGGAGATGTATAATTTGAATTTCTGGCTAATTTCAGGTATTGAACATCCTCCAACCATTTTTACTGGAATGGGAGTGAGGGATATATCAAATGCCATGACTCAGTTCCAGTTGTGTTATCACCTCCAATCAAATAAAAATGCCCTTGAAGCTGAGGGTATGCATTCTTGAAAGTGCTAACACTCAGCATATGGCTCCATGAGGCCAAACCTCAAGATGAAAGTGAGGGCAATCAGACAGTTGCCCAGAAACTTCCAAGTACTGGCAATACGTCTGGATGAATGATTGAATTTTTTGATTTGTATCCACCCTGTGTGTAACTATACAAAGTGTTGCAGGTTTTTTTTTTTTTCCCTGGGTGCTCAAACTTGGCTTGCAGCTCTGTAGATGCCAATGCTAATATACATGTATTTTTAAGTATTCCTGCTCAGGTGCTCTGGAGTATACTGAAGTACCCCTACTGGCAGCTATTGAGTTTTCAATAGGCCTGATCATTGATCATCTGTAGCTCTCAGTTCTCAGTGTCAAGTCTGCCATATGGTTGGCACTCAGTATGTGTCTGGTGAACAAAATAAAATAACTAACAAGACAGTGGAAACTTACCCACAATAGCTGTTACACTCAGAAGAAATATTTCAAATTGAAGCCAAGAAAGATGTTTTTAAAATGCAACTCTGAAAAAAAACCAGTAATACAAATATGAAAACCAAAACCTAAAGCCAAGTAAATCAGGAGCTGGGCCACCTTCACATACTTGGTTAATAGCTCATTGAACTTGGGTTCATTTGTAGATTAGTAGTCAACAATTACAAACACAAGAAATTACAAAGTAATTAAGACAGTTCAATGGGCAGTGTGAATTAACAGGGAGTTTCTTCATAATTTGTTGAAAAGAACATAGAAGAAGAGACTGATCCCTAGAGCAGAGCAATGGTTATCTCGGTTCCCATGCCCACTCTTTTACACACCCCAGCAATCAGACTCCGTATCCTCTATCTCCTTTTTCACCTCTGACTCTCAGGTTAATACTGCTCCTCCTGGTTTTTTTTTTTCCTCCTCCTTCTCCTCTGCAGGATCTCCTTTGACCTTATTATGTAGATAAATTTAGCTTTTCTCCAAATAAGAGTTATCTCTTACATTCAGGAAGGGTGTAGAGAAGGGAAATTGGGTTATAAATTGCAGGATGGTCTTTGAATGCTCAATGAGGGGCCCAGTCCAGCCCCTCATATTTCCAGATTAATCATTATTGTCCCAGGGTAGTAATATTTTAGTCAGTTACTTAACAAGAATTAGACTTTGATGTGTAAAGAGAATGAGATCCCATAATGTGGCAGTATTCATAAACAAAATTACTTTTATAGCCATCCTAGACATTGAGGGACAGTAAAGCTCTGTTCTTGGAAATGGTCTGCTGTAGTATGGTAGGTAGGCAGGTAAATAGGGTTATATAATTTTACAACACAAAATTGGTAAAAGGTGTTTACAGAACCTGGCATCCTTTACCTTAACAATTCTCAGGCTAAAGCATGTCATACTTTAGATAGCAACACTTACTATTAGCAGCCTAGTTTATGCTAGCTGCAACTTTTTAGGCAAAAGATTTTCCAAACCAAACTGGGTATTTTACATTTGTTCTCCGGTAGCAGTTTGAATGACCATTTCTAGTGAAGACTGCCAGTGGACCTCAAATCTCTTAGTGACATTGTCTGCATATATCACTTTGGGTTTCTTCCAGCTCCGATTAAATAATTTTATTAAATTATCTTAACTATATGTTGTGCAAATGGATTGTTTATTAAATACAGATGATTTCTAGAAGCTGATTTGTTATTGTGAAACTATGATTAATTCCAGAAAACAACATATTGCAATAAAGATAAGCACGTGAAAACCAGAAAATTACGTATTCTGGCTGGAATTTCAGAAACTGCTGATTGCATTTGAGAAATTTAAAAATGTTAGTGTATAAGAGAATTGAGGTGGAGTAATATTTTCAATATTTTCCCTCCCTGCCCCTTCTAATGCCTCCTGTGTCTCTATCTCCTGACATGCCATTGACTCTCTGTGGACACAGTTTTCATTTGACACATATTTACTTTCAAGTCACAAGTAGTTTTTAATGGGCACCTGTGATATTCCAATCAGAATTCTTGTGGCCTTACATTTTTTTTTAATTTATTGTAGCCAGTGCTGCAGTGGTTGACTTTTTCCCTGGAGGCTTTGATCAGGTCAGCACAGCTCTCAGGGGTCAGAACTTCCCAGCCCCAGTTAGATACCTCTTGCTTCCTCTCCTGGGCTTATCTATTGCACCAAAATCACTTATCTATTGCACTGACTTTATTTTAAGATAATTGCAACAAAAATCATGCAAAAATAAATCACAAAAAAATACTGAGAGAATGAGGAAGATTTGAACATTTCCTAAATATTTAGTATAAGAAATTATTGTTGACACTACTTGTTAGGTGCAATAATGGCCTCGGAATATGTTTTTAAAGAGTCCTTATATTTTAGAGATTTACATCAAAATATTCAAGCACAAAATGATATGATGTCATGAATTTTCTTCTAAATAATCTATACATGGGGGCTGGTATTGTAACTCAGTGGTGGAGAGCTTGCCTTGTACATGTGAGGCACTGGTTTCAATCCTCAGCACCACATAAAAATAAATAAATATTTTTAAAAAGGTATTTTATACATCTACAACCAAAAAGCTTTTTGAAAATAATCTATGCATGGGAAGGGAAGAAAGTGGATGAGCATATAAATTAAACTGAAATGGCTTTTATTTGGTAATTGGTGAAGTTAGATAATGATACTTGGGAGTTTATTAACACATTTTCTTTGCGTTATATATATATGTATACACACACACACACACACACACACATATATATATATATTTGGAATTTTCTACAATAAAACATGTTTTTAATTTTTTTTACTTTTTTGTAGAAAATTCAAAATATATAAAAGTAGAGAAAATTTAATTATATATATATGTGATTATATATAAATGTGTGTGTCTGTGTGTCTCTGTGTGTGAGTGTATGTGTGTATGTGTATTACATGTTCCAAGATTCAATTCTTTCTCAGTTTTTTGGAAGAAGGATGACATCTGATGCAGTTTTAGTGCAGTACATGTGCACAGAATAGAGGCAAGACCCCTCATTTCCTGGAGGAACTAATATAATTAAGTTATGTGAAGAAATTAAAGAATGTTCAATTCCAAAGTGATCTGCATACCACACAAAGAATGTCAATCAAGGAGCTCCTTTTATAAGTACATAATAATATGATTTTATTATATATATATATATATATATATATATATAATTATATGTAATAATGAATTACTATTATATGTGTGATGAATATGTTATAAATATACTTATGTATTGATTATATTATTATTTATGTGTATAAAAATAAATTTTAACACATAACATATTTAAATAAAATAGTATTTATAATACTATAAATACTATATATATATATATATATATATGATTATACACTATAAAAGAGCTTCCTATTACATTATGCTGGTTTTTCTAATCTTCTCCTAAAGTTATTTTTATTAGAGTGCTTCTAAAATAAACACATTTATTTTCAAGCTTCCCAGGAGTTAACAGCCACATTGCCTTAGTCCTGAGACAGGGCTAGGTTCAATTTAACCATTAAGAAATAAGAGGTGCTGGTCTATAGAAAAGAACCTGTATAACGCTTGTCTGAACTATTGGTATTCCTGTAGACTGATATTTTGTGCCTCATGTTTTTTTGAGCATTCCAGAATGATGACATGTAGGCATAAGAAGTAAATTTGAAGTGTGGAGAAAGGAGTAATGAGGGTGGTGGGATGGTGTGCCTCTCTTTCTGAGCCCTGTCTCAGAATCACAGCCAGTGATGGTTGCTTGGGTGGAGCATTCTCCATGTACCTTCTTATCCCTAACTGATAATGTGCTCATGACTTTATGGTGCCCAGGGTTGGAGTCAGGACTTCATCAGCTTCTCTACACTGGGACTCTATTGTGCAGATCTTCTTTAGGCTTATTGTTATGTTCAATCTGTCCAGGTTGTTCCTTTTAGATAAAATAAATAATCCATGGCTTAAAAGCTCTAATTGAGAACACTCTGTGTTTTTCTTACCCTGCTTTCTTTGGAGCTTCTCAAAATGAGTAATATTTTCTGTTCTAAGAAGCTGTTAGAGCAAATACTCCTTATGGGATTTAAATTCCAGCCCCTAGTATATAAGAGTGCTTGGCATATAGAAGATGCTCAATTATAAATTTGGGTTAAGAATGACCCAGATTGCTTGTCTAATGGATTATTGATCTCACATCTTGTACAATAGAAAGATACGATGTCTCCATTTCTACTCTATTACTATTGATTTATAAATTTAGCTGCATTCAAAGTTCAAAAGAACTACAATCCTTTTCTCAGGTTAAACTGCCATGTTCTGGGATTCACAGTTTAATGGAATAAGGTATCTTAGACAATGTCTAGACTAAAGGTTTTGAACTGCATCCTTGGCAACTCTAGGATTCCATGCACAGCCTAAGGGACTTTTTAGGGGACATAGAGGGAGTCTTGAATTCAAATTTATACTGGGTTCATTTGGGAGGAGAAAGAAAGTGTTTCTTAGCTTTGCAAGTTTAAAAATGAGTAATCTTGGCCAAATTCTTCATTTTACAGAGAGGATTTTGCTCAAGGTTGCATTGTTAGGGCAAAATCAAGCCCGTAATACTTGCATGGGCTGAAACACCACTTCATTCCCCACCCTCAGTCACCTATGTCATTCCATGATAAAATGTACACGGCTCTTCCTTTTGTGATCATGTTTACCCAAATGCATTTGAATACATTTGCACATTGTTTAAAGTGATCGTCCATTTCCTGAAATCGATTGCAGTGTTCTTGGGGTTCAGAACTGAAACCTGAATTGTCTTTGCATCCTATCTCCTCCTCCCAGTGGAGTTTTCAGGAAGCTTTATTCAGATAGACGGCGTAACACAAAGCGGAATCCAAGATACGGAGGCTTGGAAAAACCGTGGGGTTTAGCCTCAGAGAACAAAGGTAAAATTTGTAATCTATCAGACGACCTCTTTCTGCTGTGTACTTTGGAGACAGGGTTTTGATACCCATCTACAGGGGTCCATCAGTTTACTGATGCTTAACAAAAATTTGTAGCCTTCAGGGTGCTTGGAAAATAGATTGTTGGTATGTTTTGTTTTCTTTAGGAAGAATGATGGTTAAGTCTTCATAATTTCTCACCTACAGCAGAGAAAATAGATACACAAAAGCAGAGTTTGTGAATTAATGCAGAAATTAATGTTGTGTCCAAGTGAATATCAAGTTTGCATCACTGCATTTTAAATGGCCAACAAAGTTGCTCTTTGTTTTTTTTTTTTTTTTTCCTGGATTTTCAAACGTTCACAAAGTAAGAGAGTAGAGTAGAATAGTTTTATGCATGTGCTTTGGAATCTGATTTTGAGTCTCACTTTTGCCAATTATCCATCGTATAACCTTGGAGAGTATACTTAACCTGGCTAAGCCTCACTTTCTTCATCTGTAAAGGGTTTACACCCTCAAAAGGATTTATATGAAGTTTAAGCAAGATATCATTATGTAAAATTTGGCTCAAATTTTATTCTTCAAGTTGCAAATATAAATATATTTCACATTTAAATTTCCATGCCATCAAAGTGCTACTGGTTCATACCTGCTGGGATGGCTATTACTAAAATGGAAAATAGTAAGTGTTGGCGAAGATGTGGAGATATTGCAATTCTTGTGCATTGCAAGTAGAATTATAAAATGTTATAGCTACTGTGGAAAATTATTTGATGTTTCTTAAAAATGAAATAAGAATTATCGTATTATCCAGCAATTCTACATGCATATTCATAAAATGTTCATATTTTTAATTAAAAATAAACAAATAGAAAGAAGAGCAGTAGAGCAGAGAAAGAAAAAATAGGAATAGGGAGGAGAGGAGCTACTGATGACTGATATGGAGCAAACTAAATTCCATGCATGTGTGATCATGTTGACGGGAAATTCAACTATTATATATAACTATTATACACCAATAATAGCATTAAAAAAATAAATTACAGGAGGAACTGAAAAGATAATTATATATCGATCTTCATAGCAGTATTACTCACAATAGCTAAAATGTGGAAAGAACCCAAATGCCTATCAATATAAATAGAAAAATATAGAATATAATATACAATGGAATATAATTCAGCCTTAAAAAGGAATGAAACTCTGATACATGTTACAGCATGATGAATATGGTAAGCATTAAACTGGACAGCGTGTAAATATCAGAAACATATTTCTTATATTTCTGGAGGTTGGTAAGTCCAAGATCAAGTTGCTGGCACATTCTGTGTCTGATAAAGGCACACTGTCTGGTTCACAGAGGATGTCTTTTCTCTGTATCCTCATACAGCGTAAAAGGCAAGGGTCATCTCTAGGACCCATTTGACAAAGGCATCAATTGAATTCATGAAGATTCTTCCTGTATTGTCTAATAAATTTTCAAAGGCCCCCTTCCTGACACTGTCACTAGGGGGTTTTAGATATGAATTTGGGTGGGACACAGGCATTCAGACCATAGCAGTGACATAGCAAAAGAAAAAAAAATATATATATATATATATTGGTCCTTGAGCACGTATCTGTCAGACTTGAAAAGCCATGTTTTTATGTTTTCAGAGATGGGTATTTGTTACTTTCTATCCTTGCAATATTTTGTTATTCATATCGATCGCCATTTGAGTTCTTTCCACATTTTAGCTATTGTGAGTAATACTATTGTGGACCCAAGAAACTAGACCAGAAATCACTAAATTGCAGTTGATTTTCTTTCCCAAATGGAGAAGATGCTTGCATCTGGCAAAATCAGCTGAATACCATAGTAACAGTAGCCATAGGGTGTTGAAGAATATCTAGAAGAAGTGCTAAGGCATGCTGGGTTCCCTGAGGGGAGAGGAAATGACTTGTTTCCTATTCACTTTACTCTCTTTTATAGGGGTTTATAATTAAAAAGTGTCTTGAATATATTACTTTGTGCACTGTCATATGTCATATGTAGCCATGTCTGTGGAGCAGAATTAAAATCATGGAGGCAATTTGGTTAACTCACTTCTTGTCTTTAAAATTTGGCAGGGCTGTTGATGGCAGATGTCAAATAGTTCTAGAAAAAAACAGAGAGTTGTAAGAGCATTTGAGAAGTATTCGAAAGACCTGAGTTCTGGTTCTGGTTCTGGTGATAATCAACTGGAAGACTTTGGGAAAAAAATCAAGGTACTTTAGGCTTTAGTCTCTTTAGCAGTAAAATGGGAAGGTTGGATTAAATGAATCTGTAAAGTTCCTTCAAAGATTCAAATGGATATCCTCTAACTTGATGATCCTGGCCCAGGTTGCAGTTGCCACCTTGCTTTTGACTGATGCTCATTGGGCTGGTCATGTTTCATGCCATTTTCTAGTGTTCAGGCCCCATTCTGGGCAATCATGCTTCCTCTGTTGTATAGGCTGAGGGCATGTGTCAGAATCTGGGTGTGTTCTGACAATAGCCAATACCATCAAGACCTGTTTCAAACAGGAGATGGAAAATTCTATGAGCCATATGCTGAGCCATAGGAGCCTCTTACAGCGCTTAGGTCAGGTTCTATCCAAGTACCACTAATAAAGGTATTTTGAGTAATCACAATGGCAGTATTAGTATAAATTCCAAATTCTCGCTCTGATTTGGAATAACTTTCTTTGGTATCCTTTGTGAGAAGCTTGGTGTTGTAGGGGTGTGTTTGTGTGTGTGTGCGCGCGCGCGCATGTGTGCGCACTCACGCACATGCACGTACACTCTCATGTACCTTTTTAGATGCCAGAGCCAGGTTACTCAATATCTCTAGAAGTTGCATTTCTCATTACAGTTCTTGACAGTGCTCAAATGCAAAGGACACGGAAATTGGAAGCTATAGAGGTACAATGCTTGTACTCATTGACCTCTCCTCCCCCTGCCATCTGTCTTAGTGACATTTAAGGGGCAGAAGTGATAATTCCAAGATACATACTATTTTATTCTTTTCTTCAAATATTTCACATATAAAAGCCTTAGTAAAAGATTTGATTTATTAAATCAAACATAGAGAAATCTAAGTCCCAGTATTCCATATAGCTCTTTATTAAAAAAAGAAAATATATTTGAATCCTAATGCAAGTAAAGATTAAAATAATTAGCTGATCTAAATAATTTAAAATGTGAATATTTTTTAATTTAGATTTTTGAATGACTCCTCTCCCTGTGAAAACTCTTTCAAGATCAGAAGCAACAAAAATGGGAACTTCCGTGTTTGTTTTAACACACCACTTCCATTTTATTTCAATATTGTACTGATGTCCTACTGTTATGAGTTGAATCTGGAATGTTCCCCAAAGTCTCATGGGTTGAAATTTTGATTCCCAATGTAGCAATGTTCAGAGGTAAGGGCTGTTGGGAAATAACTGGATCTTGAGGGCTCTGATCTCATTAATGGACCAATCCACTATGGGTTTGTAGTTAATGCCATTCATTATTGGGAATTTGTGGGAACTGTAGGAGTTGGGGCCTAACTGAAGGGACTGGATCCGTGGAGGTGTGTCCTTGAAGTCTCTATTTTGTCCCCAGCCTCTTTCTTCCTTTCTTGCCCCTTGGCCACCATTGAGTGACCAGCTCTGCTCCACCACACCCTCTCTGACACATCACAAGTTCATAGCAATGAAGCCAACTAATTAAATGGATTCAAATCTCTGTTAATCAAAATAAACCGTTCCTCCTTTAAGTTGTTTTTCTTGGATATTTTGTCATGTCAATGAAAAGCTGACTAACACACTTATGTAGCACAATATGGTAAAAAAAAAGAAAAAGAAAAAGAAAAAAGAAAAAAAGGCATCTGATTGGAAAAATAGGAAGTAAAGCTCTCTTCAGTCTAGGATTTATTATTGTCTAGAAAAGCTGATGGAATCAACTAAAATACTATTGGAACTAAAAGGTAAGTTTAGCAAGATTGTGAATACAAGACCAATAGATTAAAACATCATTATATTTCTTTATATTAGCAATGAACAAAAATAAAAACTTAACAATATTTATAACAACATCCCAAATATAAAATATAGAAAGATAAATCTAACAAAAGATCTGACAAATCTGTTTGCTAAAAACTCATAAACATTCCTAAGAAAAATTAAATAGATCTAATTAAATAGAAATGTATATCATGTTCCTGGACCAGAAGAGTCAATTTTAATATTGCCCAAGATGATCTATGGATTAATGCAACTTCAATTAAAATTAAAGAAGGCTCTTTTGGTAGGGGTGGTATAAAGGTATGGTGAGAAGAGGGTGGAGAAGAAATTGATAAGTTGATTCCAAAATTCATATGAAAAAAAAGAGGATCTACAAAAGCCAAAACAACTCTGAGAAAGAACAAAGCACTTTAATTTCCTACTTTCAAGTCTTATTATAGTACTACATAAAGAGAGACTGTTTTACCAACATCATTTGTTGAAGAGTTATCTTTTCTCCATTGGGTGTTTTGGTGCATTTGTCTAGTATGAAATAACTGTATTTATGTGGGTTTGTTCCTATATCTTCTATTTTATACCATTGATCTACATGTCTATTTTGGCACCAATACCATGCCATTTTTGTTACTATAGCTTTGTAGTATAGTTTAAGGTCTGGTATTGTGATGCCTTCTGCTTCACTCTTCTTGCTAAGGATTCCTTTGGCTATTCTGGTTCTCTTATTTTTCCAAATAAATTTTATGATTGCTTTTTCTATATATATAAGGAAAGACATTGAGATTTTAATTGAAATTTCATTGAATATGTATAGAGCTATGACCACTTTCACAATATTAATTTTGCCTATACAGGAGCATGGGAGGTCTTTTCATCTTCTAAGGTCTTCTTTAATTTCTTTCTTTAGTGTTGTGTAGTTTTCATTTTAGAGGACTTTCACCTCTTTTGTTAAATTGATTCCCAAGTATTTTATATTTTTTGAGGCTATTGTGAATCTGGTAGTTTTTCTAATTTCTCTTTCAGAAGATTCATCATTGATGTATAGAAATGCATTTGATTTATGGGTCTTGATTTTATATCCTGCTACCTTGCTGAATTCATTTATTAATTTTGTCAGTTTTCTGGTAGAATTTTTTTTTGATCTTCTAAGTATAGAATCAAAATCCATATGCAGGAAAATGAAACTAAACCCCTATCTCTCACTATGCACAAAAATCAACTCAATGTGGATCAAGAACCTAGGAATTAAACCAGACACCCTGAACCTAATAGAAGAAAAAGTAGGTCCAAATCTTATTAAGGAAGTTGGATTAGGCCTTCCTTAATAAGAGTCCTATAGTGCAAGTAATAAAATCAAGAATCAATAATTGGGATGAATTCTATAAAGCTTCTTCTCAGCAAAAGAAACAATCAATAAGGTGAACAGAGAGCCTACGATTTGGGAGTAAATTTTCACCACATGAATATCAGAGTACTAACTTCCAGAATATATGATGAATTCAAAAAACTTACCCCCCCAAAACAAACAACCCAATCAATAAATAGGAGAAGGAGCCAAACAGACACTTCTTGTAATACAATCAATTAATAAATATATGAAAAAATGTCCAACATCTCTATTAATTACAAAAATACAAATCAAAACTACTGTAAGATTTCATCTCATGCTAGTCAGAATGGCAGTTATTAAGAATACAGACAACAATAAATGTAGGCGAGGATGTGGGGGGAAAGGCACACTCATGCAATGCTGGTGCGACTGTAAATTGCTGCAACCAATCTGGAAAGCATATGGAGATTCCTTAGAAAACTTGAAATGGAATTCCAATTTGACCCAGCTATCTCAGTCCTTGGTCTATACCCTAAAGACTTAAAAACAGCATACTATAGTAATGCAGCCACATCAATGGTCAAAGCAGCACAATTCACGATAGCCAAACTGTGGAACCAACCTGGTGCCTTTCAATAGATGAATAAAGAAAATGTGGTATATATGTATTTAATGGAATACTACACAGCTGTAAAGAAGAATGAAATTATGGCATTTCCTGGTAAATGGATAGAGTTGGAGAATATCACTCTGTCTCTCTCTTTTCTTAGATTTATTTATTTCCCCAGATCAGTTATACATAAGAGCAGAATGCTGTTTGATTCATTGCACACAAATGGAGCATAATTTTTGACTTCCCTTGTTGTACCAAAAGTAGGGTCACACCATTCGTGCAATCATACATGTACCTAGGGTAATGATGTTCATCTTATTTCACCATCTTTGTTATACCTATGTCCCCTCCACCCCCTCCTTTCACCCCATCCAAAATTCCTCCACTTATTCTCCCTGCCCATTGTGGATTAGCATCCATTTATCTAAGAAAACATTTGACCTTTGATTAGGGAGATTGGCTTACTTCTCTTAGAATGATATTTTCTAAAACCATCCATTTACCTACAAATGCATAATTTTATTCTCTTTTATTGCTGAGTAATACTCCATTGTGTGTGTGTGTGTATATATATATATATATATATATATATATATATACCACAGTTTCTTTATCCATTCATCTATTGAAGGACATCTATAAACTCTATAAAGAATTGCTATAAACATTGACATGGCCAAATCACTGTATTATGCATTTGCCTAGTAATCCATAAAATAACAAATTGTTAAATTGGACTTCATCAAAATTGAAAACCTCTATTCTTCAAAATACAATGTTAAGAGAATGAAAAGACAAGTCACAGTTTGGGAAGAGGTATTTACAAATATTTTGAAAGATATATCCAAAATAATGATGATGATGATGATGATAATGATATAATAATAACCCTTCAAACTCAAAATAAGAAAAAAATTAACCTAATTGAACAATGTGCAAATTATTTAAAAATTATTTTACTAAAGAAAATGTACAAAGGACAAATAATCCCACAAAGCAGTGTTCAGCATCATTGCCAGTTAAAGAAATACAAGTTAAAGCTACGATAAGATACAACCATAAATAAACCTATTAAAACATCTGAAATTCCAGAGATGGGCCATACTGAGTGTTGGTGTACATATGGAGGAAATGGAGCTCTCATACAGCACAAGTGGCAATGTAAAATTGTATAACCAATTTGAAAAATCATTTGGCAGCTTCCTACAAATTTAAATATATACTTACTAGATGATTCAGCTACTTCATATCTACATACTTACCAAGAAACATGGAAGCGTAAAGTCCATATGAAGACTTGTACCTGAAAGTCCAAGACAACGTTATCTGTAATAGTCCCAAACAAGAAATAATACAAATGTCATTCAAGTTAAAGGATTTATAAACTGTGGTATATCCAGAAAATGGAATACTTCTCAGCCACAAAATGAATTAACTAATGACAAACTTTCAAATTATTTTGCATGAGTAATCATTTGACTACTTACTGATGATTCAATTTATATAACATTTTAGAAAGTGCAAGTTAATCCATGGTGACAGAGACCAGATCAGTATTAGTTTAGGAATGGAAGTAGGAAGTTAGAAACAGTGGAAGAGGAAAATTAAGGTAGGTATCCACAAATAAATATTACTAATATCCATTTTCTAGAAATATTTGGATACAATATATTTTTTAATTGTCTTGATTGTAGTGATGGAGTCTTGGGTGTATACATATGAATACACTTATCAACTATATACTTCAAATATGTCAGTTTGTTTTAGGTCAACTAAAAAATGCTATGCCAACAAAAACAGATTAAAGATCTGGAAATGATAATAAAACAGATAAATTTCTATAGAATCAGTCATGAAATAGTAATTCTCAAATAAACACTATATTATAAACAAAAATTAATATGTATAATAATAAACAAATAAACACTATATTATAAACAAAAATTAATATGTATAATGATAGGAAACAAAAAAAAGATCAAAACAATGAACATTATCAAGAATTTTATAATAGCACATTTGAAACTATGTTCGATAGGTGGCTATTATGGTTCAGGTGTTAGGAGTCCCCCAAAAGCTGATGGATGAGACCATGCAAAAAGTTTAGAGGAGAAATGATTGGGTTATGAGGGTGTTGACCCACTCAGTGAATTAATCCCCTGATAGTATTAACTGAGCAGTAACTGAAGGTGGATAGGGTATGACTCTCTCTCTCTCTCTGCTTTCTGATCATCATGTGAGCCACTTCCCCCCACCACACTCTTCCACCATGATTTTCAACTTCACCTTGAGCCCTGAAGAATAAAGCTGGCTTTATAAACTACCCAGTCTTAGGTGTTTTAGCAGCATAAAATGAACTAAGAAAATGACCAGATTTTAATCATACTGTTTCTAGAAATTTCTAGAAGTGAGAGTTCTCATTTTAATGTTTTTCATGACTGAAAGAGTTAATACTGAGAGTAGATAAGACAAATGGGTTTGGGGGGAGGCATTGCTCATGAGGAGTTCTTTACTCAGCTCCCTTTAATCAGGACAACTTCCAGAAAAAGGTAGAATTTTTTTTCAAGATCTCTAAAGAAAAAAAAAAGTCTAAAGATCCAAGAACAGGGAAATTTTTGGTATTTACCCATATGAGAACAAGCATGCAAAGAGAAGAAGAAATTCAGGTGCAGGTAGTGGTGGAGTGGCCATTGGAGGGCAACTCAGTTCAATGAAGAGCAAGGACTTCAAAGTCAGAAAGTGAAAACCTCTGCATTACCACACACAGCTATGTGACTTTGACCAAGTTTCCTACTCTCTCCAAGTTACCTACTCTTGTTAAGACTCAGTTGTGTCTTCTGAAAAAAGCAAATATTGGTATTTCCATTTGTTGTGATGGTTACATGAGGCATATGTGCTGTGCCATGCTCTTAGGCTTGTGGCTGTTGAATGGTAAGGGTTCAAGGAGGTTTCCATGGCAGCTTACCTGTGGAAGAAGTGAGAGAAGGTTGGAAGGGAGGAAGGAAAGGCTTGTCTCAGCCTGTGTTGCTCAGGGCTTTGAATCAGAGTGTGCTGTGTTCATGGCAACAATTTCACAAGGGTAGAGATGAATTTGAAGAAGCACTTAAGTTTCCTTTATGCTTTCATTGCTCGCAGATTTTTTGGACTATTTCCCAAAGAATTTCAAGTATGATCTTGGTGGTTCCTATACTTGATAGTCACCAAATGCATTCTTGTGCTTAAGGAAGGTGAAGTATTGACAGGACAAAGCACTAGGATCAGCATTAGCATTCAAGGCTCTTTGCAGAGAAATGATGGTAAGAATGAGAGCTTGCAGTTTTATGATGGTAGTGATGTGGGAGACATCGAACAGGAGACTTGGGTAGTTAACAAGGGGCAGGTATTGAATGCATGGAAAGTCTCAGAATTCTATAGCACTCAGATTGGAGGAGGGAAGGAAAGAGAGGGTACATTGTAGGTTTTCCTTCTTGGAGAAAGGGCAACATGGTGACACCAACACACGATTAGAATAGAGATGAGAGGAGTGTATGTTTTAGAATGAAGGGACCCGTTTGGTCTCCATTGTATTTAATTTGAGCTGGTAGCAATTTGTTCACTCCTAGATACCCATGGCCTGAGCATTGGAACTACAAAAATATTTGCAGTGTTGTCCTTTAAGGAAGTTTATAGTTTTGGTGAAATCTAAGTAATGTAAATCTGTTTATAGCCTATTTAGAATCTGGCAAAAATCACAATACGTATAAACATATCAGCTATTGTTTACTCAGACATTCTTATGTTAGTGGCTCTGGATTCATTTAATACTTCATAAACATATCTATAATCGTCAAACTACTCCTTGAAGTAAACATTATAATGTACATTTTGCCCAGGGCTATACAGCCAGTAAGGGGAAGAGCATGAATTAGAGCTGTAGCTGTCTGACATGGAAGCTTGTGCCCTCTCACCTACACCTGGCTGCTAGTGCCTGGTAGGTCAGTCTTTGACTTTTTGTTCTAGACCCTAAATTGTGACTTTCTTAGTGCTTCTATTTTATCCCTTCATCTCTCATGATCTTAATGACTAAAGTTAGGACAAGAGGGATCTCCATACACATTTTTTCCTGGGTCTTAATTGTGCTGCCCTTTTCTAGTCACTTCAGAGTGAGGAGCAAAAAGGGCAGCCTAGAAAAAAAAAAACTCTCTTTGATGGTTCTCTCTTCTATTTTAATTTATCAAATCTGGCTATAACTTCATCCTCCTGGATATGGACACTAACGATCCATAAAACACAAAGCTCATCTAGGAATTTCTAGAAGTGAGAGTTCTCATTTTAATGTTCAATAGTCTACTGGAAGCCACTTAAAAACTTGGCTTAGAAGTAGGGTGCCAGCCAGGCATGGTAGTGCATGACTGTAATCCTAGCAATCCTGAGGCTGAGGCAGAGACATCACAAGTTCAAAGCCAGTCTCAGCAATATAGTAAGATCCTAAGCAACTTAGTGTGTTCCGTTCCTAAAATATTTTTTTTAAAGGAGGTGGGGATGTGGCTCAGTGGTTAAATGTCCCTGGGTTCAAATCTTGGAACCAAAAATTTAAAAAAAAAATAGAAGAAGAAGGAGGAGGAGGGGGAGGAGGAGAGGAGAAAGTAGGGTGCAGAATAAGAGGATGGGGACAATGTGACACAAAGTCAACAAGGTTCCTTTCAGAAGGACTGAGGCAGGAACCTGCAGTTAGGAGGGGCAAGTCATTGCTAAGTGGGTGGTCACCATCAGTGTCAGCAGAAGCCTTGGGATCCAGAAGCAAGAGAAGATGTGTGCAGAGTGATGTGTGTTTCTAAAGACACATTTGCCTTTACCTTGCTCAGCACTCCCAAGGTTTCCCCATTTCAGAGCTGTTTAGTGAATTTAGTTCCTGTAGAGCAAGCAGTGAAACCTAGAGGGCGTAGGATGTAACTCAGTGGCGGAATGTTACCTGGCACATGGGAGGCCCTGTGTTCCACCCCCAGAACCAAGAGGGAAAAAAGAAAAAGGAAAAAAAAAAATAAAAGAAAGAAAAAAAAAATGAAACCTGGAAATCACCAAAAGCCAGAGGAATGGAAGGGTTTGGAAGAAGGATTTGCCACTGCTCTGAAAGTCTGCCTCATGCCTCTTTAGTAGTTCTTTATAGTTACAGGAGCACTTCAAACACGCTCACGTTAATGCGCAAATCCTGAATATGTGAGAAAACTCAATGCCAAAATAGCTTAGCAAAGCTCAGATGAATGAGAATTAAAGTCTCCAAAATAAGGTCACTGACATCTCAGGGCCTATGAACAAATGCATAATAATAACAGTAACAAGAAGAGCGGGGGAACAATGCCTACCGTGATGAGGGGAGCTGTGGGGTTTACTCTGAGTCCACACAGAATAACAAAAGAGAAGGCTGTAAAAACCCAGGGCATATACAAGGTGAGCCTGCCCAGGAGGATCTTTATTGTCTTTCTAGAATTGTGTAGACTGGATGCTCTATTCAAGAAGAGAAGCAGGTACAGGGAAGCCCCATGCTAGACCCTCCATCATAGACTCCTGACTAGGAGAAATTATGGACCATCACTGATAATTTTTCTGTAACATTCAGGTGAACTAGATGTGGGGTGTCCAAACCAAAAAGCTTAATTTTTTTATAAAGATACCCCATAAGGGGTAAAAGCTCAGATACCCAAGGGGACTCATTTTATTGTAGACAAGTTAGAGTATTAAGATATTCTTTCTATTATTTCAAATCCTTCCCAATGTAGATTGAAGCCACATGGGTGATAGTAATTCAAGAAAAGCAGTTGTGACCCATCTTTGAGATAATCTTCCTACTATGAAGAGGAGAAAAACAGCATCAATGTTTTCTACCAAGTTTTGTTTTTACTGCTCATGTTCTTACATTTCTAGTTGCTTTAGTTAGCTTTTTATCACTGTGACTAAAATACCCCACCAGAACAACTTAGAGAAGGTAACATTTATTTGGGGTTCACAGTTTCAGAGATCTCAGTCATAGACAGCCAACTCCCAGTGCTCTGGAGCCAAGGTGAGGCAACACATCATGAGGGAAAGGGCATAGTGGAGGAGAGCTGCTCAGTTCATGGTGAAACTAAAAAGTGAGATAGAGACGGAGGGAGGGAGGGAGAATAGGAGATGAGAGGAGAAGAGAGGGAAAGGGTCATAGGAAATATGCATCCTTCCAGAGTATGCCCCCAGTTATTCATGTCCTTCAGTCATACCCTATATGTCTACAGTCACCACCCAGTCAATCCATTCAACTAGGATGGACTAATTAGGTTATAGTGCTCATAATGCAGTCATTATATCTCTGTGCTTTCTGTATTAACAGGAGTTTTCTGGGGATACCTCATATCCAAACATAACATTCTGCCTCTGGCCCCCCAAAAGCTCATGTCCATCTCACAATGTGAAGTGCATTTAGTTCAGCTCTAAGAATCCCATAGTCTTAATAGTCTTAGCATAGAGCAAAAGTCTAGTTCAAATCCAAAAATCTCCTCTGAGACTCAAAGCAAGCTCTTGATTGTGAGTCCCTGTAAAGAATAAAAACAACTTACATATATCCAATATATAGTGCACAGAGTAAACATTCCCATTCCAAAAGGGAGGAATGGGGGCTTAGGAAGAAAGGGTTGGGGTCAAAGCAATACTTCAACTAGACAAACAGGTTTTATAACTCTGCCTGCAAGTCTGTGTACAACATTTTGGACACATGTCTGTGTAATGTCCTTTTCAGAGGGATTGGGCTGCTTTGTCATGCTGGTTGCTGGGCACATGGACTGTCTTTCAGCCTGGCTCTCTTCACAGCTAAAAGCTTTTCTTGGCAGGCAGTCCATGTTCCTGGCATCTCTTAATTCCTAGGGTCTCTATTCCAACTTTGACTTTACCTTTACAGTTTCACACATTTTTACCCTTTCAGGATACCAACCCTGTTACATTTTGCCTGGTCTCCCAGGCCTTCTTTTGAAATTTTGGTGGAAGCCTCATTGATCCCCTAACTTCTGTATCCTGCATTTCTGCAGAACCAGTGCCACATGGATAATGGCAAGGTCTGACATCAGCTTGCACAGTACCTAGGGCCCCTGGTACCACAGCTGGAGCTGTCTGAATGCCAACATGGCTCAACATGGTGAAACAACTTCCCTGTGCTAGCAGGGCACCCCATGATCTCTTCCTGGAAGAATTTTTCCTTCTATATCTTTAAGCTGGAAATGGGTATGGTCTTGAAGATTCTTCAGATGCTCTGAAACCATCTTTCCTATAATCCCTGTGCAACATACTTAGCATTCCTTTAGGGGCTAGAATCTCTTCATTAGGCACACCTTTCTTGCTCCCAGCTTTGCATGCACTTTCCTAACTAAATTGCAAGTTTTTAAAATTCTTTAGCTCTGAAATCTGCTCCTGACTGTCACAGTAAACCTGGCTGAAAGATGCTAGCAATATCCTGGCCACTGACTGAATGCCATACTACCTTGAAACTTCTTCCACTAGATTAATTAGTCCATCACTTTTTAATTCAGCTTTACACAAAATCTCAGGAATTGGCAAAATGTAGCCAAGTTTTTTGCTCTAATATAATAAGACTGGCCTCTAGTCTCTTTCCCAATAGAATCATCATTTGCCTTTGAAACCTCATGAACACAGTCTGCATTCCTATTGTCATTCTGATCTTCTAAGCTGCCACCAATTTCACCCACTGAGTCACACTTACAACATTCTAAGGCTTTTCCAGCTTGCAACTCTAAACTTTTCGAAATCCTCCTGCCAACCACCTCCAAAGACTTCTGAACCACATGGTTAGATTAGTTACAGAAACGAATCTACTTTTTGGTACCAATTGCTGTTTTAGTTAGTGTTTCATCACTATGACCAAAATACACAAAAAGAACAACTTAGGAGGAGGAGACATATTTTATTTGAGGCTCACAGTTTTGGAGATCTCAGCCCATACATAACCAACTCCATTACTTTGGCAACACATCAGGGGGGAAGGGCCCTGAGGAGAAAAGCTGCTGAGCTCATGGTGAAGTCTGGAAGCAAGAGGCAGGAAAGGGCCTGCAGGGAAGATATATACTCTTCCAGAGCACACTCATAGTGACCTACCCCCCTCTATATGGCCCATCTGCCCAAAGTTAACACCCAATCATTCAAACTAGCATGGGCTGTTTAGATTACAGCTCTCATAACGCAATCATTTTACCTCTGAATATTCCTGCATTAACAGGAATTTTGGAGAAATCGCTTATAACCAACCATACCATGACACTAGTTAAATGTGGATCTCATTGTCTTATTAAGTTCATTTTGCTCATTTTCTCTCTCTACTAGTTTCTTAAGAGAAGGGTATTTTTTGTTCTAATTTTTCTATCCTTTATTGCTATCTTCCTAGGGGTTAGAAGTAGCATCTGATGCATAATATTCAATAAATATGCATTGAAATAATGAATTAGACTTTTAAAACATCAGCTGATGACTCCCCTGCTACCTCCTGTCTTACTGTATCCAACCTATCCAACCTACTCTACCCAACTTTATCTCTGAAGATAGAATAGTCTTTGTTAAACATGAATCTTGAAGACAGCACTATTTTTCAACTTTTCAAAGGATGAACAGTGTTTAGAGTAAAGTCCTTATTCCTGAATGAGCTATTCAAAGTCCTTACTCCTGAGGGAGCTATGATCTGGCTCCTGCTTATGCCTCCGAACTCAACTGCCACAGCCCTGTACCTTCTGTACCCCTTTGGCAACTAACATTCTGTATGATTCTGACTACTCTAAGTATTTCACATAAGTGGAGTTATGTGCTATTTGTTCTTTTGTGTCTTACTTATTTCACTTTGCATAATGTTTTCAATATTCATGCATGTTGTTTCATGTGTCAGAATTTCATTCTTTTTAAAGGTGAAATCACATTCCATTGCATGTATATGCCACATTTTGTTTACCTATTCATCTGTTGATAGATGTTTGCATTGTCTTTACCTCATTGCCATTGTGAATACTGCTGCTATGAAGACTGTTCAAATACAGATCTGCTTAAGTCTCTGAATTCAGTCCTTTTGGATATGCATACCTGAGAGTAGAATTGCTGGATAGTATGGCAATTCTATGTTTACCTTTTTTGTGAAACTATCAAACTCTTTTTTTTTTAAAGAGAGAGTGAGAGAGGGGAGAGAGAGAGAGAGAGAGAGAGAGAGAATTTTCATATTTATTTTTTAGTTATTGGCGGACACAACATCCTTGTTTGTATGTGGTGCTGAGGATCGAACCCGGGTCGCACGCATGCCAGGCGAGCACGCTACCGCTTGAGCCACATCCCCAGCCCCTATCAAACTCTTTTCCACAGTATCTACAGCATTTTCCATTCTTATTGACAATTCCCAAGCATTTCAATATCTCTGCGACCTTGCCAACATTTCTTATATTTCACTTAATAATAGCGATCCAATGGACATGAATCAGTAAGTAGCATTTTGATGGCATGGAAATTTAGACGTGGGCTATATTTACATTTTCAACCTTGAGAATGAAATTTGAGAGAAAAATTTCTGTGCTTAAAATGTGAAAAATTAGAAAATCACTGTTATTCATAAAACTTTCCTCAGCTTAGTTAGATATAGTTTTGAAAGAAGTAAAGATGTAACACAGGAATAGAAAGTAGGGAGGGGGAGATGGCAATATTCTTATGACCTGCCATTCAGCAATTTCCCTTGAGTAGGGACATGTGGATACATTCTACAGGCACTTCTGAAAACATATTTAATTGACAAATGTATGAAGCAGGATCATTCTAGTAGTAATCTCCAGTGAAATTGGTTCCATATTTTTGCATTAGCTTGAACATTTTTATGATTTCAAGGATTGGAAAAAAGCTTACTGAAAACCACATATACGCAAATACTGTGGATGTGAAAATATGCATTGAAATTGTTGCTTATTTTTATAAAACTTTTTTACAGTATATTAAGGCAAAACCAATGTTATTACAATATTAAAGTTCAGAATTTCAGCAATCTATTAGGTCCCCTAGAGAAACATTAGTTACAGCAGGGATCTCCAGCAAGTGAGAGGGCTGCCAATGGAGAAAAAGATTGCTCTCTTGCAGGCTTAACTCAGGAAAGCATTTAATAGGAGGGATTTTATAAAAGTGACTTTACAAAACTCTCTGAAAGCAATCAAATGCTCAGAATTGATTGCTATATATTATAGTTAGTTGGCCTTAGCCTAAAATGAATCAACTACAGAATATTCTCATGGGACAGAAAGTAGAAAGATGACCATCCCTTATGTCATAGGTTCATATCACATAAGTACCCTCTACAGTTAGAAGGCTTTGTGAATGTTTTACTATGGAGCCATATAACAAAATCTGTACTCTAACCTTGTGGTGGGGGTATCATTGAGATTTCTGTCTCCATGTTTGTAAAGCAGACCTAGAGATGGTGAGTGTTCTCACATAGTAAGTCACCAGAAGGGCGGTAACACACAGGAGAGGACTTCCATATGGGCTTTGGAAAGAGGCAGACTTAAATTCAAATCCCAGCTCTAGAATTCTCTAGTTGTTTCCCAGGAAAATCTAAAATTCTTTAAGTCTTAGTTTTAAGTTCTATGAAATGGAGCTCATAGCTTCTGAGAATATTTAATAAGGGAACATCACTAATCAATCCTTGCACACTTTCCCACTGATTGTGGAGCAAGCTCAGAATCTTTCTCAAGCTAGCATTCAGGACAGCTATACAAACTGAAGAGAGAAGGCAGGAGTGACTGTTATTCTAGTCCTGGGGCCACACTATCCACTTTCTTGTGTTGGTCATTTTATCATTTGGGAACATTCTGCATGATTTTAAAAGAAATTTAGTTGTAGATGAACACAACACCTTTATTTTAATTAATTTATTAACTAATTTTTATGTGGTGCTGAGGATCAAACTCAGTGCCTCATACATGCTACAACCACAGCCCTTGCAAGATTATTTTTATTATTAGTGCACAAGAAAGTTCTAGACATTTTGTAGTTGGGTCCATTTGCTTGGAACTGTCTCCTCCTTCTTCCTCCCTTTCACTGCCACTAAATTAATCTATTCTTGCCTGACAGAGTCTGAATTTGCAAAAAGTAGGCAGGAGGATAAATTAAATAGTTAAATGAATGAGAAGACAGGCATGAAAAAAAAAAACAGGCCAACTTGTGACTTATTTATTTTCTAATTTTCTGGTTCTATTGGCATTCTTCATTTGAGCAGTTTTGTACAGTGACAGTATTCATTGAAATAGTCAAATCTCTCAGTCTGAAGTTTAGTTGTTATACAAGTATTTGTAGAAAGAAAAATAGAGGTACTAATGTGTTCAAGGTCACCCATTGAGACAAATGAGGGTGGCAGATGGCTTGAGTTTGGAACGCTTGATACATCTTAGTTTATAAAAATGAATTTTTGCATATTAACCTGTATATAATTATTTGAAGTAGTCAACTCCTTTTTAGACTTTAATCTCATGATCAAAGAATGCACCTAGAAAGAATGTTTAGGGTTTGAAGGTTCATTTTACACTGGAAAGAAAGTATGGGTTCTTATTTGCCTTAATAGTAAACAAAGAAAATGTTATCCCTTCAATCTCTCAGGCTCAAAGGTAGCTGAAAGGATTTCACTGAAGCTGTGAAACAAAACAAAAACAGCTCTCCCATTGGGTTTACCTCCTATTTCTTAGCAACTGGTTTCAAAGTTTCACTTGGAATTCTTCCTGACTCAGAATTCTTCCTGATTTAGAATCAGTGTTCAGATTATAAGCAATTTTCTTATTCAAGCTCACATTGTGCTCAGTTACCTTCAACAGCACAATAATGCTTTGTGTTTCAGACTGTCTCTTAGATTCATTTGTTATCAAAACTTGTCCTGGGCTACATTTCAGTGTCTCCCCATACAAAACGCAGGTGGAAAGTGAATATTATATTGTCTCAAAGTCTAGACATAATTAATCATTTCTACTTCTTAATACTTATATGGTGGAGTGTGGAACAGTAGAGGTAGTGTACTAAATTTTAAGTCCCCTGTGAGTGCTTATAGACTTAGACTACCTGCGCTAATACTGAGGCCAACACTTTATTCATTTAAGAGGCCCAGTGGATTTGTGACAATAGAAGACCCTAAGAAGTCCCTTGCAATTCTGAGACAACCTGTTGGTCTACAGAACCCAGTCCAAGCATTCTTTCTGATTACCATTTGGCTTTTGATCTAGAGAACAGATCACCCCAGGGATAAGTAGGATATTTTAAAAGCCTCATTCTTGTTTCTTAAATGTCTTCATGCACTGAAGGAACATTTAAAAATAAAAACAGACATTTGTTTCTCAACAGTCACAGTTCAAAATGGCATGTACAAGTCTTCCTGTGGTCAGTTTGGAAACTCAAAAAGCTTTTCATGTTGCTTTTTAAACAGAAAAGCAATTTGAAAATGAAGGAAAGCATTTAGCACTCCAAAAATCGTGACCCTGAGTGTTGGCCCCTGTGGAGTAGCATCAAATAACCTCATTCCAGTAGGACTGAAGAGGCAGTGTGGGGGCATGGCATGTGTTAAAAGACCCACTTTGCAGATGTGCGATGTGCTTCGATTCTGGTTATCATTGGCATGGATTGTGGGGGCAAACTGGAGAAGACAAATTTATCTTTGGCATTTCCTGCACTGTGGCTCAGTGGAAAAGAACATGGACTTCTAAATCAGATTTGTATTTTAATTCTAGCTCCACTGTTAATTAGTGGAGATACCTTGGTCTCTCCTTGGTATACAGTTATATACCCCCACTCATATACACCTCAATTTGTTCAACACTAACAAAGGAAAAATGATAACTAATTTGCATTTCTTTTGTTAAATAATATATGGAATATCTAATATAACTAGTACATGAAAGGTATCATGGTAGAAATGAGTGGTCACTTTTTTTTCCCTGGTCACTCCCACCCTATCCAGCTACTGAGATCTCCATTCATGGCAGCCTCCCTGGGCCTCACTTAGATGCTCTTTAGGATGGCATTTCCCATTACAATTTACCCACATTGTGGCTTAATTGTCCTCAGATGCCAGTCCCATCCAGGCAGGCTAACCCAAATGTTCCACTTTCACATCCTTATGCTCAGTTCACAGATCATCCAAATGGTGCTGATGTGTGAGCATCTTACTCCTTCCACGTACATGTAAGCTTTACTTAGTCCCTTCAGAAAATAGCATCTTACCCAGAAGAATGCCTGTAATGGGAAGCAATGGGGCAACCTTAAACAAAACAGGAACCTCCTGTAGGAATATGTATGTTTGTATGTGAGGATATCTTAGTATCCATCCCCAGAATTACATACACACCTTGGTCTTGGTGTTGTAATATCAATGCTGAGCTAATCGTGGAATTATAAGACTTACCACCAAATGTTTGTGATGCACATTCTAGGGGTTTTTATACCTCTAGGCCTTGGCTTACTTTACACCCTTGAGGCTGGTATTCTTAGACCTTACCAGGTTCAGTTCTATGCAGGACATAGGAATATTCATGGTTTCTACCAGGCCCAATGGTGGGTCTTCTGAGAAGACCGGCCAGCATCTATTTAGTCCAGTAGCTGTTCCTGTTCTAGCCTGATACCAGCTTCCAGTGCTTGTCTTTTTCTTTGAACCCCTATCACCAAGCTCCATCCTACCCCTCACTTTCAGTAAACAGGATGACTATTGGTGTCTCCATGATAAACTCAGAGTCTATCTGAATGGACAGACCAAATCCTCCATGGCTAACATGTCATATCCTTGCCAGTTAGTCTAGACCTTCTACCTTTCTGTCTCTTGGAGCCCGTGATTCCATCCCTAAATGCCACCCCTCTGTTCCACCTCACTGGAACTATGGGTTGGGCAGATGTCAAAAAGGGGCACCTTGTTCTAGCAAAAAAAAAAAAATGCACATTGAAAATTGAAATGTCAGCAAACTAAATGCTTAAGGAAGATGAGATATTTTTATTAATTTTAGTAAGATAGTTATTTAATAAAATGTAGAAGACAAAGATAAATACAGCTTATATTGTTAAATAATCATCAGCCTCTGAGGTTGGAGAGGAAATTGGAGCTTGGTTGACACATGGTTTCTAAAGTGACCATCTCAATAGGCAGCTGTAGAACACGCAAGAGGTTGACTCTAAACCAGGGAAGACATTTTCTTAATGATGGAGAAATCAGAAGACCAAAGTCTGGGATGAATCCAAACCCCAGAAAGAATAAGAATGGATATTAGAGGTAAGGCCTGTGTGCCATTCTACATTAGTTTTTCAGCTGCATTTTGGAAGACAGCAACATAAACTTCCAGAAATGAAGTCTTTAGGCCCTTTTAATTCCAGAGGCACAAAGTACAAATTTTATCCTTGTATTAATCATGTTTTGCATTTTTGTATTTTATAATTCTTTGACACCTTAGAGCATTGTAGACCTGGGGAAGGACTAATTGCCCCTTCAGTGTTAACTAACTCCTAGGGAAAGCAAATAAATGTGCCTTCCAGCATACCTCTCCTATGCAAACCAGCCAACCCTGAATCCTTGCCTTATGTGCCTCTATTTTTGGAGGGGATGAAGAGTAGGTACTGGGTATTGAACCCAAGTATACTCAATTACAGAGCCATATCCCCAGATATTTTTATTTTTAATTTTGAGACAGGGTCTTGCTAAGTTGCTAAGGACCTTGCTAACTTGCTGAACTTGGTTTTGAACTTATAATCCCCCTGCATCAACCTCCCAGCTCCTCAAATATTTTTTAAAATTTTTGATTAGCAAATCATAATTGCATATATTGATAAGACATGGTATGATATTTCATTATGTGTATGTAATACATACTAATTAGAGTAATTGATGTTTCCATAATCCTACCATTACTGTGTTTGGGAACTTAAATCTCTAGTTTTTTTCTAGTTATTCATTATTTTCTAGTTATTCATAGTTATTCATAGTGCATAGTAAGTATTTGATGGACACTGCCCACAACTAGCTGCCCAGCCTCTGCAGGTGCCTGTTAAGTACAATGCAGGGCTTTCCAAGCACAATGGCAAATTATCTCCTACCCAAGCCTCTGATACCGGAGGAGGCTTTCTCTCAGCATGGGTGGGTCTGTTAACATTGATTGGGGTTGGAGCGGGAGGCTGACTAGGAAATTCCCACAGTGGCGACAAGTTCCTGGAGAAGAGTTAATATGTTTAATGTTATTGTTCCAACCTGGCACTATATTTTTATGTCATTATTTTAGATCTTGGGTCAGAGTCCACAGTTTACTACTCTATAGAGTTGTTGGACTCTTGAACTGACTCAGAAATTTCTGGAGTAGAGAGTGGATTCTACACCTTGCCTTGGATAATTATTACCCAATTAACAAGTTTGTGAACCGTTTTCTTTCTGAAAATGTTTTGAACTAATATTTACATGGGTTAGAATTTCCCCACACCAACTCACTCAAGCCTTTTGATAGGAAGTCAGAAGACCCAGTGCCTTTTTGTTGTTCTTTGTTTAAACAATACCCTTATTGTGCATGTCTCCTGTGAGGGTTGCTGTTAGTAAGTCCTGCCTCTAGTCACCATTCAATTCCATCCTTATAAGATATTCCTTTGTACTAACTTTCATATATGTCTCCCTAAGTTGTGCAAGCATTCAGAAATATCTTATGAATTCTTTCTTACCTTAAAGGAATTCTATACACCAGAGGATCATAGTCCCGGTACTTAGATCTTGTATTTCTATAATAATAATAATCCAAAACCAAAGATCCTAAAATGTGTTTCTGCATCCCGCTTCCCATTTTTTAAATGCTATTCCTTTCCTGGATTTTCAGGTCCGT
Source organism: Spermophilus citellus (assembly GCF_964194105.1). Classification (NCBI taxonomy): domain Eukaryota; kingdom Metazoa; phylum Chordata; class Mammalia; order Rodentia; family Sciuridae; genus Spermophilus; species Spermophilus citellus. The sequence goes on from NC_138182.1 coordinate 232,906,493, forward strand.
AAAGATCAACTATTTTGTAATCAGTGCAGAACTCACTGCAGATTTTTGCTGATGCAAAATAATAACCCTCACTGCTAATTAGTTTGGGACAGGAGTATATTTTGGGCTCCTAAGCATTAATGTACTCCCACCCCAATCAGATATGATATGTTGTAGATCTATGAATAAGAAGTCCTGGGATCTGGGGAGTAGAGCAGAATAAAAGGGCAGGACACATCTGGGCTAGGGCCAGGCTTCAGAACTGGATGGCTGAATATATAAAAAAACCAGATATCGCCAATGTCAAGTGAGAGGCTGGAAGAGGGTAGGATTTGCTGGGCAAGTGGTTTTGTCTGTAATAGAGACCCTGCTATTTAAGGAACAAGTAACATATAATGAAATAAACATATTAACCTTATTTATATAAGGGACTATTGTTAATATTTTCCCTTTATGACAAGAGTGGTGAACAAGAGAGTTCATAATATGATGTAAGAGTGTATCTAGATGCTCTCAACATGATGGAGTAAATTACTACACTGCTCTGAGTATTTCTGATAGCTGAAAAAAAATGTTCAGTCCATTCATTGTTTACTTTAAAAATATCAAATTTGGACAGGGGTTTTAGATCAGTGGTTGATCACTTGCCTTGTGTGCATGAGGCCCTGGGTTTGATCTTCAGCACCACATAAAAATAAAATAAATAAAGATATTTTAAAAAATATGTCAAATTTGTAGAAAAGTTTAAAAAATAGTACCAGGAGCACCCATTTTATCAATTAATAAGATTCTGAAATTATTCACATTTTGCCATGTTTGTGCTTTCTCTTATTTACATTTATTTATTTAAAGTGTGTAAAAGTACTTACCCAGAGAATTTAACATGTATTCCATTTTATCTAATATGTTGTTCAATTTAAATTTCCCCAATCATTCCCAAGATGTATTTTATTGCCTTTTTAAAAACATACAAGATCCAACAAAGTTAGTATACTCTACTTGGTTGTCATGCTTTTTAGGTTTCCTAACTCAGAAATTTTCTTTTTCCTCCTGACTCTTTTGCTTTTCATAATATTGATTTTTTTGAACAGTCCAGATTCTGTATTCTAGAGTACCAACATTGTGGATTTAGTTGATTGACTTAATCATAAATTATATTACTTTTTAAGATGTTTTGGCAAAAATACTACATGACTGATATTAGGTATGTATTATTACTTGTAAAGTTCACATGATGTCAACTTGTACTTCAATTTGCAATTGTGATATCTTTAAGGTTAGGTTTTTACTAACTCTCTTCAGGAGTTTTATCATCTAGCCTCTTAGGCATTCTCCCTAGCCCATTGTTCTTCCACAGTTCTCCACTGTGGCATGTCTCAAATGACAACGCTGTGGACCAGACACTTACCTTTAGTGTCACCAGTTTTATGTAGTAACAGATTGTAGGTCAGTCCATCCAAAAGGGAGCTTGGTTGGCATCTTCCTGAACATGGTGTCACCCCTATAACCCGGGATCCTTCCTGCAAAGATGACCATATAAAGGATGCTTCCAGGTTCTGGGCATGACTACGTAGGCAGTGTGATATACTTTTGATTTTCTTATCTGTCTAATGCACATGGGCATGCAAAGAAGATGTCATATACAACACACCACTCATGTAACTCAGTGAGATGTGGCCAAAGACCTCTAATATTCTTAGGGATTCTGAAAATATGAAATAAGGAGACAGGGTAGGGAAGTGACAAAAAACAGGCTCAGATTCCAAGAACATTTATTGGGTATCCATTACTTTCACATGCATTGGCTCATATTACATGATATAACTTTGTTTCTTCAGAAACATTGCTTCAGGATTATAAGAGAGTGACAGTGCTGTGTTTCTATATCCAATACTGCAGTGGGTCAGACATGATCTAGTCTTCAATAATCAAGTCTCTTGGGACTATTAAATCTTACAGTACAAATCACTGCCACAAACAGGAGATTATTCAACCCTCACAGAATCTCCATAAGCAGGTTTTATTATCCCATTTGCCAGTTAAGAAGTTGAGACCCAGATGAGCAAAGTGAGCTACAACCTAGGTATGTGAGAAGGCTGGGGGCGGAGTCATCTCTCCTAACTCCAAGTCTGCACTCTTTATTATACTAGAGGAACCACCTAGAGCTCAGGCTGGGCTTCCTGGCCCCCTGCTACAGAGGCTGAATGTATTGGTTTTCACCTAACACATAGCCGCACCCAGAACAATAACAACAATGGCCACTAACACATTAATAAGAGCAATGGTTTACTTTCTGAAATCTTACATTGTTCTCTTCATATCAATTTCTCCAGAAAGATTAACATTCCCAAAAGTCACCACAGTATTAACTACTACTTTTTAGTTGTCTTCCTTCCCGTGATCTGTAGAGGCATAATTAACAAATAAAAATAATATATATTTAGTGTCCAACATGATGTCGGGAAAAACATCTACATTATGAAATCAAGCTGATTTATGTATCCATTACCTCATGGTTATCTTTGTGCATGTGTTGGGTGAGAACATTTAAGATCCATTCCCTAAGCAAATTTCAAGTATAAGACACAGTATTTTTAACTATAGTCTCCAAGCTTTATATTAGCTCTCTAGAACTTGTTCATCCTGCCTAACTAAAACTTTGCACCCTATGACCAACTTCTACCTATTTACCCTCCCAAACCCAAGACCCTGGCAACCACCATTCTACTCTTTGCTTGTTACCATGAGTTCAAATTTTTAGTTTTCACACATAAGTGAGATCATGTAGCATCTGTCTTTCTTTCCTGGCTTATTTCATTTAGCAGAATATCATCCAGGTTTCTCCCTAAATGACAATATTTCCTTCTTTTTATAGACTAAATAATATTCTACTGTGTGTGCATGTGTGTGTATGTATGTGTGTGTGTATATATATATATATATATATATATATATATATATATATATATATATATATACATACCATACACCACTTTCTTTACTCATTCATTTGTCAATGAACACTTAAGTTGGTTTCATATCTTAGATATTGTGAATAATGTTGCAATGAATGTGGACTTACGGATCTCTCTTCAGCATACTGATCGCATTTAATTAGCAGAACTGCTGAATCATATGACACTTCTATTTTTTTATTTTTTGAGGAATTTCCATCTTTTTTTTTTGTACTAGGGATTGAACTCAGGGGCCACATCCCCAGCCCTATTTTTATTTTGTTTAGAGACAGTCTCACAGTTGCTGGGATTACAGGCATGTGCCCCTATGCCTGGCTCCATCTGCTTTTTGTAATGGCTATATGATTGCATTATCAGCAATTGTGTGCAGAGGCTCCCTGCTCTCCACATCCTTGATGATATTTGCTATCCCTCTTCTTTTTGATAATCACCATCCTAACAGGTATGAGCAGCATCTCAATGTGGTTTTGATTTGAACTTCCCTGATGATTATCAATGTTGAGCATATTTCTATATATCTATTGGTCATTTTTGTGTTTTCTTTAAATAAATGTCTATTTGGGTTCTTTGCCATTTTTAATCTGTTTATTTATTTTCTTGCTATTTAGTTCCTTACATATTTTGAATATTAACCCATTATCAGATATCCTGAGTCTCTTGAAGGATGATGTCAATGTCCCCATCATTACCTATTTCTTCAATAATTCCTTTTAGGTTGTTTATTTATTTATATTTTTACCCTATTTTAGTTTGTATTTTCACCCTACTGATTGTTTCTTTTGCTATGCAAAACTTTTGTTGGGTGCAACCCTATTATCTCTTCCTTGTCATATTTCCTCCTTTTCTCTAGTCAGAGTTCCTGCTACTTCTCATAAGGATGCTTATGATTATATTGAAGACCCACCTAGATAATCCAGGATAATTTTCACATCTCAATATTTAATCTCTTCAGTTTAATCAGATATAAAAAGTTTCTTGCCATCTAAGGTATCATTCATAGGTTCTGAGAATTAGGGTGTGGATACCACTGGGGACATTGTCCAGCCTCCCAGAACCTTATTAAATGCTTTCATAAGTATTTGTTGTTGGGTTCTTACAGTAACTTATACAGTAGCTGATTTTATTTTCAACTTCACATCGTGTGAGGAAATTACTATATTCAGAAAACTGATAGATTCAAACCTAAATCTTCTGCCTCTTCAATAACTACTGTTTTTTGTTAACTCATGACAAACCTCAAGAAAGCATTGTAAGAGGTAGGGATTTCCAATAAGTTGGCATATTGATCCAGGTCTAGTAAGAACTCAGAAGCTATGCCTTCAGCAAAGAGAACTTATTAGAGAGAATTGTTAACCAGTTACTGGAAATCTTTGCTGTGCATGGAACTGTAAAAATGTTTGAGCAAGTTGTACCCACACAAAGAAATCTTAATAATCAATGGGAAAATATATTGAACTTTTGGAATTTTTGTGGAAACTTCAGAAAGTCTTATAGTACAGGTAAGTGAGAGACAGTGAAACTCATATTTGTTTAGTACACTATAATTTAAAGCATTAGAGGTATGGTGATTTAATGTGTTTAATATCTTTCTAAAAACCTTTTCAAGAATAATTCGAACAGTGGTGGAAACCTTCTTGTCTAAAAATTTATAATCCTGAGCATACATTTCCTGGCCCTTGGCAAATTGACATCCTCGTTCCTAAATATAAATCATTTTTTATTTTATTTTTCTTGCTTTGCATGTCATGGGATGTCTCCTTGAGTTTCTTTAATGTGAAGTTTCTTGCCAATTTCCTTTTCTCTGGGATAGCCTCAGTTTTTACTCCAGACCCACTGTGCTCATTTATGCTGGTAAGTTTTTACTCCTTAGCCTTCTCTGGCAACATATCCTGAGTCTCTTGAAGGATGATGTCATGTCCCCATCATTACCTATTTCTTCAATAATTCCTTTTAGATTGTATTTCAATTTAACTTCTAGTATTGTCATTTTTTATCTCTTCATGGAATTTTTATCCTTGCTGGCCAAATCCCTCCTTTGATAGTCCATATTTACAAAATTTCACATGGGTTTATCACAGGGAGACAAGGAACAACACAACCATATGCTTTGCTGTCTGTGTGTGGACTGAGTAACAGATGTGTAGTGGCCAATCAATTGGATTGGAAAGAAATGATGTGATTGGTCCTGATTATGATGCACATCTGTTATTTACATAAAGATCAGTGGACTGAAGAAATAGCAATGAAGTTTGTATTATGCAATTTCTCACTTTTGTATATTATGGTAACTAAAATGTAACTGTGCCGTTGGAGGGTCTGATATTACTTAACTAAACTGCTAAATTTATGCATACCAGAGCTTTGCACAGTGAGGAGTGGAAGAAAGAAACAGAGGCAAGAAAAGGATCCTGAGATATCACATAGGCAATGACTTCAGGGGGCACCTACAAGGCTGGGGGAAGGAAAGGAAATTTGGGTATTTTTAAAAACTTGTAGAAGGGTCTATGGGTACTGAAGAGTTGTCATGAGGCAGATTTAACTGCTGCTATTAAGTAAATAAGAGATATGGCACAGACTAGAACAAGAGCACAAGAGGAACAATGGGGTTCTTTCTTCTACCTAGACTTGCAGTCTTCTTCCAGACCCCTATTAGCAGAGCCTAATGTGGAGCCAGGTTATAAAGGAAGACATGGTTTGCAGAGCAGAAGCTCATGAAGCAGAGGTAGAAGGGTGGCTTGAGGTTGAGACAGGATCCTGCCTTTGGAGAAATGTTAGATGTAGACTCAGCAATGGCAGGTGAATGATCTGCTGGTGTGGAGTAGAAACTGTGTCATTTTAGACTCTTTTGCCTTGAGTCCAGGCAGGGCAGAAGCCGAGAAGACAGGTGAAAACAGTGTATATGGTAACCCCCTGGGAGTTAAATTATCACCAATAGCAAATAGGGAGTGTCAACACCTGGCTATGATAAGTCATACCACACTGTGCCAAGAACACTGGTGTCACCACTGAGCATTCACACAAGGTAATCAGCTATTCAAGGAAGATTCCAGACTCTTCTGTTGAAGAGCAGCTGGCTGGAAAATGTCCCAGAGTAACACTGGTATTCTTTGGCTGGGTCTTCAAACTTTTATCAGTTTTAAAAACCAGTTAGCCCACAGTCTTTGTCTTTTACCTTAACAAGAATGCATACAGCCCGTTCCCATGTATCTGTGGATTCTGCATTCATGGATTCAAACAACTGTGGATCCAAGAATTCTTAAGAAACATTGCATCTATACTGAACATGTAAAGGCTTATTTTCTCTCCATTACTCCTTAAGCTAGATAGTATAACAACTATTGATGTAGCATTTACATTGTATTAGGTAAAAATAATCTAGAAATGATTTAGAATATAGGGGAAGGCTAGGTAGGTCAGATGTAAAATAATGCCTTTTGTATAAGAGATTTGAGAATCTCCAGATTTTAGCATCTGCAGGTGGTTCTTAACCAGTTCCCAATGTCTTCAAAGGTGACTGTGTATTTGGATAGCATTTAATTTATTTCTAAGAACTGAAGTTCTTGAGCTTGCTTATTCCATACAGCAGCCCTTCAAGATATATGAGCAAAGAGGAATTTTATTAGCCCCAATTTACAGGTGGTGAAAATGAAACCCTGAGGTCTTCAGAAAGTTGGAGCCAGAATTTCTTCTGGTTTCATGTACTTTCTTCTCTACTGAGCTGCCTTCCAAACATAATATGGATCACTCTCTCTGAAAACATTAGAAAGGAGCCCAAAGGAGTTAATATTTGCAAGTTAGTCTCTTGTTCTTACTTTTCCCTAGGGAACTTACCTTGGTAAGTTTTTCTGGCCATGTACCCTATATGAAGCTTCATGGAGTTCACTACAAATGTGACCAGCTATTCACATCATTAAGGGAATTTAAAACATAGTCAGGGCTTGATCCCAACCATATTACTTTCTAAAAATACATATGATAAAAAGAGTTCTTTATGTTAAGCCCCCATATGTTAGAACGTAATTCTTTAATATTTTTCTTTGTTCTGGAATTTTTTTTTCCTGTGGATTCACATATTTTGGTAAATTAACTTTGAGTTATCTACCTTTCTAGTGTCCTGTTAATTCTCTATGAAATTAAATTAACTCAGTTCCCCATGAGCTATTATGAGTGGAGAGAATATTTGTGCTCAAAGGCAACATTTTCTGTTAGAGCAATGTCTGCACTCCAAACACAATCTGTTCAGAGTTTCTTCATCCCTAGTATGTTGCTTTATAGCCATCAGCTTCACCTCATTTTGATCAGGAAGGAGAGTTTGGGGTCACAAAGTCAAAGTTATAGCCCTCTTCTCCAAGTTCCAGATTGTCCCAAAAGCACTTGGTCAAATTCCGAAGAAGAGAAGATGTGATGACAATTTCAGAGAGAAGGGGAAAAAAAGAAGAAAAATTATCTCTCTGTTCCCACGGGCAAAGAAAACCACAAGCCTAACTTTTCCCAACAATTTTAAACCCACAGCCTTACAGTTTCTGGAGAAACTGCCAGGGTGTCTGCGGCAGAGTCAGAAATAGAAGTCAGGTGTTTGCCCCTCATTTTAGTGCTGCCTTTGCTCTGCTCCTAGATGACACAGGGTCGGTCCTTTCCAGGAGCTCCTCTGGATCTGTGTCTGGTGTGCTTGAAAGCTACACATTAACCCCAGCCCCCTGCTGTACTTGATTCCTTTGGATGGTGAGAAAACTTTACACTACATCCAACTTGTGTCCCTGCTCCCTTCTGTGTGTTATATGAGTTCCACATGTGCTTTGCATTGCCAACCCTCCCAGGATCATTTCTGTCATTGCAGATGTCCTGCAAGCAGATCAATCGTGAGCAGACCTTGTTCTGACACTCCCAGGTCAGGCCTTTACAGACCTAGACCTCAAGGGAAGAAAAATATCATCCTTGACCTTGGGGTCCTGAACAGATGCAGTTGGTGCCCTTTCATTATGTCAAGGGTATAGAGCAGAGAATCAATCTTAAAGCTAGGTAGGGCTTTAAGAGATTCCTTGCCTCTGCTGACAGGCAGTGATAATTTGGAGAGAGGGCATGGTGGCAGAATCCCAAGTCCCTGCTTCTCTTGCTGGAGTGGTGATCACTGTTGACGTTCTGACAGCATTTTCCTCTGTCATGTGCTTTCCTACATTCTATGCTAAATGTGTCTGTGTACTGCCACATTGTGAGATTCCCATCAAAATCTCACTCTCAATAGCAAAGATGCTTGAGTTTTAGAACAGGCAAGAATCTGAGGTGTTCAATCTGTTTCTGCACCTAAATAAAGTAGGCTCCTGGTGAGAGTGTCCAGAGCACAACCTAGGTCCTTGCTTCCTGACATAGTGACTCTGCCCAAAACACTCTCTAGGAAAATTTTCCTCTTTACCCCATGATGTTTTTCTTCTGAATTACATGCTGTTTTGAGCTGTTCACCCATTTGCTAACCATGTATTGATGCAGCCTCCTTCAATCTGTTATCCCACAGGGGAGATATCAAACTTAAAACTTCTTTGCAGTCCTGGGCAAGTAATAGGTGCTCCAAAAGTTCTTGTTGACAAGTGATGGATTGCTGGCTTCCCTAAAATTCCCATAATTTGTTCATTCCCTTTCAGTAAGTTCCCCACTTCTATTTTTATAGTTACTTTATATATTTGTCTATTTACTTAGCATATGTTCTCCACTAAAAATGTCTTTCTGTAATTTAGCACATTCATTGCTTAAAGTTTTGTAGAGTAAGTCCTTAATCTCTCTGCTCCTATTCTCCAAGACATTGAATAAATTTGAGGAAGGCAAAAATATTTCTTTTCTTGACACTGAAAATGACCAATGCCTGCAAGGCCATAGTATTCAACATATTCTTTTGAGTGATTGGATAATTTGTATCTAGTGCCCTTTTATGAGTTTCTCAGTGGAGAAAGAGTTCAAGATGTCAGAGAGATCTCTTCCTGGATAATCCAGATTGGATATTGAAATGCAACAAACATGTACATACATCCAAAGGAAGAACACTTTCATTATCAAAGACAAACCTTTTAGCCTTTCCTCTGAAAACCAAGACCTGCGCAATCCCCTAGAGTGTTTTCTCTGAACTGTTTAATGTCACAGGCACATTGTATTGACACGAATATAAATCCATGCATCCATTTTAAATATATTTCATATTTCTCTATAATCTGACAATGGTGATGTTCATGAGTACTCTAAAATGAGTAGATTCTAAGCAGCCAGATGATACTCCAAATTTCCACAAGACATCTGTCAACCAATCAAGTGAAGGGCAATTTTCAAGTTATTTTTTTCCCACTTTGTTTTTTGTTCAGAATTTTGTTTTTAAGTTTTTAAGTTTCATTTTTTTTTTGGTAGGGTTAGTGCCTGCTGAAATTCAATTTGAAAGAATTGGGCGATTTTTGGTCAGTGAATAGCACCTGCTCTTCTTGAGATTTGCATGAACAGTGCAGTTATGGATTTATTCCATATCTAATGTCAACACATTGTCTCAAAAATACCCATACGGAGGGCCCCTCACCATTTGTCATCTGGGGCCTGACTGCTCTTCTGGCTACTCTGGAAAGCCATCTGGCTACTTAATAAAACCAGTACATCTCTTGAGTCTATTCAGATGCCTACATGCAATTTAGCTTTTTCATAGACTTTCCCAAGCTCTGTCCTGGACAGGCACATTGCACACGCCACAGAAAATATCCCTCTGCTATTTTATACTTTCTTTGTTCTGAGTCTTAGAAAGTGTATATAAGGGCCTTAAGGTGCAAACATGAACTTAGAGAGTAACGCATGCTAATTCAGCAGCGAGTGGAAGATATCATATGTGTCACTGGTCATTTTCAAATGTGTTGAAATCAGAGTCTGTACTTTGTGTTCCTCTCTTCCTAATATGACCGTGACTCGCGGTGGGTGGAGCTTGACCATGGAGCCAGTAACTGGCAACCAACTGTGCTAGTAATGTCCAAGGACATGACATTGTGACTGCAAATTCCCTTTTTTAAAAATATGAACAGCAACCTGACTTAAAGGACCCACTTGAGACCCATATTTATTCAAAATATTCATTGAATACCTGCTATGTTTTAGACAATAAGATACACATTGGAGAAATAGTGACAACTAAGAAATTTTATGACCTCCAGTCTGATGAGAAATGTGAAACACACACAAAATGTCAAATCAACGAATAAAAAAATATGATAAATACAGTGGACATTATCAATGTCTTCTCTTCTTTCACTTTTTCTCCCAAACATCCTCAGCATTAACCTTCATGCACAGTGCTGCTTGCTGCCAACACTTGTGACTCTCCACAGGAGGACTTCTTTTATGTTCAGAAGCATGTGTGTGGCCCATGTGCTGAGCAAGCTGGAAGGACCAGAATGTTAAAGCTCCCCAATCAATGCTGAAATCAATGAATAAATATCCCACCTACCTTGCTACTTAAGTGGGGCACCTCGGAGGCATATTTTGCACATTGTTAGGAAAAGTTATAAAATAGTTTTGTTATGATTTGAATATGCCCCTCCAAATTTATATGTTGAAAACTATCCCCCCCAGGTGATGATTTTAAGAGGTGGGCCATTGGGAGGCAATCCGATCATGAGGGCTCTGTCTTTATGAATGGGAGTCAGTATCCTTATTAAAGAGGCATGAGAAAGCTTCTTTTCCCCTTATGTCATGTGAGGACACATAGAAGATACCATCAATCAAAAGCAGGCCCTTGGGCTGGGGTTGTGGTTCAGCGGCAGAGCACGTGTGAGGCCCTGGGTTCGATCCTCAGCACCACATAAAAATAAGTAAATCAAATAAAGGTATTGTATCCAACTACAACTAAAAAATAAATATTAAAAAAAGCAGGCCCTTACAAGAGACCAACTCTGCTGACACTTTGATCTTGGGCTTCCCAGCCTTTAGAACTGTGACAAATAAGGTGCCTTTGTTTATAAGTTACCCGATCTAAGATATTTTGTTTTAGCAGCCCTAACAGACTAAGACAATCGTAAAATGGACAACAGACAAAACTGGGTATTCTTCCAAGGGAGTGTTGGGTGAGGTTTAGTGACACTTTGGAAATGTCTGTTTTATAAGAAGGTACAAACATGATTGTCTTTGACTAAGTATTTTAAAAGTCTATGGAGGGGCTGGGGTTGTAGCTCAGCTGTAGAGCGTTCGCCTAGCACATATGAGGCCTTGGGTTCAATCATCAGCACCGCATAAAAATAAATAAATAAAATAAAGCTATTGTGTCCAACTATACCTAAGAAATAAATTTTTTAAAAAAGGCTATGGAGGGACTGGGGTTATAGCTCCGTGTTAGAATGCTTGCCTAGCACATGTAAGGCACTGGGTTTAATACAGCAGGACATAAAAATAATTAAGTAAAATAAAGATATTGCGTTAATCTCCAACTAAAAATATTTTAAAACAGTCTAAAGAGACAAAAATTAACTTGTAGTGCACTGATGGTGAAGCCACTAAGGTGCAGGTAGATGTTTTCTGTCCAGAGCAAAGGATATGTTTCTTGCTCATGACAAACCCAATGGATTTTGTACAGTAGAGAACAAGTCAAGTTTTCATTTGAATTCATTGTAACATTATATTGGTTTTCTGATAACAATTGATGAGAAAATTTTGCCTTTTGAGAAATTTTCTTCAATATGTTCCCTAGCATCACCGAGCTCCAGTTGCCCTCTTACTCTCCCCCATCACACCTCCTCATTATTTATCCCTATTTCCTAGGATAATCTCCCAAATAAAAAGTTGATTGGCCTCAGGGTCTGCTTCAGGGGAGGGTAAGACAAGAATTTTCACTTCCTGCATTCCTGAAGCAGCAGACCCCACCTTCTCAAAGACCTTATCTTCTGGAATACCCACAGTGTTCTAATTAGTGTGGAAAGGGGAAATATGCATCCTGTTACTCTAGAGGCAGAGGAAATGCAAGAAAGCGGAGGGCGAGCAAGGTGGAGCAGTGAAGAGCAAAAACACAGAGAATCTCATGGTGCATCCTCCTCTAAGACTCCTAGAGTCTTTTGTGAGTGACCAAGTTCAAGAAATGCTTAAATACAAGTTAATTTCTGACTTCAAAGGGGAAAGTATTAATGTCCCGTGATAGTATTTGAACAGAACTGAAATAGTAGAAAGGTAGAGACAGAAGGAAGGTTGAGGAAATAAGTTTCATTTGAGAGTCTCAATGCAAGCACAGCGAAATCTCTAGGAACCCTAAGATTTGAACTAACAAAAGGGTGGCCCTCTTATTTCTTTTTGTGAACATTAATTTTTCTTCACCAATAGGTGCTAAACAAGTGCCCATTTTGTATCTTGTCTGTCCATTTATAGTGACTTAGCACAACGTGGTATCCTCTAGCTCTTATTCAAATTGACTGTACAATTAGAAACCAAGGATTAGTGGTATTATATTAGAAGGCTAGACCATGCTAACTGGCAAAACCAAGATCGAAGCATCATTAATATATAATCTGAAATCTAATGCTGGGCAACAATTTGGCAAGGAATAACCCAAAAGATAATTGGCTTCTTATTTATTAAAACAAACATCAGCACCCATCCAAATTATCTAAGAAATTAATCAATTATACACCAAAAGAGAATTAGGGCATGATCATGGCTTACCACTTTAGAATGGGATTGCATCTGTCATAAATCTGTTTTATTCATTGTGGGCCTGGTTGTGATTGGCCCCAGACTATTTTTTCTTTAGGTAGAAGGATGACTAGAGAGCAACAAAACCATTGAAAGTCTTATTCTCAAAAATATTTTCTAAGGAAGAAATATATATATATATATATATATATATATATATATATATATATGTGTGTGTGTGTGTGTGTATGCATACATACACACACATATATATATATACACACACATATACACACATATATATTCACACACGTGTACACACACATACATACTTATTCATATATATTTATGAATGCTTTGGCTTTAAAAACATGTTTATTTCTACTGTGGATTTTCAATTTAAAAGTCCAATACTGCTATTTGTGAAAAAATAAGCTGGGCTTCAAAGCCAAAGGGATGTCTACAGATTAATGAATGAATAGTACAAGGAAGAAATAGATGTTTTCTCTTTTTCAGCTGGGTTTTATTTTCTGTGAACCCATGTTGAAGAATCACAAGAAACTTTAAAAAATATCATAGCGAGATGGGAACCTATAACACACGATAACATTTAACAGTTCTGTTTCAGAAGAACTTCCTTTTTCTGTCAGTCTTATCTTAAAATTAAGTATATCTGAATATACAAGCAGATCAAATATTCCACTAATATGAGCCAATCAAAAACTATGTGACTTGACTGTGAATATAACATAAAGCATCAAATCCTAGCTCAGAAGCTAGCACAAAGTAATATTCAATTATTTTTTTGTGGCATGACTGATAAACACATCCATAATTTGGTTAGCCACGGCTGTACTGTGAGAGTCTCAACCTGGTGTGAATCACTGTAGTGGAGTCTCTGAACTAGCTTATAGGGAAGGAGTGTTTGGAAGACAGGCAATTTCATTGCTAAATAAAGAGCCATTGTTCTTAGTAGAGTAAAGACCACTTTTATGTTGTGCCAGGTCCTCTCACACTCTGGCCTTCTTTCTCTCTTGAATAAACCATGCTCTTCTCACCCCTGCACTTTTTTTTAAAATTTTATCCCACCTCCACTTCAAGACTCAGAATAGGTGTCACTTCCTGGAGAAATTTCTCTGACCTTCTTGACTAAGACAAACTTGTCTACCATCTCCTCCTATAGCACACAGCACTTCTTTGTAGCACTTGGCATGGCTGTGAATTTTACATTTAAACTATTAGGTATTTAATATGTACCCATATTTTCTGGCAGCTCCATCAAGGCTGAAATTGTTTCTGTTTTACCTCCCCCTGGTCTCTGGCCTCTGGCACAGTGCCTAACACTTACAAGATACTCAGAAGAGTATTCCATAATTCTCTTGAAGAAAATGGCTGAGGCAGATTTCCCCTAAGCCCATTCATTGTGGTGCAGCCTCAATACTCTTGAGAATATCTTCAGATTTTGTCTTTCAATATCCACTTTGCTTCTTTGCAACTCTTCACTGCTATGGACCCTTTACTTGGGATTTCTTCAAAGTTCTTGTCTCTCCTGTTCTCTAGCTTCCTGTCTCCTTGTCTCTACCCAAACTATAATTTTTCCTTTGCTCAAGGAAAAGTTGATTCTTGCCAGTGGTTATTAGTAGAGTCCGATATAAATCAGATATTGAGTTTAATTTAGGGTCCTGCATATGCTAGCCATTTATTTCCCCTCACCCATCTAGGCCATCTGAGATGTCTGTAATGGCCTGAGAAATCCCTTCTTCCAGGGATCCTAGTTTTAAATCCTTCGATTTCTTTGTCTAGTGGTGAGTTGTTTCTGAGATCACTGCATCCTTTTATTTACTTATTTATTTTGCCAAGAAAAATTGCTACAAAGAGGGTCATTCATTATCTTAATCCCAGGGATGCTGAGGGCACTTACTCAGCATTTAAGTAAGAATGTGATATTTCTAACTAATAAATTAAAAATTAATTCTGTGCCTTGCGCAAGAAGTAGAAAAACAAAAGGTTGGATCTACCTCATTCCTTTGTAATGTGCACACAACCAGAAGCACCAAGAATTGCCAGTCAGAGTGAGGGCCTGGGAAAGAGGGCAGGAGCACAGCCCTGGTACACATGTGTATCTTCTGTTTGCAACTTGCCTAAGCTCTCTATTTGGACAATCTACTTTCTGATAGTCATCATGATGGCTGTCTAATATCAGTAAGCAGCGATAGGAAAGTGGATCTCTCAGGCCTTTCTTGCTTCAAGAACAGGTTTTTAGCCAATATGAATTGTAAAGTAAAACTAAGTGTCCAATCCCTACCGTCTCTGGTATTTCTTAGGCATCCAGAATGGAATTTCTCACCCTCCAACCTTTTTATTTTATTTTATTTTTGGATGACTATTGTCAAGATTAGGTTCTTAGGTAGCAGTGCAAAGGGTAGGGGAGGAGAAAGAACACACTAATGATTTATACCAAAGACGACTCTTCACTCAGCAGTCCAGTGCTAGAACTGAATTAAATATGAGGACACAGAGACAGCATGCAAGGCATAAAAACACATTCTTACTAATTAGTAGGATTCTTTCATAAAACGCAGAATGTATCAGTATTTTTCTGAACATAGTTGGAATAATTTTTCTCCCATTCCAATTTCCCAGCTCACATTTAATAAGATATGATAAAATAGCTAATTCCTTTTTTAAAAGTGTTGGACTGATCTATTTCATTTTAATAGGAAATAAGACTGACGACCATATAAAAAGATACAAGGGAAAGTCTCCATTCTATCCCTGTGAACATCTGTCCAGTTGTCCATTCCTTATTCACTAATTGATCACTTTTTGAAGACATCATTTAGTTTATTCTTCCCCCTTTTCATATTTTCTGTGAGTAGGAAATTATTTATTAGGTTTGAGTTAACATGTTGGTATGCAATACATTCTAAGTGACTTTGTTTCTCCATATCACACTGCAGATGGATTGCCATCAATGGTGCAAGATTGAGTACTTGTGATATCTGGTCCTTGCAGAGAGTGCAGAACACTTATAGGACACCATGTTGCTGACCAGTTCCTCACCAACCATTTACCTGAAGAATTTAATATTAAGATGTTTGGCACATGGTGGACAATGGAGAAACTGATCCTTACTGATTAGGAAGTAAAGATGTTTCTCCACTGACACTTCCCTTAGTGGTTGCATAATAATGTTCTATAACTATTATTCTTTTTGTATTCATCAATATCCATTCTTCTGTACATAGAAAGTTATAGCGCTTTCTTTTTCCAACTACGTCTATTTGGTAAACTTGTATAATTCTTCCTGGAAAGACAGGAAAAGTGATTAATTTTCTACTTTTAAACTACCAATGGTCAAAGTTGATTTGGTTCAATAATTTCCTCAACTGGTGACCAATGTAATTTTTTTTTCTGGATTTTTTCCTGAGCATTCTTGTTGACTCACAGATTTTCATGATTCAGTGTCATTTACAGACAGTATTTTGTTGAAGTTCAAATTGTCAAATATATGGGCAACTAGATCCCTCACAAACTGGATTTTAATCTATGAAAATTTCTGTGCCCTCTAACCAGAAATCAGATATTTCTTATAAAGGATTCTTGCTCCTGTTAGGGGCCAATATTAAAAAATAAACTCTAGGCATGATGGATGTAGGTGCTCCCAAGGTGACCTTCCTTGGCAATTTCAATGCTAACAACATGTTTTCAAATTACTAATTTTTGTTATTTCCAGTTCATTTTTAATATTATGTGCTTTTTCTTCTTTAATTTTATAACTGAACTTTCTATAAATATTTAATACTAACATTAAGATAATTTTTCAATTATTTCATACAAAGAAATAGAAAAGAAATCACTTCAAAATTAACAACACTAGTATTACTTCTAAAATCTATTTGCAGTTTTTGTATACAGAAAGTATTCCTAAAGTGATTTGGGGTGTGGCTCAGTGGTATAGCACTTGTCTAGCATGCATGAAGGCCTGTTTTCCCATCCCTAGCACTGAAAAAGAGAGAAAGGAATTGAGAGAGGGGGGGGTATCCCTCTGAAAGATACTCTCTACCTTATTTTCCTCCATCTTCTATAGGTACAAAGTTTTAATAAATGTTTGTTAATGCTGCCAAAGAGTAAAGAACTACCCAGAGAGAGTTATATTCCAAATATTTTACACACACACACAACACACACACACACACACACACACATTCTTATCACCCAATTTCCTTTCACAACATTGGCATATTACATAATTGTCCTGTTTCTTGAATTTGCATTGTGTCCTAGAGATCTCTCCGCTCTTCATCTTAGTACATAGCAATCTGTTTTAATACATTCTTTATTTTTCAGCTTTAATTTTTTTTCTTTTATGGCTGCATGTTAGTACATTCTGTGAATGTACAGCATTTTACTCAAGCAAATACCCTGTTGCTGACACTTGGTGTCCAACCTTTGGCTACTGTAAATAGAGTCCCAATGAATAACCTTTTCCATGTATCATTTTCTACTTGCACAAGGTATCTGTAGACAAGATACTTTGCAATGAGTTTTCTAAAGCAAGAGGCAAAGACATCTGCAATTTTGATAAATCTTCCTAACTACGGCTGGGGATGTGGCTCAAGCGGTAGCGCGCTCGCCTGGCATGCGTGTGGCCCGTGTTTGATCCTCAGCACCACATACAAAACAAAGATGTTGTGTCCACGGAAAACTAAAAAATAAATATTAAAAAATTCTCTCTCTCTCTCTCTCTCTCTCTCTCTCTCTCTCTCTCTCTCTCCCCCCTTCTCTCACTCTCTCTTAAAAAAAAATCTTCCTAACTAAATCCACCTTGTTCAAGGTTATTCAGGTTATATCAATTTCATACTTCAACCTGAAATGTATGAGAGTGTCTATTTCCTGTTAGTTTCATCAACCAAGCATGCTGTTCTGAGAGTCCCCCACTCCAAAGCTATTAAGTTTTAAATGCTACCTCAGTTAGGCATTGCTCTTAGTATGAACAAGGCTGAGTTTCTTTTCCTTTGTTTAGAGCCACTTATATCTCTTCTTTCTCTACATAAACACTTCATGTCTATATATCTTTATCGTCACTTGAATTTTCCACTTTGATTTCTAGATGCTTTTTATGTATTAGGGAGATTAGCTGTTAGTCTGTAATATGAATTACAAAACATTTGTGAGTTTTGATTTTACTTAAGGTGTTTGCTTTCATGCTGAATTTTTTAAAATTCAGTTAAATTTGTAACTTGTTTTTTAATTTTCTTCACCTCTTTCTACTTTTTCTTCCTTTTTTTTCTTTAGTGATACTGGATTTTTAACTAATCCTAAAGTAACATAAATATACTCAATTAAAATTCCAATATGTTTTAAAATGGTGCTGGGAAAATTAGAAATCCATCTGTAGCAAAATGAAATTAAACCCTTATATTTCACCCCACACAAAACTCAACTCAAAGTGGATCAAGACTTAGGCACTAGAACAGAGACCCTGAACCTAATAGAAGGAAAAGTAGTCCCAAATCTCCACCATGTCGGCTTAGGAACTGACTTCCTTTACAAGACTTCTAAAGTGCAATATGTAAAATCAAGAATCAATAAACAGGATGGAATCAAACTAAAAAGTTTCTTCTTAGCAAAGGAAACAATCAATAATGTGATGAGAGAGCCTAGAGAGTGGGAGAAAATATTTACCATATGTACCTCAGATAGAACACTAATCTCCAGGATATATAAAGAACTCAAAAAACTTAACACCAAAACCACAAATAACCCAATCAATAAGTGGGCTATGGAACTAAACAGACACTTCACAGAAGAAGAAGTGCAATTGATCAACAAACATGAAAAATGTTCATCATCTCTAGTAATTAGAGAAATGCAAATCAAAACTACTCTAAGATTTTATCTCACTCTAGTCAGAATGGCAATTACCAAGAATACAAGCAACAATAGTGTTGACAAAGATGTGGGGGGAAAAGGTACACTCATATATTGCTAGTGGGACTGCAAATTCTTACAACCATTATGGAAAGCAGTATGGAGATTTCTCAGAAAACTTGGAATGGAACCACCATTTGATCCAGCTATTCTACTCCTTGGTTTATACCCCCAAAACTTAAAAACACTGTACTACAGTGACACAGCCACATCAATGTTTATAGCTTCTCAATTTGCAATAGGTAAACTGTGCAACCAATCTAGGTACTCTTCAACAGAGGACTGGAAAAAGAAACTGGTATATATACACAATGGAATATTACTCAGCTTTAAAAGAGAATAAAATTATGGCATTTGCAGGTAAATGCCTGAAGTTGGAGAATCTCATGCTAAGTGAAATAAGCCAACCCCCCCAAACCAAAGGCCAAATGTTTTCTCTGATAAGTGGATGCTGATTCTAATGGGGCAGGGGGTAGGAAAGAATGAAGCAACTCTGGATTGGGCAGAGGAGAGTGAGGTGAACAGAGGGATTGTAGGGGTGAGAAGGACTGTAGAATTAGATGTATATTATTACCCTATATACGTATATGATTACACTTCTGGAGTGACCCTGCACCATGTACATCCAGAGGAATGAGAACTTGTGCTTCATTTGTGTACAGTATGTCAAAATGCATTCTTCTCTCACGTATAACCAATTAGAAAAAAAATTAAAAAATTAAAAATAAAAAAACAAAATTTCAATATGTTTCAGTAAAATTTGGGAAAAGAGTTTGTTTTATGTTTAATTTTCACCTGATCTTTACCATCAATATTACTCTGTGCTCTTTGAGGTCTAAAAGAAAGTCATGTGCAAAAACTAACCCTGTAGCTGAGAAAAGCAGAATTATGGGAGAGAGTTGGGTTCCACAAAGGCAATCAAATAAGTCCAGACACCTGCTGGGAGGACCTAGGTGATCTCAATATGGGGATGATAAAACAGGAAAGGGGGATAACTCCAAATTTATTGAAAAATATTCTTTTTTGGTTACTGCAAACTCATTTCCTTTTGCTTCTTTTATCATTCTATTTCTAGTCTTTCTCTGGCTAACATTCTACCCTTTCTCCCAGAATCATCTCACCCAATCTTAAAACTCCTATAATTCTACCTTTAGTCTTGGTCTAAAATTGTATTGTAGTCTAGTCAATCTTTGAGTTTTTTTTTTTTAAGATCTAGACCCAATTCTATTTGCCTGCTAAATGACCCATGTGAGTTCCTGGATACCTCAAAATTCACATAGAAATAAATGAAGATTATCCCCTTCCACTTCACCCCTGGTATCTGATATATATTTTCTTACTCAGGTTTATCTGTCCTGTCTCAAACCTAGGAGACATCTACTGTCATTCAATTCTATAAACTTCTCTCCTCAGTTATCTTCAAACCCTCCTTTCTATCTAAAACATCTTTACCTGAATCTATTTCCTCTTCATTGTCTGTGCAATCTTATGTATTGTCTTTCTTCTGATACTTTTATGGCTTCTCTCTGCCTACCACATAAAGATCATAGGAATTTATCTAACATTGTATGGCAACAAATACGTATTCAGTGAGAAATTATATTGTGTCTATTCTAATTCTTTTGCATGTATTATCACATATTATCTCATTGAGTTTTCATAACAGCCCCTTGATGTAGGTACTATTATCTTTCCCATTTTACTTAGAGAAGAAATTGGCCAGTTCATGAAAAAGAATGAATAAAAATAAAGGTTGATCACAGAATATTCCCACTGCCTGATGGCTCCTTGCTGACTTTTCTGGCTCTATTTTTTTTGCATATTCTTCCTTTCATCAGAAACTCCATTTCCTTGGACTTATTTTCTGAATTTAACATACTGTGTTTGCCCCCTAGTTTAATACATGCAGGTCCTTCTGCTTATCCTGCTGCTATTTCCTGTGAGTTCCCATAAACACTTTATCCTCTCCTTGTCCTAAGACACTCCATGATACTTTCATCATCTCCCTATGTAAAGGTGATCTTGACTTCCAAAGAGCTTTTCAATACTTGCCTCTTGTTTCTCCCGTCTAGCAGGACTGTTATGTGTTTCTGCTATGACACTCATTGTAGGACCTTGGAACAATTTGTTATGCCTGCATCTTTTCTAGTACACTCTAAGCTTGTTGAAGGCAAGAACCATGTCACAATAATGTGCTCAATGCCAGTGTGTTAAGTAAGTAAACAAATATTAAATATCACCATCTTCTCACAGCACTGGATGTGAGGCTGCCTCTCTCCTCTCAAACTGCAGTGTGGTTAATAAAATTTATGAAAGTCTTGGAAAATTCCAATATTCTCTTTGATTTTCAGTCATGTCCCAATCTCCAAAATTTATCTTTTTTAAAACAGTGATTCTAAATTTGAGAAAATGGCGTGTGTTTTTGTCCCTTTCACTCCAAATGAAGTACCTTATGATTCCTGGGACTTTACCATTTGTAAATGAATGGGGTAAGTCCATTGGAAAGGGTCAAAAACAGTCAAACTATTCAATTATGAGGGCTATGTATTCTCACCCCAAAGTTACTTTTTTACATATTACAGTTAATTAATTTTTTTTTACAGGAACACCATTGGACATACTGTTCTGTCCCTTAGTCATGTCAAATAAATCAAGCAATTCTTTAACTTTTCCTCTTTGTGAACATTCTTTCAACTTGCCGTCATCAGAAACTTATTCTTCAAATCTAATAAAATAAACTCAAAACTATTCTCAATAAAAAAGAAAAGAAAAAGAGCTTTCAACTTGTTCGCACAATGTCCCAGTGACGTCAGCATAGATGGCCTCATTCCTGTCATTTTAACAGCCAGTAGAGACTAAGTGGCTTTGCCCAAGCCCATAGGACAAGTTGGTACCAGAGATGGAATCAGGAGGGAGGAGTCCTGGTCCTTAGCCCTGGATTCAGACACAAGGTCATGTTAACCTGTTCACCTAAGAATTTTTTTTTCCTTGTTTCATGCTGTATGGAAAATAAGAGTGTGGGCAAACAATATCACTAATAAAGAAAGGGTCTCTTCCCTTTCTGCCAGAACCAACATGATTAGAGCTTTCTCTTGTGTTAAGCTACCATGAATGAAGATATATGTGCTGTCCGTCTCTCTGTTTTGTCTTTGACTTTCAAAGTTGTGAAAGTAGCCACCTCTGAGATCACCACAGGACTAATACCTCACATTTGGTCCTCCAGAATCTTGTCTCTAAGAAGCTGTTCAATTACCATTGGGAATGTCTGAACTGGAAAATATTTAAAGGGAAGATTACTGGGTTTTCCACGGTTTTACTCTGTGTATGAACAACTGTCCTTGGCCACTCCCTGAGCTAATGTCCACCCGCCAGCTGCTTGAACCTTCTTTCTCAGATATGGGAAGGTGCTCACAGCTCCTCTCTGTAGGTGTGCTGGGAACAGACTCTGCTCTGAAGAAAAATGTTCTCAAGAAGCATTTCTTTGCAACAGGAAAAATTTCCACAAAGTTCTTAAATATAATAAAATGTAATTAAAGTGCCTCATTGAGTGAGTTCTCTTTGAAGTTTCACACTTGCATAATAAACCAAGTCATAAACCACAATTTGAATTGGAAGTTTTATTCCTTTTTACAGATTAATTTTCATTAATTATCTACTTGACCCCTCCTGTTATAGAGAAGTAAGTACCTGGTGCACTATAATTTGCACTGATAAAAGGCAGTAAAAGATGAAGTCACCACTGAAAATGGAATCTCACACACTGAATGTCACTTTGTAGCTAGAGAAAATTAGAGCTCATCTTTAGAATTTACATTCTCATAGACCCATATGACCTCATAAATATGAGTATATTCTACATCATTTGTCTTTTGTATCACTGAACATTTTGATTTTTATGTCCAGTGGTTGGGCCCCAGATGAAATAAGTGGATTCTTACAAAGCAATATTTTTGCTAAACTATGGTGTACAGATCTTAAAAGCCTAGATCTAGTCATGAGACATGGCATGGGATGCTTTGTACTGGATGGGGAAATAAGGTTTTAGGGCTTCCTTTTACCTTATCATGCAGTTTCACAGACCCATACATAACCACATGGACAAAGAAGTGTTTTCAAGGAGACCAGTAGAAACTCACTTACATCACAAAGACATATTACCTGAAACTTACACTCAATGAAAGATCCCTGGGTTAACTCTCACGGAATCTTGGTGTTAAAAATTGCTTTGCTTCTCATTCCTGCTGGCTTCAGGCTTCCCTCCAGGCCCAAGATCCTGGGTTGCTCTGCTTTGCTGGTGCTAAATCTCCCCAAGAAGCAGATCTGCCTGCTGAGCACCAGGAAATGATGGATTTTAGAACTTTAAGCTGTGGTTTCTCTGTCATTAAAAGTAAAGCATGCTTGGAGAACAAAGATGGTGGGCCAGAGGAAGGCAGCATTCTGTGTAGCTCTGTGATCCAGATCTCACTTAGTTGGAATACTGCATCTCTGAGAGTTTTAGAGGACACCTACACAGCTGCTCTCCACAGAAATCACCAGCACCCGTGACCCCACACAGGATCCCGGATTTCTGGCTCCCTACACCCAAAGCCCGTGTTCTAGCCTACACAGGGCTCACAAGTGCCTTAGCAAAATCACATATCAGCACTTCTGCAGAACTCCCAGACCTCGTTCCACTCCCACGCAGGTCACTCAGCTGCTACCTACCCACAGCACAACGCTACCACCTGGCTCCCCCAACCTCCCAGACTGCCTCCATCTTGGCTCAACTTCCTTGCCATATTTGAAGGAGGCAGCTCCCAGATCGGATCTCCAGTATGTGCCCCCCCCCCCCAAATAACTCTCAGTTGGACAGGGGCACACTGCAACCATAGTGCCATCCACGGGAGCCCCAGTGTGAGAGGTCTCTCAGTTGGGAACTGATAAGGGACAGGGAGATGGGGCTAAAGTTCGTAGCCTGACAGAGAGACCAGGAACTGGGATATTTCCAGATAAGATAGGGAGATATTACCGGGCGCTCAAGTCATAGGAGCGGTCCCCAAAAAAAGACTTGTGTGGTGCAGTCTTCCTGCAGGGACTGGCGGGTGACACTCCCTGCTTGTAGGAGCCCTGCATCATGTCTAGCCTTCTCACCCTAGTTGCCTCTACCTTCCTGGGAGCAGAAACACCAGCTTACAACAGACAACCCCACCTATTGGATGAGAAGAGAAGCAGGAAAAATACAGATCTCTAAAATTAGCAAAAATCCTGTTTTCTTCCTGCGAGTATTTTTTTCCCTCTTTTTCTTCTACCCCTCTATCCTCCAGCCCTCATATCCCCAACATATGTGAAACCAAGTACTTTGCATGAAATAGGATTTTGAGGAATGAGTCATCTGAATAATATAATACAGAGGTGTTGTATATGCCCTTTTTTCTTTTCTTTTTTCTTCTTTCATTTTTCTTTCCCCCTCCAAATTTTACTATTTTAACAAACTGTATTTTTCTAAATACATATGTGTGTTTGTTTTATGTACTATACTGTCTTCCCACATACTTGTCTATCCTAAATTACTTCCTGTCTATTCTGTTGCTACTGACCCTGTTCATTAGATTTCTTTCATACTTCCTAAGATATATTAATTCTGTATCCTCACATCCTACCTCCTCAGCATATCGTCTTATGCCCCACCCCCAGTTCATTGTCCACTGTCAGAAACTGTAAAACCTTTTACAAAAGTACTGATTATGTTATAGATAATAATTGAAGCTAACATTTCTGTACATTGAGTCTGAACTGTAAACACCTTAATAACAACTAATTTTTCATAGGTGGTATAGTGTTGATATTGGGATCTGTTAACATTGTCCTTCCCCACAAAGAAGAGGTCTTGGAATCCTACAAGAGCACTACATTTCCAAATTCTATAATTTTTTAATGCAGAATTACATACAAGAGGAAGTGAGGGGAAAGAGAAACATAATACAAGGGGGAGAAATGAATTACAGTAGAGGGGGTAGAGAGAGAAGAGGGGAGGGGAGGGGAGGGGAGGGGGGATAGTAGAGGATAGGAAAGGCAGCAGAATACAACAGACATGAGTATGTCAATATGTAAATCAGTGGAAGTGTAACTGATGTGACTCTGCAATCTGTATACGGGGTAAAAATGGGAGTTCCAACCCACTTGAATCAAAGTGTGAAATATGATACATCAAGAACTATGTAGTGTTTTTAACAACCAATGAAAAAAAGAGCACTACAAACCTACAGGGTAAAAACAATAACTTCCTGGACCCACAGAGCTGGAAAGACACATGAGCAACATGAAAAGACAAGGAAAGAAAGTGCCCCAAATAAATTAAGACACCACATTATTAGAATAATTGACAGCCACAGGAGAAGAAATTACAGAGAAGGAGTTCAGGATGCACATGGTTAAAATGTTCTGTGAACTCAAGGAAGATATAAGAGAGCAAATACAGGCAGTGAAAGATCACTTCGACAAGGAGCTACATAAACAAATACAGGAAGCAAAAGATCACCTCAACAAGTACATAGAGGTTCTAAAAAAAAAAAAAAACCAAACAGAAATCCTTGAAATGAAAGAAACAATAAACCAAATTAAAAGCTCAAATGAAAACATCACCAACAAAGTAGACTACTTGGAAGATAGGACATCAGACAATGAAGACAAAATATATAATCTTGAA
This sequence comes from Spermophilus citellus, assembly GCF_964194105.1. Classification (NCBI taxonomy): domain Eukaryota; kingdom Metazoa; phylum Chordata; class Mammalia; order Rodentia; family Sciuridae; genus Spermophilus; species Spermophilus citellus. Next base: position 232,931,696 of record NC_138182.1, read on the forward strand.
AAGAATGCAGGACACACAGTGAGAATGGTAAGAAACCATGAGCAGAACATTCAAGAACCAAAATTTAAGAGTTATTGGGATAGAGGAAGGCATAGAGGTCCAAACCAAAGGGATAAAAAATAATATCAGAAAACTTTCCAAACATAAAGAATAAATTGGAAATCCAAATTCAAGAAGTCTACAAGATGCCGAATGTACAAAATCACAACAGATTCATACCAAGGCACATTATAATAAAAATGCCCAACATACAGAATAAGGAGAGAATTTTAAAAGCCACGAGAGAAAAGAATCAGAATATATATATAGGGGAAAACCAATTAGGATAACAGCAGGTTTTTCAACACAGACCTTGAAAGAGAGAAGATCACAGAACAACATATATTAAGCTCTGAAAGAAAATGGATGCCAACCAAGAATCTTGCATCCAGCAAAATTAAGCTTTATATTTGCTGATGGGGGGAAAAAAAACCTTTCATGATAAACAAAAGTTAAAAGAATTTATAGCTAGAAAACTGGCACTACAAAACACATTTGGAAAAATATTCCATGAAGAGGAAATGAAAAACAACAATGAAAATCAGCAGAGGGAGGTAGTACCCTAAAGGAAAACCTAATCAAAGAAGAAAATCAAGTCAAGTAAAATAACAAAAATAAACAAATATATCTGGGGATAAAACCATGTCTCAATAATAACCCTGAATGTTAATGGCTTAAACTCACCAATCAAAATACATAGGCTAGCAGATTTGATTTAAAAAAAGACCCAACAATACGCTGCCTCCCAGAGACTAATCTGATAGGAAAAGACATACACAGACTAAAGGTGAGAGGTTGGAAAAAATCATAACACTCACATGGACAGTGAAAGCAAGCAGGAGTTTCCATCTTATATTAAATAAAGTAGACTTTAAGCCAAAGTTAATTAAAAGGAATAAAGATGGACATTACATGCTGCTTAAGGGAATCATACACCAACAAGACATAACAATCATAAATATATATGCCCCAAACAATGGAGCAGCTATGTTCATCAAACAAACTCTTTTCAAGTTCAAGAGTCAAATAGACCACAACACAATAATTTTGGGTGACTTTAACCTCTTTCATCACTAGATAGATCTTCCAAACAAAAGCTGAATAAAGAAACTATAAAACTCAATAATACAATCAATAACTTAGGCTTAACTGACACATATAGAATATTTCAACCTGCATCAAGAGGATACACTTTCTTCTCAGCAGCACATGGATCCTTCTCTAAAATAGACCATATACTATGCCACAAAGCAACTCTTAGCAAATACAAAAAAGTAGAGATACCACCATGTATCTTATCAGATCATAATGGAATGAAATTGGAAATCAATGACAAAATAAAAAATAAAAATTTCTCCAATACCTGCAGACTAAACAATATGCTACTGAATGAACAATGGGTTGCAGAAGACATCAAGGATGAGATAAAAAATTCTTAGAGGCAAATGCAAACATAGACACAACATATCAAAATCTCTGGGACACTATGAAAGCAGTGCTAAGAAGGAAGTTTATTATATGGAGTTTATTCCTTAAAAGAAGAAAAAGTCAACAAATAAACAACCTCACATTACATCTCAAAGCCCTAGGGAAAAAATGAACAAATCAGCAGCAAAAGCAGTAGAAGGCAAGAAATTATTAAAATTAGAGCTGAAATCAATGAAATCGAAATAAAAGAAACAATTGAAAAAATTGACAAAACAAAAAGTTGGTTCTTTGAAAAGATAAATTAACTTGACAGATCCTTAGCTACGTTAATGAAGAGAAGAAGAGATAAAACTCAAATTACCAGCATATGTGATGAAAAAGGTAATATCACAACAGACACTACAGAAATACAAAGAATAATTAGAAATTATTTTTAAAAATACACCCCCAAAAATAGAAGACATCGAAGGCATCAATAAATTTCTTAAGTCATACAATTAGCCCAGATTGAATCAGGAAGATATACACAATTTAAATAGACCAATATCAAGTGATGAAATAGAAGATGCCATCAGAAGCTTACCAACCAAGAAAAGACCAGTCCCAGATGGAAACACAGCCAAGTTCTACAAGACCTTTAAAGAAGAACTAACACTGATGCTCTTCAATTTATTTCAGGAAATAGAAAAAGAGGGAGCACTTCCAAACTCATTCTATGTGACCAATATCACCCTGATCCCCAAACCAGGCAAAGACACATCAAAGAAAGAAAACTTTAGACCAATATCTATAATGAACATAGATGCATAATTTCTCAATAAAATTCTGGCAAATTGAATGCAAAAACATATCAAAAAGATTGTGCACCATGATCAAGTGGGATTCATCTCAGGAATGCAAAGTTGTTTCAACATATGGAAAAAGAATAAAATGTTAATCTCAATAGATGTAGAAAAAGCATTTGACAAAATACATCACCTTTAAATGTTCAAAACACTAGAAATACTAGGGATGATAGGAACATATCTCAACATCATAAAGGCTATCTATGCTAAACCCCAGGCCAATATCATAATAAATGGAGAAAAATTAAAGGCATTCTCTCTAAAAACAGGAACAAGACAGGGATGCCCTTTTTCACCACTTCTATTTAACATGATTCTTGAAACATTGGCCAGAGCAATTAGACAGACAAAAGAATTAAAGGGATACGTATAGGAAAAGAAGAACTTAAAGTAGCACTATTTGCTGACAATATGATTCTATATCTAGAAGACCCAAAAAGCTCCACCAGAAAACATCTAGAACTAGTAAATGAACTCAGCAAAAGTAGCAGCATATAAAATCAACACCCATATATCAAAAACATTTCTGCATATCAGTGACAAATTCTCTGAAAGATAAATGAGGAAAACTACCCCATTTATAGAAGCCTCAAAAAAACAAAAAACAACTTGAGAATAAACTTAAGAGGTGAAAGATCTATACAATGAAAACTACAGAAACCCTAAAGAGAGAAATCAAAGAAGATCTTAGATGATGGAAAGATCTACCTTGCTCTTGGATAGGCAGAATTAATATTATCAAAATGACCATACTACCAAAAGCACTATACATATTTAATGCAATTCTGATCAAAATCCCAATGACATTCCTCATAGAAATAGAAAAAGCAATCATGAAATTCATCTGGAAAAATAAGAGACCCAGAGTAGCTTAGCAATCCTTAGCAGGAAGAGTTAAGCAGGTGGCATTACTATACCAGACTTTAATTATACTACAAAGCAATAGTACCAAAAACAGCATGGTATTGGCACCAAAACAGGCTGGTAGACCAATGGTACAGAATAAAGGACACAGAGACTAACCCACAAAACTACAATTATCGTATATTAGACAAAGGTGCCAAGAACATGCATTAGAGAAAAGATAGCAATTTTAACAAAAGGTGCTGGGAAAACTGGAAATCCATATGCAACAAAATGAAATTGAACCCCTGTCTCTCACCATGCACAAAAGTCAACTCAAAGTGAATCAAGGACCTAGCAATTAAACCAGAGACTCTGCGTCTACTAGGGAAAAAAAAGTAGGCCCCAATCTTCATCAGGTGGGATTGGGCCCCAACTTTCTTAATAAGACTCCTATCCTATAGCATAGAATTAAAATCAAGAATCAATAAATGGGATGGAATCAAACTAAAATGTTTTTACTCAGCAAAAGAAACAATCTGTGAGGTGAACAGAGAGCCTACATCCTGGGAGAAAATCTTTAACCCTCACACATCAGATAGATCACTAATCTCTACAGTATATAAAGAACTTAAAAAGCTAAACACCAAAAAAAAAAACAAAAAAAAAACAAATAACCCAATCAATAAATGGGCCAAGGACATGAATAGAAACTTCCAGAATAGGATATACAATCAATCAACAAATATATGAAAAAATGATCATTTCTAGCAATCAGAGAAATGCAAATCAAAACTTCTCTAAGATATCATGTCACTTCAGTCAGAATGGAAGGTATTATGAGTACAAACAACAATAAGTGTTGGCAAGCATGTGGGGTAAAAGATACACTTCTACATTGCTGGTGGGACTGCCAGTATGGAAAGCAGTATGGAGATTCCTTGGAAAACTGGGAATGGAACCACCATTTGACCCAGCTATCCTTCTCCTTGGTCCATACCCAAAGGACTTAAAAACAGCATACTATAGGGACACACCCACATCAATGTTTATAGTAGTACAATTTACAATAGCTAAATTGTGGAACCAACCTAGATACCCTTCAGTAGATGAATGTGTAAAGAAAAAAATGTGGTATATATACACAATGGAATATTATTCTGCAATAAAAGAGAATAAAATCATGGCATTTTCAGGTAAATGGATGGAGTTGTAAAAGATAATATTAAGTGAAGTTAGCTAATCCAAAAAAAAATGCCAAATGTTTTCTCTGATATAAGGTGACTGACTCATAGTGGGGTAGGGAAGGGGAGCATGGGAGGAATAAACAAATTCTAGATAGGGTAGAGGGATGGGAGGGGAAGGGAGTAGGAAAGGGGGTTTGCAAGGATGGTGGAATGTGATGGACATCATTATCCAAAATACATGTATGAAGACACGAATTGGTGTGAATATACTTTATATACAACCAGATATATGAAAAATTGTGCTCTATATGTGTAATAAGAATGGTAATGCACTCCGCTGTCACTTGTTTTCAAAAAATCAATTAAAAAAAAGAAAAAATACTTTGCCTTGTGTTCAAGGGCATTTACTCTGTGTCCCTGCCTGCCTATATATGGTTAGGCAGTCTATAAGGAGTTTATGTGTTCCTTCTTCCTGATCATGCAGAATGAGGTGGCTCCAGGGTCAGAAGCACTTCAATATTGTGAAGGAGTTAGCTAAGGACGGCTGAGAAAACCAGACTTGTTTAAAAAGAAAGTCAAGGAAATAGTTTGAGTTGAGCTAAAGAAAATATTTTTTAAAAGACAGAAGAAAGTACAATGAATAATGAAAGTCACAGGTTTTGTATGTAGATAGATATTTCTTGGCCTTGGAAAGAGGGTTGATCTTAAACAGGAACAAAAGAGAAAGGAGACTCACTGAAAGATTCTGAAGATTAAGCAGTAGCATCAACCAAAGGGTAATTTGACTCAGTTAACATTTTGTTTTGTTCACTGGGAAAGTCCTACTGTGCGAGTTGTCAGAGATGGGATCCCTTGACCATACTAAGGAGCTGCCAAGTTCATCAAGATGACATAGGCACGGGGGACTCAACATGGCGGCCAGCGAGGAGGCAGCACTTTCAATGCCTCCGCAGTAACGGGATCAGAGAGACCCATTAATACACCTACATGCGAAACTTCTAGCAAAATTCCGCTGAAAGGAGACCTGCCGGGAATTAGCAAGTCTATTGGAGGGGTCAGTTTGTCGCAGAGGAGTGAACCTCAGCAACGCGGAGCAGGGGCACAATCCCGCCGGCCGCCGCCGAACTGCCACTGCCCACGCGCCACTGCCTGCCTGGGCCCCCACTGGCCTGGCCCTGTGAACTGCCTCTGGCGGTTTGGCGCTGCAAACGACCACCCCCCCACCCCCCGCCGGTTCGGCGCTGCAAACGACGACCCCGGGCTCCCGCCCACCATGCTCTGCGAAAGGACCCGCCCACAAGGCAAACGGGCCCCACCTGCCCGGTTCTTCGAACAGCCCTGCCTGCATGGGGGAATCAGGAGTGCCATGGGACCCGCAGCACGGAACTCCCGGCCATCGCTCCCACCAGTGCTGACAACTGAGGTCTCTTGCACCAGCTTCCAGGGGTGTGGCTACCAGAGGACAAACAAATTCGCTGGGGGTTCTCAGCCCCAAGCTCTACAAACTTAGGATCTGAGGGAAGGGGAAACAGGGAGAGTGTGCCCAGGCGTTCATGAATACAGGGCTCACAGGAGCAGCAGACCTGGCATGTAGCCAATATTGTGGTGAGCGTCACCGGTGAGCAGGGCCTACCTTGAGGAAAAGTGGGGAAGGGACTAGACACAAGAGAAGGCCCTAGGCACTCAGGATTGGAGACCCGCCCAGTCCAGGAGGAAGAGCTGCTGCACAGTGACAGGCTCCGCCTACTGAGAGGAGAAGCTTAGCCCGGTGGGCACAGCTCCACCTACTGGAAGAATAGTGAATCAAACTCTAAGACTGCATTTATTAATTTTTTTTTGTTGTTGTTTTTTAAAAAAATTTTTTTTAATTCATTTTATTTTATTTTTTAATTTTAATTCTCATTTTTATTATTACCATTATTATTTTTTTAATTCTCTTTAATTTTCTATTTTTTTTCTCTTTCTTCTTTTCTTCTGTCTTTTCATTTCTTTACAATTCTCTTATTCCCCCTTCCTTGAATTCTACCTGCTTACTTTCATTCTCTTTAGTGACTTCTTCCCTTCCCTTCTAATACCTTTCCTCCCAAGCATCAAATAAATTTATAGGAGTAAACAGTAACTCAGCAGTCAAACAGAACAAGAAGCAACATGAGCAGTATGAAAAAACAAGGAAGAAAAGGAGTACAAACAATGCAGGACAGCCTAAATATTCAGGAGGATATAGAGTCATCAGAAAAATGGTCATATAAAGAACTCAAGGAATACCTTAGACAGATGGAATGGAACCTTAAAGAGGATATGAGACAGCAAATTCAAGCAGCGAAAGAACACATTGAGAATGAATTACATAAACAGATAAAAGAAGAAGTTAAGCATCTTTATCAGGAGATAGAGATTATAAAAAAGAATCAAACAATAATCTTAGAAATGAAGGAAATTATAAACCAAATTAAAATCTCAAATGAGAGTATCACTAATATAGTGGAGCAAGTAGAAGCTAGAACGTCAGATAATGAAGACAAAATATATCATTTTGAAAAGAGTCTAGCCAACTCAGAAAGGCTGGTAAAAAATCACGAGAGAAACATCCAAGAGATATGTGATAACATAAAAAAAACAAATTTAAGAGTCATCGGGATAGAGGAAGGGATAGAGATTCAAGCCAAGGGAATGAGTAACCTACTAAATGAAATAATTACTGAAAACGTTCCAGAAATAAAAAAGGAAACAGATATACAAATTGTAGCAGCATACAGGACACCGAGCACACAAAATCACAGTAGACCAACGCCAAGACACATTGTTATGAAGATATCCAATATACAGAACAAAGAGAAAATGTTAAAAGCTACAAGAGAAAGGAGACAGATTACATTCAGGGGTAAACCAATAAGGTTAACAACAGATTTTTCATCACAGATGCTGAAAGCGAGAAGATCCTGGAACAATGTATTTCAATCACTGAAAGACAATGGATGCCAAACAAGAATTCTATATCCAGCAAAATTAAGCTTCAGGTACGACAATGAAATAAAAATCTTCACGATAAACAAAAGCTAAAAGAATTTGCAGCCAGAAAACCAGCATTGCAAAACATCTTGAGCAAAACACTACACGAGGAAGAAATTAAAAACAATAATCAAAGTTAACAGTGGGAAATACCACAGTAAATACAGAGGGTAGGGGAAAAGCTAATCCTGGAGAAACAAACTAAATTAAAAAAAAAAGAGAGATAAATAATCAAACATGTCTGGAAGTACATTCCATATATCAATAGTAAATCTAAACGTTAATGGTTTAAACACTCCAATAAAGTGACATAGGCTGGTAACATGGATTAAAAAAACAAATCCAACAATATGCTGCCTCCAGGAGACACATCTGACTGGAAAAGACATACACAGGCTGAAGGTGAAAGGATGGGAAAAAATATACTACGCACACGGTCCTCGCAAGCAAGCAGGGGTGGCCATCCTCATATTGAATAAAATCAACTTCAAGACTAAGTTAATCCAAAGGGATAAGGAAGGACATTATATACTGTTAAAAGGAACAATTCAACAACAAGACATAACAATTATCAATATTTATGCACCAAATAATGGTGCTTCGAAGTTCATAAAACAAATTCTCCTCAAGTTCAAGAATCAAATAGACCACAACACAATAATTATGGGTGACTTCAACACACCTCTCTCACCATTGGACAGATCCTCCAAACAAAAGTTGAATAAAGAAACTATAGAACTCAATATCACAATCAATAACCTAGACTTAACTGACATATATAGAATATATCAACCATCATCAAGTGGATATACTTTTTTCTCAGCAGCACATAGATCCTTCTCAAAAATAGACCATATATTATGCCATAGGGCAACCCTCAGTAAATATAAAGGGGTGGAGATAATACCATGTATCTTATCTGATCATAATGGAATGAAACTGGAAATCAATGATAAAAGAAGGAAGAGAAAATCCAATATCACATGGAAAATGAACAATATGTTACTGAATGATCAAGGGGTTACAGAAGACATAAAGGAGGAAATCAAAAAATTCTTAGAGATAAATGAAAATACAGACACAACTTATCGGAATCTATGGGACACAAAGAAAGCAGTTTTAAGAGGGAAATTCATCGCCTGGAGGTCATTCCTCAAAAAAAGGAAAAACCAACAAATAAATGAGCTCACACTTCATCTCAAAGCCCTAGAAAAGGAAGAGCAAAACAACAGCAAATGCAGCAGAAGGCAAGAAATAATTAAAATCAGAGTGGAAATCAACGAAATTGAAACAAAAGAAACTATTGAAAAAATCAACAAAACTAAAAGTTGGTTCTTCGAAAAAATAAACAAGATTGACAGACCCTTAGCCATGCTAACGAAGAGAAGAAGAGAGAGAACTCAAATTACTAACATACGGGATGAAACAGGCAATATCACAACAGATGCTACAGAAATACAGAAGACAATTAGAAATTATTTTGAAAACCTATATTCCAATAAAATAGAAGATAGTGAAGATATCGATAAATTTCTTAAGACATATGATTTTCCCAGACTGAGTCAGGAGGATACACACAATTTGAACAGACCAATATCAATGGATGAAATAGAAGAAGCAATCAAAAGACTACCAACCAAGAAATGCCCAGGACTGGATGGGTATACAGCGGAGTTTTACAAAACCTTTAAAGAAGAATTAATACCAATACTTTTCAAGTTATTTCAGGAAATAGAAAAAGAGGGAGCTCTTCCAAATTCATTCTATGAGGCCAGCATCACATTGATTGTGAAACCAGACAATGACACCTCAAAGAAAGAAAACTACAGACCAATATCTCTAATGAACCTAGATGCAAAAATCCTCAATAAAATTCTGGCGAATCGGATACAAAGGCACATCAAAAAAATTGTGCACCATGATCAAGTAGGATTCATCCCTGGGATGCAAGGATGGTTCAATATATGGAAATCAATAAATGTTATTCACCACATCAATAGACTTAAAGATAAGAACCATATGATCATCTCGATAGACGCAGAGAAAGCATTCGACAAAGTACAGCATCCCTTTATGTTCAAAACATGAGAAAAACTAGGGATAACAGGAACTTACCTTGACATTGTAAAAGCTATCTATGCTAAACCTCAGGCTAGCATTATTCTGAATGGAGAAAAATTGAAGGCATTCCCTCTAAAATCTGGAACAAGACAGGGATGCCCTCTATCACCACTTCTATTCAATATAGTTCTCGAAACACTGGGCAGAGCAATTAGACAAACAGAAGAAATTAAAGGCATAAAAATTGGAAAAGAAGAACTTTAATTATCATTATTTGCAGGTGACATGTTTCTATACCTAGAAGACCCAAAATGGTCTACAAAAAATCTACTAGAACTAATAAATGAATTCCGCAAAGTGGCAGGATATAAAATCAACACGCATAAATCAAAGGCATTTCTGTATATCAGTGACAAAACTTCTGAATCAGAAATGAGTAAAAACACCCCATTCACAATATCCTCAAAAAAAAAAAATAAAATACTTGGGAATCAACCTAACAAAAGAGGTGAAAGATTTATACAATGAAAACTACTGAACCCTAAAGAGAGAAGTAGAAGAAGATCTTAGAAGATAGAGAAATATTCCCTGTTCATGGATAGGCAGAACTAACATCATCAAAATGTCGATATTACCAAAAGTTCTCTATAGGTTTAATGCAATGCCAATCAACATCCCAATGGCATTTCTTGTAGAAATAGATAAAGCAATCATGAAATTCATATGGAAAAATAAAAGACCCAGAATAGCAAAAGCAATTCTAAGCAGGAAGTGTGAATCAGGTGGTATAGCGATACCAGATTTCAAACTATATTACAGAGCAATAGTAACAAAAAGAGCATGGTACTGGTACCAAAACAGGCGGGTGGACCAATGGTACAGAATAGAGGATACAGAGACTAATCCACAAAGTTACAACTATCTTATATTTGATAAAGGGGCTAAAAGCATGCAATGGAGGAAGGATAGCATCTTCAACAAATGGTGTTGGGAAAACTGGAAATCCATATGCAACAAAATGAAACTGAATCCCCTCCTCTCACCATGCACAAAGGTTAACTCAAAATGGATCAAGGACCTTGATATCAAATCAGAGACTCTGCGTCTGATAGAAGAAAAAGTTGGCTCTGATCTACATATTGTGGGGTCTGGTTCCAAATTCCTTAATAGGACACCCATAGCACAAGAGTTAATAGCAAGAATCAACAAATGGGACTTACTTAAACTAAAAAGTTTTTTTTCACAGCAAGAGAAGCAATAAGAGAGGTAAATAGGGAGCCTACATCCTGGGAACAAATTTTTACTCCTCACACTTCAGATAGAGCCCTAATATCCAGAGTATACAAAGAACTCAAAAAATTAGACAATAAGACAACAAATAACCCAATCAACAAATGGGCCAAGGACCTGAACAGACACTTCTCAGAGGAGGACATACAATCAATCAACAAGTACATGAAAAAATGCTCACCATCTCTAGCAGTCAGAGAAACGCAAATCAAAACCACCCTAAGATACCATCTCACTCCAGTAAGATTGGCAGCCATTATGAACTCAAACAACAACAAGTGCTGGAGAGGATGTGGGGAAAAGGGTACTCTTGTACATTGCTGGTGGGACTGCAAATTGGTGCGGCCAATTTGGAAAGCAGTATGGAGATTCCTGGGAAAGCTGGGAATGGAACCACCATTTGACCCAGCTATTGCCCTTCTCGGACTATTCCCTGAAGACCTTAGAAGAGCGTACTACAGTGATACTGCCACATCGATGTTCATAGCAGCACAATTCTCAATAGCTTGACTGTGGAACCAACCCAGATGCCCTTCAATGGATGAATAGATTAAAAAATGTGGCATCTATACACCATGGAGTATTACGCAGCACTAAAAAATGACAAAATCATGGAATTCCAGGGAAATGGATGGCACTAGAGCAGATTATGCTTAGTGAAGCTAGCCAATCCCTAAAAAACAAATACCAAATGTCTTCTTTGATATAATGGGAGCAACTAAGAATAGAGAAGGGAGGAAGAGCAGGAAGAAAAGATTAACATTAAACAGAGACATGAGATGGGAGGGAAAGGGAGAGAAAAGGGAAATTGCATGGAAATGAAGGGAGACCCTCATTGCTATACAAAATTACATATAAGAGGTTGTGAGGGGAATGGGAAAATAAACAAGGAGAGAAATGAATTACAGTAGATGGGAGAAGATGGGAGGGGAGGGGAGGGGGGACAGTTGAGGATAGGAAAGGTAGCAGAATACAACAGTTACTAAAATGGCATTATGTAAAAATGTGGATGTGTAACCGATGTGATTCTGCAATCTGCATTTGGGGTAAAAATGGGAGTTCATAACCCACTTCAATCTAATGTATGAAATATGATATGTCAAGAGCTTTGTGAGGTTTTGAACAACCAATAAAAAAAGTCTGTCCCTGGGATGGCGTTACTGTAAGGTGCTGTGGAGTAGGAGGTGTATTGAAGGGAGGCATTGGGTAGTTGGGCACTTGTCCCTGAGGACTGTGGGACTCCAGACCCTTCTTTCTCTCTTTGCATCCTGGCCCTGGGGTCCACAGTCTGCTCCACAGCACACTGCCTGTCACTGCCATCCAGTGTCCCTGTCAGAGACCCAAAGCGATCAGTCTGTCCCATCTTGGACTGAAACTTCTAGGACTATGAACCCAATAAACTTTTTCTCTCAAAAGCTAAGTATCACAGATATTTCATTATAATGACAAAACACTGATGAAGACACTGGTAATACCACATAGTAAACAGAACACTGGTTTAGAAAATCTATTTCCTTCATGATGATGTGTACTTCCCATTTCCCAGAACTGAACATGGATCCTCTCTCAGGCAACTCATGTGAAAGAAGACTTATGACTATTTTCAAGGTAGATCTAAATAAAGCTAGAGATTTTAAAGTTAAATTAATTCTTACATTGTATCATCGATTTCTGAAGGCCTGAAAGAACACATACATCCTCTTAAGAATCTTCAACAGACTGAATTCATCTGCTTATTTGTATCTACTAAACTTCCTTGCTTTCATTATTAAGTTTTTAAAAATAAAAAAAAGATGATATAGGCACTGCAGTAATGGGCTGTGTCAAGCTACTTGACCTATGCTCTTAAAAGTATTATGTGGAAGGATAGTAGAAATGCCAGCAAACCCAATCAAATAAGGAAAAAATATTATTGTGATAAAAGGGTATCTCATTAGACCCAAGGGCAAGCATACTGTCAGGCTTCAAAAGGGACTGCAACTCCAGCCTGGAACCAGAGGCTGGGATAGGAAGCACCCTCTCTCCAATTCTCATCTCATTTATATTTCTCCTAGTCTATCCTATTAATTTATTTCTACCCACAATTGATATTTCTTTTTTTTTCCTAATGTTGTAGACAGTTGTATTTCTCCTCACAAAACTCACCAGCCAACATTTAGCAATTTTACATCTCCTTTGTCCAGGAGACTAGCAAGACAGAAGTTAAAAAACCAATCCTCAGGAGACAGTTTTTGATTGACTCAGGCTGCAACAGTGAGCACTATTGACCAATCAGCAGAGTTTGAGCATGGGTATAAGGGCCCAAAGTGAGATTGGGATGAGGTCATTATGTGTCATGAACTAACAGCAGCCATCTGCAGCCATCACAAGAATGTGAATGGGGTGTTGGAGAAACCTTAGCAATTTCCAGAAACCTTGGAAGAGTAAGTTCAATTGGTCAGATGAAACCCAAGCATTTACTACAAAGAAACAGAATAATTAAAAAGATTTATGAAGATAGACAAAACAAAACCAGAAATGAAGATAAACCACATAGAGGTAATGGTCAAATGTCCTTACTACAATTTTTTTTGAACCTCTATTTCATTTATTTATTTCTTTATTTATTTTTATGTGGTGCTGAGGATAGAACCCATTGCCTCTCATGTGCTAGGCAAGTGCTCTTCCGCTGAGCCACAACCCCAGCCCCCTTACCACAATTTTGATGGTAGGCAAATCAAGGCAAATTTGTAATATCAGTTTTCTTACTTTATTATTTTCATCAGAGATTTTTATGTTCTTGCCACTTTCAAATTGTTATCAGTCAACAAAATTAGGCAAAACAATCAATGATGTAGCGGAGCTCAAGAGACAAATTCCAGGGCTGGGGATGTGGCTCAAGCGGTAGGGCGCTCGCCTCGCATGCATGGGGCCCGAGTTCGATCCTCAGCACCACATACAAAAAAAAAAAAAACAAAGATGTTGTGTCCACCAAGAACTAAAAAAAAAAAAAAAGAGACAAATTCCATGTTTGCTTAGATTTCAGCCAGTGAAACATGTTCCCTCCATTTTATCAAGGGAAGGGAGGGAAGCAGTCTTGAGAGAATGAGGAAGGCTAGTCTTTTACCCACACTTTTAGTGATCGCAGATTAATTTTTCAAAAATGCCATTGGAGTTAAGGCAAGCATCTTAAAGGCAGCTGTGTTTTACTGATAAAATGGGTTTTCAGCTCTCTATGCAGCCTGGCTGAGTCAAATGCTTCACAACCACTTTGCAGCAATATAAACTTTTTCCCCACAAAGAACACTAGCTTACCCTGGAGTAGTATTTACAAACTCAAAGTTCTCATAGAGTTGTGAAAATTAGTGTTGGGAAAAATTTATGAGGTCAACTCTCTTTACCTCTGCCAAGCAAGAAGAGCCCTCCCCAGAATGTTCCCTGGTGAATCTTGTCTAGTCATCCTTGGAACAGAACTAAAAAGAACATCGTGAGGCTTTCTCAGGTTGTATTCAGGACTAGTACAAGAATGCTTGTTTTGTGGTCTTGAATCCAACTATTTGCTTGGTTAAATTGAATTTTATTTTTTTCATTTTTAAATGGTAATTGAATTTGGGTTTGGCCATAAGCTAAATGCACAACCAGAGAATGATGCTGAGGGGTGGGTGTGGGGGTGATAGGGAAAGGAAATGCTTTAATTGTGCATATCAGCAAATAATAGAAAACAGAAAGGAAGTATAAGCTTTCAAATATCCCTGAGAATATCATTAGAGACCTTAAAAAGTTTGACAATGCATGGAGGTAACAGAGAGAGCCTCTGGACACATTTGTGTATGTGTATATGTGTGACAGGAATTCACTCCAAAGGATCTCAACCTGCCTTGCTGACAAGGGTCATGTTATGTCAAGCATACATAATCTCAACACTTTCTTCCAACACATTAGGCAATGTATTAGTCATAGAACAACAGAAAGAATAGGGTAGGTAGATAGAGATGTAGATAAAGATATATTCCTTAACTTGCACAGTGTCCATGTAACTTACCTTGTCAATAATTCTCCGGATTATAACTTACTTTCATTGTAAATTGAAATTATTGCAATTTAATATGCATTTAACATACTTCACTTAAAGAACATCATAGCTTAGCAACACAAGACACTATAAAAAGTTGTTTACCCTTATGACTGTGTGGCTGACCAGGAGCTGTGGATTATTGTCACTGCCCAGAATCACAAGATGCATTTTATTGCATATCACTAACCCAGGAAAAGTTAAAAATTGAAAATTGAAAGTGTGCTTTCAACTGAAGGCATATTGCTTGTGCACCATTATAGAGTTCAAACATCTGGCCCAACCATTGAGGACCAGGGACTGTCTTTACATAGAAAGAGATTTACTGCAAAATACTGATGTGTGCAATTATGGAAGCTGAGAAGTTTTATGACCTACTATCTGCAAGTTGGATAACCAGAAAACTACTGGACTCAATCCAGTCTGAGACTGAATGTCTGTGAACCAGAACTTATGGTATAAGTTTGGACCCAAGTTTAAAGGCCTGAGAACCAGTAGAACTGATATTGAACCAAGAGTCCAAGAGAAGAGGACCAGTGTCCCATCTCAATCAGAGAGATAAAATTCTCCTTTCCTTCACCTTTTTTTGTTCTATTCAAGCTCTCAAGAGATTGCATGATGTCTAACACATTGAGGAATGTCATAATATTTACTCAGTCTACAAATTTAAATATGGGAAAAGCCTTTACACATATATTCAAAAATATTTTTTAGCACAATATCTGGGAACCCCTTTGCCTTTTCAGGTAAAAATAAAAATAAAAATAGCCATCACAGACAGGAATAGGCTTCCCTTTGCTACCAGCACACACTTTCCTTTTATTTGCTAAGTAAGGACTGAAGCTGGAAACAAGCATGCTCCCAGGGAACACAGTGAAAGAAACACATCATGATTTATTATACATTTTGATTCCTTTTATAGCTATCTCTGAGAAGAATGGAAAATGGTCTCACTACACTAACTAGTCAGGACTCCAGGACCAAACTCTTGACTCTCCCCTGAGTACTAACTGGCCAGTTCTTGTTCATCTGAACTCATGTTTTATCCTTTGTCCCGTACCTTGACACTTTTCCCCCCGCTGCCTCATCCTCTTGGCCCAAGAAAAATTTTGGTTCATATCTGAAAAGAAGCCACAAAGTATTAGGAAACAAGGAATAGTTGAGCAGAAAGAGGAAAGATTTGAATAAGAAAAAACATTACAGGATTCAAAGCCACTTCTCTCATATTAGATGACTGACCTAACCCTACAAGCAAAACAAATTGTGCATGAATGTCCCAAAGTGGACTGACATCCTCTACATGGTCACTTCATTTAGGTCAGGAAAAACCCTGTTTACTCGGGGTTATGCCCCTAGAAGAAAGACAAGCCAGTGAACCTCTGCCAAAAGCCTTCTCCAGGGATCACATTGTACCCTGAACCTAATGGTTTCTTGGTCTAGGCTGAGATGGAGTTGCTTTCTGGAGTTGTGAGAAACTGAAGAGTCATGATGGAATAGGTTCTAGAAACCTCTAGGGGTTTCCAAGTGTCCATGTTACCCTTTTAAAAGGAGCAGCTATGATTTTTCTGAAGATTTAGATGCCAGTGATTTCCATGTCCTTCAGAATGTGGCCTAACTCTGTCTGCTGTGGTGTCTGAGACAAAGGCAGAGAAACTTTTTTTTTTTTTTTTAAATCATTGTGGTAAACCTTATTATTTCCAACTGGAAAAATGAAGTCCAAATCCATAAAAAGTTTTAAAAGAAAAGCAGGATTAGGGGCAAAATGACAGTCTATCTATTTCCCCCACCTGAGAAGCTTCTGAACCAAGAGATAATTATGTGCAAGGATGGTGCTGGGGATCGAAGGGGCAGGTGTCAGAGGTTCTTGTGACAGTGGTGTGCATGTGGGGCTGCAAGGGTCTGAAATAAAAAAAAAAAAAAACACTTAGGGTGTGTTCTAGTTGCTTGCAGGAATTAGCACAATCTAGTTCAAGTTTTTCAGATTGGTAGGGCTGTTTGGAGCCCAGCTCCACCTCAAGGGCCAGCTGATCCACCCTCTGGTGCTAAAGAGAGAAGAGGCAAGGAGGTGGGAGAGAATGCGGGGCTGGGGTGGGGAGAAGAGGGTGTGCTTCGTCCCACTTTGCTTGGGGAACACATGTTTGCTGGGGCTGGCTCACATCTGTGTACACTAATGACAGGGAGCCTGTACCCATCTTAGTGAAAGAGCAAATTTCTTTGAAAGTGCAAGGAACAAGTAGGCATACTGAAGTCACTGACCACACATGAGGGAGTGGGTGAAGCCAGTTGCATTTTAGTCTTGATAAATGTCTTAGAGAACCTTTCAACATCTTTGCTTCAGCAAACTCCAAAACATGTGTTACCCAGGAACTTCTTCATTTTACTTTATTTTAAATCCCTACCTATGTTTTAGGACAATGAGCTCCATATGTTCCTGTTTCATTTTTATCTTAATTTATTAATGTAATATACAGCAAGAGCTATTTTATGTCCACAGACTCTTTTCTAACCATTTTATGAGCATTTTGAGGCATTGGTATTCAGAATCTAGGAGCCAACTTAGCCCGACCTAGCAGGACTCAGTTTGGCTTGAAATTCGAACTCCTGAATCTCTGCTGGAAATAATTCTTGGCCAAATATCTTCTCCCATTCTAGAACCATGGCCAAGAAGCCTGCTGTATCAAGCCCTGTCCCAGAAGAAGATTTAAGGAAAGTGTGTCAGAACACTTAATTGAAACAACAAACTAAAGAAATATGTCTTAAACAATGAAATCCTCAAAGGAAATTTTTCGTTTTAAAGTTGGTCTTTACCAGCTTTCCAATGGTGAGCATAAAACAGAAACTAAATTAGCAACCATCAAATTGGATCAAGACAGGGAGTGCTTAAAAACAAGTCACGATTCTTTATGATGTGAAACTCAAGTTTCACGCTCATAGAGATTTCATTACTTTATAACCTTCAGTGAAATAATAGGAGAAAAACATAAAGAGTTCTTTGGGTTCCATCTAAGCAATGAAAAATCAGAAAGATCATTGTCAAGCCAAAGCAATAAAAAAAAATTAATGCAGTGTGGTTTGGACTGGATAAAAGAAAAATAGGAACTCATTTGTGATTCTGCATGTGCCAAGGAAGGAAGTGGGCCCTTCCCTTCTGATACTGTTCTAACAGTGAAAGAGACAATGATCAGGAGATGGACTTAGTCTCTGCTCACAGGGAACTCAGAGCTAGTGGGGAAGGCAGATAGTTGAATTAAGCATCCTCAGAGTAAATTTTGATAATACATCATAATTGTGCATTGAAGAAACAGAAGATGGCATGATAATGACTAAGAGAGGTTTATGTTCAGGATCTGGAAAGGCCTTTCTGAAGAAGGATTATTAAAAGAGTGCATGAAGAGTTAGTAAGAATGAAGTGAAAATGGGCCATTTGCTGGCATAGGAGAAAGTGGACTCAAAGGCCTAGAATAGGAGTCAAAGAAGCAGTTGGGAGCTTGAGAAAAACTGGATTAGCAAGTTGATGCTGGTCTCATCCATGCATTTGAAGCAGGTTTACAGTGACTTGGGTACTTCTGCTCAGGCTACATTTTCGGCTGGGCTATATTAATCTGATTTTGCTTTTAAAGTCTGCTTATGTTATTTTTCCTTTTGCTTCTGTTCCAAACCCAGGGTCTTGGGTCTTAGGTCATCTCATTCTCTTAGTACCTAGTTCTCAATATGGTGGTCTCTGGGTTAGTAGTGTTAATATCACCTGGAACTTTTGAGGAAGGAAAAAGGGGAGAGGAGGGCAGGTTCTAACCATTGAAAGTGCACACTACACAGTAGACCATGTTAATCCTCTATGAAACATGAACTCACAGAACACCAACCCCAGACAAGGTTACTCGAAGACGATGATAAATAAAACAAAGCAAGGCCACTTCATAATTTTATCTAAACACAGATAATAGCAAGGTCACTGTGCAGCCCACAAATTACCAAACACCCTTTCTCTTGGCCAAAATAAATGAGGGCTACTTCTTTACAAAGTACAGCTTATCCTGTAGTCTCCTGTCCCTATAGATAAATTTTATTGAGACATCAAATCATGGAATTGTCCGCACTTTCTGACAGTACCCAGTCTAGAGCAAACTCTCACTTTCTGAAACCTTCTCTCAAATTGATTAATCAAAGCCTGAATCCTATAGTAGAACCCTATTAACACCTTCTTAACTGACACTCTTGGTTCCACATGTTGTGTGTTCTCTATCACTCTCAACGTGTAATAAGACTAGCTTGTTTAACTGCAGGGTATTTCCTAGTGGTCACTAGTTGAAGGTTTACTGGCACTTGGCCCTTCCCTAGATCTACTGAATCAGAAAGCCTGGGGGCGGGGGCCAGCGGCCTACATTGTCACAGGCCTCTTGTGTGCTTATGATGTGTGCTCTAGCTTGAGAGCCACTGCTCTAAGGTTGTCAATCCTGGCTGTCCATTAGAATGGGAATTCCTTAATCTCTCAGAAAGTTCCATTCTGTTGGTCTGGAGTGGGGTCAAGGAATCTATCCATTTTTAAAAGCTACCTAGATGACTCTATTGTGCAGCCAAAATGGAAAACCACTTCTTTAAAACAGTGATGTTGGCAGGTGCACCACTGAAATATAATGCTCATGTCTGCAATATAGTCCTATCAGGTTATAAGCAACTGCTGCAGAGGTGGTTGTAATTCTCCCCCCTGCTATCCAGGACATGCCAGTGATTCCCATCACAGAGGGTGAGAACTTTGCCTGTTTTCCTGGTCATGTCAACATATCATTAGTCATATTTTCTCTTGTACCTAGCAACCTTCCTTCCTTGATTACAGGGACCATTGCTTATCTATGTATACAGATCATATCTATTGTTTACCTGTATCTGCATCTGTCATAGAGTAATCAAGTAAGTCCTAAAATAATAACAGATGATACTGATGGAGCAATTAATTTTTGTGATACTCACTAGGTTCACAATTCTTACAGCAATACCAATGAAGTAGCTATTATTATGATCCATATTTCACAGGAAAGAAAACTAAGGCTTGGTGGACTGTTAACCCAAAAAGCTAAGTACTTAGACAAGAGGCTAATAACTAGGCCAATTTGAATCTTCCTCTTTCCCAATGCAGTGATCTTTAGCTCTTTTTTAGTTTCTCCTAATTAGTTGTATCACACCCATCACTTCCCTTCTCACCTCTCTACCTCTTAGTACTCCTTCCTAAGTGCAGTAAAGAATTCTAACCTGACATAAATTTGTGTGTGTGTGTGTGTGTGTGTGTGTGTGAGAGAGAGAGAGAGAGAGAGAGAGAGAGAGTGAGAGAGAGAGGAAGGGGGGAGAGATACAGGCAAATTGTAGGGAATGTAAGTGCCAATATAATAGGTGGTGTTATAATTTATATAATTTACCATATTTATTCACACTACAGATATTTTTATGCCACAGTTTGGAGCACAGGTAATTTTTATCTACTTTTGTTTAGGGAAGCATATCTAGAAGAGTTACCTAAGAACTAGACTTATAGGGTAAAGGATGTATTATGTATATAATTCATTTTCATAATAAACTTACTCATTTAAAATATTATAAAAGAATGCATATTTTTTGTAGAATATTCTGAAAAATGTAATTTAAAAAAAAGCCATGGGCTGGGGATGTGGCTCAAGCGATAGTGCGCTCGCCTGGCATGCATGGGGCGCTGGGTTCAATCCTTAGCACCACATAAAAAATAAAATAAAGATGCTGTGTCCACTGAAACCTAAAAAATAAATATTAAAAAATTCTCTCTCTCTCCCTCTCTCTCTCTCTCTTAAAAAAAGCCATGATTTAACCCTTAATTAAAACCATCTTGATATTTGGTAATGCTGTTCTAAAGTTTTCTTGTAGTATATATACATGTGAATATTTATTAATATACTTTGTAATGATACAAACACAAAATATCATACCATGAATATATACCAACTCAAGAACACAAAGTACTATTAGCTTCCTATAGCTATGCTACAAAATATTTGCTAAGTCACCAAATGCTGAGTATTTAGAGACATTTTTCCACTTTTTATTTTTTTACATTTTGTCCACTTATTCCATTATGAATTACTGTAAGTTCTTATAATTTCAATTGATGAATGAAAGTATTTACAGAGAGATTTTACTTCCAGGGATGGTGGCAAGAGATTTTCAGGTGAATCTGAGGAAACAGTAATAAATGTGAAATGTTTTACAAGAAAATGACTAAAACTAGACTGTGCTTGAAAAGTGTTTGCTTCTGAAAAGTACCACCACCATGAGTAAGAAGTGTACTCAATTACGATGTATAAATATAAAGCTCTAATTTAAAAAAAAAAACTTAAAAAAGTATTATAACCCCCTTCCAAAAAAGAAGGGTGTTTTAGTCAGATATTTTTGCTGCTGTGACTGAAAGACCCCAACAGAACAACTGTAGAGGAGGAAAAGTTTATTTAGGAGCTCAGGGTTTCAGAGGTCTCAATTCATAGACAGCAGACTTCATTCCTCAGGGCTCCAGATGAGGGGACAACATGGCAGAAGAGTGTGGCAGAGGGAAACATCTCACGTGGTAATCAGGAAGCAGAGAGAGAGGTCTCCACCTCCCAGATAAATGTATACCCAAAGTTCAGGGCAGGTAGCAGAGAAACCCAGATTGTAAGATTTTGGAAGAGAGATGGAGCCATAAAAGACCTGAGGAAATTAACTCTGTATACAAGATGTGTGCTAAAATAAATAAATGTAAATGTATATACACATTATGTACCACAAAATGATGTTTCCAGCAATGATGAGCTGCCTGTTAGTAACACTGGTCCCATAAGATTATATTGCCTGGGGACATGGGAGATAGCTTCGTTTGAACAGGTACAGTTTACGATGTTCACACAACAATCACCTAATGACACATTTCTAAGAAATGCATATATACAGTATAATGTGGGTGATTTAAAAGATTCCAGACAAATTGAAAACCTTGGGAGAATTGTGAACTTGCTGTGCCTTTTATTGCATTCCTCAAGCACACACAGGTCAGACTGTTGCAACTCACTAACCACATGTAGTGTGGACAGCAGAAGGCTAAGTGCTAGGGGTTTGAGGAGCCTGAATATAAGCTTGGCCTAAATCACTGGCTAATTGCGAGCTCTACAATTCAATTCAGACCCCAATCCCACCCCCAAAATAAGAGCAGAGTCACAGCATCTACATATTGCAAAAGAGACAATTTTATAGCTTAAGAAAGTTGATTACTTACTAAAATTAAAACCCCAAAGAACCTCAGAATAACAAAATGGATCATAGAATTACACACTACCTACAACATTCAATTTTCAATGAAAGCTGCCAGGTATGCAAAGAAATGTATAACTGTGACCATCCTCCAGGGGGAAAAATTCAAATCAGTAGAAAATGATTGAGAGTAGGCCCAGGTGATGAATTTAGCAAAGACCTGAAAATAGCTATTATGATCAGTTCAATGAATTAAAGGAAAACAATAAATAACAAATAGAAAATCTCAAAATGAAAGCAAGTAGACTTGATGGGCCAAAATAACTTTAAAAATCCACAGAGTTGTTTAAGTAGCAGGTTGAGATGGTAAAGTATGTCATATTCCATCTATCACACAGACTGATTCTCATGCAATGTGGAAAAAAATTATACAATGCTGTAACACAGGTAGTACATTGGGGTCATCTTAAGGAACAGCCCCACTAACATATTTGAGTGGAACCACCTCTGGACCCTCTATGCTATTTCAGTCATGTATTTCTAAATTAACACTTACCTTTTACATCCAAACTTACAACCCTTTCTTAATTTATTTTCCTTTACATTAAATCTTAATATGAAGACTTGACTTCATTAAAAACCTGCCTAACTTAATCAGGTAGAATAAATCACTCAAATTGTTCTTTTTCAATGTAATTTTGGATACTCTAGGATCTTTAAATTTCATACAAGCTTACAATTAGATTCACAGTTTCTAAAACACACACACACACACACACACACACACACACACATACACACACATCCTGTTAAAATTTTGGTTGAAAACTTTTTGAAACTATAGATGAATTTGGGATGAATTTTCCATCTTAACCATTTTGAGTCTTACAATGCATGACACAGTCTATCTCTTCATTTAATTAGGCTTTCTTTGAATTCTCTCAATAATATTTTCAAATTTTCAGACTATAGACCTTATACTTCTTTCATTTATTCATATATCTTTTGCTTTTTTTACATGAAATTCTTGATGATGTTTATTTTATTTTTATATATTCTTCCCTACTTTATATGATAGTATTTAACAAATTTTGTAAATGGGCCTTATAACCTATATGCTTAATAGCAGACCCCTTTTTTCTTTTTCTTATACATCTATTTCTAAAGAATTCTATCCAAATGTTTGTGTGTGTGCATGTGTGTATGAACTTTGTGGGTGATAACTGTAATTCTATAGTCTCTCTCTATATGTATGTGTATTTCTGTGTGTGAGTTACACAATCTATACACACACACACACACACACACAGAGACACATAGTCTTTTTTGCATGCATTGTGTTGCTGGGGATTGAATGCAGGGCATTGTGTGTTCAATCCTCAGCAACACAACACACTACCACTGAGCTACATCCCTAACCCTGCTCATATTTCTTATAAATAAAGTTTTACTTCTTTACCTATCTTTACCAATGCAGTTTGCTTTTCTTCTTTTATGGACTTTTCAGAACCTTCAGTACATAGAAATAGTGGAGACTTTTTATTTTTTTTTATTTTTAATGTCAGACAGAAAATCTTTAGTCATTTATGATAAAATATGATGCTAACTACAAGGATTTTTTATAGATCCCTTTATTGGCTTGCAAAATTTCTTTTCTATAGAGTGTGTTAACATAAAAAATCATAAGTTGGTATTTAATTTAGATCTACTGAAATAATTTTATTCTATTTTTCATTTTAAGGTATTGGATAGCATACATTGATTTTCATACGTTAAAGAAAATTTGTATTGCATTCCTGAAATAAATCCTTCTTAGTCTTTGTGCATTATTGTTATATATTACAAGATTTGGCTTCCTATTACTGTTGTGGATTCTTACTTCTGTAATTGTCTGTTTATTTCAGTGCCTTTGTCTGATTTCACTATCAAGGTTATACAAATCTCATTACATGAGTTGGGAACTATTTCCAGGGCCCTGTATTCTGAAAAATGTATGTGTAAAACTGTATTATTTCTTTTATAAAATCATTATTAGAATTCATGGTTAAACATTCCAAGTGTGAAGTTTTCTTTGTGAAAAGTTTTTTTTTTTTTAATTATAAATGCAATACAGGGCTATACAGAGTCCTTGTTTCTATGTTTATTATTTCTTATTCTCCTTGGGTATTCTGGGTCAGTTTTGGAAGGTGGTATTTTTCAATAAATTATATTTATTTATTTATCTAGAATTGCACATTTAGTAGCTTCAATTTTTTATAAACTCTGTTATATTTGTAAATTATAGATGACATGTGGTGATGTTTTCTTTCATTCCACTATATCCTCTCTTTAGGGTTCATCAATTTTAAAAATATTTTTTTGAGTCAAATTTTGATTTTTTCTCTATTTCCTGATATGTCATTTTTTCCTGCTCTTATCTTTATTATTTCCCATATATCACATACTTAGGTTGTACAATTGCCAATTTGCTTGACTTTTTTTGCTTATTAATATGAAACCTAAGAGGGTTGATTTTAAATCCTTTCTGATGCATTTGTGATATAAATTTCCATGCAATCACTTTGTTAGCTGCAAGCCATACACTTTGAGAAGTTGTGTTTCATTATTATTCATTTCAACATACTTTCTAATTTCCCTTGAGATTTGTTCAAGAACAAATTGATGTTTAGTTTTATATATTTGGAGATGTTTCAGATAGTTTATATGGATTTCTAATTTAATTATTTTGAGATAAGAGCATGAACTCTGAATGATTTTAATCCTTTGAAATTTATCAAATATTATCATCAAGAATTTGGTTAATCTCTGAATGTTCCATGAACATCTCTAAAGATATACATGTTCACGGAAAAAGAAATATATGTTCATGAATGGAAAGTATAATATTCAGTTACTTAGTGATTGTAAATGTAAAAACAATTTGTTGGATATCGTTGTTCAAATGCTACTATGAAACTTTTGTTTGTTTGCTTTTTATTTATTTGATCTATCAGTGAGAAAGCAGTGTTAACAATCTCAAATGGAAGTCTGTTTTTCCTATGGTTGTTAGTTTTTACACCTTGTATTTTGAAGCTTTGCTATTAGATGTATGCACAGTTAGGATTATGTCTTCTTTTTTGCAGGGAGCAAAGAATTGAATCCAGGGGCACTTAACCATTGAGCCACATCCCAAGCCCCATTTGTGTTTTATTTAGAGGCAGGGTCACACTAAGTTGCTTAGGGCCTCTCTATTACTGAGGCTGCCTTTGAAGTCATGATCCTCTGTCTCAGCCTCCTGAGCCTTTAAGATTACAAGTGTGGCCACCAGGATTATGTCTTTTTAGTGTCTCTAAAGATACTCTTGAAGATATTCTTCAAGTCTTTCTTATGTGATATTAATACGACCTAAACACTCCACGCTTCTTATGATTAGTGTTTGCATTGTACATATCTTCAAATCTTTTACTTTTAACCTACCTATGTTTTTGTGGTTAAAGTATGTCTGTTAAACATTATGTAAAAGGAACTTATTTCATCTAGTCTGAGAGGTCTCTCCTTTCTGATTGAAAAAATTCATCCATTTATAGTCAGTGTAATTACTGATGGGATCATGTTTAAGTATATTATTCTGCTGCTTGTTATTTGTTCACTTTATTTTTTTTAATTTTTTTTAAAGAGAGAGTGAGAGAGGAGAGAGAGAGAGAGAGAGAGAGAGAGAGAGAGAGAGAGAGAGAGAGAGAGAGAGAGAGAGAGAATTTCCAATATCCATTTTTTAGTTCTCGGTGGACACAACATCCTTGTTGGTATGTGGTGCTGAGGATCAAACCCGGGCCGCACGCATGCCAGGCGAGCGCACCACCACTTGAGCCACATCCCCAGCCCCTGTTCACTTTATTTTTAATTCATTCCTCCTCTCCTTCCTTTTTTGAATTATCAATTCTTTTTATTCCTTTACCCCATCTTTTGTCTTTTAATTACAAAATTTTATGTGGGTGTCTGTTCTTGCTTTAAGAATTACAAAATGCAACATAAATTAGTAGTCTAAATTAAATTAATATATACCATTCCCATATTGTGTAACAACTTTACATTGGTTTTTAGTTTATTTCTGCTTTATTTTGTCATACATTTTAATTCTTCACAATTTAAAAATCCCACAATACCTTGCTATTTTTGCTTTTAATGGTCATTTTTCTTTGAAGAATTATTTTTACAAATATTTTTAGTTGTAGAAGGACAAAATACTTTTATTGATTTGTTCATTTTTTTTTTTTATGTGGTGCTGGGGATAGAACCCAATGCCTCATGCATGCCAGCCAAGTGTTCTATCACTGAGCCACAACCTCAGCACCTGAAGAATTTTTAAAATAGGAAAAAAGTCTTCTATATTTACATATATATGATTTACATGTTCTTTTTTAATATTTATTTTTTAGTTGTACACAATACCTTTGTTTATTTATTTTTATGGAGTGCTGAGGATTGAACCCAGGGCCTCGCACATGCTAGGCAAGCGCTCTACCGCTGAGCCACAACCCCAGTCCAGATTTACATTTTCTTTATTCCTTTCTATGTGCTTCTAAGCTTTTGACTGATACCATATCCCATGAACCTGAGAACTTCTTTTATTCTCTCCTATAGAGCAATTACACTTTTGAGACAGTTACTTAAATCTTACATGAATTGTTTAGAAGTATCTCTGCCAATAATTTTCTCTTAATATTGAATCTATGTTAATTTTTTCCTTTCAGCACTTATAAGTGGAATCCTATGTTCTTGTGCTTTGTTTCTAATAAGAAGTTAATTGTCATCATGATTATAGTGCACCTGTATGTGAAGTTGTATTTCATGTGTGAAATGTTTCTCCCTTTTGACTACTTTTCGTATTTATTTTTTTCTTATTTTTATTTTTTGGTGATTAGTCTAAGTGCTATATTTATTGGATCCATTTTCCTTGGGTTCAGTGAGAAATTTACATCTGAGGTTAGTTGATTATTTTATTAGTCTAAGATATTTTTCTTTTTAAATGTTATGTTTTAAAACACTATAATTTCAATTTCTCTCTTTTATTGTTTATTTTATTGTATTTTTGTTTTGTTTGCTGAACTTTTCCATTGGTGCTATATGAGTTTGTTTCTCTTGACCACTTTCTTCTGATTACAGTCATATTTTCATGTTTTTTTAAGTAATGTTTTTAATAGTATGCTGGGCAGTGTGGATGCTTTTTGATGTCTTGAAATAATACTGAGTATTTCTCTGTCAGGCAGGTAGTTATTTGCAAATCATTCTATCCGGTTGAGGTGAGATTTTAGGTTTTATGAGGCTATATCTATAATAGCATTTACTTTCAGCTTAGGGTAGACTTACTTCTAAGACTTGATATTATTGGAATTGATACTAGTTGGACACAGCACTCAGTGAGATTTTTAGCTCTAGCTGTTAGAAATTCCAATCTTCCCTAGTCCGTGTGATCTGTGGAGTCTCTTCCAGGAGGCTCACCCCATTGCCTGTGCAGACCTATGCTCATTTGAAGACTCAAATTCTTCTCTACAAGCAGGTTGCTTCTCCGAATAACTTCTTCACCTCTAATAATATGCCCCCCAAATTACAGGCACCTTGCCTGCTCAGAGTTTTGTCTGTTTTTCTCTGATGATCTGAAACTGAAAAGGATTACTGATGTGGGTTTGGGTTCTGCTTTCTTGTTTGCAAAAGGCCTTCAGGATGAACATTGAATCATCTCATGTTCCCTTTTATCAAGTGTTACAGCTCACACCACGTTATTTAATGCCTGGATGCACTCACTAATATATACACATAATTGGTTCTGTTATTCTTTCCAACTGGAGAGTGTTTTTGTTTTGTTTTGTTTGTTTTTTTGTACCAGGGAATGAACCCAGGGACACACAACCACTAAGCCACATTCCCAGCTATTTTTTATATTTTTTTATATTTTATTTGGAGACCAGGTCTCACTGAATTGCTCAGTGCTTTACTAAGCAGCTGAGGCTGGCTTTGAACTTAAGATCTTCTTGCCTCAGCCTCCTGAGCTTCTGGGATTGCAGGTGTGTTGTCACACCCAGCTGATGGGTGCTTTTGATATTCTTTTTATACCCTGTTATGATTGGAAGTGAAAATTTTTAATTTTGTTCTTGTTGTTTGTTGAATGGTTTTTTCCTGTTATGAACTTCCTATATTTTCTTTTAATACTCTTCATGTTTTCCGAGTTTTATTATTAAGATATTCATCTTAGCCAATCATCATTTTTTGAAATGATTTTTCATACTTTGCTATTTTTCTTTTAATTTTGTTTTACAGATATAATTTAAATGTTCATGTAGTCAAATCTATCAATCTTTTCTTATATAGTTCCTGCTTTGGGTTGTGCTTTAAAAACTTCTTCAGCCTCATATTATTTGAACTCCTCTGTTTCTCATAGTGCTTAAATAATCTTTTTAACTTTTACATATTTATTATAGCTGAATTTATCTGGGTAAAAGGTATAAAGTAGATATTTAATTTGATTTTTGTTCAGGTAGAGTTAGGGAACTATTTTTCTAATGCAGGCTGAATACTCCTTATTCAAATCTTGGGATCAAAAGTGTTTCAGATTTCAGAGTTTTGGATTTTAGAATATTCATATATATTTTATCAGTTACACTTCCCAGCTCCCCGTGCCATGAAACCATGAGTTAAAAAAAGATCCATTCTTACCCAGTCTTTTAGTATTTATTTATAATAATATAAAAGAATAAAACAGATTATCTGTCCTTTTATCATTGAGTTGTAATAACTATTTATACATGTAGATACATATCTAGCTTAATACATGTCCTCAGATATGTGATTGAAAATATTTTCTCCCATTCTCTGTGTCACTCTTTTTACTTCTTTTAATGCTGTTCTTTGAAACACAAATTATTTTATTTTGGTGAAGTTCAGTTTATCTTTTTTGATTGTTTCTTGTACTTTTGTTATCATGTTTTAGAAGGCTTTTTCTAACCCAAGGTCATGAATCTGATTTACTCCTATATTTTTATTTATTTATTTATTAGTTATTGGCGGACACAACATCTTTGTTTGTATGTGGTGCTGGAGGATCGAACCCGGGCCACACGCATGCCAGGCGAGCGCGCTACCGCTTGAGCCACATCCCCAGCCCTACTCCTATATTTTGACTCCTTTTTCTTCTAGGCAGAAATATATCTCCGTAATTTTGCAGGTAGATATCCAGTGGTATAACGACCATCTATTATAAAGACTATTCATTTTTCCTTGAATTGGCTTGGCCCCTTAAACAAATATTTTAAAATTCTTCTGCTTACTAATGAAAATCATTGGTCTTGTTTTGTGAACTCTTTACTCTTTAAAGGTGGTGTATTCACTAAATGGATCTGAGACCTGTTTCAGTGGAGATCTAATACCCTCTTTCTCATTCCCAGGTATCTTCCTGTGTTTAGCACAAATTCTTGGTCTTGCTGAGTGGTGGCTATTGCATTCTATCACACTATTCCCCCACTACTACAATAGAGCTGGACAAAGCTGAGTTGGACACCACCAATTAACACCTGGAGGAAGCAGCGCTTATTTTACTCTCCAGAAACACCACCGTTTTGATGATAAAACATTTTCAAGAGTTAGAGATTGCTCTTGGATAGTGTGCATGCTTAAGAATCAAAATGGGTGAGATCAGCATTAATCTACAGAAGGCCAGAAACAAGGTGAAAGCAACTAATCCTTGACAACTCCCAGGGGTCCTGCCCACTCCCTATGTTTCAAGATGCAGTCAGATGCACCAGCAGAATTAGGTGCTCTGACTACATAAAGTTTCATTACATTGGTTTGTTTTTTATTGAAAGAAATCATTAGTTATGATGCTCATTCTAACCCCTTATAAAAGGCACAGTTATGGTGACACAACTGTGTTTATACTGCCAAACCATGCTCCTATTATTACAGCCCAAATTACTTACTGATTCTGTATCAAAGTGTTTACTTGTGACCCTGTTTGCCTCTTCTCTTTTACCAGTCCCTTTCTAGTTATTTGCATTATTGATGAGCAATTCCACATTTGGGTTGAGGACAGGCATGAAAAAAAATAATTAGATGAAGAAGAAGGCAAAAAGCAGATGATTCCTAAATAAAGCAAATATATCTTGGCACTCATTAGATGATCTGAATCTCCATTCAGAAAGTACTGATTAAATGAAAGCAATTGCCAAACACTGGTTGTGAGGGCTAATCTGAATTGTCAACTTGATTGGATTAAAAAAAGCCCAAGAAGCTTCTGGGTGTGTTGATGAAGGTGTTTCTAGAAATGATTGGCATGTGGGAAAATGATCAGAGAGGGAGTCACACTCTAAGGTATGCAGCACAGTCCAGAGGCTGGGGGCCTGGATGGAACAAAAGGTGAGAGAATGAGGAAGCCGAAGCAGATGCAAGCTGGATTCCTCTTGAGTGGTTGCTTTGATTGCTGCTACTATCACCTGAGATTACCTGACTCCCACTCTTTCACTTTTCCAAAAGTTTTCAGAGCTGAAGTCCCGGAATTGGGTGGCATCATCCGTTCATTTTCTCCCAAAGTTCCAGCTTCTTGGAATGAATAGTTACTGATTCCTCCAGGTCCCCAGCAGACAGCCATTGTGGGACTATAGAGCTTCTGATGCTGTGAGCCAATCTAACAAACATCCTTTTTATAATTGTTCATATATATATGTATATGTACATGCATATATATGAATATATATACATATTTACATGTATACACACGTACATATACACACATGATTCATATTTATATGTACACATTTGTATACATATGTACATACACATATATTTTGTTGGTTCTGTTCCTAATAAAGAGTGTCAACAAAATATGTTCCTTCACTCAATGACTTCTCCATCTAGTTGAGATGAAATGTACAAATCCCAAACAATTTAGTCCTACTACAAAGTAGAATGTAGACAAAGGACACCATGAACTGGAAAAGAAAAATTGAAAAAGAACTATTTGGCACAAAGATTAGAATATAGCTAAGGCTTGTACATGTTTTCATATTATTGTTAATGAGAACAAGAAGTACAGAAATGTATCAAGTACAAGTTAGAGAGAAAATAGTATTTGAAACCACTCTGTTCTAAATCCAAGGAAGAAATTATTTAGCTTCCTAAAGAAGCTACAGCATTTGAGAGGATTATTTCCCTCATGAGAGTGTTTCATTGATTCTATAAAACCATAAAGGAAAAAGGAGCTGCAAAGCCTTATCTAGATGCCGGGAGGATCTAAAAGCCTCTTTACATTTTACAAAGCAACTGAGAGAGAACAAAAGGAGCACTGGTCTTGAGGTTACCAGTCCTGGGCCTGAGTTTTTGTTCTTCCATGAAGCATCCCAGGATCAATGTTTTAACTTCAGGGTTTCAGTTCTTTCATCTATAAAGGGAATATAAATCCCTGCCTCCCGGAATTGTTATGAAGATTTTTTTGTGATAACATGTGAGTAATTCCTAATAGGTGTTGACTGAATTAGCAATGCATGTGGACTTGGTATTTAAATATAAATTCTATTACCTTTTCCTATGTTTCCCTTACATGCAGAGATGGTTACTCTACACTTAGATTAACACATTAATGTTATAATGTCCTGTTTTTCTTCAAATTATTTTAATTTGAGCCCTAGGCATGAAGAATTGTCTACTGCTCTGCAGGCAGTCCTGACCAAAGACATGCCTACACTTAGATAATTGCATCACAAAAGAAGGATTGTGTTTCATAACAGCAACAGCAAAGTGGTTCATATAAAAAATTCTATAGTCTAATGACTTTTCATTTGAAAAGTAGTGTTGAGCCACTTGTCAATAAAAAATCCAGTGGTCCATAGTACCTAGGATATCTGACACATTTGTTCACATATTCCATGTTTGGGAATTTTCTTTTTATTTTCAAATACTTGTGTCCATGTGTCTAGAGGCACAGTGACATTTCTGTCTGGAAGCCGTAACATGAACAAGCAGCCATGGAAAGCCACTTGGCAACAGGACTGGGTACAATTGACAAACTCTTCTCTGGATTCACTTGACTGGACTGTGATATAATAAAAAAGATATTTAGCTTTTGCTCCCAACTCCTGATAGAGAACTTCAAAAACTTTTAGAATTTCCTAACAGATTGAACGATCTTGTTAAATTTATAACAAGTTCCCAAAAACTGCAGCTGAGTTTATGCTAATAGAATGACTAAGAAGAGGAAGGGCTATATAGCTTTGGGATGGGGATCAGTGACCATAAGAACCAATGATGTGGTTACAGGATTGAAACTTTCAGCACCACACTCTAAAGTCTGGAGAGAAGAGGGCTTCTGGAGGTAGATTTTATCACTTACGTGTACAAAATGAAACCTACATAAAATCTTTGCACAAGAGGCTCCTAGTTGTGAATGTGTCAATATACTAGGAAGGTGACATACCCTGACTACATGGGGAATATAGCATGTCATCTTTTGTCTTACTTTTGTGAGTGCTGCAGCAGCTCTGGGACCCAGGTTCAAACCAGGATCCACGAAAACTCTGCGTGTTCCAATGGTTACCTGGAGGGTCCAGGTCACAACTCCAGCGTCTTATGGGATGACATTGGACCAAAGAAGTGGCAGATAAGTCATCCATCTTTCATACTACCATAGAATTTTGGAAACACAATGATTGTTTACAAACTTAATAAAAACATTCCCTGTGTCTGAATAGCCAGCTGAGATTTTTGTTAAGAAATAGATCAATAACTAACCATTTTGCAGTTTTGCTTCTAATTTGCCCATAGTTTTGCTTCTCTGAGATTTCACCAACCCTTAAAATAGTAGCATGTAAGCTTTGCCTTCAGCTGCTCTCTAGAACCCAGGATAATACCCAAGTATGACTGCTGCTATTCTGTTTTTAAAGGGAGCTGCAGCTGATGACCTCAAAGTTGCATCTCATGCCTGGTCATCTGCAGTGGGGACTATAATGCCTATGCTAACATAAAAGGCAGAATGGGCTCTGAGAGAGCCATCTGGCAGCACATTTGGGCATTATTCCTGACTGTATAACCTCCAAATATGTTGTTATCCTCCTTCTACAGATATATTTGCAGCTCAAATCCTATCCTACAGAATTTTTTTTAATTACAAGAATTATAAACCATCAAAACCTTCCTATTTTGAGGGTGATAAGATGGCTTTTCTGTGATTATGTAATGATGGTTGATGGCCAGTATGGTTGGGTAAAAAATGTTTTCATTTGACAAAGTTAAAAATTCTATTTTTTTAAACAGAAGAGTGTTTATGAAATTCAAAATCTTAAAACCATTAGATTTCTCTATTAAAGGACTATCCAGCTATCCACTTTATGACTATTTTTTGATTCAAATATAAGACCCACTGAGCTTGCCTTTGTTCATGACTATGAAAAGGAATAATTAATTAAAAGTTTGAGAACTATTGGTGAATGAATGGATGAATGTTCGTTTGGGGGTCAGATGTTCATCTGGGATATAACATCAAAATTACTCACTAACCTGAGACCAAATAATTATAGTCGATCATATAAATCAGGCTGCCTGTATCTAGTGTTAATAGTATAGCACATTTACTGAATCCATTCCCCTGCTAAATGAGACAAAATTATTTTCTGAGAAAAAGAAATATTGGGGGTCTCTTTCCACCATACCTCATTGTTATACAAAATACATGTATGAAGATGTGAGAAAAAAAAAAGAATAGCGTTACCCTAGATTAGGTAGAGAGAAGTGTTGGGGGGGGTTGGGGAGATAGGAAGGATAAAAGAATGAAACAGACATTATTATTACTGTGTATATGTATGTGAATGCATGAACAATGTGATTCTGCAACCTGTACACTCAGAAAAATAAGATATTATATCCCATCTGATTCAAATGTATGATATGTCAAGGTCATTGTACTGCCATGTGTTACTAATTAAAACAAATTTTAAAAAAAGAAAAGAAAAAGAAAAAGAAATATTGAAAAGCCACTCATGGTGATGCACTCCTATAATACCAGCAGCTCAGGAGGCTGAGGCAGGAAGACTACAACTTCAAATCCTGCCTCAGCAACTAATTGAGGCCTTAACCAACTTAGCAAGAACCTGTCTCAAAATAAAAAAATAAAAACAGAGCTGGGGATGTTGCCGAGTGGTTAAGCAACATGGATTCAATCTCTGGTATCAAAAATGGAAAAAGAAAAAGAACTATTGAGAAAACCAAAAGGAGACGGACTGGCAGTAGTAGAGTGAAGAATGAGGCTAATATTTTCCCTACACAAAATGCATAAAAATGGAAAGAAAATGTCAAAAATCTCAAGCATTACAATGCTCTGGAAATCCACTAAAGTAAAGTCAATGAACATATTAAAAGGTATTTATTCCTGGTAAAAACCCTCACAGAATTTTAGGTGAAGGCCAGTGGAATCCTTAGCCTTCTTGGCTGGGGCTGAACCCACCTAATTCTCTACTGTAGCTCACTATGTATGCTATGGTTTTATCAGGGTGGGGCCATCTAGGAACAACAGAAGCTTCTCTGCTTTTGGAAGCTGACTTGTAATGCAGAGAAGGAAAGTCTCTATCTGGTTGTGTCAACAACAACAAAAGTAACAAACTTGAGAGAAACAAAAGAGAGAATCCATCCCTTGGCTAGGTGGAGGTTGCTATCCCATTTAGTAGAAATGGTGGACCAGCCATAAGGTTAACAGAGAGATCCTAGAGACAGTCATAGGAGGATGTATAAGCTCTTCATATCTCCAACAAAGAAACCTCTGACACGAGCAAAGGAAACCAGAGAGATCCTGGAAAATGAATCTGAGATAGATTTCACAGAAGCCTCAACTTTGAATTCACTTCCTAACTTAAACACAGATTCACAGGGAAAGCATGGAACTGTACCTTAGACATGCAAGTTTTAAAGGACATTTTCCTCATTGCTACATGACCAATAAGCAAGACTATTAAAGAATAAAAATAACAATAAGAGTATAAGACCTGATCAGAGTCATCAAAAACTATATGTTTCTGGACAGACAAATCCCATAGATTAAATACAGGTGAGTTAAAAATTAATCCCATGAGTGAACATAAGGATACAGAATTGCTACAATAAATTTTCTAAACATATAAACCTTTTAGCAACAAAAATTTGAGTTTTTTAAGAAACAGAAAAATAAAAGCCTTACTCAGGGAAAAAGCAATCATTAACGTCCATGGGAACTATCTATGCTATTATTACAAGCTCTCCACGAACATAAAACTGTTCTATAGTAAAAAGGTTATTAAAAACAAATGGAAGATCTAAACAGAGATATAAGAACTATAACAAATAGAAGTTCTATGTTTGAGAAATATGAAAACTTAAATAAAAATTTAACATGGAAGACAACTACAGGTTTGAGATGACTATTTAAATAATTTTCATCTCCTGATTTCAGAACTTACTATAAAGTAGCACTACTGAAAACAGTACAGTATTGAAATTATGATAGATCAGTGGGGAAGAATGAAATGTCTGGATAACCTTACATTTATAGTCAATTGATTTTTAATAAATAGTGCCAAAGTGATTTGAGGGGGAAGGATAGTCTTTTCAAAAATGGTTATAGGAGAATAGAATATTCATATGCAAAAAAAAGAGGAAAAAAAAGAAAGAAAGAAAACTAGAAGAACTTAGACTTTTTATTTACATATAAAAATTAACTCAAAATGGATCACAGATTTTAATGAAAAACCAAAATCTATAAAACAGCCAGAATAAAACAGAAAAGAGAAATTTTTGTTATCATGGGTACATGTGAAAACAAAAGGAAGACCTCAAAGGGAAAAAAAAAGATAAATTGGACTTCTTCAAGACTAAATGCTTTTGCTTTTCAAAATAAATAAATAAAAAAAGAGTAAGTCACATAGTAAATAAAATATGTATAAATCATCTATATGATACAAGATTTGTGCCTAAAAGTTAAATACAATGTTCTGACTTTATAAGAAGACAACCTGGTTATAAGGGAAGCCAAAATATTAAAAGGCATTTTAAGAAAGACATATGAAGGACTAAGTAGAATATGAAAACATGATCAATATCACCAGTCAATAGATGAATTTACATTAAAATCTCAATAAAACACCAATGCATACTTACCAGAATAGGTATAACAAAAAGATTGACAAAACCAAGTGTTAGAGAGAATATAGAGAGATTGGAACTCTCACACAGTCCTGGTTGTTGTAGCTACTTTTATAAATTTGGTAGTTTCTTAAAATTGAAACATAGATGAATGGATAAAAAAAATGTGGCATCTATACACAATGGAGTATTATGCAGCACTAAGAAATGACAAAATCATAGAATTTTCAGGGAAATGGATAGCATTAGAGCAGATTATGCTAAGTGAAGCTAGCCAAGCCCTAAAAAACAAATGCCAAATGTCTTCTTTGATATAAAGAGAGCAACTAAGAACGGAACAGGAAGGAAGAGCATGAGGAAAAGACTAATAGTAAACAAAGACGAATGGGGGGAGAGAAAGGGAGAGAGAAGGGAAAGCATATGGAAATGGTAGGAGACCTTCAATGATACACAAAATTATAAGAGGTTATGAGGGGCAAGAGGGAGGGGGGAAAAAGGGGAGAGAATTGAACAACAGCAGAGGAGGTAGAGAGGGAAGATGGGAGGGGAGGGGAGGGGAGGGGGGACAGTAGGGGATAGGAAAGGTAGCAGAATACAACAGTCACTAATATGCCATTATGTAATAATGTGAGTATGTAACAGTTGTGATTCTGCAATCTGTATTTGGGGTAAAAATGGGAGTTCAAAACCCAATTGAGTCTAATGTATGAAAGATGATATATCATGAGCTCTGTAATGTTTTGAACAATGAATTAAAAAAATTTTAAAAAAAGTTATATGTATATAAAAGAAGTAAATGAATATTAAATTCAGTATATCTCAAGGTTAAAAAAAATTGAAACATAGAGTTATCATATGACCCAGCAATTCTACTCTTAGTTATCTACCTATGAGAAATGAAAACATATGTTCACTCCAAATTTTACATACAAATATTTATTGGACTTTATTTACACTAGCAAAAAACTATATCCAAAGCAACCCAAATCACTAAATAAAAAAAAATACAGTATATACAAAGGATAATGCTATTTAGCAACAAAAAACGAATGAATTATTAATACTTGATACATTAATGAACCCAAAAATATTAATCAGAGTGACAAAAACAGGCTCAAAAGACTACATGTTGTATTATTTAATTTAAATAAAATTTTTAGAAAATGAAAACCTATTATGAAAGAAAGCAATGGTTGCCTGGGGTTGAGGGTGTAAGCTGGGACTAACTGCAAAAAGGGCATAATGAAACTTTTTGGGGTTGTGGGAATGTTTTTAAACTGTACCATGATGTATGCTGATCAACTCTTTATGAATTTAGTAAAAATTTTTGAATTATACATGTGCAATGAATGAATTATATGATAGCTAACATATACCTTTATAAATCTGTTTTAAAAATTACTACAGATGTTGCAGAGGTCCATTGTTGCAATTCAGGTCTCAAGGATGAAGTGCATTCTCTGTGCAGACTGTTAGTTTGTATATGGAAGCTTAAGTGTTCATGTTCTTCTCATCCAAGGATTATGCCACCTGTAATCCCAGCAACTCAGGAAGCTGAGGCAGGAGGATTCAACTTTGAGGCAAGTGTTAGCAGTTTAGTGAGACTCTAAGCAACTTAACAAGACCTTGACTCAAAAATCAGAAAATTAAAAAAAAAAAAAAAAGGCGAGAGGCGAGAGGCAGAGCTGGAGATGTAGCTCATTAGTAAAGTGTTCCAGTACAAGAAAGAGAGAGAGAGAGAGAGAGAGAGAGAGAGAGAGAGAGAGAAACAAACTAGAAAAAAAAAACCTGTGGGAACCCCAGAAAACAGTTCCAACTTAAAAATGCCACTAAAAAACAACTCATATCTTTTATTAATAGTTTTATCTTTTTATAATCCAAAATTTTCCTTTTTCTTGTTAGGGAAAATTAAAAACATTAATTTTTTAAAAACAATTCATAGCACACTTCAAAAATAAAAAATCTTAAAAGAAAAAAATGCTTTTCCTTTTTTTAAAATTACGTGTGCAATGGAAACCTGAAAAAGTACATTTTACAGATAAGATATTCTTTTACCTCACTTTTCATTTAAAATCTCTTAGCATAAGTCTATTTGTATTGTCTTATCTCTGAAGTTTCAGAACTCTGTTTCCTTTTACTGAAAAACAATTGGAGGGGGATAGGAATATTTTACATTTTTTACTCTTCTGTATTATGCTTTCCTTGGTTACAGATAACACTGATTCTAAAAGGTATTTTCATCCTATTTATTTATTGGTACCAGGGTTTGAAACCAGAGGTGCTGCTCAACTATTGAGCCACATCCCCAGCCATTTTTATTTCATTTTGAGACAAGGTCTCACTTAGTTGCTTAGGGCCTCCTAAATTGCTGAAGCTGGCCTTGAACTTGTGGTGCTCCTGCCTCAGTCTCCCAAGTGGCTGGGATTACAGGAGTACACCAAGGTGCCCAGCTCATCTCTTCTTTTAAGATCTTATTTTATTGCTTCTTTCTGAAAGACTTTGTGACCATTACCCCCATTAGCAATTTGGCTATCCCTGTTCTGTGACTCAGTGTTCTCATTTGTAAAATGATGAAAGAATATTATATATGAATATATATATATATATATATATATATATATATATATATATATATATATATATATATATATATATATTGTTTCCCCAGTTCCTGACTCAGATTCCTTAAAACCCTTGCAGTTTTCTGAAACCCTTATAATTTCCTGAGTACTAAGGGTTATAGGAGCAAATCTTGTTTGGTCTAGGTCCCCAGTTTCTGACACAAGATCTTCTAAGACTCTTAGAAGCTTCTAGTGATAAGAGTATCTTTTTGTAAGCCAATGAGATGACAGGTGGTGGGGAGCCTCTGATAACTGTAGGATGGTTATCAAAGGAACATGTTGTATGACTGAGTCTCCACACTCCAGCCTCTGGGGAGAAGAAGAGGAGGAGGAAAGAAGTTCAAGTTTATCACCAACACCAATGATTTCATCAATCATTCCTATGTAATTGAACACCACCTAAAAATTCTTTAAAATGGGGCTCAGGTTGATAGTTTGGGACCACAATTATATTTTGGGATCATGGTGCAACCCAACTCCATGGCAACTGGAACTATTGCAATCCGGACCCTTCCAAAACTTGTTCTTCATTTGGCTGTTAATTTAAATCCTTCACAATAAGCCAGTAAAAATGAGTAACATGTTTCCCTGAGTTCCGTGAGCCATTAGAGCAAATTATCAAGCCTGAGGAGAGGGCAGGGCAATCCCCAGTTTGTAGCCAAATCAGACAGTAGGGTGGTAATCTGAGGAACTATTAAACACTTACTAGTGCTTGAAAGGGGCTGGTCTTATGAGGTGAGCCATTAACCTGCAGAGTCTGGGCTAACTACAGGTAGTGTCAGAATCAAATTAAACTTTAGGACCCATAGTTGGTGCCTGCAGGGAATTGGAGGATTACTTGGAAATTGAAAAATCCACACATTTTATGTCAGAAGTAAATTAATAGAAAAACAGGTTTTCCTTTTAGTACTTCATAATGTAACTTTGAAGTTCAAAAGAGATAAAATACTTAAAGTGTACAGCCTATTGTTGGCCTCTGATAAACAATTACTTCTTTTACCTTTTCAAAAAAATGTTTATGAAATGAATGGATGATGAAGATAAGCCATTTATAATAAATACCAAATTTGGGACAAGATATGCCTCAAATAGTAATTATAACCATAATGCAATTCCTTTGAAATAATATTACATATAAAATGTAGTTTAGTTTAATCTATTACATTGTCTGGTATCCCTCAGTCTTGGTTTCATACACTGTCAAGTATATATAAAAGCATGTAGCATATAGGATATACTGGCAAACCAGAATAAATATATTTATTTCTTACATTTTTGGACGTGATTATCTTTATGCATATAAATAATTGAAGAAATTTTCTTTTTTGACTATGTAAGAATTATTTTTTTATTGATTATTCAAAACATTACAGAGCTCATGATATATTATCTTTCATACATTAGACTCAATTGGGTTTTGAACTCCCATTTTTACCCCAAACACAGATTGCAGAATCACATCTGTTATATACTCACATTATTGCATAATGGCATATTAGTGACTGAGAAATTTTCAAATTTAAATAAATATCACAAGGAGTAGAAAGTAAAAATGCTCATAAACTTCAGAATAAATCTCAAAAACATTTCACAGGGTGTTGATGAGATTTGGAGAAACGATGGGGACTATATTGACAGTTGTGTAGGAAAATCTAATCATCTGTCTTCCAGCTTCAGTCAGGACTTGTGAACCAACCACCAAGCTTAAGACAGACGCTAAGTGACAGTATTGAATTGGATGTTGGTTACAGAGAGATGGGTCTGTTTCACCCACCTTTCTACCCTACTGTTTAAACTGACTGTAACACACCTTGACTCACCTGCCTCAGACTGTTGGGGGGAGGTATCAAATTGAGAGTTCCATGCAGAAGGAAATGGGAGTTCTTGGCTCTTTATTAAGAATCCTGGATAGTAGGAAAGGAACTGAGGTAGAGTTCTTATAGGATTCAGAGTGAGATTAAGTCTTTTGCAAGGATGCTCTGAAAAGGGAAAGGTGAGGTTATCAGGTCCTTAATAAATAGCAGCAATGGCCAAGACCTTTGGCTACAGAAAGTCATCCAGGGATAAAGAATCTATGCTTTCAAGGACAGCCTGTTGATCCTCTGTCATCACAGGACATGGGGCAACGAAGAAGAACCAGAGGTAAAGTCAATCTCAGGGAGGGGAAAAATAGCCAAATTGCTTTATAAGGGAACATTCAAGTGGTCATGAAGGTGAGTAGTTCGCAAAGAAGATAGTCCCTAGTGAGAGTAGCTGTTCAGAGTGGCAATTCAATGCATATATCAAGCATCCCAAAGCTGGGCCTCCCTGCTTTGTGTGTGGGGAGACAATAAGAGGTTACATAATAGGAGGTTGCTTGTGATAAGACTGTAGTATGTAATGAACAGCAGAGAACAAAGGTCATGAACTGGCAACCAGGGAGGCATGGTCGTCTCTCGGATGTGTTTTGTTTGGCCTGTCCAGTGTTTTAGAAACAAGAAGGGATACTACATACATATTGAGATTTCTGGATTTTTCTCTTCCAAGAAAATATCACAAATTTAGCCAAAACATACCCACATTACAGCAATAATCAGCTGAAGTGTGAACTCTACAATTCTCCACAGTCTCCTCTGTGCCCTACTGTCTCACACTCAGCTCTCTTCACTCATGCATGTAAATGCCAGATTCTGAAGGCACATGACTTTGTAATCCTTGGCAAAGTCTTCTTTACCCTGGAAGCCTTCATAGTATTAATTTGTTTAGTAGATTCTTTTTAAGGAGCCTTTACACTTGGCACTTTTTTATAGTCACACTTAAAACCATATCTGACATGTGGCACGTACTGAATACTTTTATCCTCCTCCTCATCTTCTTCATCATCATCATTCCTAGGAAATGACAATCAAATTTGAAAACACCTTCATTCATTCAGTTTCCAAAGATCCATTCTGGACAATTCCCACCATCTAATAATACCAAAAAAAAAATTACTCCAAATAAATCAAATCTGCACTTATCAATGCATTAATATAAGCTTGGCTCTACAAACAGTTCTACAAAGTATTGTGTCAACCTGGTATTACTTAGTAACTTATGAATGACTTGCTAATGCAAGAAGGTCTTGACAATCAAACTGGTGGTTGGTAGCTCTCCTCTGGGGAGTAAGACTTAAAAGCAAAGTTAACCATTTTTAAATGAAGAAGGACACCCCTAAGATAGACTTGAAACAAAGAAGTTTCTTCATTGTGTACTTAGGAGGAGAAATTAAAATAAACTTCTCAAATGTGAAACCAATCAGGATGGCCTGCAGCAAGTATGGCCCTAAAAGCTGTGACAGTCTCAAAGTAATTTATTATGGGGCTGGGAGAGAACTCAGCCAGCTGATCCAGTTCCTTT
Source organism: Spermophilus citellus (assembly GCF_964194105.1). Lineage (NCBI taxonomy): Eukaryota > Metazoa > Chordata > Mammalia > Rodentia > Sciuridae > Spermophilus > Spermophilus citellus. The sequence continues at coordinate 232,973,817 of NC_138182.1, forward strand.
CTTCATCTGAGGAAGGAGCTAAGCTCCAAAGAGGGGACACTGCACCAGGGTGGGTGGTGGATCAGGTTGGGATCCAGAGCTCTCTGGCTCCCTTTCTGTAGAGAGCTACACACAGTCAGTGCTTGGATTTGTCAGGCATAGAAGGGTGCACAGGGTGAATCTGCTACCATGGTACAGGTCAGGCTTTTATTTAAGTTCACTCTTGAACCATTTCTTGCCACTACTGAGCTGGATGGAACTCTTAGAAGTGCAGAGGAGAGCAGCAATAGTCATTAAGTATAAAGACACAGTCCCTGGGCAAAAGAATTTGGATCATAGTTCTGGAGAGAAAGAGAAAACTCAACATCACAGTCTCTGCAAAGAAGATAAAGATGTCAGTAAGAAGCAATTAAGGCAAAAGTTAATAAATCAAGAAGCAGGGCTTTAGTACAGCAGAGAAATGCAAATAACTTCACTTCAGACTCCTCATTTGGGTTGTGAAGCTCAGAAAATGTCACCAACCTGCCTAGAAATGACAGAAATGGGAAAAGACCTCAGGACTCCTGGTCCTTCGGCCTTTGCTTTCCCCGGAAGTAACTGACCAGGATAAAACCAATAAACTCAGGCTGGAAAAGATTTAGAAAGTTGGCCAAAGTTCCCAGTGGGTAAAAGATGAGTCAGTTTGACAAACTTCTACATTCCCCTGTCAGTGGGGTCATTAAATCATTTGTAAGCTTTGACAGCTCTGCTAAACCTTATTTTTCCAGAGACACTCTAAGCCAAAAGCTACTAATCATCTGGAATAAGACTTCTCTGGCCAGCAGGACTTTTAACAGTCTAAACTTGCAAGGTCTTCCTTCAACAGGTTTTGCTAAAAATCTGAAAAAGAAAGAAGGGGAGGGAGAGAGGGGGGAGAGAGAAAGAGAGAGAGAGAGAGAGAGAGAGAGAGAGAGAGAGAGAGAGAGAGGGGAAGAGGGAGAGGGAGAGATTTTTCTTTTTGTCTTTTTAAAGAAGACTGGGTTTCTTTTGATGGGGATCTTGTTTTTCCTTCTTTTTCTTTTTTGGTCAGTGAAAATGCAAGCTTTCCATATGCTTGGTTGCACTCAGCAGTGGCAAGAAAACAAAAACATCTGATTTGCCTTTTGTTCCTGCTCCCTGTAATTTCAGTTGTCAGGCCTAAGTTACCATCATTTCCATAGTGCCTTCCCTGCTCCACAAGACTGTAGCTACCTGATGGTTCTCTGGTTTACACTTGGGAGTTTCTGGTAAGGAAGCTGAAGACAATGGAAGAGCCTTCCACATTAGGTAATTAGAACATCCTTTCAGCACAGGGGTGTGAGGGCCCCTGGAATAAAGTTACAGATCAGATTTGCATTAAGATGCTGCAAAGCTGTGTTCCCTCCTTCTCCTTTCATTTTTCTCCTGGTCCAGGCACAACAATCTTCCTCAATAGTAATACAACCTGAAGGTTTTCAGCATGCCAATAAGATCCTACTAGAAGCAAATGACTCTTTCATTTTCTTCCAGGAACCATGGCCAATTTAAGCCAGGATCCCAGGTTTGTAACCTTGAGCTCAGAGTTAATATCTCAATGAAGAGTAGATAATTTGTCAGCTGGCCTGACTCCCCAAAGGGTGGAGGGGAGAACATGCACATTTCAGATTTCAGTTTGCAAACAGTCTGCTTAGTTCATTACTAAGCCAAAGCCCTCAGGTGTTTGTACACTGTTCTTCCCCAAGTTGATCTCCAGATTGCTCTAACAATTCCACAACTTGTTTGCATTTTAGTGCTCCTTCCTGATTTGTCTTTTATGATTACCATATTCCAGTACATAATAATTTTCAACTTTATACTATTTTTTTTTTTGCAAAAAAGTGGGCTGCAACCATTATATGAAGCTTTTTTTTAAAAAACAACTATGGCAGTATTACTTAAAATTCATTTATTATTAAACTGCCTTTGGTACAAAAGTAGGATGCATAGAATATTCATGAATATATGTTAAAATTGAGTAGTCCAAATCAATGCCCATCATTTCTGTGTAAAAATTTAGTGAACATTTTTTCTGATCTGGAAAATAATTTAATACATTAACTGGTATCGATTTGTTCATTATAATCAAAATATTACACTTGAGAAAATTCAGTACACTGTTGAAAAGTCTGAACTTACAAAATTAATTCTTGTGTTTGAAGATTCTGAGATGCTATCATTTGTTTTCTTCTCTGATTCACCCTCCTCAATGCCATTCATGTTAGATGTGTTTACCTTTAGTACTGCAGTGCTCTAAACAAACCATCCAAGTCAGCTTTGGGAATTATATGTGTGTGCACTGAGAATTCTAGGCTGGCAGCTTTCAGTGTGTGAGAAGACAAATGCATATCCATATGCCACTGATGATTACCTTTCTGCTCTGTTTACCTTTTAAGTGGCATGATGAACAAAATTATGCCATTCCACAATTATGCAATGAAAAGTTATACACCAATTTTTGCACTGACAAAAATAGGGTGAGACAATTTTGTGGTGGTGAAGATTATACTGCAAACTATGGTAATTATTTTTAGTTCTTTGTCAGGGGTGATGTCATTTTATGAACACTATAGTTAGTTTACATTAAGAAAATCCTGGTATTTTAAACCCATTTCAGTTGATTATTGGTGGCCGATGGCTTCTGCCAACTGTAAACAAACATTCAACATTCTTAGGTACTAAGCAGAAAATCCTCATGGTTACATAAGATGACTAACACAAAACTAATGGATTGGGAGAAATGTAAAATGATAGAATTAGATATAACAGATCAGGAGAAAGTGATTTAGTTACTTCTAGCTTACCTATTCCACTCTGGTCCATTTAATCATTGACTACTGTTTCTTTCTTTTTTGAGCTATGTCATGGCAACTGTATTATTGTTGACAGTATTATTGATTAGTTATGTCAACTGAAGCATTTTAGTTTCTTTTTTTTTCCCCAGCGCTGAGGATCAAACCCAGAGTTTCATACATGCTAGACAAACACTCTGCCCCTGAGCTGCATCCAAACCTATTTTCCTATTAATTTTAATAGACCAGTAGCACTTTTTCTTAGAAGGAATCATATTTTTTCTACTGCATGCTGAAATATTATTAACTTATTTCCACTTTTACCACCACTTTTTAGAGGAAGGGAAAGTATCCCTTCTGAGGGAATCTAAATACCAGAGACATCATCCTTAGATTTCATTCCCATTATTTCAATGCTTTTTTCAGTGAAGCAATAATATTAACTACCGAGAGAATGATAAATTGTTTGTTTTGAAAATTAAATATCTTGAGAAATATATGTTTGTTAGTAATGAAGACATAATGGTAATTCCATATTTCCTTTTGTTCTAACAATTATGACCTGCATACTTTCATATTTCTTACAAATACATCTGAAAATTGATATACACACTTAGTGTAGAATTTCTTTCTTGCAAATAAAGACGTGATTATAATACCTTATATAGAAGAGCACTGTAAAACACTTTCAGTTCTGCTCATTTGTATATAATGTGTATATTTTACATGTAGTATGCTGTTTTTAAGTCCTTTGGGTATAGTCCAAGAAGAGGGACAGCTGGGTCAAATGATGGTTCCATTCCCAATTTTCCAAGAAGTCTTCATACTGATTTCCATATTGGCTGCACCAATTTGCAGTCCCACCAGCAATGTATGGGTGTATCTTTTCCCCCCACATCCTCACCAACACTTATTGTTGTTTGTATGCATAATAGCTGCCATTCTGACTGGAGTGAGATGAAATCTTAGAGTGGTTTTGATTTGCATTTCTCTAATTGCTACTGATGATGAACATTTTTTCATGTATTTTTGATTGATTGTACATCATATTCTGAGAAGTATTTGTTCAGGTCCTTGGCCCATTTATTGTCTGGGTTATTTTTTTTTTTTTTGGTGTTTAGCTTTTTGAATTCTTTATATACCCTAGTGATTAGTGCTCTATCTGATGTGTGAGGGGTAAATATTTGCTCCCAAGATGTAGGTTCTCTATTTACCTCATAGATTGTTTCTTTTGCTGAGAAGAAGCTTTTTAGTTTGAGTCCATCCCATTTATTGATTCTTGATTTTAATTCTTGTGCCACAGGAGTCTTATTAAGGAAGTTGGGGCCTAATCCCATATGATGGAGATTTGGGCCTGCTTTTTCTTCTGGTTTAATTCCTAGGTCCTTGATCCACTTTGAGTTGAGTTTTGTGCATAGTGAGATATAGGGGTTTAATCTCATTTTGTTGCATATGGATTTCCAGTTTTCCTAGCACCATGCATGTTCTTGGCAGCTTTGTCTAATATAAGATAATTGTAGTTTTGTGGGTTAGTCTCTGTGTCCTCTCTTCTGTACTATTGGTCTATCAGTCTGTTTTGGTGCCAATACCATGCTGGTTTTGTTACTATTGCTCTGTGGTATAGTTTAAGGTTTGGTATAGTGATGCCACCTGCTTCACTCTTCCTGCTAAAGATTGCTAAGCTATTCTGGGTCTCCTATTTTTCCAGATGAATTTCATGATTGCCTTTTCTATTTCTATGAAGAATGTCATTGGAATTTTTATCAGAATTGCATTAAATCTTATATAGCACTTTTGAAAGTATGGTCATTTTGATAATATTAATTCTGCCTATCCAAGAATAAGGTAAATCTTTTCATCTTCTAAGGTCTTCTTTGATTTATTTCTTTAGGGTTCTGTTATTTTCATTATATAGATCTTTCACCTCTTTTATTAAGTTGATTCCCAAGTATTTGGTGCCCAAATTCTACAGAAAAATATGTTGGACATCTTTCTATCCACCCACTCTCAAACAATGAGAATTTCCTAGAAGAAATTATGGAGAAAAAAATCTCAGAACAGATTTCAGAGTATAGACATAGAAACAGAAAGTTAAGACTCTAAAGAAATGCATCCGTATGTGACAAGTTCTCCTATATCACTTATTGTGCAAGGAATTTAACTTCTCTGAATGTGAGTTCTTACTTGTAAAATCAAGTCAATAAAGAATTCCCTAAAGACATAAGGGACCCCTCACAATTTCCTTAAGCTAGATGGCAAACTGTTGGTATTACTCAAATATTTTGACAGCTATATTTCTTTTTTGTTAACCAAATGTAAAATTTTGATCAAGTCATGTTTGGTTCAATATTAGAGCTTCATATTTCTTCTCAGTTATCTAGTAACATTTTTTTCTAAGGTTAAAACTCACAGTGTGCTAGGCTTTCCTCTCTTGTGCCAGATATAATGAAAAAAATGTGATATTTGAAAAATAGGAGAGAGAATGATTCTTTTGAGACTTTCTCAGTATTCATAAGGATAAATATGGGTAAAGGCAATTCCAAAATGATCTGAAACAACTTGAAGAGAGGGCATATTGCAGTCCCAATATTTTTCTCAAAACTCACACTACTGAAATATTTTATTGACCATAACTATACTTGTCAATATTTGGTATTGTGATTCTTGGGGATACCAGGATAAGAGAGATGAAGTTTTTTTGTGTGATATTAGTTATGTTCAATTCTGTGCTCCCATATTTATCTAAGTCATAGGTTTTACTTTTATGAACCTCAGTTCAGCAGAGATTATTGACATGGCTCAATATCTGTCAGCACTGCCATTCTTTAGAAAAGTGGGAAATGTTGTGTATTTATACAGCTAACATTTTTCCAGCTACTTACCACATTTCCTTTTCCATGATACTGTTTAAATCTGCCTTTCCCTTAAACAATCATAATGCTCCATTCAAATAAAAAGAAACAATATCCCATATGCCATACATATGTTTCTAGTTAAGTATTTTAGCATTCAAATCAAGATTTAGGAAAAAGTATAAAGACCATATAGTGTGTAGCAGATTCATAAATTATAGTTGATATCTTATTGATCATTAACATATTTTCTAAATTTTATCCAACATGGGAACTCACAAGTAATGGCACACATAAAATTTGCCAGGTCAGCATTAACAAAATGTTCTTAAGGTTATTAATTTTCTTGTCACCAAATCCACTTGGTCCCATGCACAGCAGTTTCCAGAAATGGTGGCAAAGTTTACTCCATATTGTGATTTATACTGTGTTGTGACAAGAACAGCAGAGAACTTGTTAATTCTGTTGATGAGAAGCTGGTTCATGGATATGAATGTAGGAGTCCACATCAGGGATTTATCAAAATAAAAACCATGATGTAAAATATTACCTTCCCACCACTCTGTGTTCCCAATAAATCTTTTTGTGAGTTTATTAATGCACTAGGCTGAAAAAAAAATGTGTTTTTTCTAGAACCAGTCGTGCTATCAGGGGATTTATTTTGGTGGGAACGACTTTTTTTTCTGTCTCAAGAATACCACCAGCCAAAAGTGCAGCAGCGATAATAGAGAAAAATATTTTTTGATGGTGTAGATGTTGTGCCCATAAGAATGGTCTAAACTGCCAGACCTTCAGAAGAGTTATCTATTTCACAACTGCTTTAAAGAACTGCTGTCTGTACTCCTGTCCCTGCCACACCCTATCATCCCTCAGTCCACAGGACTCAATGGCTGTTAGGATGCAGAACATCTCAGCAAAGCACCTCAGGCTCAGCCTTCAAAAGCATCTGATTTTCATTTTTCATTTGGCATTTTCACACATACCCTTTTACAAACTTGATTCATTTCTTTTTAGCTCTGGAAAAAAATATTCTGCAGTTGGAATGAGAAATCAGGAATGTGGGAATTCATACATTGCATGCATGTGTGGTTAGTGGTGTATTCACCATTTGCACACATCCCTGAGTAGGGGAAGTTAAATCATTTTTGGATGCGATTTGTGGCAAGAATATCTGAAGTGCCAACTTGAGGTCTTTGAAGTAATGTTCTGTACAACCTGTTATTGAAACATTTCTTGCCAGCTTAAAGCAGAGGAAGTACCCATTGATACAGGAATTTTTTCCTTCTCTTGCCATTCAAGCCACACAGCAATATTATTTCAACTCATCTTAAAAAAAAAAAAAGGAACTTCTAAAATTTCTTTATTTTTCTTCCATCTGGTGAGGACATAATGACTTATGATATGAATATTTTCTCTTTGGAAGATCTCTCTTTGCCTATCATCTCCTCTAAAGTAGGATTTAATAAGCAGATGTGTAAATAAGAGATGGTTCATCTGCACAACTATGGTAAAGAGAAACGGCTGCTTTAGGGGATGAATGTCTGGCTTAGTGGTAAAAGTTGGCAGCGTAAGCCCCCATCCCTCTTGCTTTGAGCTCTAAGGTTCAAGTCCCAAGTTCAAGCAGAGGCTCCAGGACCTCTAGCACATGTTTCTTCTCTTGATACTTCATGGAAAATTGAAGATAATGACCACTGTGGCATCAGCCTTTCTCGGAGTTGTTTTGAGGCTTTGGCTTGCCATACAGAGGGGAAAGTATTTTGGGATCACACACTGCACTTAGAGTGGACCCTATGCATTGCTTCCCAGGGTTAATGGGCATGTTGATAGTTTTTTAAAAGTTCATCCTACTGGGATTTTAATGTTGTAAGACTTAAAAATCCACATGGTAAGAGGATTTTCAAAGGTGGATCAACTCCAATTATGTGTATCAAAGGTGGTAGAGTTTCACTGCTGAGAAGCATTTTTAAAACTAAGATTTTTAAACTGGTCGAAGGAACCATAGAGACAAGGGCTTATCGTCACTGCAATCCCTGGGTTTACACAATGGCTTTCCCCTTAACTTCTGGTTCAGTTGAAAGAGATGCAGAGGCCTCCCATTTATTCAACTGACCGTGGTGGAGATCAGTAAAGTAGAGTGAGGCTGAGGAGCTGCCCATCACACCCTGCAGCTCTGTGCTCACCTTCATGGAGGCAGAGGAAAGTACTGAGCCTGGCTGGCACCCTTTCTCCCAGCCCAGGAAACTGAGTCTGAAACTTGACTCTGTCACTTCAGGAAGAAGCACCAGGACGAGGTGGCGGTTATAAGAAACAACAAGCCCCACCTTGATTTTACTGGTTTCTACCTCACGTCAAAAAGGTACTGGCTGAGAAACTTGACCTAGACACCACCTGCACAGATGGCTGTTTCTCAGCAAAAAGGAAATGCTTTCTTCAGTACCACATGTGACTGTGCTGCTGCAAAACTCTCAAGGGCACCTGCCCTTTACTTTCTTCCTTTAACATTCCATTATCAAAATAAAATCTACACTGAAAAAAAAAATTCACCAACCATGTAACCTCAGCCATAACCTGGGCTTGCAAGAGATGAGCTATCAGCTGTGAGACAGGGTCCCAGCCTAAGGTACACTTTGTTTCCTCTGCCACTTTTTTCAGTGTAAGGAGAGCTCATGGCACCTGGATATAATTTCCAGCAGAGGCACCTCCTGATGAGATGTAGGTACTTGTCCACAAATCCCTTTTCTGTGTCCCTGGCATTGGCTAATGGATCTTCCTAATTTGAATAAAAATGGAGACCTCTATAAAAATAAGACCAACAATTTTCAAGAGCCTCCAAATAAGAGAGCATTTCTACGGTCCAGAAGTCATTTGTTTTTCCTGAGTTGCACACATTCATAAATTACTAGTAGATAATAAGGTCATCTTTTTAGGGAAATCCCAACCATCTTGCAGCATTAGAGCTTCTTGTGTCCCTACTCAGGTACCCAAGATGCTTCTTGCTGTGGGATTTCAGGGGAATAGATACAGCTCTGGGGGTGTGCAGGAAGTTCACAAGTCCACAGGTGAGTGTATTTCCAGACCTCCAGGGAGAGGGCTAGATGGAAGGAAATGGCTATGAAGGAGGAGACAGACACAGTTCCCCAAACTCTCAGAAGCTGTTCTCTAGTGATATAAGTCCTTAACTGGGTCTCATTCAGAGCACTATAAGCAGTGGTTGGAGCAGCTTGGGTAATAACTGGAAGCCTCTCTGAGCTGCTGGGAGACACACTAGTTTAGGATGAGGGATTTCAGGGAATGATGATGGGGACAAAAGCTGCCTTGACTTTGAAAATGTGCCAGAAACTGTGCTAAACACTTGGCATTATTTCATTTAATCCTCCCAGCAGCTCTGAGAAATTAGAAATGTCATTCTCATTTTATGGATAAGGAAATTGAGGCTCAGAGAGGCTAAGAAACTTACCCTCCATAGGCTGAGAGCATATGAGTAGTGGTGATGGAATATGAACCTCAGATTGAGGTACCAAGGGTTAGGGTTAGGCCACTAAACCAGCTCTTTTTACACTTTTGCATGAAGTATTTCCCAAAGACAGAAGAGGGAATTTGATCCGTGGTAGTGTTGGCAGTTGTCGGGGAAGAGAGGAGGTGGAATTTGCAGCTTTTGTATAGTATGGGATGCAGGTGTTCAGTGCAAGTACTAATATTTAAGGTCTCACAGTTTACCTTAAACATGAATGGCATTGTTACAGTTAGTTCTGTGATGTATTTGTTGGCTTTATTATAAAAATGTTTTCTCTTTAAATATAATGGATCATTAGAAGAGGAGGTATGTTTGTCAGCCTTTTGTTGCTGTGAACAAAATATTCCCCAAAACAACTTCAGGGAGGAAAGTTTTATTTTGGCTCTCAGTTTCAGAGGTCAGTTGATGGTCAGCTGGTTCCGTTGCTTTGGGCTTGAGGTGAGGCAGAGCATCATGGCAGAAAGGTGTGGCAGAGGACTGCTTAGCTTATGGTAGCCAGAGGGTGGGGAGAGGGGCTGGGAGCAGATATAGTTCCCAAGGGAATTTCCCCACTGACCTACTTCCTCCAGCCATGTCCCACCTGCTTACAGTTTTCACCACCTTTCAGTAGTCTATTCAAATTATTAATTCATGGAAAGGACTAATCCACTAATGTGGCCAGACCCTCATGGTCCTGTCATTTCACCTCTGAACACTTCTGCATTGCTTAACACATGAGCTTTGGCAAGCGGACATTCCACATCCAAACCATAACAGAAGGCATGTTCAGACTGTGTCTTTGTATGGCTCCTGAGTACAAATGGCTGCTAAGAATGAATCAGCTTGGTTGGTTCTACTATCAGTTTGAGAAACACCAGGCTGTTTCCTTACTGAGGTTTGTAGTCAGAGATGACCATGTAATTGTGTGTGTCTAGTAGAAGGTTGGACTACAGGAGGTTGAGCGGCAGCTCATTTTTAAAGGAAATAACATAGTATAATGATTGAGGATAAGGTCATAGAGTCTGATATGCTTGGGATTTAAATATGGTCTCTGCACTTGCCAGCTGTGTGCTTTGAGGCAAGTTGCTTAACTTCCTTAAACTTCAGTTTCCTGAGGTATAAAAAGGAGTTAATTATACTTACCTCATGAGGGATGTTTTAAGGATTAAATTAGGTAGTGTACAGAAAGCACTTAGCTCAAAGATTGGCATATATCAAACACTCATAAATGATGGTTATTGTTCTTATTACCAAGGGGGTTATGAATTTGAGTGGAAATGACTCCTCCAGCAAGCTCCTCATACCTTTCTTCTCTGCACTCCCTCCCCTCCCTGCTTTGCCCCAGGAATAGAATGTGATTGAAGCACTGCCTTGCAAAGATGGAGTGATGATGAGCCATTTTCTCTACAGCAAATAAAAGTGTTGGGGCTTCCTATTTCCTGCCTGTGGTTTCATACAGCCTTGGAGGAAGAGCCACCTGCAATAATGCATGTCTTCCTCCCTCTAGCTGCTCTGTAGGTGCTGGGTAATGAGCATGTGGTTTTGGCTGCAACAGAAGGTGTTCATCAGGGGTTTTCTTCTTAGTGCTGTGTAATAACACATGTAACAGCTTGGCTTCCTTAGGACTGTTGCAAATATTAAGAGCAAATGATAAAATACGTTAAGAGGGCATGGATTTTATATGGAGAAAGAGAAAAACCAATGAGAAACTACACTTTTTAAAAATGAGTCAGACATGGCAACCACATTTTGAGGCTAACCAGTCATTTGTGATGCATAAAAACTGATAGTGTCTTCCAGTGTTCTCAGTGCCAAGACCCATCAATTGTATCTGCTGCTGCTTCCACACTGTGTCATGTCCATGATTATGAACAGTCTTTCTGCCCTGGGTTGCAACAGGACACTCCCCATGTGCCTTTTTCCCCTCTTTCTTCTTCATCATTTTTATTTTTGTTACTAAAGGAAAATGTTATATAGATAAGTGATTTGTATGCTACAAATAAAACTGGTACTAAAACAAAAAATGTTAATTTGATTTATGTTTGAAAGAGCATTGCACTAGGAAAAATTTGTAAATGGTTGGGTCCATGTCCTCCTCAAATTTACAAAATAAAGGTCATAGTAAGAGGTGGACCCCTGTGAATAAGGCATATTGTTCCACTAAGCAATGCCACAGTAGACTTCTTAGCATGTCCTGTGTTTCTGAAGGTGTCTTTGGATTCATTTTTAATTTCTCCTGAACAATTTGATTCTCACAACTCTTATTTCTGTGGTGAAAAAGGGCCTCAAATATCTTCTTTTTAATATATATATATATTTAGTTCTAGATGAATATGATATCTTTACATTAATGAGGCGCTGAGGATCAAACCTAGTGCCTCACATGTGCTAGGCAAGTGCTCTACCACTGAGCTACAGCCCCAGGCTCCAAAATATCTTTTTGATGGAAGTTCAGAAAGAGGGTTCAGAAAGAGAGTTTCTATACAAGAAACAAAAATGTTCGTGAGAGTGGATCTTCTTATCTTGGGTAACGGAATATTTCCTCTTGGTGGAAATCGGCTGTTCTGCCAAGAGAAACTGAGGGAGTGACTGGGAGGCTTTTGCATATTATGTAAGCAAGTTTATTTTGGGAGTTGGAATATTGTGTGCTTCTGCCTTTAACCACATCTGCTCTATTTCCATAATGGCCACTTCATTCCTCACTGTGTGGAACACGGCCTACATTAGTACTGGGTGAGCAGCCAGCTATTAAGAGAAGTAAGACACCAAAATTAGGGAGATGCTCCTAGGAAGCTTGTTGAATTCTGCCCAGAGATAAACATATTGATGTGCAACTTTAAAAAAACACTGCCAATTAAACCAATCTATTGCATTCACAAATGCATCTGAAGGCCCCTTAGGGTCCTTAGCTCTTGCTTTCTGAGTGAAAGTCTCTCTCTTTTTTTACTGCATCCAGATAAAATAAACATTGATTGGAATTTCTTAATAAACTCAGAATGCAAATTCTTTGCACTTCAAAATCAAATTTCTCTAAGTAGTTATGGCGTTGTGTTTGGGAAGTTCACGTTTCTCCTAGGATTTTCTCAGCTTGAACTATGCCTTCTCTTTTATATTGCTTAGCAGGAATATATACCTCTCATCTTCATTAAGCAGGTGTTTGATTCACTTTCTCAACTTTCCTCTTTAAATCAATTTGACACTTGTTAAAATAAAATGTTTAACAAGTTAAAGTCAATTTTAGGCATATAGAAATCAAGCGAAAAACAAGAATTTTTACTTAATTCATTAATTAATGGAGAGGCCAGTAAGATGTCAAACTCAGTCCAAAAAGCACTTGAAATGCTACATATATAGTCAATTCAACAATAGCAACAAACATGTTAGAATGAGCTCTCTAGGTTAGATACAATGCAGGTTAATGTCCAACAGGTCTATAAACCTGGTTCATGCTGGTACCTATTCACTCTGGATTGAAATTATTTACATCTTACTGATAAAAATCTCCATGTTAACTTCTGCCACTACAGAGATGACAAAAATGTTGTGAAAAGTATATCCTGTCACTGTACTAAAAGTACACCCAGAAATCTCAAAATATTTGATCATTTTCCAGAAATAATATAGAGTCTCACAATGAAAAACCAAGAGACTAAAAGACCCAGACAATCTCTCTCACTGGATTCATCATCTCTGTTCATTTCTTTCCTGTCACTCTCATTCCCTTTCATAACCAATGTACTAGAAAGAGTTGTCTAGCTTCACTGGCTCTGTTTCCTCGCCTCCCACTTATACTCTAATCCATTCCAATAGGAATTGTGGCTCCATCATGTTTTTTTTTTTCTTAAATCTTTTGCTATGATCATCAGTGACCTACTTCCTACTTGTTATTAGAGTCAATGAATATTTTTTATTTCTTATCTTATCCAACCTTTCAGCAGCTTTTGATTTTGACCACACACTCCCTAATACCTTCTTATCCTTTGGCTTCTGGGACCTAACACTCTCCTGGGTTTTCTCCTATTTCTTTGGATGCTTCTTTGTCTCCTACCCTGCTAGGAATTGTTGGACTTTCTATAATGGGGTACTAGGCCCTCCTCTATTTAATACTTTCTTCTTTAAAGATCTCCTTTAGGCTAATAACTTCACTTACCTCCATTTGTGGATAAAGCACAAATTTGTTATCTCTAGACACTGAAAACTTTTATATATATATATATATATATATATATATATATATAAATATATATATATATATATATATATATAAATATATATATCCATTTACCTACTTGATGTTCATCTTGAATTCTTAGAGACATCTCAAGTTTAGGAGGAATAAACCTAGAGGTCTAGTGGTGGAATCTGTTAACATGTGATACTTATAAGAGGAATAAACCTATACTTTTGAACTCTACTGCCTCTACTCCTGATTAAAGCAAGTCTTCTTTCAGGTTCTATATCTCAGTGAATAACACCACTCTCTATTCATTTATGCAAGAAACAGCTTTGAAAGAAGCCTGGACATAAATATCACTCTCACCTCCTGACCCATGGTGGACATCCATCTTTGTGCAAAGAAGCTTCTTAGAGATCCATGAAATAGACTTTCAAATTTAAAGCAGACCATGAAAAAGGACATTTGATAATTTTGTGTGCCCATGATTTAGAGAAAAGCCAGCTAATTTATATTTTACTGTTTTACTCTGGAATGTACACCCCCATTCCAAATATATTCAGGATAATTACAGGAGCCAGAGTCCCAGAGAAATACCAAATTTGTTGGGCCAAAGAGATGCTGCAGGTGGGTATGGCAGACATATTGACTGATTGACTTTCAGGCCTGGAGAGAAAAAAAATGAGGATCATGCTGATTGAAGCAAACATGAAAAAGAGTTACTTTCTTTTTCCTTACTTCATACATATTTATTAATGATGCCTACTTTCTTATTATGATTGCAAAGATAAATATTCATTATAAAAACATTTTGAAAGCTTAGAAAAATAGAGTACATAGAATAAAAGTCAACTTTAAACCTCATCATCCAAATGAAACTATTGCTAACATTTTATACTGTATCTCATTAAAAATATTTTTATACTTGTAAAAATTAGATATAGGTATTATGAATTATGTATTTTATGAAAAGTGGACTCAAAATTGGAGAATTCCAATTTCCAATTTATAATATGGTAACTTTTAGAAGTAATTAATTAATTCAGAGACTTATCCTTCAAGGTCTAGATTTCAATGTTAATATAGGCCTACTGACCACATATTACTTTTTTTGTATTTCTGCTTGCTATTTTTCTGCCTTGTCATGTTACTGGGTCCCTGTCTTAGCATGTACAGTACAACTAAGAATAACATAGTCCCTGCCCAAGAAGAATTTGCGGTCAAAGTGAGAGTCACAGTGGGGTTGAAGATATCTGAGAGCTATAGCAACCACATGTTAATGATAAAATGATGATGATTTTATTTTCTTTCTTTTTTTTTTGGTACTGGGGATTGAACTCAGGGGCACTCAACCACTGAGCCACATCTCCAGCCCTATTTTGTATTTTATTTAGAGACAGGGTCTCACTGAGTTGCTTAACACCCCACTGTTGCTGAGGCTGGCTTTGAACTCATGATCCTCCTGTGTCAGCCTTCTAAGCCACTGGGATTACAGGTGTGCACCACCATGTTCAGCTTTTTTTTTTTTAATTGTTTGTTCTTTGACTCCTCTGTTTAATTTTTATTTTATAGTAGAATTAGAAAATGAATTAATAGCATAAGGAATGGTGGTAGACCACAGAGTGTGGGGCAAGGGAAGTTGTGTTAGATGAACGTGAATCAGGAGACATATTTTCTACTTTGTGTTTTCTACCTTGTCGGCCCACACAACAACATCAGAGAATCAAAACTGGGTGTAGTGAAAACTGGATTTCAAACTTAGAAATCACAAGCCAAGGGAATGTTACTACTATCTGTTTTGATTTTTTTTCTTACCAGTTCTTCTCTTTTACATTTTACATTGACAGATTAGTTAGTAATGGAAGTAATGATTCTTTTAAAATATACATTGTTTGAATTAAATATAATTTTAAAATAATAAGATTATAAATATATCTCTAATGGGGTACTTGACTTAAAAAAGAGTTATTTGATTAAAAAAAAGGATATGCCCATTCATTTCTGCCTATCTAGAAAACATCTTTTTTTTTAAGAGAGAGAGAGAGAGAGAGAGAGAGAGAGAGAGAGAGAGAGAGAGGAGAGAGAATTTTTAATATTTATTTTTTAGTTTTCGGTGGACACAACATCTTTGTTGGTATGTGGTGCTGAGGATCGAACCCGGGCCGCATGCATGCCAGGTGAGTGCGCTACCTCTTGAGCCACATCCCCAGCCCCCTAGAAAACATCTTTGAAAGACATTTTATGGTTTAGGAGTGTTGGCCTTTCTGGTGATTGACAACACTTTAATAATTACAACTATTGCATTCTACACACAAAAAGATAAACATAAAAAAGAAAAAAACAAAAGAAAAGAGTTTATACTTCCAACTCTTTGGTATAAATAAAATTATGTGGTCATATGGATACAAGGTAGGTGTGACAGCATCATTTATTTGTGTGTGTGTGTGTGTGTGTGTGTGTGTGTGTGTGTTTGAATTCTCCCAAAGGAAATGTATGTTAAACAGAAGTCTGCTTTCCTGAAAGATGCACCATCTCATTAGGCTGGGAAGTAGAAAGCCTAGGCATTTGTCAGCTGGGCTTGTGGTTAGGGAGCTGCCCACCTGCTCAGAGACTCACCTTTCTTCTTACAGAAGGACCATAG
The DNA here is from genome assembly GCF_964194105.1 of Spermophilus citellus. NCBI lineage: Eukaryota > Metazoa > Chordata > Mammalia > Rodentia > Sciuridae > Spermophilus > Spermophilus citellus. Next base: position 232,989,781 of record NC_138182.1, read on the forward strand.
ATAACCACATTTTGCCTTTGACAAATGTGGCATGGACTGGCTAGTATTCACCAAACCTATTTCCTCTTTACCCTAATACACATCTGGACTACATGTCCCAGGTGTGGCTCTGGGACTGAATGCTTGCCAATAGAATGTGGGCAAAAGGGTGTTCATGGTCAGGATCAGCCTGGTAACACACATTCTCTCTCTTGCTTTCCTCCTCGCCTCCGGGGGTGGGGTGGAAGGAGTAGATGGAAACAAGAGACTCAACTCTTACAGATTGGGGGAGCTGCAGAACGGAAGGAGAAGAATCATTTCTTGAAAGACTATCTGCCTTGTGAAATCAGCCAGAAATAACTTTAAAACAATAAGCCATCAGCCATAATGTTACAACATTCCTTAACATCTCTACATTGTTACATCAGCCAGAAACCAACTTCAATTCTGTAAAGTCATCAAGATGTTGGGATTAAGAAGGTGGGATTAGCTCAACTGACACTACTATCAAAACAATATGTAGAATTTTTTTCAGTACATGGGTGTTGATTCAGCATTGGGTGCCATAAGTGACACAGGTCATTCCTGATGGGGCCACGTTTTCCTTGCCTGTCTTCATTTTCCCTAATTCTAATAACACTTCCTCTTCCACATTACCAGGCAAGTATTTGCTATTCCCTAAACAATATGTATTTTCACTTCTCTTTAGCTTTGTATATTATTTTGCTTTTGCCTGGGGTGCCTTTGCTTGACCTATCCATTTTTAAAAGAAAAAAAATTTTTTCCTCCCTTTAGAAACAATTTAAATGTCATTCTTTATGTGAATTCACTCAAATATTTCTAGGTAGGTAAATCCATTTATCTGCCTAGCCATCTGTTTAGCAAGCATTGCTGAGCACAGCAAGGTGTCAGCCTCCAAGCAGTAGAGATTCAAAGATGAACATTGCTGCTCTCTCTCTACATAGAAAATTCAAGGACTGGTTTGATTGGCATGTCATAGCTGCTCAAAAAATGCCTGTAGAACCAACCTGCCTGCAGCTGGGGTGTTAGGAAGAATGTCCTGATGGAGTTGGTGCCTGATCCAAATTGTGAAGGATCACAATGTATTTGGAAGGTGAGACAGTGGGAACTCCAGGTAGGGGACAGGGTACATGCAAGAGCAGAACACACTGCCCAGTGTTTGTGGAAAACTAAGAAATAGATTGTACCCAGAGAAAAAGTGGCAAGCAGGTTGGGTTGAAAAACAACTAGCAGGCAAGGACAGGTATTATTCTGTTTCCACTTGTCCAGTGAAACCACGTCATTACAACATTCCTTAACGTCTCTGTGGGACACAAGGGCAAGAGCTGGTTCTTAGTATCATTGATACAAATAACAGACAGCTGACAAGGAAGAGGATTACTTAACAGTCTTTCAGGCTTTTTGTAAAAAAAGATAGGTGCAACCAGCATGAAAATGTAACAAAATTTATTCAAAGACTGAAGTGGTAGAAAGGTAAAAGGATTCCTAATATCTGCTTCTCTCCCAAGGCCAGCATGGAAATATTTGGGTCTTTCCTCCCCATCAAACAAAATTACCAAAACTAAAGTTGATAGAAGTATCAAAGCTAGAGCAGAGTTAAGCTGAATGCTAGCATGCCTGACAGAAAACGCATGTGTGTGGTGATAAATTAAAACATACCATACTGAGAAGAGTAAGGGTAGGAATAAAGTCTGCAAATGGCTTTTTTGTTTTGGTACTAGGAATTTAACCTAGGGTTACTTTATCATCAAGCCACATCCCTAGCTTTTTTGATGATTTATTTTGAGACAGGGTCTTGCAAAGTTGCATTAAGTGGGCCTTGCTAAATTGCTGAGTCTGGTTTTGAACTGACCATCCTCCTGCCTCAGCCTCCCAAGTTACTGGAATTAACAGGCATGTGCCACCATGCCCACCTCTGGCTTGTTTTTACTTTTAAAAAATGTAGAAATAAATACACATACTTTAAAGCTATCTATTAGGAAGAAAAAAATTAAAGATTTATCTGTAACACGCACCTTGAAATTAAAATAGAAAACACCACAGATATGTAAGTTTTGTGCCCTCCTCTGTTCATAAAAGTATAGTAATAGGCATTCATTATGAAGTATCAGGGTGAAAGAAAAAGTATGGAAAATATCACTAGTTCATGCAAGCAGTTTATTCTTGAGTATATCTTTCCAGATACTTTTACATACACACACAAACACACACACACACACACACACACATACACACACACATACACACACATCTGCACACATGCATTTTATAATGGAGGCCATGTTACACATGCTGTTTTAAAATCTCAGAGGTATTTTTCATGTTAAAGACTACAAATATAAATATTTATTTAAATAGTTTGCATTCAGTTCACTGTATAAATAGTTTGCATTCAGTTCAGTTTTTTGGTTAATCAACAAATTTTGATTGAGTCTTACTTTATATCAACAACTGTTGCACATAATGAAGATGCGCAGGGAACAAAATAGAGTCCCCATCATCAAGTTATTCACATTTAATGGGAAATGAAGGACCTCATACATAAATAAATAAGATAATTTCAGGCATTGTGAGTGTCATGGAGAATAAAGACAATGTGGTGAAGAGTGTGACTAAGCTTTAATTTCTTGTAACACGATAGCCCAAATATTCTTAAAATTATCTCTTTTGTAAACCAACATATAGTTTAGATAGAATAGAGCTTTGTTTTATTTCATTTTAGTTTTTAATTAAATAGTAAAACTAGCAAGAAAGTAAGGAAAACCTTGAAGGATCAACATTATAAACTAAGAAATGACTCAGGGTAACATTTGACACTGAGTCCCCCGAGGCCATCTCCCAATGTCAAGTTTTAATGGTAGGCCAACTTTGAACAGACAGATGGAGACCATGCCAAGAGGAACACGAGGATGGGAAAGTCACACAAATTCAGGGCTCCTGAAGTGTCACCTGTTCCTTGAAAAGGTGGGCTAGAAAACATTCCACCCACTTCCGAAAGGAAACCATGAGGATTTTTTTTTAATCCTAGTTTTAAATTCAGGAAGAAGGAAGAAAATTAGTTCTTTCTTAAGATATTTGAGAATTCACTACAATAACCCTGCCCTTGCGTGGGTTTGAGGTTTAGATTATTCTACGTAAATGAGCCAGGAAACCCTAAACCAAGAAATTAGCACGGAGTGAGTGGTCCCAGGATGGCAGTGCCTCTGACAGATCCAAAGAAAATCCTCTGTTGAATCAGAGGCAAGGCCCTTCTGAGTTCCTGAAGATTTAACTTGCTCACATACCACAAATATATTGAAATAAACTTAAAAAACAGGTACTGCAAGCGAGATGTGCAATATAAGAGGGTATGTATGGTTATAAATGCTTATAGAAGAAATGTTTTTAAAATTGATAAAGATCTAAGTAAGTAATTTAAGAAGGTAGAGGGAGAAAGAAAAAAGATGAAAGAGAAATAAAAGAAACCATAAAAATAAATGTAAACAAGGATATACTAGAGTAGTTCAAGCATAATAGAAAGAGAGAGAATGTTCTTTAAAGGACTAATTAAATAGAAAAACCTTGGCAAGAATGATCAACAGAAAAGAGAAGGTACAAAATATTAGAAAGTGAGAGGTGTACTAATAGGGTAGATATTAATTTCATAGAATGAATTTGTTTATGCCCATTAACTTGAAAGCTGAAACAAATGGGTAATTTTCTTGGAAAATAAAACATAAATCTGATTGTAAAACTAGAAAGCCTGAAACAAACTGTAACTGTTTTAAAATTGATTAACTATTTAAAAATCTTCCCAGTCAACAAACAGGGAAGAAGGGCTGAAGGGGGTGTGGTGGGAGACTGACTTACCTAGGCCCAGAGCTTCTCTGAGCTGGCAGGTTGCAGTTGAAAGCTGAGTGTCAAGAAGGAGTAAGCTGTACAAAGATCTAGGGGGTAAATTTCCTAATATGCATGTTGTCAAATGCAAAGTTCATAAAGCAGTAAGAAAGACAACAACAAAAGGCAGAAATAAAATAATAAATTTCAGATACTTGTAAATTAATAACAGCAATATTTATTGAGTTCTCCTCTGTGCTGATCACAGAGCTCAGGGTCTTCAAACATTCATACAAGGCAGATTCCACCCCCACTTAATAGAAGAGGACATGGAGGCTTAGTGAGGTTAAACGATGTAACCCACAGACCCAAAGCTAGCCAGGTGTCAAACTCAAACCAGCCTGACATCTAACGTTTGTGTAGTGCATGTGGAGAATGTGCTCAAAAGAAACTACATCTGGAGCAATGGCTTTCCATAAAAATCCTTCAAATTCTCAGGCCTCATTCCAGATCTGCTGAATCAGAAAATCTGGTGATGGGGACTAGTAACAAACCCTTGCGATTTTGGTCTAGAGTGATAAGAGTGCTGTGATATGGGGTAGGGAAGAATAGATGAACTCTAGATAGGGCAGAGGGGTGGGAGGGGAAGGGAGGAGGCAGGGGGTTAGCAATGATGGTGGAATGTGATGGACATCACTATTTAAAGTACATGCATGAAGACATGAATTGTTGTGAACATACTTAATATACAAACAGAGATATGAAAAATTGTGCTCTATATGTGTAATAAGAATTGTAATTCATTCCACTGTCATGTATTTAAAAAATAAAATTAATAAAAAAGTGGCATGAACTTAATAATTAGACAAACCTGGATCTGAATTCCAAATCTGCCACTTCCTCTGGTATGGTATGAGGCAAAAATCTCTTAGCCTCAGGTCGCTGAACCATAAAAATGGAGATAATTATGAGATTTTGTGAGAATTAGATAAAGTAAAGGTAAATTCTTTAAATCAAGGTCTGGCACATAGTAAGTGACCAATAGATGTTCTCAATAAATATTTGCTATTGCTACTCCTTTTTTCCCTTCTCATGCTTGGGATCTGTCTTCCTTTACCCTTTCCTCAGGCACTCTGTATCCTCACTGTGCCCTAGGGAGGAGTGATTCAGTGATACAAAAGATGGGTATATCTGGAGTCCAGAGTAGCAGCTAGGTTAAGTCCAGGTCACGATCACAGTTAATCCCACTGGAGCAATAGAGTTGGAAAAAAAGAGCAGGTAAGGATTCCAGGGCTATTTCTAAGGAAGTCTGGTTGATCCTGTGCGCAGTCAGATGTAGGGAATAGTGAGATGGAGCATCAGAGGATCCTAGACTTCTAGTTTGGTTGATGGGTGGAGTTTCCAGTGGGAAATTGAGTTTAGGAGCAAGGAAAGGTTTGTGGTTATGATAATGTGTTCTTATTTAAACAAGTGGGTTTAAAGTGTGTGTGTGTGTGTGTGTGTGTGTGTGTGTGTGAGAGAGAGAGAGAGAGAGAGAGAGAGAGAGACAGAGAGAGACAGAAGAAAGAAATGATATCATTATAATGTTGGTGTGACAACCTAGTGTTCTGGTATTCTTTGTGATGGGAGTTGCTCTCTCTCCCATGGATACCCTGTGACCCAGAAGGATGATGCTTGCCATCATCAGACCCTGGTGGTAAGAACACATTCCACAGAGGCCTAGCCATCTTGGTCAGCACTAACTACCACATTAACACAAAGAAGTGCCATTCAGGAGACAGAGTGTGGGAAGGGAATGAAGCCATCACTAATGAGCAGGCCAATGAAACTTGACAAGCAGAGGAAGTCAGTGAGGCAGAAATGGCCTGTCTTGAAAGATGCACAAGGTGTGAAGGAGTGCCAAACCACGGGTGCTCTCCACACCAGTCTCACAACTCCCTGGGGTGGTCGTGGGTCTTTTTTTTTTTTTTTTTTTTTTTTTTTTTTTTTTTTTTTTTTTTTAAAGAGAGAGCGAGGAGAGAGAGAGAGAGAGAGAGAGAGAATTTTTAATATTTATTTTTTAGTTCTCGGCAGACACAACATCTTTGTATGTAGTGCTGTATGTGGTGCTGAGGATCGAACCCGGGCCGCACGCATGCCAGTTGAGCGCGCTACCGCTTGAGCCACATCCCCAGCCCCCGTGGGTCTTGATTACAGGTTATGCCATCAATTTAGCTCATCCAATTCTATAATATTAACTACCTATTTATGAAGGGCTGAGTACAGTGCAAAACTGAAGGAGGCAGTTTTTGATACTACTCTTATTATCATCATCATCTTATCACGCAAAATCACTCATAAAATGCCTCTAGATCTCATTAGCTGCTTATAACTGCCTATTTTGCAAAATTATAATCACTGAACCCAATTAAGAAACTTTATCTGCTGTTCCTATCTGCTGTCCAGACAGCACATGCTGTGTCTGGGTCACTGTCTACTACTTTCTCTAGAACTGGCAGCATCTGAGACATCTAAAACTCAAACTAAGAGCAAATCTCAGAATGGATGTGGCCAGGCACCATGCTAAGTCTCAGTGTCCTTTAGAAGATATCTAGATCCAGAGGAATATGGCATCCTTGATGACAGGAGTCTCATACCCTGACTTCCTGCCTTAGAAACAAGGAGGAGAAAACTCACTGACAATCCCAAAGGCCTCAGAGTACAGGTGGATCTGCCCCTGGATACAGACATTAAAGAACTCTGGGTTAATAGGAGCCACCTACTATGGGTTAATAGGAGACACTCTATGTCTCAAAGAGTGTCCAGTGATAAAAATAATCAGTGGATTGGAAGTCTTACAGTTTGTTCCTGGCTCTGCCTCCTTGAGAAAATCAGTTTATCTACCTGGGTGCCAAGTTTTCTTGTCTGTCAAATTGGCCACATTCAAAGCAAGGCAGGATGTTTTAGTCTAGTCTTCTCTGTAATGAGTTACTCCTTTATTGCTTGCAGTAAAGAAGACACAAATTAGTGTTTTACATTTTCAGGGAAGCATTTCCCCACCCAATGCCATGTCTGCTATTAACATTCCCAGTTGCATATCTGTTTCTAAAGGTGCTGGTTGAGCTACATGTCTGTGTTGCTTCTTAGTTTAAGAAAAGGAACATATGGAAGTCCTTGGTCCGCAGAGAGGTTGCTTCTGGTGTAGAAGCTCAACGCCACTCATGTGGCTTTTGTTGTGCTCAGTTGGCTACCACAAACCCCTGATTGAAGACTATGTACTCAGACCTGTAACAACCTGAACAGCCTTATCTTTCTATGAACAGGCTCCTGGTTTCCAGCGTGCCACTTCTCTTGACAAGTTGTATCTGTTCAGCTCTGTGTGTTTGCCTGGATTTCTGACTTAAGGCTTTGATTAAATTAGCCACTTAATGGTTCTGGATTGTGGTGGCTTCTCACACCTGTACCTGTCCCAGTTCTTGGGCAATTGCACCCATTCTCCACACACATAATTTACTTAGGACAAACACCTTAACAGGTGTTTATGACTCATGATCTCCCATTATCCAGATACCAGTGTGCACAGAGCATTATACAAAATGGCACTTGGCTCACCTGAAAGAGGCTGTTTACACGGTTGGAGGCTGAGGAGAAGAGGTGTCATGATAATCACTAAAGTTGTATTCGTTTCTTGCTATTTGCTGTGTTCTAAGAGCTCTACTAGGATTGAGGAATGAAAAGGAGTAGAATTTGTTCTGCCTTTCCAATTAAGGACTTGTGTAAAGGAACTTGCTCCAGTATAGACCTACGCATAAGGTCTAGTGTCTGCTGCCTTTAGTATATGAGGTGACTGGAATTAAACAAAATGAATCGGAACTGCACATTGTAAGCAAGGGATATTATTTCTGTCATTTTTGACTGCCAACAAAATGCCAGGAAAATTACAAAGTAATAGCTACCACTGTGAATGAGAATAAGAAATAAACTTTTTATGCCTAAGGAAAAGCTTTCCATTCTCCTTACTTTTATAGGGCAGTTCTGGAGCCTTCTGTGAGTCTTGGCAGCAGAAGTCACATAAATAATCATTTGCACCCACTAGGAATCCAATTGTGCTCTTTTCCTGGGGTCTGCATCTTCTACCTTGACAGGAACAGAGAAAGAGTTTTAATCAGATTTATTTTATATACAGCAATTGCCTCTTTTGTCAGCAGGAAAGAAATCCAGTCAAATGGGTTAGTCTTATAAAAGGCAGCATAAGCATTTTTAAAATTAAATCACACCTTATAAGATTTAGCCTTTCTTCTCTTGCTCCCACTTTTCCCCCAAATTTGCCACATAAACTTAGCAACGACCTGTTTTCCCATTGCTTTTAGAATTGACAGGGCCCCACAGACAAGGAGAAAGGCTGTTGTTCAATTAAACTCTAAAGGTACATTCAACCTCCCTTGAAAACCTTAAAGAAGAAAAGGCCTCAAGTGGAAACACAGTATTTAATATGTCTCCTTGGCATCTCCTACTTTGCTTCAGGGTTGAAATCTGTAAGGTCTAGACAGGGTGTTGATGGGACATCCCAGAGCTTACAGAATGTCTGGAGCCAGGAAGGGTCCATAGACTGTGGAAAAAGAATTGGTTTGCACAGTTATAGAAGCTGAGAACTTCTGAGATCTGAGATCAGTTACTTGAAAGAGCCAAGATATAGGTCCAGGGTGAGTCTAGTGATCTGAGGACTAGGAGACTTAATGTGTAGATTCAAGTCCAAATCTGAGTCTGAAGGCAATAGAAGATCAAGCTGAAATATAGAGAGAGAGGGAGGGAAGAAAGGAGGAAGGGAGAACATACTTGCTTCCTGACTCAGCTTTTTTATCCTATTTAGCCTTAAAGGGGATGAATTAGATGAGTCCTCAATCACAATAGGGAAGGCAATCTGCTTTACACAGTCTGATCTCTCACATTAATCTCTTACATAACACCTTCAAAGATATACCCCAAATAATGTTTAATTAAATATCTGGGCACCTTATAGTCCAGTCAAGTTGATGAGTAAAATTAATCATCACATGGAGACAGTAAGGAAATGTAACATAAGAAATGCTTACAAATTCATTGATTCAGTTCAGTTGAGAACTAGATGAGTACACTGATGAGAAAACATTCTCTCAAAGCAGAGTGTCTCCCTCGTACAAATGTTTTCCTCTGAACAGCCTATCACTGATCTGGCTGTCAGCTAAGGAAGGAGTTTGCTTTTTTAGGTTTCCAAACAATGGTAAGATTAGACTCTAAGTTTCTCTAGGAGTAGTAAATCATCCTGTATTTTACTTTTGGCATTATGACACTCTGTAGAAAAGCCCGAGTCTCTTTATTTCTATCTCTGAACTATCTTTTTTACATCATGTCTAGTGTTAAGTGTGGTGTTCTGTTTGGGAAAAGGAGCAGGAAAAGGAGGCACCAAAAATCAGATGTAAATAGATTTGAATAGTGTTCATGATGAGCATCTCAGATTGTTTCTAGGTAAATTATGGTAGTTCCTTTCATTGATGACAAATGTCTGAATTCCATGGGGGAAAAGAATTTTACACCAGGAAATTTGGTTTCAAGTGCTGGTTCTGCCAATTTTTTTTTAACAGTGAGAATTTGAGCACATCCCTTACCTCTTGAGGTAAATTTTATTCACCTATTAGATAAGGATAATAATGTCTGCATATCTTCCTTTTTCATCTGGTATTTGAGAAAGTAATAAAATATAATAAAAAAAAAAGGTTTGCAAATAAAGTAAATCTATACATTCAGCAAATATTTCTTGACATGAAGATGAATTAAGCAGACTTCATCTCTCAAAATTAAATCATCTAATAATCATCTATGTGTGTTAGTTTGTGAGGGGAAGGAGGCCTATTGAATCTAGAGTCCAAGAGTAAATGATTAAATGATTCTCAGAGAAGCAATATTAAAAAACAAGATCCCATGTTTCTATATTAAATTCATCTGAGATTTGTGGTCCACGAATTGAGTGGGAGTTGGGTGGGGTATTGGGAAGCTTCTGTAAGAAGTAAAGTGGTGTCCATTCTGGTTGTCCTACGATAATTCAGCTCCTGTGCTTCTGGTCAATGTTCTAAATATTGACCTCTCTTTTCCATTATCACATTCTGAAAGCCCAATAAAGAAAAAAAAAAACCTGAAAATTAATTTAGAAAATCAGTTATTTTCAAAGAGGAATTAGATAGCCCAGTAGATTTTAGGACATTAAATTCATCTTTGAGCTGAGAATATATTCAATATATTCATACTTGAACTGAGAATCTAATGATTTTCAATCTAATGCTTAGTCCTTTCTGTTAACATGCTAACCTTCTTTCATCCGAGCAAACATAACAAGAGGATACTTTGGACACAATGGCCTATAGTGTCCTGTACCACCTTGGAGCAAGGCCTTTAATTTCCTATAGTGCCCATACTTGCTTCTAGTTTGGATTCACTTTTTAAAGATTTTTCTCCCTTCACTGGGGCAACATCATTGAACCTGAAACATCTGATGGGGCGTCCTGGTGTGTGAACAGGCTTCAAATTCAGAATGATCTTCGGGCTTAGTGCACATGAATGAAGGTGTATTTTCGGGAGATGAGGTACTGCCTTCCTGTACTCAGCAGAAGTTGGTGAGCCCTCTTTCCAGCACAGTCAAGGCCCCTGTGACTATTCTCACACCCGGCTGTCTTTTGTTTTAGCTCTTTGTTTTCCAAGGACTTTGTGTGTAGGTTTCCTTTTCTGGATAGCCTCTCCCTTGCAGATTGCTCATTTGCCAAGTCTCACCTTCTCAAAGGGGCATCTTCCTAGTTCATTTCTGTTATGTTGTCACGTTTACTTCCCCATCACACTTTTGCATGTAAACAGTCCACATTTAACTTGTTTATTTACTTGTCTTCTTATTTTTCTTCTTCTTCTTCTTCTTCTTCTTCTTCTTCTTCTTCTTCTTCTTCTTCTTCTTCTTCTTCTTCTTCAACACAATAACTTTATTTTATTTGTTTATTTTTATGTGGTGCTGAGGATCGGACCCAGGCCTTGCGAGGCATGTGCTCTACCTCTGAGCCATAACCCCAGCCCCTATTTACTTGTCTTCTTATTTCATGCAAGGATCACTAGAGCTTTGGCCTAGCCCATTGCAATTACATCCCAGAACATAGCATGTATTATAATACTGTAAATAACATAATAAAATTAACATGGATTGAGTACTTACTATGTGCCAAGTATTGTGTACTTTCCCACGTACTTACTCATCTAATCATAATTACAAGCCTAGGCACTCAGAACTTTTATATTCTCCTTTCATATAATAAGAAAAACTGGGTCAAATTAGTGTAGTGATTTGTCCAAGGACACTGAGCTAGTAAGAGCTGGTGTTATTAGCAGACCTGGGCAATGTGACTTCCTGCTCTGAACTACTATAACTTACGGCCTCCTAGACTACTATATATTGACAGTTGTTTACTACATTCCATAGTCAAGGCAAAAAGACAACACTGTGTGTTCCCATCCACACATGAGAACATAGCTTGTTTGGCACACAGGGGAGGATGTCTATAGAACACTGATTTTAGTGGAAAACACACATGGGCAGCAAAACACCCAAGGGGAATTGGCTTGCCAGACATTAAAACTTACTGTAAACATAATATTAGCAATCAAAGATGTATATAGTGGAGCTTAATAGAGAACATAAAATAGATCCAAGTGCAGATGGGAACTTAATGTCTGGCAAAGATGATATTTTAATTCATGCCAAAATAAAGTCTATTTAATTAATAGTGCTGAAATATCCAGAACAAAACAGAATAACTATAATCTATCACATACAAAAATCAGATGCATTATAAACTTTCAAATTTAAAATACTAAACTTTCAAATTTAAAAAAAAAGTATTAGTAGAAAATTTGAGAGATTATGCTGGTTGAATCATATGTTAAAGACAACAGAATACAACAGACACTAGTATGGAAGTATGTATAAACGTGGATGTATAACCAATGTGATCCTGCAATCTGTACATGTGGTAAAAATAAGAATTCATAACCCACTTGAATCAAATGTATGAAATATGATATGTCAAGATCATTGTAATGTTTTGAGCAACCAATAAAAAAGACAACATTTGAAGACGATAAAAATGCAGAATTCATTAACATAAAATACTTACCTGAATACAGAAAAAAATTTTAACTATGTTATAGAAAAATTAATTAAACTATATTGGAAATGTATTTGTAACTATTTTAGTCAGCCTTTGCACCACTATGATCCAAGGACCTGACAAAAACAACAAAGAGAAAGAAACATTTATTTGGGGCTCACAGTTCATAGATCTCAGTCTATAGATGGCCAACTCCATAGCTCTGAGCCTGAGGTGAGGCAGAATATCATGGCATAAGAGCATGGCAGAAGAAAGTGGCTCAGGAAAGTGCACCAGGAAATAGAACTTGGCTCACAGGACAAAATATGTACTCCAAGGGCACCCCGTACTCCAGTGACCTACCTCCTCCAGCCACACTTTACTTTTCTACAGTTACCATTACCCAGTTAATCCCTATCAGAGGATTAATCTACTGATTAGGTCACATCTGTCATAAACTAATAATTTCACCTCTTAATGATCTCAGATTGTCTCACATTTGAGCTCTTGGGGAACACCTCATATCTAAACCATGACAATGATACAAGTATCTTCAGATCTCTAATATACAAAAGTAGTTGAGAAATAATATCCCTATTTTTCCTAATGCATAAAGAAGGACTTCCTAATTGATAATAAAAGGAAGACAAAGACTCATTAGATATAAAGGCTAGTAGAGTTTCTAAACAGGTAAGTTTAAATCCTGGTTCTCGTTTCTTAGGTGCTGCAAACTTAGGCAATTTATTGAACCTCTTTTTCATGATTAGCATGTAAATTAAATAGGTTAATATACATAAACAAGTTAGAACATTCCATGGGTTGTCATTGTTAGTATAGACAAGTTATTGTGACACTAATTTTCAAACTCTGTCTTGTTGGATTTCAATAAATCACACAAAAGTCCTTGGTGTTAGATTCTGTAATCTCTTTCCTACTCCCCCTTTCACAGATGAGGAAGATGGAATGTGTTGTGGGCTACGTACCCAGCCACATGTCAAGCCCTTGGTAAGAGATGGAAGTGTGGTGAGTCCTATCAGTATGACACATAGTCTAAGCTTTCAGCTCTATATAATTCTGCCTCTCCTGATCTGCTTCCAGAGATAGTTGTGCTAGCAAAGATCAAGGTCATGATATGGTCTAGGTGCCCTTTTTCTTTTCAAAAGTTACCTCAAGTTGTATTTATTTGCCTATGAAGAAAACTCATCCACTATCTTTCCCTCTACAATTTTTCCCCTACGTAGTATGACATCTTGCTTTGAGGGAGAATATTCTGGATCATCAGAGAAGTCAACAGATTGTTTTCCAGCACTGTCCTTTAAGATCTGTGTGACTATGTTTCTAGAACATGTGGTCTCTGGTAGAGGAGGATGATTATACCTCTCTTGCCCATCCTCCAACCCATAGACCACTGGTAGAGATTTTTTTCCCTCTCTGTGAGTAAGCCTTCTTATTTTCTTCTATGGGTGGTATCTATTCTGACTTTAAAAATACCCTTTTCTCATTCTCTGTTTGCTTGCTGTGGAGCTGTTGTTTCTTCAAGGGCTGCCTGAGGGGCTGACATGGCCTGTCCCTGTACTTCATTCTTCCTCACTCCTCATGAGACCAGGCAGCCTCCTGCCCAGTCTTTGGAGGGGTGTAGAGAGAATTTTCTTTCCCCCAGTGATACATTATTTTCATCTACCAGTAAGCATCACATCCACTGCTGTCTCAGGGGGACATGTTGCTGCTCTTGCCTGGAGCTGCCCTGGTTCTTCTGTCTGGGCTCATGTACAGCTCTAATTCAATTTACAATGCAGTTACATAACTGTTCCCAGTCTCTAGTTGACCTTGATGTCAAGCAGCGGTCAAGTTGTACCAGCCCAGAGAAAGAAGGAGGAGTCTCTTTTCGACCCTTGAGAATATTTTAGCTGGGGTTGTAGGATGGAATGTGGCACAAAAAGGCCAAACCAGACCAGTAAATTCTTTGGAAAGGTTGAAAAGCAAGAATCTTTTGATTTTTGCAAGATGAATGCTGTTGACTTTCAGGGCAATTCTGTGTCACTTGGGATTATGCTAGGTGTTCTCTGATTAAAAACGAGGGAAACTGTCCTCTTTGACTCTCTGTAAGCAGATGAGCTTTTTGGCTTCAACAGGAAGTGCTCCTAGGAGTGTCTTCAGTTTGGAAACCTCTCAAGGACAGACTTCCAGCACATTCTTTTCCAAAGAGTGCTGGTTCTACTCAGTTCTAAATAGTGGCAAGAATAGCTAAGTTTTGATAATTTTACTTCTGGTCTTAATAAAGCCAGGAAGCCAGAGGTTTCAACATGAAAGCAAAAATGCCAACTTAAAGGTTGAGCAAATTAGTCAAAATTTCAGAAATGCAGTAAGTATAAAAGTCCACAGAAAACAAACTCTGTTTACTTTGTTTTCTGTTGTCTCTTCACATCATAAATAGTTTCCAGCATAGACTAGTACTCAGGAATATTTGTTGAATGAGTATAACATGAAGTATAATTTAATCTATGGATTTTGGCAATAGATATTCATCTAATTAATTTGGCAAAGACTATGATCCTGGAAGTTTCCAGAATTCTCTTTTAATCTTATATGTGTTCTGTGCAAATATAATGCTCAATAAATAATGTACAAATGTATATGCATGCCTATATGTACCATGATGTATGATCCTGTTTTAACAATAATCTTTACTTGACAAAATTTGACCAATTTTATGGGTTATAAACATTTATAAATCATTCATGTTCTCTACCTTTAGCTTTTTGACAACACAAACTTTTCCATTCCCAACTATCTCAACTGTATGCTCAGCATCACATTTTAGTATTTTATCAAAAGCAATCTGGAACTTCGACACATGCTATTTAGTGCTCTTAAAAACATTTCCACATAAAATCATTTGCAAAATCTTACCCCCCAGAAAGTGAACATATGGCAAAACATAAAATGTTAGTTTTTCTATGGTAAATGGCTGGAGCTAGGCACTTAATAGCCATTGAGTTCAATAGTTAATTTATTAAATTGTAAGTAGGAATTAGTAATTTCCTGTGTACCCTGCATTATCATACATATAATAGCTTTCATACTTTTTTAAAAATAAAGGTGAAACTTTTATTTATTTATAAGAATTGGTTTTGTTCAAAAAGCTTTAACATTGCCAAGTACATGCTACTTGGAGGGGAGAAGGGTAGATGGAGAAAGATTTAAATCTCTTTGTAATTCCATAGTAGGGACCTGAAGAAATTCTAAGAAAGGTCAGGCCTTTGAAACAAATGGTGATAGTCTTCTGACAGATTTAATTTTCCCAATTAAAAATTTCAAAGCCATCAACTGTTCAAGCCTTGCTTTGCAGAACCATCTAACTTTGCCTTGCATCTCATAACTTTTCCTGTGTTTATAATTACAAAGTCTATTTCATGACAGCTTGTTTGTTTGTTTATACAAATGTCAAGTCTCTCAGCACATTTCAGAGCAGAGCAGCTTGATTCTCCTGCCTGTTTCAATGCATAGAAATAAAGTTGTTGCTTTAGGTTGAGCTGGGACCAGATCCACACAGTCAGACAGTTCTTCATCGCTTCATTTTCTAGATAAAATATATTTTAAAATATATTTTCTTTGCAGTAGAGAAAAAGTTTTAAAACTTTGCTTTCACTTCACAGTGAGAATACATGTGAAGAAAGCAGATGGAAAATAACGCATTTCCTCAACACTGTATTGGCGGAAGAAATACTTGTTTTTTTCTTTCTTTCTTCCTTTTTTTTTTTTAAACTACATATTCCAGAGAATCAATTTCTTCTCACACCACCACATGAATCCTAGTCTTTTTAAATTCTGAAGACTTTTAAGGGGTCTTTATTAAAAAAAACTAATCTAAATAAATAAACAAGTAACAACTAAAAATGAAAACTAAGGGAACACCCAATGAGATAATGAGTTACCTCATGTACGTAGATAACTTAGAGTAAATAATCATGAACAGAAGTAATTTAGGTTTTAAATAATTATTAATTTAATTATTAAAATAATCTTAGGCCTACATGTCCAAAATTAAAGAAGCAGAAATTTAGATCTAAATGGAAATCAGGAACCATCTGAACAAAAGTCTGTCTTCTGTTATTTTCTATAAGACCCGCATTGTTTACAAATTCCTGCCTTTGTGAGAATCAATCCTTCATTTGCTAATGGTAAATAACTCTTTTTTTCTTATTTTCAAATCTCTCAAATTGGGTTCCAGGTAACATAAACACTTTCTATCAGCTCTTTCAGGTTTGTTTGATTTTAAAAACATACTTTCACCATAGATGTTCATCTATATTCGAAACATAAAGCACTTTTAAGAAATCTGCATACCTTCAATAATGATTCCTTGATTAGACATTCATTCCTAAAAAGAAAAGAAAGAAAGAAAAAGAAGAGGTTCTTGATGAGACTTGAGGGGTTCTTGGGACTAAGTGATTCCTGGACAAAAAGTCTTAAACAACACCTCCTTATTTTCAAGCAAGCTGGGAAACGTGAATGGGGTTGGGCTGAAGAAAGTGGCATGAAGAGTAAGCAAGCCCACTCCAAATCCATCATGCCACCTAGACTTTCTGCTCATCATCTGTCTCCCACCTTGGAGGTTTGATAACTTCAACAACACTAGTTTCACCTTGGGTAAATAAAAATGTGACCTCAAATAACACCCCAAGATTCATAGAAATAAAATAAAATGGATTACTAATGACCTTAAATGAAAATTCATGAAATTCTCACAACACAATTTTAGTTCATTTCAATTCAAAGAGATTCTACCATGTATTGTGCGTGAGTTTGAGGAGGGGTCAGGATAGTGTCAAAACTCAAACCAAAATATATTGAGTTAAAACTTTAAGTAGGATGAACATTTTTGGTCTAGTATATACCTACTAATTCTGTTTTATAAACCTGCATCTAGTATTATAGTTACAATGGAATATCTGTTCATGGAGGCTGGGGCAGTCGGCCAACTCCTAGTCTCACCTAAAGTCTAGTCTCACCTGAAGTCCCCAAAATGCCCAAGCAGGTTAACTACTGGCTAATCAGTAAATAAAGACCAAACTCATATACAATATAAATTGGGACTACTTACATAGATGTCTAGTGATTAGCTAGTTATTTTCATATCACTTAATATATTCCTATCACTTGGCTTTAGCCTGTATGCCATGTTAAAATATATATGGCAATTGATGATTAGCAAATATTTATGTTTACATATTTGATACATATTATCTCATCTATTTAACACCTGTTTTAGAGGAAAGTTTAGATTTATCAGTTAATCATTCTAAAATATCTTTTAGCCAAAATGATATAAAGCACCACAGTTTTTAGGGTGACAGTTTGAACACCTGCAGAAATACCTCGTCTAATAACAAGAATTCAGTGGCATTGACTCATAACATTAAAAGAATCCCAGGGATGAAGGGAAAAGAGGAAGAATCATCAGTGGGGATGGTTCTGGTTGGGTGCGTGCAACCACTATGGCATGCAGAGTGTCTTCTGTGTAGTGTGGCAGGTGCAGTATAGATGCATGTGGTATGCTGTGTGTCACACTTGCATACACTCTGCCTTACTTAAAAGTCCTGCCGAGAAGCAGTGGGAAGTTCAGATAAAGACGTAAGGGGCAGAGGAAGTATGGGGCAGAATGAAGAATCCATGCTTGCACAATGCTAGGACAATTCTCTACTTGTAGAGTTGTATTTTTTACATCCCACAATTACTTCACAGGTTCATGAGTGATTTTTCCCAGTCAAGATCTATGTTTGCAGGTATCTGCACATCATTAAGTGTCTCACAGTTAACGAAAATGAAAAACCTCACAAAGCTCTTACGGGTGCCTTACCCCTGAAATAGAAGAAATGCAGTGTGTTTTATGATAAAGGAAGAGTGTCTGCAACCTGCACTTACACACAATGGTTCATTGCCCTTATGTTTTTAAATGGAAGAAAACAAACTAGAAAGAAATTGTTTGAAAGTAGTAAAGTTATTTACAAAACAAAACAAAAACAAATGAAAATCTACCTAAGATGCACCTAATTAATCATGGTATCCCAGGAAGCATGTCTAGCACTTGGTTTTCTAAGTAACAGGAAATAGAATCCTGGAGAAAAGAGGGCATGTCAGGTATTTTCTTCTCCGTCTCTTTGTCTGTCTCTTTAACAAAGGCAGCAATGCATTCAAAGTCTCTAATTGAATTCATAAAACCAGGCAATATGTTTGCATGTTTGTCACTGAAAAGCTAAGTATCAGTAAAGATTGTTTGAAACACAGATATTTAAGTTAAAAAATAAAATACAACTTAGGGGCTGGGGTTGTGGTAGAGCACCCAGTGGTAGAGTGCTTCCCTAGCACACATGAGGCACTAGGTTTGATCCTCGGCACCACGTAAAAATAAAATAAAGGTTTTTAAAAAAATACAATTTAAAGAGGATCATGGTTCATGGTGAAACATCAAGCTTTTCATTAACCTATCTATTTAGTACAAAAAAATTTATGATAATCGCTGGATTGCCCTGTAATGCTGAACTTCTGCTAGGTAAAGATGTCATGTCAAAAATGTGCCCAGGGGCTGGGGCTGTAGCTCAGTGGCAGAGCACTTGCCTAGCATGTGTGAGGCGCTGTGTTCGATCCTCAGTACCACATTAAAAAAATAATAATAATAATTAATTAAATAAAAGCATGCTGTCCATCTACAGCTATTAAAAAAACAAAAACAAAACAACAACAACAAAAAACATGCCCAGGTCATTGACTGCTGGTAAAATGAACCCAGGGAGATAGAGAGTTAAATATAAAAGACATCTTTTAATTTACCCTCCTTCTTGTGACTCTCCTGTCACCATTGTAAGTTTTCTTGAATTAAACTGGTAACTAAATCTGGACAGAGTGAAAGACCCCATCTACTCATGAGAGCTAAACAGGGCCTAAGCTCAAATCCACACACTGCCTCTTGGCATCCTTTTCTTCAACCGTGAGTGGTGATGAGGATGCCTTCAGAGAAGATTGATCTCCTAACCACACATGACAATGAATGCCATATGTGTAGTAAAGTGCTTGGAACGGGTTAATCCTGCCTCACAAACATGATTCCTCTTGCCTTTCACTATCCACCGCTAGCTGGACTCTCTTTTGAAGGATCCTAAGACATTCCCTCTAACTCCTCACTTCCCTACTTGCCCTTCTTCTCACCCTGCTGCTGAACCCCACCATAGTTGCCCAGATTATTTTTGCCCCCCCCCTTTTTTTAATTGATTGTGGGAAGAGAAGGATACAGCAGCACAGGTGGAATGGGGGACGAAGCTGGTAGTCCCTGGTGTTTTTCCTGCCTGCCTTATGAATGGGAGTATACATGGCTTTGAGCTCTGTCCTTTTCTGTGACCGTGTAAATCATACACCTGTATTGGGGTCTTTGATGGTTAATTTGGGGTAGGAACTTGGTTGGATTAAGAATGACTTGAAAATCTTTCAGAGTGTTGTTTTGAGGTGTGCCTGTGAAGGTACTTCCGGAGAGATTAGCTTGTGAGCCTGAGTGGACTGGGTAGAGGGGAGCTGCTCTCAATATGGGCAGGACCATCCAATGGACAGGTGACCAACAGAACAAAAACCAAGGAAGGATGAATGTGTCTATCTATCTCCTAGAGCTGGGATGCACTATTTTTCTCTTGTGTCTGGGTCCCAGAACTCCAGGCTTCCTGACCCTTAGTCTCTAGGACATAAAAACTCCACTCTGTGTATTTTTCAGATATTTTGTGGGACTTCTCCAATATCTATAATTGCATAATCTAATTCCCCTAATAAACAGCCTGTATTTTATTGGTTCTGTTTCTTCAGAGAATGCTGATGAATACAGGGTCCAAGGTGTGCCTTTCTGAGGCAGATTTTATTTGTTCAGGTAGAGCCCACTTATGGTTAGGCATAGTGGGTGTAGTGCTTAGGATTTAAGATAATTTTAGGAATCCACAAAAATTCTCTAAGTACTTTTACATTAGAAGGTGAAAATAAACTTTAGGTAAAAACATAATGTTTTAATATATATTGCAAATATTTTAATCTTTATACCAACACTGTCATGAAATTTACTTATTTAAACAAAGGGACTTACAGAAGCAAGAATACCTAGGGCTCATGAGCTGATCATGAACTACATTTCCCTGTTGTTTTTTTTTATTACAGTTTTTTTTAAAGTTTTTTGGTTCTACTTTGTTTCCATTAGAAATGAAGACTTATTTGGATTTTAAAATCTTTACAATCAATCAAGAATTCTGCAAATATGAGGCCTTGGCTTCCAAAAGGAAGTTCACCTATAACAAAATCCTATTTCTCATTATGCTCTTTGGCTCTAAAAGATAGGGGTTTATTGGAGGTGCGTCAATTCTATGGAATTTCACCACAATTTATTAAGTTTAAGTCCATATGCCTGCCTCCAAGGATCGCAAGACACAGACACAACCATCCAGGAGGGTATTTTGTGACCATTATGATATAAATGTGTCACTCCAAAATTCATATGCTAATGTAATTCTGAATGTGACCTTATTTGGAATTAGGTTATTATGGATATGATTAGTTAAAATGAAGTCATTATGATAGGGTAGTAATTAACCCAATGTAATTTGTATTCTTATACATATGGGAAATTTGGACACAAAGACAAGCACAAATGTAAAATGTCATGTAAGAAGGAAAGCAGAGATGAAGGTGAGACTTCTATGTCAACAAAGGCCAAAGATTGCAGTAGTCACCAGGGTTTAGGCAACAAGCATTCAACAGATTCTCCCTCACAACATTCAGTAGGAACCAACGCTGCTCCAGAACTGTAAGATGATACATTCCTGTTATTTGTGCCAATCAGTTTGGGGTACACTGTCAGGACAGTTCTAGGAAACTAGTTTAGGAATAAATCAAGTCCTCGAATAAAACAATAAAAACACATGATTATTACCAAGCGAACTTGAACTTTTATTATTAAAGAGGCATTTATTTTATAGAAATAAATATGCAAAAGGACACAAGGAGGCTAAAGCCTGGTTAATATTTTCATTCTGAAAAATTAAAGTTTTTTTAAAGCTACCAGAGCAAGCTGCACTTTGGTTCTGCTCGTCATTTTTGGAAGAAAGGGAAATTGGACTTTTCCATTAACACCTCCTGTCATCTCCCTCTCCAGCCTGGGCGGTGACCATGCTTCTGTCAGCCCTCTTCATACCACTCAGCTGTGGTCAGGGTTGGCCTTCACTAGATGCTGGATTTGGTGTGGCCCTTTCAACAGACTCATTTACTGGCAGATGTCCTGTGGCCACAGAGACAATGTTTTTTTTGACCAGGTTGTGGCAATTTGTAATAAAAGGATAAACATAAATGGAACTCTCTGTACTTTTTATTATAGAAATAGTCAATATTTAGTATTCAAATGATACATTGCAATCTTCTCTGAATTACTCTGTGGGAAGCATTTTTAAATATGATATCTAGGTCCCCCGAAAGACAGAACGTAATGGCTTCGGATCAACTCTGAAGCTGAAAGGAGACTTTGTAAAGCCTTGCAAAGCTTCCCAAGTAGTGTGGTACATTTCTCCATCCCAACATGTTAATAATGCTAGAAGTAATTCTAACTGCATGAAAAGTATCTGATCAAATGTTGTGCTGTCTGAACATAGGATTTTCAAAAGCATCATATGTGGATGTCCATCCCTTGTGGATATCCATAATGAAGTAAGCAGGAAAAAGTACAGTAATTAAATAAAGGGAAGAGTCAACTTAGGGATTGAAACAAGCAGAAACTCAGATCCAGAAACAACAGCCTGAAATGTTTTGAGGTTAATTTTATTTATTTATTTATATGTGTGTGTGTATCCCCAAAACATTGTGTGTGTGTGTATATATATATATATATATATATATATATATATATATATATATATATGCCATATATACATATATATACACACACACATAACACACACACATATATATATATATATGTATATATGATTATATAATTTTGAAGCAAGAATAAAGTTTAAGATTAGAAAACTTGTATTGTTCACATAAAGACCAACCTAAGATGAGGTATTCAGAATCCATTCAATCACTCACGCACTCTCCAAATACATATAGGTGTGGTGAGCAAAATGTACCTGGGCTTTGTGTGCAAGTGATTCCCACAGGACACAGATACATAAGCCATTACAGCACAGAGTGGAAAGTAGAGGCTGTTATGGGAACTCATATTATCTTAGTTATGAAAATGCACCTAGATTTCTCCTGGGCCTTTGGAAATCATCTCTGTCCTTCAACATTACCACTTGTATCATTTTGGAGTCAATGGGATACAAGGATCTTGAAAAGGATATTTTTAGACACCTGATGTATGATAAAGTGTTTTCGATACTAAATGCACTGAACATAATCTGATCTTTCTTCAGTGATTCAAAAGGCCAAGGTTAGGTGAATACCACATAGTCATGGGTTCAATGTTTTTACTACCTGTTTCTCTATGGCACTCAGGGAGTCAATGAAAAGTAAACTGACATTGTTTGGTTTCCAGGAAAATTTAGAGCTTAGTATGTATTTTCCCCTGATTCTTATAGAGAATGCATGACTCATCCCCTTTAGCCCATCCATGTGTAACTTCTAAGAATTTCCTCATAAAGTGTGGAAGAATCCTAAATGTTTTCCTCTTACACTGAAACCACCCTCAACTAAGAAACTGGCATTTTGCAACTGGGCTATGATGATAACTTCAAAACCTATCTACTCATTTTTCTTGTGGCCATCCTTCTACCACCATGCACTTTTGAGTAAGCCTTGGAAAACATGAATCAGGTCATATCAGACCCTGCTTATAAGCTGCACACAATTTCTCAAATTGTAGAACATCCTTTCTGGGGTGTGCAAAGCCCTCCATAAACCAGCACAGTCTTCTTCTCCAATCTCCTGCCATAGAAGAGTCTTCATTTTCACACTCTCTGTTTCTGTAACACACACATTCCTACTATAGTGCTTTTTGGATAGTTCTTCCAATTCCAAGAATATATTTATTTAGTTCTCAAATGGATTCTCTTCTTATTAGCTTGGGTATTACCTCTTAAAAGAGATTTATTTGATCACCTATTCCAGATATTCACCCAGTTACTCTCATTACCACCTTCTGATTCTCAGCATGGCACTCTGCATTACCTAGTATCTTAATTAAAAAAAATATATATATATGTATGTGTGTGTGTGTATATATATATATATATATATATATATATATATATATATATATATTCTTCCTCTTTTCACAAAAGCACTACTTCCAAGGTAATAGGGATCTTGTCTATCTTGATCCTGGGTAGATTGCCAACACTGCACATATCCCAGGCATTCAATAGATATTTTTTTTTCAGTGACTAAATGCATTTCTGTTTCACTGTTTGCTAAGTGTATAGAGTCAGTTCTTTTCAAGCTTCAAGATAAATAAATTGTACTTAAGTTACTTTGTTTATTGAGCACATGAAGAAAGAATAAGACACAGTGTGGGCTGGGGTTGTAGCTCAGCGGTAGACCCCTTGGCGCACAGGTGAGGCACGGTTTGATCCTCAGCACCACATAAAAAATAAATAAATAAAGAAAGAATAAAGGTTAAATTAAAAAAAAAAAAAGGACACAGTGTTCAGAGTGTTCAGAGTTGCTCAGCCAGGCCACAGGGACTGCAGAGTTGTTCATAGGATGACACAGTCCCGGTAGCCCTATCAAATGGGCTCTCCCTCAGCAGAGGGCATCTGCCTCTTCCTCTTCCAGCATTCGGGACTTGTCCACCCTCTTGGTTTCTAGAGATCAGCCACTCCTGTCCCCTCCCTCCTTGAGAGCCCTGTATCCTGCTCCTGGAATGAGGGCTGACTGGGGTGGTTCTTATGCAAGGGTGAGTCAGGACTTTTCACACCAGCTGCCACCTCACCAGGGTGGAGGTTGCTGTGCAGTCTCAAGCAAATGCTGAGGCCAGGAGGGCAGGAGGGCAGGGATCTGGTTGGCAGAACAATCCTCCAAGGAGGGATTGGAAGGGAACACAGCCAACCTGAGTCTTCTTAAAAGAGAAGAACATTCTTTTCAAGCAAAGCCAGTGTTCTGAAAAATATATTGAAAGTTCCAAATTATATAAACATCAAAATGAGCAAAGAGACCAGAGGTTGACCAAGCATCAAAACTATGGGACAAATATATTCAGAGGGTTAATATAATTTTTGATCAGTTTCCAAAAATGTATCATCAAATTGTAAATGTTTTGCCAATAGTTTTTAACTAAAATAAGTTGTTTGGGGGCTGTGGCTGTAGCTTAGTGGCAGAGCGCTTGCCTGTCATGGGTGGGGCACTGGGTTCGATCCTCAGCACCACATATAAGAATAAGCAAATAAAATAAAGTCATGCTGTCCATCTACAACTACAAAATAATTTTTTAAAAATAAGTTGTTTGTAAAATACTTAATTGTGGCTGAGTTTTAAGCTTTTCAAGTGGTTCTTACAAATCTATATGTAGACCTGAGGTCAACAAAGTCATGGTTGGTTGAAAACTTGAAGACAGTAGAAACTTGAAGAAAGTAGAAATTATAATTGTTTATTGATTTTGATGATAATGCTAAATTTTCAATGTTTTTAATTTGGGAGAATGGTAAATTTGTTTTAAGTGCAATTTTTATCAATTCATTCATTTTTTCTCTCTCTCTCTCTCTTCTTAAAACTAGAGAAAAAATCCAGAAACTTATTCTCAAATTAGGCAAATATTGAACATACTAGCTTTTCCCTGAATTGAGAAGAAATCAGAATATTCAGTATCTCTTACTCTGAGAAAGCTAAGTCTACCTATATCTAAAAAACTTAGTGGCTGTGTTTTACCTACTATGTTTATGTAATTTGTAACAGGAAGGTCTTAGAAATAGGAAATCCTTAAATGCACTATAAGGATTAAAGCATTTGCAATATAAGAATATATTAGTACCAAAATGAGTGTTTCCCTGAGGGAGAACTAATTAGACATGGACTCTTATTCTGTCATTGGGCCCTCCTGGGCATGACACACGAATTATATAATTCTACAATTAATATAACAAATGCCATGCAGTTCTTTTCTACTTCAGTTGTTATGACAGTGTAGAGATTGAATAAAAATAAATGAGATATCGGACTTACACTGCTACAGGACCCTCATCTTTTCTCTTTTACTTTAATATTTATTTGTTCAATCTTTGGTGGTTATTCAAGGCATTAATAAGTATGCAATGCATTAACAGTAGCCTCAGATGTCCAGCTCAGCTAGAATTATAAATACACAATTTTAGGTATCACAGATGTTTCAAAAATATTACAATGATAGATTAAAAAAATAAATAGAAGACATAGATATGATAAAATAAGGGACCTATGGACAAAAATTAGAATAGCTGGGCTGAAGTTAAGAAATATTGAGCTGGGGACATTTGGGATTCTGGGTTTGAAAACCAACAGAGGACACAGAGGGTTTTGATACCTGTACCTAAAATTGCCTGATGGTAAGGCTGTAATTGCCTGATGTTATTGCCTGACATGTAAGACTAGACCTTGGCTTACTTCCTGAAGTCATAGACTAGGATGGATTGGTCTCAAATATGCACAAGGATGAAAGAAAACTGCGTGGTTGTCTTGGGCTACACTGTCCATAAAGCTATATGAATGAAGAGATTGGAGGCAGAGCTAGACACTCATTGCCTAGAATAAAGTCACACTGTTTTCCAGCTTGCAAACCAGGCAGGTAACATTTTAAATATTTTCCAGCTAAGTAGCCCTAAATACCTAATAGAAGGCCTAAATATGAATTCTAGTTCCAGAGAAAAAGGGTCAAAGCAACCTGGTAGAGAGGGTGAGATGTGTCCAAAGAGGAGTAGAAACACAAAATAAAACCAAAACCACTGGGACACAAGATGAATCTCTAAACCAAAAATTTACACATAAGAGGAATACAAATCCAAATAAAAGCAGCGTTTTGGAGGTAAGTTCACCTAAAACAGCACATCAATCTGAAAATTAGTGTTAGCTTATTGAGAATACTCAAAGTGATAATGGAGGACCCCCTCATTACTAAACAAAAATGGTCAAGCAGAGAATTAGCAAGTAAAACACTGTCCTAAGGAACAGGTCTAGGACTCAGTACAGAGAGAAAAGTAGATTTTAAAAGAGAAGTTGGGAGAAATGGAGGATACATTGAGAGGCTCTGGCAATATCAAATAGCAACCCTCAGAGAATGAGAAGAGAAGGAATGAGAGAGAATCAATATTCAAAGGAAGAATGAACAAAATATGATCCAGAATTAAAGAATTACATAATTTTCATATTTAAAATGCACACAGCACTGAGTGATAAATGAAATGAACAAAAACAAATCCAGGCATAGAAATTGATTTGATATTTTATACGTGTGCCAAAAGAAAAAAAAATATTGCAAGCTAGTAGGGAAGAGAGGTGTCAATTAGAATGAAAGCAAGTTTCTATCAATAGTAGTGAAAAAAGCAATGGAATTACGTTTTCAATTCTAGAAAAAATAACTTCCAATGTAAATTCTGTAATTTTATTATTGACTAGATGCAAAGTCTAAAATACTTATTATTGGTAACCATTGATAATAAACTACTAATTGACGTACTTCATGAAGAAAAGAGAACCCAAAGGGAAGGCAAGAAATACAGAACAAGAGCAGTTGTGGAAATTGGTAAAGTCTGCCTGACAGACTATATTTTCCAAGGAGGGCCACAGAACATTTCCATCCCATGCTATTGTGGAACCCTGACACACACACCCATCAAGGGATCAAGTACATTTTCTCTGTGCTTGAACTTTGGGAAACTGTGTGTCTGCCTTAATGAGTGGGACGTTGTGAAACTAACACTGTATTACTGGCAAGGTGGGGGCAACATGGTTTCTGTTTGGCTGTCTCTTTCTTGGCATAGTTTTCCTGGGAACCTAGCCACTATGCTCTGAGGAAACCCAGAAATAGCTGACAGGAAAATCCACATGGAAGGGACACAAAGAGAGTAACTGAGACCCCTTGCCAAATTCCAGTGGAGGCCTTACACAATGTGGACAAAGAAAAGATGTCCCTGATTTGCCCAGCTTGAATTTCTGACCCACAGAATGCTTGAACACAATACAGGTGTTTGTCTATGTCACTAAACTTTGGAGCAATGTGTAAGAGCTCTATTACAGCAACAGTTAGATTTTCCTACTGGCTGTTAAGATTTTGATAACTACCATTGAACATGGAAAATGGTGATAGGTGAACTCTAGATAGGGCAGAGGGGTGGGAGGGGAAGGGAGGGGGCAGGGGGTTAGCAAGGATGGTGGAATGGGATGGACATCATTATCCAAAGTACATGAATGAAGACACAAATTGGTGTCAACATACTTTATATACAACCAGAGATACGAAAAATTGTGCTGTATACATGTAAAAAGAATTATAATGCATTCCACTGCCATTTATTTGTTTAAAAAATCAATTAAAAAAAGAAAATGGTGAGTAGAAAGTAGAAGTTATTTAGTAGCTAAGTTTCTTGCTTGATTTGGGAGAAAGCTAAAGATGTTAAATATATTCAGGCTTTGATAACTTTTTACAATTAAGTTTGTATAATAAACTTTTGAAAACAACCATTAAGAAGAAACAAATCAATGGAATTCAATGATGGGAAAAGGGGGAGAAAAAGTAATGACGCAAACTTCCATAAAACTCCATAAATACATGCAGTCAGAGGCAACAACATTGCAATAATTGAATCTTTCACATCTCCTTTCACAGTCACAGAGTTCTAGTTCATTTAGGTTACGTTAACTGTAAAATGTAGTAAGTGATAGGAGTAACTTGTCTCAGATTTTTACATGGTATAAGTTTCAGAAAGTCTTGATCTTTTCGACTATGTGATTCATCAAGTATGTTTTAACCTTTATACCCTTAAAAGATATTGCATACAGAGTAAAAAATGAGGGGGAAAGGGTTTCTATTAGACCATATGTCATGATATTTTAGTTAGAAAATGTCAGCACAGTGATCATTAAAATTAGCTTTCTAAATCTCTGTACTTGAAAAACATGGTAGGGAATTTTTCTAAATTGTCAACTCTAAATCACTCTTAATAAGATAACAGGCTCATTAAGGAAGAAAATGCTTAGTCCTCCCTCAGTTAGGAACAACTATTAGCTAACCCATCTTATTTTCCTTCAGACAACTCACACAAAATAGCTGCCATATGTAACAACAGCATTGGTTCCATTTGCCAACACATTTCACCAATTTCTTTCCATAGTTGTCTGTATTTGAGTCCTTCTCTGTGTGGTTCCATGGAATGTGGTACTAAATGCCTTGCTTCATGCTCTTGAATGGGGGAAAGAAAGCAGAAGTCACAGCTCTGTTCTTTTCAGCTCTGTGCCCTATTCCATTCTTCTGATTTGCACACCAGTGGGATCCAGAAAAAAAAATGGCTTCTAGAACAAAGGAGACTGGAAAAGGAGGTCAAAGAGATGAAATGATGATTTTTCTTGCTTATGGTTTTGCAAAATAAGAATTTTCTCTTTTACTTCAAGGAGTACAATAGCATTTACAAAAATTATTACTTGTTTGTCTTGGTTCAATATTGCTTTTTACCAAAAGTTGATTATAACTCTGTGTCTTATCTCTTTAATCATATTGTAAAATCTTCAAGAAATAGTATTTTATTAATTTTAATATTTCTAGCACTTAAGATAGTGTTGACATATAGTCAACACAATCATGTTTGCTGAATAGATACATGCTACAGATGAGGAAGGAATTTTCTCAATAAAATGAGATTAAGAAGTTCTCCCAAGGAATTTAGTGACAGAAAGAGAACAAGAAACCCAAGACCTTGCCTTCTTCCTCCCCACCGGACCTGCTGAACTTCTACAGCCACACACTCCAAATACAGAAAACTATACTCAGCAACCTTCAGATTGCTTCCTGGCAAGCCTGTTATGCCCACCAGACTTGCATGAGTCCATGCCCATGGTCTGTGTTAGTGATATAATACCATAACAAGGATCTGGTAGCTTCAATGTCTGCCAACAATTCCAAGTACAGAAACTAGTTTAATGATAAAGGCATCCTGTGAGCATAGTCCTTAGGTTTCTCCTTTTTCAACTATAGAATTTCTCTATGAAAAGGAATAGTTTACCTTTTCTATAGCTCTCATCCCTTGAAATAGTTCCAAATATTAACTTTCAGAGAGGACTTCCTATTTGATGTTATATGAGTAGCTATTTATTTGTCTAATGCTACACACCATGGCTTCTTAGATTCTGTGTTAATAATTTAATAATCTTGGGTGTGCTCTCCTGGAGCTCATAGGCAGGAGGCAATATTTTTTTTTTCTCCTCAGCATTATTCCTTTTCTATTTCATAAAATTTCCCCACATAGGACAAAGATCTTTGGAGAATTCTAAAAATCAGGTAATTACCAAGTTGTAATTTATGAATAATACCCTAATTCTCCAGGTTTTTTCATTGGATGACTTAGACTTCTTTTTCCCCCATGAAACTTACAGGTTCTTTGGTGAGAAAATAATTTCTCCTTTGCAACGTTATCTTTTAAAGGTCTTGGGAAGTTTTGCTTTACATTGATTTCCGAGCAGACTAGAAAGACAGGGGAGAAGTGTCAGCAAGGACAGCTGGATGGAATTGTTAATTATGATTGACAAAGACCTGCAGTGTGTGTTTGTATAGGGAAACAAAGAGGCCTTTTGTGTCTGGGACAAACATGTGACCAGCTGCCCCAATTTGGTCAGAGCAATTCCATTTGTTATCCTACTTTTGTGGTTTATCTTCCAGATTCTATTGAACCTGTTCTTTTCGACACCTCTTTCCACTTTCCTCCAGTTCCTTAAGGATCAGAAGAACAAAAGGGAATAGTATCAATAGCTCTATGGTTCTTCAATGAGGACTTTCCCTCAATTTCCAAAATATAAGTCTCCAAATATTTCTGATCATGGATTGACTCAGTACAACACATAGTCTTATTTATATGTGATAGTCATACACTACTTACTTTGAAAACTTGCACTCGTATATTATTTATTTTATAACACACAAAATATGTAAATGAAAATAAAAACACAAAATAAATATAAATGCATTTTTCTTAACATTTCCCCCCTATACCCTAATGCATCCTGTTGTGTACTCCCAGACTGTTTGTACCTTATTTTAGGGGCTTCTGACTGACAGATAGTTGTGAGCTGACTAACGAAATGTGTAGTCCCATCCAAAGAGTCATGTTCTCCATTTGAGGCCGTTTGGGGATGGTGTCTTTGGAGTGGATGCCACATCTTGGATGTGACAATCAAGCAGCTCTCCAGGACGGCCATTGAAAAAAGTGCCCCTAACAGTGGTCAAGCTCAGTGTTTTAGAGACCTGGAGTCTAGTCCTGTCCTTATCATTAACCAGTTCTCTAAGAGAGTCCTTTAAACATTCTGAGTTTGTCACTTTTAAAAATAATAATGTCCCTGATTATTTCTCCTATTCCCTGTACATGTCAAAAAAGCCAATGGGTTTGCAAGATTTTTTTTATAAAGGATAATATGGAATACAAATATAGAAAAGTATTATTATTATTATTATTATTTTAAGATAATCCAAGGAAGGGTTGTTTTCCCCAAAATGTTTACTGCATCAGCAAAGCTATTTCAACACAGGCTTCCCCTCATATTTGTCCTTCCACTGTGGTATAAATGATCACGGGTGAAAATTCCAGCCTTCTCATTTTTTTATTTTAGTGAATAGTTTCCCAATTTGTCCCCACAAGCTTTTATAAACATAAAAGGTATGAGGAGGAGAAAAATTCTAGAGTTCAAGGAACCTACGGATTACCTTAGCTAATGTTCTTATTTTACAGATGAAGATACTGAAGCTCAGAGAAGCTAAGTGATCTAACCAAGATCACACAGTGGGAAAAGCAGCTACCTTAAAACCCCAAAACTATATTTGAACCTATTATGGAATCCAGTTTTTCCCCATGATACTGCTACAATTCCCTTCCTTCTTTCAAAGCTGCCTTTCAAAACTTGGGATAGAACCACCATTTGGCACAGTCATGCCACTCCTAGGTTTATATCCAAAGGACATAAAATCAGCAAACTATACTGATGCAGCCACATCAATGTTTATAGCAGCACAACTCACAATAGTTAGGAACTATGGAATCAAACTAGGTGCCCTTCAACAGATGAATTGATAAAGAAAATGTGGTATATATACACAATGGGATATTACTCAGCCTTAAAGAAGAATGAAATTATGGCATTTACCAGTAAATGGATAGAACTGGAAATTACTATGCTAAACAAAATAAGCCAATCCCAAAGAACAAAAGGCCAAATGTTTTCTCTAATATGCAGATGCTAATTCACAAGAAGGGAGTGGGGAAGAACAGAGGTATTTTGGATTAGACAGAGGGGAGTGAAGGGAAGAGAGGGGGCATGGGAAGCATGGGGGTAAGAGAGTAGAATGAATTGGACACTATTACCCTATGTGCATATATGGTTATATGACCAGTATAACTCTACATCATGTACAACCAGATGAATGAGACGTTATCCTCCATTTATTATGATGTGCCAAAATGCTTTCTACTGTCATGTGTAACGAGTTAGAACAAATAAAAATTTTTTTTTTAAAACTGCCTTTCAGTTCCCCACCATCACAGGTCTCTTGTAAATAGTGTATAATTGCTCTTTGGCTGTATGTTTTCTCTAGCAAATCCTATTCTGGTTAAATACACGCTGACTATTTTTCATCACAAAATGTTCTCTTTCCTCCTGTGTCTTTAATATGACAAGTCATTTCCACCTCCCAAATGGTCTCCAACTCTCTCTTACTTTTATTTTCTCAGTTCCTTCCGTGACTGCCTTGTTAGCTGTCAGGGATGTTTTCTTGTCAGGGAGGGACTGTGGATTAGATGGCCAGCGGTGCCCACTTAAGTGTTCACCGAAGGCACCTACTCCTTACAAAGCACTGACAGCTGCTGTGTGAGTCACACAAGGTAAAATAACCTTCTCACAGAGGGTAAAAATATAAAGGTAAAAATAACCCTCTCACTGGAGTCTCACACCAGAAGTAGGTGTGAATATTTTGGAGTCAAGAATTTAGAACCTGGTGAAGAATTTAGAACCAGAGATGGCATGGGCAGAGGATGGTTAAATGGATGCATATTCCTCCAGAGGACTATTTATTTCCTAGGGTTGGTGTTTCTAATCAAGAGGGTCGTCTTTCTTCTTTCCTTTTCTTCTTTAAACCACCTCTTCCCTCTTCCAAATCCAGCCTCTCAAAACATTTGCTGAATGAAGAGAAATTGTGCTCATGTTTTATTTTCAATGGGTCCCATTTTCCCTAATAGGTAATTTGTTGGCATGTGCTTAAAAATATGCTCGGGCTGGGGTTGTGGCTCAGTGGCAGAGCACTTGCCTAGCATATGTGAGGCACTGGGTTCGATTCTCAGCACCACATACAAATAAATTAAGGTCCAGGCTGGGGTTGTGACTCAGTGGTAGAGCGCTTACCTAGCCCATGTGAAGCACTGGGTTCGATCCTCAGCACCACATAAAAATAAACAATTAAATCAAGGGTATTGTGTTCATCTATAACTAAAAAATTTAAAAAATATGCTCTATGAACAAGTAATATAAAACCTCAGGAGCTATGTTGCCAATGAGGTAAAAACAAATTACTGAACACATTTAACAAAATGTCTGAAAACAAACTCTTGGTTGTCACTATAAGATGAAAGAGCAGAGATCCAAGGCAAAGGATTGACTAGCTTTTTTGTAATTTCAATTTGTTCTTGACTTTGTTTTCACAAAATATCCACTTGGTGTGCAATAAGATCAGAATGCAAATAATCAGATAACAGTCAAAGTTTTGAGAACTAAGAAAAATATTTATGTATATTTGTTGCCAATTTCTTTTAGGATTATCTGGCCATGTAAATATTCACATCACCTGGTTTGTCTATGGAAGAAAGTTCCTCATTTTCTAGTTGGCTTCTTCTCCACCTGAGTGTTATATAGAACATCTGACCCCAAAGCACCTAGCAAGGGCCCTAGTTCAGAGCACGCGTACCATAAATGAATACTAAGTTAACTTAGTTGGTGTTAACTTACTAACTTAGGCTGGTGTTCAAGGCTGGAATAAATACAAATAAAGGACAAAATGTTGCTCTCTGTGTAAATGCTCATGTTAACATTTTTAAGCTGAAGCTTTAGGAAAAGAGTAATTTGAAAATGGTAAATTAGAGGAGCAGTTAGGACAGCAGATATCAGTTCTGTCCAAATCCAAATCGTTCAAAGAAATGAAAGCCTGAGGCTTCCTGGAATGTGTCATAAGATTCAGAAGACAAGAGTTCTGCTAAAAAGTCACTAAAAGGAAGTGAAGCTTGGCATGAAAGACCTAGGAGGAACGGGGTGAGTGGGAGCATCTACTTGCTGGGAAAGCAACTGGATTTGGCCACCACCACCTGCTCGGCCTTCCCTCCCACAATATACCCCCAAACAGGCCTGCCAGTTGCAGGGTGAGGTGAGGCTGAACTCTGTTGCTAGACCTGGTTCACAGGAGCTCATTGAGCAAGGAGAAGGAGGGAATGACTCTTTGCTTCTCCACCTCTTCCCAACCCTGCCAGTAATTAAAAATCTTTGATGACAAAGAAACAACCTCTCTCACCAAAAACCTCTGACACTGCAAACAGGACTGTCCAATGACTTCTGCCACTGCTGGTCTTTGGGAAATTTTTGGTCTGAAGCTGTGTGTGTGTGTGTGTGTGTGTGTGTGTGTGTGTGTGTTGAAGGGGTGGGCAGTGAGTTTTAACCTTGGGCCAGACTCATATTCCTTTTTTTTTTTTTTTTTTTTTTTTTTTTTTTTAGTACTGGGGATTGAACTCAGAGGCACTTGCCCACTGAGCCACATCCCTAGCCCTTTTTTGGATTTTAGTTAGAGACAGGGTCTCACTGAGTTGCTGAGCATCTTGCTTTTGCTGAGGTTAGCTTTGAACTCAAGATCCTCCTGCCTCGGCCTCCCAAGCCACTGGGATTACAGGCATGAGCCACCGCACCTGGCTCATATTACTTTTAAGAACTCTTAATGTCTGTTAACTCAGTTTGAAAGAAGTATTTTTCTTGGTACACATTGCAGTTGGTGAACTTCCTAAGGTTATAAGTTAGCAATAAGGTCAAAAAGGCAGACAATAACTTTAATGTTGAAAAGTGACCTTCCAGGCTACTTTAATACTTACAAGATGTCTTCTGTATGCCTTGTACAAATGCTTCGCTTTCTGTTGTCTCAGCATCCCATATGACCTTTATGCCTTCCATTAAGGGTCTCAGTTATGGTTTAGATATGAGGTGTTCCCCAAAATCTCATGTGTGGGAAAATGCAAGAAAGTTTAGAAGTGAAATGATTGGGTTATAAGAGTTTTAACATAATCAGTGCATTAACCCCCTGATAGGAATTAACTGGGTGGTAACTGTAGGCAGGTAGGGTATGTGGCTGGAGGAGGTAGGTCTTTGGGAACATGCCTTTGGGTTTATACATTTTGTCTCCGGTGAGCAAGAGCGTGCGCGCTCTCTCTCTGCTTCCTTTTTGTCAGTTTTGAACGGCTTTTTCTCCTCTACGCCTTTCTGCCATGATGTTCTGCCTTACCTTGGGCCCAGAGCAATGAAATTGGCTATCTACAGAGAGACCTCTAAAACTGTGAACCCCAAATAAGCTTTCTTCCTCTCACTTTTATTGTCAGATCTTTTAGGCTCAGCGGTGAAGAAGATGACTAAAACAATCCCTATAGACAAACTGAAGTGGTTTGATAGTCCATTAACAGAACTCACAGGTGAGACCTCAAAGCCTTAGGCGATTTGCAAAACTTTCATATATATCTTCCCCAAATATTCAGTTGCCACAGTTTCATTTGCAGGACTGGAAGATGGAGATCAAAGGAAGGAGGAAGCAATCACAGATGATCTGTCCACAGGCCACATGTAGTCACAGAGCTCTTAAAGTTTGGTTAAGTGCAACTGAGAAAATGTTAATTCTATCCCAACAACTTGGGTATGTGAGTGTATTTTTTCAACCTGAACTTCATGAAATTTAAGTTCAAACCAAATATTCTAATGAATTTAATGACTGAATTGAGATACGTTATAAGTGTAAAATATGCATACTATAGACTAAACACTTCATATGAAGAAACAGCCTCATTAATATTACACTTACAATAAAAGTGGAAACTATGATATTTCGGATATAGTGGATTGAATACAAAAAACTATTTAAAATTAGCTTCACTTCTTTTTTTAATTTTTTTTTTCTTTTAGTTGTTGATGGACCTTTATTTTATTCATT
Organism: Spermophilus citellus; assembly: GCF_964194105.1. Lineage (NCBI taxonomy): Eukaryota > Metazoa > Chordata > Mammalia > Rodentia > Sciuridae > Spermophilus > Spermophilus citellus. The sequence goes on from NC_138182.1 coordinate 233,025,148, forward strand.
TATTTATATGTGGTGCTGAGAATGGAACCTAGTGCCTCACTCATGTTAAGCAAGTGCTCTACCACTGAGCCACAATCCCAGCCCTGGCTTCACTTCTTTATTTTTACTTTTTAAATATAATTACTAGAGGGGCTGGGGATGTGGCTCAAGTGGTAGCACGCTCGCCTGGCATGCGTGCGGCCCGGGTTCGATCCTCAGCACCGCATACCAACAAAGATGTTGTGTCCGCCAAGAACTAAAAAATAAATATTAAAAAATTCTCTCCCTCTCTCTCTCTCTCTCTCTCTCTCCTCTCTCACTCTCTCTTAAAAAATATATATAATTACTAGAAAATATGAGATTCATATATGTTGAGCTTATATGGTACTTTAAATTTAATAATTCTGATTCAAAGGGCAGTTTTGAATTGAACTATTGTAGTTCATCCATCTACATAATTATTTCTCTACCAATAAAACTTTAACAATTTTCTACTAAATATGCTTTTTGTTTTCTAATGGAATTACTTAAATTTTTACAGGAAATTGAGACCAGGAAGTGGATTCAAAAGAGACAAAAATTTCTAATCTCTCTCCATGTGCAAGCAAATCTTATTCCATGATTGGAGTCCCCAAAATTTGTAAGTTCTAATTCTTGAGTGAAATATGTAGTTTGTAACTGATAGAAACACAGAAGGAATTTTAAAAATGAAATTTACAAGGTGGAAAAGGAAATTGCATTCTGAAAAGTTTTCCATGATTCAGTATGGAAAATCTTGAAAATGGGAGAGAGATGCTATGAGACAAATGTTTATGGCACTGTAAATGGAATTTGGGACTTGCAGGAAATGCATGCTAATGGTGGCTATCAAAGGATAAGAGTGAGAGAGCAGGAGTCGGGGAGAAAAACTGCTTACAAAATTTCTAAATTAGAAATTTTTTCTTTGTTTTCATTTTTTTTTTAAATTTTAAAAAAGACTTAGATCTGCTTCAGAATGAGCTTCTTTTGCATCTCTAAAATTCTATCCTTGAAATCTCTCGTGTGACCCTGAAAACCACTATTGGATATAGTATCCATACATGCTGGCACCTTGGGATGATCTGTGCTCCTCTGCCTCTTACATGCCAACCACACCTCAAACAATGCTCATTCTTGCATAGTGCCTAATGCATTTGATCACTCCATTATCAACCTTATCAACCATCAATTGTCATGTCTCAAAACCCTTAATATTCTTTCCTCCATCCTTATACAGTGTTTCATTTCCAGCCCCTGCATCAACATGACTCATCTCTAAGTCTTCAGGATCATCCCTCTGGAATCAATACTCTAAAAATTTTCACAAATTACCCACTTAAAATTTATATCTGACCACATTCATTATTCCCTATTTAAATATATTCAAAAACTATACATGAGCTGTAGAATTCAAGATCTTTTGCCAGACCCTCCAGACACTCAGCATTTGGCATCCACCCACCAACCTGTATAACTTCATTACTTACTGCTTCTTGGTACAGATTCTATGCTTAAATAATATCAGCCGCTTTTGCTTCACTGCATGCTCAATGCTATCTCATGACTGTCTGCTTTTGCTTATTCTGATCCTTATCTAGAACATCTTCCCACTTATTTTCATATCATTTTCCTTTAGTACCAGATTTATTTGTGGTCTCTCATAAGAATTCTTCCCTGATCCCCCCAGACTGAGTTTTGGTCTTTCTACTCCATGTTACCATAGCATAGAGGGAAGATTCCTAGTTTGGTACTTAACATGCTTTGTTAAAATTATCTGTTAAGTTTCTGCTATTAGACTCCAAGACTCACCAATGCAGGTACCAAAATGCATTCATCTTTGCAGTTGCATGGCCATTATTGACTGGCATTTGTGAAGCATTTGTTGAAATGAAGTGAACAAGGGGAAGTAGCTGACTAGGATTGGAGGCCTTTATACATGTAAAGACAAAGCTTAGACTCTTGGCTGTGTCACTGTAGATCAAGGAACTGAAATGCAAGAAAGTATTAACATGGTTAACAGAATGAGAGCGTGAGAAGAAAGTAGCCACAAGCTATTGACCTTAAAAAGTAAAATCTGAAAAGAAGGTCTTACATAATCAGTAAATGCGGGTGGAGGCTGAAGCAGGTGGAGGCTGGAACCTCACTCCTATACTCCTGTCCCTCAGGAAGCATGTGCCCTTGTTAGAATATTGCTCACATCTAGACCTTCTGTTCTTTCCTCAAAATTTGTTTTAACCACATTTATCCTGTATGAAATAACTATAAGTCCGGGAGTGTAATTTTCCAAAGTCCAAACAAATCTTATTCTGCTCATGATAAAAAACAAAATCTAGTAGATTTAAGGTCTGTCTCTCAGGATATCAACTCAGCAACTCTCCATATTAAGAAGAAAAAGAGCTAAAAGCAGAATTCAAAGGATATACTCAATGAGTCTTTTATTATGAAATTCTCAGTCAGCAGCCACAATCTAGTGGCCACAGTGTGATCACTCTGTATTTCCTATCCAGTGATCAGTGAGATGTGGGGGATTGAATTGGTCATTTTAATTTTGGCTCAGCACCAAAGGCTTTACCTGATGGCAAGGTTGACTTTCTTTCATGTTCAGGAGCACACACTAGGCTGTGTGGTTTTGGAGTGACTATCTCTTAATCTCCCACTTTCTTTAGATAAGTCTTTCAGTGTTATCTAAGTGACAAATCTCAAAAAATTCCTCATGAGTAAGAATTCCGATCTGGAGGAGAGTCAGTGGAAAGGACTCTTAGAGCCTTATGCTTACATCTGGCTTTGTTGCAGCGAGACCTCCAAAGGGAAATTTCAGCTGCCAGAATACCTTAAGAAGAGCTGACATTATCACTTCAAGCTTTGCAAGTCAGATGTGCAGATGAGCAAAGGGAAAGCAGATTTGAGCTTTCAAGTGCACTTGAATTTGTGTCGATTTCACAGCCTAAGGCTGATGAAAGAGCCTGTGTTCTAGGATTGTGGTGCCTGGAGGTCTGAGGACCCGAACACAGGCAGGTATTTCTACCCCAAGACACTGAGACACCCATAGCCCTGGCAAATGGGTGCAGCAGTCCCGCCCCTGCTTTCCCACACTTCTTGGAAGAATTCGCCCCAGGAAAGGATAGTGTGAGCTGGCACAGCTGGATGAGGTAGGCAGAGCAGCAATGACAGGGGAAAGAGCAATGAGGTCAAGATGAATAGCAGAGAAGGTCTGAGAGACAGGTCTGACAAGCCTGCATTATGCTGTCAAACGCTAAACCAAGGGAATCTCAGTGCTTTTATACTATGGGAAGGGGTGACTGTGACTGACTTTGGCTTCCAACATCATTCTCTGGTGGGCATACCGCTCAAACTGTTAAGCAGATGAGAGATTAAATCAGACACAAGACATGCATTTGGGCCCAGGTAGAAACGGCCTGATACAGGTAAAATGAGAAGTGTTGCCTGTGCACAACTGTATGCACTCAGACATGAAACTTTCCTCAAAGCCATCTCTTCATACTGTGCCATGTGTTATGAAAGCTTCCCTAACAGCTTCTTGTGTTGCCAGATACTTGTTCTTGTACACCACACTGCACGTGTGAATGACAGAAGTGCACACTTGTGTGCCAAATGTGCTGTGTGGGGGGCCTGCTGTTGGTGCTGCCCAGCTGCTAACCCAGAGGGATTCTGCACAGGAAATGAACATGTTCTCTAGAACAGAATATGGCCTCTGCTAAGCCCCAAGTGGCCTGGGGCTGGCAAGACCTCCAAAGGAAAATTTCAGTAGCCAGAATACCTTCTGGGCAAACACAGAACCTCTCCTGCTAGGTCAAGTCATGGGTGATGACAAGGATGGCAGGGCTTCGCTTCCTTGTGCTGCTCTGACATTTGTCAAGGGAGTCTTTGGCTGCACTGTGACTGTCCTCGGGCTTCACATCTCATTTCATCTCCACAGCAGCTCTGAGGGGGAGCTTTGTGCTCCCAACCCAATCTCACCCCACCACCTCCTTTTTCTGCTTGGCCACCCAGCCACATCGGCCTTTTTGTTGTTCTTTCCTTACCCCTGGGCCTCTCCAGTGGTTCTTCCCACCTTGAAGTTCTCTCTCAGTATTGCAGGATGACTCCCAGGTTCAGATTCTGCTTAAACATCAATCCCTCTGAAAGGCCTCCTCTAGCTCATCACCCGTGGCTCCAATGCACAACTTCCGTCACTACATCTTCTTTCACCCTGTGCTGACTTATTTTTCTCCAAGAAATATTAACTATTTAAAAATACATTAGTCCTTATCTAGTTATTTTGATGTTACCATCTGTGTCTACAGCTAAAATGTAGGATCTGAATGGGCATAGGCTTTTTCTGTCTTGCTTGATTTCTACTACAGAGACAGTGCTTGATGTAGAGCTACGGGGTGACAAATATTTGTGAACTCAATGAATGAATGAGGTGAGAAAAATGTATCATTAATTGGCTTGCTCCACCTTCCTCAGGCAGAAGGAGAGAAGTGGCTCAAACCAGGTCTTTGGTTTTCAAGTTCCATGCTATTTCCTGTACACAAGGTTGCCTCTATTGCAAAACTTACATTTGGTCTCAATGTTTATTCCAGGGAAAAATAAACTAATGTAGACAGGAAGCCTAAGGCCACTGTCACAGTTCTTATATTGGAACTCACATATTACCAGGCATTTTAATCCTCCCAACATTGAAAACAGCAGTTTCCCCAAGAGAATACAAAGCTGGACACCCAAGAACACAGCTTCTGGAAGCATGGGAGCTGTGAAATCTCCATGAGTTTGGGGCCAATTAGCTCCTATACTGTGTAGCATCATTAGCAGGACATCATCAGAAGACAAAAAGCTTGCCATCTCAAGTTCTTAAAAGTACATACTGATTGATCATGGTGCTCAGTAGTGGCTAATAGTAACTTTTCTGACTCCCCCATATCTCTTGACAAATGAAATCTCTCCCCTTTGAGATCTGCAGCACTTGATTTATATACATCTTACATATTTCTCATCACAAAATCTATATGCATAAAAGATTAAACATATTTTAAAACTCTATTAAGTATTTATTAAGTATGCATTAAATATTTATGTTAATATATTATCAAGTATTTTACAAATGTAGAGTGATAAAATGCTTGGTCATTTTATAAGATTTGGAATATTAAACTAAATGAGAAAAATCATTCACAATTCTTCATAATTTTCCAAACTGTGAAATCATTTAATCAAGTTCAAAAGAGAAAAGTTCTACTAGAATTGCATTTTATAGCTCATGAGTATATTTCAATAAATTAATAAATCAATTTTTGAAGAACTAGCATGTTTTCTTTAAGGTGAGTGAGTCTTCAACATATTTTTTTAAATTTGTTCTAATTAGTTATACATGAGAGTAGAAGGCATTTTGACACATCATACATAAATGGAGTATAACTTCTCATTTTCTGATTGTACATGATGTAGAACTATACCAGTTTTATAATCATATATGCACATAAGGTAATAATGTCTGATTCATTCTACTATCTTTCCTGTCCCCATACTCCCTTCCGTCCCTCTGTCTATTCCAAAGTACCTCTATTATTCCCTAGCACCACCCCCCTTATTATGAATTAGCATCTGTACATCAGAGAAAATATTTGGCCTTTGTTCTTTGGGATTGGCTTTATTTCACTTAGCATAACCTTCTCCAGCTCTATCCATTTACTGCCAAATGCCATAATTTCATTCTTCTTTAAGGATGAGTAATATTCCATTGTGCATATATACCACATTTTCTTTATCCATTCACCTGTTGAAGGGCGCGTAGATTGGTTCCATAGTTCTTAACTATTGTGAGTTGTGCTACTATAAACATTGATATGGCTGCATCACTGTAGTATGTTGCTTCCAGGTCCTTTTGGTATTAACAGAGAAATGAGATAGCTGGGTCAAATGGTAGTTCCAGTTAAGTTTTCTGAAAAATCTGCATACTGCTTTCCAGAGTGGTTGCACCAATTTGCAGTCCCACTAGCAATGTATGAGTGTGCCCCTTTCCCCATATCCTTGCCAACATTTTTTGTCACTTGTATTCTTGATAACTGCCATTCTGACTGGAGTAAAATGAAATCTTAGTTTTGATTTGGCTAATTGCTAAAGATGATGAACACTTTTTCATATGTTGATTGATTGTATTTCCTCTTTTGTGAAGTGGCTGTTCAGTTCCTTAGCCCATTTATAATTTTTTTTAATATTAAGTTTTTAAAGGTTTTTGCATATCCAGGAGATTAATGCTCTATCTGAGGTGCATGTGGTACAGATTTTCTCCCATTCTGTAGGCTTTGTCTTCACATTGTTGTTTGTCTCCTTTGCTGAGAAGAAGCTTTTTAGTTTGAATCCATCCCATTTATTGATTTTTTATTTTTCTTCTTGCACTTTAGTAATCTTGTTAAGGAAGTCAGTTCCTAAGCCAACATGGTAGAGATTTGGGCCTACTCTTTCTTCTATTAGGTATGGGGTGTCTGTTCTAGTGCCTAAGTCTTTGATCTACTTTGAGTTGAGTTTGTGCGGTAAGAGATAGGGTTTAATTTCATTTTGATACATATGGATTTCCAGTTTTCCCAGCACCATTGAACTAATTTATATGTTTTTGCCATCTCAATTAAATTTATCTTTTTCCATAATTTGGGTCTGTACTGTCCGTCCTTCATAGTTCTCTATTTTAAGACTCTGTCCCCATCCCTTAGCACTACCGGCAAGTGGTGGAACCAATAAGAGGTAGGGCACTGCGGGAGGTCTTTAGATCATTGGGGATGTGTCCATGAAGAAGACTGGGGGACTTGTGTCTCTTCCTTATTCTTTTTGCTTCCCACTTATGTGGGGAAGAGTTTCGCTCCAATGTGTACTCCCACCATGATGTGCTGATCCCTTCTCCCCACCAGAGGCCTAGAAGCAATATAACTACCCAAATATGGATTGTAACCTCAAAAACTGTGAGACAAAAATCAATCTTTTCTTATTGGGGGACAGGTCAGCAGTTTCATTTGTGCTTTGATAAAGTATATCACTGAACACAGATGTGCAAAGAGGTGTATTCAGGGAGCCCCTGCAAGTATGAATGAGCGGATTCCAACCCAGCACTGGAGAAGTATAGCATTATGGCCAAAAAATAGAGTTGAATTTCCATAGACTTGTGTTTCAAGTTTTATGACTTATTATCTTTGACCTCTGGATATGCATATGATACACAATTGTTTTGAAATTTCAATTAGATAACTAAAGTATTTAGAACATTTCTGGCCCTGAGTAAAAACACAATAAGAGCTGTTATTATGATTTTCATACAGTATTAGTGATTCTTTTTCTTTTGTAAACTGACCATTTATATATTAGGTTATTATTGTTTTTATTGACTTTTATTGAGGGTATTAAAAGTTAGGGATGCTTTTTGTTCTTTTTTATTTTCCCTTTAATTTTGTATGCTTTTTGACATGTACAAGTTAAAAATAGGTGCCTAGATAAGTTTATCTTTTGTGATTTTTACCTATTATATTTATGCTTAGAAAACTATGTATTCCATCAGACATCATATAAATATTTCAAATAAAACTCTTCTATTTATTTTTCTGATTTCATTTTGTGCATGTAATTGTTTACATCTCTTGGAGTTTATTTTGTCATATAATATGAGCAAGAAAGTAACTTATAAATATATAGCCTACCAGCCACGAGGATTATGTACAATGAACTTAATCTCTCTTTACCTCAGTTTCTTTATTTATAAGATAAAGATGATATTGTTACCTACTTCATACTTTTGTTAAAAGAAACTGAGTCATAACATGTAAATCAGAGAACAGTGTCCTATATATTGGGAGTAATCCACGTGGCTAGTTATCATCATCATCATCATCATCATCATCACTATCTTTACTTTTTATACCTTATCCCTTTCCTTATTATTGTTTTTTTAAAAAAGATACTATATAAACAATATAAATAAGACTGTAACAACAAATAGATTCTAGCAAATTCCTACTTGGTAGCAGAGCTTAGCTTCTGGGCCATAAACACAGTGAGAGTCACTGTGGAATTATGTTTGTCTTAGCCCTGACTTTTGGAGAGACAGTCTTGAGACTGCTCACTTTCATCTTTCAGTTCTTTAGATACAGAAACAAGGTGACCCAGAATGCTCTCTTTCCCCCAATCTAAACTGAAGTCAATCTTTGACCTATTTGTCTTGGGAACACTGTTGTAGATGATTCCGTTTCACAAAAGGACAAACAGTCCTGGAGGGCCACAGACTGATCTTTTTCAGAAACTCAATTTCTTTAAGGAAATTTATGCCAAATAAAGAAAGGCCATTGCCTTACAGACTCTTCAGCCTTTATGCTTGGCCATGCAGTGTTTTTAAGTGCCTAGTTGAAAGATATCTGCCTTTACTCACAAATTTCCACTTGCAAACTGGAAACAGGATGCTACTCTTCCTTGTCTCAATGCACGCAGTACACAGGATAGGCACTCACTCAGCTTTTGCTGTGAATGAATGAATATTTCATCTGATTATTTATATGAAAGTGTACATGGCTCAAGTAATAATTTGGCTGAAAGTAGGAAGACTAAGCTATACTATATGCTATTCTCTTAAAGAAGGAATTGAGGTCAGTATGGGTTGAGGCAAAGGGCAGAATGGTGAACAGGGATTATCAGGACAGCCTGGCCCTGCGTAGGACAGTTTCATCTCACCCCACAAACTACTTCCTAGTTCTGTATAGGGTGTCTTTCTATCGTGAGGTGCCATAACCTGTGATGTAAGAGAGATTCTGCAGGTACACTCCCTCCTACACAACTCTGAAGAAATCAGCTGAGTTCAGTTGCCATAATCTGTTGGATATTGCCCAAACTTAGTATTTCTTCTCCCATATTTGATTTCTTTATCCAGTGGGTGACAATGGGCTCCTCTTCCATCTTGGGAAGGATTTCTATTTGTGCTTGTTTTGTTATTGGCTTCTTTCAAAATATTTTCTTTATCTTTGGTTTTCTGTGGTTTGAATATGATATATTTCTGTGTAGTTTGATATTTATCCTTCTTAGTGTCCTCTGAACTTCCTGGATTTGTAGGTTGGTGTCTGACATTAATTTGAGGGAAATTCTTAGTCATCATGGCTTCAAATATTTGTTCTGTTCCTTTTCTCTTTCTTTTACTACTGGTAATCTCACCACAGATACATTACACACTTCATAGTTGTCCCACAGTTCTTAGATATTCTGTCCCATTTTTTTTTCTTTTCTTACTCTTTTATTCTCTTTTTTATTGATTTTTTAAAAAATAAATGACAGAAGAATGCATTACAATTTTTATTACACATTTTTTATTACACAATTTTTCATATCTCTGGTTGTATATAAATTATGTTGATACCAATTCATATCTTCATACATGTACTTGGAATAATGATGTCTATCACATTCCATCATCCTTGCTAATTGCCTTCCCCTTCCCTTTTCTCCCTCCCCTCTACCCTGTCTAGAATTCATCTATTCCTCCCATGTTCCCCCTCCCTACCCAACTATGAGTCAGCCTCCTTATATCAGAGAAAATATTGGGCATTTGCTTTTTTTGGATTGGTTTAACTAAGCATAATCTTTTCCAACACCATCCATTTACCTGCAAATGCCATGATTTTATTCTCTTTTATTGCTGAGTAACATTCTATTGTGTATATATGCCACATTTTTTTATCCATTCATCCACTGAAGGGCAACTAGGTTGGCTATACAGTTTAGCTATTGTGAATTGTGCTGCTATAAACATTAATGTGACGGTGTCCCTGTAGTATGCTGTTTTTAAGTCTTTGGGGTATAGACCGAGGAGAGGGATAGCTGGGTCAAATGGTGGTTCCATTCCCAGATTTCCAAGGAATCTCCATACTGCTTTCCATATTGGCTGCACCAATTTGCAGTCCCACCATCAATGTATGAGTGTACCTTTTCCCTTACACCCTCACCAATACTTAATAATAACTGCCATTCTGACTGGAGTGAGGTAATATCACATTGCATTTCTCTGATTGCTAGAGATGATGAGAATTTTTTCATATATTTGCTGATTGTATATCCTCTTCTGAGAAGTGTCTGTTCAGGTCCTTGGCCCTTTTGTTGATTGGGTTATTTGTTTTTTTTTTTTTTTGGTATTTAGCTTTCTGAGTTCTTTATATACCCTAGAGATTAGTGCTCTATCTGATGTGTGAGGGGCAAAAATTTGCTCTCTGTTCACCTCACAGATTGTTTCTTTTGCTGAGAAGAAACTTTTTAGTTTGATTCCATCCCATTTATTGATTCTTGGAATTTTCTATTGATGCACCCTTAATCTCAGAGAGTCTTCTCAGTGGTGTCCAGTTTACTAATGATCCCATCAAAGGTACTCGATTTCTGCTACCATGTGTGAACTCTAGCATTTCTATCTTATTCTTTCTCAGAATTCTTATCTCTCTTCTTACCTTATCTATCTGCTTTTACATGTTGCTCACTAGAATCCTTAATGTATTAACCATAGCTATTTGGATTCCAGCATCCCTGCCATGTCTGAGTCTCGGTCTAAGGCTTGCTCTATTCAGACTTTGTTTTTTGCCTCTTATAATGCCTTTTTTTTTTTTTTGCTAAAAGTTCAACATGATGGGGGCTGAGTTTGTGGCTCAGTGGTTGAGTACTTACCTCGCATGCATGAGGCACTGGTTCAGTCCTTAGCACCACATTAAAAAATAAATAAAATAAAGATATTGTGTCCATCTACAACTAAAATAATATTTTTTTAAAAAGTTCAACATGATGTGTTAGATACATGAAACTTCTATAAATAGGCCTTTAGTAAGAAATAGATGGAGGAGAAGTATTTGAGTATCTGGTAATCAGATTTCAGTCTCCTAGTCAGCCTGTGCCCAGGACAGAACTTAGAAAATATTTCTTAGTTCCTACTCTTAGATAGGACAGGGTTGCTAGAGAGGGTGGAATTTGGGTATTTCCCTTCTCCAAAATTGGTTAGGATCTGATAAAGCCTCAGTAGGTTAGGTACTGGTGAAATAGCTTCTACTGATGGCAGACCTTGTTAAACACAGTAAAATACTCTAGAAACTTTTTCTTTTACCCTGTCAGAAATTTTTCTTTTACCCTATGAGGGGACCTTTTTCTGATATTCACTGTGTAAACCTGGCAGAACTTCTGGAGAGAAAAACCATAAAGTTTTGTGGTCCCCATAACTGGGCCCTCTGAGATTCTAACTCTTGGACTTGCCCATACTCAGCTTCCAGGACTTTGTCCATTGCAGTCCAGGTTTTCCTACCCAGCACTGCTTCCCGTGGAGATTTCTGCTCTGGAAAGTTGGGACTCTCTGCCTCTGCCGGCCTGTTTCTCCAGAATTGGGGGTCAGTGGTTTGCCCATGACAGCACTTCCCTGAGGACACCCAGAAGAGCTGTTGATCTTTCAGTTTGTTCAGCTCTTACCTGTGGTTAGGATGCAGTGATGACTTCCAACTCCTTTCATGCCAGACTAGAAACCAGAATCCTCTTGCTGGTTCCTATACTACACATTCTAGGATGTGTCTTTGCTTTATTTTTCTATGTAAATTATAAAACTGCTTTATTTAAGGCTTTTTTCTTTCTTATTTTCTTATGTTTTTAAAATTATCAATATAGTCATGTAGTTCTAAAGTTAAAAAGTACAGAAATTCCCTCTCACTCTTACTCACCCACTTAATATCCTTAGAGAAAACATGATTGTTAGTCTTTGTAGATGCTTCTGGATATACATAGAATATAAACAAAATGAACAGGCAAAAAAATAACCTTTTCATAAAGACTAACAATATAATCATTTTTCTTCACCTTTCTTTTAACTATGAATCTTATAGATTTTTCAATATGGGAAATAAAAATCTTCTCTATTCTTTACTAAAATTATATGCTATTTGAGTTTAGATATGCCCTAATTGAACATGTTCCCCATTGATAGACAGGAAGATTACTTTCTTTATCAGTAACACTGTTGTGATGAATAAGCATTGCATACGTGTCAATTCAAAAGGATGAGAGGATATTTGTCTGATAAATTTAGGAGAGTAGACTGCTTAGCATCATTTAACAGATGGTAGCCCTGTTATATTTTTTACTTTAGTGAACATTCCATTAGTACTTGCTATGTATTAGGTATAATGATAAGATACGGGAGACTTTTTTTTTTTAAATAAGCAGGTCTTAATTCTGAAGCTCCTGATAGAACATGTTTTCACTTAAATTTCAATGCTTTTAAGAAAGATTTTTAGTTATTCTTAAATGTTTCTTTTTAATTGCAGGTCATCCACTGTTGTATTAAAAATCATTTTATATACAAAACATATAGCTATAATTTGTCAATATATAACAAAATTAATTGATCAGATTGAAAACCCTGTTAGAATTTTAAGTGAAATTATCTTGTAAAGAACTGACAATAATGCAATTTTCATCTTAGAAAAGTGTATGTATATGTATGTGCTTGTGTGTGTGTTTACCTATGCATTGTATATTTGCTAATTAATGAAAAAATACAAGTATATTTGAAAGACAATATGTATGCAGTCTGTGCATATTATTAGATGCATTTATAATACATATATATGATAATCTATAAACAAAAATTTCTCAGTTTTTCTCTAGCACATCTAGATAGGACTGAGCATTACATATTTATTGACTAAGATTATTCTTAAACATGTTATGTTTAGATCACAGATCCTTGTGATGAATCCATTTCTCTAGACTGAAAGTTTCTTGAAAACAAACATTCTTTTTGTAATGCCTTCTTACTGGCCAAGTGACTTGTATATTTTGGGCAAATGAACTTGGGTCCCTCACCATTCACATGGTAGCAATAGGGTAGCACAATGGTAGCCAATGCTTTTTGTGGCTTTTCAAGAGGCAGTTAGTTTGTTTTTCCTGTACTATTTCATATGGAGGAAATTTTATCAGACAGCTTTGGTCTCATGTATGCAAAGATAACAGGTTTAATGAATGAAGAATCATTTCCTAACATCTGTGAGAAAAGTATCTTTAGTCTTAATACAAGGTAGAATCTTTGTTCACCAGGAAGGCTTTTAAAGGCACAGAGAGATAAATCAGCCATCTATGGTCAGAAAGTAGGTCATTGCAACTGGGGAATAATAAATAAAACTTACAATTCTTAAATATACATGTTTAATATAAGATGTTTAAACTCTCTGTCTCTTGTTTATATAAATTAAGGTGAAGGGTAAATTGAACAATTACACAGTGGATTTCATAAGTGTAGATGATCAATATGGATTGTTTAATCCAAAAAATCCTTACTAATAACAGTATTTTTAACTGCATTATCTAGAAAATTAATATTTAAACTCTCCAATAAATTTTCTTTGCTATAAAAAATCTTGATTCTGTTTTTCAGTTTATTGCTTGGCAAAATATCCACAGTCTTCTGACTCTTAAATATGCCTTAGGATATTTAACTAACAAAAACATAATTAAGTTATAATTAGTGAAATAATATTAGTTCTACATGTGTATGTAAGTTTTAACTTTAAAATCAATTCAAATATTTTAACTAAAAATTCAATTAGAAAAATAAATATTAAAACAATTATTGATATCTTTATGCAAATAGACCATATGTTTGTCTACTCATGAACAGGCCAAATATGTGTTTACATCAAGAAATGTGTTAATTTTATCAAGTACACTAATGTCATAAACATTTCTGTGGAGATTGTATAAAAGTTATTAATAGGTGTTGGTATTGAATTATTTTCTATCTTTAACTGCAGTGTTAGACATATATTTGCCATCTTAATGATATAAAAGGATAGAATCCAGTAATGTTAGGTATATTCACAGCATTATGACCAATCTCCAAAACTTTGTTATCTTGCAAAACTGAGACTCATCCATTAAAGAAACAGCTCCCAATTTACTCCTTCCCCTGTGGCTGGACACCTCCATTCTATTTTCTTTTACTATGAATTTGTCTAGTCTAGATATGTCATGGAAGTGGCATATAGAACATATGTCTTTTTGTAACCAACTTATTTCACTTAGAATAATGTCTTCAAGATTATTGAGCATGGGTTTAAATTTCCTTTGTAAATCTGAATAAAATTGCAGAGAGAGAGAGAGAGAGAGAGAGAGAGAGAGAGAAGAAGAAGAAGAAGAAGAAGAAGAAGAAGAAGGAGGAGGAGGAGGAGGAGGAGGAGGAGGAGGAGGAGGAGGAGGAGGAGGAGCAAGGGGAGAGGAGGTCCATCAATGGACTGCTTCTACCTCTTGACTAATATGAATAGTACTGTTATAAACAGGGACATGCACTTTCCTCTTCAAGAGTTTGTTGATAAGTCTCTGGGATACCTACCCAGAAGAGGAATGGCAAAGCCAGTCTGTTTCTAACTCTTTGAAGAACCACAGAGAAGCTATACCATCTTACATTTCCACCAGCAAAGCACCAGGGGTACAATTTCTCTACCTCCACTCCAGCTCTTATTTTCTGAGTGTGTTTTGTTTTTGTTTTTATGATACCTATCCTAATGAAAGTCAGGTGGTTTGAATTTCAAGGCAGTTTTGATTTGCATTTTTACAATAATAGTGATATTGAGTATCTTTTAATAGACTTGAAATGTCTATTCCATTCTTTTCCCATTTTTTTTTTCCTCAGTCAGGTTTGTTTCTGTGTGTGTTGTTGCTGGAGTAACTTATTTCCCAGAATCCCCAAACAGGATACCTCTGCAGCTCACTTCCTTTTTTTTCAGGGAGAGGGAGGACCAGGGATTGAACTCAGGGGCACTCAACCACTGAGCCACATCCCCAGCTCGATTTCGTATTTCATTTAGAGATAGGGTCTCACTGAGTTGCCTAGTGCCTCACTGTTGCTGAGGCTGGCTTTGAACTCACGATCCTCCTGCCTCAGCCTCCGGAGCCGTCACTTTATTTTGTATATTTCAATTTCCAACTCCTTTGCCCAGGCTCTTTTTCATGATTGACTAGAACGTCTCTCCTTCGACCCAGAAATTGTTAACTTCTATGTAAAGCTTTGGTCAACTTTTCTATTCTACGCAGACTTTTCTTCATTTTCCTTTTGCCTGTTTAATCAGTTGAACTACAGCTCAGCATTTACTTTTGGTTTGTTTCCCCAGGACTGTCAGCTCCTTTAAGAATGTGGTTTTTTTGGTTTCCAAACTACACCACCGTATGCAAATAGACGGCACACTGATTATTTTTAGAACCAAAAGAGTATCTCTGTGTTTACTGATCTGTGTATTCAAATCTCTGGAATTAATTCAGCACAGTATCCCAAGTCACATGCAGTACTCTAAAAGATGACTCCTAGTGAGCATGAGAGCCCCTGGCTCTACTCCAGTGAATTCCAAATTGAGTTATTTATCTTCTCTGTATGTGAGATCTAGCAAGCATATGAATGTCTCTTTCAGGAAATTACTTAAACAATTACTTCAGATTAATGTATCCAAGATCAGTTCAGTGTCATTCAAAATGATAACAATCTACAAAACAAACAATCAACAACAAAAAATTCACCATCAAGTCAAACTAAGAAGACATTTTTCAGGCTATTAATGAGATGAAACAGCTTTATAGGCAGATTTCCCAAAGGCCAGGCCCCAACCCTCCAGCAGATAAAAAATAAAATTTTTGAGAAATCATATAGCAAGAAAATAACTAATTCAGTTATTTTCCAAACCAGGGAGTAGTTCCTTCCCCAAGTAGTGGGGAATGCACGTTCACAATTTTTCTTTGTAAGTATAAGGAATGCTTTCAATGGTTGCCTTTTCAAGAAGTCACACTTAAGGTGATTTCATAAATATGCTGACAATTGATAACTCTTAATTATCCTCAATAGCCTCCACCTTTCCTGTTCTCTAACTGAACTTCTCCCAAATCTTCCTCATTTCTCACAGATACCAAAGCCTACCAAATATAATAACCAAAAGCACAAAGGCCCTGGGATCTCTCCCCACTTCATTGTAATCCAGTCATAATTAACAGGTAATGTACATAAAATATATATAACAAAGACTCCCAAAGGGTTCAAATTTCTAAAGAAACTTGCTAAATAAAATTCTTAGATTTTCAGGAAAAATATAACTTTTTTAACAGATTTCAGTAAAAGAATGAAACTATAGGGTCAGAAAGAAGAAGTGAGACTATTTGGTGAAACTTCACTTTTGTCTTTGCTGGCAGAAGCTAAGGGACCAATATTATTTTGAAAGCAGCATATTTGTGCACATGATTCTGGAAATCTGAGCATTGTTTTCTCTGAAATCTAGGGAAAGAGCTGTAGTCACCCAGTCACTGTTGAAAAAGGAGCCATGTGTTATGTTGCAGATGGTCAATTTCCTCTGGTCACATTCAATCATTGTGCACTGGGAAGGCAAGGAGCAGTGTTAAATAATTTGATGGAACAATTCTTTTCATAAAGGCACAGTGGACTATTTATTTTTGAAAGGTCAGTTAGGAAAGGGTGTCATTGCATTGTGGAGTAATACATATGAAAATTAGTTAAAGTCATGAACCCCTGCAGGGGGGCTCCATACTGAAAGATCTACAGTAAATGCTCTGTTAACAGGCATGATTAGAGAATAAGGACCTCTCTGGCCAATATGTGGCAGTGCAGATGCCATTTTGATCTCTCTTTCATACCTGGATCTGCAATGTTCAGCAGTGAAGATAAAGTAGTGAAGAAACGCAAAGACTCTGTCAGACCCTGATTCCAAATCCTGGCCACAGCTTACACCAGGTGTGGGATGTTGATTAAGTGACTTGACCTTGCCTAGCCTTAGCTTTCAGATCTGGAAAATGGAGGTAAATGTGGATTAAATACCATGCTAGGACTTTCACTTTGGATTAAAATAGCATTTCTAGGACTGGATTTGTTCTTTTGCCTAGTACAAGAGAAAAACTGGAAAAAAAAACCCGAAGTATTGGTTTTTAAGACACTGGATATTAGACAATGAAGGAGAGTGATCCTTGGGATATGAAAAGGGCATGAGGTGAGACCTGTGACAGCCCTGGATGGCTGCCCTGGCTTACTTCTCACTGGGGAAAGAGGGAACAACCGGTGTGATCCAGCAGATTCCCTGAATTGAAGAGACAGGGCTGAGTGCCAGGGAGACCAAAGCAGCTAGAGTTCACAAGTACTGAGAAAAGAGTCTTAAAGAGAGAGAATCCTGGGGACTGCAGAGGTGCCCTCTCACGTTCCACAGTGTACTAATCAGCACACACAAGGAAAGAGAGGGATTGAGACTGGGGAAAGAACCACGGCAGGATTGGAAGGAACAATGCTCAGAGTGTGCACAGGGACTGGAAGACCTGTTGTCAACCAGAGTGGGAGGACCTTGTGAGTCACATGCAATAGGTTAGAGGGCTAAGATGGTCTTGCCTCAGCAGCAGGGAAAAATTAGCCCCAAATATGGCTCTGCTGTTGCATAACAAATCTTTAAAAGCTTGAAAGAGTTCAGTGGTTTCCAAATCACTGTGTTCCAGAATAAAACACAAAAATATTTATAGAAAAATAAAAATATCAAACAGTTTGAAAGGTAAAATTCACAATCTCTGGCACTTGATAAAAAAAAGCAGGTATGGAGTACAGAGTACCATGGTACATACCTGTAATCCCAGCAGCTCAGTAGGCTGAGACAAGAGGATCACAAGGTTGGCCTCAGTACCTCAGAGAAGCACTAAGGTAAGCTTAGTAAGACTGTGTTTCAAAATTAAAAAAATAAAAAAGAAGGGGTGGGGATGTTGCTCAGTGGTAAAGTGCCTCTGGGTTCAAGCCTCAATATGAAAACAAACAAACAAAAGGGTATGGAAAAATTAGGAAGATATGACCAATAATAAGAAGAATCAATCAATTAATCAAAACTGATCCATAACTCATAACTCATATAGCGAAGACTTTCAAACAGTGGTTCGATAGGGATATACATCTGCATATAAACACATACATACGGATTTTATTTCCTGGTCTTGTCCAGGAATATTTACTCATATATAGAATGCATACATAAAGATCTACTTCTTATTCTTTTCCTAGTAATGGGAATAAGCACTATTATGATTTGGTTCATAGGAAATCTTCCATGGTTTTATTTGAAATGTCTTCATATTAAAGAAATTCTATGTTTTCCTTTTGCTGTCAAAAATAAACTGCTCTAACATGGGCATAATACCCTCCAAACGCTCATACTTACAATCACAGTCATGCCCGCCCCACTTCTTTTCTGACAGCTTGCAAATATCTCTTTCTCCTTTATATGCAGGCTTTGCAGTTACAAAGATGAAATTCTTTGCCTATTTCTTCCCAAGTTTATTTAGCTCAGTTTCTCAAAAGATTTTAAAGAGTAGCTTAGACACACCTAGGAAAAAATATGCATTTCTTTTCCTTACTTGGCTAAAGGCCAAGACTTTTTAAAATTTCCATTTACCAATAAATCAGTGCTTTCAAGTGTGTTGTGCATCAGCAAATTTAAGATGCTCTTGATAAAGATTCGCCTTTCTACCTCAAAAATCCCCTATCATCTTCTCATTTTATTTTGCTCTTGCTGTGTATGGTCATTTGTTACTCATAGAAAGAATTGTTCTGGTATCTCTGTTCCACGGATGAACCTCTGGATGCTATCTTGTAGCTGGTGGAACATATACAATGTAATTTCCTCTCCACTCCCCCTCCCCTCAAGTGCTTATTCTTTGTAAACCTTCTGGAACATTATAATTGAACAAAGACTTCCTCCACGTCTGTGACAGTTTGTTCCTAAAACTTAAAGTCTTAGATTGGGATTCCCCAGAAGCAGACCTTGATTTGAGGATTTGTGTCCAATGGTTTATTATTATTGATTTATGATTTATTTATTTATGATATATTGAAAAGAGAAACTTGCCAGGGAATGGAGGCAGCAGAACAGGGCACAGGAAGGAGCCAGGTAAGGGTGTGATCCCAGGAAGAGTCATCCTGATCCTGTGCAGGAACTTCACCATGGAACTTCCACCTTAACACTTTCCTTCTTTGAGGCCTGGGAGCTTCCCCACTCTCACACAAGTCAGTCATTTGCTGAGGATGGGCTAAGGAGAGATAAAAGCTCTTCCAGCTCTCTGAATACCGATGTTTCATTCCAAAATAAGTAAAGGTATAGGTCATTAAAAGTAAAAACACATAGAGGCCAGGAGGAAACTATACAGAAACACTGAAACAATCCCAGGGTATCTAGCCAAAGCACTATCCCTGGCACTCAAATCTCTAAGTCCCTTCTGTGTTCTGGGCACTGGGCTCAATTTTGGTAACACAATAGTGAGAAAAGGAGACTTTTTGCTTATTTAGTGAAGTTTGAAATAGAATTGAAAAAGAAAATCTGGCTCTTAAGCCAATAATCACACCACTGAATAAAACATTACAAACTGTGAAGTGCTATGAAAAAAGTTCTCAGAACATTTATTAGAGGGACTTGATTTAGTCTTCTGTTCAACAAATATTTTTCCAAGAAAGTGATTCAACATGTAACAATTTACTTTTCTGGGTATATGAAGTAAGCTCACATTGTAGTTATTAGTATATTTGCTAGATAAAATTTTCACACTAGTGGTGTCCCAAACAATTTATTCTCCAAGTCAGGATGAAGAAGCCCTGTGAAAAGCCTTTAAGTAGTATATCAGAAAAAAAAGGAGATAATGTTAAGGTGTTTAGATTGAGTAAACTAAGAAATATTTACAGTCCAAACTTTTAGACAGTATCAACACAAACAGCCTGAATAAGAAAGCTGATCATGGACTTAAATGATCACAAACACACACAATGGCACCATCCACTTTGATGGTGCTACGGTTTGGATTTGAGGTGTCCATCAAAAGCTCATGTGTGAGACAATGCAAGAAGGTTAGAGAAGAAATGGTTGGGTTATGAAAGCCTTAACCCAGTTATTGAGTTAATCACCTGATGGAATTATTTGAGTGGTAACTGAAGGCAGGTAGGTGTGGCTGGTGGAGGTGAGGCATTGGGGGCATGGTTTTGGGGCATATATTTTATGTGGAGACCTCTATCTTTGTGGTCTGATTGTCCTGTGAGTAGCTTCCCTCTGCCACACTCTTCTGCCATGATGTTCAACCTCACCTTGAGCCCCAAGGAATGGAGCCTGCTGTTTATGGATTGAGACTTCTGAAACCATGGGCCCCCAAACAAACTTTTCCTACTCTACAATTGTTCTGGTCAGATCTTTTAATCACTGCAGTGAAAAAGCTGACAGATGGCAAGGACGATTTTTGGACTAGGAATAAAGTTTGCACTTTCCGCATTGCTATAGTTTGGATCTGGAATGTCCCCCAAAGTCTCATGTACTTACATGCTCAGTCCCCATTGTAGCAATATTCAGAGGTGAATTTTTGGGAAGAGATTTGCTCATGAGGCCTCTGACCTCAGTGTATTAATTCACTTGATGGATTGATAATCTGAATGGATTATTGGGAGGTGCAGATCAGTTTGGAAGAAGTAAGTCATGGTGAGTGTGCCCTGAATGGGTTGATCTTGCCCCAGGCCCCTCCCCTTCCCACCCTCTTTTCTTGGCTGCTATGAGCTGAGTTGCTTTTCTCTGCCACTCCCTTCTGCACTGATGTTTCTGCCTTACAGCAAGCTGATCATAGACTGAAATTTCTGAAATCATGGGTCAAAATAAATTTTTTTTCTCCACGAAGTTGTTCTTATCAGGTATTTTGGTCACAGAGATGAAAAACTGACTAACACCCATAATGGATGATGTATTCTGCTAGCCAACCAACCATGAATTAGGTGCTATCTTTGTTCCTACTTTGCAGAAAGCAAACCAGAATGAGAGAGGCGATGAAATATGTCTCTTATAACACACAGGCAAGTGGTTAAGGGAATCTGTCTGAATTCAAAGCTGAGCCACAAACAACTTTTTAGACTGGCCAGAAAAGCAGCAATCACTTGTGTGAAAACTATTCCTTGGAAGCAGGAACATGTTGAATTCAGCAGAGTACGAACTAACTAGCTAATAAGAACTTACTCAAAACAGTCTGGTTCTGATGGAATCATCTGGAGCCTCTGTTTTTATCAAAATGTTCATTGCCTCGTAGGCAAACATGTTATGGAACCTTCTCTGTAGCCATAAAAAAAGTCATATCTTAGACTGTATCTGTTCCAACATTTTCATCAAGGACTGCGTAGGGTCAATGCTTGAAGTAGGCTTCAGACAGCTGCATGATCATGACACTTTGTGTCATCACTAGCCAGAGTGTATCTTGTACCAGAGAATGTGGTTGGTTTGTGGGATAATACACTTCATGTCTCCTAGGAGCAATTTAAATGCATGGGCTTCACCTCATGAGTCTGTCACCCATAACTTACACTGGACTGAGATTGGTTTGGTGTCTCTCACATGGCAACTCGGAGAGACTGCCTGTAGCACTGCCAAGAATCCAGAGGCTGTGTACAGGCACAGAAGTAAAGAGTTACAGGGTGCACCTGTGTGGGACAAAAGAGGGTGTGTGTGTGCAACATTTCAGCTACACCTGAAAGACTATCTCCCAAGCCTACCCACTTATAAGAATCATAAGGCACTCAGGTGTAAAAGGCATATTCCCAGGTCTTGGGTGAAGCTACCAAACCCTATCCTACTGGATTGGTACCTGGGAACTGGGACTTTAAATAACTGCCCCAGGTGATTCTGATAATTATGTATGTTTGGGAAACATTAAGATCAATTTTTTTATCACATATATTTTTCCAAGTATTGTAGAGTCCACAAAATCTTCATGTTGGCAAACTATTTTTTTATCTCTCTCCTTAATTTTTTCATTTTCTCCATTTTTATTGGTGGTTTATGGTTGTATATAGTAGTGGGATTTGCTGTTACATATTCATATATGTAACAGCAAATCATATATTCATATATTCACTTAATGTTACAATGTAATTCGGCCAATATTATGCCTCATTATTTCCCCTTTCCCTCCCTCCCCTCCTTTCACACCCTGGTCGCTTTCCTGTACTCTGTAGCTCTCCCTTTAATTTCCATAAACTCTCCCCTTCTTTCTCTTTTTTCTAAACTTCACATGGGAGAGAAAGCATACAACCTCTGACTTTCTGAGTTTGACTGATTTTGCTTAACATAACAATTTCCCTGCAAATGACATAATTTTATATTTCTTTATGACTAAATAAAATTCCATTGCATATGTACATGCTATTTTCTTTATTCATCCACCTACATTCGTTCTGTAGTTGGGCTACTGTGAATTGAGCTGCTATAAGCAAGGGTATGCATGTATTATTGTAGTATGATGACTTTAATTCTTTAGGAAAAACACCAAGGAGAGGTATAGCTGGATCGTATATATTGCTTCCAGGCCTAGGCTTTTCAGCAGCCCCACACTAATTTCCATAGAGGTTGTACTAATGTATAGTTCCCATTGGTAAACCAGTGGAATTATATATTCTTTTCTCTGCCCAGCAGGTTCAGTCCCTGTGACATGGATGGGTTTTCCTACAATTTAGCCAACCCAAGAACTAGCAACAGGGTCTTCTCCTTCATATCACCATGCCTTCTCCAGGATTTAGGAACTCATGCTTCCTTATGATTATGGCAGGAAGTTAAGATGGACCTGAGCAGTTCACAGAGCCTCAGCTCACTTTCAATTGAGAGACAGAAGTCCTTCTATCACACAATCCATGAGATATATGAGCAAGAAGTTGCCAATGGGATGCCGTTTACTATCCATGATGAAAATAGCTGCCTCCTCTGTAGAGCCCATGGACACTATCAGTCCAGAGACCAGAGTCCTGTAGGCTCTGGTGCAGTGCCACATGGTCCTGTGTTTTGACCACTGCAGCCTCTGGCACTCTCATTCTGTCACGTGTACCACATTTTATTTATCCATTCGTCTGTTGGTGGCACCAAGAATGATTCCATATCTTAGTTATTGCAACATACAAGTATTTCTTTGGTAGGCTGATCCCATTTCCTGTCGAATGCAATTATTTCCTTTCCCTTAGTATATACTCCTTAGAAAATATACCCAGAAGTGGGATAGATGGATCATATGATAGATCTGTTTTTAGTTTTTTTGATACTAAAACATACTGTTCTCTATAATGGCCATACATCCCCAACAACAGTGTAAAGTTCCCTTTCTCCACATCCTCCCTAGCCTTTGTTATTTATTTTTTTTTTTTTGTGTGTGTGTGTGTGTGTGTGTGTGTGTTTAATAATAACTACTCTGACTGGGGTGAGATGACATCTCATTATAGTTTTGATTTGTATTTCCCTCATGGCTAATGATATTGACTTAATCCATAGTGCCCTTTTGATATTCATAATTTATCTATTTTGTTCAAGGTATCCCTCCTTTTCTCTAACCCTTTGGTACTTTTTTCTGTGTCTCACAACATCTCACTTGTTATTTTTGTAATTTTCAGATTTTTACTTATTGGAAGCAGACATTGATTTCAACAACTTCACAATGCATACTGTAGTGAATTTCATTCAAGTTGTTTCTTAGAAATCTCTCAATGCAGACTGATGGCATCGGTCCAGAGTCTAATTCAAGAAAAGTAAGTTGGGTCAAAACAATGCTCTCTGGGTGTGCAGGTCTTTGACTCCCTGACTTGTCATTATTCTCTTATTTATAATATGTGTCATATTTCCTCCTGACTTCCTTTATGGACAAAGGGTTGTGTGTTTTCCTGTAGAGAAATGAACATGGCTCAAAGCACGTAGTAAATTCCCACCTACAGTTTGAATGATTTTAAAGATGCTAGGGCATTTCAGAAACTCTGATGGACTTTACATGGATGGATGTCCTGCAAAGTGGTCTTCCTAACTCACAAGGAGGCCCTCCTGATCTTCTGTTGTGTTTTCAATGTCCTGTGGACAGTCAAGGAAAATGTGTACAGCTGTAAACCCATGTTCTCTTCCCTCTTCCCTATGAATATAAATAATAATTAAAGCCCATGAAATTTATTAAACCTTAAGGGCATGTTTCTATTTGCTCTGAAATTTTGCTTTTGACTAAGAGAAAATTAAAATTCAAGAATGCTTGGGCTCTTGGATGTTCATTTCCTTTTCAAAACGTTGTCTCAGAGCATAGCTGCCTTGGCATATTTTTGCCAGCCACTGAACGAAAGATCATATTTTACCCCAGCATTTGTCTTCATTTCAGCAATGAAAATATAAGTGTTCAAAAAGCTTTGGCAGCCCAATTTAGAACTGAGGAGGTGATTTTTCTTACATAGCGATTCTTAATATTGAGAAAGAAAACACTGGTATTGATGGGATTCCATGCTAAAATCCAGTAAACTATAGCATCTTTTATAAAAAAAAAAAAGCAAGAGATAATGAAAATCAGATCTTTAAACAACCATTGAAGCCTGTTCTAATATGAAAACAGGTTTTGATTCTTTACTCCAAGATTTGGCAGTGCTAGCTGGAAATGAAATGGTGAGAGTTTGTATAATATGAACAGTCTCCTTTTGCCACGAA
Organism: Spermophilus citellus; assembly: GCF_964194105.1. Lineage (NCBI taxonomy): Eukaryota > Metazoa > Chordata > Mammalia > Rodentia > Sciuridae > Spermophilus > Spermophilus citellus. Next base: position 233,049,663 of record NC_138182.1, read on the forward strand.
TCCCTCCCATCAGAATTTTATATTCTTGAACTCTAGAGTTCTTTCCTGGTAAAGAAACCACATGTATGTTGTTAGTGGTTTCTCTATGATAATAAAGCAATTAGAGTTGGGTACGATTCTAATCAAGGCTATATAGACACATACTTTGATAAAGAGTCGAAAAAGGGATCGCAGATAAGTGAACAGCAGTGGTTTTTGATTATGAGGCTTTGCTCAAATTTCTGAGGGATTCTTTTCATTCCTTTACAAGAAGAATGTAGTTTTTGGACTGAAAATAGTTGAGAGGGGAAGGGTCATTTTGTTCTAATGCTCTAGTGTAAAAATCTTCATAGATTTGGGGAACTTGTCTTCTCAACTCAGATAAATTGGAAAAGTATTTTGATTTGCCTGTGCTTCAGGGAATTTCCAGGTGACCAACTAGGGAACTGGATCCAAATAGGTATAAAGCTTCATTTGTGACAACATGCATTGTAACACTGGAACTGACCTTTGACAACATTTGTCTATTGGGGACTCCAGACAGATCCTAATTGGATAACATTTTCCACATCTTCAACTCATCAGCCAGCTGGCAGAGATAATCCAGGACCATTAGCAAAAACAGCATCATCATCTTTAGGTTAATGTGAATAAAATGAAAAATGAAAAAGAGGAGCCAGTGACAGATCATGGTCTTTGTAAACTGGTATCAAAGAAACCCCCTTTCAGACTCAGAATTGCACTGAAAGTTATAAATAGCATGGTGTAGAAAGGGTTCCTTGCTTTAACTCCCAGAAAACAAAAATCAGTAAATCAGTGGTGGTTTTTCTGATTACTGCTAAAAATACATATCAGAGGTAAAGTAAATAAAAAATACCATCAAACCAATTCAAAGCAAAGCCATAATATCCAATACTTTGGACAAAAATAGATTCTAGTTTTGTCATTAGATCAAAGACTGCATCGGAAAAAAAAAAGTAAGACTGGATAAAAAATTAAAAGTAGTTGTTCAAAATTCTTATCATTATAAAGCAATATTCTTATCATTAAAAGGAAAATTATCACACCATCAATGAAAACAAGTATTCTTTTAGTAGGCCACAGAGCCTCAGCATGCATGACAAAAAAACAACAACATAGGCTTAATGGGTATTGGGTCATGCCACTAAAAAATATTTGATAATTGTGTCCTGTTTCTTTTTTCTATTTTTATTTAGCTTTCACTTTTATATATCTTTGACATAGCATAGAAGTCTAAGCAATTTGGACTGTGTGTGAGTTACTTACAAGCTTGACTTCTGCAACAAAAATCCAAAAATAACAGTGGCTTAACTAGGTTAGAAGCAACTTTCTCTTTCATGTAGCAGTTTGAATGCAGTGGGCATGGTGTCTGGGACCCAAACTCCTAGCTTTTTGTTCTACCTTCTTCAACTGACATCTTCTATTTGTGTTCTAAAATAGCCATTTAACTCCTATCTTCAGGTCTTCTTGCCCAGCTCTATTTTCTTATAAAAAGGTGACAAAAGGGTTTATCCCTTTTCTTTCAGGACAGGTTTCAAAATCTCTACACATCACTTTGATTCATGTTCATTTGATCTGAACTTGGTTACATGACTACACTTCGCTAAAAGGAAGGTTGAACAGTGTATTCTTGTAAGCTGTGTGCCCATATTAAAACATAGTAAGTTGATGCTTAATTTGTTTTTAAGGAAAGTCTACAATTCTTTTTTTAAAAAAAATATTTTTAGTTGTAGATGGACACATGCCTTGATTTATTTATTTACTTACTTATTTATTATGTGGTGCTGAGATTTGAACCCAGTGCCTCACACGTGTGAAACAAGCACTCTACCACTGAACCACAACCCCAGCCCCTGATGCTTATTTTTAATGCCTAGTTCTCATGTGTCTTTATCATGTCACTTGGTTTTCAGGGCTTTTATTATTTTAGGGGAAAAATTATTTCCAGATGTCACTTTATATACTCTGGCAAGAGTTAAGTATGATTTCTGTCTACTAGAAACTTATACTAATATTATTGTGCAACTGACATTAGGCTAAATTTATATATCCTCTATGCTTACATTTAAGATGGGATTCAAGTCCCACTACACTGTATGCTTTGGAGACTTGAATTGTTGGATTTGCTGTTTGGGAATGTGTAAATATGAAATTTTGGGTTTTGCTGGAGGGGGGTGAGGGTGGTAATTCGAAGGAACAACTAGAGAAGCTGGACAAAACTTTTTAAACATTTGACAGCATCATAGAGAAAGCAAGCCAGTGATATGTACTGGGGCCATATCCCAAGAGAAACAATGAGCTGAGAAAAGGTGTTTGGAGTTACTTTGCTCCTAAGGGCAACTGTAGACTGTGAAAAGAACCTGAGCAGAGAGCATTCTTCAGACTCAGTGATGTGTTCACTCCTTGATACTCCTCAAGCCAGAGAGTTAGAACCTATGTAATTTCAATATGAGTTATGCTTTAATTTATTCAAAGAAGTATGTTTTTAATTTAAATGAAACAAATTATATAGAAAATAATTTAACAATCACCTATCAATTTGAGATTAAGTAGATTTTATAATTTAAAAAATTACTTTATATTTACCTCTGTTTTATAATAAAGAATATATTTTTGAGACAGCTAGAGTTCTGCCCCTATAAGTGAACCACTTTATTAGGAAATTGTATAATTATGTTCTTGCAACATTCCTGTGCATGAGCTTTTTACTAGGTATAAACATGCATAATGAATTGGGGTTAACACTTTGGGTTTCAAGTTTCATATAGGATCCAGCAAGTAAAGATAATTTGCTTTTATCACTTAATCTTGTTTTTGAGATCTATCCATGTTACTGTGTATAGGTAAATTTTATTTACTTAAGCTTCTGTATATAACTACAATGTCTAAATAAGACAACTTATCATCCATTCCCCTACTGAAGGGCAATTATATGATCTACACATTTTTTTTTGCTGTTAAACACAATATAGCTGTGAACATCTCTATTCATGTTTGTTCACATGTTTGAAAACTCCTGATCTCAGACATACAGAAAGGAGTCTCCAGCACACTGGAGCATACACATCCTCAACCTGATTGCATGATGTCAAATTACTCTTGGAAATAGTTGTAATAATCATATTTCCACAGTCAATGAGTAAGATTTTGTCTTTTCCCACTTTTGCCAGAACTTGGGGATTACAAGGCTATGATGATGATGTTTCGGGGGAATTTAAAGTGATATATCAATGTTGTTTAATTTATATTTCCTAATTGTTCATGGAGTTGAACAGAATTTATTGGCATTATTTTTTCCCTTGTAAATTGTATGATTGAAATTGACCATTTGTGTCAGTCGCAGTGGCACATACCTATAATCCCAGGGGCTCTGAAGGCTTAGACAGGAGGATTGTGAGTTCAAAGCCAGCCTCAGCAATGGTGAGGCACTAAGCAACTCAATGAGACCCTGTCTCTAAATAAAATACAAAATAGGGCTTGGGATGTGACTCAGTGGTTGAGTGCCCCTGAGTTCAATCCCCAGTATCCCTCCTCCTCCCCCCCACAAAAAAATCATTTGTCTATTTGGTTGATTGGTGCTTTTCTCACTGATTTTTAGGAGATTTGAAATTATATGCTAGAACTTTATTCTTTATCTAACAAATGAGTCGCATATATTTTCTCCCAATAGATGACAAGTTTTAAAGAAAAGGCTTTTATCATTATTCAAAGAAGCTTTTATTTATTAGTGATAATACCAAATGTCATTCTTTATATTTTTCTTTATCTTAATTGAGAAGTAATCTTTATTTCAATGACAAAATTTTTTCACCTTATAAAGTTTGCTTTCAAATCCAAGTCACAAGGTAATTTAGTATTGTACCTATAGCATCACACCAGTAACAGAAGATACCCTCCTCTTCTCTGGTAAGTAAAACATTCTCTCAGTTTCATGTCCAGCTTGTATATATTTATATGTACACTCTTTCATCTCATCAGGAAAGCCTGAGCTTTCATTTGACATAATTTCTCACCAGTCTGAAGAATTTTTTAAAAATACTTTTTGTAGTAACACCATGTCAGTGGTGAATTCTCTCAGTTTTAATGTATATGAAAATGCCTTTTATGGACTTTATTTTTTAATGAAATGCTTACTAGATATAGAAGTCTAAAGTTGACAGATTGTTGTTGTTGCTTTTTTTTCTTTAAGTATTTTAAAATGTCATTCCATTATCTTCTGATTATATTGTTCCTAATGAGATGCTATCAGATATTTTGTAAAAAAAATCAGTTTCCCCTTATTTTTTCCTTATTTTTACTGCCTTTAAGATTTTTATTCAACTTTTTTTTCAGTCACTTGCTAATGACATACATAAGTATAATTTTCATTGTGTTTATTTTGCTTGAGGTTCTTCAGGCCTTTTAGAAATTTGGGTTTATAATTTTCATCAAATTTGGAAAATATTTAGTCATTATTTCTTCAACTGTTTTTATCTACCCCAGTTTCTCTCTCTTTTCCATCTGGGTCTCCAATGATGCACAAGGTAGCTCCTTGTCCAGTGGTAACATAGTTTGCTTCTTGTCTCATAAAGTTTACTTAATTTTATCCTGACCCCCCATGTGTCTAAATTTGGATGGTTTCTTTTTAATTTTGCTTTCAGATTCATTCATATCTTCTCCTGTTTCCAGACTACTTATAAGCTCATCTAATGATTTAAAAAAATTCTGTGAGAATCTTCTTTGTATATTTTTTTCTGTTAAACTTTCCAAGACATCTTCTTGTTATGTCCAGATTTTCCTAAGCCCTTGAACATATATCTAACATCTGTTTTAGAGTCTTTTTGTGCTAATTCCAAAATCTGTCTCATTTCTGGCTATACTGATAGACAATTTTCTCTCCTGGTTTGGATCACGCTTTCTTGCTTCTTTATCTATCTAGTAGTTCTTTATTGTATCCTCAGCTGTATGGATACTACTTTGTTGAGAGTCTGGCTTATGCTCCTTTAAGGAATACCAGGCTTTTTATGCTTAATTCTATTGATTTTAGGCATTTTTAAAATGAGTCTAGAATAATTTTTACACACTGGCCAGAGGAGTTCCACTAAGGTTTGTCATTTCTGGGATTCTGTTTGAGCGTCTGGGTTGTCTGGGAGGTCTGTGCACTCAGGCTCTTTTCCTAGTTCTGTGTCACTCTTGAATTTGTTTTGCTCACAGTCCCCAGAAGCTCTTCTTTGCCAGGCCTCACAGAGTCTTTGTGTATGTGCAGTTTGGTAGATATTTAGTCAAATAACCATAGGACACTTTTGGAGATTTCTGGGGTCATTTCCCTATTCAGCTCTCTCTTTCTGGTACTGTACTTCCACAAATCCAGCTGTGTCAGCAGCTCCTCACCCCAATATCCACATTCTCCATCCAGTGACACCACCAATCTCTGATAGGTCCCTTCCTCCCTGGGGCCCGGCTGGGAAAATGCCCTCAAGAGCCCGGTGAATGAAGACTCACCTCATGTTCATCCTTTCTCTCTTCTCTGGGTTAGATCCTGTGTCACCTGATGCCTGGGAGCTGCTCTTCACATATCTTGTGTTTTTAGTATTTACAGGGGAAAAATGAATGTGATCACATTACTCATTAAGGCCAGAACTGGAGGTTTCTATGTATGAATTTTTAAATCTCTATTAAATTTCAATTCCTACTTCATCCTGTATTTCTAGTATTGTAATTTGTGCTCTCTCTTTTGGGGGGGGGGCAATCAAATTATGGTTATCTATTTTTCTAGTGTTTATTGGTTTTTTCCCCCACACTTATATGAATTACTCAGTGGTTTTTTTTTTATCTTTTGATTTCTATGCTTGGCTCATTAATTTTCAATATGTTTTTATTTTCCATCATGTTCACTTAGGAGTGTTAATTTTCCTTCAAGTTTTTGTTTTGTTTTTGGTACTGGAGATTGAACCCAGGGCCTTGTATATACTAAGCCTGCACTCTTCCACTGAGCTTCATCCCAGACTTTCAAAAGTTTTGATATATGGTATTTTCATTGTTTATCTGTTCCAAATATTTTAACTGCCAAGATTTTTTCCCCATTTTTGTTGTTATAAAATTATAGTATAAAATCCTTCATTTTAATCATTTCAAGTTACAATCTGTGACATTAAATTTATTCAGTATAAATAGGTTAGGCCATGGTGGTGCACACCTGTAATTCCAGCAACTGGGGAGGTTGAGGCAGGAGGATCACAAATTCAAGATCAGACTTAGCAATTTAGCGAGGTTCTAAGCAACTTAGCAAGATCTTGTCTCAAATTAAAAATAAAAAAATATTATAAAGGGCTATGGATATGGCTCAGTGGTTTTATGCCCCAGAATTTAATTTCCCAGTACCAAAAAATAAATAAATAAAAAATAAAAGAATAAGTAGGTGGGTATCCATATATAATATTTCTCTGAATAAACATCTCTATCTATACTAAGGCTAAATATGAGTTCATACTGATATCTTCAACTTTAATCCATTACCTCACAGATCATTCTAGCTTTCTCCTCTTGCAGATCTATAATCTCTCAGCATAATAAGAAAACTAGCTCTTACTATCCACCATCTAGGATATATTTCAACAATGTCAGAACTGTTAACCCCTAGTCTCATGGGAATAAGTTTATCATCAAGAGTGAAGCATTTACTCCTCACACTTCAGATAGAGCCCTAATATCCAGAGTATACAAAGAACTCAAAAAATTAGACAATAAGATAACAAATAACCCAATCAACAAATGGGCCAAGGACCTGAACAGACACTTCTCAGAGGAGGATATACAATCAATCAACAAGTACATGAAAAAATGCTCACCATCTCTAGCAGTCAGAGAAATGCAAATCAAAACCACCCTAAGATACCATCTCACTCCAGTAAGATTGGCAGCCACTATGAAGTCCAACAACAACAAGTGCTGGAGAGGATGCAGGGAAAAGGGTACACTTGTTCATTGTTGGTGGGACTGCAAATTGGTGCGGACAATTTGGAAAGCAGTTTGGAGATTCCTGGGAAAGCTGGGAATGGAACCACCATTTGACCCTGCTATTGCCCTTCTCGGACTATTCCCTGAAGACCTTAAAAGAGCATGCTACAGGGATACTGCCACATCGATGTTCATAGCAGCACAATTCACAATAGCTAGACTGTGGAACCAACCCAGATGCCCTTCAATAGATGAATGGATAAAAAAAATGTGGCATCTATACACAATGGAGTACTATGCAGCAATAAAAAATGACAAAATCATAGAATTTTCAGGGAAATGGATGGCACTAGAGCAGATTATGCTTAGTGAAGCTAGCCAATCCCTAACAAACAAATACCAAATGTCTTCTTTGATATAATGAGAGCAACTATGAACAGAGTAGGGAGGAAGAGTAGGAAGAAAAGAGTAACATTAAACAGAGACATGAGATGGGAGGGAAAGGGAGAGAAAAGGGAAATTGCATGGAAATGAAGGGAGACTCTCATTGCTATACAAAATTACATATAAGAGGTTGTGAGGGGAATGGGAAAATAAACAAGGAGAGAAATGAATTACAGTAGATGGGGTAGAGAGAGAAGATGGGAGGGGAGGGGAGGGGGGATAGTAGGGGATAGGAAAGGTAGCAGAATACAACAATTACTAATAGGGCATTATGTAAAATTGTGGATGTGTGATTCTGCAATCTGCATTTGGGGTAAAATTGGGGGTTTATAACCCACTTCAATCTAATGTATGAAATATGATATGTCAAGAGCTTTGTAATGTTGTGAACAACCAATAAAAAAATATATATTAAAAAAAAGAGTGAAGCATTTCTATTCAGTTCTTTGTCCTTTAGGTTTATAGTTTCCAGTCACTTTCGAAGTTACTTAGATTTGTTCTTTTATCTCCCATACTCTTAGGTGAAGTTGATGTGTACATTTATAATACAATGAGATTTTCAATCACATTCGGAATTCCATCCTGGAAGCTCCTGATCTTCTAAGTGACTTTTTTTAAAAAATTTCATATATTAAGGTTTTTTCTTGGTTAGTAAATTCTATGAGTTTCAAACAAATGCATAGTGCAGGTATATACCATTAAGTATATGCAGAATTGTTGAACCACCCAAAAACTATTTTCTGTGCTTCACTTGTTAATTATTCCCTGTTACCCACTGAATTCCCTGAAATGACTGATCATTTTATTTTCTCTGTAGTTTGAATTTTCCCAGGGTGTCATATAATTGGAATCATCTAGTTTTTATCCTTTTTAGACTGTTTTTTCCCATTTAACAATATTCTTCTAATTCTTCAATGTCTTCTCCCCCACCCCTTTCTCCCTCTCTCTCCTTTGCTGAATATTATTCTGCTGTGTGTATTTACACCAGCCTAGTAACCCATTCACCCACTGAAGGACATTCTTGGTTACTTCTAGTTTTGAGGGATTATAAAGTTTCTATAAACATTCATGTGCAGGTTTTTGCATGGTTGTATTTTTTAAATCAGTTGGATGAATCCCTAAGAGCACATTTGTTGTATTATATGGTAAAATGTCTAGCTTTGAAAAATTCTGCCAAACTGTCTTCCAACATGGCTGTACCATTTTGCATTTACACTAGAAACTGTGCTCTGAATTTTCTCCATCAGTTAGTACTGACAATTTTTCATTAAAAAAAATTAACCTGTGTGCATTGTTGTTTTCATTTGCACTCTCTGCTGATAGATAACACTGATCACAAAAAAATATGTACAGGTTAGCATATGTAAATGTACACCTTTTTTGGTGAGGTGTCTGATCAGATCTTTTACTTCTAAAATGGGCTGTTTTCTTATTGTTGAGTTTCAGTGCCCTTGAATGCTTTGGATATAAGTTCTTGTTCAAATATACATTTTGCTAATATTTTCTTCTACTTTATAGTCTGTCTTTTCATTCTCTAAACAATGATTTTATAAAGCAGAAAATTTTAATTTTAATAGAGTTTTACTTATCATTTTTTTCTTTCATGGTCCTGCCTTTAGTGTTTCAGCTAAAAGCTCATTACCAAACTTAAGTTCACGATTTTTCTTCTAAATTTTTTTCTAGAAATCTTGTAGTTTTTCATTTTATATTTATCTGTATGATCCACTCTGAGTTCATTTTTATGGAAGCTATGATGTCCATATTTTAGATTATTTTTGTGCATACAAATGCCCACTTATTTATGTTCAGCACCATATTCTGGGGAAGATTATCCTTTCTACATTTCTGTAGGTCTCTTTCTGGCCCCTCCATCCTGATTCCTTAATCTCTTCATCTATTCTTTCACAAGCACCACACTTTCTATATAACCATTGTCTTGAAATCAGATAGTATGAGTCCTCCACGTTGGTTCATTCCCTTCAGTGCTTTATTTTTTGTTTTTGATTTACCCTCCTACTCTAACATTTGCCAAAAAAGTATTAGATTTATAATTATTTGCAAAAACATTGTATTCGATACTTTTATATTTTCAATTTTCAAATGTTTTACAGACTTTAGAAAGTTTAACTCTGGTTATCCTCTTCTATATGCCAGTTTTCTAAAATTTCTATTTCAAGTTTTTTTTATGGACTTCATATTTCTAATAATTATTTTCATTTTTTATATTAACATGTGTTTAGGTTTATCCTATGTTTGCTAATTGTTTTGCCTGCTATTGCTTTTGGAAATTCTCTTTTCTTTCTGGGTTTAATTTTCTTCTTTCTGAGGTCAATCTTTTAATAATTGTTTTAGTGAGGGTATGTGGGTGGTAAGTCTCTATGTCCTTTTTGTCTAAAATTTTCCTTATTATGCTTTTACTCTTGATTGATGGTTCATCTAGAATATAATTCTAGGTTGACAGTTATTTTTTTCTCAGCATTTTGAAGACACTATTCATTTGTACTCTGGTTTCTATTGTTAACATGAGAAGTCTAGTGTCAACAGTTTCTCCTTTATCTTACTTAAATTTTTAATTCTTGGGTCTAAAGATTCATGTCTCGCATTAATTCTATAAAATTCTCAACCATCATCTTATCTGTCTGACTCTTTATCACTCTTTCCTTTTCATCTTGAACTCATAGTAGATCTCATGGTCCCCTTCATGTCCCTACATCTCTTATTTTTTTTCATTTTTTTCTTCCTCTGCTGCATTTTACTTGATTTCCTCAGGTTTGTATTCTAATTCAATTTTTTTTTTGCTTCAGCTCTTTCAATATTCTCCATATGCTGTTCATTTATTGCTTAATGTAAAAAGTTCTATCTGATTTTTATTGTATCTACTTGGGTTTTGTTTCTTGTGTATTTCTTACAGTTTTGATTCTAGTTGCTATCTTTAATTATTTTGAGTAAAAATTTATATTATCTATGAGAGTGTGTGGTCTGTTATAAAAACATTGTTTTTCTAATGCTGTTACCCATTGTGTCTTTAGTTTCTCCATTTGGATTTTTTTACTTGAGAAAGCTCAATTTTAGAGATAAATATGTATGGAAGTCATTGGCAACTGTGTTGTCATTGTGTCCCAGGGTAACCACTAATACTGAAGCACATTAATTTCTCAGATTGGAGATTCCTGAGCCTGGAAAACTTTGAAGATAGTGTAAATTTGAACCCCACACTAGTGCGTGAAATAGACATAGAGAATGCATTCTTCAGGCACTCAGGCCAAGCAGAATAAGGTATTCTGCTACTTTCCTTTAGCAAGGGCATAGATTTTTCAGTCCAACATTTTACTGAAACTAAGTTCTCAAGGTTTTCAACTCTACCTCATAAGATTTGTACTGCTACCCTGAGGAATTTGAAATAAAAGCTCTCAGGACACTTGAATTGAGACACACACACACACACAGACCCTGGGTAAAGGGACCATGGAAGCATTGCTATGCCTCATAAAACTGTACTCTGTTTTCAGGTTATCTGTCAATTGGGGATCTTTCAAAATTTCCTGCTACCTCAACTATGAGTTTTAAGCAATGTTACATTTTATGCATTTGTAAAGAAAGTCATGGCAGAGCTCAAGTAAATTAATTTGTATTAATTAATAATCAGGAATCCCTGAATTTGCTTCTTTAAATGTCTCCAATTTTGAAGAGTTTGATGAAGTTTGTATACCAGGTCTGAATATACTTTCTTATTTATTCCACCTAGTCATGCACAGGAAAAAGCAGCACAAGGCCAGTGGAATGATATAAAAGTGGTACTTTTGCTTCCCTAGTGTGTGTCCTGCATCAAACAACCATGTGATTTGAGTCGTTGCACAAATACTCACTGCAAAAGTTTCCATGAACATATGAAAACTACACCTCAATTTGGGGATCCAATGAATTAAGTATATTTTGTTTCCTCATACTCTAGTATAAATTCATTTTTAGTTTTTGTGATTTTTTGTTTTGTTTTGTTTTGTTTCTTTTGTTTGTTTTGCCCTGGGATTGAATGCTATCGTTTGAATATAGTTTGAGGTATTCCCCAAGGGCTTGTGTGCTGGGAATTTGATGCCTAGTGTGGTGATATTGAGCGATGTGGAACCTTTAATAGGCAAAATCTTGTGCAAAGTAATTGGGTCATTGTAGGCAAAACTCTTGGAAGAAACTCTTGTGGTTTTTTAAGGATTCTTGTTTCCATCAAAGGGTTATCACAGAAGAGAAAATCTAGCTCCTACCCTTTCTCTGGCTTCACATCTCCCATGTGACCTCACCATGTGACCTCACCATGTGACCTGTCTCTTGCTTATGCTGCCATGATGGCAACATCTACCAGGCCTTCATCAGAGTCCCCAAACAGGGGGACATCTGACCTTGGACTTTCAGTCTCTAAATCTGTGAGTTTAATAATCTTCTTTTTCCTAGATGGCTAATGATATAAATAAAGACTACGTCAATGATTTCAAGTTTTTTTTTTTTAAATATATATACTCTACATATTGCATAGATTGGATTCATCATTCAAAGACAAAGACAGTCTGAATTTTAATGCTGAAAAAAGTATACCAGGAATTCTGGTGAAGGCCAAATTGAGCTATACATTGGAATCTCTCCTCAGAGTGTTTTCTTTTCATTAATATTGGGGCTTGTGTTAAATAATTGTACTATGGTGGCCTGTGAAGATCTTTCTGGAAAAATGAGATTTTAGTTAAGACTTGAATGGGGCCTGAATATACCTAGTGCCTTCAAGGAGCATTAAGAGGTCGGTGTAGACAGTGAAGAGTGGAGGGAACAGCAGGTGATGAGGTCAGAGAGGTAGTAGAGGAGCAGGAGATAGTGAGGACTCTGGCTTTCTTTCTGAGATTAAAAGCATTGGAGGTTTGGAGCAGAGAAGTGGTTCCTTCCTTTTTGCTGAATTCTCTCTGTTATGTTGAGACTGGACTGAGGGAGGCAAAAGCAGCAGAAGAAAACCAAGTAGGAAGTTATTTCATTCTTGGAGACAAGAGCAGATGGTGGCTTCTACCAGAACAGTAGTAGTGGAGGTGATAAGATATTGTTGGATTCTAGGCCTGTTTTCACTCACTTATTCAATGAATGTTTATAGAGTAACTACTATGTATCTGGTGATATGTTGAGTATTAGAATTGACATGCTGAGCACAATAAAGCAACAAATAAACAAGTAAAAACACTACTGCTCCTATTCTCCTTGAGTTGTCTTTTTGAAGAACAGTTGGAGGTACACATAGGCAGAATAGATGTAAACAAATAGGCAAAATTAATTTCAGAGAGGAATACATACTGAGAAACAAGTTAACCGCTTTCATGTTGAGAGTTCCCTGCTGAATAGATAGAAGCTACTTTGCATTTTTAGATTATGCATTCAGGAAAGGCTACCCAGAGCAAGAGGTGACCTGTTGACTGGGGCAGGAATGACAAGAAGAAGGCAGCTAAGTGAAGACCTAGTGGATGACTTTAGAGGTAGAATGAGCTACAAGTATACAGACAAAGAAGCACCAGTTAGCTTGGCTTGCTCAACATACAAACCTATGGTCAAGTAGTGTGGCTGGAGCACAAGACCTGGGAAGTAACAGCAGTGAGCCGGGGAAGGAAGACTTTGTAGGGCCTTGAAGACCACAATAATGAATGTGGAGTGTATTCTCAGTATTTTAGAAAGTAATTGGAAGGCTTTAAGTGAGGAAGTGGCATGACCTACTTTACATTTTTAGAAAATCTCTTTGGCTACTTTGCAGAGCACCTATTTGTTTGAGATGCACACGTGGAGAGCTCCAGCAGGCATTGGAGACATGAATCTGTAGCTCAGGAGAGAAGCCGATCTTGAAGACACTAACTGAAGAGTCATCAGAGTATGAATGATGTCGAAAGAGAAGGAACTAGGAGAAGTGATTCCAGAGTGAGTTTGGGTGGCCAAGAGTCAGGTTCTAGAGGACTACCCTGCTAGAGTCCAGAGCCCACTTGTTTATCTTCTTCTCATCATGGAAAGACTAGTTATCTCCAATTCTGTCCTCCATCCCCTCCAATCAGCTGTCCATCCCTACCCCCCTACTTTATCTGCTTCTGTTCCAATTGTAATTCCTTTCTTGAAGTACAAAGTATATGGGATTAGTAAAGGAACAATAGGGGGTAGAATTGGAACACTGTTGAAACAATAAAACTCCAACAGAGAATACCTTCAATTTATTAAGGAGTAAAATGTGTTAAGGAGGGTTTATGGCATATTTGGGAATAAAATCCTGTGAGCTTTGAGGCTGACTTCTCAGATCCCAACTGTTCACCTGTGTTTCTTATCATCTTCTGATCACCCTGAAAGCTCTGCCACAGACTCTTCTGACATCAAGTTGGGCCTCCCAAGGGCTGCGCAAGCCCGGCATGCCACATGCTAGCTATTGCCAGTCCTTCCAGACCCTAAATTAAACTGCTAGTCTGGACCTTTCTTCTGTACCTCAAATAAATGTGATTCCTTTCCTATCACTTCTTGAGTAGTTCTAGTTCTAACTTCTGGATTCTAGAGTCTTTGCATCTTATAATAATTAATGTTCCTGTCATCAACCATGCCTTCCTATATGAAAACCTAACTCACTCTCCAGTTACAGTGTTCGTTAGGTTCTAGAAGATAGCTTATAAGCACTGGGTTTCAAATTTCTAAGGCAATTCTGTGATCCTATATATCAAGATTCCTGTGCAGGAAGTTAAAAGGAATTGAAAGCAAATATCATGCTAATCTTAAAGACCAACTTTGTTATTTTGTCATTTTTGAGCCTATATATATATATATATAATTACACAGCATATCATTTATTTGAGCTTCTTATAGGTTGCATTATGTTCTAATCCCAGATACTTCAATCCCAGTTATCCCAGAAAATATCTAAGAATGGAAGTTTATTTGGAGACAGAGTCATTGCAGATAAAAATCAACAAATTTGAGATGAGGTCATAGGTTATATTGAGATGAGGAGTAGGATGGACCCCTAATGTAATATGACTGGTGTACTTTCAAAAAGGGAAAATTTGGACACAAGCGTGTGTGCGCACGCACACACACACACACACACACACAATGCTGTGTGCAGATAAAAGAAGAGATCCACAAAAATGAAGGAAAGCTGAAGATTGCCAGCAAAACATCAGTTGCTAGTAAAGAGGCATGGAACAGATTCTCCCCACCAATGTCAGAAGGAATGGACCCTGCCAACACCTTTATCTTGGATTTCTGGCCTTTAGAATAGTTAAACAATAAATTTCTGTTTTTTAAGCCATCCAATTTGTGGTACTTTCTTACTATAGTCCTAGGAAACTTATACAAAGCTTGAGCAGGCACAAATTATACTCCATACAATATTTTAGTGATATATTGACTTTTGCATTAAGAAAAGTGCAGCCCAATTTGTCCATGCTTTGGAATTTTGCCAGCCCAAACTCTCACCCCATCAAAATCATCACCAGTAGGAAGAGAAAACAAGCAGAGGGGTGTGTGTGTGTGCAAACACATGCTCATTTTTATGAAGAAACTGAAGGAGTGCTTGTTCATGCAGGCGTATTTCCAAAGAGGCTGAATAAAGGAAATCACGTTTAAAACAAACATTTACTCCTGTTGCTAAGTCAATGCCTCACAACATTACTGTGGTATCAGACATGAAAATGAAGCCAGAATTATGCAGTTCAGCCTAATGCTGTCTACTCAGCCTCGAATGATAGACAAAGAGAAATTGTTGCATTTGGTATAATGGGTTGAGGATGTGTGGCAAGCATTTAAAAACCATGTCAGGACATTTTTGCATATCAGAAAACAATCTCATTAACACATTTCATGAGACACTTGTGTAAGTCAATGAATTTTAATTATTCCTGAAGTTTTTTTTTAATTTTTATAGTAGATGGACAAAATACCTTCATTTTATTTTTATGTGGTGCTGAGGACCGTACCCAGTGCTTCACACATGTAAGGCAAGCATTCTACTAACTGAGCTACAGTCCTGGCCCATCCCTGAGTCCCAACTCATCCACTTCAGTAATAGAAATCACAAATGACCCTTATATTATTATCGGTAGTGTCAATCCCATAATTTCATTTTGATTAATATTACATCATTATTTTACTGTAATAATTAATACTTTGTCATATGAGTGAAATATATATGCTTATGGAAATATAAGCCATGAAGAATGTTTCTTCCATCCAACTGACACAGTGAAACCTAATGAAATAAGGTATGGAATGAGACAGGGATAAAAGAAGAACACTTATTTCTTCTGTGTTGTTTTCAAATTGGTAAAAAACAAACAAACAAACAAAAAAAAAACTAGGGATGAAGCAGCCCAAACGACAGGCAACTTCTTCAAACCTGTCCCCGGTCGTTTGACTTTAGAAACCGTGCACTAAATAGGCCTCTAGGTCCACACAGCTGACCAAGGAGTTTGTAATCCCTGCTCCTCTTCTGACTGCAGATTCTTCAGCTGCCCCGCCCTCACCCCACCCACACACACAGTTCAAGACTCTGAGTAATCAGGAGACAGGACAGAGTGAATGAGTTCTATTTAGAACCAGACCCTAGCCAACCTCATTTCTAAAGCCTGTCAGTTAAAACTAAATTAAGGGGTCCCTATTCACCACCCAACCTGTTTGGGGACATTGCTCTGTCATTTTAATAGAGAGACCTGCAGGCAATATGTTCTCTGTTATGCTAGGGTGAGGAGTGTTCAGCTTACCTAGGATCTGATGGGCACAGCAGCCTTAGTATTTTATAATAGTTCCTAGAAATGTTTACAGAACACAGTGTTTTGAACTGCAACATAAAGCACACTATGTGCAACCACCCCAACCCACTGTGGAGCTCCTAGGACAGTGAGAGACTTCAGTTTTCCAAAGAAGCGTCGGTCTCTCTCTTTATTCTTTGCTCTATTGAAGAGGCATCAAATTTAAATTGAAACAAGACACATTTAGATGAGATTTGAAGAGTTTAGTGCTCTAAGCTGAGAAGTATGGTTTGCTTTTCTAACAATTCAGAGTCTCTTCGTGGAGTTTTAAATAATGACAAGACAGATCTTCACCCTTTTTGAAATACCTAAATCAGTGCACCTTAAAAGATGTAGAAGAAATGTGCAAGACTAAAACAGTGCCTCCTGGCTTTAGGACTCTGTGTGTTTTGTTTCAGCTGTTATGGAATCCATATGGACCTTTGGAGAAGTTTGTCCTGCTCTCAATTAAAGAGGGTTCTCCTCCTTTCTTTGTTTTTGCTGTCTATCTTTTTAACCTCCTCTTCCTTCTCTGTGTTTGGTACTTTGAAACCAGTTCTACAAGGATATATTCAGGTAGTCTTTTCATGGGCAAAGGACTAAAATTTTAAAAATACAGTTTTTCACCAGAATGCTCCACAAAGAAGAAAGAATAAAAAAGGAACCCTTGCCCCTCCCAAGGACAAAGATGAGGCAAAGAATTTGAAGGTATAGAAGGTGGTACTGAAAAATGTTCATAGTCACAAAAAAGGAAGACCGCCCTTCATCCACCTTCTTGTGACCCAAAACAAGAAGATAGCCCAGATACCCTCAAAAAAGCATCACCTGGCCAAGATAAACAAGCTTACTCACTAAGCCCTCATCCTGCTTCCCTGGACCACTGAGTTAGCTGTGAAGAAATTAGAAGAAAACACATTTGTGTTCATTGTGGATGTCAAGGTCAACAAGCATCTGACCAAACAGGCTGCAGAGAAGCTCTGTGCCATTGGTATGGCCAAGGTCAACACCTGGTCAGGCTTGAAGGTGGCATATGTTCAGTGGGTTTCTTATTATGATTCTTTGAATGTTGCCAACAAAATTTGGATCATCTAAATTGAGTCCAGCTGGATAATTCTAAACATTTTTTTACCAGAAAACAAAGTAAAATAAATAAAATTTAATTTAAAAAAGCAATATGCTTCCAATACCAACTTAACACTTTCTGACTTCAAGCGTAGCTTGCTCACATGGATAAAGGAACACACCCCGATACTAAACTTTATTTTGGCTTGCTGGACTTAAGTTAAAGGTAGCGTTTTTACGATCAGATATACCAAAAAATAGAAAGGGTAAAAAGAAATGTGTATTTAAATAAGGGCTCACTTCCTAGAAAGGAAATATTAATGGATGGGAAAATCAACTTATTGTAGAGGCAAAGCTATTCTGACTTCCCGTCCATACTCACATCAGAGATACGATGCTTCACTGAGCTGCAAATTAACTCTCATATTCCCAATTTATTTGTGATTTCATGAATCATTTAACTAGAGGCAGGGATAAAGAGAAATTCCATTTCTACCCTCAAGTTGCTCCTCTTTGTGTGTCTATATCATGAATGGCCAATGAGTTAGAACAAATGGTTTTGGCCAACTGATGAAAATTTGGAAATCTTTTTGGGTACATTTTTCTAGTTTTTTAATCATTGCACTCAATGGAAAAAATATGATGATGAGAATTCAGAGAATATTATTTTTTTTCATCCCAGCTGTGCCAATAGCTCCTTATCCAAATGCCATTATTCAATCATGTGTTCATTAGTCCAACCAAAATTATCGACCACATACTATGTACCAGATATCATTCCAGATCCAGGATTTCATCCAGATCCAGGATTATATCCAGATCCAGGATTACATCAAAGTTCCTCCATTCTTCCCAGTCCCCCTCCCAATTATGGATCAGCATCCACTTATCATAGAGAACATCAGCCTTTGTTTTATTGAAATTGGCTTACTTTGCTTAGCATGACATTCTCCAACTTCATCCATTTACCTGCAAATGCCATAATTTTATTCTGTTTCAATGCTGAGTAATATTCCATTGTGAATATATACCACAGTTTCTTTATCCATTCATCTATTGAAAGGCATCCAGGTTGTTTTCACAGTTTAGCTATTGTGAATTAAGCTGCTATAAATATGGATGTGGCTATGCTGATTTTAAGTCCTTTGGGTAAAAATTAAGGAGTGGAATTGCTGGGTCAAATGATGGTTCCATTCTAAGTTTTCTAAGGAATCTCCATATTGCTTTCCAGGGTGGTTGCACCAATTTGCAATGTGGCCAGCAATGTGTACCTTTTTTTTTCCACATCCTTGCCAAAACTTATTATTGCTTGAGTTCTTAATAATTGCCTTTTGGACTGGAGTGAGATAAAATCTTACATTAGTTTTGATTTGATTTCTCTAATTAGTAGAAAAGTTAAACATTTTTTCATATATTTGTTGATAAATTGTATATCTTCTGAGAAGTGGCATCTATTTCTTTTATTGGTCTAATACTTTCAAGAATCACTCACAATGTAACAAATGTCAGCACTTTGTTTGCTTTTATAGCCTAGTAATACTCCTTTGTGTGAATATATGACATTATATTTATCCATTTATTAACCTATAAGCAATTTACATTACTTAATCCTGCCCTATTTTGAATAATGTTTCTGTGCATTTTTATGCATGATTTTTTAAGCAACTGTGTTTTCTTTTTTCTCTTGGGAATATAACTAGAAGTGAAATTTGGGTATAACAAATTTAGGAGTTGAATTGTTGGTTCATATGTTACTCAAAGTTTAAATTTTTAAAAAAACTGACTATTTTACAAACCAAATGTGTCATTTCAAATTGTGTATTTATTTATGTTGGTGCATTACAATCACACAAAATAGCGGGATTCATTTTGCCATATGTATACATGCACATAATTTGCTCAATTTATTTCCCAACACTTCTCTTTCCCTCTCTTCCTTATAATTTGATATTATATTAGGTATATTATAAATATATATGTATACTTATATATACACACATATTCAGGATTCATTGTGGTATATTTGTACATGAACATGGCATATTTTGGTAGATTTTATTTCCCAGGACTTCTCTATACCCTTCTCTCCTTCATCCCTCTCAATCCCCTTCCTCTACTCTATTGGCCTTCCTTCCATACATCTCCTGCCTTTTTTATGCCATGCCCAGCTTCTTCACAGCACAGAAAACATTCAAACCTTGTATTTCTGAGTCTGGTGTATTTCTCTTAACATGCTGTTCTTCAGTTACATCCATTTACCAGAAAATGACACAATTTCATTATTCTTTATGACTGCATAAAACTTCATTGTCTAGATATACCACATTTCCTCTATCCATTTGTCTGTTGACTGCCACCTAAGCTGGTTCCATAACTTGGCTATTGTGAATTTCAGTGCTATAAACTTTGATACACACATATCCCTATAATATGCTGATTTTAGTATTTTTTCGGATAAATACCAAGGAGTGGAATAGCTGGGTTGTTTAGTAGTTTCATTTCTAGTCTTTTAAAGAATATCTTTACTGCTTTGCACAGTGGTAGTACTACTTTGCAGCCCCCTCAAACTATAAACACATCTCCCCGCCACATCTTTACCAGCAATTATTGTTACACGTACTCTTGATGAGTGCCATTCTGACTGGAGTGAGATGAAATCTTAGTGTATTTTGATGCATTTCCCTGATTGCTAAGGATATTGCTATTTCTTCTTTAGAGAAATTTATTTAGTTTATTTACCCATTTATATATTGCATTATTTGTTGTTTTGGTACTAAGTTTTTTGAATTCCTTATGTATTCAGTATATTAATCCCCTGTTAGAAGAGTAGTGTCAAAGATTTTTTCCATTCTATAGATTCTTCTTTCATGCTCTGAATTGTTTTCTTGATTACACCATCTTAAAATTCTGCCAGCAGTTGAAGATTGCAATTTCCCCACATCCTTGTCACATTTGTTATTATCTGCTTTATTATTATTGTTGTTGTTGTTAATATTATTATTATTGCCATCCTAGTGAGTGTCAAGTGTCATCTCATTATAGTTTGATTTGCATTTTCCTGAATATAATGAAATTGAAGAAAGGTCTATTCAGATTATTGACCCATTGTTAATCTCTGTGTTAATGATTTGTAAGAGTTCTTTGTATATTCTATGCAGAACTTTCTTGTCAGATATGATTTAAGAAGAGTGTTTTCTACTTGATGCCATCCTAATAACATTGTCTTTCAGTCTACAGCCATTGGAAGTCTTTCCACTTACTTGGATATTTTTAAACTTATTCAACAATGATTTGAAGACTCCAATGCTCAAGCCTTGTGTTTATTTTGTTTACTTTATTCCTAAGTTTTTATTCTTTTCAATGCTGTTGTCCAAGTAATAATTTTATTAATTGTATTTTTGCATGGCAAATGTAAGGAAATACTATTGAGTTTGTACATATGGACATTGTATTCTTCATTATTATTGAACTCATTTATTATCACTATATGATTTTTGGAAAAATTTTTAAAGATTTTTCTATTTATAAAATTGAGTTATCTGCATAAAAAGTATTTTAGCTGGGGTTTTTCACAAGTGACCTTCCTCAAGGTAAGGAAGTGTCCTTCTGTTCCTAGTTCATTAAATATTTTATAATGAAACTGTGTTGGATTTTATACTATGATTTTACTGTCATATTTACCTAGATTTCTAGGACAAATCCCCCTTGGCCTTGCATGGAGAGGGATGGGGAGATATTTTAAACATATTATTGGATTCAGATTGCTAGTATGTTTTATAATTTTACCTATATTTATAAAAATATTGGCAGATAGATATACAGACAGCTTTGTCTAGTTTTTCTTCTAGTATAATATTGGTTATAAGATGATTTGGACTGTGCTTTCTTGTCTTCTATTATTTGGAAGTGCTTATGAAAAATTACTAATTATTCTTAAAATATTTGGTATTACCAGTAAAGGCATCTGGACCTACATTTTCATATTATTCTCTTTTCTTGTTATAGATCTATCCAGATTGTCCATTTCTTCTTGAGTCTATGTAGGTAGTTGTGTTTTTCTAGGAATTTGTCCCATTTCATCTGAGTTATCTACTTTATAGCTGATGATTATTTGTAGTATTATCTGATAATCCTTTCTATTTCTGTAAAGCTGGTAATAAGATAAACTCTAATTTTAGTAATTTGAGTCTTTTCTCTGTCTTTCTTGGTTAACCCAGTTAAAAGTTTGTCAGTTTTGTTTTTCTGTTCAAAAAACTAGCTTATAATTTTTCCAATTTTCTCTTTTCTATATTCCTTATTTCATTAATTTCCCCTCCAATTCTATTTTCTCAGCTTGTTTAAGTATCTTTTTCTCAGTAACTTAAAATACATGATTAGGCTACTGATTTCAGATATTTCTTCTTTGATATGTGTTTACAGCTATACAAATGCTTTCAGTTTTTTAATGCTATTTTATGTAATATGCTGTATATTTAAAATATACTAACTCTAATCATCACTATAATGTAAATGTTATTATTAATCTCATTTTGCAAAGGAAGAAACTGATTATAGATTATTTATTTAATTTTTCCAACATTGCATAGAAAATAAAGAATTAGGATTAAGACTCAAACTTATTTCGACCACCATATCCATTGTAAGGCCAAGGACAAATGATCTGAGTCTATCTTTTGCCTCATCTTTTTTTGCTTCTGTAAGGAAATATTTGTGGCAGCCATATTCTTCCATTTTTCATTTCTATTTTTATCTTTTATTTTTCTATTCCTGAAGACAAATGTATCTCAAAATTGGACAACAGGTTTACTGGTTCCTTTACAGATGAATTTTTTAGCATGTAAAAGAGGGTTAGAACCTAATACTCTTGATGCAAAAGGCATTGATATTTCCATAATTTTGCATCAAACTGATAATTCCTTTTGATTTTGCAGGTACATAAGCATGGTTTTACTTGCATTGCTTTTATTTTCTCCAAGAATCTATCATATTATGTCAATGACAAATAATATCATAATCAGAGTAGCATGTGTGAAGATGATAAACAGAGTCAGAATAAACTTGTTGGCACAAATTATACATTCTTAAGGAAACTATGTTTTTTTTTAATTTAAAAAGTACATTGTGATTGTCTTGACATTAATATTTAAATAGTGAAAATGAAATATAAGAAGCATGAAATAACCAGAATGTGAACTCCATGAGGGCAGTGACTGCCTCATAATCCAACTTGTCTCTCCAATATGTAGTACAAGAGAAAGCTGGTAGGAACTCAGGATGTATGTTCCAGATTAATTAATAACATGAAATGGTTTCTAAAAATATCAGTTTTACTATGTACTACAGAGATTATTCCCCTTAATACCCCTACTAAGGGGGCCATTTATACACACCCACCCACCTTTGCAATATTTACTATATGCCTACCCTGTGTCAGGAACAATGTAAGGAGCTGGGGCCACAGAATTGATCCTGGCAGGCACATACTTCATTTTGTGAGTAGCACCATTAGCCAAACAATCATACATATCATTAGATAAAATTATAACAAATAGTTCAATGGAACATATGTTTTGTGAGAATAGCATGCAACGGAGGGTCCTCACCTAAGCTGTGCAGAGTCTTCCTGAGGAAATGGCAAAATCTAACAGACCCTCAAAGGAAGCAAAGGACTCCAGGCAATGTTTTCTCTTAGGTCTGCACAGTGGTTTTGAGTTTTAAAATACTGCTCATGCCTTTGGATGGGGTGTGCATTCTCTAGTTATCCATGGCACACACACCCTTGTCCTGACTTGCATATGATCTGAGTTCAAATGTGTGTTATTTGCTTGGATCTCTGAATATGTGAAATTTTTGTTGGTGTTGTTGTTTTGGTACCAGGGATGCTTAACTACTGAGCCATATCTCCAGCCCTTTTCATTTTTTATTTTGAGGCAGGGTCTTGCTAAGGTGCTCAGGGTCTAAGGTGCTAAGGCTGGCCTTGAACTTGTGATCCTTCTGCCTTATTCTACCAAACTGCTAGGATTACAGGCATGTACTGCCTGCCATGCCTGACTTGACTATATGAATCTTTTTGTAAAATCTTGACCCCTTTTTTTATTGTATTCTCTTTAGCATCAGACCAAAGTAAAAAAAAAAAAAAAAAAAAGCAATGACAACCACAAAAAACACATGGCCCATCTTTGTCCAGCAAGCTCATTTGGTATATGTATATGTGGAAAAAACATGTCCTTACTTCTGACATGTTTTATTTGACTGTTTTTAAAAGTACCAGTTATAGTTTAATAAATTTATTTTGTGAGACAAAGCTATAACCTATATTGGACAAACACACAGAACTATAGTTTGAGAAGCCAG
Source organism: Spermophilus citellus (assembly GCF_964194105.1). Lineage (NCBI taxonomy): Eukaryota > Metazoa > Chordata > Mammalia > Rodentia > Sciuridae > Spermophilus > Spermophilus citellus. The sequence goes on from NC_138182.1 coordinate 233,073,233, forward strand.
GAAAAAGAATAAATACTTAATTTTTTATTGTGGATTAAAACATCTTTATTTCCATCTCATCCCCCAATCTCCCAATCTCTCAGGGTAAGATGTACTGTAATTCTTGTACTAAGAGCCAACTCTTCATATGCTACACTATTTTGGCCTTTAAGAAAATTTCATACTAGGAAATGATAAGCAACACTGGGGAAAATTATTACTTCTCTGTGCACAGGATTCTCACTGGCTCTTCTGATTGGACTTTTGGCACTTTCACTTTTATATTGCCAGTCCAGGTTTGTGATAAGGTCAGGTAAGGAAAATAGAGGCAAAGAATTTGGTGAAAAGTTATAGATTGAGTGTCATGGTTGGAGGCCACCAGGTTTTTTCTCATAAAGGAGTGTTTTCAAAGTCATCTGTGAGGTTACTTATTAAAGATCTGAAATGGGGCTTGGTTCAGCCTCTGCTTTTCTAGGGGCTGGCTTAAAGGCATAGGTGCAGAGCTTGCAACAGGCTGCTGGGCATGGATGTCCTTCAAGGGTTACTTTGGGTGATGCCAAGACAAAAAATCAGCATCTGAGAGAGGTCAAACTGATCTGTCTCCTTTGTATCTGGAAACCTTTCTCATATATCTGCCCCAAGTCCCAACCACCCCATTACTACATTATTTAATGGGATTAATAAAGCTGAACTCACAATGAGGCATCCAACATGGTCTACCATGAATAAAAATTTAAAAGAATAGTGTTTGGAAGGGATACTTTCTGGGCAGCTCTAGCAAACAAAATTACTTAATAACCCTTGTGGAAAAAATTACAGTAGGTTACCAGAGTGGAGGAAGCCATAGTAATTTGGAAACAATGTATGTTCCTTAGGAACAGACTTTAGTAATTGAAGACACTGGATTTTGGTGGTTATAATTGCAACACATTTCCATGATGAAGTAGGTGAAATGCTCCCATTCTTGGAATTTTATCCAGAATTGTTTTAACATGTTGCCTTCTACTTTGCTGATATTTTAGAGTCAAAATAACAGTTTTTCTATAACCCTAAGAACACTTGTGTGGAATTCAGGATGGTTGAGGCTAATTTGAGCATCTTTCACAGGGATTTGGTTACTGTATTAGAAGGATCTTGGTAGATACAGCCTTACCCATACCATGGTAACACAGTCTGAACAAAACTTTCTTCTTAGTTGTGTGTGTGTGTGTGTGTGTGTGTGTGTGTACACAAGTTTATCTCTATTTTTCGATATCTACCTATAGAGATCTGTATGTATTTCAGAGCTTTATATCTCAGATACATCAATATATATACATATGTGTGTATGTGTGTGTATCTCAGATCTATCTACTTTCTATTTATCTGCCTACTTATCTATTTCAGAGTTTTCCCTGAAGCATGTATAAGGTTGTACTTGACCTATTTATATGGCTACAGCAATCTATTAGCTTGGGTTCTTTGGCAGACTGTTTGGTTTTCTGGAGTTCAGTCCATCTGCTTTGGCTGCAATTCAATGCTTAACATCATTATGATTTAAGTTCAAAATGCAATCTAGGGGCTGGGGCTCTAGCTCAGTGGTAGAGTACTTGCCTTGCACGTGTGAGGCACTGGGTTCGATCACGTGAAAATAAATAAACCACGCAAAAATAAATAAACAAAGATATTGTGTCCAACTACAACTAAAAAAATATTTAAAAATATATTTTTAAAATGCTGTCTAGGTGTCCCCACTTTATATTCAGGGATACATACTGGGTTGTTCTGTTATTATGAAAACAGTTTGAGACATATCTGTCATTGTTCTCAGGCATTCTCTATGCCTCATTAGACAGGATAATTGAGAACCAGCTGGATTTGTAAAACAAAGTCCACTGGCTAAGCTTCAAATTCTTGCATCTATCCTACCACTGGATAAGATTAGCAAGATAGCACTGTTAGCAGATCAGCTTTTGTATCCCATAACCTAATGGCTAACCTGCTTAACATGATCATTCATGTGCTTGGCAGTTATGACTTCACCAGCAAATTGTTGCCTGGTTGGGTCAAATGGGGTCACCACTCCTGGAGAATATACATATTTCCTGGGTGGTTGTTGGAGAAGCTGTTTGAAAATTCTTCAAGCAAGGGGTAGGAAGTGGTAATAAGTTGCAGGCATAATGACAGATGGGTCCCCCCAGCCCAGCTCATAATTCCCACAGTTCGCTACAGATGAATGTCTTTAGGCATAGTTGGCAAGGTTCAAAGTGCTGGCTGCCTGGACTACCACTTCCAGTGAGCTCCTTCTGTACATAAAGTGAGAGAACACTTTATCTTGATCATACACTTTAGAAACCATAACCATCCGGGTCTCCACTGTCAGGGAAAACCTATGCCTAGAACCACAGCCATGTTGCCCAAGCCTCTCATTCATTTCAACTGACCTTCTCTGCTTTACAATAATCCATTCTGTAGACACTAACAGCCAGAGATATCCAGCCAACATTCCATGGGAGGCCATGCCTTGTGATAGGCAAATTCTTAATGCCTGAAGTCAGAGGGCAAGTGTCTAAGCCAAGTCCTGCTTCTCCAGCTTATTGGGCTTCCTTCTTTTAGAGTCGTTTTGTGACACTTGCATTTCCTTAGACATTGTTCAGATTCCCCTGTGAAGTTCCTTAAGGCCACTTGCTCTTCTTACTCCATTTTTACTCTGAGTGTTTATTGGTGACTTGCAACTTTATTGTTTTATCAGCTTTATGCTCATAGCGAAAAAGTGTAAAATTCATACATTTAGAGTGAAGCAGACCTGTATTTTGATTTAGTTCTTCCGAATACCCAGCTTGGGCAAGATGCATAAGTTCTCATCTCTAATCTGTTCAGGATAGCTGGAAGAATCAACTCATGCCTTCATTCAGTAAATGGTCATTAAATTTTCTAAAGAAAAAAAAAAGAAGAAAGCACAGTGCCTAGCATATAATACATACATGACAGATAATAATCATGTTTATCTTGGTGAGAATAATAAGAGAGAAGCAATATTGAAACCGTTCTCACCTGGACCCAACATCACAAGCCACTTCATTCTGAGCTCAGTAAATATTGATCCGTAATCAGTTAATACTGTATATGTCACATTTGCTGAATCTATAATTTCTAGTCCAGTCTGGCTGCACATGGCTTTTCTTTTTTGGTTCTGCTCTTACAGGGTTCTCGGGTTGTAGTCTTGTTTTTGTCTAGGATAATATAATCATTTATGGGAATTTGAACTTCTTCACAAGCTTCATGTTTCAAGTGACTCTTTACTACATGAGTTTCTGTGCTGAGGTGATGTTGGGTAGCATTCTGAGAAATCTCCACCTGCCATATGGTGTGGTAAATGTCATGAGGTAATTACTTCCTTCATTCCAGGCCAGCTTGCCAGGAACCTGATGCCACCTCCATAACACACAACACCAATGGCTTAACTGTACTCAAGCTTTGAAAAGCAAGTGCTTTGAATGTTCCAACCCCAAAGATTCTCTTGTCTCCACAATCCAACAGGGTTCAGGTTTCCCAAGTCTACCCCTAAGTACAGCTCTCTAGTCTTATGCTAATTGTGTTGGTTTTCATTACTAGTAATTGGAATTTGTTCTAACAAACAAGCATCTCCCTAGTATAATTACCAATGACTGTTCCTTTAGTACCTGTGGTTTATAAGCCCAGCTAATAATCTTGCAACGTGAAGGGACTTGCCCATAATCCTTCACGTTTTCCTTACTAAGAAAAAAAAATGCTGATTATGATATTCTTTGCTTAGTGTTTGTAGCTTATTTATGTCATAGACAGCTTCTAAAACATGGATGGACACCCCATGGGCATTGTGTTTCCTGAGCCAAATATATTGCCCAATTTACTAAATAGCATGTATGGACCATTAGTAAAGTTATTTGTTTTGTTTTTACATAGGAGAATGTGCGCAGCAAGGTTTTTATTTATTATACTTTTCTTGGTTACATTTTTAGCATTAGCTAAGAAGTAGCATAGTTCATCATTAACTTCTCATAACTTTCACTTAGTAAATACCTCAATGGCTACTATGATATATTTTCCTAGGGTTGCAAATTCAAATCTCTAATTGAAGTGGAAAGGAGTCAACACAAGGAAGAAGACTGAAAAGAAATGATGAATCCTTGTCCCATGTAGCCACCACTCAAGCTCGGTTGCCAGAGCTTCTAATTTTAAGATTATCAATCAAATAAATGCTTCAGGGAAAAAAAGGAACAATGATTCAGACTTCATTTACAGGATGTCAGGTTACAACTTGTGCATTAGGAGGACTTACTGCATTGGGGTTTTTGTTTTCATGGGTATTTATTAATTTAAAAATGCCAAGGTACTTTGACATTGAGCTCTTTGCTATCAGAGTACATTTTATCATGCAAAGAATGGTACTTTTCAGACTTAAGTCATTTTTTAGAGTTTTGAGAGTGATGTTGGTTGATTTGTCAATCTTTCAATTTCTTCTTGAGAATGCACGTGTGTGTGTGTGTGTGTGTGTGTATGTGTGTAACAAAAGGCACTCTTCATTTCTGTATCCACTTTCTCATTAGTATGATGTGTATGCATTTGTAGTACTTAAAGTATTTCTATGTTCATAATGATGTCTTGGAGGCTTTTCTCCCATAGTTATTAAAGCCATGGAGTTTACATAATTCAGATCCCCATTCCCCATCTTCAAGATGTTAGCAAAAGAAAGTTTTGTTAACATGTTGGTTGACAAAGCCACAGGTTTGTTACTTAGTGTTTGGTAGTTTTCTCTCCCTGTGATTGGCCTAATATGTTCCCCCTTACTTTTGTAAAGTGTTAAAATATTACTAGACTATAAGTTTTTTCCCATGTCCCCCATTATTTGTTTCTTATTTTTTTCTGTGTGTCTACTGTAGAGAAAAAAAGAAGAAGGGAGGAAAGGAAGGAAAGAAGGAATCATGGTTACTGTGAACTAACCTCAATCTGTAGTGGGTAAGAATCTGCCAGGAACCCTGAGAGTATTTTAATAGGCTCACACAGAGATAAATATTTATGGAGACAGGAGAAGGAAGATTGAAGCAGAACTAAAGGAATGTAATTTTATCATTTACAGAAACTTCATGCCCTCCTTGGCAAACACATTAGGAACTTCTGAAGAACTGTTGGGGGAGTGTGTGCTTACCAGAGACAGAGCCAGCCTCTCCTCTTCACCATTATCCCCAGGGTCTGCACATTACTTACTTATTTAAAGTTAAGAAGCATATTTCCTACTTAAACAACAAGTGCTAATTCTTGGATAGACCAGAAGAAATAGGATCTATCTCTGAAAAGAGATTTTGCTTATTTTACCCCAGCAGGATATTTTCTTATTTTAATAAGTTTCAGGTTCCTTGTTTTCTCAATAAATTGGCTGGTTTTAAAATGCAACAGAACCTGAATTGCTGTAGCATTCTCACAGATCTTTATACCTGGAGTCACCATGTGGTGGAAGCAAGGTTCTCACTTTTTCAGTCTCCACAACTGTTAGCTGCTGATGGCTCTCAGTGGAGCCTTACCCACTAAAAGCCCATGGGGAAGTGAGCTGTCTGGCTCGCTCTTACACATCATCCCTGGAAGCATCCTGCATCCCAAGATGCCCCTACCTTCTGCATGTTGGTGCCTTGGATTCCAGTGGGACCAGCTTGCTAAGTTAGCTGTTTCTGCCACATTGAAGCTTAATTTCTCTTTCTTACAGTGCAGATTTGCAGATTTCCTTAGTAAGCTTTTTTTTTTTTTTTTTTTTTTTTGCATATAAATACCTACCTCAGAGTCTGTTTTCTGGGAAACTGACCAATGTGTCATTTACCTGCCCATCAGCTAGCAGCAAGGAACCTGCCACTAGTGGTGAGTACTAATAGCCCCTAATGCACTGCAGTGGTACAATTGTTAATGTTCTTACCAGTGAGGACTAGAGTGGGATTCCAGCTCAAATGAATGTACTGGTTGGTGCAATATCTTAGGAGAATTTCAGAAGTATGAAGAAAGAAATTGTTAAGATTATGAATTTGAATGGCTGCTCTGGTGCTATTGGTGTGTTAGAGAAAGATAATAAAATATTAAGGAAAATGAAAACATAAAATAAAAAGTGTGAAAGAGAGCCTTACTGGCAAAATATGAAGACTCTTCTCCAGCAACTGAAGAGCAGAGTCAGACCCAGTCCTTCATAATAAGGGTAGCAGGGCTTCATAGAAGGCTGATGTCTCAACCCCAGAGACTGCTTCACAGGGTTAATTTACAAGTTTGTTCTCTCTCTCTCTCTCTCTCTCTCTCTCTCTCTCTCTCTCTTTCTCTATTTCTCAGACTTGAAGTCACCAGTGGAAAGGGAAGCCATGTTATGATAAGAAAGGGCCCTGCAGCATCAAGAATGTACAGGAAGAGGTCCCCTGTCAGAAGGGAACAACATCCTTTTCCTTGGGTTACCGTATGTTCGGGAAAGAGGTACAATCAAATGTTTTGAGCACTATGTGGCAAAGGTCTGTGTTAACATCTATAGTTAAGGGCTTAAATCCTTTGATACCTCCTGTTAGAGTGGTGGAATCCAGTGCCAGCCAGGGGATAGAGCTGTGTCACATGTCTAACAGAGAGGCTGTGGATGGTCATTTCTCCATTCTACAAATGTATATTTTGGAGGTATATGCATAGTACTTGCTAAAAACTACTTGGCCTGTGGTGAAACAGCTATTTTAATGGGGAAGGCAAAGGAGAAGTTTATGAAATTCACTTTCAATCCAAAAAATGTGAATCAAAATGTTGTTTGTATCTTGGGTAGAATATCTGAGGTTAGTGCTATCCTTATTGACCTAAGGTGGCAGTCACCTTTATATCCTCATTTATCTCACCAACCTGGCTGCTACAAAAATGCTGATGAGTACTAGCAGACGATAGTGGAAAATGACTAATTTAATCAAGCATTAGCCCCAAATGTAGACACTGGGTCAAATGTGGTGCTTCTGCTTGAGCATCACCATGGCCTTAGTAACAAAATCTGGTAAATGCATTCTCCTCCATCTCTATCAGGAAGGAGGATCAGAAACAATTCCCATTCATATAAGAAAGACATTGGTCATCTTGCCTCTGGCTATGTTAATTCTTAATTCTCTAGTCCTTTGTCATAATGTAAGGTTGACATTTCACCAAATATCACATTAGTCCAATATATTCATGGAATGTCAATTGGATTTGAAGACCACTGCAAAACACTTCTGTTTCAGAGCATGGATGAGGAACTCTATAAAAACTCAGGTTCCCTGTATATCAGTCCAGAGGTACAGGGAATGCTTAGACATTCTTCTAAATTAAAGATTGAATTATTGAACTTTCCTCCTCCTCTATGAGGAAGAACACTGGGTTCTAAGTTCAACATATATCATACTTGAGAATACTCTTCCAATCCTGAGTGACATAAAGATTGAGAACTTTGAGTGGAACCCAAAACAGCAAGTACAGGCCATGGTAGCAATAGTTCTGTACCTTGCATCGTAAAATCCAGCACATGCTATAGCATTAGTGGCATCTTTGACAACAAGAGCCATTCTGTGTATTTTATAACTAGCCCTTATATAAAAGTTGCAAAGTAGATCTCTCTGGTTCTGGATCAAATCTATGCAGTCTAAAATTATATGCACCATTCAAATATAGCTCCTGCTATGCTATGAAGCCCTGGTAGGGAATGCACTCTGACCTGAATTATAAAACCACCAATATTCATATGAATGGGTTCTGTCCGAATACAAAGCTATTTATCAAAGAGTATCAGTAGCAATTCATCCTAGGTTAGAAGCACATACTGGGTCAGAAATGCACAAAACCAGAGACACAAGTAAGCTGTGAAATCAACTAGCCCAGATTACCATATCATCAACCACTGTTTTGCTGGATTGTTTCCTTCAGCTCATATTCATGGCTATATAACACTCTTTAACACCAACTGAGAGAGAAGGAAAAAGATTGCAATCATTTATAGTTGAGTCAGCTTATAGTTTGTGTACATGCTAGAAATGAAATATTATCATGTGACAGTTTTACTGATGGGTATCCCAGAAAAAGGACAATGAAGAAAAAATCCTCCCTAATAGGCAGTTTAGGGCCATACATCTTATCATCACTTTGTGTTGGATAAATAGTTGAGGAGGAAATAGATATGGGTTCATGGGTAGTGGACCACGGTTTCACTAGCTGTTAAGGAGTTTAGAGAGAATAGTACTAAAAAACAAAGATGAATGTGGTGGAAACTGCATGGTGATGAGCCTCTGGGAATCAGAGTGAACTATGAAAGGTCCTTGTTTTGCCTGTTAACACTCAACAGAGCACACTCACCCAGAAGAGTGCCTGCTATTGCTCTAGGCAGAGAGCAAGTGCCCAAAAATACATTAATTGAGAAATGACAGCTAATGGGGTTCATCCCAGTAGATTACATCAAGTAAAGTTAACCAAATCAAAGGAATAAAAACATCTCAAAATTTTCGTTTGAGAGTTTTAAAAATGTGTATGTAACCTGAAGCAAAAATGAGACCACAAAGCATCTTCAGGTGACATTGAAATCTTCTTCCGTTCCATCTCAGTAAACTGTGATGTGAAGAATGTCTTACCTTGAGGTCAATAAAGGGACTCAGCATTCCAAGAGAGACTTCTGTGAAGATGAATGGAAGTTCATATGTGTACAAATTAAATGGGAAGTGTTTCACCAACTTAATAAATATTGTCCCCCAGTACCCTTCTGGCTGCTATGACAGGATACCATAGGTAGAGTGGCTTATAAGCAGCAAACATTTATTTCTCAGAGTTTTGGAGTCTGGAATGTCCTAGAACAAACAGCAGCAGACTCATTGTCTGATGAGGACCACTGTTTTCCTGGTTCATAGATAATTATCTTCTTGCTATGCCCACACATGGGAGAAGAGGCAAAAGAAGCCCTCTGCTGTCCCTTTTATAAGGACACAAATCCCATTCATAGTCTTGATGACCTAATTACCTCCTAAAGAATATGTTTTAGAATGGATTGTTGATGTTTCCATAACTCTGTGACTATACAGTTAAAAACTTACTTTGGGGAAAAGCTAATCATCAAATAGGTAAATGTTATGGTATGTAAATGCTATCTCAAAAAAAAACTGCTATAAAACGTTACAAAAGAGAAAGACTCAGAATCTAAGGTATCGTGTATCGTGTAACTAAGAAGTGCATGAAAAAAACCTGCTATGCCAACTCTGCAACAGGCTGACAAACAAGGAAGTAATGGATGCAAATGAGAAATTGACAAAAGAACTGCATATGGACAATGAAATATTCAGCCTCATAAGTAATCAAAGAATGAAAATTAAAAATGAGATACTGTTTTTTGGTAACAAAAGAATAAAGCTATTTTATAATAAAAGTTGCATCATACACAATATAATAAACTACATAATATAAACATTTATGTTTTGGTTGGCCATGAATTTGCTCAAAGAAAAGATTTTCATATGAAAAAGAAGTGGGAAATAATTATGGAAAGCTCTCTTTTTAAAATTCAAAATTCCTTTTAGGCTGGGGTTGTGGGTCGGTGGTAGAGCACTTGTCTAGCACATGTGAGGCAATGGGTTCAATTCTCAGTACCACATAAAAATAAATTGAAGGTATGGTGTCTATCTGCAACAACAACAAAAAAAAATATATTTTTAAAAAATTTCTTTTAGTTAGGATTTTCTTTTATTTGTTGCTGAAAAAAAAACTATCATCTCTTGCTGCCCATCTTTGAACTTACAATCTACCACAGTGGTTGGAAATGAAATATTTAACTTTATCTAAATGGATTCATATCTGGATCTATCAGTTTAATGGAACACTAGTTTTTGGTTCCCAAGGTTCTTAATTTCTCTGTATGGGTGAATCTTTACCCAGAGTATTTCTCCCCTCCCCGAGAGAGGTTTGGGGCTGTTGACCTTGCTGGAGAGCTGGGAGCAGAAGTTTCCTGGGCAGGCAGGTCTCAGCAGGAATGATTAAGGTGACACCATAGATATGCTATCTGTGCACTGAGCCATGGAATCATAAGCAACAGACAGATCATGTTAAAACAATGCCAAAAAATTTTCATCTTACACTCTAACTTCATTTATATTTTTCATTTCACATTCTAACTTTGGAAGCTAAATTTAAGCTCCTGTGTTATAATCCACTTGTGTCCATCAGTTTTTATGTAAGGCCCACAGGTTTTAACTCAGTTAGGAAACAGGGTTGCAATTTTTTAGTCAAGACGAGTCCTCTAAACAGAATTGTCCCAGACACTGCTATCAAAACATCTAAGAAATGAATTCATATATAGCAAGAGCTGATACTTATTTAGCACACATTCAATTCTAGATATTGCTTTAAGTATTTTATATGTATTAATTAAATCCAATGAAAAAAATTTGCAGTTGAGGAAAACAAAGTCAGCCAAAGTTAATTGACTTGCCCCAGGTTGCATAGCTAAAACAGAAAGGCCAGAATTTGGCCCTGGGAAGAGAGTTCCTAAGACTGTGTTCCTAATTAAGTATGTGATAAGGGTATGTGATGAAAATTAAAAAAAAAAAATAGAAACTCTACATGGGAAAGTACTTGGTTGCTTTCCTGATTATAGATTGTTCTAGCAAATATCAGTGTCAGAAGTTATGACCTTTCTAAAGAAAAAAAAATATTACCTTATGTAAATGTATGTTTCATGACCAATATGATTCTACATCATGTACCATCAGAAAAATTAGAAACTATACCCCATCTATGTATGATATAAATGTATTCTACTGTCATGTATAACTAATTAAGACAAATTTTATTTTTTTTTAATTTAGAAAAGTATAGAGGAAAAGAATCAGATTTCTCTAAGAGCAGTGTTTTACAAAATGTGGTCCTTACACCAATCAACATCAGAAATACCTGGGAATTCATTATGAATGTAAATTCTCAAGTCTATTGCATCAAAAATTAAGGGGATGAATCTCAGTAACCTGTGGCTACCAAGCACTTCAGGTGATATTGATGAGAGTCACTGGCTCAGGAAACTTCTAAGTCTATCCTATCTGTTAATGTTGAATAAATAACTCCATAGTAATAGATTTGGGGGTAAATCAGTGATGCAACTCAAATGAACAAACATAGGATGTACAGCCATTACAATAGTGTCCTGATTAATGGAGCTGTGTCAAATTCTCATTTTATTTCAGAGTTGAGCAACAGGATATGAAAGCCAATATTCCATTTCCAAAGCATATGATAATAATATCATTGCTCACTTAAGACATTCTTAAAAGTGAATTTTTTTTTTTTAGGAAAGAACTATGAACATTTAAATTATAATATATTTTGCTCAATTACCTTGAGAACATTAGAATAATTCATATTCACACGCCACAAATGCAACCTCATGGCTTGGCTCAATGTGGGAGACCAACCTTGCATGTGACTAAGTTAACTCCCCTGCTGGGCGATGTGGCCTCAGGCACGCATGCTGCTAGACTGCCCCATTCTTCTAAGGTTCTAGTGACCTGTGTCTTCCTGCCCAGGATTGTCTTCCTTACAGCCCCATGGGTGGAGCTATGCTCACCTGTTGCTTTGTAATATACCCCTTGCCCTGTTTAGGATAGAATCTTCCATGGAAGTGCCTTGTGTGTGTCCCCTTCTTTTACTGTGCTCTTGGGTGTGGCCTACCCAGGTGTCAGTCAACCTGCTGACAGTGACATCCTGAAGATAGACTCAGCCCCCTGAAACCTGACCCCTTGCTTCATTTGAATAGCTTCTCCTCAATAAAAGGGGTCAGCCTGTGCTCACTCTCTCTTCCTGCAGACCCTTAAAGTCAGAGGAGCCATCACATCGACCCCAAAGAAAAAGGTATTGTGTCCCTTGTGTGGTTATTTTTTGCAGCCCAGTCAACCCAGTTTACCTGGAGTGACCCTGAGCCTTTTAGTCACGAGAACAGAAACCCGGCAGCTCAATCTTTTACATTTTTGTCAATTTGTTGACAAAACTAAGGACTTGCACACCCTAGATTCATCTATGAGAATAATAGGACAAAGTGCTTTTCTTATACTTTTCTCATCTAATTTTGGTACTAGTGAGTTGGGTGTCTTTCCCTATTTTTCTGAGTTTTCTTGATTATTATCTATGTATAATATGATATTATGAATATATATTTACCTTCCTTTATCTCTGAAATCAACCACCTCTCTAAAGAGCACTGACAACTTTCATGTGAGAATGGTGTTTTGAAACAAGACACAACAAGGGCTGTGGATATATTTTCATCTTGTATTTTATAATCTCTCTCTTTTTTTAAAAAAAAGTAAGCTTAATTCATTTATGTTTTATTTGTTGTTTTATTGTGGAGACTGACACATTTAGAGTAATTTCTACTGTTTTATTTTTATTACTATATTCTATGTTTCTTTTCTTTCTTTTTTCTCCATTTTTTCCTATCTGCTAACTTGATAAAATTCTTTCTTTTCTTTCTTTTGTTTTTTACTTTATTTTTTTTCTGCTGATTTTGAAGCTGTAGAGTATATTACATATTTAATCATTATCATTGAATTTGTGATACAGATACTCATCTAAAAGTTTATCTTTCCCATCAAAGTCTAATATTGTTCACGATTTCTAGTCTTCTCCTAAATAAGGCATCTATGGACAACCTCTATCATTGAAGCCAACAGACTTCAGTGATTGTTTCCTCTGTCAACATTTTAAAAACATTTTATTCCATATATAAGCATATATTTTGGTCAATTTTCACAAAACACATGAAGACACCAAACAAAAATTCATGCAGATGAATAAGCAGACTCTTATAAGTGTCCATAGAAGTTCCTACCACTTCCCCCTTGATTATTTTCATTTAGTGTTATTTTTATGAAATTAATTTGTATGTTTCCACATACTTGTAGGTAATTCATTCTTGTTGCATAAAATTTTATTTTGCAAATAAAACTCACACATTCCATTCTCAATAAGAATTTTCTGTTTGGGGTTATGTCTGGTCTGCCTTTTGGAGAATGTGGATACTTACAAGTCTGGAGCCAGCATGATTCATTTCTCATTTTAGGTGATCTCTTTTTGTTTGATTGTTTTCTGTCTCAATACTTGTAGAATACCCAAGTCATTCTTTATCTTGTGATGATTGACATATGAAATTGATTGTTTTTCAATAATTTTTACCTAGTGAAGAAATTCCTTTTAATTTGCACAAAGTTTCTTTTGATTCAACCAGTGTTTTTTCTTTCCTTTTAAACTGCTTTTTCAGTACTTCCTTCATGATCATTGTTCATAGGCAAGTTCTCTATTTTTGCATTTTGCCTGTAATTTATTTTCTGATTCTTTTCAGCTCTCTATGCATTTTCTCCTCCATTTTTAGGATTTCCTCCTGCTGATCCTCCATGTCACTGATGTTTCTTTCTACACTGTTGATTTTTCTCCCTCTCTCAACTTATAATACCAACTTAAATTTAGAAGTGACTTACTTGTTTTCATAACTAATCAGTCATTTTAAAAATCTCAGTCCATTTACTTACCATTTCCTCTTTTTCTTTTCCCTTATTTGGTACAGGGAAATAAACACGGGGTGCTTTACCACTGAGATAAATCCACGGTCCTATTAATTAATTAATTAATTTTGACACAGGGTCTGAGTTGCTGAGGCTGCCCTCGAATTCAGTATCCTCCTACCTCAGCCTCCAAAGTTGCTTGGATTACAGTTAGGCACCTGGCACCATTTCATCTTTTAAGAAAAAACATTTGAAAATTATAATTCCATAAATATGACATATGAAGTGATGTTACCAAATGTGAACACACTGGGGAACTACTGCATTAAGCTAATTAACATATTCATCACCTGAAATACTTATCATCTATTTCTCCCAACTACAAAGTTGTCTCACTGCAACTTTGTACCTTTTGACCAACATCTCCCTTTTTCCTCACCCCTATCTCTGGTAGCCACCATCCTGTTTCCATGGGATTTATTATTTTTGATTCCACTTCTAAATGAGAACATGCAGTTATTTGTCTTATTTCATTTTTGTCTCTTTTTTCTTAGAAGCCGTATTTTTAGTTTTTTCCTATTATCCCTTTAAAATGAAATTATTATTTATTTCTTTTTTCATTCCCCAAGAATAAGTATTTTCTAAAACTATTTCAAATGTAGCACTTATTTGACTTTTTTAAAAAAATCACAAATATCTTCAGAAATCTCATTTTTCCTTTTATTTGAGTTAACAAGGAGACAAGTTTATCTATCAATGTCATATTTTAAAGACCAAACAATAAATAAACAAACAGTATGGATAGGATCTTATTGCATTTCTTCTCCTTTTAACATGGATGAGTTTCTGCCACCCAAGCCATTCAGCAACTTTTAGTTAAGGAGAGAGCTGGGAACAAAGAGACACTATCTCAAAGAACTTAATGACTATGAACTTTTTCTATATATTTTTGACACTACTTTCTAATTTCCAGTTCCTCTAACTTGAGAGGATATTCTATTTCATTCAGGAGACTCTGGGGGTACCATTATTCTAGTTAGTAGAACTTTATGATCAAGGAACTCCCTCTACTATACTCTGACAAGAGCATGCATTTTCTTCTCTGCCACCCTTGGCACATTACAGTGCATTTTTGGCTGTAATTTATGTTAACAAAAATAGCTCTGGTGGGTTGAGTGCTGTCTCTTCAATGATCCACCTTCTAGACATTGCTTATCCATGCTACCATTGTTGAGAAGACTCTGAGCCAGAAATTGCTAGGAGAAAAGACCCCTGGCTTTCCTCAAAGGATTTGTGATATCTAAATGCAGCATAGAACTGGGTTCCAGATGTAATAATTTCTCCCTCAACATGCCAACTCTTTAAGTTCCTGTCCTTTAGAACTAAGGAATATTTAGTGAGATTTTCCAAAGTTTTCTTCATAATTCTTACAGTGCCATTATCATCTCAGTTGTGTGATGGTTCTCCAGATCTTCCTTTATTTTGATTCAATGGTTATTTTTTTTCTGATAGAAATATCAGAAGTTTTATTGTATCACATGGACACAATTACCAAGACACTTTTCTCAAATAATTATATATTTTTGCCTATCTGTAGGCTTTTTAGCTGTTTTGATTTTGATAGGCAAGGACTTTTAAAATTGCTTTCACTACCATCTGTTAAGTCCTTGTATTTTTGGTATTAGAATTTTTGATTCATTTTTCATTTAATGAATCTTATGTGGACTAAATAGACTTTATAGGGTATAATATCTTCAGACAGTTCACCACTTTCTTTATGTATTTAGTAAATATGGCTTCCCATAATTATGGGAGCCTGTGGTTATAGCAACACTCTTTATGATTTGTTCAGTTTTTTTTCTTTTCCTCTTTTTGCTTTGAATGAGGCAATTATACTTTTTTTCACACATGTAGAAATCTTCTGCTGTGAGTAATACTGCAACTTACTTTGCCAATAAAATTTATGTTGCAACAATATGGCAGGAAGTGATTAAAGTATTTTTTCCATGGGAATTCAGCTATAATTCATTTTTCTAAGGTTTCCTCTGCACACATCTCATATACTACAATCTATATAAAAATAAGAAAGTTGTTGAAATCCAATGGCAAAAATGATACTGAAAGATACTTTAGCACTGCATTCATACTACCATCTTGCTTTGCAACTTCCTTTTTATGGTGAAGTGGCATGGGGTTGGGGAAAATGCAAATGTAAAGATATGTCATACTTGTAGCTACAATACTTGTAGCTGGGCATGGTGATGCACACCTGTAATCTCAGTGAATCTAGAGACCAAGGCAGGTGGATCACAAGTTCGAGGCCAGCCTCAGCAACTTAGGCTCTAAGCAACTTTGTGAGACCTTGTCTCAAAATAACAGATGAAAAAGAGTTGAGAATGTAGCTTAGTGGTTAAGCACCCCTGGGTTCAATCCCCAATTAAAAAAAAAAAAAAAAAAAAACAGAGAGATGCTCAGTTTTACACTTTTCACTTTTTTAAAGATCAAGTATGAAACAATGACTCTCCATGTTGGGTTTCTAAGGAAAAGTGACAGTTCACAAGAGTTGGACTGGTCTATCACAGCTTCCAGCACAGATTGTGTTCTTCATACAATCTTGGCCAGTAGCCCAAAGCTCCTGGCCAAAACAGTCAAGTGGGAGGGCAGACAGAAATACTTGCAGGTGCCCATAGACATGCTTAGAAATTCTCCAACAAAAAATTGTGGGGGAAAAAAAAAACACTGCACAAATCGCTGTACAAATGACTAGAAACTCAGAGAGTCAAATTCCAGAACAGGGTTGGCAATTGAAGACCAACTATGTCATCAGTCTTGCTACCTTACATGCACAGCAGACACTGTTGATCAGTTTGAACCCATTCATTTTGCTACCTCCCAGCAGAACATTCCAGAAACTACCCCAATCAATTAGGGTCAGCATATGAAATGTCACTACTCTGCCAATCTTACACCCTGAAGAATTACTCAATATCCACAGTAGGTTATATTTTAAAGAAATGTTAGTGGAGTTTCCAAGCCCAATGGTGTTTCCCAATCATTTACTGAGAAATGTCCTGTTATCTTCCTTGAAGACACAAGATAACTGTAAACACTTTGAACAACTTTGGGAAGCAATTTCTATCAAATGTTCTTTGCTTATGAAATTTAGTTCATTACTACTTACTTTGAATTATAATTGATTTATTATAAGAGCATGGTATTAAGCCCTTCTTATCTGGGTGAGCTTTGAAAAAAAAGTAGGTAAATAACTGACACCTTTTGAGAAGAATGGCTGGAAATTCTTCCTAGAAATTTTCTGACTGGTGCACCTTGTTACAGTGAGGAGCTCAGAATTACCTCATTTTAGGACTTCCTAGCACATTTCCAGAAAGGTACACTATCAGTTGTTTTGACAAAGGATATGTTGATTTTTATTTTCAGTTGACACATAATATCTTTATATACTTATGGGCTATATTCCATGATAATTTGATACATGTATATAATGTATAATGATCAAATCAGAGTGAAAAGCATTTCCATGTCCTCAAACATTTATCATTTTTGTGTGCTGGGAAACTTCAAATCTTCACTTTCAGTTTTTTGAAATATATAAATCACTGTAGACAGTAATCCCTCCATGGTGCTATACAACACTTACAGTGTTTTCTCTTAAGCAACTGGAGAGAAGATATGATACTTTTTTTTAAGAATGCACTTTTAATTGTCACTTCTCCATTGATTTATGTAACTGACATTTAATGTCAAAACCTGTAAAAGAGAAAGAAAAAAGTATAAAGGAGAAAGTAAAAAAATCAACAGTTATTCTACTATCTTTGAGAAAGTTATTACTAGTATTTATATATTTTAATAAAAATTGATATTCAGAACCTGTTGCTGTGTTATATCTTCTAGAAAGCCCCACTCCTACAGCACTTTCCTGCCCTCAGCCCATTTTTGTCCATTGGCCAGACTTTTTTGAGGTTGAGAAGTTTCTTTCTTACCAAACTGAATTCCTCAAGCTCTAAAATCATAACAGAACAAACTGGGACACGGCTTTTAAAGCCCAGATTTGTATTCTTTGAATTTTCCATGAGAAACAAAGATAGATTTTTTTTATTTGGAATGGAACCAGAAACTCAACTCAAAAGTGAAGAAATGTTCAAATTGTTAGTCTCCAGTCTTCTCAGCAACTTCAGGGTTGGGGGGAGTTTTTGTGTTGTTTTTTTAACATTTCTTTTTGATTTTCTTCACTACACTCCACCCCGACTGGACTCACCCTTTTATAAAGAATGAGCATTGTTTCAATATGTTTTGAAGCAGATTCCCTGGAGCCCAGGGACAGCCATGGGATGTCTAATTGACGTGTTGCTGCAGTGAGCATGGGAGGGCAGGAGAATGAATGAACACCGTGCTCACTGCTCTGACTGCTGGGGCCTCTTAGCATTATTGGTCACCTGCAGAAAGATTGGGACACCAGGACTTGTGTTTGCTCACATTAAGCAACTGTTCTCTTCTTCAGTGGAGGGACATTTGGAAAGATTCTCCCTCCTCTCTGGAATGTTGGCCAGGGCTGCCTCCTTCCCTCTGCAGGTGAGAAGCAAGAACTGCCTGCTGCTCACCTTGTTAGGAAGATTGTGTTTTCTGAGGAATGAGTAATGTTCCCTTTACCCGTGTGAGCTCAGAAACCCTTTGAGTGATTCTTGAAAAGAATCCACAGAATATTCACTTTTAGGAAGACAAAATTATCCATAAAATAATTAAAGAAGTCAGAGTAGGGAGAGTAAGCTCGTCCCAATAGACTGCAAGGGCAGAGGCAGGCATGGTGCTTGACCAACGAAAATGGGTGGCATGACAAGGGAGGGATGAGGGGACAATGCTGGTGATGTTTCTATGAGAGCACATGAAGAACCAGGAGCACCAGACTCAAAGAGAGCAGCTGTCAAACCCTTGATAAAACCAGAGCTGACAGTTGTGGTGCAACACACTAGTAGTCCCAGCAGATGGAAAGGCTGAGGCAGGAGGATGGCAAGTTCAAAGTCAATCTCAGCAATTTAGCAAGGCCAGAGGCAACTCAGTAAGATACTGTCTCTAACTAAAAGAAAAAAAGGGTTGGGGATATGGCTCACTGATTAAGTGCCCCTGGGTTCAATCCTCAGTCCCCATAAAATAAAAATAAAAAAATAAAACTAAAGCCATTGGGACTCCTGAAGTACCTATCTGGCCCTCTACCAAAAAAAAAAAAAAAAAAAAAAAAAACGTATCAAATCCACCCATGTGGTTAATTCAGTTACTCATTTTATGCTCTGAGGTTTTTAATCATCATTCCATGACTGGGGAATCAAGGATGTATTCAGGTAGGGGCCTACTTAAAAGCGAGGAGAAGGACAATTAAAATATTATATCTGGTTTATCTTTTTTTGAATAAGCAACGAAACAACTGCTCACGTAGACTACATACTTTGTGTCTTGGATCAACAAGAGAGGCATGCCAAATGTCAGATTAAATATTCCACAGCTGAAGTGTTTGCATAACTTTTCAGTGGCTACCATTTAAAGAAAGAAAAACAGTGATGGGCCTTTAAAAAAAATATTCCCTTAATTGACATGCTCACAGTGTTCTGCCAGCAATTGCTCTAACTTGGAAGGCAGGCGAGGCCACGCATATCTTGTCCACAGAGCATCAGTGCCAACTGGCAAGCACAGCCCCGTGTTTCCATTCCCTTCAGGAGCATGAAGCCCCACTGTGTGCCTCGGAGGCCACAGCTGCACTGTCTTATTTAACCCATGTCTAATTTGTCTAAGAAGCAAATCATTTTAAGAAGGAATTTCCTGGTTCTCGAAGTGTCTATCTTTTGTGTTTCAACAATGAGTTTGCAATTGCTCTGTGTGTTTTCAGTTTGATTTGGCTCTGTGGACCTTGAGAGGAAACTGGAGACACGTCCTTTATTGAAACAAAATAATAAGTCTGAACAAATCAGCCTTATTGTCATTGGCTCTGGCATGATTTATATTAATTTCAGCTTTATATTTCTAAAGGATTGCTCAAGAGGTGATGCTCTTCAATGCCAATTGAGGAATTGAAAGAACAGATCTCAAATGCCTACTCAGTGTCAGGTATTTTCATGCATTATCTCAGTTACTTTTCCTAACAACTCATGGAAGTAGTTGATTCTCTTTCATTTTACTGACAAGGAAACAGAGGTGAAATAGTTATGGGCACAGCTATGAATTTCAATAGCTTTGTGTCATCTCAGATCTGCCACTTGCTATCTGTGACCCTCTCTGCTCCAATTTCCTCCTCTGCAAGTGGGAAGAACAACAGGAATTTTTCATGGAGGACTAAATGCCATTAGGTGTGTAAAGTGATCAGCACAATAACCCATCAATAATTTCAGCCTTCATAGTAAGTTACAGTGCAGAGATTGAAACTGAGAGTGGCTCCATTTCTAGCAGGTGCTGAAATCACTTCACCTCTCTGGAGGTCAATTACACCCTTCTTCATAGGGAGCCTGAAGTCCAACACTGATATTCAAGTGACTCACACAAAAGTCAACTTCACACCCTTGTTTTAAAAAAGTATATTTCCTATCGATGCAAACAAGGCCTGAGACGAAGAAGGAGGAGGAGGAGGAGGAGGAGAGGAAGAAGAAGGAGGAGAAGAAGGAGAAGAAGAGGAAGAAGAAGAAGAAGAAAAGACTCAGTGGGAGGTACAGAGGCTGCAGGACTCTGTTGTCTCAGTATCCAGGTCAGTGTCTTGGATTCAGAACGATTAAGTGCTAAGTTGCCATGTGATATGCTTCCTCATGACAGCTGAGATCTGACCTAGTCACAGAAGCAAAAGTGGAGCTTAACTGGTGATGCTAAGGGATAACAGTCATCACAGTACCTGGTAGCCAGGTGCTCAAGAAGCCCACTAAGGTGCTTCCCATGGGTCAGGCTCTTTGTTGTCTTTGGGGTGCAAAGATAAGTAAGACCTCGTCCCTGTGCTTTTTGAGCTCTAATGCAAGTAATTGAATGAAACTGTACAACACAGAGAACTTGCTCTGCATACACTGGGCAAATTCTAGACCCTCTAGAATCCATCCAGAGGGAAGCCTGTCTGTGTACAGCATTAGCTATCACATAACTAGGAATTTTTGAAACTTTGTAGGGCTGTATATGTAACCTTCTTTAATAATACTCTGTACAAAAGCAAAACTCAAAAGTAGGAGATAGGCTCATAAAGCAACCAACTTGTTAATCACTTGGAAATTCTTTCAGTTTACAAGGTTATCCTGGGCACTAGTTGCACCAATATCTACTCCAAGGGAATTTTATTCAGAAGAGCTGAATGCAAGTTCCAGCATTGTCACACTTACAAGCTGTGTGATATTAGCTAAAATCATTTGACTTGTCTGACTCATATTTTTTTAATCTGTAAAGTGGAAAAGAATAATATTCAGGCTACAGGTTTGTTATCAGAAAATGAATACATTAATATCCATTAAAGTTTTCTTTGAAGACTTGTAAATATTTACTCCTGTTACTTCTCATACTTTTATTTCCATTCATTTTTGATAAAGTTTGCATGGTGTGAATTTTAGATTTTAAGTATCTTGCTTTATAGTTGGACCTTTATAAATGTTCCTATAAAGAGAGGATGGAAAGGAACACACCAGAGAGAACAATTTCATCATTTCCACCTCCAGTAGTACCACAGGTTAAAAGAGATGAAGGAAATTATGGTCCTGAGAGGTTGTTACAATGTTTCCAAGGTCAAATCCAGTAGACAGTTGGTGGGGGACAAGAATTACTCCCTGCTTGGCTTCAAAGTCCATGTTTTCCCCTACAATCTACTGTGTCTGAAGACAATGATGATGTGAATAATCTGAAATGAGAAAGGGATGGCTCAGAGTAATGTCCACTCATTATGTGCGTAGGACACTGAGGTATGATGGCTTATGGCTTTTCTTTGAGGGTAGGATAACAATTACAAATATGTACCTACTGATAGGAATTTATGAGATATGATCTAAGCAAAAGACCCAGTGAAAGTATAAAATGCTTTGTAAATATGCATTCCTTTTTACAAGCACCTGCTCTAGGAGGGCCTCTGTCCTCCTTAGATTAGCCACAAGGGCTTATATCATTAGCACACTTAGCTGGAAATGTCTCAACTCTGAATTCCCAGAGCCCTTTAGATGAATCCTTTTTTTACAAAATCAAGAGTCCACTTCAGGGCCTTTGCCCTTGTCACTCTCTCTGCCTGGAACATTATTAGCCCCACAACCTGCTTGGCTTATTTGTCCACTCTAGGGTAATGTCTTCTCAAATGTCCCTTATCGGACAGATCTAACTAAACCCTTCCTGGTCACACTGTACAAAATGGCCATGTCATCTTCTTCATTTTGTATCCATTGTCTTACCACCAGACTTATTTAATACTTATGCATTTATTTTGTGTGTTTGTTTGCTTTTGGGTTTTGCATTACTAGGGTCAAACCTAGGGCCTTACATATGGTAGGCCAGTTCTCTTCCACTGTGCTGTATCCTTAGTTAGGGGTCTGTTTATTGATGGTTTCCTTGATCCAGGTAAAAGTTCAATAAGAACAAGAATTTTCTTTTATTTTTTTGCTATTTATCCAAAATCTAGAGTGACACATAGCACATTGGAGATGCTCAATACACATTTGTTAAATGAATGAAGATTGAAGAGTATGTTTCTTCAATCACCATATCAACGTCGGTTGTATAAGGAGTCTTACTTCATCTCTAAAACAATGAAGTTTTGGAGGGCAAAAATAGTGCCTGAGTCAATTTTACACCTCTCTAAGCCCTAAGATAGTACTTGAAATTTGTTTGGTGATTGGAAACTTACAGGGATTTATTTAAATGTCTCATTTGTGACTTGACAACTCTATAAAATACACTGATGTCATTACTCCTGTTTGACTTAGTCAGTTAGGGCTGTTATAGCAATAACATAGATTGGATGGATTAAATAACAAGTATTTGTTTCTCACAGTCTCAGAGGATGAGAAATCCAAGATTAAGATCAAGGTGTCAGATAATTCATTCCTGATAAGGGCTACTTCCTGGGTAGGTGATGATTCACTTCTTAACATGTGCTCTCTAACATGGGGGGGGGGGGAGAGAGAGAGAGAGAGAGAGAGAGAGAGAGAGAGAGAGAGAGAGAGAGAGAGAACCAGCTAGTGAGCAAGTGAGAGCATACTCAGGTCTCTCCTCCTCCTCTCCTCAGGCACTCATCCCATTATGCAGATCCCACCTTCATGACCTCATCTAACACCAATAGCTTCCCAAAAGCCCTAGCTCCAAACACCATCATAGGTTAGGTAAGCTTTCAATATATGAAGTTTTGAGAGAAACAATCACTTAGTCCATCTTAGTCCATCACACCATCACACAGATGATGGGGAAAAAAGCTCAGAGAAATTTAATTTTTTTTTCAAGGCTGAAATCCTGGATATGTCAACCTCAAGCCCAGTGCCTTGCACAAGTCCATGAGTCTCTGCTAAGGACCTTTGTTTTCCCTGTGCTAAAGCCCATCTGCTGACTTGGGATGGAGTGACCCAGCACACTGGAGCAGCACTCCCTATGGAGGTGTGGAGGGGGTAGGACCGTCAGGTACAGGAAAGGCTCTTTGCACTGTCAACAGGAAGGCAGACTTCTATTTTCATGTTTGTTTTTTAAAAAAATCTTATTTTTAAATGAAGCATTGTTTTGAAAGTTTATTTTGTACTAGAAAGTGTGTCTTCAAACTTACCTCTTCTCCTTTAAGTTGAAGGGAGGGAGGACTTTGGAGATAGAAAAACCCAAACATATTGCTACTAGAGTGAGTGAAATAGCATTTTCAAACCCTGGACAAGCTGTCTCTCTTTTTTAACTCACGAGGGATCCTAGTTCTTAGTATGGGCATTAAAAATCCATTGTGTGTCCTCCCGTGTGGGCTTTTAGTTGCAGCAGGAAAGGTCAGGGTAGGATCCTATTCTATAGAAGTGAAAAATATAGAAACCTCTGAAGACTTACAGCCTCAGTCATTCATTCTTTTCTCCTGAGTTAAAAATAGAATAGAGTCTCTCTCTCTCTCTCTCTCTCTCTCTCTCTCTCCCTCTCTCACACACACACACACACACACACACACACACACACACAGAGAGAGAGAGAGAGAGAGAGAGAGAGAGAGAGAGAGTTTTTGAAAAAGTCCTGAAGGCCACACAGTTTTTTCTGCATTTGGTGAGTTCTTTAATCTCCAAATATTTCTGTGACTTTTCATTAAGCCCAAGAACTCCTAGATTCCTCATATGAAGTCCACCCAGATTCCAAATGTAATGAGATTTGTCCACCATGGATCTCTGCATCTATTTTCAACAGCATTGTCTTACTTAATTTCAAGACAGAATGTGTCACCATAATGTGTCATTGCAGCAATTTCTAAATCTCCATGGGTCAGAGAACAAGTGGTAGAAAGCTAGATCTCAATCCAGAGAATGCCTGGTGTTTGGTTTCTTAAGCTGTGTTGTAGAGAGAAGGAAGAACTGCAGGCTAATTCAAACTCTAAGCTGCATGGCTGTCAATGCATGATCATGCTACATCATTTGTAGTCCCATTTTCTGTACTACCCTACCCTGCACCCAAACAAAACAAATCAAAATAAAAACACATCTCAGAACCTTCTTTAGTTGATGAAAATAACAAGTACTAAATGTGGAGCATTCTTGCAATTCTCATGATAATCAACTTTTCCCTGGTACATGAAAATTTTGCACCTACCTTGAAATGAAGAAAGTTCAGAGGAGTTTCCTCAGAAGTCCTGGTACTAATGGTCCCAATGATCCTGTCAGCCTTGGCATTCTTTCTTGGGAATGAATTTATCTTTCAAAGTTGCCTAGGGAAGAGGGAAAGAAATGCTGGATAGAAACAACTAAGATGGTCATTACAGCTTGTGCATCTACAGTATGGATTTGGACAGAGAATGCTAAGGACCATTTAAGCTCTAATGTTCTCTGATGATCTCATTCTGCCCATATATAATCCAGCATTCTCGCAGATCCAATTGTGTTTTCTTTCTTCAAAGAAATGCAAACTACACAGAATAGACCAATTAATATGATTATCCTGTGAGCAAAGTGAAATGATTTGTTTGAGATTCAAAAATCAATGTTCACAGCAAATTAGTGCTAGAACAAAAATTCAGTTATTTTCTTCTCTGGGCCTCTTATTCTGGACTAAGTCACACAGTGCAGTACACACAGTTAGCTGTTCATTCTACTTCTAACTGGCCTCAGAAATTGCCCAGGTCATTTGAACATTGATGAGAATATAGGTATATTGCATTTCCACCAAATATGGAGAATTTATTTTCCTATTCTTGGAAGATAAATGTTTTCAAACTTTAAAATTCCCTAAAGCAACTTGTTACTTAAATATCCTGGGCTGGGGGTGTGGCTCAGTGGGAGAATACTTGCCTAGCTCATGTGAGGTATTGGGTTCAATTCTCAACACCACATGAAAAGTAAATAAATAAATAAAATAAAGGCATTGTGTACATCTACAACCAAAAACAATTTTAAAAAATCTGTACAATGACAAATGATCATTCTCTTTAGCAGAGAGTTAATTTCTTAGCTGTTTTGTTTGCCAAGTCTAAATTTTCCTAAATGGGATTCACTTAAAGCAAAGTAAACTGTGAGCAACTAGAGACCATTAAACTCAGGAGAGTGCAAATATTCCTGATAAGCCATCTGTCATATGTTTTGGGGACCCACAGCAGCAGTACCATGAAGGCATCTCACTAGCATTGAGTTTAGAGGCTAGAAATCCTGCCAATACATAGCATTACTGTCCTCAAAATACCTATTTATTGCACTTGTATATCTATAGTTATTTCCACAGAGCTATTATGAATTAACTAAGCAAATTTAATACAAATATTTTAAAATTTTATTTTTCATTGGCAAACAATTGTATAGAGTAATGCAGTTCAATGTGATGTTATCCTATAATGTGGAATAATCAAATTGGACTAATCAGTGAATCTATCACCTCACACACTTAATATTAAGTTGTGGTAGGAACATTTAAAATCTACTCTTTTAGCAATTTTAAAATATGTAGTACATTACTAATTATATTCACCACACTGTGCCATAGAGCTTTAGAACTTAATCATCCTATCCTACTGAACTTTTTTTCCCCACTTACTTCCCATTCCAGCCTCATAAAGCACCATTCCACTCTCCACTTCTATGAGTTGGACATGTTTAGATATTCCAAGTAACTAAAGGCATGTGGCATTTGTCTGTCTGTGCCTGGCTATTTTCACATAGCATAATGTACTTTAGATACATTCATGTTGTCACAAGTGACAGGATTTCCTTCTTTTTTTAGGGTTAAATAATAGAACACCCCATTGTGTATATAGAGCACTTTTGTTTATGCAATCCATTCATCAGTTGGTGTATACTTAGGCTGATTCTATTTCTTGGCTATTGTGAGTTGTTCAATAGACATGAAAATTTAGGTATTTCTTTGACACAGTGATTAAATTTCCTTTGGATATATGTCCAGAAGTAGGACTGCTGGATCTTATGGAAGTTCTACTTTTCACTTCTTAAGGAACCTCTGTGTTGTTTTCCACAAAGGCAGTACTAACTTATGTACCCAACAACAATGTGCAGAGTTCCCTTTCTGCCTATCTTCACTAGCACATAGCCTTCAGGTTTTAAGGCTTCAGAATATCCATTCTTGAATTTAAGTAGAAATAAAGCTAGAAAATGGTCACTCAATAAAAGGATGGTTGCCAAAAAAAAAAAAAAAAAAAAAAAAAATATATATATATATATATATATATATATATATATATATATATATATATAGGATTTAGGCACATGCTCAAAATATTTTCCAAAATCAATGAAGAAGCTTTTCTTTCTTCTCCACATTCATTCTGCAGCTCAAAGCCCTTATTTAACTAAGCATGGATTGGCTGAAATAGGCTGCTTTGAGTAACAAAATAACATTTGGGAGGGATCACATAAGAGCCATCCTATAATGGCATTAAATCTGTTAAAATTTTAGCCTCCAAAATTTTTGGTGAAACACTGTGAGGAAGTGTTTGTTCCCAATTATACAATCGTAGGCACAGTGGGTGGTATAAGATGGGCATCAGCAGGACTTTTCACAGTATCTGATGAGGGGCTTTCAGAGCCAATGCAAAACTGTGGTAAGCTCTGACGTTTCCTAATTGCACTGCTAAGAATTTGAACATTTTACACATTTCCCTTTGTCTTTGAAGGACTCTAGCCATTTACTTACCCTGAGCAACTTCAATCTCATATAAACCCTTGTCATCTCTTCTTAGTCTCCCTGGTGATATTTATCACTCAGTTTACATCCTCCTTAAGTCTACTTTTTTCCTAATTTCATAAATCACTATGTTTCCACTTGCATGGCTTGCTTTAATTGCTCCTTTCCTCCATTCCCACCGTTGAGTATAGATTACACTGGTTAGAGAAAAAAATGTATGCACAGTATTCAATTACTATCTATCTACAAAAACACTGTGAAGTATCCAGAGTTGAATCACACTCAGTCACAACCCTCATGTAGTTACCATTAATAGGAAAGATAAAATATAAATACTCATATATTACAAGGAAAGGGAGGGAAAAAAAGTGTTCCATATCAGTGGCAAATTCCAAAGAAAATGACATTTGTGCCTCTTGGGGATATAGGACAAGTGTTGTGGAAGTCATTTTTTTTTTTTTTTTGCAGTAAGCCTTAAAGTGTTATTTTTAAAAATTTTTTTGTGAGAAGCAATGTATTTTATTTTTCTGACATCACAGCCCCAGCAAGTGCTTTTGTACCAAATTTAACAGCAGATGTAATTACATAGAATGTTTTCAGGATTCAAGGAGGAAGAAAAGGAAGTAACCACAAAATTTAAAAAAACAAAAAACAAAAATCCTGGATAACTTTTAGCATCTGTTCCACTCCCACATTAATAGGATTCACCTGGGAATTTCAAATAAAAGACAGACAGTAAACACAAGGGTCGGGGAAGGGTATGTGGGTGAAGAAAAAGACAAAAGGAAGAGA
Source organism: Spermophilus citellus (assembly GCF_964194105.1). NCBI lineage: Eukaryota > Metazoa > Chordata > Mammalia > Rodentia > Sciuridae > Spermophilus > Spermophilus citellus. Next base: position 233,100,823 of record NC_138182.1, read on the forward strand.
AAAACCAGAGAGTTCAGAGGACAGGCCTTTAACTGTCTCCCCAAACCAGGAGGGCAGCTGCATGCAGGGAAATGGAAGCTGAGGCCCTGCACCATTCGGGTCCCAAAAATAACCCTCATCACCCAGTGGAAAAGGAGAGGAGGGAAACAGGAATGAGCAGGATGGGGGGAAAGAAAAGGAAATAGGCTTAGAAAAGATGGGGATGGATACAGAAACACATCAGGAACATGAAGATAGATTGGTAGCAGGATAGATCCAAGGTGCTGAAGTGTACTTCAGCTGAAAAAAATGTGGGGGGTGGGAAGGGTGCTGGCTTCATTATTTTACAAAGGAAAGGTTACTTAAGCTGGACTTGGTGTCTTTTGTTTTTGTTTTATTTTGTTCATTTCATTCATGTTCTGCTTTTGCTTGAGAAAGCCCAGCTTGACCTCTCCTGTCATGTAATGCCACTGCCTTTCCAGGGGTTTGATTGCCCACAGTGTCTCCTGCATGTGCAAAGCCCAGGTCCTAGATCTCAGGGTTGTTTATGGACTGGGATGTTCTCAAAAGGGAAGTATTTCAGGATCTGGGTGGGTTTTCTCAGGCAGAATAAAGGAGGATAGATCACTTTCAGGTATGAAATATCCCCCCATACCCCAGATCTGGGTCCATCACACAAAGGAAATAATTTTCCCTAGGACAGGGATGGAGGCAGGGACGCCGGGCCCCTTGACTGTATCTGCTGACCTGATACAGGGCTGTATCTGCTGACCTGAGACTGGTTGTTGAGATACAAGGGGGTCTTCTCCTGGGGCTCTTGTGCTACCTCCACAGGGTCATTGTGAGGAAATGGTACCTGCTATTAAAGAGAACCCCCAGGGAAACCTACCAGTCCTTGGATGCCATCAAAGGCTTCTGGAACTTGTAACCTGTCACAAGATTGTTAGCAACAAATCAGACCCTGTTGGACCGCAATGAGGAAGTAGGTATGTTGGCACCCTTGGCATATAAGAAGGGCATCTATTTACAGTGAGAAGTGGCTGGTCATTTTCATGGCTGGATCATTGGCATTGGAATCACTGAGTTTGAAACTAAAATTTGAGGATTTTGTGTAATATTAATGTTGATTTCAGAATACTATTTATTGATCACAAGTTGGATAAAGCCAGAAAAGAGTTGTCATTCGAATTGACCAAAATCTTGACCAAATCATTATGACCTCTTGATACATTTAAGACATCACACATAAAATAATCTCCGTAAATCTTCTATCTGGTACCACTTATCTCCAGAGCCCATTCTTTGTCTAACTTGTGCTCCCCAAGATAGTGCAAGTTAGTGAAGGCAGAGGCATCTTGGCCTTCCACTAGTCCTGCAGGATGCAATAGAATCTGGGGAACTTGCAGAACTCTGAGGGCATGCCGCCCATTGGTGATCAGACTGAATCAGTGGAGACTTGGGAATATTCACACCTGGAGAACACACTTAATTGCATGCCACATATTTATTCAAGGGCCCCAGCACCAGGCCATGTTCAACTGGAGGAAATGTGCTGATCCTAGTGGGTTTCTAGAAGAGTTATAATGTCAATGTAGCTATGACTGAGCTGAATGTCTTTGTTTGTTTGTTTGTTTGTTTGTTTGTTTGTTTGAGATTGTGTCTACCCTTGTTGCTATCTGAACCTTGAGACATGGGAAGGACTGACCTAGGACCCATTCCATAATCTCCCCCCCCCCAATAAATTCCTATTATTTAACTTTCTGCCACTTTTAGTTTAGCACAAGACCTCATCTCTATCTCCTTAAATGGTTATTTTTAAATGAAAATAATTTAATGTGAACACTCTCAGGAATATTACATTCTCAATTCAGAAAACTTATTTAGCCAAGCATAAAGATAACAAAAACTCTTTCTCTACAAATGAGAGCTCCTATTCTTTTCAAAATAACTTTATTTAATGTCACCAAAAGTAATTATTCATTCCAGTGATCCACATGTCTTCTCATGAGAAGTTTCCATATCTATAAAGGAAGTATTCAATGAAATCCATAAAGAAACTTAGCAATCCACAGACTTATCCCTCACTGAAGACAGGAAAGATGCTGTCTGCAGGCTTTCTATAGTTATCTGTAACCATGCCAGGTGCTCACTAGCAGTTTCAGTTATGAATGTCCAAGTCAGGGGCATTTCTTCTCAGGCCTTAGATGACAGACCCTATTGTTGGAGCCATGAGATTCTATTTTGCACAACAGGGAAAAGGAATATGGATTTGAAATTTGAAAGTAAGAAGACTATTAGCCATAATTGGATTTAACTTAGCCTCTCAATGTACTGCCTTTCTTATTCTGCTGAGAATTTGCAGGTTCATATAGGTACACCCATCTAGTCAAGCATCACTTCATACTCTGTGACATGATTAATTTTCTGCCCAATAAATAGACCAAAACAACCTAGTCCTAGAAATATGGGTACTAAGAAGTCTGTAAAGAAACAAAAGAGATGAGGAACCCCTGCTAGATGATGAAGTAGATGTCAAGTAATCTGCCTTCACAGATCAGTTGGACCAGCTGCACCAACCCCCTGATCTTGATAAGATGAGTTTTGTCACAAAAAAAAAAAAAAAACGAAAACTGTCTGACTTACTTTAACAGTAATTGATACCTAGATACTGCATGCTTCTTAAATGGATTTTGCTGATGAAAAGAATGAATAAACACTTAAGGATATTTAGATATTGATAATCAGTTAATTTTTTTTTTGAGCATTCAGTATAATTTAAATGCTACAACATAGGGAATATTATCACTATATCCTTATAATAGATGAGAAACAAAAGGAATAGAAAGAAACATAGCTAACTAGTTAGGACAAATTTTTTAAAAATTAAAAAGAAAGAAACATGGCTAGATGTGTTACAATGATTTCTAAGATGAATGTAACAAATGGAAAGTGATCAATGATATTTGCACAACCATCTTTTATCCACATTTGTCTTTTTGCTCTTTCTCCTCTCAGATTTATCATACAAAACAATTGTGAACCTGGACAGGCTGAGCAATAATCTTTAGGTCTAAAAGGGAAAGCTGCTATTAATTAAAAGATCATAAACACCACATTCCCTCTGGAAGGATGTGTCTATGGACCTGTGCATGAGAGGAAGAAGTACTGTAAAGAGCTCTGTGCTCTTTTAATGATGTCCTCATATTTTCCAGTTATAATATACATGGGATTCAATACATTAACTAATTAACTCTCAGCATCTTGTGAACTAATGGTTTAGTGTAGTTTCCTTTGAAGTCCAAAAAAAAAAAAAAAAAAGGAAATAATTGGGCTCCGAAGGGTTTCACTTAAATCCTTGTGTCTCTACTTATCCAAAATGACTGGGCTAATCAGGCATCGAATAAATCTCGGGCCAAGGACTTGGGTCTTTACCTTGTATGTTCCTGTGGGATCTGGCATGGTGATGGAAACCCACTGAGATGGGAGTCACTCTGTCTGTAATACTGAAAATAAAGTAACTTATTTAAGGCTACAACATTCCCCAATGGTCATACATTTCAACTTAATATCTTGTCATACATTCCAACTTGATATCTTCTAACCACATATTTAAGACCATGTGATGGAGTGGGACATGGGAAATTGGTCTAAATAGCTACAACAAAGTGGTCCAGGGAACAGATGACAGTCAATCCATGAATTGTTATCAGCCCATGGAGCTGTAAGTAGAAAAGTCGAGAATGAGCACATAAAAACTTTTATAGAAATTTGACAAAGTAATTTTTAAATAATGTTCATCAAATATAATTAAAAGAAATAGGAGGCTTATACTTTGAGCTTTCTTTTCCAATTCACATTTTGTAACAAGTCATCTTCTAGTAGTTTTATTTAAAACTGTCTGGATTATATTTCCTACATCTTTGCACACCTGGTAATTTTGTATTGAGATTGTGAATTTTCATTGTTGGATTCAGGATTTTACTATATTCCTCTACATAGTAGTGGGCTTTATTCTGGCATAGAGTAGCATCCCTAAGGATCCATTGGATCCCTTGAGGCTGCCTCCACGCTGAGGTGATAGTAAGGCTTACCTTCTTTAAGTCCCATCTGTTTGTTCTGCTACAACAAAAATATCACAGATTGGGTAATGGATAATAATAGGAATTAGTTTCTTATGGTTCTGGAGAGGACTTTCTTTTAGCATTCTTACATGACAGAGGGACTAAAGGGCAAATATGACAAATTCTATATTCTCACAAAACAGAAGAGAGAGAAGTAAAAAAATGGCCTAGGTGATTTCCTACAGGCCATTTACAAAGCCACTGATCTCATTTATGAGGGCCCCAGCCTCATCCTCATGACTGTTACCTCCTAAAGGCTCCATTCATTCATACCATCTCATTGGGGAATAAGTTCCAACATTCAAATTTTGAAGAGATATATAAATTCAAACCACAGCCCCATCTCTGAAGGGTTCACACTTCTGAAAGACAATTTTGTGCAATATCTGAAAACTATTATTTCATATATTTTCCTGGTTTCATAAGTATTTAAGGTAGGAAAATGAATCAGTCCCTTTTACTTCACTATGGCTAGAAGCAGACATTCTAGAACTTTATCTTAAAGTTCTTTGTCTTGCTAAAACTGACATAATTTTATTGAATTTCATGCAAGTATTAATCTACTATGCAAGTAGAGCTAAAAAAGCAAAACAACAACAATAAACCCTAACAACTCAATTTTAAAAGTGAGAATAATACTTGAATAGAAATTTATCCAAAGAAGATATGCAAATGGCTAATGAACACAAGAGAAGATGTGTTCACTAAGAATTAGAGGTAATTCACTTAGAGTTAGGGATATGCAAATCAAAACCACACTGAGATATTACCTCACAACTTTTAGCAAGGAAATGGAGAAAGTGGAACCCTTGTGTATGATTGGTGGGGATGTAAATAGGTGTTGCCACTGCAGAAAACAGCATGATCATTCTTCAAAAAATGAGAGATAGATTTATTATATGATCCAACAATCCTACTACTGGCTATATACCTAAAAGAACTGAAGTCAGGGTCTTACACAGATATTTGTATACACATATTCATAGAAGTATTCTCCACAAGCCAAGTTGTGAAACAAACCAAGTGTCTATTGATGGATGAAAAATGAGTAAAATGTGAATGGAAATTTAATCAAATATATATATTTGGTTAAACTTATATATATATATATATATATATATATATATATATGTTTATAAATATATATATTTGATTAAACTATACACACACACACACACACAACAATATAGAACAACTTTGAGGAAATTATGTTAAGTGAAATAAGCCAGTTACAAAAGGTCAAACACTGTATGATTTCATTTAAGTCAAGTATCTGGAATAACTAAATTCATAGAAAACAGAATGGTGGTATCAGGAATTGTAGGGAAAAAGGAATGAGGGGTTAGTATTTTATGGATGCAGATTTTCAGCTTGGGCAAATTAAAAAAAAATAGTTCTGGATATAGACAATTAGTGATGATTGCACAACAGTGCAAATATTCTTACTGCCACTGAACTAAATCCCACTGAAATGGTTAAAAAGGGTCAATTTTACATTATGTGTATTTTACCACAAAAAATATTTAATACCAAACATCAAGATATAGGGCTCCATGTGTAGTCCAGGGGTGGAGCTCATGCTTAGCAAGGCCCTGGGTTTAAGTCCCAGTGCACGCGCGCACACACACACACACAGAGAAAAAACCCACAAAATAAAAAGTCCCTCCAAACCAAAAGACTCACAAAAACACCTGGATATTCATCACAGGCAGTTTGAGAATCACTGATCCTCAGAGGATGAAGATAGGAAAAGCTCTAAGGGAGGGACAGTTTGGTGAGCTTTCTACCCAGGATTGAAGATGACAAGCAACTGGCTTCCAGGCTACCCAGGTACCACCCAGGTACCTTAGACATAAGACAGGAAAGTCTCTTGTGAAACTATGAAACATGCCATAGTTCCTATTTTTGTATTCTGTTGTTCTATTCAGTTAGCACTAAAATCCCTAATAGTGGTCAGTGAACTGAGCTTCATGCAGAGTGAGCAGAGCAGACTGTGGGGTATGGGGAGTTGCACTGTACCTTCTGCAGTGAGTGCACGGGAGAGCCCAGGAAGGTGGGGAGGTGTGGGCTGCTCTGAAGAGGAACAAAATAAATTAAGTCCTTTGGTGTGAAGGAAGAAAAGGGACAATATCTTTCACATTTAGCATGAAAAATGATGAAAAAGATAATGCTATCGAGTATTAAATACAACATGATCCTATTTGTATATATTAAGAAAATACATACATACTTCTATGTACATATTTATTTTTTAAAAATCTCCCAGGAGGATATCAATAAAAATGTGAATATTTGCTACATCTGGGTGGTCAGATTCATGGGTGGTTTTGCTTTTCTCTGAACATTTCTATGTTCTCTGCTGCTTTCACAATGGGCAGGTAAAAATCTTTTATAATAACAGGGCAAGAAAGTAATTTTTATCTAAAATTAGAAAAAAAGGAGGGAGAAGAGACATTATGTAGCTCAGACTGAGATACATTTGATTTTGCTTTTGAAGATTTACACATAAATTCATGTAGATTTCATTATTCCATATTCTCTTTATATTTTCAATACTCAAAATCTACCCAGCAGTTTACACATTAGAAGGTAACAACTTTTACCATTTCATGTCCTGGAAATGCATTTCATTCACACAGGTCAGATAAGATTAGGAAAGGCATTAGAGTAATTAAGGTCACTGGACTTTGTCATTTAACAAATCCTTTAATCCGACCCTAATACCATTCATTAAGGCCACAAACAAAAGGGTTAATTGCTAAAGTATAACTCTTCTATCCATCCAGATACAAATGTTAACATGTTAAATGCTATTAATGCACTGTGGCATTGCTTTGAATCTTTAGAAGGGTGCAGATGTACTCAGTACTGGAAGAATTACAGATTTATTAGTTCTGAAGAGGTTATCCCTGGGGTAACTCATTATCATTGGTACAAGCACAGAATGTTCTGTGACAGGAGAATGTCTACCATGAAACAACCCAATTAATCAAGACAGGGCATGCATGTGGTGACTGTGCAAGATGAGCAGATGCTGTCAACTCCGGAATTACCACCATGCAGCCCTGTGCTGAGCCAATACCCCTAAGGAACAGGTTGGCCGCCCATGCGGGATCCTAATCTCTTGCCACACAGCTCTGTGCTCATTTGCCTCACTTCAGCCCTGATCCAGCTGGAAAGGACAATCCTGTCCTCTCATGATTCTTCTGCATCAAACTTTGCACTTCTTTATGAAAGAGTCAAACAAACTGAATGAGTCCCAGCCTTGTTTTAATCCACCCTGCCCTTACTTAATTCTGACAAAGGTCCTGAGGAGGACTGAAAGTTCCTAAAGGCAACCTTGAAAGACCAGCTCTCAAAGGTGTTATCACAATCTCTGGAATCCTCTGCAGCCATTAAATAAATTATGTCATTGAAGTTTTTCTAAAACAAGGGGAATGTGATCGCTTCATTCTCTCATTGTGAAAGGAGCAGCTTATAATGAAACCCTAGGACTAGATGGGAAAGTTCCAGTTTTGTGAACTAAAAAGATGGAGAGTCTCCATTTATTGTTAAAGATGAGAATGATTAAAAGGCCTAATGTTAACATTTAATGGAGAAAGGAAAAGTTTACTTGTTTTTGTTTTTGTTTTTGTTTTCTTTTATGTAATTTCCACATGCTCTCCCAAACCTTTCCAAATTTTCTACAGTAGAAATAGATTGCTCCTAAACACTAAGACTCACAGTAAATGTTATTTTTAGGTTTTCTATCAAAATTGATGATACAGTAGCTTCTATCTCCTGATTCCAATTCAGTGACAAGAGGTATTTCCCAGTAAATCTTCTGCATCTTGAAATGCAACTTAACACCATTCAGCTACATGGTTTTTCTCAAACTAGAACCTTACTTTATCCATCCAGATAAAGAAAACTCTTTATCAAAAGAAACAAAATCAGAAACAAAGACAGAATCAGAAAACTCTTACCCAAAAGGGAGAAAAGACAGTGTCTAATCAGCTGTGCTTTTTCTCAAAGCTCTACAGGAAGATTTAATAAGAGGCTGCCTTGGGCCAAGGGGTCACTTCCTTTGGGACAGCTTTCCCTCTCTTTGCCCTGACACCAGGAAGGAAAAAAATAACAATTGGCATTCATACTGTGTTCAGAGCTTTAAAAGCACTTTCACACATAATAAGAAGGATGCAAAGAGAAGCTGTGCAGAGCAGTCTGATGCCCTGCTGACAAATGCATCCCCTTTGCCACATCTCAAGTGGCAGCAAAGGAAGCCACAGAGGCACAGGGTAAGGGAACTAATCATGTCCTGGAGCTCGGTATGCCATGCACTGTCCTAAACACTCGGCATGTTGTGGCATGTTATCCTTATGACAACACTGAATGGCAAGTGTCATTGTCTGTATCAGGGGTCAGCAAATTATAGCCTATGGGCCAGATCTAGCCTGTGGCTTCTTTTCATGAATAGCTTTATTGGCACACAGCCGCACATGTTTGATTATGTATTGCCTATGGCTGCTTTTGTGCTACAAAACTGAATAGTTGCAACAAAGACCTTTTTCCCCTCTTGCAAAACTGAAAATCTTTGCCTCTTTGTCCTTTTGCAGAAAACACTTGCTAGCCCAAATCAAACTTACAGGATAATATTTTAACTTTCACCAAAGTATAGTGTGTAACTGGAGGAGCATATTGCAAACAGAAAGATGGAACCGGAGTAACTGTGTTTTTTTTTTTTTTTTTTAAGGGACACTTACAAGACATGATAGCTTTTAGAATACTTAAGCTATGTAAAGAACACTGCACTGCAGCAAAAATTATGAAACAAACCCTTGAAATAAACACAACTACTGAAATTTTACCTGAAAGATGGGCATTAGATTCCAATGAATGGCTTTCATATTAAAACAGACCCTAAAAGATTTGATGTATTCCTTTAGCATAATTAGGTTTTGACACCTATATGAACTCTCTTGCTCCTTCCCAGGATATGAAGGAAGGGATGGGGCAAAAGTTTGCCTTTCAGAGAAGTCTGACCACTCCTCCTTTTTCAGGGTTTTTTTTTTCTTTAAATGTCAGTTTCTCCTTCAAGCCTTTTTGCTTAATTCCATAGCTGAAATGAGACATTTTGTATAGACTTTGATGAGTATCTGATGGAAGAAATTACCTTGAAAGAAATTGCCAATGCTCATCGGCAAGCATCCAGGGTTGGACAGGTTTCACCAGCACTCACTAAATCCCCCACATGCCCTGGAAACATCAAGACACAAGGCTTTAGGAGCAGAGGCTGGAGAAGTGGGGTTGTTGGCTCAATCCACACCCCAGGCAGCAAATGTAGAAAAAGTAGCATGTCCTCACGACCCCGCTCTTTCCAAGTCAGAATCAGGGTGTAGTGTCAGTCTGAAGACTAGTTGAGGGAGCATAAATGGAAGACCACTACCTTATGTTTATTCTCGAGACAAGTTAGAATTCAGGTTTTCAAAAGTAAAACTCCCTGCCTCTTCAACACTCAGTGACTCTGGATGGCCATCCTCCAGGCAAAGGTAGGAAGTAGAAACAAACTCCTCCACCCCCCAAATGCAATTTTGGAGCATGAAGAACTCTCCAACATTTGGGCAATGAACATGTTGTCCTTACTTGCTCATTTTTATCCACGATTTCCCCTCCAGGAAATGAAAAAAGATATAATTGTAAGCTATCTGAAAAAGTTGGCAGAAATGTTTATTGTTTAGTTGGGATGACAGTGAAAATACTGGCCAGAGTGTACACTGAAGATTTCTTTTTCCTACACATTCTATTTGTCCATTAGAAAGAAGAATTGTGTTGGCTTTGATATCCTCTAAAGGCCCCCAAAGGACTGCCTTCAACCTCAGCTCATTGAGCACTGGTCCAGCTCTGGGTTCTAGCAGGACACACTCTAATCTGTCAGGTCACAATGTACATTTCAGGGTCGGGATAACCCTGAACATGGGGAAGCTTCTGCCAAGTCAGCCTTGATTCCTCCTGGCAGGATGTTCCTCCTTCTACAAAAAACAATAAGCTATTAATTCCAACTTTTCTCATTCCCATTGTACCCCTGCACAGTACACTGGGTGGCTTGTGGTTTCAAAGGGGAATGTTCCATAATGTTCCAGCAGCCTAATATATTCTCACCAAGTCCCTGTGGCTGCTCTCAATTTGTTCTCCCTGCCTACATTCCATATGTCACATGGTAAACTCATTATCAAGGTGCCAGTGAGCCACTACCACCTGTGACTTCTGTTCTGACTCTCCCAACCAGAGTGTTTTAATTTCTCCCCTCCTGGTGGCCTACAATGTTCACATAGGACTCATGACATCACATGGAGCCACCTGATTATCATCTGTCCATTCATCGCTGTACTTACTTTGTAGTCACAGTGCTCATTTCAGTACTTGTCAAAAAGGAAGATTCAGGAGGTCTTTATGATTAACTGAAACATGGAATTATGGATTCCTTTAGGAAAATAAGTATTAATTAAAATTATTTAAATTATGTTATGTTTTACATATGAGGTGTCCCCTAAAATTTTCATGTATGAAACAATGCAAGAAGGTTCAGGGGTGAAATTATTATATGATGAGAGTTGTAATCCAATCAGTGGGTTATTCCCCTAGTAGGGATTAACTGCGTGGTAACTATAGGCAGGTAAGGTGTGGTTGGAGGAGGTTGATCACTGGAGATGTGCCTTTGGGGATTATTTTGTCCCTGAGGAAGAGAGTTTCTCTCTCTCTCTCTCTCTCTCTCTCTCTCTCTCTCTCTCTCTCTCTCTCTCTCTCTCTCTCTCCCCTTCCTGATGCAATGTCTGAGTTGCTTTCCTCCACCACACACTTCCACCATGATATTCTGCTTGGTGAAGCTTCTGCCAAGTCAGCCTTGATTCCTCCTGGCAGGATATTCCTCCTACAAAAAAATCCCAACTTTTCTCATTCCCATTGGCCTTGATCAATAAATAGAGTTGGCTGCCTATGGACTAAGAACTCTGAAACCAAGAGCCCCAAATAAATTATTTCTAAATAAATAAATAAATAAATCTGACTGAAACAAATTATGTTCAGTAGAACTAAATATTTTTTTTCCAAAATTTTTTAGCTGTAGATGGACACAATACCTTTATTTTATTTATTTATTTTTATGTGGTGCTGAGGATCGAACCCAGTGCCTCATACGTGTAAGGCAAGTGCTCTGCCACGAAGCTACAATACCAGCTCAGTAAAATTAAATATTAATTTATATATCTAAAGAATCAGAAAACATCTCATGTATCCACATTTATTACAAGAAAGAAAAAACTTAAGCACAAAAAGAAAGTAATGATAGGTGAGTGAGATAAGGCTTTGCTAAAGATGTGTGTAGCAGTTCACATCTCATTTTATAGGTGGAGTGGATGGGACACAGAGCCCTTCACAAGTCACAGCTGGCAGTAAAAAAAAAAAAAACATAGATGGGGGTTATCAACAACAGGGTGAATATCAAATTTTTCATCCAGAGAGACCAAGAGTGGGAAGACAGCAGGAGCCAAAGGGCAGAACTAAAGGGCAGTTCAGGGACACCAAGTCCAAGGAAATGGATTTGTGCCTCTCCAGCATCATGCCTAGTTCAAGATTAAAGCTGTTTGATTTCTATAGCAGGTGGATACATAGAAGCTGAATTCACAGAAGTTTCTATCAAAGACTTTTTTTCCTAAAGGTTTAGCTTCCCATACACAACACAAATATTTCATTGATACAATAGAACACAGACAACACACACTTTATAAAGAATTTCTTGTACAACCTATATAAAATAATTCAGCTTCATCTTCTAAAGTTATGCCTATTTTTACTCTGTGACCTAGAAATTCCACTATTAGAGAAAAAAATTCTCACACGGCTATAACAAAAGTGTTAGACAAGAAAGTTCCCAGCTATTTTGTTTGCAAAAGAGGAAAACATAGAACTTTTCCACTAACTGGAGAATGAAAAGCCAATTTCTGACTATTCATATAATCACTATGTGGTAGTAAAAGTGAATTATAGTTACAGACGACAGTTTGGGGAAATCTGAGTAAGAATATTTTAAAAAGCATAAGCAAATCCAGAAGGCAATGCTTAGAAGGATTAATTTTTTTTTCTTATTCTCCCAAATCAGCACAGATAATCAGTACATATGTACACATGTGATAAAATTATGGAATAAAAACCAAGAGAATCAAACAGTGGGAAGTGCAGAAGGATTCCTCTGGGGAGCACAGATGTAGTTTGACAGTTGAGATAGGACCACAGGGATGCATTTTTTTGTTATTCGTCTAACACTGGTATATGCATTTTGCTTTATGGATAACAAATTACATGCCATTACATTAAAATTTCATTTTGAAAGAGTTTTACTTCCCGAAGCCTTGCTAACCATTGTGTCACTGTAGGATGAAGAGATGAAGATTCACATGGAGACTAACTTCTTCAGAGTGAAACAGGTTTTCAATTTTTCATCTGTAATTTAGAGATGGGAAAACCAAGGCACAGAGGGGGCCAATCATCTTGCTTTAAGTTACCAACCGACAAATGCCCCTTTTTATTCCTTCATTGTCTAGTCAATAACAATGACTTATTCTGTTTTTTACTTGGGGGGAAAAAAGCCAGGGTAAACTTTTTACTACTTAAACCATATTTCAAATGGGCTCAAATTTAGACTTTTGTAATAAGTAATTTTTTTCCCCTTGGGAAGAATCTATCTCTTATCATTTACATAAGGAACCAAGCAGAACAAAAGACAGTGTCTATCGAGGTTCTGAAAATATTTGAGAGACTGTTTTCAACCAGAATATCTTTTATACTGTGACATACAGAAAACCAAAGCTCCAATGATATCCTATGGATGAAAACTTTAAGGACAAACATGTCAAAGGAAAATTTGAAGTTCCAACTTGTCATATTTTAACAAGTGAAAAAAGGCCTAATTGACTGATATTGGCTTTGAAATTAATAATTTTGCTAAATTGCACACACTTATTTACCATCTGCATATTTTCTTTATTAAAATACCTTTTTGCATCTCTTTTCCATTGTTTAGCTGGGTTGTTTATTTATTTATTTATTTTTACTACTGAGTTTGGTGTGTTCTTTAAATATTCTGCTTAGAAGTCTTTCATCAGATCTATGAGTTGAACATATTTTCTCCCAATCTGTGACCACTTTTTCAATCTTTCAAAAAGAAAAACGGCATTTTTCAAAATCATGAGTTTTAAATTTAATGAAGTCCATCTTACCAATTTATTCTTTTGTGGGTTATGTTTTGGGGTCGTGACTAAAAATTCTTTGTCTAAGTCAAAGTCACAAAGGTTTTCTGTTTTGTTTTCTTTTGGATTTATGGTTTGGGGTTTTCTATTTATGTCTTTGATCCATGTTGATTTGAAGTGTGTATGTGGTGTAAGCTGTGGATTGAAGTTTACCTGGTTTTGCATATGAATATCCAATTGTTGAAAAGACAAATGCCATTTGTTGAAGACTGATTTTTTTACATTAAATTGTCATTATACTTTGTCAAAAATCATTTGTCCATATATGTGTGGGTGAATTTCTAGACTCTTCTGTTTCATTGATTTACTTGTCAGTCTTTATACCAATGCCACCAGGCCTTGATTACTGTAGCTACAGTGATATGATATCTTAAAATCAGGTCATATTAGTCCCCCAGCTTTGTTCTTTCTGTCAGAATGGTTTTATCTATTACATCCTTCAAATTTAGATAGGACTTTTAGAATCAGCTTGCTAATTGCTGAGGTTTTGATTGATATTGAATCGAATCTCTAGATTGATTGGGAAAGAACTAATTTTTTTTTTACAAAATTAAATATTGTCATGACTATGGTGTATTTCTCCATTTACTTAGTTGTTCTCTAGTTTCCCTCAGTGTGCAGAGATTTCTCATATTTTATCTGATTTATCTCTAAGTATTTCATATTTTTGATGCTTTTTTAAATGAAAACATTTTGCAAATTCTGATGCTTCCTTTCTAGTAGATAAACTCACTTGTTTATTCCAGTAGATTGTGTGTATGTGTATGTATTGTGTTAGATTTCCTACATTGTTGATTATGTCATCTATGAATAAGGACAGTTCTATGTCTTCCTTTTCTATCTGGGTGCCTTTCATATTCATTCACTCATCCATTCATTGTTGGATGTGCCTTGTTACCCTGTCCAGTACTTCGAGCACAATACTGAATAGAAATGGCAAGAGCAGATATACTTGATATTTTGTTTTTGTTTAAATTCTTAAAGATCATTTTTAAAGTGCCATTTCCTTTCTTTACCTCCTCCTCATATTTGAAGCCCCTACACATGCTGTGTTGAGTCTATCAAGAGGCAGGGAAGTTATTACCCTTCAACCAGCCTTTAGTGTTATGAAGGTTGATGCCCCAGAGATGTGGGACATGTGCTCCCATCTTCAAGAAGGAAACTTTGCTGTAACACATTAGACAAGGCAAACCTACTCTCCACACAGGTTATAGGAAAATGTGATCAATAGTCTGATCAATAGTGAATACCACTGAAGAATTTAAATCAGGGCAAGGGGAATAATGACTATGTTCTTTATGGCCCTTTCCCACACAGTGCTGATGGCAAGTGGCTGCTGTGCCTTTTTTTTTTTCCTGGTGAGAGCAGCTGTGTGCATTTGATTCAAAACATCAGGATCCAAGGAGATGCCTTCCTGTCCCACTGTTATGTATAAATGTCCTTCTCCTGTAAACCATGTCTCTGGAGGGCAGATGTCAGCTCCACAGAGTTGCCCAGGGGAGATACAATGGCATTGGTTTATTTCTTTTTCCACTGTACACTTATTTAAAAATAAGTGTTCACTTCAAAATCCAATTTCTTACTCACTGTTTGCTTATCCACCAAAACAACATTTTTTTTACATTGTTATTAAGACATTTGGACCAAAGAAAGTGATAAAATTCAGAACAAAGTTTACAGTGATATAAGAAATGAGGATATATAATCCCAGTTTAAAAACCAAAGCGTTCTTTTGAAATATTTTTGGGAGTTGGGGGGTAGGATACCAATATTCTTCTTCAGTGCTTTCATACTTTAAAGGGATAGATTGGGCTCTATAATTTAACTGCCAAATCCAACATTCATATCCATCTGGACATTTTTAAAAGGATCCTTGAGCCAGTCAGAATTGGCAGTTGGTTGTATAATCACACCTGCATATGGTGCAAGCTTTTTTTTTTTTTTTAATGGGCAACAGTTAGAGCATGAAAGTATTGCATGGTGTGCCTTCCTTGAGAATCCACGATTTAACATGTTTGCACGTGTAAGTAATTATATTATATTTTTGAGTTTTCTGTTAACAAGCCTTTGTTCTTTATTTCCCGAAAATCAAATTAGTTGGGGTTACAGTTCATTTTGAAATTATTTGGGAAATGTTTTGGTTATCTAAACTTCCCTTTGCTCCAAAGTTTTGCAAAGTTAAAGGAAAACCACAAACCTGAACAACCAGTAAAGGATGTGGGGATATATATATATATATATATATATATATATATATATATATATATATTCAACAACAAATTAAATATGATAAACCCCTAAGCCATAAGAGAATGGAAATCAATCTTGTGTTTCTAAGTGCACGTCAACCTGCATGAGGCATTTAGCTGCGATTCACTGTATAAGAAGATAGTCTTTAATGCTTATATATCCAGAGAAAATCTTGGCTTCAAGAAGATTGTATTTCTCTCAGTCCAATTTAGGCTGCCAAGTCCCTTCTTATTCTTCCCTCCTCAGTGCAAGTCTGACTGTATGCTACCCCAGCTCCAACCAGGAGTAGAGCAGCTACACAAATCAAGCTGCTCTTTGAGATCGTCTTTGAGACAATTTTCAAGGAAGCAAAGGTGATCAGGAGGGGAGTCTTTGTACTTGCGAAATCCCAAGTGAGAAACCGTCTTCAACCCCCTACTCTACCTACTTTGCTTATATATGGAGCTCAGCTTGGAAAAGGCAATGAGATAATCTTTGAAAAGTCCTCCGGAAGACTTGTTGAAGGTGGCTACTCTACTTCTTTAAAATAGTAGTATTGTGTGAAGATCCTATATAATATGGCCATGAGGACCTATAAAGAAGATTCTACCTAAGCAGCCTTTGTGGAATGCTTTAGTAACTTCCAACCTGACATGAAAGGGGACATTCAAAAACAAATGAAAGAAAAAAAAAGTTGTATTTAAAATTTGGTAGGGTGCCTGTAGGTAACTTCTATTTCACATGTGTAAGAAATCTGTAACTATTGAATCTTGCTGGGCCTCTCCTCTTTCTCAGTTTCACAATAGCCGTCTGCTCTTTCCTCATTTACTTCTCTTTGTCTGCTCCTTTGCTGCACAATCAGAGGCTGACACCAAAAGCCATTGTTACCCTTTGCTGACACCAAAGCCATTGTTACCCTTTGTATTTAAAAAAATACTCCTGAAATATCAGAAACCTGTAATGAGAAAGAATTTTGCTATCAAGATGGGTCATTTGAAAATAAAATCATATTTTCTAAAACATTTATTTGTTCTTTTTAGGTATACATAACAATAGAATACATTTTGACGTATGTATATGGAGTATAACTTGGTGTTCTTGTAGTTGGACATGATGTGGAGTTACACTGGTTGTGTGTATACATATATATATATATGAATAAAATTATATCTTTCACTCATATTTTTCTCTTTGGTGGATATGAAGTTGATATGTAAAACTCTAGGATAAATCTCATGGTTGGTTTTGACCTCCAAAATGAGTAGAAAAAAAAATTCTATGTTTTTTCTTAGCAAGGCAATACAGGAATCATTCTTGCATTTCCAAATGGGAAGGGCTTTTTAGGACTTGGGCAGGATGAGTGCCATACACAGCCGGTTATAACCATCACAATACAGCTCAAGTACTCAAGCCTGGAGGGACTTATACTGATGGAAATGGTGGGTATAGATTCAGAAAAAGAGCTGTTCTTAGCTAGAATCATAAGTTGAGTGGAATAGTAGTTTTCTTATGACTAATTTTTTTGTTTCTGATGATAAGAATCCAACTCTTAAATGAAAGAAAAGTGCTCATACTATGCCAAACAAAGTGCAATTCATCCACTTTATGAGCAATCATTGATTGACAGGGGCACAAATTTATATTTTAAATTGATGGAGCAAATAAAAGTTCAGTAGTATATACCATTTTATATACTACTGAATATACTACTATATTCAGTAGAACTATAATATATACTACTATATTCAGTAGTATATATTATATATTCAGTAGTTGAATTAGAAACAGTTGAATGTTTGCAAAATGGTTAGAAGGGCTGTAGGCAAACTCTTCATGGAAACTTTGAACAACACAGCAATGATGTCTTTAAAGGAAGCTTTTATCCCTCGTAGAAAATCTTAAGGTGCCCAGGAAATCAGGCAGCTTCTGCCCAATGGAGGCTCTGATTCTACTGCAGCTGAGTCCAATGGGCAGCCAGTGCCACATCATCGATGCAAAGGATGACTTCTCAAAATTCTTGTACATGTGAATAATCTGGGTATTTTGTAAAATGCAGAATCTAATTTGATTGGTCTGAGAGAGAGAGAAAGAGTCTGCATTTCTGTAAAGCTCTCAGGTGATGCTGATGCCGATGCTAACTACACAGGTGAGCAATGAGATTAATGAGATCGGCAGTTCTCGAACTTCTGTGTGCATCAGAGTCATCTAGAGAGTTTGTTTAAACATGGGTTGCTAAGTTCCACCCCATACATTTGATTCAGGAGTTGTGGGGTGAATCCTGAGCTTTTAATTTCTCACAAGCTCTTAGGTGATGCTGAAGCTGCTGTTCTGGAAACCACAGCACCACTGATGCAAAGCATGCTGCAAAGGGCTGGAATGGAGTCAAGTGAGCCAATTGCTATTTCTACAACAGGTGGCAACCATGTGATGTTACTAATGAATTCAAAGAAACTTGGATCCAACAAATTGGGGGAGACTCAGAGGAGAAAGTGAAATGTGATTACTTACACCAAACCCAGTTACATTTATTCATTCTTCCTTCCATCCATAAATTACTGCTGCATTAGCCAAAGACACTTTGGGGACATATAGGTGGATAACAGAACTAAGGAGAAGAAAGCATTAATTATCTATATCCCAGTAAATAGACATGTGTTTAATTTCACGATTCTTGAAAACCAGGTCAAAGTATCTTAATGATAGCTGAGTGGCAGAGGTTAACCATCTATGCTCATGTGGTTCCCATGGGAATTGATACCCAGCTTACTGCTAATTCATTAGGCACCCCTCAGATGTTGGGTATTTGTATCTTCACTACTCTGGGTAGGGGCTGAGTGCATCATCAGCCAATAGCTTTTAACTTGTCTTTTTCTTTTTAAATCATGAAACAGGAAAACAAAGTTTGTGTTATATTAGGCAATAATCATCTTCAAATGATGTGTTCCATTTTAAATTACTATGTCAGATACGGTAGTACTCAAAATCGTGGTTTGAGATCATTATTTACACTTCAATAGGACACCTACTCTCTTCCCATTTCTGCCTATTCTTTATTACATTTATAGGGTACTGGACCCCCAAGATGGAGATCTGATCACCCACCTATGATTACTGCAGAAGCCAAATAAACCAGAGCATGCTATCATGATTTGAGGCTCCATGACCTCTGGCTATGAGAAAAAGAAATAGATTAGTACCTGGATTAACCAATTTCAGTTCAAGTTCACCCCCAATAACAGGCAATGGAAGAACTCTATATGGGAAGAAAATTTAAGCAGAGATTTCTGATTCTTGTCTTTCAACTCAAAATAATTACAATGTTTTTCCCTAATTTATTCTAGTGACTCAAGAAATTTTCTCTAACATTAGCAGAGAGTTTATCAAAACTATTGAGTGTATGGTATACTCTTGGGCATTGGGAATGCAAAAATGTTTATGGGAGTAGCTGTTTTTACTTACAACACACTGACACCAAATTAGATGGTGTTTTTTCTTTTCTTTTTCTCTCACAGCAACTAATTATCTCAATCTGTGGACATCAGCTGGGTGTTTTTTTTCAATTATTCAATTCAACACTGATTATTTGAAGTTAGTGCAGTCCCCACAAGTTACAGACTCGGTTCCACAAGACTGCCCCTATGCTTCAGATGCCAATCACAAGTCACAGGCCTCCGATACTCTAATTGAATAACTACAAATCAGTAGTTTCCATGACCCCCTCTGCAGATTCAATAATTTGCTAGAAAGGCTCACAGACCTCAGAAATATACTTTAGTTATACTTGCCAGTTTATTTAAAAGAATGTAGCACAGTGACAGCTAAATAAAGTGATGAATCGGGCAAAGTATGTGGATGGGGTAAAGATGGTGCCCTCTTGGTACCTACCATGGTCCAGCACATTGAGATGTTTTTTAGCCTGAAAGCTCCCCAATCCCCAAATTTAGATGGGTTTAGGGGGAGGTTTTTCTCTTGTAGGCATGATTGATTAAATCATTGGTGGCTGGTGATTAACTCGCTCTTCAGCCACTCACCTTCCTGGAGGTTGGGAATGGAACACCAAGTTACAGCCCATTAATCATTACTTGGTCTTTCTAGTGACCAGCCCTCACTCTGAAACTATCTAGAGGTCTACAAAAAGTCACTTCAGTAGAACAAAAGATAATCCTATCACCCTTATCATTCAGGAAATTCCAAGGGTTTTAGGGGTTCATGGCCAGGAACTAAGACAAAGTCTAAATATCTTTTCATAATACCATTGATTGCAGGTCTAGCAGTTCCTGCAACCAAGTTTTAGAGGTTAGATATGGACATACTAATGCAATTAAAAATATAGTGATGTGTTATCTTTGAATAGAATAGCTCTAAATCATTAAAGGCATTCAGAAAAGAAGTAATCAGCCACCAAGAGTTAGAATAGACTGGGTCAAGCCAACCTCAAGGTGGATGTGGAGATTATTGCCCTCACTTTGTGCCAGGTTTTATACAGAGTCAAAGAAAGCTTATATCTGATCTGAGGCAGAGAGGAGAAAAGGATGGACTAAAATCAGGAGTTAAATCAGATGCCCAGATTTCAACCTACCCATTCCCAATCTGTCTTACCTTGGTGGGAGGTGGACCCAATGGGGTGGAGGACTTTAGAAACATTATTGGAGCAACATTGGTACATGCTGGTCTTATCCTTCTAATTAAAGAGTAGATTATCACCCGTTAGAGAAATGCTGACCTCAAAGAGACAGTGTTAGAGAAAGCAGCAGGAGAGAGGTGATGTGAGAGCATTTCCACTGGCTACACCTCACATGGATGTGAGAGAGCTCCAAAAGGGCCTGTGTGGTCTTTAAGGGGACATAAAGGCTCTGAGAGAACAGTATGATGGCACAGACTCGGGGAGTGGCAGATCCAAGGATCACTCCCAATGTTCAGTGAGGTGAGATGATCTCAAGTTCAGAGAAAAAATAAGTGTGTTCTATGATTCTAAGAGAAAAGACATGGTTGGGTATGTGGACAAGGACTTCATCCATGTGAAGGTCAAAGCTGAAGCTGTGCTAATGAATGAAAAGCAGTGCAGTGTCAGATGAGCCAGTCATGCAGGCAGGGAGTGCAGCTGTCAAAGACAGGAAGGTGACCACAGGTAACCTAAATCTCATCATTTTGCTATGGAATACAGAGACTCACAGACAAGTTTGTGACTTGTAAAGATTTCATTCAAAGAGAGTTTTACTTATACCCAAAGCCTATTGCCAATTCACTATTCACACATCAGATGCCGGGAGTTGTTATCAACACCATGTGGCAAGAAAACTTGGTTAAAAAAAAAAAAACACAAGTTTTGAATTTTATCAGTGTATCATTGGTTAGTGGATTTGTATTTTTATTCTTTTTTTATGTGCGTGGTGCTGGGGAGTTAATGAATTTAAAAAAAAAAAAAGGAGAGATGGCAGAGCAGTATTAGAAGTAGGTGAATAGATACATAGCAATCAAGGAAGAGGAGCACTTTATAAAAAAATGATTTTTCAATAGTCTTAAAGGTCTGCTGAGGCCTTAAGTCTACTAGAAGGTCACTGATAGATTAGAGTGAGAAGGAACCAAAAACAAAAACGAAACAAAAAACTAGAGTGTTCTAGAAAGATACTTCTGCTCATATGACAAATTTTACAGTAAAGAAGAAAGAGGATGCATTTCAAAGGGTTTAGAGAGGGTTTTCTGAGTCATCATTAATTTAATATTTTGGTGGTTCCTATTAAGTTAGGAAACCCTGGTTCATATGTATGAATAAACAGGAAATAAAGGATTATAAGAGGAATGATAAAGAATGTATGAAAAATAGGGGATGTTGAAGTCAGGGCCGCTCTGAAGGCAGAAAGCAGGGTTCAGGGAGGTGGGTAACAAATGAAGGGGATCTCCTTTCTTGAAACAGTTCAAGGGAAGGAGAGCAGGATGGGAGTCTAGCTAATGAACCAGGGGCAAGGAGGCTGGCATTGTCTACAGCATGGTTTCTGAACTTAGCACTGTTAACATGCTGGGCTAGACAATTCATCATTGAGGGCTGTCCTGTGCAGAGTGGTCAGCAGCATGCTTGATCTCTACCATCTTAATGGCAGTAGCAAGCCTCTAGTTGCAACAAGCAGCATCTCCCTCTCTCTTCAGTGGTCTCTCTCAGGAGTGGTCACAGAGCCTGGTTAGAGCAATGCATCCCTTTCTCATAAAGACAGACATGCCTCCTGCAAAGTTCTTGACACTAGTGCATCAGCCATGGTGGCTGAGATTTATAGTTGATACATCTCTGCTTTTCTAAAATTATCTAATCTATTTCTTAAGTTCAAAAGTTTTGTGGAATGTTTACAGTAAATTATTTCAGCTTCTGACACTTAAAAGAGCACATGAAAGGACTGGAGGCAGATGCTTAATGCCAAAAAATGCATTCTCAGAACCTCTTTGAGACCTCAAGGCCACCTGGCCCTGCAGTGGGATGGGGAGTGTGGATGCCCGGGTCAGACAGTCATCTCTGGGAAAGTGTGGTTATTCTTCATGTTCTCAGAGTGTGCAGGTTGTATGCTTAGTGACACAAGACACCATGTGGCAAAGAGCTATTGCTTAGACTCTATCTTCGGCTCTAAGTCCCTCTCAGTCTCTATTCCTAGCAGCCGCAAAGTGATTGGTAGCAATGTCTACAGGACACTCATTTCTTCACATATTAGGCATCTCTAGGAGCAAAGCTATAACCTATTTCCCCAACACAGTAATGCACAGAATAGGATTAAGAACAGTTCCTTCACCCTGGATGAAGATGCACATGCAGAGGTTTACCTAGACACATTACCATACAGAGATTATCAAGTACAAGACGGAGCCCAAGTACAGAGAGGTTGAGAAAGTTGAAACTTACCTCTTCTGGTTAGTCTGATCATGGGACATTTTTCTGTCTGCCTTTATAGAGGAAAATACGTCCAAGAAAAGGAAGCATAGTTCTGAGAACAATGCCTCCCTCCTTCCACGAAGCCCATCCAACCTGCTTCTCAGGAGGAGGGCTTGCCTTTCCAGAATCTTCATTGCATTATTCCTTTCACAACTTGAAATTCATCTCCTCTTCTGACATGAGGAAGGGTCTTCTAGAGGAAATAACCACGATTTCACTCATTTGTTCATTCTTTTGAGCTATATTGACGGAGTATCTGGTACGGTCTTCAGCTCTGAGGATAAGCAGCAACTGAGACCCAGATGGCACTGCCCTCCTGGATTGGGATGGGAAAGCACGGTGCTGATAATCATCAGTCTGCTGTGAGAAGAACTATGTATGGGTCCTTAGGCTTCTTTGATTCGTTAAGTGAAGGGCAAGGACTTCCAGGGTTAAGCATATTGTACCTTTAATATACACCATTTTGTGAAGCAGTTTATAGCAATGAATCAAAACATTGGTTGTATGCTACGGGCTACATTGGGACAGCCCTCCCCCACCAAAAAAAAAAAAATCACATTGAAGTCCTAACCCCCACTACCTCAGAATGTAATGAAATTTGGAAACTGGTTCTTAACAGAAGTAATTAAAATAAAATAAGATCATTAGGGTGGACATTAATTGAATATGGCTGGTATTATAGTTTATGTCTGGTATATCTCCCAAAGGTTCATGTGGTAAAGGCTTGGTCCATAGGTGGTGGTGCTATTGAGAGATGGTGGAAATTTGGGGATGTGGGCCCTAGGTGGAGAAGGTGGGTTACAGAAGCATGCCCTAAAAAGGGTACGTATCATGTGCCAGACCCTTTCTCTCTCCCTCCTTCTAACTCTACCTCATTTTTCAGATTTCTGGCTGTCATGAGGTGAGCATCTCTACCCCACTATGGTTTCTGTGCTGTGATTCTTTGCCTTAACACAGATCTGAAGCAACAGACCCAGGAGACTATAGACTGAAATGTCTGAAACCATGAGCCGAAATAAATCTTTCCTCCTCAACATTGTTTTTCTTGGGTATTTTGTCATAGTGAGAACAAAACTGATTAACTGGTCTCCTTATGGTAGAGGAAATTTAGACATAGGTTAAGTACAGAGAGTAGGCAATGTGAAGACAAAGAGAATATGGTCATTTGTAAGCCAAGGTTGATTTTCAGAAGGAAGAACCTCTGCCTCACCTTGATCTTGAACTTTCAGCCTCCATAACTGTGATAAATATACTTCTGCTCTTCAAGCCCCCGAGTCTGGGCAGCTTTGTTATGGCAGCCATAGCAAACTAATAGTCTATAATGAGGCTCACTCAGAAACTCTTATTTTATTTTTTAAAGATAAATAGGACTGGTCCTAACTCCCCCAAACTCAATGAGAAACTGTAGACATTAGATTCCAGATCATATAAGACTTTCAAAAGTAGGGTACTGTTTCATCTGATAGGACTGATGTGAGAGACCTACTGGAATCATTAGCTTGCTCACCTTATTGATTTCCCTTCACTGTTTTGTTCATGTTATTTCTGATTATACCTTATGTCCCATGCTGAGTGAAACGTAGAAGTGAAGAGACAGCCTTCCCTGAGGTGGACTCTGTCATAAGTCCTTTGACATACATACATCACTCAAAAAATGCATTTCTTGCTTATATAGGGATTTTTAAAAATTTAATGACTATTTACTACAAATATCTATGAACTCTTTTGATGAAACAAACTATATTCTTCAATATAGCTCCAGCAACACCTGACACTTTTTTTTAACATAAATTAGATGCATGTTAATCCACCTGGCCAATTATTGAGAAGGCAACAGGTTCAATCAGGGGCTCTGTGGGTGCCACTGCTACTTCCTCCCAATTTCTCTCTACTTTGCTTATTTCAATTGTTTTGATGGGTTCTTTGTCAGAACAACCCTTTAGTATAATTTTACATTAATGACCTCCTCAACTCCTGTGTGCTATTTTCTGGTGGGATAATATTGTTTTTTGAATAAAACATTAGTGAACTAATGGGCTTTACCATTTCTACTGCCATGTTCTTGGAGCAGAACCCTGAGGGAATGTTCAAGGTGGTGGATTTACAGAGTTAAAGGGAGATAGGGAGAGTTATCTAGAAATCACAGTTATCTGGAAGCCTTGGGTTATCCACAAGACACAATAAAAAGAGCAGGCAGAGAGAGAGAGGGGGGTAGTAGAAAGATAGAAAGGAGAGGCTAAGTGGAAATTTAGCCAAGAGCCCTTCTTATTATTGGCATAATTTGCATTCATATCGATGTCTTAAAGAGAGAATGTGATCACTACAGATAAGATTAAATCAGAGCTTTCCAACAGGTGCACCACAAAGTACAGATTCCTTCAGCCCTTGGGGCAGTCTACCGACCTGGAATATCTGACCTCTTCCTCCAACAGGTGGAAGCATATTCAGAGTTTCAAATTCCCTCCAGCTTAAGAGATACATAGAAAAACATGATGGAGGAAAAAAAAATTAGGGACCGGGATTAAATGACTTTCCAGAGCTTCTTTTATTTTCAATGCTTCCTCTCGAACTCTTCCAGTAGAATCTCTACACAATCTCCAGGCTCATCTTGCAAAATGCCCTGCCTCAGTTTAAATCCTTACCAAACTGCTCATTGTTCTTAGGAGAAATTGCTTGATATGGTCAAAGCCCTCCCTGGTCTGCCTCTGTGAATGCTGTAGCAGGTTACCATTCCCTGCCCAGTTCTCTGTTCTGACCCAGGTGACCTGAGTCTCCCAACAAGTCATGCAGACAGTCAATTTAACATGTGATGCTGCTTCTCTCTGGACACACACGCACACACACACACACACACACATCTGGGTGACTCCTACTTATGTGATTAGTGAAAAGATCATATCTATTATGTTCATCATTGTTTTCCTAATGTGATGTTTTGCATATAATAGTACTTTTTTTGATGACTGGGTGGATAATGAATGAACTTCTTTCACACTGGAAAGTCAATAGTTGTTTTAAGCCTTTTTTTTTTGTATTTTTCAAAAAATTCTATATCTGTATTTGAAATAAAATAACTTTGTCCACACTGAAGCACTTTAAAGCAGTTCTCTCCTCCCTGTTCACTTTTGTAGACAGATATGACAACAGTATCAGAGCTGTTACTATAAAAGAAGCCTGACAAGTAAATGGTGTGGAAGGAATGACTGATGTTTTCTTCAGTTTTCAAGAGAACCGGGAATGGAGAGAGAGGAAAAGAATCAGAGGGAGTCAGCAATAAAGAAAGGACTACAAAGAAAACCTCTCTGGACTCTAATTTCAGCTACTATTCTGTATAAGTTGAATTTATGATGATCTTGGTCTTCTATGTTGACCTTAGCCACAATTCTGGGAGCACAAGGAAGTAGCCTTTCAGCTGCCTGTTATAATCTGAACAGGGGCAGGTTTAAATTCTTCAAAATGTAAAAGCTTCAGGGGTTATTGTAGCCAAAGGAAAGTTGATAGGGAAAAGTGTTAGGAGATTCTATGAGAAAAATTCATTAATTAAATGACCCTTTTGGAACAACATGAAGTAAGTCCCCCGGCGTACTTCAGAATTGTGCTCCAAACCTAGTCTCCTGTGGGTCATGGAGGCCTGGAATGTATGCACAGGAGACTGGAATCCAAGAAGACTGGAGTGGGGAAGGAGCAAAGAAGAAGAGGCAGATGTGAGCAATGCAATGACAGTCAAGGTCAAGGCTCACCAAAATGGGACTGGGGGTTGGAAGATGTATATTCGATTTCCTTGGAGACAGAATACATGGAGTCTTAATCATGAGACTTAGTAACCAAACATGTCATAAAATGAAGTAAAGTGACTATTTAAAGATTCTAGATAGGAAAGAGGGGAGGGAGGGAAAGGGAGGAGGCAGGGGACTAGCAAGGATGGTGGAATGGGATGGACATCATTATCCAAAGTACATATATGAAGACACAAATTGGGTGTCAACCTACTTTATATACAAACAGAGATATGAAAAATTGTGGTATATATGTGTAATAAGAATTGTAATGCAAAAAAAAGTATATGTATAAAGACATGAACTGGTGTGAACATACTTTATATAAAAAGATATGAAAAATTGTGCTCTCTAGGTGTAATAAGAATTGTAATGCTTCCACTATCGTGTATTTAAAAAATAAAATCAATTTAAAAATGATTTTAATGAGAACTAGCTGAATTTCTTCAAATTTGTGAAATCGTCATTTTTTGTTGTTTTTATTATCTTCCCCTCACACATTAGAGACATTTTGAACTATGTCTAATAACTGGTTTTTGATAGGATGTTTCTTGCTCACAAAAAAGTCTTTTGCACTGAAATCAATGAGTAATCTGTAAGTACTTTCAAATGTTAAAAAGGGGTGGAAATGGAAAAGTAATTTCATGTCTCACACCTGCCTCCTAAAATTTATTAGCAGCTTATGGTGTGCTGAAATCCTCTTTGAGGATGTTAAAAACAATCGCACAATTGTTCTGCCTCATCCTGTGTTTCATGATTCTAGCACTTAAGGGCATAGACACAGAAAGAGGTTTTGGATAAAGAGCCTGTATTCAGAATAGATCTCTGGATGCCATTAATTCTGAATACTCATCATTACATCAATGCACCTGCTTTTGCTTCAAGGGGCCATACCAAGTCAAACCTCCCCAAAGAAGTAATGCACAAAGGCAAGAGAATTCTGGAAATCAAACAGAAGTTTTCCATCCATACCTCCTCCAGTGATGTAATTTATTTAGAAGAAACACATCATTTCATTACAAAGAAATGCCAAATAAAAATTGAGGGGCTGAGGTTCACAATAAGAGACTTTTCCCCCTCTTTCCACACCTCACTGTATGGATTTCCTCAAATGCTGCATGTGTGGGCACCAGCCTGACCCAGTGGCCCCTCTGGCTTCCCAGTGCCTTGGAGTGCTTCTGCATGTGCTTTGCTCAGCTCCTTCCACCACCATCCTGCCAGGTCCCTATGGCAGTATTTCTACAGAAGAGGAAAGTTGCTTCTCTACTTACTTCCTCTATGCTCTTTTTGTTGAAATTCTTTGTGAATGGTTGTTTTTAGAAGAGCACATGTTAATTTCAGCTACCATTCTTGAGTCTGTACAATGTGTACTGTGCTACATTATCTATGCTTTTCTTACAACTCAGATAAAAGTACATATATTTTTAGCCTGTTTTATCACAGAGATATGAGATCCATAGACTGGCCAAAGACCGCCTATCTCTTTTTCTGAGAAATTTTGACTCAACAAAAATGGCAGAAAAGTCATAATGGGTCCTTCCAGGAGCTCCAGAGAAAAATATCTGAAAGACCAGCTTATTCATTTCAAAAGTTTAAGTAAATCTGGTTAATTCATCAGGAGTAAGTTTAAACCCCAATGTCCCAGGTGATGAGAGGGATAAAGAATAAGTGTTTAATGACATCGTCCTGTCCCTGGCTAGATATATTTCACCTATCAGACAAGGTTAGCCAGGAATAAAGAGAATCAGATTCAAAAGGACTGGACAGAATATTCATAAAGTGAAAATTGTGTGGCAGACAGAAAGTGTTAAAGAGGGCCAGAGACATGGCAACAATTTCCAGATGAAAGTGGGAACTGAGATAGGCCAGTAAAACTCATTTAATTTCCACCAAGGGAGAAGACAGAAGAATGTTTTCAGACAAAATTCCAACCAGTTGTTGTTGAGTTAAATGCTGATCTTCCCCCATTTCTGTTCAAAGAGGAACTCCTAACCTGCTGCCTCACCTGGTATATGGAATACAGGGTTCCTGAAGATGGTGAGGGTGGGTGGTCAATCCAAACTGTATTAATAACCCCTCCAAATCCAAGAAGTCAGTGGACTCCGGGGCCTCCCTGGGGCAGCTGCTAATGCAAGGCTTTCGTTAAATGACTGGACATTTGTTGTTAAGATGCTATCAGTTCTCCCTGTGTCTTTGCAAAAGTCAAAACAGAAAAGAGGCAGCTCTCTGGCTATTTTGCTATTCTCAGTGTCATACAAAAGAACTGTGTTCTTTTTGCATTCAGAAGAGTGTCTCTCTGGGAACCTCGTTTCATCATCCCCTAGTCAGGTTCCTTTGAGACAGTTGTGTATGACACTTTCAAACATCAAGATAAAGTTTATATATTAACAATTCTAGAATATTCCAAAATTAACATTTTATGAGTATTGTTTCCTTTTCCCTAAATATATATGATTTTATAATCACAATACAATTTTAAAATGTTTGGTGTGATCCTTGTATATAATAGGTGCCCAATCAATATTAACTGTTCATGTTCTCTTTCTTTTCTCCTGCAATTTACAGATGAAGGTACTGAAGTTCATAGAGATTAAAAACAATTACCAAAATTATAACTTGGGAAGTATTATCTCTGAGAGAAAAACTTCATTCTGTTCATGGGACAAAACTTCTCTTCTTTCTACTGGACAAAAACTGCTTCAAAAATATAACCAGAGGTTGGGATGTTGCTCATTGACAGAGTGTTTGCCCAGCATGCAACAGCATAGGTTCACTGCCCAGTACTGGGGAAAAACATACCTATGTGCCTCTGAAAGCCAAAAGCTTAGTTTCTCTGTGATATATGGTTACATGATTCTTGCACTCTTTCCCTCATTCTTATTTTCTTACATCCTTTCTGTGTGCACTTTCT
Source organism: Spermophilus citellus (assembly GCF_964194105.1). NCBI lineage: Eukaryota > Metazoa > Chordata > Mammalia > Rodentia > Sciuridae > Spermophilus > Spermophilus citellus. Next base: position 233,130,033 of record NC_138182.1, read on the forward strand.
TTCTTTTCCACTTCTCTTTTTTCTCCTTTCCTACCTTGCTCCTTTGTTTTAGATAGGGGTTTTTGCATATTACTTAACTGTGAAATTAAGTGATATTATGTATAATATCTCTTGAGTTTGGCAAAAATCTATGCAGTGTATAATCATCACTAGAATAAAAATGGAATTTGTCATCGCTCCAGAGCCTCTTTTTGCCCCTTTTTAGTTAATACCTTCCTCGAATCCTCAGCCCCTGGGATTTGATTTCTGTTCTCATAGTTTGTCTTTTCCACAATATCATTAATATGTAATCATACAATACATAGTCTTTTATTTATTTATTTTTGAAATGCTTATAATTATGTATAATGATAGCGTTCATATTTTTAAAATATTCTTTTTTAGTTATAGATGGGCATGATACCTTTATTTTATTTATTTATTTTTATGTGGTGCTAAGGATTGAACCCAGTGCCTCATATGTGTGAGGTAAGTGCTCTGTCACTGAGCCACAACCCCAGCCGGGTAGCGTTCATTTTGACATAATCATACATTCTTGGAATTAAATTTTCTGCATTTCATCCCCCAGTGTCTCTTCTTTCCCTTTACTCCTCCCTCTCCCATTCCCCTTTAAGCTACCCTAGTGGTGTTCCCTCTATTTTATTTTATTTATTGTTTCTATTATTTCTATTACATCTACTCTAGTGGACTTCCTTCTATTTTCATTTATTGTTTCTATTATTTGTATTATTTGTTGCCTTCTTTAAATTGGTGCAAAGGCATAATTAACTGTGGTATATTTTTACATACATAGTTGATTTTGTCAAGTTCATTTCATATGTCCTCCCCCTTCCAGACCCTCCTGCTCTCCTCCTTCCCCCTCAATCTCCTTCCTTCGGTTCACTGATCTTTGCTCTATCCTCCAAAATCTTTCCATTTTCGCCCCTTATTCTGCTCTGGCTTCCACATATGAGAGAAAACATTTGACACTCAACTTTCTTCCTGAGTCTGACTTATTTTTCTTAGCATGATATTCTCCAGTTCCATCCATTTACCAGCACTTGCCATAATTTCCTTCTTCTGACTGAATTTCAGTCATTTACTATCTGAGTACACTATTGTGTACACATACCACATTTTCTTAATCCATGCATTCATTAACAGGTGCCTGGGCTGGTTCCATAACTTGGATATTGTGAGTTGCCCTGCTATGACACTGATGAACCTGAATAGACAGCCTTTTAAAAAAATTGAGATATAATTCACATAAGATTCACCCTTTTTACATGTACAGTTCAGTGACAATTAACACATCCAGGAGATTGTGCGACTACCACACCTAATTCCAGAGCCTTTTCATTAGTCCATGCCCATTCACAGTCACTCCTATTATTCCATTCTCTCCCTCTACTGTCTAGAAATCACTAAATTTTTTGTTATCACTATGGATTTGCCTGCTGTAGACACATTATATAAATGGACTCACAACATGTGACTTTTTGTGTCTGGCTTATTTCCACGTGCATAATGTTTTCAAGGTTCATCCATGTTGTAGCATGAGTCAGTACTTCATTCCTTTGAGAGCTGTATAATATTCCATTGTATGGATATACCTCATTTTGTTTATCCATCTGTCAGTTGATAAACATTTGGTTTGATTATGCTTTTTGGCTTAAATAATGCTTCTCTGAACATTTACATACACACTTTTGTGTGAACATATGTTTTAAATTCTTTTGGATATATACCTAGAAGTAGAATTGCTGGTTCATATGGTAACTCTATATTTATCTTCTTGAGCAACTGCCAAAATTCTCAAAGGACTGTGTTTTACATTTCCACCAGCAATGTAGGAGGTTTTTAAATTTTTCTCCAACAGTCATTTCTTTTTTTTTTTTCTTTTTTTTTTTATTGATTATTTATCGCATTACATAGTTCATGATATATCATCTTTCATACATTAGACTCAAATTGTGCTTTGAACTCCCATTTTCACCCCAAATACAGATTGCAGAATCACATCTGTTACATATTCGCATTTTTACATAATGCCATATTAGTGACTGTTGTATTCTGCTACCTTTCCTATCCCCTACTATCCCCCCTTCCCTCCCCTCCCCTCCCATCTTCCCTCTCTACCTCCCCTGCTGTTGTTCAATTCTCTCCCTTTTTTTTTCCCTCCCCCTTGCCCCTCATAACCTCTTATAATTTTATGTATCCTTGAAGGTCTCCTACCATTTCCATATGCTTTCCCTTCTCTCTCCGTTTCTCTCCCCCCATTCGTCTTTGTTTACTGTAGTCTTTTCCTCATGCTCTTTCTTCCTGTTCTGTTCTTAGTTTTTCTCTTTATATCAAAGCAGACATTTGGCATTTGTTTTTTAGGGCTTGGCTAGCTTCGCTTAGCATAATCTGCTCTAATGCCATCCATTTCCCTGCAAATTCTATGATTTTGTCATTTCTTAGTGCTGCATAATACTCCATTGTGTATAGATGCCACATTTTTTTGATCCATTCATCAATTGAAGGGCATCTAGGTTGGTTCCACAGTCTAGCTATTGTGAATTGTGCCGCTATAATCATTGATGCAGCCGTATCCCTATAGTGCGCTCTTTTAAGGTCCTCAGGGAATAGTCCGAGAAGTGCGATAGCTGGGTCAAATGGTGGTTCCATTCCCAGCTTTCCCAGGAATCTCAATAGGACACCCATAGCCCAAGAGTTAACAACAAGAATAAACAAATGGGACTTAATTAAACTAAAAAGTTTTTTCTCAGCAAGAGAAACAATAAAAGAGGTAAATAGAGAGCCTACATCCTGGGAACAAATCTTTACCCCCCACACCTCCGATAGAGCCCTAATATCCAGAATGTACAAAGAACTCAAAAAATTAAACAATAAGATAACAAATAACCCAATTAACAAATGGGCCAAGGACCTCAACAGACACTTCTCAGAGGAGGACATACAATCAATCAACAAGTACATGAAAAAATGCTCACCATCTCTAGCAATCAGAGAAATGCAAATCAAAACCACCCTAAGATACCATCTCACTCCAGTAAGATTGGCAGCCACTATGAAGTCAAACAACAACAAGTGTTGGCGGGGATGTGGGGAAAAGGGTACACTTGTACACTGCTGGTGGGACTGCAAAATGGTGAGGCCAATTTGGAAAGCAGTATGGAGATTCCAACAGTCATTTCTGTCCTTTCTTTTGATTCTAGCTATTCTGGTGAGTGTTAATAAATTTAACTTGTATTTATCTAATCATTTATGATGTAGAACATCTTTTTATTCTTTGTTGGGCATGTGTATGCCTTCTTTGGATAAATACATGAATTTTTTTTTTAATTTTGTAAATTGGGTTGTGTTTTCTTCATGCTTTCTTTCTAGCTTCTTCCACATAGTCCAATGCTTTACATCTGCCATCCTGTTGTTGTATTTGTGATTATTGTTGAAGGAAATTTCATTGTGTTATCTATTTACCAGTTGATGAACCTTCAAGATTTTTCCAGCTTGAGATAATCATGAACAAAGCTATTGTAAATAATTTGCACAAATTTTTTGGTTTTACATGAGGAAGATTGTTGAGACATATTATAAATATATACTGACCTTTATCAGAAACAAACTGATTTTCCAAGTAGCTATAGCACTTCCTAAGAATTTTTGAGTATATGAGTAATTCATTTTTCAACAGCTCCTTTCCAGAATTCAGTATTCTCAGTCTTTAATTTTAGCCATTCTGGTACATACATAGTGATACTCTTTTGGGGTCTTAATTTTCATGCCATGTTTAATGATATTGATCATTTTTAAAATTCAGTTTCATTAGGGGAGGTTTGTTTGGCCTTTTAGTCTTTTTTAGACATGTTTTGTGTTTACAGTAAAATTGTGTATTAAACAGTAAGTTCTCGCATACCTCCTTACTGCTTCTACCACCCTCTTCTTTGTCAACATTTTTGTTAAGAAATTTGTTGCAATTGACACTATTGATACATTATTAATAACTAAAGTTCATAGTTGACATTAATATCTACTCTTGGTGTTGTACATGCTATAAGTATGAATGTTTAGTGATGTATCCAACATTATAGTACCATATGGAATAGTTTATCTAATTTAAATATTTTTTAATATTTAATTGATTTTATTTTTTTAAAATGACAGTGGAATGCATTACAATTCTTATTACACATATAGAGTACAATTTTTCATATCTCTGTTTGTATATAAAGTATGTTCACACCAATTCAAGTCTTCATACATGTACTTTGTATAATGATGTCCATCACATTCCACCATCATTGCTAACCCCCTGCCCCCTCCCTTCCCCTCCCAACCCTCTGCCCTATCTAGAGTTCGTCTATTCCTCCCATGCTCCCCCTCCCTACCCCATTATGGGTCATTCACCTTAATCAGAGAAAACATTTAGCATTTGTTTTAATGGGATTGGCTAACTTTGCTTACTATTATTTTCTCCAATCCCACCCATTTACCTGCAAATGCTATTATTTTATTCTCTTTTATTGCTGAGTAATATTCCATTGTGTATATATGCCACATTTTTTAATCCATTCATCTACTGAGGGGCATCTAGATTTGTTCTACAGTTTAGCTATTGTGAATTGTGCTGCTATACACATTGATGTGGCTGTGTCCCTGTAGTATGTTGTTTTTAAGTCCTTTGGGTATAGACCTAGGAGAGGGATAGCTGGGTCAAATGGTGGTTCTATTCTCAGTTTTCCAAGGAATTGCCATACTGCTTTCCATGCCCTAGACATTTCTTTTTTTTAATTGGTTGTTCACAACATTACAAAGCTCTTGACATATCATACTTCATACATTAGATTGAAGTGGGTTATTAACCCCCAATTTTACCCCAAATGCAGATTGCAGAATCACATCGGTTACACATCCACAATTTTACATAATGCCCTATTAGTAATTGTTGTATTCTGCTACCTTTCCTATCCCCTACTATCCCCCCTCCCCTCCCCTCCCTTCTTCTCTCCCTACCCCATCTACTGTAATTCATTTCTCTCCTTGTTTATTTTCCCATTCCCCTCACAACCTCTTATATGTAATTTTGTATAGCTATGAGGGTCTCCCTTCATTTCCATGCAATTTTCCTCTTCTCTCCCTTTCCCTCCCATCTCATGTCACTGATTAAAGTTACTCTTTTCTTCCTACTCTTCCTCCCTGCTCTGTTCATATTTCCTCTCATTATATCAAAGAAGACATTTGGTATTTGTTTTTTAGGGATTGGCTAGCATCACTAAGCATAATCTGCTCTAGTGCCGTCCATTTCCCTGCAAATTATATGATTTTGTCATTTTTTATTGCTGCATAGTACTCCATTGTGTATAGATGTCACATTTTTTTTATCCATTCATCTATTGAGGGGCATCTGGGTTGGTTCCACAGTCTAGCAATTGTGAATTGTGCTGCTATGAACATCGATGTGGCAGTATCCCTGTAGCATGCTCTTTTAAGGTCTTCAGGGAATAGTCTGAGAAGGGCAATAGCAGGGTCAAATGGTGGTTCCATTACCAACATTCCCAGGAATCTCCAAACTGCTTTCCAAATTGGCCGAACCAATTTGCAGTCCCACCAGCAATGTACAAGTGTACCCTTTTCTCCACATCCTCGCCAGCACTTGTTGTTGTTTGACTTCATAGTGGCTGCCAATCTTACTGGAGTGAGATGGTATCTTAGGGTGGTTTTGATTTGCATTTCTCTGACTGCTAGAGATGGTGAGCATTTTTTCATGTACTTGTTGATTGATTGTATATCCTCCTCTGAGAAGTGTCTGTTCAGGTCCTTGGTCCATTTGTTGATTGGGTTATTTGTTATCTTATTGTCTAATTTTTTGAGTTCTTTATATACTCTGGATATTAGGGCTCTATCTGAAGTGTGAGGAGTAAAAATTTGTTCCCAGGATGTAGGCTCCCTATTTACCTCTCTTATTGTTTCTATTGCTGAGAAAAAACTTTTAAGTTTAATTATGGCCCATTTGTTGATTCTTGTTGTTAACTCTTGTGCTATGGGTGTCCTATTAAGGAATTTGGAGCCCGACCCCACAATCTGTAGATCGGAGGCAACTTTTTCTTCTATCAGACGCAGAGTCTCTGGTTTGATATCAAGCTCCTTGATCCATTTTGAGTTAACTTTTGTGCATGGCAAGAGAAAGGGATTCAGTTTCATTTTGTTGCATATGGATTTCCAGTTTTCCCAACACCATTTGTTGAAGATGCTATCCTTCCTCCATTGCATGCTTTTAGCCCCTTTATCAAATATAAGATAGTTGTAACTTTGTGGATTGGTTACTGTGTCCTCTATTCTGTACCATTGGTCCACCCGCCTGTTTTGGTACCAGTACCATGCTGTTTTTGTCACTATTGCTCTGTAATATAGTTTGAAATCTGGTATCGCTATACCACCAGATTCACACTTCCTGTTTAGAATTGCTTTTGCTATTCTGGGTCTTTTATTTTTCCATATGAATTTCATGATTGCTTTATCAATTTCTACAAGAAATGCCATTGGGATTTTGATTGGCATTGCATTAAACCTATAGAGAACTTTTGGTAATATCGCCATTTTGATGATGTTAGTTCTGCCTATCCATGAACAGGGTATATTTTTCCATCTTCTAAGATCTTCATCTACTTCTCTCTTTAGGGTTCTGTAGTTTTCCTTGTATAAATCTTTCACCTCTTTTGTTAGGTTGATTCCCAAGTATTTTATTTTTTTTTTTTGAGGATATTGTGAATGGAGTGTTTTTCCTCATTTCCGTTTCAGAAGTTTTGTCGCTGATATACAGAAATGCCTTTGATTTATGTGTGTTGATTTTATATCCTGCCACTTTGCTGAATTCATTTATTCTAGTAGTTTCTTTGTAGACCCTTTTGGGTCTTCTAGGTATAGAATCATATCATCCGCAAATAGTGATAATTTAAGTTCTTCTTTTCCTATTTTTATGCCTTTAATTTCTTTCGTCTGTCTAATTGCTCTGGCCAGTGTTTTGAGAACTATATTGAATAGAAGTGGAGATAGAGGGCATCCCTGTCTTGTTCCGGATTTTAGAGGGAATGCCTTCAACTTTTGTCCATTCAGAATGATGCTAGCCTGAGGCTTAGCATAGATAGCTTTTACAATGTCAAGGTAAGTTCCTGTTATCCCTAATTTTTCTAATGTTTTGAACATAAAGGGATGCTGTACTTTGTCAAATGCTTTCTCTGCATCTATCGAGATGATCATATGGTTCTTATCTTTAAGTCTATTGATGTGGTGAATAACATTTATTGATTTCCGTATGTTGAACCATCCTTGCATCCCAGGGATGAATCCTACTTGATCATGGTGCACAATTTTTTTGATGTGTTTTTGTATTCGATTCGCCAGAATTTTATTGAGGATTTTTGCATCTAGGTTCATTAGAGATATTGGTCTGTAGTTTTCTTTCTTTGAGGTGTCTTTGTCTGGTTTCGGAATCAGGGTGATGTTGGCCTCATAGAATGAATTTGGAAGAGCTCCCTCTTTTTCTATTTCCTGAAATAACTTGAAAAGTATTGGTATTAATTCTTCTTTAAAGGTTTTGTAAAACTCCGCTGTATACCCATCCGGTCCTGGGCTTTTCTTGGTTGGTAGTCTTTTGATGGCTTCTTCAATTTCATCCATTGATATTGGTCTGTTCAAATTGTGTGTATCCTCCTGACTCAGTCTGGGCAAATCATATGCCTTAAGAAATTTATCGATGTCTTCACTATCTTCTATTTTGTTGGAATATAGGTTTTCAAAATAATTTCTAATTGTCTTCTGTATTTCTGTAGCATCTGTTGTGATATTGCCTTTTTCATCCCGTATGTTAGTAATTTGAGTTCTTTCTCTTCTTCTCTTCGTTAGCATGGCTAAAGGTCTGTCGATCTTATTTATTTTTTCGAAGAACCAACTTTTAGTTTTGTTAACTTTTTCAATAGTTTCTTTTGTTTCAATTTCATTGATTTCCGCTCTGATTTTAATTATTTCTAGCCTTCTGCTACATTTGCTGTTGTTTTGCTCTTCCTTTTCTAGGGCTTTGAGATGAAGTGTGAGCTCATTTATTTGTTGGTTTTTCCTTTTTTTGAGGAATGACCACCAGGCGATGAATTTCCCTCTTAAAACTGCTTTCATTGTGTCCCATAGATTCCGATATGTTGTGTCTGTATTTTCATTTATCTCTAAGAATTTTTTGATTTCCTCCTTTATGTCTTCTGTAACCCATTGATCATTCAGTAACATATTGTTCATTTTCCATGTGATGTAGGATTTTTCCTTCCTTCTTTTATCATTGATTTCCAGTTTCATTCCATTATGATCAGATAAAATGCATGGTATTATCTCCACCCCTTTATATTTACTGAGGGTTGCCCTATGGCATAATATATGGTCTATTTTTGAGAAGGATCCATGTGCTGCTGAGAAAAAAGTATATCCATTTGATGATGGTTGATATATTCTATATATGTCAGTTAAGTCTAGGTTGTTGATTGTGATATTGAGTTCTATAGTTTCTTTATTCAACTTTTGTTTGGAAGATCTGTCCAATGGTGAGAGAGGTGTGTTGAAGTCACCCATAATTATTTTGTTGTGGTCTATTTGATTCTTGAACTTGAGGAGAATTTGTTTTATGAATGTTGCAGCACCATTATTTGGTGCATAAATATTGATAATTGTTATGTCTTGTTGGTGCATGGTTCCTTTTAACAGTATATAATGACCTTCTTTATCCCTTTTGATTAACTTAGTCTTGAAGTCGATTTTATTCGATATGAGGATGGCCACCCCTGCTTGCTTATGAGAACTGTGTGCGTGGTATATTTTTTCCCATCCTTTTACCTTCAGCCTGTGTATGTCTTTTCCAATCAGATGTGTCTCCTGGAGGCAGCATATTGTTGGATTTGTTTTTTTAATCCATGATACCAGCCTATGTCGCTTTATTGGAGAGTTTAAGCCATTAACATTCAGAGGTACTATTGATATATGGTTTGAACTTCCATCCATGTTTGATTGTTTATCCTTTTTTTAAAAAAAATTTAGTTTGTTTCTCCGTGATTATCTTTCCCCTCGCCCTCTGTCTTTACTGAGGCACTTCCCACTGATGGTTTTGGTTATTGTTTTTCATTTCTTCCTCGTGTAGTGTTTTGCTCAAAATGCTTTGCAATGCTGGTTTTCTGGCTGCAAATTCTTTTAACTTTTGTTTATCATGAAAGATCTTTATTTTGTTGTCATACCTGAAGCTTAATTTTGCTGGATACAGAATTCTTGGTTGGCATCCATTGTCTTTCAGTGTTTGAAATATGTTGTTCCATGACCTTCTTGCTTTCAGTGTCTGTGATGAAAAATCCGTTGTTAACCTTATTGGTTTACCCCTGAATGTAATCTGTCTCCTTTCTCTTGTAGCTTTTAATATTTTCTCTTTGCTCTGTATATTGGATATCTTCATAACAATGTGTCTTGGCATTGGTCTACTGTGATTTTGTGTGCTCGGTGTCCTGTATGCATCTTCAATTTGTATATCTGTTTCCTTTTTTATCTCTGGAAAGTTTTCTGTAATTATTTCATTCAGCAGGTTTCTCATTCCCTTGGTTTGAATCTCTGTACCTTCTTCTATCCTGATGACTCGTAAATTTGGTTTTTTTATGTTATCCCATAACTCTTGGATGTTTTTCTCCTGATTTTTTACCAGTCTTTCTGAGTTGGCTAGACTCTTTTCAAGATGGTATATTTTGTCTTCATTATCTGACGTTCTGGCTTCTACTTGCTCCACTCTGTTAGTGATACTCTCAATTGAGTTTTTAATTTGGTTTATCATTTCCTTCATTTCTAGAATTATTGTTTGATTATTTTTTATGATCTCTATCTCCTGATAAAGATGCTTAACTTCTTCTTTTATCTGTTTATGTAATTCATTCTCAATGTGTTCTTTCGCTGCTTGAATTTGCTGTCTCGTATCCTCTTTAAGGTTCCATTCCATCTGTCTAAGGTGTTCCTTGAGGTCTTTCTATGACCATTTTTCTGATGACTCTAGGTCCTCCTGAATATTTAGGCTGTCCTGCATTGTTTGTACTCCTTTTCTTCCTTGCTTCTTGAAGCTGCTCATGTTGCTTCTTGTTCTGTTTGACTGCTGAGTTACTGTTTACTCCTGTAAATTTATTTGATGCTTGGGAGGAAAGGTATTAGACAGGAAGGGAAGAAGTCACTAAAGAGAATGAGAGTAGGCAGGTAGAATTCAAGGAAGGGGGGATAAGAAAAATGAAAAGACAAAAGAATAAAGAAATAGGAACTAAAAAAAGAAAAAAATTTAAAAAAATAATAATAATAATTTAAAAAAATTAAAATTAAATTAGAAAAGAAAAAGAAAGAAAAAAAGAAAAAATAAAAATAAAATAAAATAAAAAACAAAAAAAAAAAACAACGAGATAGAAAAATGAAGATGAAAGAAAAACCCAAATCAAAAAAAAAAAAAAAACTAATAAATGCCGTCTTAGAGTTTGATTAACTTCTCTTCCAGTAGGTGGCGCTGTGCCCACCAGGTCAAGTTTCTCCTGTCAGTATGTGGGAACCAATCACTGTGCAGCAGCTCCTCCCAGACTGGGCGAGTCTCCAATCCTGAGTGCCTAGGGCCTCCTCTTGTGTCTAGTCACTTCCCACTTTTCCTCTGGCCAGGCCCCTCTCACCACAATACTGGCTACACGCCAGGTCTGCTGCTCCCGGGAGCCCTGTTTTCATGAACGACTGGGCTCACTCTTCCAGTTTGCCATTCCCTCAGACCCTAAGTTTGTAGAGCTTGGGGCTGAGAATCCTCAGCGAATTTTACTTGCACTCCGGTAGCCACTCCCCCGTAGCTGGTGCAAGAGACCTCAGCAGTCAGCCCTGGTGGGAGCGGTAGTCCCGCGTCGCGGGTCCTGCACCACCTCTGATTCCCTCGGGCTGGCTGTAGCACTCACGGGAGAACTGGGAGGGGCCCTTAAGGTTTCCCCAATGTGTGGAGAGGGAAGGCTAGGGAATTACACACCTGTAGCAGCAGGTTTCAATGAAGTTATCTCCTCCGCCGCAGTCTGGTGACGTCAGTTCTCTGCCATAATGGTGTCTCTTGCAAATGGCGACAGTTCGTTTCCCTTTGCCGGGCGACCAATGCAACAGGTGGGTCCTTACTGTCTCTCTCAAGCCCCGTTTGGAAACTGTGGCCACTACTTATGAAGGCTTGGTAACCATTTACCTCCGTATAATGAGAAGGGCTAATTAGTTGTTTCAGCCGGATGGATTAATGCTGATTCACAGCTGTTTGTCTCATCTTTTCAGACGCGGCGGCGCAGGGCGCGGGGCGCGGAGCATGGAGCGGCTTATTCACTTCCCGCAGCCATCTTCCTCTTCTCGCTATTTCGGGATGATGGCGGGGCGCTCGCTCCGCTCCCTCCGGTGTGTCTCAGCCTCGGGCTCCTGCGCCTCGCTCCGCCGTGGCTTCCACAGCCAGCGCTGCCCCGGCCACTCTTTCCGCCCCTGGCGTTCCCGGCTTCTGGCCGCACCGCAGCCCGCTCCATGTCTCTCCGGCTCGTGGCTCCAGCGGCGCCCGGGGCCCCTAAACATTTCTATGCTCTATCTATTCATACCTCCTTCCCCCATAACCTGGAAAGCATAGGTTTTTTGTTGTTGTTGTTTTTTTTTTTTTTTTTTTTTTTTTTTTTTTTTTTTTTTTTACTATCTCTGTAGTATTGATTTATCCAGAAAGTTATAGAGTTGGAATAATATAGCCTTTTCAGATTGACTTCTTCCACTTATTAATATGTATTTAAGATTATTTTGTGTGTTGTTGTGCTTGATAGCTCATTTCTTTATATGGCTGCATAGATGTACCACAATTTGTTTTTCCATTCATCTATTAAAAGACTTGTTAGTTGATTACTAGTTTCAACAATCATAAGTAAAACTATGCTAAACATTTCTGTGCAGGTTTTAGGCTCATTTACGTAAATAACAAGAAGCAGAATTGTTAGATCATATGGTAAGAGCATACTTTATAAGAAAATGAGAAAATGGCTTGCAAAATGGATTCATCATTTTGCACTCCCATCAGCGTTCCTGTGAATCTCTGCCAGCATTTGGTGTTGTCAATGTTACAGATTTTCTTCTTTCTTTCTTTCTTTCTTTCTTTCTTTCTTTCTTCTTTCTTTCTTTCTTTCTTTCTTTTTTCTTTTTTTTTTTTGTGTGTGTATGGTGCTGGGGATTGATCCCAGTTCCTTGTACATTCAAGGCAGGCACTCTACCAACGGAGCTATATCCCCAGCCCTAATGTTACAGATTTTAGCCATAATCATAGGTTCATAATGGTTTTCATTGTTTCAATTTACAATTCCTTAGTAATTTATAGGTTGAATATGCATTATCTGAAATTCTTGAAGACAGAATAATTTCATATTTCAGATTTGTTTGGATCATGAATACTTGCACATACATAATGATATATTTTAAGAATAACAGCTGAATCTAAATATGAGGTTTATTTATGTTTTATATACACCTTTTATCCTGAAGGTAACTATACAATATTTCAAGTTTGTCTGCATTCTAGCTGCAATATATGACACGTCAGGAATGAGATTTTCTACATGTTACATCATGTGGATATTCAAAATGTTTTGGGTTTTTGAACAATTTAGGGTTTGGATTTTTGGATTAGGGATAATGTATGATACTGAGCCTTTTTTCACATGCTTATTGCCATCTGTTTATTTTCTTTGTGAGGTGTCTGTTAAGTCTTTGGTCCAGGCTTTAATTGAATTGTTTGTTTTCTTTTGGTTGAGTTTTAAGAGTTCTGTATAATTTGGAAACTGATATTTTATCAGATGTGTTTTATAAGGATTTTCTCCCATTCCATGGCTTGCCTTTTAAGTCTCTCATTAATAATGTCTTTTGCAAAGCAGAGAGTTTAAATTTTGATGAAGTATAACTTATCAATCTTTGTTTTCATGGATTGTACTTTTGGTGTTGTAACTGAAAAGCCATCACTAAAACCAAGTCCACATGATTTTTATTGTTATCTCCTGGGTATTTTTATACTTTTTGTACTTAAATTTAGGTCTATGACTCATTCTAAGTTAAGCAAGTTCTATATTTAGACTTTTTTTTTCATATGGATTCCCTCTTGTTCCAGCACAATTTCTCTACTTAACTGTCTTTGCTTCTTTTTCAAAGATCCATTGATTTTGTATGGACCCATTTCTGGGAACCTACTATGTATTGTTAAATATTTGTCTATGGTTGAACCAGGACCAGTCTTGATTACTGTAGCTTAATAGTAAGACTTCGACTCTGATAATGTCAGTCTTTAGATTTTTGTTCTTCTCCTTCAATTTTAAGTCAGCTATTTTAGTTCTTTTGTCTTTCCATATAAACAATAGAAGAAATTTGATGATATTCACAAAATACCATGCTGGGATTATGTTAAGATTTTTGTTAAATTTACAGATAAAGTTGGGAAAAACACTGACATCATGATAATATTGAGTTTCTCTATTTATGTATATGTATATGGAATACCTCTTCCTTTATGCAGATCTTTGATTTCTTTCATTAGAACTTTATAGTTTTCCCCATGATGATCTTATACATGTTGTTAGATTTATAACTAAGTACTTAAATTTTTTATTGCAAATGTAAATGGTGCTGTATTTTTATTTCAAATTCCCACTACTTATCACTGATATATAAGAAAGCAATTGGCTTTTATAATTTATAAATTATAAATTATTCTTTTTTGAAATTTGTTATGTCATGTTATACATGACAGTGTAATGCATTTTTACACATCTCATTCTTCTGGTTGTACATGATATAGAATCACACCATTCATGTAGTCATATATGTACATACAGCAATAATGTCTGATTCATTCTCCTATCATTCCTACCCTTAATACCCCCATACCCTTTACTCCCTTCTACCTAATACAAAGTACCTCTATTTTCCTCTACCCTTTCCTTATTATCAATTCACATCTGCATATCAGAGAAAACATTTAGCTTTTGGAGTTTTTGGAGTGGCTTATTTTGCTTAGCATGACAGTCTCCAGATCCATCATTATTCTTATAGCCTACAAACTTGTTATAATCACTTATTAGCTCCAAAGATTTTTTTCTGATTATTTGGAATTTTCTACATAGTCATGTTATGTACAAAGAGAAACTTGTTTCTTCCATCCCAATCTCCATAGTATTTATTCCTTTTGCTACCTGTTGCCTTGCCTATAGTTTCCAACTATGGTGTTGAATAAAGTGGCAAGAGTAGATTGCTTGCATTGTTCCTGATCTTAAAAGGAAAGCATCTGGGGCTGTGGCTCAGTGGTAGACAGCTCACCTAGCACATGCAAGGCATTGGGTTCAATCCTCAGAACCACAGAAAAATAAACAAACAAAATAAAGGTATTGTATCCAACTACAACTAAAGATAATATTTTTTTTCTTTTTTTAAAAGGAAAGCATCTAGTTTTTAATCTTTACATAAGATATAGATTTTTAAATAGATGGCATTCAGTGTGTTCCCTCTATTTCTAGTTTGCTAAGAGGTTTTAATGTTTTTATTGTTGTTATTGCTATTATTGTGAGTGGTTGTTGGATTTGGCCAAATGTTTTTCCTCAACTCTTGACATGATTATATGATCTTTTTTTCAGCCTGTTGGTGTCATGCCTTATGTTATTTGAATGTTCAATCAGCCTTGCATACCTATACTAAATCCCACCTGATTGTTGTGTACATTTTTATACTCTGTTGAGTATATTAAAAACTGTGTTTATGAAATATATTACTATTTGCAGTTTTCCTTCTTTTACTATCTTTATATAATTTTGGTATCAGGTTAATAATATAATAAGTTATAAAGTAGTCCCCCTGCTTTTATTATTTTTTGGGGTGAGACACTAGATAATTGAAATTATTTTTTCTTTAAATGACAGAATTCACTGGTTAATCTACCTGAGGTTGGTGCTTTTTGTACTGAAAGATTATTAATTATTGACTCAATTTCCTTAATTGCTATAGCTATAAACAAATTAAAGGTATTGTGCCCAACTACAACTAAAATAAACAAAATAAAGCTATTGAAAATAGAAAATAAATATAGAAAATGAATCATGTTTAGATTTAGGTGTAATAGTTTTTGTATTTTGTTTATTTCAATGAATTGATCCATTTCATATAGATTATTAAATTTGTGGGCATAGAGTTACTTATAATATTCTTTTATTATTGTTTTATGTCTGTGTAATCAGTACTGATTACTCTTTCATTTCTTATATCAATAACTTCTACATTATCACTTTTGTCTTAGTCTGGCTAGAGACATCAATTTTATTGATCTTTGAAAAACTGCATTTTGGTTTTGATGAATTTTTCTACTGACTTTCTAGTTTGAATCTTATTGATTCCTGCTCTAGGTTTAATTGTTTGTTTTTCCTGCCTCTATTGAATTAATTTGCTCCTCTCTTCTTATTTTCCTAAATGTGAAAGCTTAGATTCTTGAGTTTCGATCTTTCTCTTTCTCTCATTCAATACTGTAAATTTTCCTGTAAACACTGCTTTCAAAGCACTATATTCATTATAAGTCATATTTTAATTCTGAGTGTTTTAGAATTCCTCTGAAGTTCCTTTGACATATGTGTTATTGATAAGTGTATTGTTTAATCCCCATGTTTCTGGGAGTTTCTCAGCTATCTTTTATGTTACTGATTTCTAATTAAATGTCATTGTAATTTAAAAGTATACTTGGTATGATTTATATTTTTTCAGTTTTCTAGAGTAGTTTTGCAGCTCAAATGTGTTATACTTTAGAAAATGTTTCATGTGAGCTTGAGAAAGCAGAGTAATTGAGCACAGATTCATACACACTGCTAAATAATATCTGTAGTGGCATGCTTGTATGATTTGTCTTATTTTAAAAACATTTATTGAATTATAATATACACACAGTAAATTTTAAATACGTTAAATGTATAGACTGATAAATGTTTATAATGTGAATATACCTGTGTAACCAGTATCCAGATCAAAAAACAGAACATTACTAGTAACCCACTAGAAATCACATTAGGTTCTCTCCATACTATAATGGCTTCTCCCAAGTTATTGTTGGACACAATACCTGGGGGAAGTCTGACAAGAGGAGAGATAGTAGGACAAACCACATTCCTGTGCCATTGTTTCCAACAGAGAGCTGACCATGTCATCTTCCTCTTCTACTACTTGGTCTAGATTCCCTCTTGGCCGGCATATCTGTCAGTCTAAGCAGTTTGCCTGATAGTGGCCTCAAACTTCATTCTTGAAAGATGGTATCCATGATTCTCAGTCCATTGTTGAAGACATTTTCTATCACAGTTAAAACCAATAATTTCATAAATCTCCTTGAACCCAGAATGAAGTCCCTGACCCATTTCATTATGCTGCAGCAAAATTGACTTCCTATCAATTATCCCTGACAATATGGTTATTCCTTTCATTGCTTATGACCTACTAAAATGGACCAGTTCAAATAATCCACATTGGGGGAGAGGGTTAACCAGTCACTATTTTTAGTTTTAGGTTTAGTGGTATTCTTACTTTAGTCCTTGGTAGAAGCATTGACCCTCTGGAAAACAAAGCCTGTGGTAGGCATTTGCTCCAATATGGAAGCCACAAATCATGGATAGATATTTAATTTTGAATTAAATTAGAAATACTGATCTGCAGTGACATTAGCCAAATTTCAAGTGTTCTAGCCATTTGTGATTAATGTTGATCCTATTGGGAAGCATGGAATGATATTTCTATCACTGCAGAAAATTCTACTGGTCAAAACTACTCTAGATTCATATTTTCTACCAATTGGAGACACAGTGCCATATAATGGTCATTGTTTTACCTTGACAGCACATTAATCTCATGGAGTGTCATTTCTAATTTGGTGTTTTAGCTATGATTTCAAAAAGGTGATTTCAATTCTCTGTCAAGCTGACAACTTCTGGACTACATACAATGTGACAGGAAAAGTGGATTTTGGGTCATTTGCCCTTTATCATATCACTCTCACCTAAAATGGCTCTTCTGAGCTGAAATAATGTCAGTAAGTCAGACATTCTGGATGCTCATGGATTATGGTGATGGCTTAGGCATCATGGGCAGGAAAGGTAATCCCATAACTAAAAATCAGGTGCATTTTAGCTAGGACAATTCATAATCTTTATCTCAGTAAAAGAGATATCATGCAATAAACTTGTCATCAAGTGGCTGGTTAGTCTTGTGGGTATGTAGCCCGACCAGAGGCTCAGAATTACTTTGAGCTATCAACATGTGAGACATTCATCAGTTAACTGTAGCTAGATTGTGCTTTGTACAAGGAGGTTCATGCTCATGGGCACACATGTACCTTCCATTTCTTTGCTAGAACTATTCTTTCCACAGTTTCATTGCACTTACTTAGGATGATGAAGTGCAAATGGCTATAATCCTCTAATGAATGAATGATCCTCCCCACAGGCTTGTTTAGTGCTTCTTCTGAAGAATATATTCTCTAGTGATTTTTAACTTAATATACAAAGATCTTTATCCTTTGAAGACCCACCTTATAGATCTGATTACATGCCTCTTCCCAGACTTTCTTATCTTTAATTTTATAATTATGTTCCATCCTGAAAGGTTTTGAAATACAAAATTTCCTATAACTGCAGCTTTATACCACATATCAGAGGCCATATTTGGCTAAAAGTGCTCTATTTGGTAAAGCAGGTGGTGACTGGTGCTACCTCTGGGTTGAGTTTGTGGTAGTCTATCATCATCTGCTTTTTGTAGGGGCAATATTGGCAAATAGAATGGGAATTACAATGTGAATCAACAGACCTCTTTTATTTAATTCTTTGAAATTCCAATATTCTCTGCCATTCCACTGAGATTACCATTATTTTTTTCAGTCTTGCCTGGGGAGGGGATATATTCAACGGCTTGCAGGTAAAATCTTGGTCTTTCCTATTTTTCTTCAAGGTCAAATAATAAATTGAGGGTCTGCCAGTTGCTAAGTATTACCATTCTGATTATGAACTCAGAATCAATTGTCAGATGAATCTAAAGCCTCAGCAGGCCTACTATAAGATAGACCCGGGTGGGTATTTTACTTAAAATTTCCCAGTTTCTTCTACCTCACTCACTTGCTGGGTCCAGTAGACCACCTCCATTCATCATTGTACATATTTTTGAAACAGAGAGCTTTATACTATTAACTCATAATGCTATATTTTTATTGGTTCTTTTTAGTTATTCATGAGAGTAAAACCCATTCTGACACAATTATAAAAGCATGGAATATATCTTGTTTTAATTCAGTCCTCAGTACCTCTTCCCTCCCTTTCCCTCTGCTCTCTTCCCTCTATTGATCTTTCTGCCAACGTAATGCTATCTTGACTAGAGGTTTAAAGGTCTATATCTGATATTTATAACAAATCCTTTTATTCATTTAGAAATTGGTACTAATAATATACATATATTTGACTGGCATGAGTTTTTATCTAACTTATACCCCATTTTAGATGATAAGTTTCTTAAATTTAGAGCTGTTCTCCTCTGTATTCATCTTTGACATTCACACAAAGCATGCATACTAATAATTTGTTAATGAATATTAACCAAAGATAAATGCCCTTTAGAAGTTTTCTATATTTAGGAATCTATAACTGATTCACAATAGTTTGCCAGTAACCATAGTGCAAGTGATTTTAGAATCCATTTACAGTATCTGACACTCCATAACTGTATGATATCAGCCCCTGCTATGGCTTGAATATGGCTTAGCCCCTCTGAAACTCACATTGAAATTTAATTGTCATTTTAGCTAGGTTGGGATATGGGTCTTAAAGAGATGATTAAGTCATTAGGAGAGACCAGTGACTTTCTCAAACAAGTGAGTTCTCTCTTATAGGACTGGATTAGTTACTATGAGAACAGATGGTTATTTTAATTTTTTTGTAGTAGTAGGTGGACAGAATGCCTTTATTTTATTTTTTTCATTTTTAGGTGTTGCTCAAGAATAGAACCCAATGTCTCATACATGCAAGGCAAGTGCTCTGTGCCACTGAGCTACTGCGCCAGCCACTAAACAGATTGTTACGAAGCAAGGAAGGCCTCTTGTGTTTTTTCTCTTTCTCACATGACCACTTGCCCTTTCACTTTTTGCCATGGGTTAAAACAGCCTAAGACCTTTGCTGGCACAAACCTCATATATTTATCAGGTTCCAGAAACATCCATTAAAAAACTTTTTTTAATAAATCATCCAGCCTATGTAATTATGTTATCACAACATAAAATAGACAAAAGTAGCTGCCAAATTTGTACATAATGTGATTTGACTACAAACCATTTCAAACATAGCTGTTCCAAAACATGAAGCATGGTTCAGCTCATCACTACATGTTGACTTTAATCTCTCTTACCAGAACCTACTCTCTGACAAAGGGCAGGATACATGGGCAGAACTGCAAGTTGTGTTGTTTACACCTGAAAGGTGATGACCTATGCTGACTCTCAAGTTTGAGAAATCTTGACGTAGCCTATGATTTATCAGGTTGGGATAGGTACATTAGGGCAGATAACTGTGCAAGCCTTAGGCTCTGAGGTCACAGAGTAGATTTACATTAGAGAGAGAGAGAAAGAGAGAGAGACAGAGAGGGGGAGAGAGAGAGAGAGAGAGAGAGAGAGAGAGAGAGAGAGAGAGAGAGAGAGAGAGAGAGAGAGAGAGAGATATGACTCCTAAGCCACTGGAATGGTTGGAGGATAAAAAAGAATCATTTTTAGAAGAAGGAATAATCCTGAGATGACTAAAAATACAAGTTGCCAGTATTTAAAAATAAAGGAAAATAATTGTATTAGTTTATCTCAATAAATATCAAAGAGCTCAAGCATGAAAAGACAGTGAGTACTTTATGTTCTGCATTATTCCTATCCTTCTTACAAATCATGTGCTCTTTTTTTGAAACTGCTTTTAATAAAGAAATAAAATACTTTATTTTTTATACTTTTAGGCAGCAAAGTCACTGGCTAACTGACAATTCAAGATAGTTGACTCCTCATACACTCAGCTTTTCCAGAAGTTACAGCTTTTTGACAGCAGGATTAGGATGAGATAAATCAATTTCAACATATTTGGTAAAAATAAAAAGCCCCACAAACCTGGCCTATCATTTCCAACTGGCAGGAATATAAATAGCCAATGCACTTTGCTATGCATGAAACCAAACAAAGACCCAAAACATGTTGTCTAAAGGTGATTAAAACGTGTGTGTTTATGGAAACAAGATGTGACCACCCTCTGGCTTAGGGTCCCTCAGATTTTGTCTGTTTATAAATAGAATTCCAAAGTGAACAAACCCATTTCCTGTTAGTCTCTCCCAATCTTCATTTTACCCCCTAAAGTATGGATTTGATGTCTTGCACTGTTTGGAAGGAGAAATGCCATTTGTCATCTATCAAAATCTAAACAGCTGCGACCTAACAATGTTAGTTTAGTTTTAATGCTAAGTAAATAAAAGTGAGCAGTGATCATATTATAAAAACATGTGGACCTTGGATTTAAATTCAATAAATTTTACTTCCAATGCAGTTTCAACAGGTTTTAGATTTCCTTAAGCTCCCTTCATGTTTCCCAGTCTTGCAAGATTAGTACGAACAACACATTCTATAGATGTAGCCCCTTAACTCTTTTCCAATCCATGGTGTAAAACCTGTTAGGATTTGAAACTTCCTTCTGTTGAAAGTTCAAAATAACCTACTTTGAGAGCAAGAGCAGGTTATTCCCAAAACTGCTGGCTTGAAATCAGAAGTGATTAAAGGCATTGTCATACTTTCTAGATCAGGTTTAACATGGGCAGGAAAAACATGGATTTCTCTGTAATTTTACCCATGTGACTCATTCTTAACCTACAGTAATTGTGTATTGCAGATTTGATTTACTCATTAGCCAGTCATTTCACTGCACTTGTCCTTTGGCTCTAACTCTGGATCATTTCAGTGTTTCATAGAATTGAGGGTCATAGAAAACCATTTATGTCTAATAATGGTGATCAAGGCCATCAGTCAACAACAACTAGTATGAACTCACTGTGTGCCATTTCTAATTTGCATCCTTCAAAAAGCAAGGGTGTTTTGCATTTGGATACTCAGAGGGACGGTGTTTGTAGTAAATTACATGATGAAACAGCTTGAATTAAATGTCCTTTAAGAACTAAGCCAAAATTCAACTCCTTTAAAAGATTAATTTGAAAACTCTATTTTTTTTGAAACATAAATCTAAAAAAAAATATTGGAGAAATTCTTATGCTAACAAAACATGTACTTTGAATAAAACCTTCTTTTCTTCAAGCTAAGAGTATTTTAATTGAAATGATTTCTGGGGCTGACGAAGAAGGCTGTGTAACAAGTACTCCATCATTATTAATTTTATATTAATTCCCTAGGGCATGCCTCATGGTAGTTGTTGTAACTTTTCTTTAATTTTCTCAAGGCCCAATTCTGTTACTATGTCTTTATTCTCAGAAAAGAAGGATGAAATAAGACTTTTTACTTTATATTCTAAGCTAATAGATGTAGGAATCTATATCAATACATGATACAGAAAATTTTCCACCACCCAGAGATGGAGAGATTCAAGATGAATGCATTCATTGCATGAATTATTGAAGTCACTGCCATTAGGTGGGGTGAGTATATTCTAAACTAAACCATAAGTATGGGAGAACTTCTAATTACAGTTGTTATGGACCAAGAGGCTTACCTTTCCATCATTAATGACTAATAAATTGGTTTAGTTCTCAAACATCAGGCAATAAGCAATACAGGTTATTATACCTAGGAGAAATAAAAGAAAAAGAAGTGAGTCCTATGAATGCCTCATATGACAACCCTGAGAACATTTTCATCCCATAGAACAGTAAGGAGGAATGCAATAAGAGATTGGT
Source organism: Spermophilus citellus (assembly GCF_964194105.1). Classification (NCBI taxonomy): domain Eukaryota; kingdom Metazoa; phylum Chordata; class Mammalia; order Rodentia; family Sciuridae; genus Spermophilus; species Spermophilus citellus. The sequence goes on from NC_138182.1 coordinate 233,152,020, forward strand.
GATTTCATTGAGTTAAGAAGATAGTTGTTAGAATTTGAGTATGCAGTTGGAATTTCCAGGGCAAAGCAATGGAGAGAGGAGGGTTGTACAGAGAGCACATGAGCTTTGAAGTGGTCTACAGAGAGAAAATATCTAGTACTTGCTTGAATTCTGTTTTGTGCATGAATGTGAGGGAACTATAAAAACTAGAAGATCACCAGAAAGAAGTAGGTAGAATAATCCCCACAGCTTACACAAAGCTTAGCATAGTTTGATTTTGCAACACTCTCACAAAAAAGACCTGACACACAGGAAATTGAGTAGTGTTTTCAGAAAGTTAATGCCTTAGTAGTGGTGTGTAATTTGTCTGAGAATAAAGGCAGTTTATATTCACCCTAATAAACCTCAAAATCAAGAATAAGACTGATTCTAAGTAACATAACTTCATCTCAGAACAAAATTTCAATATGTTTAACAAAATAACAAAATTTTTAAGGAATAGAAAAAATATAGTGACTAACAATCCAAATTAAGAATTTAAGAATATAAATCACATCAGGAGATATCAAATCGATACAAAAATACACAGACATACCATAAATGATAAAATTAGTAAACAAGGACATTAAAACACTTATTACCATTATTCTTTATATATTAAGGTAGGTAGTAGAGAGTGTAAGAATGGTAGGAAGATAAATGTTAGATATAAAAAAGAGTCTAATAAAGCTTTCAGAGATGAAAAATACACAGATAAAATGTTTAGTGAACAGAATTAATAACAAATTTTACAGAAGAAGGATTATTAATGTGAAGACATAACAATAGAACTACACAAAATGTAATACAGAATGTAAAAAACAATGAATAAGTTAATACCAGTGAGTTGTGGGACGACATCAAGCGATTGTATAAAGATAGGAGAGTAGAGGGGCAGAACAAGAATTTGAAAAGATAATGGTGGAACAGAGAAAGGGGACCACTTATGACAGAGCTACACCACTTCTTGACATCCAAAAGAACTAAAATCAGCATACCATACTGATAAATGCATACCAAATATTTATAATAGTGTGCTATCCACAATAGACAAATTAGTCTAAGTGCCCATCAATAAATGGATAAAAAAATGTGGTATAAATATTTCATGGAGTTGTGTTCAGTCATAAAGAAGCATGAAATTATGTCATTTGCTAGTAAATAGATGGAACTGGAGAACATCATGCTAAAATTAGGAAAATTCAGAAAATCAAAGGCAGAACATTTCCTCTCCTATGTGGAACAAAGAGAAAAAAAAATAAATAAAAATAGGGAATCATATGAAAAGCAAAAGAACATCAGTAAAATAGAAGTAAGGGACCAGGAGGAGGGAATAGGGAGGAGTGGGAGAGAAAGGGAAAGAACTGAAGAATGAAGTTGATCAAATTATGCTATGTATGTGTATGAATATGTCATGACGCATTCTAATTTTATATATAACTATAATGCACCAGTTAAAAATAAATAAATAAATACATACATAGAGTGAAGACCAATAGAGAAGGAAGGGGATTATAGGATGGAAGCTGGGGAAAGAAGGGTTTAGTACTGGAGATTGAAAAGAAGAAAACTTTTCTATGTGCACTTATAAATATGTTCAAATGAATCCCACTGCCATGTACAACTATAATGCACTAAAATTTCAAAAAAAAATAGGTTGTGTCATCTGAAAAGACAATTTTTTTTCTTTTGTAATTGAGTACTTTTTATTTCTTCTCTTGAGTAACTGCTTTGGCTATGAATTCTAGTACTACATTGAGTGGTGAAAAGAGGGGTCCTTGACCTGTTTCAAATCCTTGTTTCAAATACAGAAAAACTTTCCATATTTCACCATTGACTGTGGTATTAGCTATGGACTTTCATTTATGAATTTTACTATGTGAAGTAAGTTCCTTCTATACATAATAGGTTAGGAGCTTTTATCACATTAATGTGGTGACTTTGTCAAATGCTTTCTTTTGCCCCTGTTGAGAAGCCCATGCAATTTTTATCCTTTATCCTGCTAATGTGTTTATCACACTGATAGATTTTCATGTGTTTCCAGGACCTGGGAGAAGGGGAAATGTAGAAGTATTAGTCAAAGATTTGTGATTTTGATTTAATACATCATAGATATCTACTTTATGTTGTAGTATTGTATAATTAACAATATGGTACTTCGTGAGTGGACACAACTTCAAATATGAAGGTTTATACATTAAATATGTACAATTATTTGTATGTCAATCATATCTCAAATGGTTTTAGAAAATGAATCTGTAAGGACCACAGTAATATCAAATAAAATAAATTTCACAGCAAGAAATATTATAAGGGATAAAAATAGTCAGTGTACTAAGAAGAAAAAAAAATCCTGAACATTTATGTTAATAGAACTTCAAAATACTCAAAGCAGAATTTATAGACTTAAATGGAAAAGGACAAATCCATACTTATAAAGACTTCAACACCCTCTCTAACAATTTATAGAAAAAGAAGATAGTAAATTAGTAAGTATATAAAAGACTTGAACATTACCATCATCCAAATTAACCTACTTGATATTTATAGACCACTGTACCCAGAAGGGCAGAATAAACATTGTGCTCAAGTCCGCAAGAAACATTTACTAAAATAAATCATATTCTAGGACAAAATCTTTAAAATATTTAAAAGAAATGAAATCCATAATTTACTTAGATATTAATTTTAAAAATCTGGAAAATTCCCAAATAGTTGGAAAGAAAGCCAAGAATAATTATGTAGACAAATGAAAGCAAAGGATGTATGTGTACTATATAATAAAAAATGTGGTTTGGGATTTGCTGTTCTTGTTGCATATTAGAGAGTAGTCAGTACTCCCAGTCTCCATGATCAACTCAGCACCTTGACTCATTTAGATGTCTTGCAACATTCCCTGATCTCACAGATGTGGGTCTCTCTATAAGTCCTAGAGGATAAAAAACAATTGGTCACTGTGAGTGATTTCAAAAATATTATTCCCCTCATGTCAGGTGCTAATTTCTCAGCATCACTGTGTTTAAGGAATATTCTGTGAGAAATTTGAATTATAAATAAAGGAAAATGTAGATTGTTAAGAAAGATTTTCTTATAGTATAAGAAGGGAAAATAATCTCACAGAGTAAAAGCTGCTTACCCTGAGCCTTTTGTTCTGTCTTAAGGCCATGTGAGGATGTGATATTTTCAGTAAAAACTGCCAACCTGTGACCAGGAGGCAATAGCTTGGGAACCAAAAACAATCAATCAAAGAGTGACAGAACAGAAATATACACAAAACCTGGTCCTTGACACATTTTTTGGACTGCTAGACCTATCTTGAAACCACTTATCTCTGGATTATATATCAGTAAATAGAAAATATAGTTAGGTTTTAAGCTAGCAGTCATCTTTTTTTTTCTTGTGGGGGAAAAGAAACAAACAAACAAACAACAACAACAACAACAAAAACTGCAATCTTGGGCCTTTTTTCTTCTCTAAGAGGAAAAAGTGACTTTCCTCCCACATGTTCTCCTCTCTGTTGCTAGACCTAGTACACAGCTGCACCTGTAGACCTAGTGGATATACATCTATCTCCCTTTGGTACCAATGCAAAGACCTCTGTCAGGGCTCTATGTCTCTTTCCTTTCCTGTTATCCTTAGGAACTGTTACTTCTAGCATTTTCAACTACTTTCTATTGCATTCACTACTGTTTTCTCTTTTCTCAATTCGGTTGACTTCTGGCTGCATAGAATTTATCTTTTTCTCTTTGACACCCCAAATTACTGGTCTATGATCTATTAGTGATCTTTGCCCACCCATCGACTAGTTCCTTAACCCCCTGCAATATTCTTTTTCTCCTAATTCATCTTAAAACTCTCCAAATAATTGCTTGTCATATTTCAATTTTTCTTCTATATGCATTCTGCTGAATTTCTATGGTATGCATTTTTTCATCTAAAAATTCTTCACTATTGATTTTCATGGCATTAGATTATTCTGCATCTTTTCCTGTGTCCTTAATTGCTTATTACTGATACTAAGAACATAACATTCTCCTAGTCTGAGCTTGTGTATATTCCTCAGAATCCACTTCTTGTTCTTCTACTCTGCTTTCCCTAATTCATCCTTCCTGATTGTAATTATAAAAATGCAGTTTATCCCTAGCTTTATGTCTCTAGTCTTGATTTCTCAGATTCTTACTGTCATATCTTCAATTACATTCTAGATAATCATTAGTCTAGTCAACATACTTAAAACTTAACCCATCCTCATATCTAAACTAGTTCCCATTTATTTCTTTTTTATATCTATCAAGAGTATTAGTATTGTACCAGTCACTATAATTGACTTTAACTTCAATTAGTCTTTTTTAAAATTCACCTTCAACTGATCTTTTCAAAAATTTTTATATTGACACCATCAAAATATAGCACCTTTCCATCAACACAAAAACTTTCTTTGTTGCTCTTTTAAAGCCATACCCATCCATCCCCTGATCCTTACCCCTTGTCCCTAGAAAACAAGAACCTATTCCCCAATCTATATTTTTTCTTTTAAAGAATGTTATTAAATAAAATAATTTAGCATGGTTTTGTGATGGAGATTCATCCAAATTGTAATATGTATCAATAAATTACCTGTGAATGAAGAAATACATGAATACTCTTTCTTTCTTTCTTTTCTTTTTTCTTTTTATTTATTTGTTTGTTTATTTATTTATTTATTTATTTATTTTTGTTGTTGTTGTTGTTGAATAGCTTTCCATGGCATCAATCATTTAACACTTACTCACTGAAGAACATCTGAGTTGTGTCCAGTTTTTGGCTGTTAGGAATACAATCTCTATAAACAATCAAGTATAGATTGTCTTTTTTATTTAATTCATTTTATTTCAATGTAATTATAAGTTTTATGTATCCATAATAAGTTGTCTCATGAAATATGATGGAAAGTGTTTTCCCCTCTATTTTTCTGAAAGTTTGGTCAGATTTTATGGTAGTAATTTCTTTCTTTTTATTGATTTTAAAAAAATGACAGCAGAATGCATTATGATTTTTATTACACATATACAGCACATTTTTTCATATCTCTGGTTGCATATAAAGTATGTTGACACCAATTCATGTCTTCATACATGTAATTTGGATAATGATATCTATCACATTCCACCATCCTTGCTAAGAACATTTATTAGATAATATAGTTCTTGAATAGTGTTATAGGCTAAATTCTTCCTGAAATTCACATGTGGAAATACAAATCCTCAGTACCTCAAAATGTGGCCGTATTTGAAGAGGGATCTTAAGAACAGTAATTAAGTAAAGAATTAGCGTTATGGGTGGCCCCAATTCTCTGTGAATGCCACCCTTATCAGAAGAGTCTATTAGGACACAGACAACTTTTGGATTGAGAGGTAATCATGTGAAGACCCAAAGAGACACCAGCCCCTGCAAGCCAAGATGGAAGCCTTGGAATAAGCCAAATGGGCTGGCACCTTGATCTTCTAGCCACTGGAAGACTGTTGTAGACATCCAGCCTCCAGAACAGTCAAAAATAAATTTCCTGGGGTTGGGGTTGTAGCTCAGTGGTAGAGCACTTGCCTAGCATATGTGAGGCACATAATAAATGAATAAATAAAATAAAGGTATTGTGTCCATCAACAACTAAAAATACATTTTAAAAATAAAAATAAATAAATTTCTTCTGTTTCAGCCACCCAGTCTGTGGTATTTTGTTATGGTAGTCTGAGCAAACTAATACACATAGTTAGTTTTATGTGAAATTGACAAACTGATTTAGGGAGCTATGGTGCTATTACCACCAGCAATGTGTGAACAATCTGTTTCTCTACATCTCCTCCAGCAATTTGTTTTTATTGTCATTATTTTTATTTTAGTAATTCTGACACGTGTGATTTCTTTATGTTGTTTTAATTTACATTTCCCAGATGACTAATTATATTAAATATCTTTTCCTGCATTAGATGCATATATTTTACATCTGTGTATCCTCTTTGGTGAAATATCTTTTCAAATCTTTTGCCCATTTCTTAGTTAGATTTTTTTGTCTTTTTTTATTGCTAAAATTTAAGAGTGTTTATATAGTCTAGATAATGGTATTTACCAAAATACTTTCTCCTCGGCTGGAAATTATATTTTCATTCTATTAACATCTTTTACAGAACAAATTTTAAAAATTTTGATGATCACTTATTTATCAATTTTTCCTTTTATAGATCATTCTTTTGATGTCAAGTTGAAGAACTCCTTGCCTGTCCCTAAATCCCAAAGATTTTTATAAGTTTTTATATGTTTACATTTTACTTGTAACTACACAATCAATTTTGAGTTAATTTTTGTTTAACAAATGAGGTTTAGATCAAGGTTACAAAAGGCTATTATTTTCCATAAAACTTTCAAAGGGAATGCATGACTCAAAAAGGATAATAATAGGGCTAGGATTATGGCTCAGTGGTAAAGTACTTGCCTAGCACATGTGAGGCTCTGGGTTCCATCCTCTGCACCACATAAAAATAACGTAAAGGTCATTGTGTACACCTACAACTAAAATAAATATTTTTTTTAAAAAAAAGGATAATAATAATTGCTCCAAATAAAAGAGCCCTATGAAGTTTCTTTGACTTTATTAAGGCACACAGTGTGGCTGTTTCATAATCTGCCTTCAAACAATATACTTGAGTCTTCTTCTTTACAAGATATAAAAGAGAGCCAATTGTGTGTTGTAAAACCAAAAAGAGTTTTTGTGATGCTTACAGGTTTCTTACACTCTTATACTGCTTTGATTTATAATTAACTTAATGCTTCTTTGGCTTGTCTGAATTCCTGGATATAAATCCAAGCTGCCTCTTTTGAATTCAGCCTCTTTTCTGCTAGTCCAATAGACTCCCAGACTCGATTCCCAGACTCTCCTGACTACTACTACACTTGGTTTATCCACACCCTTCTGTGAAATCGGGTACTTCTAGGGCTGGTCCTCTTTTCTCTGGAATTGGAATCATTAGGTCACTTGGTAGAGGGAAGGAGAATGAACTGTATATTTGATCATAGAATACAAACTGAGATAGTGATTAGTTTAATATACTTGATATTTCTTCTTTCGTGAGTATATGGAGGAATTGAATTACCTTACCTCTTTGGAGTCCAGATAACTATATGAATTGCACTGACCAATAAAATATAAGCTAGTATGATGTGCACCACTTCCTGGTAGAAGCCTTTAAAAACTCACATACTTTACAATTTGACCCTCTGTATTGATTAACATGCTCCATTAGTCTGCAAATCTCAGTGAAATCACATGACAGAGCCTAAGATGGACATGTTTCATAAGTGAAAAATAAATTCTCTTCTTTTAAACCTCTACAATTTGGGAGTTTTATTTTTATTTTTTAAAACTGCCTAATTTTGTCCATTTTTAGTAGTATAATCCAAGTGACATCATATGTATTTGATAATAATTTACTAAATGAAAATCCAGATTTGAATCAATCTTTGTATCTATAAACTTGCCAATTGAAATCAGTTATATGGTCATACCATGTTCCTGAATTAGAGTTTCAAACACAATTTCTACATACAAAACAGTGATATCATTCTGTGGGGCAGTATACAGCAGGCACATCTAAATTAATCTTTACACCGAGTTAGTACTTAATATTTGGGGGATAATTGTGATCCACAATAGGGAGATGAATGGCAGAAATAGCTATGTAGTTATTTTAGCTATTTAAAAACAGTTTAACAACAAATAAGTTAACAAACTTTGGAACCAATATAGCAAGGTTCAATATATAAAGTAAGGAAAACATAGGCCTTTGCACACTAGTCTGTGGATGAAGCGGGCACACAGTGAGAGCACAGGTAAGCCAGGGTTTTCCAGAAGTCAAAGGAGAAGTGAATGTCATGATATCCAAGATCACATTTACTAGAGAAATCCCATTTTCAGCTCCCACTCCTCCTGGAAATTTATGCTTTTGATAAACCAGAGCAAAATTTAACTCCTCTCCTCTGCACAGCATACCCAGAACACATAAGGTCAAAACCCAGGAGAAGCCAGCCAGAGAACACAGTGTACTCAGATTGAAAAGCCAGAAAAGTGCAGGGTCCCACTGCAAAGACAAGAAGTCCTTCCTTACCACAAGTAATTTGAGACGAGCCTTTTGCACAGTTCATTGGAAGCAGTAAAATGTTCATAGCAATGTAACCGATGATGCCTAAATGTGTTTGAAGTGAACTTGGAGCAAGTGCATAGGCAGAGAGATTTTTCCATGTCTTTAGGGATCTCAAAGAAAATTGTGGGGTTCACACACAATAATCAGCAAACATTGGACTATGAATAGTAGGAGGTACACAGACAGGGAACATAATAGAGTTCACATTTTTAAACTCATCAGATGGATTTTTTAGTAGTTGCTTTCGTGAGGAGGAATGTATATTAATAACAAGTGTAGTGATATATACTTATTGTGGAAGGAATATATAAGAATGTGTGTATATAAGAATGGTTTGATTTGAACTGAGCTAAATATTACCCAGAGGGTCAAAATGAGTTAAGCAGCATCCCATTCAAAATGGTATCCTACCAAGGATGCTCCTGCAGGCACCACTTGCATACTTCTCTGATGGACGATGAAGGAAAATGGTACAATTAGAATATTAAGTTCAGAAATGGAACAGAAAGGAGCTATGAGTAAAATCTATAAAAATCAAGTCATTTCCTTCTTCCTGCCATCTCATTCCAAATAATATTTTCTTCTGTTTTACAAAACATAACAACTTAAAGATACACACTTTAAGCCAGTTCAAATGCTGCAACCCAGAAACCCCAATTCTAAGAATCTAAAACTAACAAATGATCAAAGACATGCATGGAGATCCAATGGGAATAATTGCAGGATTAATAATATTGGGCCGATAGTAAAAATTTTAAAATGTATAAATAATAAAAAATTAAGTAACTTGTGTTTTTCTAAGTTGAGGAGAAAAATCGTATATAAAATTTGAGTGAGCCTCACCTCATTGAGAACTGCAAAGCTGTGATCAGATCTTCTCCCATCCAAGGAAGTGCTGGCTTCAGTCTAATTCATGGTAGAATGCATTGTGTCAAAATTACTCTAATCGTAGGTCTCAAGGTGTAAACCCAGATTACCTTGCAAATCACCCTCTACCCTGTTCCTCTTTCTAAAACTAAGTACTACCAAAAGCTAAGGATTATAGTAGTTGAGTCTTTATTAGTATTCTTTTTTCTTAATGCCTGTATCTGAGGATGAGAACTAAGATGTACTTTATGGAGTCAGACTTTGAACTATAAGTTGGTTATCATACTGGTGATTTTTTCTTGTTGCTGACATCTCTCATCAACCAAATGATCAAGTAAGTAAAGATCATGTGATTAATAATATGCTAGGCTGAGAGGACCCAAACATTGCATATGTGAGATAGGGGTCTTAAATTCAGAGTACTTGCCCTCCAGTTAACTAGGCAACACCAACTAAGTGAAGCAGGAGGAAATGGCTCAGGATGTGGGAAGAAAAGAGCACAGTCAGCATCTAGGGACTTAGTGTCACCAACACTGGCCAGAGTAACCAGAGAGGGCTAGAAGAAGTGACCCGGAACCAGTCCTTGAAGGAGAAATAGGATTTGGGTAGGAAATTGTAAGGAATGCCAAGAGTACAAAACAGTATAAATGAAGGAATGGCCCTAGGGGTAAGCTAGTTTCAGGTTCAAAGTGCTTGACAATACCCGTGGGAGAGTAAGAAGAAAATAGAAATAATTCTTTCAGGACAAATATATATGTTTGGTTTTGGTGTGTGTAATAGTTTCCCAGAGATTTGCAGGGGAAAACTGTTTTTATATTTTAACAAATGGTGGCAATATATTTAGATTCAACCTTTTTTTTATGAATTGTTGAGGTATTTGACTTAAAATACCAAAAAGTAGCAACAAATAAGGGTTAAAAAAGGGCTATAGATCAAGTGCCCAAATCACAACTTCTAGATACGTTAAAAATCTTCCTGAAGTCATCTCTGAACAACAATGTAACCAAGCTGGCTGCTCACACCCTCTCGCTGGCCTCAGCATTTCTAATCTCATTAGAAATTAACCAGTCTATACCCCAACTTACTGAATACCCTTCATGCCCACTGAGTTCATCCATGGCATCCCTTTTCTTTGCACTGATGAATTCCACACAACCCATTCCTTTATATGTATTTACTACTATGTTTCAATTATTAGTAATATTTTGAAACCATCTGAGTTATGCACAGAGATAGAGAGAGACAGAAAGACAGAGACACATATACAGAGAATGGGTAAAATAGACCACACAGCTGAATGAATATAGCTATATAGATTTGAACACACAAAATTTCAATCTCTGCTCTCAACAAGTTTATAATCTAGCAGGATCTGAGTTTTCAACTCATTACAATATAAAACTGCTTCAGTGCAAAACTGTACAATGTGGATTGAAGAAAAAAGTCAACTTGGGGGAGATGAGAAAGGTTTATGGAAGCATTGGAAATAACATAGAAGAATAGGTAGGAATTCTGCAGTTGGCTCAGGGAGGTAATTCAGACAGGACAACATGCGGGCGGACACAGATAAATCAGAAAGTAGCCATGTTGAGAAATGGAAAGGAGCATGGAGGACAGAGAGATGGGACATGAAGAAAAATCAGTTAAGCAGAGGCCACTTCAAGAGGTGTCAGAAAGAAAAAGTCATATTAGTAGAATGTGCTACAGAAAAATAAAAATATTTGACTTTGTTATAAAGGTAAGGCATGTTTTTTTTTTAAATTTCTTTTCAACGAGTGTTTTATTTATTAGTCTCATTTATCTGCTTTTGCTTTGGTTTTAAGAAGACTCACATAGTGAGCAGCTAATATTTGATATGAATATGTCAAATATTGGGCAAAGCATTTTTTTAAAAACACAATACAAGCAAACAACATCCATGCATCTGTTTTAAGGAATATTACTATTATCTGTAATGCCTCTTCTGGGTTTATCCCCTCATCTTCCCATTCAGAAATAATTAGAACACAGACTCATTTCATCCTTAGCCCTGTGAACCCTCTAAAATCTGCCTTTTTGTGGTTATTTAACTAACTCTTCTTACCACAGTAACCTGCTTCTTGAACTTCAGAGTAAATGCTTTTTATTTTTTAAAACAGGAAGGTGCATTCCATATTTTCTATTCTGATACCTTTATTTTACACTAGGAAGTCTGAGGAATGGAAAGTTGAGTATCTAATACTTGTGTAATCGGTGGCAATTTAAAAACTAGTGCCCTGGTGTGGTCATGGTGTCATCCTCTTTATGCCACCACCAGTCCCTTGGAATTGTGTAGTTTGAATCATAGGAAGATTGCAAGAAGAAAATGCTGCAAGGAAAAGGCCCTGTACTTGTTATCCCTGTATTTGTGTAACCTTGGGGGAGTTATTATAATCAATTAAATCTTCTCTCTTACTGCTGGAATATTTGAAACCTTGGGGATATGTAGACCTTAATATTTAAGGGACTAATTATCAATAGTCTGAGCTAAGAGGTGTATTTGATTAAAATCTGAGTCACTAGGAGCTTCAATTTAAATTCGGGGAATTTTGTTGGCTGTAGATCAAAGAAACCATTTTAAGAAACACTAAAATGGGAAAAAATTAAAACTTATTTCTTGTTTTACAAAAAAATACACCAAATATTAGTACAAAATCAAAGTACTATAAGCAAGAGCAATGGGGTTCTTCTTGCACAAGCTGGGCACAAACCTCACTCATGTTTAAATCTTTTCTACTAAAGTCTATTTAAAGACTCATCAGGGAAAGTAACTTTTCAAAGGCTTTGCATCCTAAGCATGAAAATCTTTATTCAGCCAGTGAGATCTGAACTTCAAGCAACATGCTATTCCCTCATCAGTGTCTGATCTGTTTGTCCTTTGGAATAAAACAACTATGGGCCCAGAACAGGCATCCAAAGGCAGTTGACTTCCTGAGTGCTAGAGTGGGAAGAAACTTCAAAGACTGTTTAATCGAACTCTCCCTGTTTACAAATAAGGAAACTGAGACATAGAAAAGTGTCTGCTAAAGGTCATGGGAGAGTGAACTTTACACATGGTTCATTACTTTTTTATACTACATCAGTCATTTTATCAGCCAATGGTAAAGACTTCACTTCATAAACAAAACATGTATTTAGGCATGGAGATGGGTCTGTCTGTGAACATCTCCATGAGCCCATCATTGAATGCAGCCACAGCCCTTGAATTTTCTCTTTTGACTTTGTGCTTTTGCTCAGCAATGGCCAATGATCTGTTTCACCCCAGGACTCTTCTTCACCTGCAAGAGTCCCATGAGTGATGGCTTGTGGCTGCCAAAGCAAGTCCAGTGAATCATCAGTCCCATGGGATCCTACTGTGAGAAAGCAGTCAGATTGGCAAATCTGTCATCAGATTTACTTGGAAAAAAACTAACAAATTAAATCTTTTTAAATTTTTTTTAATATTTATTTTTTAGTTGTAGTTGGATACAATACCTTTATTTTATTTATTTTTATATGGTGCTGAGGATCAAACCCAGGGCCTCGCATGTGCTAGGCGAGCACTCTACCACTGAGCCACAACCCCAGCCCAACAAATTAAATCTTTATAATGGGGGTTACTGACTTTGTTTAACCTAGTGTATCTGCAACTTATTTGATAAGTTTATTTCTCTATTATTTTTCTTTGTATATAACCTTTATTATTGCACAGAGTTGTATTCCATGGAACACAACTTGTGAATCTTGTACATAGTGCAAGATTCTTCTACCCAGCTGGTTGCATCAATTCAACTTTCCACCAAGAGCCATGCTCTTCTTAAGTGCACATGTAAGAGCATCATTGCTAGTTGGTAGATTCATCACATCATTTCATTATAGGTGATCAAGTATATCAGTTACTGTGAAGTATGACAGGTCAGTGATTTTTAGAAAGCTCCTAACACACATCTAACAGAATATCTGTTGCTAAGTTTTATCCAAAAAGCTGTGATAAGATGAAAATATTAAATAGTCATTCCCATCCTTACAAAACCAAAAATTACCACAATTCCATGGCAATATTTTTTTCAGGTACCAAATAAGCATTGTTTACCTTGAATTAGGTATTATGCCAGACATAACTAATAAAGTTATCATAGTTCATGGGCGAAATGAAACTCCTTCTCACTATCTAACTTTCTCTGATGTCAATTCTTTTATTTGTTCATGTTTAATGACGGTGGAATGTGATGGACATTATTATCCAAAGTATATGTATGAATACACGAATTGGTGTGAATATACTTTGTATACAACCAGAGATATGAAAAATTGTGCTCTATATGTGTAATAGGAATTGTAATGCATTCCACTGTTCTATATAAATAATAAATAATTTTAAAATGATATTAAGATGTTTATTTAGCACCCACTGTGTGCTAATGCTGTCTCAAGGGCTACAAATGGCTGGAAAAACCCAATCTTTGGTTTTTTTTGGTACTAGGGATTGAAACCAGGGGTGCTTTACACACTGAGTTATAATTCAGTCCATACGCCTTTTTTTTTTTTTTTCATTTTGAGACAGGGTCTTTCTAAATTGTTCAGGCTACCCTTGAACTTGCAATCTTCTTGCCTCAACCACCCCAGTCAGTGGGGATTATAAGTGTGCACCACCACAACTAGCTCAAACCAGACTTAAAATCTATCAACTAAATGACCAATAAGCAAACAGATAAACAAATGTAAATATAATATTATTTTGTGCACATATATAGTAAAATTTATATAATGGAAGGGGTGGTAAGTGCGATGGAATAAAATAAAGCAGCAAAGGATGATACAGAATAAGATGGGGATAGTATTATTTTAAACAAAGGGGCCATGGAAGACAGCATTCAGATGTTTTTAAAAGACCCAGAAAATCTGCAGACCTTCCTATCCTATGTGTGACTTTCTAAACTTCTTTGGACAAGGAAGACTTATGAATAGGCTTAGGCTTGGAGTTAAGAGAAACATGGCTGCCTTCCTCTGTGTCGCATTTCTCAGAACTTCTGCAGGTCTTTCCTGATGTTTTGTGAGTGATGTAGCTGTGGAAGCATCTGCAGCAGATCTAGGTGGGATCTCTATGGAGAGTTTATCCACCTCCCTTCAGCAGGGGCTCAGTTAAATCCATCTCTTGGGATCACATTCTTGTTCCACATTCTTTTTAATGACAGGATTTCCCAGGATGAGGATGAATTGCCCTTTAGGTGCTGCAAGTGATCTGGGTGCTACACAAGTGTCTATGAAATATTCAGAAATTCTGCCTTAAATACCATTGTTTTTGTGTGTTAGTTCTCCTTTAATCTTCCCAATTCTGTCCAGGAGGAAGTCTCCAATTACTGATAATCTTTAACACTTCTCTAACACCTGCTACCTTTTTTGTGTTGAAAGGAAGCGAGAAGAACTGAGGTCAGAAACTTAGGCAATGATGATATCTAGCCAGAATTCAATGGCAATGATATGTTTTTCATAAAACAAAGTTATTTAAGCAGAAAGGAAGTCCATTTAAAGAGAATACTTAGTAAATAGCAGTACAGGTGTTGTTTTTTTTTTTCTGGTATTACAAAAATTGTGACGGTGGACACTGAGTTGCTAAAAATAGAGAACACTATCCTTGCCTCACAAAAGCCAATAGCATATTTTTTATTTCCCCTCTCCTCTTATATTCATGTACCACTAAATAGAGGGTTGCTGAAAATGCCCCCTTCACTGGTGATTTTTTTCCCCTCTGTGTTACAGATGGAAATTTCTGCCTTTCTCTAAATACTTTTCTGATGGCCATACTGGTCTATCAATGACCAGTATATGATTTGAGACCTCTTTGAATCTTAAAACTGACCTTAATCTCCTGACAATCTCCCTGCATGTGGGGTTATGCTGTATTTCCCTGTTGACACTTTCAAAGATTTCTGATGATGCTTATAACTTGATTATGAAGAGCCTCCACGGTGACCAAAAGATGCTACTGCATTTTTTCTATTTGTATAAAACACTAGAATTCTAACAAGAATCTTGAAATTGGTCATTACTATCCTTGAAGGGATTGAAAATTTATCCCAGGAAAAAGTATTCTAAGTGGGTCAACTTCATGAGCTGAACCAGTTTATCCCTCCTACCTCATATTCACAGATGGACCACAGGATGTGCTGATGTTGAAATGGTGTTAAAAATAAAATTTCTCCCCATAATCATCCATCCCCTCCCTCATGTCTCATGTCCACAGATGGAATACAAGATGTACTGATGTTGAGATGGTGTTAAAAATAAAGTGTTTCCCCATAAGTTTGAGAGTGATTAAAAGTAATGATCATGGAACACCTAGACCATTCTGTTCACCCTTTCTTCTTGCACAGTTACAGTCACCCCACATCTCACATGTTCTTTCCCCAAAAGCTGTTTAAATGGGATGGACATCCTGAAAATGAAAAATATATATATATTTTTTTTTCATTAAACATCTTATTATAAATTAGTCAACACACAAGCAAACATTCATTTTCTCTTTCTAACATACGGACACACACAATTTTTTTTTTTAATAGAACGTGAATCTACTTGTGAATTGATCTTCTCCTTCAAGGTTCTTGAGCATTCATGTTATTTTAAAACTTTGAATTTTTCTTTCTGAGAAACTTCTGAGTCCACTCTTCTTTAATTCTGAAGAATTTTGTTTATTAGAATTTAATAAAAGAAAGGAAATACTCCCAGATTTATTCTACAAAGCTAGTATCACCCTAATAACAAAGCCAAATAAGGACATATAAAGGGAAGAAATCTACAGATCAATATATCTGATAAACAACACCATAAAATTCCTTAATATAATAGTGGTAATCTGCTTTCAAAAACACATTAAGAAGGTTTTACACCATGATGAAGTTGCTTTCATCCCAGGGATGCAAGTTTGGTTCAACATTCAAAAATCAATACATGTAATTCATCACATAAATAAAATTAAGGGCAAAACCCATATGATCATCTCAACAGGTGCAGAAAAAGGCCTTTGACAAAATTCAGTACCCATTCATGTTAGAAAACACTAGAGAAACTAATAATAGAAGGAACTAATTTCAACCTTATGGAGCCATATATGACAAACTCCAAGCCAACATCACAATGAACAAAAGAAAACTGAAAGCATTTCTTCTAAAGTCAGGAACAAGATGAGGATATCCACTATCATCATTCCTATTCAATATAGTTTTTGAAACTCTATCCAGAGCAAGCAAGCAACAGAAGGAAAGAAAAGGGATACAAAAAGGAAAAGAATAAGACAAACTATCTCTGTTTGCTGATAACATGATCTTGTACTTAGAAAACAGCCCCCCCCCAAAAAAAAAAAAGAAAAAAAATTTCCATCAGAAGACCTATGGAAATGATAAGAAAATTCAACAAAGTAGCAGGATACAAAATCAACATACAAAAATCAATAGTTTTCCTATATTACAACAATAAATATGCTGAGAAAGAAGTCAGAAAAATAATTCAATTTCTAGTAGCCTCAAAAAAATAAAATATTTTGCAATAAATCTAAGGAGGTTAAAGACCTCTAAGGTGAAAATTATAGAACTTTGAAGAAAGAAATTGAATAAAACTTTAGAAGATGGAAGACTTCCTATGTTCTTGGATAGGCAGAATTAGTATTGTCCAAATGTTACCAAAAGCAATCTACAGATTCAATGTGATGTCCATCAAAGTACTAATGACAACCTTCACAGAAATAGAAAAAAAAACATATGGAAGAATCAAAGACCCAGAAGAGCCAAATCAATACTGAGCAATAAGAGGAATGTTGAGGCATCATGATTTCTCATCTCAAGTTATACTACAGAGCTATTGTAACAAAAATAATATAAGATTGACATAAAAATAGCTATGAAGAACAATGCAACAGAAGACACAGAGAAAAACCCACATGGATACAGTCATCTGAATCGGAAAAACATGCCAAAAACATAGATTGGAGGAAAAAATAGCTTTTTTAACAAAGGGTTCAGAAAAAGAACAACAACAATAAAAATGGATATGCACATGTAAAAGAATGAAACTAAATCCCTCTCTCTCAAACTGCACAAGAATCAACTCAAAATGGATCAAAGACCTGGAAATTAGACCAGAAACATTGCAACTGCTAGAAGAAAACTTAGGTTCAAAACCTCAATGTATTGGCAAAGGCACCAATTCTCCTTATATGACTCCTAAAGCTCAATAAATAAAACCAAGGATCAATATGTGGGATGGCATCAAATCAAAAAGCTTCTGCACAGCAAAGGAAACAATTAAGAACATGAAGACAGAGTCTACAGAATGGGAAGAAATCTTTGCCAGCTACCCTCCAAAAGGGAAATTAATATTCAGAATATATAAAGAACTCAAAACACACCAAAAAATGTTGAAAACCAAAACTAAAACCAAACAACCCAAATAACCCAGTCAAAAAATATTCAAATGAACTAAGCAGATATTTCTCAAAAGAAGAAATACAAATGCTCAACAAACATATAAAAAAAGTCCATTAACCTTAGCAATCAAAGAATGCAAATCAAAACTACACAGATTTCATTTCACTCCAATGACAATACAAATAATACAAATTATAACAATAAATGTTGGTGAGGATGTAAAGAAAAATGAACATTTATACATTGTTGGTAGGATTGCAAATCAGTATAATCACCTTGGAAAGCAATATAGAGAGTCCTCAAGAGGCTGGGAATGAGACCACCATATGACCCAGCTATTCCATTCCTTGATATTTATCCAAAAGGACTAAATTTATCATACCAACATTTATAGCAATGTAATTCACAATAACCAAGTATGGATCGGACTATGTGCCTACCAAGAGATGAATGAATAAAGAAAATAGAGCATATGTACACAATGGAAAAAACTGTTTTACAGTTTTACAGAAGAAATTATCTCATTTTCTAATAAATGAATGGAACTGGAGAAAAACATGCTAAAGTGAAATAAGCCAGACCTTGACAAAAGGGATCTCATGAAAATAGAATGGAGATTGAGAGGGAGGGAAGAAGGGAGGGCATAGGAAAGAACTCAGGAATGAAATCTACTAAGTTATGTCCACGAAGAAATATTCCACAATGATTCATACACACATTTATAATGCACTAATTAAAATAATAATAATAAAGGAAGATGAGTAGAGCAAGTAGATCAGGGTGCAGGAGGAGGGAAGAGAAATGGAAGGTACTGGGGGAAAAGATTGATCAAATTATGTGCATGTAGGAATAAGATATCATGGATCTCCTATTATGTATAATTATATGCACCAATACAAATGTTTAAAAACCTAGAATTTAAAATTCAGTTTTGTGCAATCTGCATATCTGTTAAACATATCCCCTGTGGGATATATATGTATTTAGTTGTAGTTGGACACAATAACCCTATTTTATTTATTTTATTCTTATGTGTTGCTGAAAATTGAACCCAGTCCCTTGCATGTGATAGACAAGTGCTCTACCTCTGAGCCCCACCCCTAGCCCCTGTCTGTGGGTTTTTATTGAAGTTATTTCAACATAACTTTCTCTAGAGATTATCTTTCTATATATAATGAATAATGATTTGTTTAACAGTCCTAGAGAAAAACTCAACAATATTTGTTTAAATCTATAAATCTTTCTAATATATTCATGATGAAGCAATGCTGGGTTATATTTCCTACCCAAACACAGTAAATTCATTGAAGGGAATGGATTATAAACTGATATCTGAGAGGAAAGGAATGAGTTATTAGCTGACGTCCTTATTCTCTACTTTCTGCCCACAGTAAGGCCAGGGAGAGTACAGAGTGATGAACATCAAGGCCAATGGGGCTGCAAAAACCCACAGCAAAAAGAATTCGTCTTTTTTATTTGGAGCATGCATGAGTTAAGACAGGCCCATTTTAAAATTTCTTTTTCCATTGACCCTGCAGCTCATCCCCAGGACATAATCCAAACAGAAAAACTATAGGGTTTTCAGATGAGCTCCACATGGGGTGTCTACAAAGGCCTACAGTACACCTTGGATGACTTTCAAGTGTTTTTTTCCAAAGCCATCTGGAGTCTTTTAAAGTTGTCATTGTTTAAAGAACCATAGACATGGGAGAGGACATTTTGGGTCTCAGGAGGAAAGAAAGAAATAAGATTGAAAGTTACCAACAGATGTGGGAAGTCCAGGTGTTTTGCTCTCCAAGTCCCTTGGTTGTTACCTGCCTTTCTCCTTTCTCCTGCCAACTCAGTTACACTCCCCCAAGCTGGTCCTTCCTCCTCATATACCATCTGCCTTTATTAGAGAAAAAGTGGCAGTCTTTTTTGTTGTGGTCTTCTCATTCCCTTTAATTCCACTTTGACGGTGAAATTTGTACATCTATTTCCCCCATTTCTCCTGATTGGGGGGGGGGGGCTAAGTGACCAAATCCAATTCTGAATTTACAACCAGAGAATTTTTATTCTTTCAAGTCCTTCTTACCAATTCTGGCACTAATTCACTACTGGTAACTTCGCTTCTTCTCTACTTCTCTAGGTTTTGCTCCAACCCCTTCCCATCAAAGAGTTATCCCTCTGCTTCCCAGCCCTTTATTTCCCCTAGAGAGTTCTAGATTTGCAACCTGTTCCTTGCCTTCCAGTTCATGCCTCAGCATCCGCTGCCACGTTCACCATTTACTGTCCCCACTTGCTGCAGCTCATCTGCTGCTGTTATGGCACTGACTTCTGCCTTCCCAACCTGGGCTACGATTTCTTGATTTTCTCTTTTTAGCCTTAATTGATTTTTTTCTCTTTCTCACTCCTTGCTGGTTAAATTAATTTCAAAGATAAACATTAGCAAAGTGAAATTTTTGTGAACTAAAACCATTTTGACTGTGTTTCCCCTGAAACATGTACACACAAATCACAATTCAAAGAGAAGATGGCCAATTTGATCCTCAGTGAACTCAAGTAAGGACAATTTATCTCCAAAGCATTTATTCAAGAATGTACGCTGTGGGTATCAAGTAAACCTCATAAGTATTGCTCAGGAGTAAAAGGTACAGTCAGTTCAAATTCATTCCTAGTTAGATAATATGATCTTAATCAGCAGAGACTAAATACAGAGTTCTCTGTTTCCTGGAAAGGATTGACTCCAATTTCTCTTTCCAAGGAATTGGAAATGAGAAGTCAAAGGGTTTTAACCTCCTGGGAACAAATCAACAAAACAGAAAAACATTTTCTCTCAAACGTAAGAAGGTTGATGAGCACATAATAGATTTTGAAAAACATTTATTTATGCAATGTGTAACCTAAAGAAAAATATGGGACCTGCTATAGAATTGAATGTAATTATTAGCTTTGAAGTATTACTAAAAGAGAGTGAAAATCCTAGGTTTGGAATGTAATAACATACACAGTTTTACTATGAAAGTTTATCTTCTCATCTTTTTTTTTTTGTCTTGAGAGTACTAGAATTATTTAAGCATCTATCTAGCCATCTATTTATATGCAGTGGATTCATTGGTTTTATTGGACTGTGCAATCTGACCACTAAATTATAATTAATGATCCCAAACAGGGTCATCTGCAAGAGTAGATCAATAGCAACAATTTGGGAATGTTCTGTTCCTTAGTCCTCAAATGATTTCAATTATAATATGTCATTCCTCGCTATTTGAATATATAAAGTTAAGAAATTGAAGCTCTAAATATCCTAGACTGTGTGGAGAGGTGAGTTCAGGATAGCATTGGAAGTCATTTCAGGTGATCTGGCACAGTCCTTGTGATGCCTGAAGATGAAGAGAACTAAGTAAACATTGATCATGTCCATTGCCTCCCACCCTAACTCTAGTGAATCATTCAGGGTGACCACCCACTCACTTCTGTTTTTACTTAATAATTACTTCATGTTTTGGAGACCTTGTAAAATTCGACTACAAGTTTTCAAAATATGGAGAGTGCTAACTGGATGCTATAAATTACAGAGATATACTATGCTTTATTCTTTCCTTTTCTATATAATGTCCTTGGGGAGAAGAATGCAACTTCACTCTTACCAAGGTTTAGCAATAATAAATACCTAGGATCACAAGGTTCAATGAATTATAAGGACATGTTATTTATATTTTGTTATTCTGATGTATCATTGAGTCATTTTTCACCTAGGGGCTGAGCTACTTCTTGGAAATAAACTCAGAGCAATGGAAAAATTTATTTAACTCTGCTGGGCCACTTAGGGATGGATGATTATTAAGTGGTAAGAAAACTAATTTGTACTTTTCTATCAATTAACAGCATTCATCCATAAATTCAAATAAATATAAATGAGTTTTACATCTACCTCTGCATATCATAGGGAGAATAAGAGATGCATCATGTTGATTTGTAAGAAAAAAGAGAAATAAAGAGATAAATTATTTAATATGTCATTTAGAAAAGTATCAGCAAAAATGAGATAGAGCACTGGTAGCACAAAAAGACAGTCATATCTCACCTGTTGTTGGTGCTTTGCCAAGTGACACAAGAGGACATGATTTCAATAGCCAAAAGTAAGATGATGCCTTTGACTGGGTGTTGAGGGCAAAGGATGTAATATTAGATGCTCAATATGCAATATTTTCCATATGATAATTTTGTGCAAAGGTCAACACCTTCATATGGTATTTTGGCAAGAAATCAAGAAGGCAACACATCAGCTCCATCTAATGTATAAAACCATTATGATTTAACTATATAAAAATGAAACAGCCACCTCTAGAAATTTCAGAGAAATACAAACTTGTTTCTACATGGAATAGTGTTTTAAGGGATTAAATATGAATTGAGACTATGATGTACAGGATCTCAATATTCCAGTATAACACCTATTTTGGTAAATTAGTATACTCTCAAAGAATGAATTAATAATAGAAATGTAACAGTTTAAGGCCTTGTCCAATTCAATATTTAGAACAATGCATTCAGTTGAATAATTTCATGGAGAAGACACCACCTTCTATTCCAAAAAGTATTTAGGGAGAATATACACAAATGATCTAAGCTAAATGAAACAAAATGTACAGAAAAAAAAGGATGAGAAAGAAATAAGTTAAAGGTCAAAACAGTTTTCTTTCAGTGGTAGGATAACGAGTGAATTTTTTATTCTACTATTTTATATTTTTAATGTCTCCAAATTTTCTAGATTGAGCATTTGTAAATTTTATTATGACACAAGAAAAAGACGAATGGAATCTGTACTCATTTACTCACTTGTTATGCGAAACATCTGGAGCCCGTGCCTGGTGATAGAGGGGATCTAGCATATTTCTCAGTCCCAGAACAACTGACAAGAGAATCTTCTTGGAAATCTGTATGTATTTGGAAAGCTTAGATTTCTTGAGACCACTCTAGACCAAGCTGATTCTTATCCTTTGGATGGGGTTCAAGAATCTGCAGACCTAATAATGACCCCAGGGGATTCTTTTGCACACTAGTTTAAGAAACTGTGCTCTTGGGGCACTTTAGAGGAACACAGTTAAAGCACCTCTATTTTTCTCTGCTCTGAAAGGATTCATGAGCTGAGGCTTAAGGGGGAGAAATGGATTGACAGGTAAAAAAAGATACAGGAGAAGACAAACAGGAAGACACTAGCATATGACCCTCCTGGCTCAGGAGTTCTCAAATCTGGCAGTCCCTTAAAACACCCCAGACTTTGCTCCTCAAGGTGGAGTTCCTTGTACCCTCAGCTCTGGCATCAGCAGGCAGCTTGTTAATAATGCAGATCCTCATGCTATATATAGCATGGACTTATGGAATCCTAATACGCATTTAAACAAGATGCTTGGATGGTTTGCATGTCAGTGATATTTAGAAAACCACTTTGGAGAAGCACTCTAGATCAGGGCTTCTGGAATGGATTCCTTCTTTAATTGACCTTGATCTGCACTTTTCACCTGTTTCCTATTCTGAATTTGTATATGCATTGAGTGGGGTTTGCCTCTTTTTGCTTTGATGAATTTATGCTCACCATAACCCTCTCATTTAAACAATTATATAAAATATTAAATGAAAGTATCCCTTCCCTCAAGAAAACGGGTATTGATAATTTGGTATAAAACATTCTTCCATCTTTCACCTAATTTTACAAAAATATATCTCAACATACATCTTTTCTAGATCACTCCATATTGTCCATATCATTCCTCATGAATGAAGAGTTTTCTTTCACTATTAACTTGGATGACAAATCATCCTCATGTTAAAAGCCATTTCCTCAAAAAATATTCCAGGCTCCTCCAGACCAGGTCAGTACCCTGGCAATTTATGATGAGTGTTTTGTTCCTTCAACTGTCAGGCATTTAATAAATGTTTGTTAAATTAGTTCTCTGTTGCAAAAGACATCAATCAAGATACATCTGGTAAACCAACTTTGTTAATTATTATTTAGTCCCTTTAACTGTTTATTTTATTTGCTTTTTTAGCTATTCAAATGAAAGACTAGGCTAAAATCTGTTACTACTGTTTTGATCTGTTGCTTTTAACAACTTCTTGATTTCCAAGAGGGTTCCTGCCCTTCTGAAGCTTACATTCTTCTCAGGCAGCCAATCAAGAAAACAAGCAAGCAAATATATAAAAATGTTCTGCTAGTGTAGAGTATTATATTTTCATCATAAATGTTATACGCAAAACGATATAAAAATATGGCCATTTCTAGCTTTTTGTAATAATTTCTACTTCAAATCTATTATGCTAGTGTGGCAATTCCATTTTCCCTTAGCATTTGCCTAATACAACTCTGCCTTTCCTTTTGTTTTTAATGTTTTAATTATATTTTTCCAGAAGCTATCCATGACCATATGTAAACTGTGCATGAACTAAAACAGTGTTGAAGCCACTGGGCAGGAAACACTGGTATGGGGACTCTGAGCAGTAACCTTGCTGGTTTGAGAACCCCTGGTTCATGTGGCTTCCTACCCAGCTCCATTACAAATTCAAAACAGCATCAGAGATGGGTGTAGCTTGCCAAAATGCCAATCAGTCTCTTTGCTGTAAGACCCCTGCCACATCAAGAAGCCAGACTCCTCCTGGTAAAACATTATTCCTCCTTGCCTTTGATGTTCTTTCCCTAAAATAAAGAATGGGGCCATTTTTCAGTGATTCTGTTCCAGCTCCTATCAGAACTAGAAGACCTATCAGACACTCTGCTTTTTATCTAATTTCTGTCTCTCTTTATTTCTTACTACTTATTTCAGAGTTTCTCAGGCAGCTCATACCTACCCCGGCGGGATGCTGATCACCCCTCAATAATATTTTATTTTGAGAGTCTATGTTTTTTAATAGGAAAGTTAACCTCATTCACATTTGTACTACAATTGATAGTTAGACTTAATCAACATTCAGTTTTTAATTACTGACTTATTTGGGGGGAAATGAGAACATTTAAGGAATGAATAGGTTCAAAAAGCTATAAGAAATCAAGTAAAGCAATAAATGATGTTGACAACTCACTTGTCAACAAAGGCCAAGCATGTTCTGCACCTTGAGGAAAGAATGAGGGTCAAAATCCAGTACATAAATGCATATAGTTGTCTTTAAGGGTTCTCGCTGTGCTCTGTCACTTCATAGTACCACTATTCATTTCCATCCTCTTTCCCTCTGGTCTACACACACACAGTTGTCAATGGTTGTATTCAGAGGACTCTAGGCATACCAAAAATATTCATTCTCTTTTTTTTCCCTTTTTTTATTAGTTGCTCATGACAATACAATGATCTTGACATATCATACTTTTGAATCAAATGGGATATAATTTCTCATTTTTCCAAGTGTACAGGTTGCAGAATCGCATTGGTTATATGGCCACGTATATACATACAGCAATACTAGTGTCTATTTTATTCAATAAAAACATCCTTGGCTGTACCAACCATCAGAGTTAAGCCTCTGGAACCACTCACTGCACACAACACTGTCCTTCTGCCAGTAAATACAGATCCCTAAACTTAACAGCCCTGTGTCCTTGTGCCACCTACTTTCAGGAGTGTATTTGGCAAACTCAAATGTATTTAATTCAGGTTCTACACACTGCATTTTAGGATTTTTTTAAAATCTTTTAGAACCATGGATCATTTTATGCTCTTGTTTGCCTCTATGTTAATTCATACCTGTAGGAATGAAGCCTTTTTAGGAAGACATTTCTTAAAAAGACACTCAGCATGATTCTTTGACTCTTGCCAAACACTAAATTACACTTAAAAGTCACTGACTGCAAAGTGAAGAAACATGTCAGCAGTCTTACTTGCTAAGTGGTTCCTACTTTTAATTTTTTCTATTGCTTTTAAAGGAACAGCAGCATTTACTTGGAAATTACATTAATAACTACAGTTGCCTGTCAATCTGTGGCCAAGCTAAGATTGTAAAATCCAAGAAAAATTAAAGAGTATTTAGAATATTCAAATTTAGGCCCAAAGTGGACCATTTTCTAGAAGAGCATATTACTCTGGGCACATTACTCAATTCCCTGGAATTTTATTTAATTCCTTAACTCTAAAAATCCAAAGGTCAAATGTTTTCTCTGAAACATAGAAGCTAACCCACAATAAAGGGTGGGAATGGAGAATAGAAGTTCAGCTGACTAGTCAAAGGGGAATGAAAGAAAGGGAAGAGGTATGGGAAAAGAAGACAGTAGAATTAATATGACATAACGTCTCTACGTACAAATATTAATATACCACTGTGAATCTCACCATCATGTACATCCATTGGAAGTTAGTTTAAAAATATAACTATGGGTAAATGGAAGAAACACCACTACAGGAAAGGGAAATAAGAGGTACTGGGACTGAATTAGAGAAAGATATATTCCATGCTTGTATAATAATGTCAAATTGGGGGGCTGGGGCTGGGGCTCAGTGTGCAAGGCAGTGGGTTCAATTCTCAGCACCACATATAAAGAAAGGAAGAAAATAAAGATCCATCAACAACTTAAATATATATATATATATATATATATATATATATATATATATATATTTATTTATTTAAAAAATAATAATGTCAAAATGGATTCATATATATTTCATATAACTAAAAAAATTTAAGAAAGCTCCTATAAAAAATAGAAACAGTATCTTCAGGATAAATTAGGATTAATTAAGATAGTGTGGTAGGCTTGTTTACTACAGACAGAGAAGAGAATGTTATTTATTATTAAGGAAGGCAGCACTGTTTAGTAAAAATTGCACAGAGTTAGAATGAGTCAGATCTTTACTCAAATCACTACTTGACCAGTCCTAGCTGTACAACCTGAGCAAAGCACTTACCTTTCTGAACTAGAGTTCTCTACAATCTTTTTTTATTGTATTGGGGATTGAATCCAGGCATGATTAACTACTGAGCTACATCCCCAGTCCTTTTATTTTTTGTTTTGAGATAGGTCTCCCTAAGTTTCTGAGGCTGACCTTGAACTTGTGCTCTTCCTGCTTCAGCCTCCTGAATCTCTGTGATTACAAAAGGACGCCACCACACTCAACTTTCCCCAATCTTAAAACACAGAAAAAGCAAACTAACCTGAGACTTCTTGTAAGAATTTAAATATCATATCAGAAATATTTTAAAATGTCTAGTATAGAATATGCTCGATAAATTTTATGTATTGTTAACTTCATTATTATTGTTATAAGTGGGAACAACCAAACTTTTTTGAGTGAGGAAAAACAAAACATTTTTAAAAGAATTTTTTTTTGTCTACTTGCTAGCTGAAGGGTGAGGATGGGAAAAGAAGGCAGTAGAATTAATATGACATAACATTCCTATGTACAAATATGAATACACCACAGTGAATCTCACCATCATGTACATCCACTGGAAATTAATTTTTAAAAAATGAATGAAAAAATAGATGAGATATTTTAGGAACAGAAAGCATTCACATCCAGTCTAATGTCCTGGCTCATTTTCTAGAACATTGCATTTAATTCGATTTTTCTGAAGTTTTCACCAGATTCTTAATGGCTCTTTGGAAGAGGCAGAAAGTTTACATAATAAAAATGGGAGAGGTCCACAACCTTCTTCTCCTGATTGTGTTTGGTTATAAACAAATCATGACTATACCTGGTCTTAATATTTACTTTTACTTTTTATTCTTTTTCAGAGTTTTCTTACTGTGTACCTAGATATACTGAAATCTTTAAAGCCATTTTGTAGTCCTCATTACTTGAAGCCATTACCTTTGAGAAATATGACCATGGGATCACAGTATATTTCCAAAAGACACTCTGCTCTACTGATGTATAGCTCAGTCTATTCTTAAAAACCCAGACTGGTTTTAGGCAAAAACGGTAGAAACAGAAAATGTTCTAAGTACCTGGAGTAAATTGCACAAATCAACACAACAGCAAGAGGAAAGCACTGTTATTCTATGTAACTGAAATCCATCTGTAATTTCAATCCATAGCATCAGCTAGTATCAGGCCACCCCCAAGTTAAGACCTTCCTTCACCTCCTTTAAAACACCTTATCTCTAAATGCACAAAGGAGAGTGAATCATCTCTCTCCATAATTCTAAAATTATAATCACATGTTTGATGCTAAATACTCACTTGGATCTCTATTCCAAATGAAATTAATTCTCAAAGGCAAATCTAAATTAGTGATAACCATATGTCCTCATTTCAGCAACAGGCATACAAAGCTATTTCTAGGATGTTATTTCATTATGCAATCATCAGTGATCCCATTTTTAGGATTTAAACTATAAATTAGGGTCAGCATACTATACTGACTGCAGTAAAGTCTAGGGTGTAAGCATAACATCATCTATAATCACTGGACAAATTTTATCAGTAACACCTGCAGATCATATATAAAAGGCAGCAGGACAGAAGCCAGAATCAGGCCTTGGAGCAGAGCCAAACTCAATCTCAGCGGACACATTTAGAGCAAGTGAAGCAGCATCAAACTGAGTCTGCATGTGATGAATGGGCCCTGGAAGGCATTGCCCTATCATCCGTCACCATTGTCATTACTCGGAGATGCCTCTTTGCCTGGCAATGGGGGTGGGATGAAAGGATTAGTAGATGTGTTCGTTAAACTAGTCAACTTTCTTTCTCTTGATGTTAAACCATACACCCCTAATATTATAGCCGCTTCTATGTAGATACTAGAAAATCCATACATACAGGGAAAAAACATGGAGGAGCCCTTTTGAAAAGGCAGGATCCAACTAAGCAGCCAGGACTAAGAAGCCAAACCAGGGAGCCAGGAGAACAAGCAGAAAGAAGTGTCTTCATTTGAAAAAAAATTATGACAGTTCTAGAGGTAATCACCTGGCTAGATGCCACAAATAATAAGTGTGTATGTATATCATTCTCAGGCTAAAGATTTACCCAGCTCAGAAAAAAAATTTTCCAGAAGGGTCTTGCCATTATCGCTGCCAGCAGCCTTAATTAGAGAGAAAAGAAGACAAAAAAAGAAAAGAAAGCAGTGGTGTACCTAAACCTCTTTATCTTCCTTGTACAACACATGTGAGATAAGCCTAGAGAATTGTCATGGATTTACAGAGGGCACAGCAGCTAGGGGGGCAGTTCTACTGTCTATACAACATCACCAGTGAAAAGTAGGGTTTATTCTAGAAAAGAGGGATCAACTCTCAAAGTGTTAACAGATGGTGAGTCAGAAAATAAAATATGGAGTATCTCCTTCACATACATAAAAGAAAGTATGAGACAAAAGTATTCAAACAGCTATCTCACATACACAAAATTCAGATTCAGCTGGATAAAAGTGAAAAATGTAAAAGGCAAATCTATAAAACTATTAGAAGAGAATATTACAGAAGGAATGCTTTTTAACTTTGGAGTGCAGAAAGATTCAAGTTTAGATTTTTCAATACTCTCCAACAAAAAGAAATCCCTGTATTATTTAGCCATCATCACTTACCTCTACTTTTAATCCCAGGTTGCTACTGATCAGCTTTTCATCTCTGTGGATTTGGCTATTTGGAATATCTGATTTATAGGAAGCCTACAATATTTGTTATTTTGTGACTGACCTTCTCATTTAACATAATATTTTCAAAGATCATCCATGTTATAACGTATCAGTAATACATTCCTTTTCACAACTGAATAATCTTTCATTTTGTGCCATACCACAATTTATTTATTCATGCATCAATCAATGAAGGTTTAGGCTGTTTCTACTTTTTAGCCATCAAGAATATGTTCTCTAATGAGCATTCACATACAGGTTTATTTTCAAGCAAGCATTTCTTTCTCTTGTGTCTTATCTATACTTGTTGTGTCTTGCAGCTTTTTTGGTTACCATGAAGAACTGCCAAATTCTTTTTCCATATAGATGCATCATTTTACTTTTCTACCAGCAATATTTGAGGGCTTTACTTCTTCAATAAACTTGTCAACACTTATAAATTTTCTATTTAAGAAGTTTTAGTCATATTAGTGATTGTGAAGTGCTATCCCATTATAGTTTTTTATTTAATTTTTAAATTTGTTTTAATTAGTTACACATGACAATAAAATGCATTTATGTACTTTGGTATATCAGATACATAGACTATAATTTCTCATTTTTCTGATTGTACATGTTGTAGAATCACATTGGTTTTATAGATAGATAGATAGATAGATAGATAGATAGATAGATAGATAGATATAGTCTATTTCATGCTTCCAATCCACTCCCCTCCCTTCATTCCCCTCCATATAATCTAAAGTAACTCTATTCTTCCCTAGCCATGCCTGCTTATTGTAAGTTAACATCTGCATATCAGAGAAAACATTTGGCCTTTGGTTTCTTGGAATTGGCTTGTGTCACTTAGCATTATATTCTCTAACTTCATCCATTTACCAGAAAATGCTGTAATTTCAGTCTTCTTTATATCTGAGTAATATTCCATTGAAAATATATAGCACATTTTCTTTATCCATTCATCTATAGAAGAATACCTGTGTTGGTTCCATAGATTGGCTATTGTGAATTGAGCTGCTATAGACATTGACATGGCTGTGTCACTGTAGTATGCTGATTTTAAGTCTTTTCTGTATAAATCAAGGAGGGGGATAATTGGGTCAAATGGTGGTTTTATTTCAAACTGAACAGACACTTCCAGAAGAAGAAATACAATTGATGAACAAATATGTGGAAAAAAATGTTCAGCATCTCTAGCAATTAGAGAAATGCAAATCAAAACTACTCGAAGATTTCGTCTCACTTCAGTCAGAATGGCAATCATCAAGAACACAGGCAACAATAAATAATGAGGATAAGAGGAAAAAAGTAGACACATACAAACTGGTATGACTACTATGGAAAGCAGAATGGAAATTCCCCATTGTAGTTTTGATTTGCACTTTTTTTCTAATCATTATGATATAGAACATCTTTTCTTATGCTTATTGGCTATTTGTATAACTTCTTTGGAGAAATGTATATTCAGATTCTTTGCCTATATTTGCAATTTGGGTTGTCTTTTTATTGTTAAAAGTGTATTTTGTACATTCTGGATATAAGTCCCCCTTCAGATATAAAAATTGCTTTTATTTTATTTCATTCGATGGTGTTTCTTGCCACTTTCCCCATGGTATTCTTTGAAATACAAATATTTTTCATTTTTATGAAGTGAAACGTATCCATTCTTTTGTCATTGGTGATTTTGGTGTTGTATATAAGAAACCACTTCCTAATCAAAGGTCACAGTGATTTCCTTCCATAATTATTATTAAAAGCTTTGTAACTTTAGCTCTTCCACCTAGAACTGTGTTGTATTTGCAATTCTTCTTTGTTTATGGAGTGAGATAGCTTAAATTTATTCTTTTAAATGTGGATATCCAGTTTCCCAGAACCATTTGTTGTGAAGTCTATTTCCCCATTAAATAATCTTGTCTCTCTCTAGAAAATCAAGTGACTCATATAAATTTATTTCTGTTGAGGAGAAATAAGTTTATTCTCAATTCTATTTCATTCATCTATATGTCTATTTTTACAGACATATTAGAGCATTTGATTAGTGTATCTTTGTATTGTTTTAAATTGACACTTTTTAGAAACAGTTTGCAGGGTTAGAGATTGAACCAAGGGTGTCATACATGCTAGACAAGAACTTTACAACTCAACTCCACCACCAGACCCTTGAAATTGAAACTTTTGGTCTCTAACTATATTCTTCTGCTTCAAGATTATTTTGGCTGTTTTGGGTCCCTCTAAATTTCATTTAAACTTTAAAATTAGCTTGTTAATTATTGCTGAAAAGGCAACTTGAGTTTTTATAAGGATTACATTAGATATGCAGATTATTTGAGTGTTATGTTTCTTTTCTTTACATGTTTTTATTAGTGCATTATCATTATAAATAATGTCTGGGTTCATTTTGACCTATTCACATATGCATGGAATATAATTTGGTCCTTTTCAGTCTCCTGATTCTCCTCTTACCCCCCGTCCTCCTCCCCCACTCCTCTCTGGCCTCTAGTATACTGTTCTTCCTTCTATTTATTTGTATTTTTTCAAAATTGGTGCTTTATAGCTATACATAAAGTTGAAATTAATTGTGGTGTATTCATATACATACAAAGGATGATTTGATCAATTTCATTCCACCATCCCATCTTAACAATATTACATCTTTCAATTCATGAATATTCTATTTATTCATGCCTTTAAAAATTCTTTCAATAAAGTTTTATAGGTATGCCTTCTATTTCTTTTGTTGAATCTATTCTTAAGAATTTTATTCTATTGGTGTTATTATAAATGAAATTTTTTCTTAATTACATTTTCAGATTTCTCATCAACAGTGCATACCAAAAAGAATTATTTTTATATATAAATCCTAAAACTTTCTCAATTTGTTTATTAATTTTTAAGTTTATTATTGTATTTATTAGTTTCTATATAAAAAATTGTCTCTTTTGTGAATAAAGATAAGTTTGTTTACTCCTTTTTTAATCTGGATGATTTTTTTTAATTCCTTGCCTTATTTCCCTGGCTAGAACCCATACTACAATGCTGAATAGAAGTGGCAATAATGGATGTCTTTGTCTTATTCCTGGTTAGAAAGCATGCAATTTTTCAGTGTTAAATGTGGTGTTAGATGGGAGGTTTTTTGTAAATGCCTTTCATCAGGTTGAGAAGGTTTTTATTTATTCCTTGTTGGTTGAATATATATAAAATCATTCTTAAAAAAGATACCAATATAGCAGAGTGGCTAATTTAAAAATAGTAAAATCACATTTTTCTTCATTGATGAAAAAGTAATCAGAAAAACTATCTTGTTAATAATAGCCTCAAATAAAAGAAAAAAAAAACAACCAACAAAAAACAAAATACTTGGTAATCAATCTAACAAAAGAAGTGAAAGACATCTATAGTGGAAAATACAGAACACTAAATAAAGAAATTGAAGAAGACCTTAGAAAATGGAAAGACCTCAGATGTTCTCAGATATTGTCAAAATGGACAGATTACCAAAAGCACTATACATATGTAATGCAATTCCCATTAAAATTCTAATGGTAATTCATAGAAACAAAAAAAGGCAATCATAAATTTCATTTGGAAAAATAAGAGACCCAGAATAGCCAAAAAAATCTACAGTGAGAAAAGTAATACAGGAGGCACCACATGACCTTAAATTATACTAAAAGCTATAGTAAAATAAAAATGGCATGATATTGGCACAAAAATAGAACTGAAGAACAATGGAACAGAAGATACAGAGACATACCCACATAAATACAGTTATCTCTTTGTAGATAAGATTCCAAAAACATACGTTGAAGAAAATATAGCCTTTTTAACAAATGTTGCAAGGAAAACTGGAAATCCATATGTAGTAAAATGAAATTAAACCCCTATCTCTCACCCTGCACAAAACTCAACTCAAAAATGGATCAAGGACTAGAATGAAGACCCTACACCCAATAGAAGAAAAAGTAGGCCCAAATCTCCATCATGTTGGCTTAGGAAATACTGCTAAAGCTCAAGTAGTAAAATCAAGAATCAATAAATGGTATGACATCAAACTAAAAAGATTATTTACAGCAAAGGAAACCATCAAGAATATGAACAGAAAGTCTATATAATGAAATAAAATATGTACCATCTGCATTTCAGGTAAAGCATTAATCTCCAGGATATACAAAGAAGTTAAAAAAAAATAACACCAAAAGAAACACACACACACACACACACACACACACATACAAATAACCAATCAATAAATGGGCAAAGGAGCTAAACAAGCACTTCACAGAAGAAGAACTACAGATGGTCAAAAAATACATGTAAAAATATTCAACATCTTTAGTGATTAGAGAAATGCAAATTAAAACTACACTGAGATTTCATCTCATTCCAGCCAAATAGCAATTATCAAGAATACAAGCAACAATAAATGTTGGCGAGGATGTGGGGGAAAAGGTCCACTCATACATTGCTGGTGGGACTGCAAATTTGTGCAACTACTCAGAAAAACATGTATGGAGATTCCTCAGAAAACTTGGGATGGAACCACCATTTGACCTAGTTTTCCCTCTCCTCAGCTTATACCCAAAGGACTTTAAACCAGCGTACTACAGTGACACATTCACATCAATGTTTACAGCAGTTCAATTCACAGTAGCTAAACTATGGAACCAACCTAGATGCCCTTCAATAGATGAATGGATAAAGAAAATGTGGTATATATATATATATATATATATATATATATATATATATATATATATATATATATATATATATATATATATATATACAATGGAATTTTACTCAGCTGTAAAGAAGAATGAAATCATAGCATTGGCCAGTAAATGGATGGAATAGAAGAATATGATGCCAAGTGAAATAAGCCAGTACCAGGGTTGGATTTGTAGCTCAACAGTAAAGCACTTATCTACCATGTGCAAGGCTCTGGGTTTGATACTCTGTACCACATAAAAAATAAATAAAACAAAATAAAAAGGTATTTTGCCCAACTACAACTAAAAAATAAATATTAAAAAAAGAAAAAGAAATAAGCCAGTCCCCAAAAAACAAAGGCTGAATGTTTTCTGATATGTGGATGCTAACCCATAACAAGGGAGGATAAGGAGGGGAAGTATAGAGGTTTATTTGATTAGACAAAGGGGAAGGAAGGGAAAGGAGAAGGGATGGGAAGAGGAAAGGCAATAGAATGAATCATACATAACTTCCTTATGCTTATATATGAATACTCAACCATTGTAACTCCACATCATGTACAACCACAAGAATGGGATCAAAATTGGAATGGGTTGTACTCCATGCATATACAATATATTAAAATGTACTCTACTGTCATATATATCTAAGAACAAATAAAAATAAATAAATATGTGGGCAGAAACATTATTTTTTTCTTCATTGAAAGACATCACATACAAAAAGAGTAAAAAGGAAAATGATAAAGTTATTTTAAGGCATTTGAAATATATTAAGTACAAAACA
Source organism: Spermophilus citellus (assembly GCF_964194105.1). Classification (NCBI taxonomy): domain Eukaryota; kingdom Metazoa; phylum Chordata; class Mammalia; order Rodentia; family Sciuridae; genus Spermophilus; species Spermophilus citellus. Next base: position 233,186,533 of record NC_138182.1, read on the forward strand.
CCATATTTTCCAAATATACCAGGAATCCAATTTTTTAAAGTATACAAATTGAAGGGAAAAAAAGTAAATTACTTGAAGAGGCACTTCACAGAGAAGAAATCCAAGTAACTGATAAGGAAATGAGGAGCTGATCACAATTAGTTATTAGGAAAGTGAAAATTTTAAATCATGATGAGGTACGACTATACCCATTAAATTGAGAAAGAATAAAAATCTGGCAATCCTTAATGAAGGTGAAGGTGCAACCATGAAAAACTCTTCTACTAACAGGAGTGTACAATGTTCCAGCAACTTTGGAAAACCATTTCATTGATTAGAAACAATGAATGCGTGCTAAACTATGATTTAGCAATTCAATAATACTAAACTAGCATCTAGCAATTTTACATATGCACCTAAAATATGTGTTTGATTATGCATGCCAAGAGTCATGTTTAAGAATTATCATAGCAATATTTCACAAAATTACCAACTTTTTAAAAAAACCCATATGCCCATCATTAGTAGAATGGATATATGATGCATTTTATGTTATTACAACGAAATACTGCATTGAAATGGACCCGCATAAACTAAAGATATACAGATAAACTTTCAAATATGTACCAGGAAAAAGGAAGTCATAAGATGGCAATCACCATATTATTCTATTTATATATAGATTTAAAAAAACACAGGAAGAACTAATCTATTTTTAAGCATTTTTACAGAGGCTGTAAAAATTATGAAGAAAGAATAGAAAATAGTCAGGGTCATAGTTACTTTATTACTGAGTAATGAAGACAAAATACTCAAAGATATATGAGAAATTCTGTGTTCTACAATGTTTAATTTCATGACTTGATGGAATTATAATATTTGCTTTACAAAGTTCAAAATATACCTACAGTATTATGCAATTTTCTTCATATTATATTTTATATTAAACATGGTTTAAAAAAACATTGTTTTCCCCTGATTAAATTACACCTACCTATGACGTAGCTAAACTTGCCTTTTTTTAGGGACAGATATTTGCAGAAATTAAAACTTTTGAAATGGGAAATTAAACTCAATATGGGAAGCAGATTAAACTGTGCTGCTCTGTTTGAAGTGGAGTTGGGAAGCCTGGGTCATGGTTCACTCAAATCTCTCTCTGAGATACATCCTCCCCCGCCTAGTGACATTTTCATAAAGTCTTAAGAATTTCAGGGCATTAAATCTGGAAAACAATGTTAAAGACTATTGGGGTAGGAAAACACCTTTGATTTTAGTCTTCATGATATGCCCAAGTTCATTCAGCTAGTTCTTGGCAGACTTGGCTTAAAACCCAGACTTGAGTTTTAGCAGTGTAGCTATTTTCACAACGTAGTTTTTCAATGAAAGCACCACCAAGAATCACTCATCTTTAGTTTCTGTCTTACAGATTTCTTCTTAGGTCAACTAGTTCTATGAGCAGAGCATTAATAATAAATAAAAGCACAGCTTACTCTTAAGTGAAGAAGTGTGTGTGTGTGTGTGTGTGTGTGTGTGTTCATGTGTAAATAAGCATACATTTATTCTACAATATATACTATATACTATTCTACAATATAGCTATATATATTACTATATATATAACTATATATGTGTGTGTATACACACACACACACACACACACACATTTCAAAAATGGACCATTTAATAAAGTTTAAAAAAATTAGATCATGTTAGTCTCATAAGAAAAATGAGAACTTCTTTATTACAGGCCAAGGGAAAACCAGCTGTGTTTCTTCTCCACTAAGTCAAGAAATGATGAAATGTTTGAAGATATTAGAATGAGAGATTTAAAACATTAGCTACCAGAATAATTTCCTTCTATTATGAATATTAGCTTGCAGAAATAAAATGCATTGCCTCCACTAAGGAAGAGATTATAAAGCTCTTTTATTTGATGATTTGTAATACAGGAAGGACTTCTTCAGGATTTAAGGAGCAATTGGAAGGACTAAACCCTTCAGTGACATTTTGTATATAACAGTAGAAGATTCAGGTGGGTGTGGGGGAGTGGCACAGACATGTTAACCTCAGAATTTCCTTTTTTGTAGGAGATTTGGTTGAGATCTCAAAAGAAGAGTTATTTTACACATTAGCTCCAACTGTGGCTTCTTCTCTGGTGCCACTAGAATTCAGTTTAATTGATAAGAGGAAGCCCATGAAAAAATAATGCTAGATATTTCTTCTTTTGTGGATTGTTCTTGTGGGTCTTTGGAACTTTCTAAGACCTTTCCTCCACATGTAAGCACTCATCTAGTACTCGAGGTTTTTTGTATCCTCACCTGGAATGTTTTTATATTGTTAACTCTCTCTTCCCAGGTACAGTATAAATCATATTTTGGTTTTATAATGTCATGCATTTTTGTACTCAGGAACATGTCTCAACAGCAGAATCATGGCAAGTATAAAATAACTCAAGGAGAAACAAGAGAAAAGGAGGGACTAAATTCCATTTCAGTTTAGACAAGTAAACATGAGTAAGTAATTCAATGTTTCTAAATATCAGTTTTCTCATCAGTATAAGAGTACTCTAATAACACTTTTAGAATAGTTCTTTTCCAGTATATGGAAATCTACATAACATCTAAAATAACAATTGCTTTAAATTAAGAATAATTTGTGTTCACCCCAAATAAGTTAACCTTACTTTTTTATGAAGCAAATGATTAAATATCAGTCCATGTTAGAAGCCACAGATTTAGTTCTTGAGGTTCATGCTGTGAGATAAATGTTCTACAGCGAAATTTCATTTAATTCTCACCCTTACCCTTTAACTAACATTTTCATCTGCAATTTCTAGACATGTAATAAATATTTTCACTCAAATTCATCATGACAGCCTGAGTTATCTCATCTATTTGTTCAGGTTGACTTAAAACACATTCAGATATTTCGTGGTTGAAGCAATTGCATTGACATATTGCAAAGTAAAATCTCTCAGCAAAAAAAAAAAAAATGTTTAGACTTGTTTATGTGACCTATGTGTTGATTTCTCCTGGAAGGCTTTATGCCAGGAAGAATAATTTTTTTTCTCCCTATAGATTAAATCGAATGTGTATTGCCAACATGCAGTCAGAGCCATCATCCAATAGGTTGATCCACTGGAATTTATGATTATGATAAATTCACTTAGAAAACAAACTCAAGCTGTTAAGCACTGACAACTAATCCAGATTCAATTTAATCCATGAATGGTGCTGCATAACTGTAGCCATGAACGTTTGATCATGTAAATGTTCCCCTGAAGGCTCTGTATGACAAGCCTGATGGGAAGGAAGGGGGGACTCGGGCCTACAACATTGCTCACCAAATGTGGTGACTGAAGAGAACAAGAAATTTCATCTGGGACCCTGAGTGTTTGGCAGTTATCAGGGCAGCTTCTGTCTTTGGTGGCAAAACAAAGTTTGGGTTTTTATTTTTCATTGTTTTCTGAAAGGGAGTGAGTGTGATCATTTTTGAACATTGGCTCCTTTGTGTTTCAGGCAGTCTGTTAAAACACATTTTCAGACTCACTTCAAAAAGGAAACTAAATAGAAATGTGGATGCATGTTAATTACCCAAAAACATGGTGTACCAGATGGCTACCAAGGTCTGCTTCAGTCAAGTAGGTAAATAGTGCTTCCGATTCCTTTTGTCCCTTTACAAACCAAATTTTGAATTATTTTCCCTCCAATTACTTCTAATACAAAAAGTAAACAGGAAAGTGATGTTTATAAAAGTGGAGCATAGGGATAAAGGTAAACATTTTTTTTCCTCTTGCTAAATTCTGCAGAATTATTGGGTCAAGAATAAGTAAAGAAAAATTCTTGTAATGCTGAAAAGCATGGAGTCAGGCCTTCGATCAAAACACAAACACCAGAGAAAATGAGTTTATTTTTCCAAAGCACGTATAATGTTGGGCCTTGTGTGTCTTTGCTATAGGTGGGTCAATTTTTTTAAATTAATTAATTATTTAATTTATATATGACAGAAGAATGCATTATAATTCTTAATACATATATAAAGGACAATGTTTCATATCTCTTGGTGTATACATAGTATATTCACACCAATTTGTGTCTTCATTCATGTACTTTGGATAATAATGATCATCACATTCATCCATCATTAATTAATCCATACCCCCTCCCTTCCCTTCCAACCCCTCTGCCCTATCTAGAGTTTGTCTATTCAGAGTTAGAGAAGATAATGCTAAGTGAAGTTAGCCAATCCCCCCTCCTAAAAAATGCCAAGTTTTTTCTTTGATATAAGGAGGCTGATTCATTGTGGGATAGGGAGAGGGAACATGGGAGGAATAGGTGGGTCAATTTTAACTTCAAGATTCCTCTAGTTAGCATAATGGAACTTCTTTTATTACTTATGAAGGAGTTTTAAAATGCATTAAGTCAGTATGTACAGTCATGATCCATTTCATGGGAAACAAAACTTGCACTTTTAAAACATCTTTCTGCTGAGTTGCATATATATGATAAATTCTGCACGACATTTCATTTATGACCTATAACCTCAGTGTGCTCCATGGTTGAGAACATTAACTTTCCTAACATATCTGTAAACTTGAGAGGTAGGACAGCCATTTGAGATCCTGACCTTTGGTTGTTTCCTCTCGATAGTCCCCTTTTCTCTTCCCCCACTAGGTGTGGTGTTGGCTTTGCATTTTCCACTACAAATGAGGGATGTGACAGGTGAAAAAGAGAGCAGAGTAACTTGCAAGTCTTTGGTTTTTATGTTTTTAAAACCAAAGATCACAGGAGAATTTGATAGCTTAGAATACAGACCAAGTAACAGAAACTGAGAAGAAAGCTTGGCTCCTATATCCCAAGAGAGGAGCCCTGTGTCCTGGCAACAGCCATTAGGAGACACATGAGACATAGTGGAAAACTGCTTGGAAGAACAGGACCCAATGGGACCAGGGATGGTGATGAAGATCAAGAAAAGGCCATAGTATGGACCTTGAAGCCACTCCTTGCATATTTATGGACAACTCTCACTTCTTTTTGTTTGTTTGGTTTGTGTGTTTTAGTCAGCTCTTTCACTGCTGTGACTAAAGGACCCAAGCAGAACTATTATAGAGCATTAAAATTTATTTGAGGGTTCATGGTTTCAGAGGTCTCAGTCCCTAGATGGCTGACTCCATTTCTTAGGGCTTGAGTTGAGGCAGAACATCATGGTGGAAGATTGTGATGATCACATGATGATCAAGAAGCAGAGAGAGATCTCCACTTGCCAAATACAAATACATACCCAAAAGCCAAGCCCCCAATGCCCCACAACCTCTAGCCACAGCCTGCCTTCAGTTACCACTCAATCAATCCCATCAGGTGATTAATTCACTGATTGAGTTAAGGCTCTCATAACTATCATTTCTCCTTTGAACCTTCTTGCATTGTCTCATACGTGAGCTTTTGGGGGACACCTCACATCCAAACCATAATTGTGTGTGTGTGTGTGTGTGTGTGTGTGTGTGTGTGTGTTTCTAGGACTGAAGTCAGGAGGGCCTTGCACATGCCAGACAAGTGCTCTGCCATCTGCCACTGAGCTATCCCTACAGCCACAAAAGTTCCCCCTTCTCATGCTTCAGAATTATGTATGCTTCACACATTTTCTTATGCCACCAGAAAAAGGAGTGGGGAAAGGGGAAAGACATCTCTGAATTGATAGTGGTCAAGTGTGTATCCTTCCCAGACCAATAATGTTTCAAAATCCAAATCAAGGTGGGGATTGAGAAAAAGAATTAAAAAATCTATTTGGCATAACTGAGTTTGTTGATTAGAAGTCATAACTGTTGTGTTTGTAATACTAAATTGTGGGAGAAGAAGATCAGGGAGAATAGTAAACCATCTGTGAAATTAACGTGGGGCAGATGAAAATGAACAGATTAATTCTCCTGAGAGAATCCCTACATTTAATAATCATGGCTGTACCATAGGAATTTTCTATGTGCTGAGAACTTTACCAAGAGCTCTTCCATGGAGGAGAGCTTAGCCACTCTTCTGGCAGCCTGCAAGGATGGCAGGGCTGTGATCACCAAGCCACAGATTAGGAAAGCAATGTTCCTAAAAGTCAATGATCAGCCTAGAATTCAAAACAAAGCCAGCATGAGGTTGAGGTGCAAAATGCAGACCTTAACCCTGTCCTCTCATGCACCTTGAGCGTGTAGAACTGATGTGGAGTTGGATGAACTGTTTAAAGCAGCTGAACCATCATTCCCTTGGCTCATAATCTGGGTAGAATCTGGCGCTCTGACTGCTTATTTCTTTGGTTCCCCAGTCTCTCCATGGGGCAATTAGGATTAATTATTTTATTTCCTAATAGAAACTAGTATTTTTGATTGCCTTAAAGTAAAAGGCTATGTAATTGAAAAACAGCAAAAAAATTAAACCCCTCTCTTCTTGGGATTTTTCCATGTACATGAAATGAAGAGGTTTTGTTAAACTTTCTACTCTAGCATTATAAACAAGACTGATCTCTTTTTTATGATGGTAAGAAACCACCATATTTTTTTCCACTATCAGTTTATATGAAAAAAAAAAGAAAATTAGGATGAAAAAAACTGAGGATGATAATTCAAGAAACTTTTTGTTAAAAAAAATTAAGGGTTATAAAGTGGTCAGCATTGAAATAAGAGTGAACAGGAGGAAATTTCTTTTCTTTGTAGCTTTTTTCTTTCCTCTATGACATCAGTGAGATCTTTTTATCAACTCAGTTTTAAATAGCATGATGGAGAATCCATAAGAAGTATAGATTTAACTTCCAGATGGCCAACCAAATGGCTCAGGTTCCAGAACAGAAGCCAAGATCTGATTTAAAACCAAGATTCAGACAGTTGAGACCAAAGCTTGTGGCCTGATTATCCAAAGAGCCTCCTCAAGGCTCCAGTTTAGCTTTTTTTTAAAGCTTGCTTTGCAGCTTTCCACTTACAAGAGCTTGCAATTGTATGCCAGATTGCTTACTTCTGCTTCCAACTCCTGCTCACCTTGACCCCAGGGACGGTTATCCTCCTGCCTTTCTGGCTCCCCCTTCTAAGACTCCCTTGATGATTCAGTAATTTCTGCTTTATCAGTTGAGCTTCATCAAAGCTCAACTCTTGGCTCTCCTGAGAGCCAACATGCTCTCTCCAGACAATTTCATCAACTCTCTGACTTTTGTTCCTCTTAGAAACACACTGTTCAGTGCACACATCTACTGGACCTCTCTCTGAGCTCCAGGTCTCTATGTCTAAACGGCTAACATTCACTGGCTGCTCATCAGGTACTCAGTGTTGCACATGGATGTTTTTATTTAATCTTATATTTTTTTCACGTTTTATATTTTTATTTGTTTCTAAGTACATAGGTAAAAACACACACATTCTTATAAAATTTGAAGCATTCAAAGATAAAAGAATCATCTCAGTCTACTTATTGGGCTCTCTTCCTACACCACTTTCTCCTTCATAATTCATATCTAATTAGTCACCAAACCTTGTTGACAGGATTCCTGAATCTCTCATGAGTCTGTGAAATTCTCTTCATTTCCACTGCCCCAGCATCTCCTGATTAAATCTGCTTCCACACTTACCACCTTCCAAATCAACCTGCATACACAATCACCACAGGGACCTTCTAAAACTGCTCATGCCAGAGCATGCTGCTTTCCTCTTTAAAAATGTTTGCTTTCTCTTGCTCTGAGAACAAAGTGTAGTTTGTATGGTGTAGTTTGTATGGTGTCCAGGCTCTCTCAGTTCAATCCCTACCTGCATCCCTGGCCTCGTGTGTGAGGCCCCTGTACTCCAGTCCTCTCAATTCCTCAAACAAGTACACTCTTGTCAGTCACTCAGCCTTCACACAGGCTGCTGCTTCTACTCTTTCTGGCATGAAAGCTCTTTCATCTTACTCACTGCCTATAGCTCTGTTCTATATCTGAACCTTAAATCGTCCAAGAGAGCTGTGCTGACTCCTCATCTATTTCTAGTCCAGACTCTTACATGCTCTCATATCACTGTTAACTTTGCATTTACCCACTTCCCTACATAATTAATTCATGAGCTCAATGTCTGTTTCTCCTATCAGACAACAAGCTCCAGGAGGGCAAGAACAGTGTCTCCCTTGCTCTCCCCTATGCCTGGAATTTAGCAGGCTCATAAATACTTATGAAATGAAATTCAGTATGACTCTTATTAAGTGACCTACTTATTTGGCTCTCATGTTTCCTTTCCTGGAAAAAAGGGATGCTAGCACTAGGTTAGAGTCATATTACTTATCTCTTTCAGGCAAGGAGAATGCATGTCTAGCATGAGTGGCTTCTCTGGAAGTATTCAGAGACAGTTTAAATAGTTCAAGGAGCTCAGGATGTTCTTCAATGAATATCCCTAGGGAACAGAGATGAGGCACTTAATCTCATGGCCTTCTCCCTCCCTTTCTCCTGTCCAGCCTAAAAGTCACTGGAGGAAGTCTAAACATTAAAAAACAAGATAACTGGAAAATCTTTTTCAAATTGGCTTTTTTCTATATTTCCAAACAGTGCTACTTTAATTGATTCAAGTTTGTAGGATCAGATTCTAATTTCAAGACAACTCCCCAAACAATTCACCACAGAACAGAACATTAGAATTATGGTAGGTATAATTAAAATGCCATCGAATTCTAATATTGTCTCTTTCTGTAGTGCTCCCACCCACAATTGGTTTTCTGTACCAACAAAGAAACAGCTGTATGATCAGCAGGCTTCCATCTGTGAGCTTCCATCTGTGGTTTCTTTTGCACTTGTGCCAAGCAGATCTGGAAAAGTAAAACATGCCCTATTCTTGATTTTACCCTTTTTCCAATATTTTGTGTGTTCCAAAACAATAGCTGAAAGGTCCTTTAGGGCTTTCTCTCAAATTAGTACTTCCAAGAAGTTCAAGGGTAATTAATGATCTTCCTTTGGTCTTCTGATTGATGCTATTGTCAAGGATTCAAAAGCAGTTGAGGAGGGGTGCAGGATAGAAGAAGGATAATCCTTATCGCATTGTCTGGGAACATATTGTAAATGCTCAGAGTAATAGGATTATATGACCCTACCTCACTCAACAAAGAAAGAAATGCAGTCTGAAAAAAAATGGTAAGGATTAGGCACATGGGACTTTAGAACAATAGTCATCAAATTTCTTCATTCCCAAAACTTACTTCAGTCTCCACCATCAAACTTACATCAAATATTCATAAAGCAACTTTATTTCTTGTCATTTAAGCAGATTTTGAAGTCTGGGGAATGTGAAATGTCTGGGAAGTCACATTTCTCTTATCCTGGTTGCTTGGCTAATGCTTTTATCAGCTTTCTAGATATGTGTTCTTTGAGGCTGCTTTCTAGGGCCCCTGCTGCGGTGGGATCCAAACTTTTCAACATGCCTTTAAGATTTCTACTGAAAATCCTTTATTCATCTCTCAACCCTTAGTTCAAGTCTTGCCTCTTCAAAAAGTCCTCCCTGATCTCTACAGGGAGAGTTAAGTAGTTAAGTAGTACATTTATTGTTTTCTCATTCTTGCATATTCATGACAATTATATCTCTAATTATAAAGTTGGAACATTTATTTACATTTGTAACTCGTTAATTGAATTTTTAACTTTTCCTATTGTTTGCTTAATATATCCCTAAATATTCCAAAACATGGACATGCTATTAGTTTCTGAATTTTCATTAATTTGTCAATGGTAAAACAAAGTTCATCAGACAAGGAAAAACTGTGAAGTACAGTATTATATCGATTGCCAGTGTGCCACCCATAATCCAAGACTAGGAAGATGTTTTGGGAGAAGGCACCTACAAAGATAAATTCAGATTTTCTATTTGGTACCTCATTTCCACCTTCTCACTGATAGATGAATTTTGCCATTTTTTAAAATAAGAAGCAAAAAATTATCTTGAACTATGTAACTGTGGCAATCTAATTTACTTTCTAAATTTTAATTCTCCCAGTTTAGGCTTCTAGGATTGGTATGAGGATTTAATGGGGTAATGCACATGTAGCATGTAGTCTAGTTCCCAAGACATATTAATAATTAACTGTCATTTTTATCAACATTAGAAACTTGACACTGAATTTTTCCTGTATTTTTTTCCTATAGCCTTACTTTTATGAAGCTGTTAACCATAAAAAGATCAAAAAGCAGGAAGAGGAAAATTATAAAATAAAAATGGCCTAAAACCCCCAAAATCCACCTTTGAAGAGTAATAGTAAATTTTACTTATATCAGATCCACATGCAACTTATATAAAGGAATCTTCCTTGCCCACCATATGTCACTCCTTTTAAAACTAATGATTTGACATATCTTCTAACTCAAAAGACTTATCACCCCACACACTTATTTCCCTAATAAGGATGTGTGGGGAGAGACTGCCATAAAAACAGCTCCAGAGATGAACATTATTTAAGCAGCTGCTTTCAGGCACTAGTAACTTTTTCTTTTATATGTAAAAGACACTAACACATTGATTTCCCAAGCATAGTGTTGAAGTTAATAGATAAAGACTATATAATGTTAAAAAGCAATTGAATTTATATCTGTTTTTCTATCAGTGATTCCAAATGGTTCTTTTCTTTCTGCCTGACCATAAAACATAATAACTCCTGTAGCAATTAAGGCCAAATTCTGAACTTAGGAAAAAATATTCCTTCTAAATATTTTCATTAGGTGTTCCAGGATCTCTCATTTGTTACCCATCTATAGACACAACCAATCAATCAATCAACAAACACATACTGAGTTCCTGGGAGATGTCAGCTGCTCTAATGCCAGTTGAGGGTTCTTAAATAAATCACAATCCATTTTTTTCCAAGAAACTTAAGTCCTAGTGGTAAGGAAGGTTAATAAATTTAAAATAACATGGAAACAAGTATTACTATACTGGTCGGTAATGACATGCCACTTACAGAGTTCAGAGGGAACAGGGCATCAGGGAAGGCTTCGTGAGGGAATTACAGACATGCTCTGACTTTGAGAGCATAAACAAGAAATGTTAAAGAAGTATGAAGCATGCAACCAAGGGAAGGGGCCTGTGGAAAGGCATGTCGGCCATCATCAGGATAACTTCTCCAGTAAACCACAAACAGGTTACCATGGTGCCCACTAAGGGAATCTGGAAGGAGTAAATGAGAGACAAACCTGGAAAAACAGCTTAAGATCATGAAGGGACTTGTGTGCTAGGGAAATTTAACTTCCTTATGAAAGCTGTTGAGAGCCATTAAAGAGGAAATCAGAAAGTGACATAATAAGATTTGCATCTGAGTGGATCACTCCAGCTGACTTACTGAAAATGGACATAGGCAGCCGACTGTCAAACTCCATCACCCAGAGTAAATGTCACACACATAGAAATAGAGCAACAACAACAACAACAAAGTAGTTTCACAAGGCAAAACTCAGTTGCATTGTGTGTGATAAATATTTTCTAATCTATTTCATTGTTTAAAATTCTGGTTTGGGCCTCCTAAATTGATTTCACAACCCTCTAATGGGACATGATCCGTGGTTTGAAAAACTCTTGATAAGAAGAAACTTAGCGGAGCCAGGAAGATCAGATAGGAGCTTGTTACAGTAATTTAAGCAATATGAGATGGGGACCTCAGCTGAGACAACGTAACGGAAAGAACCTGGCCACTTCTGCCTTAATATTAAAGTTCTATTTGGTCTGCCTGCTGTAATTCAGTCAAGTAAACTTGGCAGTGCTAGTGTACTTCTGAGATAATCATCATTGGGGTGCCTGCCATGTCTTACATTGTACAAAAATCTGTACACTATACTAACTTTAATTCTTACTACAACACTGCAGGGGAGATACCGTTATCTCTACTTTACAGATAGAAATACCAAAAGCTTAGGGAAATTAAGTAGATTTGCCCAGGTCACACAGATAGAGACATTAGTAGATAGGTGCATAGCCAGTCCATTTAGGGCTAGTTAATTCATATTAACTACTGTGTGGCACTGTATTGAATGAATACCTCACAATGTCTGTTGGTGATTATTTTGCTTATTTCCAGTTTTTACTGTTACAAACAATGCGACAATGCATATCTTGTGGCCTATGTGTAAAGAATTCTCTTACAGTGGAATTTCTGGATCATAGGTCAGGGTTATGTTATTAACATTTTAACATCTTCAGGAAATAGCCATCAATTCCATTTTTTGGAGTGTTTTCAATGTAAGTGCTGTTGGACCTTTTTTCCTTGACCTTTTCTGCATCTGTGTAAATGATGATGTAATTATATAATGTAAAATCATTAGTATGATGAATTTAAATATCTTTTTCTGACAATAAAACATCTTTGCTTTATTTGAATAAACTTTACTCATTCATATCTCTTTATTCATATAGCAGGAAAGTCTATTTACTGATAATTAATTTTATTCCAAACACTTGTGTCAATATGTGCTAAGTCAATTGCTCTGTTATATTCTAGTATAATATATGTCATCTTTGGGAATGTATGTAATACTTGATTTATAAAAAAAAATAAATAAACTCTACCGCATAGCATGGTGGTGCATATCTGTAATCCTAGTGACTCAGGAAGCTGAGGCAGTAGAATCACAACTTTGAGGCCAGCCTGGGAAACTTAGTGAGAGTCTGTCTTAAAATTTTTACAAGAATTTTAAAGAGCCAGTGAAGCAGCTCAGTGCTAGAGCACAGCTAGATTCAATCCCCAGTATTGACAAAAACAAAACAAAACCAAACCCCAAACTCTTTTCTTATATGATCTAAAATATTTTAAGTATCATTATTATCCTATTGTCATGAACAGCTTAGTTAAATTCTCCCATGAAACTTCCTGGAGATGGTTCTCTTTTATGGGATACCTGAAGTTACGTCTCTATTTTTATAAAGTCATTTGTCTGTGTAGATTGTTTCCTTTGGTGTTAATTTTGATACTTTGTATTTTTTCTTAAATAGTAATTTACTGTTTCTAGGCTTTTAAAGTTATTTCCATGGAGTTATGATAAGTAGTCTCCTACATTTATCATATTGTTTTCTGAGTTCGTGGTTGTATCTTCTCTTTTCTAATTATGTGTACTTACACTTTCTGCCCATGTTTCTTGATTAGTTAGCTAGTAGCTTATTTGGTAGTCATCTTTCCATTACTATAACAAAATTTATCTGGGATGAACAACTTATTAAAAACATTTATTTTGACAGATGTTTCAAAGGAAGGTATCAGTTCTTGGTCAGTTGACCCCATTGGTAGGGGGCCTGTAATGAGATAGTATATTGTGGTGAGTAAGTATGGCAGAGGAAACTCCTCACTTCATGGTAGCTGTAAAGTAAAGAAACAAAAAAGGAAGAGGAGGGGCTGGATTCTCAATATCCCCTTCTGGAACACACATCCAATCACATAACCTCCATTAAGGCCCACCCCCTAAAGCTTCCCCCATCTCCTGACACCATAGCCTGACGACCAATCCTTCTATACAGAAGCCTTTGGGGGGATACTTATTAAACCATACAATTTATCTATTTTGTTTTATTTTTCATAAACATAGTTTTTGGTTTTATAGTATTTTGTTCTCTGAATTTTTAACTTATGCTTTCATTTTATTAGTTCTGCTTATTTCTGGTTTATTCCATCATGATAAGAAAATGGTCCAATATTATATATAATCTTTGGAATTCATGGATTTTTATACAACTGTTAATTTTTGTGAACATTCCTTATATGATAAAATTGTAAATATATATATATATATATATATATATATATATATTTGAAAAAGTAGATACATAAAGCTACTTGATTACATAAAATGATATACTTATTGTGGTAATAGATGCATTGTTTATCAGATATTTTTCACCACATTTTATTTTTTGATACTATTGATAGTTTTGTTTCCATAATGTCATTAGATTGCTACATACTCTATGGTAGCAATATGCCATTATACATGCATATATCTCTTAATGTTCCATTATGTAAGTATGTATATAAACATATATGTATGTATATATGCCTGTGTGTGTATTGCTATATAACAACCCTTCCCCTTTTTTGATTTGGTTTCAACTATGAGCAATATTAAGAGGCAATAATGTCTTCTTTTCTTTGCATCTCCTCCAATATATCATTTGAAATAATATTAATTTACCCCCAAATAATAACAATAAAATAGTTGATAAGTTGTTTGACTTTTCATATATTTCCCTATTGTCCCTAATATTTTGACAGTTGTATTATGTACTTATTATCAGAGTATGTAGCCATTACATACTATACTTTCTCTTCAATCATCATCTGATTACAATTCTACATGTAAATGTATACTTGCACTCATCACCAGTACTTATTTCAGTTTTACTTCCTTTTTTTATTATTTCCAGAAGCTCTTTCTCTAGAAGATTCCTCAGAAAGAAAATAATGTTTGCTAAATTGTTGCATGTTCCTAACACTGTGTGAAATTTTTGACCAAAAAGTCATTTTGGTTAGTTAGCTCACATTTTCTCTTACTATCTTCCAATATACTTCCAATATACCATTGTCTTCTGGCTGGCAACTTAACCATCAAAAAGTTTTATGACATCATATTTATTTTCTTGATAAATTTTTTAGTCATTTTGCTTGGTTATCAATTTGTTTTATTTTTTTTATTTTAAGTCTAGTAATTTTACTATAATGTGACCTTGCTTTGTATATATTTTAAATGACATAATGCAAAATTTCACATATAAATGTTCAAATTTCTCATATGTTTTTGATTTGATTTTAATTACAAAATATTTTCTTGAATTATAGTTTTGGGTAGTTGTTATTTTCTGTTGTTTTAGTTGTATTTTCCAGGGATTCCTAATATATGCATGTTGGGCCTTCTTTGCCTGTCTTGTTAATTTCACTTTTTCTTTCTTTCTTTTCTTTTCCTGCATTATTTTTATTTCCAGGTGTTATTTGGTGTGTTTATTTATTCTTGTTTTGTTCAAATGAGTTCTCATTTCTGAAGTGTTTTTTTAATTTGATTATTTTCTTTCCTGATGTTTATCATCTCTTGTCTGAGTTATATCATTCTTGTTTATTCTGCTCTTTTCTATCACCAATTTTTTTATTAATTTTTTGCTGATTTTGAAAAATTACATTTTCAAGTCATCCTTTTTATGTTTTTATACCTTTCTGCTTTCAATTGTTGATAAGGACTTTAGTGTAATTCATATTCTCTCTCTCTCTCTCTCTCTCTCTCTCTCTCTCAAAATAACTTTACATGGGATCCAACTTCGGTTTCCTTAATTTATAGGATGAGCAGCTGGAACATAATAACTGCTTGTTAGCATCACCAATCTTCTTTATAGTTTAAATGAAGTGATAATAATTTCCTCCTACTTTCTGACTCTTCTTGTTTTATTCCTCTGCTTTTATAAAAGGTTTCACATTGTGCTCCCACTGTCACTGTTCTGCCTAATTTGTGTTATATTCCTGTCAGTTTTATTTAAATTTGTGCTTCATTTTCAATGTTCATGAGTTTATTCTGCCCCTTTAGACCTTATTCCACCCCTTGTACCCTTCTTGAAACTGGTGTGACTAAAACCTTTTTTACCTTCAGCTGCTATTCTTCAGTGGGCTTGTGATGACACTTGCTGATTATTTTGAAATATTCCTGGTTTTTGCTTCTTTTTGCTTGTCCACTCAGATTTTACTTCTCACTTTCTCTAATTTATGTCTTTTGGAATCTTGTTTCCTAATGTAATGGTGAATACTATCTTTTTTTTGTTTTTAAGCTAAATTCACTGTAACTATCCTAGTTTCTGGTCAGCATTAATAAAGGGACTCAAGGACATTAAAAAATTATACTACTCCATCTTTGTACCCAAATCCTCTTCTAACTTTATAAAATTGACTTTAAAAAAAAATATATATATATATAGTTGTATATGGACAGAATGCCTTTGCTTTATTTGTTTATTTTTATCTGGTTTACAGATCGAAACCAGTGCATTATACATATCAGGCAAGCTCTTTGCCACTGAGCTACAGCCCCAACCCTAGAAACTGACTTTTAAAAGGCTTATTTATTATGACAAATAACACTTGTTATTATGATGGTTCAACCTACCTCTTCCTCAGAAACTATTGATAAATTCACATTATATACTTCATTCTTCTTTCTTTTTAAACAAGTCTATTCAGTGACATCTATAAACATAGATTCTAAGAATACAACTCCAATCTCTGAACAATGTTTTTAAATTATTATTCTCAAATATTTGATCCTGTATCTTGGACTAAAATCCTACAAAGCCACCATGTTGTTATCTCATGGCTATGCCATTTGGGCTTTTTTTTTTTCCTGTTTTGAATCCTGGAGACTTTTTCCCAAAAAAATGTTTTTGGAAAATATTTTAAAGTATGTATTTTATCTTGAATGTTCTATATTTGAAATGAGCAGGAAGACCCAGGAGTTTAATCTTTCATGTTGCTGGAAGAAGAGGACCAACTTCTTTTTCAATATATACACACTTTATACTTAAAGAAGAAAACAAATGCTCTCATAAATAGCATATATTCATGTTCTGGGTGATGCCATTTTAGCCAACAATGTGCTGCCTGTACAATAGTGATCCCTTAAGTTATGAAGGAGCTGCAACGTTGTTATCACCTAGTGATGTTGTAGCTACCATGATGTCATAGCACAATGTCTTATTTAGGTGTTTGTAGTGACACTGTTGTAAACACACCTGTTTAGATATATTTGGATACACAATTCTTTCCCATTTTGCTGAAATTGCTATAACATTCAGTACTTTAATGTGCTGTACAATTTTGTAGTCTGGAAGTAACAGAAGATTCACATAGCTCAAGTGTGTAGTAGGCTCTGTATACTACCTAGATTTGTGTAGGCTTATGATATTCACACAATGAAGAAGTTACCTAAGATTGCATTTTTCAGAACATATTCTCTTTGTTAAGTAACACAGATTGTACTTGAATAGTTTTGTAAGTGTTTTCATAGAACTTCTTTTTTCTTCAATATGGACATGCTCTGTGCATGTTTTAGATGTTGCTTAAAAATGGCTCATCAAAAAGGATTTTGTGTAAGAAAATCTCTATTATATTTTCAGCCTCGCACAGCCACTTTTTTCTGAGAATTGAAAGCTCAACATTTCTATACTTCTCCCCTATTTTAAATGAGAATGACTTGAATCAATTGTCAACCTATGAACAGATCCAAGATTTTCCACAAAAATCACTTTGAGGGGCTGCTCCAGTTCCTGAACAGACAGACAACTCCTTACTTACAAAATCTTAAATTAAAAATTAAGACCATAATAATTGTAACCTGCAAAAATATTACATAATTATCAACAAACCTCAACTTGCCACCCCCATTCAACTCACCTTCCAATCCTCCACTGCTGTCATGCTCTGAACAGTGTTTCTTGCACTGCTATTTAGAAAACAAGCCATACTATCTGTAAGAGAAGGGGGAAAAACATAAGGGAAAACTATAGAGAAAATCTTGAGGAGTAAGAGGAATACATTCTAAAATCATGAAAAGATATAAATAACTAGCAGAATAAGACATGTCAGAGGGGAAAATTATATATAAGGGACATATATAGGGAGCATAAATAAAATTTAAGTTAGAGGATAAAAACTAAAAATGTACTAAAAATACAAAACTTCCATGGAGAAAATGATTAAAACAGAAGTTAATAATAGCAGATGGAGTAAAAAAAAAAATTAAAGGAGAATAAAGGGGCAATTTAAATGACAATAGGTTAGACCAATAAAACAGAGAATAAAAAAGCTGCTTTAAGTTAACACAAGTAAAACATAGAGGATAAAACTCGATTGAAATTTGGAGCAGCAAATAAAACTAAGCAGACATTTATTTATATGTATATATAAATATATGTGAATATATATATATATATATATATATATATATATATAAACTTCTGACTGGTCAAACAAAAAAGCTTTAATAAATAAATAAATTGAGCAAGGAAAATGAAAGAGAAGAAAAACTGCTGCTGCCTCACTGAAGGCAGCTCCTGCAGCAGAGGATTTTATAGCAGAGTGTGGAGTCAGAGGCCCTAAGGAGCTTTTAAAAACTCCTGCCATTCTGCTGATACAGACCATGCTTTAAAACAGCTCTGGAAGAGAAAGAATTAGATCCTTGCTAGGTGCTGTGGCACATGTCTATCATCCCAGCGACTTAAAGCTAAGGCAGTAGTTTCACAAGTTCAAGGCCAGCCTAGATAACTTACCAAGATACTCAGAAATTTAGTGAGACCTGCCTCAAAATGAAAAAATCACAAAGGACTTAGGATGTAGCTGAATGGTAAAGCATCCCTGGGCTCAGTCCTTGTACTGAAAAGAAAAAGGAGGAGGAGGAGGAGGAGGAGGAGGAGGAGGAGGAGGAGGAGGAGGAGGAGGAGAGGAGGAGGAGACAGAGAATAGAATCATGTCTTTGTTAGAGGAACCTCTTCTCTGGCTTCAGCTAAATGCACTAAGCTTTTAAAAGTCTACCTATCTTGCAGATTCATTCCCATTCCCTGCACTTTCTTTTTTATATTTTTATATAATTAGTCAGTATAATTCAATCTATGCTCTTATTGAGACATTATAATTTTATTGTCTGTAAGTCAACTAGATTCCCATTACGAGAGATGAAAGTTATACTCTCTCGTGCTCTCATCTCTTTGTGTTTGTGTGTTTTGCTGGTGAAAAGATCCAGAACATGTTTGGCAAGTGCTCTACCACTGAGCTACACACCCAGCTTTCACACTCACATCTTTAACACTAAGTTCTGAAAGACTGAGTCTGAAGGCATGATGGAGTATGCAATCCTTCTGATTCTTAGCACCTGGGTCTACATGGGAATGCATTGAAGCATTTCTCATCCCAATGGGCTCTCAATGTGATCCCTGCAGAGCTTAGACAGCTCTCTTTCCTGTCTGCTTGGCCTTTTTAGGACTCAGTCTTCTCTGCTGCTTCCAACAATCTTTACTCAGGCTCAGCCTCCCAAACTGTTGAGATTACAGGTATACACCACCATGCCCAGCTCCTGTCATACAATTCTTTCCATCTCTGTCTTATTCACTCCAAAACTTTTTGACTCAAATTTTAAAAATTGTTTTTTATTTGACTTTGATTTCTAAGGTTTTTATTTTAGAAAGAGACCTTTCTCTTTTCATGTATCATACTCCTTTTGATCAAATTCTAAACAAGATCAGATTAACATAACACTTAATTATGACCCCCCCCCAATCCCTGGCTAAATAAACATTGCCCATACTCTTTGTGAGTTTCTATGCTAAAATTTAGGAGTTGACTTTTTAATATAGTTTAATTCAAAAAGAAAACATAAGCTTATAATTTTGATAAAAATGCATTTTTCATTATCTCCCTTTGATATTAAAATAATCATAAATTTTAGAACTTTCTTCTTATCTTGAATTGACACCAGCTTTAGAATAATGATGAGGGGAAGTGTGGGGGAATCCTTTCCTTTAGTAACAAGTCTACAGATGTGGAATCAAAGCCCATGTCTATCATTTCCAACACAATCATATTGTTGAGTTTATGTCCCTCTTTTCTTCTCCCACATTTTATGAACAGAAAAGAACTAGGTGTTACTGACAACCAATTAAGAAGCTTTTGTATAAAAATCTCCTCTGAAAAGCTGGCCAAGAGGGCTTGAAATTCATCTTTTGATGTAGTTTCAGAGGGCAGATGAAGCTCTGCTTAAAAACAAATCACTTGTCATTTGAAACCTTCATCCCACATAACATTCTTGATAGGCTGCTTTCACATCAACAATCCAAAATTCCACCTGATATAAATCTTCCTGATAATTCTAATTTGAACATTTGAAAACTAATTATAAAAACCTAATCTATGATACCTACTTTTTTTCCCAGAAGAATTATACATAAACCACCCTGATGGGAGGAACATAATTATCCCATCCTAATACATGATGCAATAAGAAAAAGAGAAAGTGAGCATTTAGGTTTTTCTATACCATCTTATTTCTATAAGCCACCTCAATAACCCAATGAAACTTCACATACAAGATAACTGCTAATCAATTTGCTAAAATGACTTCATTAAATCTTCCCTTGCCATTCTTCTATCACAAAATCTATACAAAAATCTATTCATTAGATGGTGGCTTCTAATTACACATTCTTTTTGGCTAGGATAAGGGGTAAATCTATAATATTTTCACAGAGAATATAATCAAGTTCACTAAATAAGGAAAACAATCATAAAGACTGAAGAAGCATCAGGAAAAGAAAAAAAAAGAATTTGAAAGGAAAAAGAAAACTCCTCTGAAAAATCTACAATGTGAGGGCTTTTTGTTGTTTGTTTGTTTTTGTTTTTGTTTTTTTACTGCATGTTTCCCAAAGTGAGTTAAAACACATCTACTCCAATCAGGAATAACCAATTATGTAAATCTGTACTCTTAACATAGAATGATGAGACTGTTAGAAAGAATGAGCAGATGGCAGGACCCTTGGGAGGGCTGGTGTAAATAAAAACTCCTGAGGCAGAAAGGATCTGTTCACACATGGGAAAAATCCGAGATTTTCCATGAAGCCATTTTTTTCTTTGTGCACTTAGCCTTTTTCAGAGTGCAATACAAATGTGCAATACTGAGTTGAGTCCATCAGGATATTTAACTTCCAAAACAATGTCCAGCTCTGCTGTTAATAATTTAGTATGGTTGATCATTTGGAGAAAAAGATGATTCCCCTTTCAAAAGGCCATATTTTACCAACAACACTCATTTCTGCATTCAGAGATCAAACTCACTTCCAGTGGCAGAGATCTCAGACACTTTCTCATAACCATAGTGACTGGGTAATGTTGTGGTGCTCATTTGGAAATATCATCATGGTGATAATGTAGCCCATGCTAACATTCACGCCATCATCTTCTATGGAGTTGGGTAAAGTACAAGAGGGGAGTAGGGTTTTATCTTACATTTTATTTTTATTACGGATAGCTTTTATTCTGCAGTATTTCTTTTCCCTTGTCTTCTCCATCTCCAGCAGTATGACTTCTGCAATGACTCCTTATCCTGGTGCACATGAAATAAAGTAAACTAAAGGTGATCACTGAAAATGTTGAGGAGGGAATGTGGTCTACTGCAAGCATTTTATAAAGCTACCACAAACAAAAGACTACAATCTTAGCATAGGAAGACAGGCCAATGGAATAAAGAGGATGAAGAGAAATAAATCCTAGTATAAACTGGAGTTTAATATATGACAAAGGTGATATTTCACACAGTAGAAAGAGAGGGTTTAATCCATATGGGGTTATCCATCTGGAAGAAAATTAAGTTGGACTGGTAATTTATACCAAATGTAAAAAAAAAAAATTCCAGATGTATTAAAGACTTCCATGTAAAAATTAAAACAACAAAATCTTTCAAAATTGCTATATAGGGTCTGGGATTGTGGCTCAGAGGTAGAGCGCTCGCCTAGCACGGGTGGGACCCGGGTTCCATCCTCAGTACCACATAAAAATAAAGGCATTGTGTTGTGTCCATCTACACCTAAAAAATAAATAAATATTTTTTAAAAATTGCTATACATATAATCCTGGAGGAGGGGAAGCCTCTTTTTTTACCAATTCTGGGAACACAGACATTTAGTATGGTTGATTAGAAAATATAGCAATGTTCCAATATTTAAAATTTAAAAAATTTGTTTGAAAAAGAGAAACATGGAGTATGCAATCCTTCTGATTCTTAGCACCTGTATCTACATGGGAATGCATTGAAGCATTTCTCATCCTGATGGGAAAAATAATATATAGGACAGAAAAATGGTCAATGTCTCTATTTTGCAAATAAGTTTTATAAATGAACAATAAAAAGGAAAACAAACCAATAGATGTTGAGGTAGTAGATACAGTCAATTGAAAGCAGACGATTAAAAACATTCAATCGTGTTGAAGCAATAATGACATAATTTATATCCATTAAACTGTCAAAAAAAGTACAATACCTATTTTTGATAGAGATACAGGAAAATATCTACCTTGGTGCTTGTAGAAATGTAAATTTTCAGAGTCTTTTTTGAAAAGCACTCTGGCAATATTTATAAAATTGAAAATATATACCATAGTCCACACAATTTTACTCATGAATTTATTCTAGACAAAAAGATGGCACTAATATGAAAAAGATATATTTACAAAGTGTTTAAGTGAAGAATTATTCTAGTGGAAAAAAAAACAGAAAAAAAGTGCTTATTAAAGTAGGAGTTGAATATGTCACCAGATTCATAAAATGTATTTGACTGCATCAAAAATCATATAAATGGATGATGTGAATTAATTTGGAGGGATTTCTCCAGTTTATGGATTAGTAAGGAAATCCAAGATCAGAGAAACTCATGAGATATGGCCCTTATGCTTTTAATGAGCAAAAAATAATATTGTGTGTGGATGATTACATGTCTTCCCCCTCCCTCCACTTTTTAAATAAGAACAGCTTTGCCCCAGGCATGGTGGCTCATGCCTTTAATCCCAGTGGCTGGGGATGAGACAGTGGGATCCAAGTTTAAAGTCACCCTCTGCAACTTAGTGAGGCCTTAAGCAACTGAGTAAAAACCTGTCTCTAAATAAAATACTTTAAAGGGTGGTTGGAGATGTGACTCAGAGGTTAAGGGCCCCTGGTTTCAGTTTCCAGTACCAAAAAGTAAATAGATAAAAATAATAGCTTTATTGACATAATTCACCATTTGAAAGAGTACAATTCAGCATGTCACATATTTAATATACATTTTTTATGTTTTCATGGGAAATTAGCAAAAGAAGACTGAGACCCAGAAAGCTGGTCTGTTTATGCAGAAGGTGGAAACAGAGAAGCATCAGGATCCTGTCCTAGGAATGGCCTCACAGGTAAGAGACGTTAGTGGTCATGGGTGCTGTGTATAGGTATTTTTTAAAAAAAAAAATATGGAATACTTCACAAATTTGCGTGTCATCTGTGCACAGAGGCCATGTCTAATCTTCTCTGTATTGTTCCAATTTTAGTATAAGTGCTGCCAAAGCAAGCACACATGCAGGCATTCTTGATGAAGAAGATGAAAGAGCAGGACAGTCAAAATGTATTCATCCAGAGCTTCTTGCCCCTTAACTTGAATGAAACTCTTTTTCCTGATTATTCCTCCATTACAGGAGCAAATATTTTAAGAAAATCATGGCTAAGAATTTGATTACTGCCTCATCCTTTGTGAAGCATTTCATATTTTTTTTTAAAAAAAAAAGGTGTTCTACCATTTGGCACCCTTTCTTTCCACCTATATCTCGCCCCAAATGGACACATGCATTTAAAACAAAAGCGGATCACAGTGACACATAGGACAACTCCAGAGGCAATAATCCTACCCCCAGAGTTGTGCATCTGGGCCATTCTGGTCTTGTGAGGTTTAAGTATTGAAATTACTTCAGCAAATATTAAACTGTTCATTTGTACTTTCTCCTTTAATGGATATTTCACTGCCATTTTTTTTTATTCTGAAGGTCAAGCTATGAAAAATACACACTTTTCACAGGAAAGGTCTGGCATTTCTATTCTGTGGGAGAGTATAGCTTTAAAAGCAGGCTCTCTAGAAAGAGAAGCCTGTTGAATTTCTCTGTTATACTCCGAGAGCCCACAGGAGCAAGGCTAAAGGGTCCTGTTCCCACTTTCTTGTGTGAAAGAAGAGGTGACACTCCGTGTACCCTTGTTCAAGGCTTATTTAGAACAAAGTAGGAGAAGAAGGTAAAGGAACACCACATCTCTTCTCTCTTTCCTGAGGAACATAAGGGGAGACCTAGGTAAGGGAGAGCAGCAGTGGGACCTGTGTCTCCTCCCTGCTCCTTCTGGGCTTTGTTCCCACAGGTAGGGGAGAAAGCCAGCTGGCTCTTGCATGGCCTCCCATTCTGGTCTCTGAGAAGGTGCTGACTCTCAGGCCACCACGCATCCCTGCACAGAACACTCATAAGTAATACATCATTTTATACTCAGTAATGAAAGGCCGTCTGTCCACAAAGAAGATGGAAGCATCGGGAAGAGGCATCAGGAATGCATGCATAGGTCAGAAGCTAGATGTCTGGTTATTGGTGTCATGTGCCATGGTGCCTGAGCTGAGTCTTGAGCTGATATAAGTGCCCAAGTGGTTCACATGATGAATTTGGAGATAAATAGGCTGTCAGACACCTACCAGGGTCTGGCCAGAAGATCTTGCAAAGACTAGGGGAAGGTCAAGGCAAGGGGGTACTGCTTCAGAGCCAGTGAGAAATATAAGGAGGTCAAATCAGCCAGAAGAAGGTGACTGATGCTCTGTGTGAATATTTTAACCTAAAAGAACAGGCCACACTTCTCCTGCAGAACATGGTGAAATCAGCACCACCAAGGGAAAAGGCTTGGGGCCTAGAAGACCAGACACTGAAGGGAAAGCCAGGGGCTGGTGGGCCTCCTGGTGCCCACACAACCAGAGATATAGAAAGGAGAGAAATGGGGAGGAAGAGGCTTTAGAGAGATTGTGCATCTTTTATTCAAAAGACTTTATTCTATTGAAGGCATTCCCTCTAAAATCTGGAACAAGACAGGGATGCCCCCTATCACCACTTCTATTCATATAGTTCTCAAAACACTGGCCAGAGCAATTAGACAGACGAAAGAAATTAAAGGCATAAAAATAGGAAAAGAAGAACTTAAATTATCACTATTTGCAGATGACATGATTCTATACCTAGAAGACCCAAAAGGGTCTACAAAAAAACTACTAGAACTAATAAATGAATTCAGCAAAGTGGCAGGATATAAAATCAACACACATAAATCAAAGGCATTTCTGTATATCAGCAACAAAACTTCTGAAACGGAAATGAGGAAAAACACTCCATTCACAATATCCTCAAAAAAAAAAAATACTTGGGAATCAACCTAACAAAAGAGGTGAAAGACTTATACAATGAAAACTACAGAACCCTAAAGAGAGAAATAGAAGAAGATCTTAGAAGATGGAAAAATATACCCTGTTCATGGATAGGCAGAACTAACATTATCAAAATGGCGATATTACCAAAAGTTCTCTATAGGTTTAATGCAATGCTAATCAAAATCCCAATGGCATTTCTTGTAGAAATAGATAAAGCAATCATGAAATTCATATGGAAAAATAAAAGACCCAGAATAGCAAAAGCAATTCTAAGCAGGAAGTGTGAATCAGGCGGTATAACGATACCAGATTTCAAACTATATTACAGAGCAATAGTAACAAAAACAGCATGGTACTGGTACCAAAACAGGCAGGTGGACCAATGGTACAGAATAGAGGACACAGAGACTAATCCACAAAGCTACAACTATCTTATATTTGATAAAGGAGCTAAAAGCATGCAATGGAGGAAGGATAGCATCTTCAACAAATGGTGTTGGGAAAACTGGAAATCCATATGCAACAAAATGAAACTGAATCCCCTCCTCTCACCATGCACAAAAGTTAACTCAAAGTGGATCAAGGAGCTAGATATCAAATCAGAGACTCTGCATCTGATAGAAGAAAAAGTTGGCTCCAATCTACATATTGTGGGGTCAGGCTCCAAATTCCTTAATAGGACACCCATAGCACAAGAATTAATAACAAGAATCAACAAATGGGACTTTCTTAAACTGAAAAGTTTTTTTCTCAGCAAGAGAAACAATAAGAGAGGTAAATAGGGAGCCTACATCATGGGAACAAATTTTTACTCCTCACACTTCAGATAGAGCCCTAATATCCAGAGTATACAAAGAACTCAAAAAATTAGACAATAAGAAAACAAATAACCCAATCAACAAATGGACCAAGGACATGAACAAACACTTCACAGAGGAGGACATACAATCAATCAACAAGTACATGAAAAAATGCTCACCATCTCTAGCAGTCAGAGAAATGCAAATCAAAACCACCCTAAGATACCATCTCATCCCAGTAAGATTGGCAGCCATTCTGAAGTCAAACAACGAGTGCTGGCGAGGATGTGGGGAAAAGGGTACTCTTGTACATTGCTGGTGGGACTGCAAATGGGTGCGGCCAATTTGGAAAGCAGTATGGAGATTCCTGGGAAAGCTGGGAATGGAACCACCATTTGACCCAGCTATTGCCCTTCTCGGACTATTCCCTGAAGACCTTAAAAGAGCGCACTACAGGGATACTGCCACATCGATGTTCATAGCAGCACAATTCACAATTGCTAGACTGTGGAACCAACTCAGATGCCCTTCAATAGATGAATGGATTAAAAAATGTGGCATTTATACACCATGGAGTATTACGCAGCACTAAAAAATGACAAAATCATGGAATTTGCAGGGAAATGGATGGCACTAGAGCAGATTATGCTTAGTGAAGCTAGCCAATCCCTAAAAAACAAATATCAAATGTCTTCTTTGATATAATGAGAGCAACTATAAACAGAGCAGGGAGGAAGAGCAGGAAGAAAAGATTAACATTAAACAGAGACATGAGGTGGGAGGGAAAGGGAGAAAAAAGGGAAATTGCATGGAAATGGAGGGAGACCCTCATTGTCATACAAAATTACATATAAGAGGTTGTGAGGGGAATGGGATAATAAACAAGGAGGGAAATGAATTACAGTAGATGGGGTAGAGAGAGAAGATGGGAGGGGAGGGGAGGGGGGGATAGTAGAGGATAGGAAAGGTAGCAGAATACAACAGTCACTAATATGGCTGTATGTAAAAATGTGGATGTGTAACCGATGCGATTCTGCAATCTGTATTTGGGGTAAAAATGGGAGTTCATAACCCACTTGATTCTAATGTATGAAATATGATATGTCAAGAGCTTTGTAATGTTGTGAACAACCAATAAAAAAAAATAAAGAGAGAAAATGTGAAAAATGTATTTCATGATAATAAAAAGGAGTTTAGTAGAGTTGAAGAAGGGTATTTGTAGAGGGAGGAAAGAGCAAGGGAGGTACTAGGGAATAAAAATGATCAAAATGTTTTATGTTCATGTACACACATGCCACAGTGAAACCCACTATTATATTATTATTATGGGCCAATAAAACATATTTCCCCTCTCTTTTGGCACGTTGTGAGTTGAAGTGATTTTTGAATTTAGGATTTCCTCTCTGAATATTTCAGTTATATCCAAAAAAAAAAAAAACCAAAAAAAACAAAACAAAACAAAACAAAACAAAACAAAAGATTTTATTCTGTGTAAAGGGAATGTTAAAAATGATTGAGATGAAAATAAACCACTAAGCTAGATTGGGCATCGTATTAAGTTTTGTTTTCCTTTTTAAGGAAGGAATGATGGGTGGCCCAGGGACACAACTACTCAATCACAAGCAAGTTTTGTCTACAAAGCCAAGCAGAGCTGTCAGTGTTCCAGCACTCCTCTCTGGCACACGGCTGGAACTATGCCACTTCCTCTCGTTCTGCTCACAGATATGGTTTCTGCGGACCTCAGGGAAACCTCTGCCCGGGGGGCCCTGATCCCTACCCTGTTTCTGCCCATTTAAGAGTGTGTTAGTAAAGCAGCTGGAGGGCTCACAGGAATCCTTCTAGCCACTCTGAGAATCCAAAGAAAATAATCTGTCCCTAAAAAATGCATATTTTTAATAGCCTACTCCCCTGAGAAGCAAAACTACAGAAAAGACACTTCTGGAAAATCATCTTGTCAACAAGTAATGAGCTGCACAACTCTAAACAGCAAGCAAATAAAAGCCCCTCTCCCTGCCTTTTACTTTGACCTTTCTCAGCCTGTTTCCACTTTACCTTGGTTAGGTTTTGGGTCTTGGCTAAACTGTGATGTTCTAATACCCCCCCCCCCTTTTCTTTTCAAACCACAGTAACTCACACAGGAGCCAAACCTCTTAACTAAAGAATAATTTATGACTGAGCAGCCAGCATTTTGGACAAAGTAGTTCTGTGGGAGGGGGGGCAAGAGGTCAGAAGTTGAGTCCCAAGCAGGGAAGGTTAGTGGCCTCCACCTCAGGCGTGGCCTGCTGGGATTATCACATTGTGGGAGGGTCTGTGCCAAGGCCAGAACAATCCTGCCAGGCTCCTGCTCATCCCCTGAATGTGCTCAGCTGAACCTGCAGAACCTACAGAGCAGCGTGACTCTGCGCTCTAAGGACTTGTTCTTCAGCGGGACAGTTAAGAGTTATTGAAACGTAAGATATTTGGTTACTTCTGTGAAGAGAGATCATGTTGCTTGACTAAGTGATCTGTAAGTACATCATGTGGCTTCATTGAAGGCAACAGGCAAACCAGCAAAGCTCTGAGTGGTGCTTACCAAGACACGGTCCAGCCAGCATATCATAAGAGGATGATGCACTGAGGACATTGTATACAAGTCTGATATTTCAGATCACCTGCAGGAGTGCAACTCATGATCCCCAATTCCACTCTTAGGGTGCCTCAGCAGTTAGTTGGATTTGAGGGCAAGGCGCCTGACCTGGCTGTGAATAACCAGAGCTGGCATGCAACCTGTGAAAGTAACACAGGCAAGGCCAGCCTGAAGGAACTTCTACGAGGGGCTTTCAGCCTTAAGGGCTGCATGTCACCAGAGACAGAGGTTTAGTCAGAACTAATGATAACTCTGAATACGTTTAGGATTCTCTACAGAAAATGAGATAATTACCTAAACACCTCCTGGATTGCTGGAAGAGAGCGAAGGAGGAACACCTGGGCACTGGCATGAACAAGAGTCCTTGGCTTGGAAATCCCAAAGGCTGAATGTTCTCTCTGAAATGCAGATTCTAACACACAGGGAGGGTGAGGAGGTGAAGAAGAGAAGTTCATTGGATTAGACAGAGGGGAAAGAAGGGAAGGCAGGGAGGTGGGGATAGAAAAAGAGTAGAAGGAATCTGACATAACTTTTCTGTGTTCATATATGAATACACCACCAGTGTAACTCCACATCATGTGATCCTAATTAGAATAAATTGTGCTCCATGTATGTATAATATATTAATATATACTCTACTGTCTTGTATATCTAAAAAGAACAACAAAAAAGTGATTGGTTTTTACGTCTTCAGAAGAAACGTGCTCTCTTACATGGTGGAACACACATATCCCATAATGGTCCTACCTCCCCCTGCCTTTCTGGGGTCACTGACCAGAGAAGATAGACCATATCAGTCTGCAGTGTCCCTGGCTGCTGCTGGTGCTATCTGCAGGGAACCAGGCCACATTGACTCCAGAATCCTGTGTGCCTGTGGTGAGCCTAGGATCTGTGAGCTTAGGGAGCTGTTGCTGTCAACAAATGGGCCTCCCTGGGGATTAACTGTGTTGGCAAAGAGAGAACAAGCTCTTGAAAACTTCTGTGGTGAGGTAAAGTGCGGCTTACTTGGCAAGGCCACCCTGTATGTGAATCAACTCAGTGCCACTCCAGTCAATTTGACAAATACTTACAGCAGCATTTCCCAGATGGTCTATTAACAATGCTTATTTTGTAGTTCAAGATGCGACCTTCTGATAGAAGGCTATAAGCTATACCAATGATCCTATTAAATGCCCTCACATGGGCTGGTTTCCAGGGCTATTACCAGACAGCATCTAAAAACTTTGCCCTCAGATTAAGAAAATTAATTTAATGAACTCCTTGCCCACTTAATTTCTTTGCAGTTTCGACTGGGAAAGTAAAGCAAAACTAGAGAAGGAATCCTTTTTGTTTTAAAAGAATTGATATAGTTAGGAATGTGTGTCCCTCTAGACTTGTAATGATAGGCCCCTGCCAGGCTTGACAGGGGATACGGTTTCAAACATTGTAGCATTTTGCTGATGAACATGCCCCACTGAGTTTCTAACCATTAATTTTCTAAATTGTATGTTTTAAAACTTGATAAGACTTGTTTGGTTACTGAATTATATCCTCTTCTGAATTCTTCTTTCTGAAAGATTCCCCACACACACACACCTTAAAGGGATATTACCCTACTTTGCACCACCTTCTCAGCAGACAGCTGTTCTCAATGTGCTTCAGTCCCTCTCCAGGCCTGCTTACTAACTTTTACATCTGCAGGATGGATGGCAAAGGCTGCTTTCACAACCAGAGCCTGTTGCCATCATCACAATTCAGCAGAGAAGGAAAGGGCAATTGCTGTTGGACCAGGTCTGATTTGAGCTCTGCATTTTGTCTGTGGCTTCTGTTCCCTTGATTTTTTTTTTCTTTTTCCTTCTTAGCTCAGATCTTATGCAAACCTAAGGGCTGCATACCCAGATTTCTGAGACTGTATGGTTCATGCTTCCCAGCCAGGGAGAACCTCACCATATGGGGCTTGCTGCATCCAACTCCTTATTGATCTACACAGAAATCCACATATAGAATCCATCTTGTAGATTCAGGAAAGGGAACTTTTTTTTTTTTTAAATACAGAAACAATATAACTAACACATATTATGATATATATCATTTTTATTGTATCTCAGATATCCACCAATTCCATAGTGCATTACAAATATGAAAATCTCAGTTAAAATTTTTACTGCTACTAAGAAGACCACACCTGTGAAAGGGAAGGCTTTTATAAAGGAATGAAAAAAAGGCAAAGAATGATAAAAGGCAACAGAGGCCAAAAATATATCTAGTAATATTGATCTTATTAATCTAATACAGATTTTAATATTGAGCTTCAGATTTTTTTCTACCTATTTATTACTATGGGGAATTCTTTTGCCTTAAAGAAATATTTAACACTATTTCTTCTGTCTGTTCTTTTAGTTGCTTTTGCTGAAAATCAGTAGGTACCAGATTTTTATGCTCCCTAAGTTACCTTTCCAGTGTCCCAAACCCGGGCTCTACTTGAATGGGAAAAAAAAACTTACATTCTCTTTTTATTAATCTCTAAAAAAAATTTAGTATTTCTTTGATTTGTGAAGAAATGTAAAGTGAGGGAGAATGTACCACCAGTTGCAATAATCATTGGGACTCTGTCAACAGTATGAAATATATAAATTATATATCTTGCCATAGCCAACTATGCAGACAAGTAAATTATTTATGCTCATTGACGAGTTGAATCTAGTGTTTTTTTTATTATTTTATTGTTGGTTGTTCAAAACATTACATAGTTCTTAATATACCGTATTTCACAGATTGATTCGAGTGTGTTATGAACTCCCATTTTTACCCCGTATACAGATTGCCGTGTCACATCAGTTACATTTCCATTGATTTACAAATTGCCTTTCTAGTGACTGATGTATTCTGCTGTCTATCCCATTCTCCACTGTCCCCTCACCCCTCCCCTCCCCTCCCCTCCCCTTCTCTCTCTCCATCCCCTCTACTATAAATCGTTTCTTCCACTTATATAATTTTCCTCCTACTCCTCCTTTCCTCTTATATGTAATTGTGTATAACCCTGAGGCTCACCTTCCAATTCCATGCAATTTCCCTTAACTCTCACTTTCCTTCCCGCCTATCATCCCTGTTTAATGTTATTCTTCTTCTCCAGCTCTTCGTCTCTACCCTGTCCTTGGTTACTCCCCTTATATCAAAGCAGACATTTGACATTTGTTTTTTAAGGATTGGCTAGCTTCACTTAGCATAATCTGCTCTAATGCCATCCATTTCCCTCCAAATTCTATGATTTTGTCATTTCTTATTGCAGAGTAATACTCCATTGTGTATAAATGCCACATTTTTTAATCCATTCATCTATTGAAGGGCTTCTAGGTTGGTTCCACAATCTTGCTATCGTGAATTGTGCTGCTATGAACATCGATATAGCAGTGTCCCTGTAGCATGCTCTTGTTAGGTCTTTAGGGAATAGACCGAGTAGGGGAATAGCTGGGTTGAATGGTGGTTCCATTCCCAGCTTTCCAAGGAATCTCCATACTGCTTTCCAAATTGGCTGCACCATTTTGCAGTCCCACCAACAATGAACAAGTGTACCCATTTCCCCGCATCCTCGCCAGCACTTGTTGTTGTTGGACTTCTTAATGGCTGCCAATCTTACTGGAGTGAGATGGTATCTTAGGGTGGTTTTGATTTGCATTTCTCTGACTGCTAGCGATGTTGAGCATTTTTTCATGTACTTGTTGATTGATTGTATGTCCTCCTCTGAGAAGTATCTGTTCAGGTCCTTGGCCCATTTGTTGATTGGGTTATTTGTTATCTTATTATCTAATTTTTTGAGTTCTTTGTATACTCTGGATATTAGGGCTCTATCTGAAGTGTGTGGGGTAAAGATTTGTTCCCAGGATGTAGGCTCCCTGTTTATCTCTCTTATTGTTTCTTTTGTTGAGAGAAAACTTTTTAGTTTGAGTAAGTCCCATTTGTTGATTCTGGTTGTTAACTCTTGCGCTATGGGTGTCCTATTGAGGAATTTGGGGCCTGACCCCACAGTATGTAGATCATAGCCGACTTTTTCTTCTATCAGACGCCGTGTCTCTGATTTAATATCCAGCTCCTTGATCCATTTTGAGTTAACTTTTGTGCATGGCGAGAGAAAGGGATTCAGTTTCATTTTGATGCAAATGGATTTCCAGTTTTCCCAGCACCATTTGTTGAAGATGCTATCCTTCCTCCATTGCATGCTTTTAGCCCCTTTATCAAATATAAGATAGTTGTAGTTTTGCGGATTGGTTACTGTGTCTTCTATTCTGTACCATTGGTCCACTCGCCTGTTTTGGTACCAGTACCATGCTGTTTTTGTTACTATTGCTCTGTAGTATAGTTTGAAGTCTGGTATCGCTATACCGCCTGATTCACACTTCCTGCTTAGCATTGTTTTTGCTATTCTGGGTCTTTTATTATTCCATATGAATTTCCTGATTGTTTTATCTATTTCTACAAGAAATGCTGTTGGGATTTTGATTGGGATAGCATTGAACTTATAGAGAACTTTTGGTAATATCGCCATTTTGATGATGTTAGTTCTGCCTATCCATGAGCAGGGTATATTTTTCCATCTTCTGAGGTCTTCTTCTATGTCTCTTTTTAGGGTTCTGTAGTTTTCATTGTATAGGTCTTTCACCTCTTTTGTTAGGTTGATTCCCAGGTATTTTATTTTTTGGGGGGATATTGTGAATGGAGTAGTTGTCCTCATTTCCATTTCAGAGGATTTGTCGCTGAGATACAGGAATGCATTTGATTTATGCGTGTTGATTTTATATCCCGCCACTGTGCTGAATTCATTTATTAACTCTAATAGTTTCTTTGTAGACCCTTTTGGGTCTGTTAGGTATAGAATCATATCGTCTGCAAATAGTGATAATTTAAGTTCTTCTTTTCCTATTTTTATGCCTTTAATTTCTTTCGTCTGTCTAATTGCTCTGGCCAGTGTTTCGAGGACTATGTTGAACAGAAGTGGTGAGAGAGGGCATCCCTGTCTTATACCAGATCTTAGAGGGAATGCCTTCAATTTTTCTCCATTCAGAATGATGCTGGCCTGTGGCTTATCATAGATTGCTTTAACAATGTTGAGGTATGATCCTGTTATCCCTAATTTTTCTAGAGTTTTGAACATAAAGGGATGCTGTACTTTGTCGAATGCCTTTTCTGCATCTATCGAGATGATCATATGGTTCTTATTTTTAAGTATATTGATGTGGTGAATAACATTTATTGATTTCCGTATATTGAACCAGCCTTGCATCCCAGGGATGAATCCTACTTGATCATGGTGTATAATTTTTTTGATATGTTTTTGAATCCGATTCGCCAGAATTTTATTGAGGATTTTTGCATCTAGGTTCATTAGAGAAATTGGTCTGTAGTTTTCTTTCTTTGAAGTGTCTTTGTCTGGTTTAGGAATCAGGGTGATGTTGGCCTCGTAAAATGTATTTGGAAGTTCTCCCTCTTTTTCTATTTCCTGAAATAACTTGAAAAGTATTGGTGTTAGTTCCTCTTTAAAGGTTTTGTAAAATTCTGCTGTATACCCATCCGGTCCTGGGCTTTTCTTAGTTGGTAGTCTTTTGATGGTTTCTTCTATTTCCTCTATTGTTATTGGTCTGTTTAGGTTGTCTATATCTTCCTGACTCAATCTGGGCAGATCATATGACTTAAGAAATTTATCGATGCCTTCACTATTTTCTATTTTATTGGAGTATAAGGATTCAAAGTAATTTCTGATTATCTTCTGTATTTCTGAAGTGTCTGTTGTGATATTGCCTTTTTCATCCCGTATGCTAGTAATTTGGGTTCTCTCTCTTCTTCTCTTCGTTATTTTATTTATTTTTTCAAAGAACCAACTTTTGGTTTTGTCAATTTTTTCAATTGTTTCTTTTGTTTCAATTTCATTAATTTCAGCTCTGATTTTAATTATTTCTTGCCTTCTACTTCTTTTGCTGTTATTTTGCTCTTCTTTTTCTAGGATTTTGAGATGATATATGAGATCGTTTATTTGTTGTTTTTTCTTTTTTTAAGGAATGCGCTCCAAGCAATGAATTTTCCTCTTAAAACTGCTTTCAATGTGTCCCATAGATTCCGATATGTTGTGTCAGTGTTTTCATTTATCTCTAAGAATTTTTTAATTTCCTCCTTGATGTCTTCTATGACCCATTGATCATTCAGTAACCTATTGTTCATTCTCCACGTGATGCATGATTTTTCCTTCCTTCTTTTATTGTTGATTTTCAGTTTCATTCCATTATGATCAGATAGGATGCATGGTATTATTTCTACTCCTTTATA
The DNA here is from genome assembly GCF_964194105.1 of Spermophilus citellus. NCBI lineage: Eukaryota > Metazoa > Chordata > Mammalia > Rodentia > Sciuridae > Spermophilus > Spermophilus citellus. Next base: position 233,221,163 of record NC_138182.1, read on the forward strand.
TTGTCTAAGAGTTGTCCTGTGACATAATATATGATCTATTTTTGTGAAGGATCCATGTGCTGCTGAGAAAAATGTGTAACTACTTGATGTTGGGTGGTATATTCTATATATGTCAATTAAGTCTAGGTTGTTAATTGTGTTGTTGAGTTCTATAGTTTCCTTATTTAACTTTTGTTTGGAAGATCTGTCCAGTGGTGAGAGAGGTGTGTTGAAGTCTCCCATGATTATTGTATGGTGGTCTATTAGACTCTTGTACTTGAGAAGAGTTTGCTTGATGAACGTAGCTGCACCATTGTTTGGGGCATATATATTTATGATTGTTATGTCTTGTTGGTGTATGGTTCCCTTGAGCAGTATGCAGTGTCCCTCTTTATCCTTTTTGATTAACTTTGGCTTGAAATCTATTTTGTTTGATATGAGTATGGACACTCCTGCTTGTTTCCGCAGTCCATATGAGTGGAATGATTTTTCCCATCCTTTCACCTTCAGTCTATGTATATCTTTTCCTATCAAATGCGTCTCCTGTAGGCAACATATTGTTGGATCTTGTTTTGTGATCCATTCGACTAGCCTGTGTCTCTTAATTGGTGAGTTTAAGCCATTAACATTTAGGGTTATTATTGAGATTTGGTTTGTTCCTCCAGTCATATTTGTTTATTTATGTTACTAAACCTGATTAGTTTTCCTCTTTGGTTACTTTCCCCCCTTTACTGTCCTACCTCCCACTGATGGTTTTCAATGTTATTTTCAGTTTCCTCTTCCTGTAATGTTTTGCCAAGGATTTTTTGAAGAGATGGTTTTCTAGCTGCGAATTCTTTTAACTTTTGTTTATTGTGAAAGGTTTTAATTTCATCTTCCATCCTGAAGCTTAATTTCGCCGGATACACGATTCTTGGTTGGAGCCCATTTTCTTTCAGTGTTTGAAAAATGTTATTCCAGGATCTTCTAGCTTTCAGAGTCTGTGTTGAGAGATCAGCTGTTATCCTGATTGGTTTGCCCCTAAATGTAATCTGCTTCCTTTCTCTTGTAGCTTTTAAAATTCTCTCCTTATTCTGTATGTTGGGCATCTTCATTATAATGTGTCTAGGTGTGGATCTCTTATGATTTTGCACTTTTGGCGTCCTGTAGGCTTCTAGGATATGGGATTCTGTTTCATTCTTCAAGTCTGGGAAGTTTTCTCGTATTATTTCATTGAATAGATTGTTCATTCCTCTGGTTTGGAGCTCTGTGCCCTCCTGTATCCCAATGACTCTTAAGTTTGGTCTTTTAATGTTATCCCATATCTCTTGGATGTTCTGCTCATGGTTTCTTAGCAGTCTTGCTGAACTGTCTATGTTCTTCTCAAGTTGAAATACTTTGTCTTCATTGTCTGATGTTCTATCTTCTAAGTGATCTATTCTGCTGGTAGTATTGTCAATTGAGGTTTTAAGTTGGTTTATTGCTTCCTGCATTTCTAGGATTTCTATTTGTTTGTTTTTTATTACTTCTAACTCCCTGTGAAATTGATCTTTTACTTCCTGGATTTGTTTCTGTAGTTCCTTGTCAAAGTGATCTTTCATTGTCTGATTTTGCTGTCTCATGTCTTCCTTGAGACTCCAGATCATCTGAAGCATGTATATCCTGAACTCTTTATCTGACATTCCATCTGTTGCAGCTATTACCTCTTCTAGAGTTGAGTTGAACTGCATTGCTTGTGGTCCTTTCTTTCCTTGTCTTTTCATGTTGCTTGTGTTTCTTTCTGCTTCGTGAAACTGTTGTGTTTTTGAAATTTTTCCCCCTGTTTATTTATGTTGCTCTTGTATATTTGGGATATCTCTCTTGTAGGGCGGGTAGTGGCTGTGATCCTCCTCTAATCAGGGTGATCTATCCACTATGCTGGTTGGTCGTAGGTCTGCCCGCCCTGCGGGCACGGGTGGCTGCTCTACTCTGCCCCCACTCCAATTGCGGTGACGTTCCTACCACGTCCTCGGATCGTTGGTCCTGATCCGGACGTGGGCAGAAGCTCTTCTCCACCCCTACTCCAATTGATGTGACGTGTCTACCACGCTGGTCGGCCTCCAAGCCTGTTCCGCCGGTGGGTCTCAGATCTGCCCACCCTGCGGGCCTGGGCGGCAGTTCTGCTCAACCCCCATTCCCAGTGGGGGTACCTAACTGCCTCTCCAACGGGTCTCTGGGCTCCTTCCGGACACTGGCGGCGGCTCTGTTCAACCCCCACTCCAACCAGTGTGACGTGACTGCCTCGATGCTACTTGTCCACCACACTGGCCGGCTGCCGAGCCTGACCTGCCAGTGGGACGCAGGACTGCCTACCTTGCAGGGTCAGACGGCAGCTCTTCACAGCCTCCACTCCAAGTGGGTTGACTTGGCTACCCTGCCGTCGGGTCGCTGGTCCTGTTCCAGGCGTGGGCGGCTACTCTCCTCGGCCCCAGCTGCAGTTGGGGTGTCGCGATACCACACCGGCGGGACCCTTAGCCTGCTCTGGGCACAGGAGGCAGCTCCACTCTGCCCTCCAGGCCCCCGCAGCACCCAGCAGGGCCCGGACCAAGAAGCAGTCCCTGTAAGATCCCCAACCCTGAGCCAGAGCCGCTTCGGGAGCCAGGAGCCGGTCTCTCCGATCCCCGCCACTTTCTGCTAGGAGCAGGCTCCTCAGGGCTACCGCCTCGGGTTCCCCAACCCCAGGCCAAACCCGCCCCGGGAGCCCAAGCCTGGCCGCACCAGACTCTCCCTGCTCGGTGCCCAAACCTGGCCGCACCAAACTCTCCCTGCTCGGTGCAGGCTCCCCTGGGAGCAGAGTCTAAGACGCACTTCCCGCGGGCTCCCCAGCTCCGGGTCAAAACTGTTCCAGGAGACAGAGACCCGCTGCCCCTCGTCGCAAGTTTCACTTGTGGCTGGCCTCAGCTCGCGGTCTCTGCAGGCTCCGCGGCCCTGGGCTCAAGCAGCCAGAACCCAGCCTCTCCGATCCCTGCCACACTCTGCTCGGAGCAGGCTCCACAGAGGTACCCCAGCCTCAGGCTCAGGCAGCCCCGGGAGCCCGAGCCTGGCAGCTCCAACCTCTCCCAGCTCAGTGTACGCTCAGACAGGGGCAGGGTCAAAGACACAGTCGCGGCGGGTTCCCTAGCCCCGGGCCAAGAAGGATCTCCCGCCCTGGGCCAAAGCAACCCGGGGAACTAGAATCTGGCTGCTCAAAGCCCGGCGCCCGCCTTGCCTTGCCAGGGGTGAGGCCTGAAGAGTATTCTCCTCAGAGTTTCCAATCCCGAGCCTGAGCGATCTGTCTGCGCGACGCAGGCAAATACCAGCTTGGAATCACCTGTTCTGTAGTTGAATGAGCCGAGATCAGTAGAAAACAGGGATGATTGCATCAGCTCTCCATGATGGCGGCTGCAGTCCTCCTCCGTGTTCCGACCGGTGTCGGGAATCGAACTGGACCGATTCTCTCCTGTATTTCAAAGCTGGAATTCAGCACTCAGCGCGGCCAGTGTGCCACTGGCAGGAGCCTGCAGAATCCGCTTCGCTGTAATCCCTCTCTGGTACCTCGCGGCTAATTAACTCGGGCGCGTCCCAGACTCCATCCACGGGGCGGTCCGCCGACCAAGTACTGCTTCCCTCCGTTCGGAGAAATCGCCCGCGCTGGAATTCTGACCTCTAGATTCTGGAGCACCTCAATTTCACTGGGGATTCCCACCAAGGTAGCCTTCAGCCATTTCACCTCGTGTTTCTCCCGCACAGTGGCGCAGCGTACTGGGGAGCTGCACTCCCTTCGCCGCCATCTTCAGTTCCGAATCTAGTGTTTTTTATAAAAATCCACTGGTGGGTATTTCTTTCTTTCTTTCTTTCTTTCTTTTTTTTTTTTTTTTTTTTTTTTTTTTTGTTTGTTTGCACCAGAGATTGAACCTAGGGGCAATTAACCACTGAATCACATCCCCAGTCCTTTTTAACATTGTATTTAGGGATCGGATCTCAATAAGTTGCTTAAGGCCTTGCTAAGTTGCTAAGGCTGGCTTTGAACTCTGGATACTACTATCTCAGCCTCTGATCCACTGTGATCATAGGCCCGTGACACTGCACCCAGCTTCTTAGTTTATTTTCAGGGAAGCAAATTTACTAGTAAGCTACAGATTTTAAAAAGCATTTTGGTAACTGAGCATCAAAATAGTTCTTTGTATTTTATTTTATGTATTCAAATTTGTCCTGTAAACTAAAATAAAGCAATAACATTATTCTGATAAGGAGTTCAAGAAATTATCAGATTACTAAAGAGCACTATATCACAAACACACACACACACAAAGTTAGAAATTGCACACCATGCCCACTTGATGGGTGGCACAAACCAGGTGATGCTTCAAGGACAGTTTGAAGGAATCAGAGAAGACAGTGTCATGCTTAGACAAGCAAAGTTGACCATGCATGGGGCAAACTACAGGGATATGTCCCAGACTTGTTCTTTCCAACACTAACACCTTTAGGTATAATTAGCACATATGTGAAGGGAAAATACAGCATAGTTCAGTATTCATAAGAGAATACTGATTCCTTTTGGTTTCTTGAACTAATATTTAACATACTCTATGCAAAATTACGCAGACAACTTCACTGTAAGGAGGGTTTTGAAACCCTATAATGTGCATCTCTATTCTGTGTAAAATCTAAGACAACAATCTTCAACAAGTAATTTCTCTCCTTCCAAGAAATGTTAACTATTTTTTATGACTCTCACTGAAGGCCTTATATTGAGACAGTATTGTTTTTGGATCAGCTGCTTCTAATCAAATCCTTTACATGAGTGGCTTTGTGTTGTTAGTGGTCATAGTTTCAAATTTGAGACTTTCTCATAAAATTCATATAAAAGTCCCTGTAGTGAAGAAGTCACTTATAGAAGACTCCCCCAGCAATAACTGAGTGCAGGCCCTGTGGCTGTCATGGACCACCTAGCACTCCCAAGGAACAGCTAAGGGGCATGACAGTAACTGAAGAAGTTGCTTAGAGCCTCCCTAAGTTGCTGAGGCTGGCTTTGAACTTGTGATCCTTCTGTGTCAGCATTTTGCATTATTTTTAGTGGTTACTATCGGTTATTTTTTACCCTTCCTACCTTTTGTTATTATTGTCACATATTTTACTTCTGCATGAGTTATAAACCCCAAAATGCATTGTTATTTTATTGCTTGCCTTCTTTTCAAATAAATGTTTATTTTAACCCACCTATGTATCTTTGGAGTGTTGTTTCTTTCTCCCTGAAAATCTGTGCTTCCACATAGGATCATGCTATGGTGTGGATGTGATTTTTCCCCTAGAGGTTCATGTAATGGAAGCTGGGGTCTCAGTGTGACAGTGTTGAAGTGGTGGAACCCTTAAGAGGTGGGGCTTAGTGGAAGTTGGTTAGGTCATTAGGGGTGGGCCCTCAGAAGGGATAAAGTTAGTTCTTATGAGACTCAGGTTTATAGTTCCTGAAAGGGCCAGCTATTCTAAGACTCAGGTTTATAGTTCCTGAAAGGGCCAGCTATTCTAAGAGAGTTAGTCTAATTCCTGAATCTCTTCTTTGGCTTTGAATCCTCCTTGTGTGATCTCTCCCTTTCTCACTTGTTCATATCATGATGTCATCTGCCATGTCATTAGAGAGCCAGGAAGGCCTTCACTAGCAGCTGAACCAGTGAGGCTACATGATATTGGAATTTTACCTCTCACAATGTAAGCTAAGTAAATCTCCTTTTTATCTTACAAAATGTCTGCCTGAGGTATTTTGTTATAGCAATGGAAAGTGGACTAATACAAATCATTCCCATTCATTTGAAGGAATTTTAAAAAAGAAAAATAAATATTCTTGTAGGATAGGCCTATTGACAATCAATTTTCTTGATCTTGGATCATCTGAAAAGTCTATACCTTATTTTAGAAGGTACTTTGTATGAAACACACATTGACAGATGTTTGAAGTCAGTTTCACTTGAAAAGAGACGCTAAGATGAAGATTAGCTGCAGGAAACTTATCACCCCAGATCAGCACCCTTCAGAGGATGAAGGAATAAGCTTGAGAAGACAAGCTTGACCTGTAATGCAGTCATGTTGTCACAGCAAAGGCCACAGCCAGTTTCCTTGGGGTTCTGAAGTTCACATTTCCCAGCAAAGTTGCCCTCATTTGAGATAAAGGAAATTGGCCTCCATACTCCAGTATCATCACTAAACTTCTGTAGAGTTTCACAGGCTGCCTTCTCTTCTTCCTTTCCCTGAATCCCCATAATCTGACTTCAGCTTATGTCTCCACTAAAATTTGTCTTTTACCAGTCAAGGTAAAAGATGCATTCCACAGCTAAATCCACTTAGTGCAGAAAAGACATTTGGCAGTACCTATACAAATTTAAAATATTTATATTCATTGACCTAGCAATTCTATTTTTAAGAGTATGTTTAAAGGAAAAACTGCAGACAAGCAAAAATCACAGCACAAACATACACCAACACACACACACACACACACACACACACACACACACACACATCCTTTGCAGTTTGTTTGTAATAGTAAAAAGTTGGAAACAATTTAAGTACCCACCAATAAAAACTGATTATAAAACAACTGCTATGTAATAAAAGCATAATAAATATTTGCCAAATGAGTGGCTACAAGAATAAACAGTTACCCTGACATATACCCAGGATTTGATGATTGCCCAAGATAATTTTATTAAATTTAAAAATAAAATCAGGGCTGGGGATGTGGCCCAAGCAGTAGCACGCGTGTGGCCTGGGTTCGATCCTCAGCACCACATACAAAGATGTTATGTCCACCAAAAACTAAAAAAAATAAATATTAAAAAAATTCTCTCTCTCTCTCTCTCTCTCTCTCTCTCTCTCTCTCTCTCTCTCAAAAAAAAATCAAAATTTTGTTTCTGTTAAGATAATTGACTAACATTTAACAGGGATGAGAGGTGGGAGGGACAGGGAGAGATAAGGGAAATTGCTTGGAAATGGAAGGAGACCCTTAGGGTTATACAAAATTACATACAAGAGGAAGTGAGGGGAAAGGGAAAAATAATACAAGGGGGAGAAATGAATTACAGTAGAGGGGGTAGAGAGAGAAGAGGGGAGGGGAGGGGAGGGGAGGGGGGATAGTAGAGGATAGGAAAGGCAGCAGAATACAACAGACTCTAGTATGTCAATAAGTAAATCAGTGGAAGTGTAACTGATGTGACTCTGCAATCTGTATACGGGATAAAAATGGGAGTTCATAACCCACTTGAATCAAAGTGTGAAATATGATATATCAAGAACTATGTAATGTTTTGAACAAACAATAAAAAAAAGAAAAAAAAAAGATAAGTTTGATTGATAAAATAAGTTTAATTAATAAAAAAATTAAGAAAATTAGGGGAAAACAATCAATTAGAGATTGAAATGAAAAGTAATAAAGTACAGATCTCTTATGCTAAGGTAATTAATCTGATCACATGCTAATTTAAGAGTTTGCTGGGTTCAGATGTCTCTTCACCTTAATTTCTTTAACAGAAGCATGCTCTAAGAATTCTCATCACATATTAATTATTAGTGCCTACTTACACATCTATCTCAGAGCTAAGAAGGGTAGAAACTCATCTTTTATGAGTTTCTGGCATATACATTTTGTGGGCATGTTAAAGGTATGAAGCAATATTAGTGGAAGCAATATTTGGAGGACACCCCCAAAGCCCTCTTTATCAGTCTTTAGTCAGTTCCCAGCTTCACTAATTGTGTCCTGCTTTCTGGATGAAGAGAAGGTATGAGTGGGCAGTATGGTCTAAATATGCACCAGCTTTGAGATTATTAAATGGCCCCTCGTGGGGGAAGAACAAAATCTTCCAACTTTTCCAAGAATACTAAAAGTAAGAGTTACTCTGTCTTCTTTATAAAAATTAGTTCTGCCAATATGGACCCCACTCCTTCATCTCCACTGATCCTGTATTATGAGTTGATATAAATAATTTCCTTCTTAAACATGTACCTTGCCATTCCCCAATACCTATGCTTCTGAAATAATGCCTTGATTAATTGTGCATATAATATGAACTCATGTGCCACAATTATGGCCAAAAATGTGCCATTTTTAAATTTTCTTAAAAGCCACTTAAAAATAAGGTATATTACATACATACATACTTCAAGTATTTAAAGTATATTTGATAAGTGTTGGTGTTATCACACATCCCAGAAATGACCTTTTGACCCTTTGTAATCCAGGCCCTCCTTTCTGTGCTCCACAATTTTTGAATAATGATTGATCTGCTTTTTCACCAATGATTAGTTTGTCTTCTAATATTTTATATACATGGAAGCATATAGCACATCATATTTTTTTTTTTGGCCTGGCTTCTTTCACTGGGCATTATTGAGATGGAGCTACTTTGTATGTATCAATTTCTTCCAGTGTTGCTGTGTAGTTTTCCAGTGTATGTATCTATGACCTCAGAGAAACATGGACATGAAACAATCTAGGGAAATCAAGTTTAAGAGAGGGACAAGCCATTCCCAGATAAGCAAAGACCCCGACCTGGGAATAGGCATTGAAAAGACTGACATTTCTCTATTGTTTTTCTCTTCTATTTCATTGATTCCTGCTTTGATCTATGTTAGTTGCTTCCCTCCACTTTTAGTTTAAAAATGTGTCTTCTCCTTCAGTTCAAAATACTTGCTAATTTCCCTTTGGATTTTATATTTGACTTTTGGGTTAATTAGAAATGTGTGTTTTGGATGAAAAACATTTGAATATTTTGACTATCCTTCTCCTTCTATCATTGATTTCTGTGGTGAAAGAACATGTTATGTACACCTTGAAACCCCTTAAATTTATTGAAATTTGTTACAAGTCACAAAATAGGGTGTATATTGTTAAATGTGTTATGTGCACTTGAAAAGATTTATTTTGTTGATGTTAAGTGAATTATTTCATTTCATTAGGTTCATAGTGTTGTTTATTCTATATTTTTCTTATTGTTTCTCTTCATTCTACCACTTTGTGAGAAGGGATATTGAAATAGCTAACTCTAATCATGGATTTCTCTGTTCTCATGAGTCTATAAGTTTTGTTGTGTGTATTTTGAAATAAAAATAAATAGTTTATTAAATGTTTCAGGTTTTTATGTCCTCTCAATGAATTAACCATTTCATCCTTGTAAACAGACTTTTTATTCCTGATAACAGAAATTAAATATTACATAGAAATGGAAAAGGAAAAGATGAAGTACTGTTACTTGGACCACTATGATTTTTACGTATTTAATTTTGAGTGAAAGAAATGAGAAATAAAAGAGCATATGCAGAGTTATTCCATTGGTATAAGTTTAAGTTAAGAGAAAAACTAGATTATTATGATGGATGATCATCTGAGAGCCGGGAGATGTCTAGGTGGAAGCACAGGGAACAGTTCTAAGGGAGGCTGCAAGATGTAAATACTGATCCTGGGGATGAGCATAAAGATTCATGAACAAAAGAAAGAGAATAGTTTCTTTAAAACTATGAATAATAAAAACAATAGAGTGCTATTCACAGATGAAAATAATAATAAAACTCTTCTGAATCTCTTCAGAATAAAAGTTTCTTTTAAAGAAGTAATCTTTTGTATTTGGCATCATAAAAATATGAACATTTAGAAAAACACATTCTGAAGAGTTGAAAAGATAAATTAAAAAACTGATTGTCAGAATCATATCCTTAATATATAATGATTTACCTACAAATAAAGCAAACACTAAACATAAAAATAGGTAAATGGATGTAGCTATGGGCAAACAATTTGGAAAAATAACATGTAAATGGTTAACCCACCCATGAAAAAAAATGTTTATAAACAAAGGAATACAATACAAAGCATAACAAGTCTTAAGTTTTACTTTATTAAAATGCTACAAATTTTTAAAAGATAAAGCTTAGTATGCTTAAGAATGAGAAGTGCCTTCACACCCTGTTGGTGAGAAAATAAACTAGCACAAATTTCTAGATAATAATTTGTAGAATTTTTTAAGAATATACTCATTTTATTATATGAATCCTTTTAATAATAAAATGAGTATATTCTTAAAAATTTATCCAACAAAATATATGCAAAAATTATTGTAGCAAATATACTAAGTAGAACAAAATATCAGAACATTATATGAAGAAAATTCTATTTCTGAATTATGAATTCATATTCATATAAAAATTTCTGATGATATCTGAGAGGATATAGTATTATGGATACTATAATTTTCTTTGTCTTTTTAATTTATATGTTCTAGTTTTTAAAATTCTTTACATTTCAAAATATAACCTTAAATAAAAATAAAGGTTATATTTTTAAAATATAAACTAAAGGTTATATTTTGAAATATTCCATATGTATTTAGTTAATATATATGTGTACAGGCATATGACTATAAAGAAAATTATCTCAATATTTACTGAATATCTATTAATGATATCCTTTGCAACGTTAATTTTTTTCCAATAATATTTTTTTGTCTTTTTCTCCACAAAGAAATGAACCATGAATATGGATTTTCTTTCATAATAAAAAAAGTAAATGAGTCACTTAGCAAAGTAATAATAGAAATATATATTCATAAGAATGCATTTAATAAGGCAAAGTGAGGAGGTCCACAATGAAAAATGGAAACTAAAATTATTCAATTATGAAACATTTCAATTAGAAAGAAACAACCAACATGAGAACAGAGGAGAGAAAGAGTCAGTGGAAAATGTGTGACCAGAAAGACCTCAGTGATTCCAAAGCAGTCCAATAGTCCCACAGATGGGGCCGATTAGGTCCAATAAGTTGAAAATATTTAGAATACTCAAAAGAAAATCTTCAGGTGTCATGTCTGACTTGCTCCCTTTGAGAAGCCTAGCGGAGACGTCCTTTCCTATTTTCCTAAGAACACTTAGTTTTCTTGAAATTTAAGTGTCTAAGATGTCTAGACAGGAACAAAAAGAGTCTTTGAAATCACAGAATAATCTGATTCTATCTATAGCATTTTTATGGCTAAGATATTGGGAATAGAATTTTGACTACTTTTTAATCAAGCAGTCAAAATTACCCAAATTTTCTGGTTCATTATTGGTGGGAAATGCTGGCAATAACTCACGACACATCCTCAATTTTAGGAACCATTTAAAACTTGATGACATTTAGACAGAAAGAGCTAATTTGTTTCTTCTTGCACTTTGCCCCAATATGTGATGAAATGTGGCTAAGAGAAATGGCTTATCTAACCCCTAGGTGAGTGAAAACCACTTTGTCATGTGGTGGCTTCAAAACTTTTAAATTTAGAGTATATTTCAGGGATTAGTGATTTAAAAAAACTTTACCCACACAACAGCTCTATGTCTTTTTCATCTAGATCTTGTTCTCAAAGTGCAGTCCCTGGACCAGCAGCACTATTAAAACACAAATATGTAAGCTTCACTCTGCTATTAAATCTAAAACCCTAGGCCTGAGCCACAGCAATCTGTGACTTGCACCCTGTAGAGGATTCCAATGAATGTTGTCCTTTGAGAATAAGTTTCCCAGGTGGACTTTAATGAAGATTCTTAAAATCCTACTGAGAAGACAAAATAACATATTGGCTCACATCTATAGAAAACTTTTCTTTAATTATAAATCTGTAGAAAATTTACAGCATTATCATTTATCATCTCTGAAAGGTGTACATTATCATATTTATCTGAGTTTTCTTTTTTCTGAATAGACAGCACAATGACATTTCAGAAACAAAACTATGCCAATGTGTTACTATTGGTCATAGGATTTGGTGAAGATAGGAAAATTGTATTTAAGGGAATCTTGATTTGATCAATCATGTTTTACACACTGTCAAATAATATCCCTATGGACTCTATGATGTCTGATTGCTAAGTTGGATTCAGGCTAACACTAAAGCCCTGAAATGTTGAAATTTACCAACACTGGTATAGTAAGACTGTTGTGTAATTATCCTACATTCAAAACTAGAGGTTAAGATTATCTCATCAATCAACTCAAATAAGTTAGGAAATGGAGGTAAATAACTTGGGTGCACACATTGAGAAGTAACAGAAATCTACAGATTATCATTTTAGCATTGTTGAGTCAACATGTGCTTTGGTGGAAAAGAATGAAATTTGAAAAGAGACCCATATCTCTTTCTAATTATACAGGAAAGATATATAAGCAGGGGGTGATGAATGAAAAGAAGTTTATTTCAGTGTAATCTCTGGGATCTTCAGAAAATTTTGAGTACATCCTGTCTTTAATCTTTAAAGCAGAATGTTGCAATTATCTATTCCAGTTACCTGTTTATCTTACATCTCTGCAATTTGGACAAGGCTTGGTGTTTTAGTCAGCTTTTTCACTGCTATGACTAAGACCTGGCCAGAACAGTCATAGAGGAGGAAAATTTATTTGGGGGCTCATGGTTTCAGAGGTCTCAATCCATAGACAGCAGTATCCATTCCTCGGAGCTCAAGGTGAGTCTGAACATCATGGAGGAAGAGTATGGTAGAGGGAAGCAGCTCAGCAGAGAGAAAGACTCCACACACCAGATACAAAATAAAAACCCAAAGTCATGCCCCCAGGGACCCACATCCTCCACCCACACTCTGCTCACCTATAGTTACCACTCAATTAATCTTCTCATTGAGGGGTTGTTTCACTGATTGGGTTAAGACTCTTCTAACCCAATTGTTTCTCCTCTAAACTTTCTTACATTGTCTCACACATGAGCTTTTGGGGGACTCCTAATATCTAAACCATAGTACTCAGGATAGTTCATCTCTGTTCCACATGCCATCATGAGGGAAGGCTCAGAACCTAGGGCTTGGAATAAGACTTATCTACTCAGAGATTTGATCATGGTTGTTAATTGAGAATTTCACTAGGATTGTTGACCAAACACCCATTTCCTCTCATGTGGCCAGGGCTTCCAAGGACAAGCATCCTGAGAGTCCAAATGTAAGCCATGTTATCATTTGCAGCCTGGTCCTGAAGTCCTGGCTGATAAGAATTCTGCCACACTCTATTGGTTAGAGCATTTAGTATCTTTCCAGAACCAAGGAAAGAAAACACACACTCCACTTTTCAATGGGTGAATACTAAGTGTCTGAACAAGCACCTGGAACCAGAAATGGAATTATGGCCACTGTTGGAAAACACAATGTGCCATAATCTATTCTCTGGCCACAACAATTAATACTCCTTCCCTAGACAAGTGAGCAAGCCTTCCACTAACTTGGTTGATTCTAGGTACAGTAGAAGAAAGCTACCCCACAGAGCCCTGCCAAAATTGAAGAGTCCATTGCTAAATAAATGCTGTTTTGTTTTAATCCATTACATTTAGAATGGACAATAATGCAGCAATAGATAAGTAGGACATGGATTATCTACCTTTTTCTCTAAACACAATCCAGAGACTTCATGGAGAAGACACTGTTCAACTCAACAGATTTTTGAAAATAAAATAGATTGTTAAGTTCTAAGCCAATCTGTTTTTCAGAAAATATTTTGAGATGAAAGTTAGTGGGACTTATGTCATTATAGCAACAACTCTGAATTCATCTGAATTTATACAAAAATCATATATTATTCATTTGCATACCTTGCTTCTCACTGTGACACATTTCACAACTGATTACACTCTGGTAAATGTGGGCTGAAAGCCCTAGCTTCTCTTGGAGAGAAAATTTTCTTCAGAAGCTCAAAAAATATTGCTGCAAAATTAACAAATAAATGCAAAAATCTCAGTTTAAAATTTCCTTCAAAGTTCACTATGGTATCTTGCTGCTGGCTGGACAGGATCATGTATAGAAAAAATGGGAAATAGAGACATCAATAAACAATTTTTCCTGTGCACACAGAGAGGTTGATGAAGAGACCATCAGTCACTCTTCCATCAGAGACACCTTGTCCCCTTTTCAGGTTCTTTGTAAGTACAGTGGCCATACTTCCCACTGTTTCAGCAGTTTGTCTGATTCCATATTCTTCCCAGACAAAATTTTGAATGATAATTTATGTGATCATTATATCAAAAAGCATAAAGTTTAGAAGATAATATGTGAATGCAGGGGACCCCTTCTGCTGACTCCAAACAAATTTATAGAGCAATTTTTTAAAAAATGAGTCTGGATGATGCACTTTATGTCATAATGGACAGTCACAATATGGAATCAAGATGTAGGAATCATGTCACCCTGTATTCATCATGTTACCCTATGAGAATTATCTTCTTCTTAATAGTCTGACCAACTCTTTGTCAGTTATAACACTATTTTAGTTGGCTGCAACTGGGCAGTAAGTAGCATTTTCACTTAAAGCCCTCAATATGATTTTCCAGTGGTCTCCATTGGCACTTAAAATTCAGCTTCTAAGTGCTTTGTAAAATTAATTTGCTTGCTCAGGATTTCACACTCCCTTTATTGCCGTAAGTGAGGAAGCTGTGGGAAAGAAAGGTATTTGCCAAGTTTATGTTGGTCGAAGAATTTTGCCTTCTATTAAGCCCAGTTGCCTTGCAAAAAAAAATCATAACTATGACACGTCCGTTGAATCACCTTACCTGATTGTCTATTAAGCCACCCCCATAAGCAAAATATTGTGCTGAGTTTTCTAACAGGAACATGTTATGATAACTAAATAATCAGACCTGAAGCTTTCATTATATTTATTAAAAAATTTCTTGTTGGGAAAAACAATATTCCAAATAATTTATAATCACCATAAATGGAAAATCAGAAACATTAAAACTGGTACATGCTAGTTAGTAGTACATGTTATTATCAAAGCGAAGCCAGGTTCTTGATTTTAACATGCCAGAAGTACTTACTTTGCACCTATGGGAAGTGAGGTCCCCAAATCTCTGGACTAGGCAATTTTAAAAAAGGAGTATAAAGTGATAGATAAAAGCAGAGCCTGATTTGCCTGTACACTCTGTGCACCCAAAGGATAGGAAGATTAGTTTTTATCTCAAGTCCAAAATCACTGATTATGGAAAGACCCTTACTTAGGGATGACTTTTATTTTTCATCAGTATCCATAATCTTGGAAGCACCAAGTTTCCAACTTACAAAATGTATGTCTCTGAATTTCTCACAAATAAAAAAAGGAGACTTTATATGTCTATGCCTGTGCTTGCATGTGCATACATATCCAATAACAATACCTAATTAACACTACCTCTCAATAAACAAAAGAAAACCATCATTTACATTTGTAAATGAGCCTTTCACTTTCTTCAAAAGACAGGGCTTTTGGAATAAATGGTGTCACATTTCTGTGAGGAAGACCTTTGTCAATTGTTAGGCTATTTGTCATACTTCCAACTAATGATGCTGAACTTGAGAATTCATGGGATGCAGGCTCTACAGGGCACAGCATCTATTTAACCAAACAAAAAGGACTATAATCCTGAGAATCATCTATTAAAACTCGTCTCTTCTTCATTAGTAGATCTTACACTAAACAAAGCAGATATGATTTGGAGCATCTGTTTAGTTAATCAAAAATAGAAATTTAAAAACTGAACTGGGTAAAACCTTTTGGAGCAGGCAGCCCAGGACTGACTTTTTTTTTTTTTCTGGTCTCATATCTTAAGCTGAGCAGATTCACATCCAAGTTCTTCCTGCCAGCTGGCTCATGACTTTGCTGGTAGGATTCTGGGTTGCTGAGCTTCTTCTCCTTGCACTGGGGTTCCACCTTGTGTAGCATAGACAAACGGATGATAAATGTGAGCTTGTGGAAATTCACAGTGCACAGGTTTTCTTGGTGACTCTGCACCAGAAATATTGCTGAGAGTTTCGGTAGCTTTGATATGAAATACAGATTATGCACATAAGCATTAAGTATATGAGACTATGTTGAATGACTCTTCTGTGTCTCTTATTAATGAACTATTAACCACCAATGTTTAAATATATCTATGCCCTCAAAAATTTGGAAAGATCTGCAATATTTGGGGCAGGGACCAAGTCTAGTTCACTATTTTGTCCCTAGAAATTAGCATAGTATCTAGAAAAGCTATGCCATAAAGTATAGCTTTTAATATAAATATTAAAAGAATAAAGTATTATAGGCTCAGTCAGTTTCATGTGTACACACATGTTTTAAGGTAATCCTAATGCTATAGAACCCGTTGCTTAAATTTATATATAAGTCCCAAAAGTTCTTTAAACAATCACCTATAGGGAAACACAGAGTCTTAGATTCCCTGAATAAAAATCTTCTCTACAAAACTGTCATACTTAGTACAATGGTGAAGAGTTGAAAATATGGCAAGAATCTTTTATCTTAGGATTGCAAAATTAAAACATCAGCTTCAACTCATCCCACTGTGGGATGAGCAATGATACTGCTAAAGAAGAAGTAGCACAAACACAGTGCTAGCAAGATTTGTTGTTTCTTAGAGCACAGTCTTTGGGGAAGCATTTAACCATGGCCTTTTATTTCTTAAATTGCAATGACAAATGAATATCAAATCCCAAAAGAATAATAAAGACCTTAGAAACTAAATATAATCCATGAGGTAACATTCATTTTAGTCTAGGCAGCTACCAATAAATTTAATTTATGTTTGTTTGTTTTTTTTTTTTTGAGAGAGAGAGAAAGAGAGAGAGAGAATTTTTTAATATTTATTTTTTAGCTTTCGGTGGACACAACATCTTTATTTTATTTTTTAGGTGGTGCTGAGGTTCAAACCCAGCGCCCCGTGCATGCCAGATGAGCAAGCTACAGCTTGAGCCACATCCCCAGCCCAAATTTAATTTATGTTAATAGAGGAATTGTGCATGATCAGTGGGTCCCTCATTAACAGTATAGCCAGTGAGGGTGCCATGTCTTCAAGGCCCAGGAAGCCCAAGATCTTCTTGACCTGGAACCCAAGAATCCTGAAAGAAAGCACAATTCAGGGAAACAAATTCTTCATACAGCTGAGAATCTTTGCTTAGCAAGGCACAGGAAGGTCAGCCCAGCCCCATTAATCTTCTTCTTTTAGAAACATCTGAGAATGGCTAAAAAAAAATATATTCTAATCAAGTATAGTTTATTTAATCAATCCTCTATCCATTTCATAGGAATGCTAGAGATATTCTTTTTTTTTTAAACTTAAAAATGCCAGTTGATTTGTTCACTCTCTAAAAGAGCTAGTTTTACTTCCACATAATGACTTGAGTGAATGACTGCCAGGGTTTCATACTTCAAAATTTTGCAAAATTAGAAGAGCTTATCAGAGGAGTTACATAAATGATTAATATTTTTGTGCTATGTAAACACATTAAAAATTTCCCAACTACTATCTTTATCTTATTATTTTCCAACATGACTTTTAGTACTCAAAAAGAAGCATATAATCTGAATATATAAATAAGAAAATGACAGAATTATAAAGATTGACTACATTTTCTTAATTTTACTTAATTCATCATATATGTAAATTTAAGGTACATTGAGACTCACTGGTTTAAACTGAGGTGAGATGGTTTCCTGCACTGGGATAGGAAAAGATCACATATCTAGGGCTGGGGATGTGGCTCAAGCAGTAGCACGTTCACCTGGCAAGCGTGGGGCTCTGGGTTCGATCCTCAGCACCACATAAAACTAAAAAAATAAAGATGTTGTGTCCACTGAAAACTAAAAAATAAATATTAAAAAATTCTCTCTCTCTCTTTCTCTCTCTCTCTCTAAAAAAAAAAAAAATCACATCACATATCTAGGAAGCTACCAATGTGGGTAGATCATTGAATTGCCCTGGAGATTTTAATGAAAAATATATTAAAATTTGAAACAGATATCAGCCAGTCTGAACAATTTAGAATCGTTATGGAATTGTACCTTGTCTTTTCTGCTGTTCTGTTTACTGACATTTACACTGATCTTTAAAATATCACCTATCTCAGCCTGCATGTGCTAATTTGACCTAGAAATACTCCCATGCAAGAATGTACACAAGATATTAATATGAGAAACTTAAAACGCCTAGGTATGTTTCCACAGTTAAAATGGGACTCATATTCAATAAATAAACTTTTCAGCTCATTAACAGTTGACTCATTTCACATACTCTGCTGCACATTAGACTGAAGAGAACATTGTGTTCTTCACAAGGCCGTTTTAGTTGCACATGCACTGGGATTGAGTTATCATGTAGACTTGATTTACTTCTGTGTTCCTACATCAATCAAGCCAGAAGGGTATAAATAGAAGAAAGACACTCTTCGGTATTAAAAGTGTAATTGTTGCAAATCGGGTTGAGAAGTGATGACCAGAGTTGGACAGCTTCTATCACATGTTCCTCAGGGCAAATTCTCAAGATACCAAACCATTAGACAGAATTCTTACACAGGTCACTGAAATTTACTTTCAGTTCTTCCAGAGCAAAGTGCAAAAGGCAAAAGTCTTTAAAGTAATCTTAGAAGTCTGAGGTCAGTTATTTCTGGTTATAATCCATTGGTTTTCTCTGTCGCTGTATTTGTTTACATTCACAAGATAATTCTGTGTTTGTTTCCAGTTTGTAGTATTCTTGACTTTTTGAAAAAAAAAAACTATTTTTATGACAGGCTTAATTAGGGCTTTTCCTTCATTCTAGATCACTACTTTTCTTCATTTTTGTTTGAGAAAAACAATTATTGGCTCATTCTGTCAATCACGCTTTACAAATCAAGCCCTTTGAATATTCAGGCAAGTCCTGGTTCTACTCACTAGACCCTCTACTAACTCAGTGCTGAGAAGGGCACCAGTTCAACTGTACCATGAGACCATTTCAATAATGTCAGTGTCTGTTTTTGGTCAGCATTTAAAATT
The DNA here is from genome assembly GCF_964194105.1 of Spermophilus citellus. Classification (NCBI taxonomy): domain Eukaryota; kingdom Metazoa; phylum Chordata; class Mammalia; order Rodentia; family Sciuridae; genus Spermophilus; species Spermophilus citellus. The sequence goes on from NC_138182.1 coordinate 233,239,929, forward strand.
TATTTCTCAATGACCAGAACTTTCTTTTCTGGATCCTCTTTCTGCCTTACAGACAGCCCACTTTTCTTCTTAATTGCTTTTTCTTTACACTCCAAGGATGCAAGGTAACTCAGTATTTCTTATTGGAATATATAGGGCCTCCATGATGTTGTATAGAAATTCTAAATCTCTATAACAAGTAAATTAATTGGTTATGATCTAGGGGGAGGGTACTTAGTAGGAGGTAGAATGCATCATTAACTTTTAAGCTGCATTCGATGACTGGGTTTTCTACTTTCCCTAATAAGTGGACCCCTCTTAGAAAGCATTTCTTTCATTTATAAAATTGTCCCAATATTTTAATAGAGTGTGCCTGGGTGGGAGGAAAAATTGCAATCTACCTCTTCTCATGTAAAATTTAAAATTCTCCATTTTATTTTTCTCTCTTAAAACATTACTGCACCCAAATGCTTCTATTCAACTCACCTTTAGCAAAGCTTTGTGTCTCACAGATGAAAAGCATCTAGGTACCGACCGTGGTACAATGAGTCACGGTTACGCTGTGCTGCCAGGAGACCTACCTGTGTTAATACCCTGCCTGCTGCCTTCCAAGATCATCTTCGGTTTTCTTCCAAACTCCTGTCTCATATTAACTAAGCACTGCACTAAAATAGGTGTGTTATAATCAAAGTAAATTCTTTCCTGGAGAAACAAAGAAAAGAGAATAATTAGCATGTTATAAATAACCAGAGAAAAGAAACAAAGAAGAGCTGGAGGATATGTGGAACTTCCCATTAATGGAACAAATCAAGTCTAAGCCCTTCTAGCATATTCTTGAGCAAAGGAAATGGAAAATGGTATTATATAACTTCAATGTTCACATGTAGAAATAACTGAAAATTTAGGTAATTAAGTGCTATTTAATAGAGAATAGAGGGAGAAGGAACCTGGAAATAGGGAAAGGTAGTTCACAGTTTAGAGAACACTGTCGTTCTTGAGATTTTTGATCTAATGTTTCTAAAGAATACACAATGAGATTCCTGAGTCCTTGAACTCCACTGAACAAATTCATCATTGCTTCTTTCCTACGGATATCTTTCTATGCTGATTCACAAAATCCCTTTTAAAAATCCTCCTGTACTACTAATAAGTGCATTTAGCAAGATTCCATTTTATGAGATCAACACATAGAGATCTGTTGTGTATCTTTGAACCAAGAGCAAACAACTGAAAATCAAAATTTAAATATATTACCACTTAAGATAGTACCAATTATGAGATACTTCAGTATATATATATTTTAAAAATATGTTCAAGGTCTTCATATTAAAAAGTGCCAAATATCAATGACACAAATCAAATAAGTCCTATATAAATGGAAAAATAAACAATGTTTATGGACTGGAAACCTTAATGTAGTAAAACTGTCAATTGCCAACTAAGTGATTTATATATTTAATGCAAATTCTACCAAAATTCCAGCAGTTTCATGTGTTAAATGTGAACAAACTGATTTAAAAATATATATATGAAAGGGCAAAGAAACTAGAACAGTTAAAACAATATTGAAAAAAAACAAACTTGTAGAAATCACTCTATCCAACAAGACTTATATGGTATTGGCATGCTATTGTTGAAGGGTTAGATTCATAGAACAATGCACAGAATAGTAGAGGGTCCAGAATAGATCCATACAAATAATGGCTGTTTGGTTTTGACAAAAATATCAAACCAATTCAAAGATAAAGAACAGTTTATGATGACAATGTAGATGTGCTATTGAAACAATTGGCTATCCATGGGCAAAAATTGAACCTAGACCCACACTTCAGACATTACACTCAGAGTAGTTGAAGATGAATATGTAAAATTACAATATTCCAGATGAAAACATAGGAAATATTCTTAAAAGTTTTCATCAAACTAAATTTTCTTAGAAATGACTTTGAAAAGTATGATCTATAAAAATATAAGTTGATAAAATTGAACTCCGTCAAGTTAAATACTATTATTCTGCCAAAGATATGGTTAAGAGAGTGAAAGGACAATTACAGACTGAGATAAAATATTTACAAATCACAAATCTGACAAAGGACTTGTATTAAGAATAAAAAGAACTCTCAAAAATTCAATAATTGCCACATGATCTCCTTTGTATGTGGAATATAAAAATGTAAAATTCATAGAAATAAAAAGTAGATCAGTTATAATCAGAGGCAAGAGGTGGAGAGTAGACAGGAAAAGGGTAGACATTAGTCTAAAGTCCAACATTTCAAAGGCCAGAGAAAAAAGTTCTAATGATCCAATGCACAGAATGGTGACTATGGTTGATGATGATTTATTGAAAATTGCAAAATCTTAAAGAAGATATTCTAAAGGTTATCAATATGAGGAAAGGATAAGTATGTAAGATGTTGAATTAATTGGCCTGGTTTAATCTTTCCATTATGCATATAAGAATAATAACATCACATTATATAAACATTGTCATTTAAAAAATATATAAGTAAACAAAATCAACTAAATTTAAAAATGAGCAAAAGACCAAAGAGAATTTATTTAAGGATTGGAATTCAGTACATGAAAGGAGGCATTAGAGAAATGTAAATTAAAATTCCATGAGATACCACTATACATTTATCAAAATGGATAAATAAAATATACTGATAATACCACATGCCAGCAAGGATTTGGGATAACTGGAACACATTTTGTGTATTGCTCATATGTATTAGTATGCCCACTCCAGATAAAGATTTTGGCAGTTTAAAACATACTTACTGTATAACACAGCAACCTCACTCCTGGGTATTTACCAAAGAAACATGAAAGTTATATTCACATGATAACTTGTAATTGGTTGTTCATTTCACCTTAAATGCAATATTATACGTAATAGCCAAAAAATGGTATGTGCCTTTCAATAAGTGAATGGAGTATGGGATGGTATATATTTCCTTCAACAAGAGAATGTATTGCAAAGATACATCCTTACAATGGAATACTATCCACAATTAAAAGGAATGAGCTACGAATATATGCCACAAAATACATGAACCAAAGATATTATGTTGAGTCTAAGAAGCCAGTCTCAAAAGTTAACAGGTTCTTTGACTTTATTTCTATAACATTCTCAAAAATAAAAAGTTTAGCGGTGGAGATTAGAGGGTACCAGTGGTCATGGACTAGGGGAAGGTATGAAATAAAAAAATAGCATGAGGGGGTGTGTTTCCTTGGGATTTATGCAAATGTTCTGCATATTGATTTCAAGTGGTGATTTAATAAATCTATATATGTGTTAAAATTTGTAATGCTGTACACCAAAAAGGCAATTTTAATGTATGATCATTTTTAAAATAAAATTTTTAAAAACACTGCATTTGTCCTAAAAATTTAAAAATTTTCCATTCACACCCCAGACAGTGGAATGAGTTCTCCAAGCACCATGTACTTTGCAGTTAGCAGCCACTACAGCTTAAGTTATTGAGCCAGGAGAAAAGTTTTTCTACTATTGATTCTTTCTATTCTTGGTCAATAGTCACATTATCTACACCTTCACTGGGGATAAAAGAGAGAGAGAGAGAGAGAGAGAGAGAGAGAGAGAGAGAGAGAGAGAGAGAGATTGTCATGCTGCCATTACAAAGAAGACCAAAAGAGGAGAGAAGATAACCACTTCATGGTCCATGATAATATTACTCAAGGCAAAAATTGATGGGGGGGTGGTTACCCTGGAGGTGTATAAGTTAAAAGAGGAGAAAGAAACAGGACATTCCCTCATTATGTAGTATTCATAAAGTTTACCTACTCTACATTCTAGCCCAGTTTTTCTAGATGTTTGTGATGACCCAGTATCACCCTCACTCAATTGTCTGGCTTGGCTTCTTCTGTCCTGTCCTTGTCTTTTGCCTATATTCTTCATCGAACCTCTATGAAAAAGAGAGTAATCATAAGGTCCTATCAGGGAATTATTTTAAAACAATTTCAAAGCATAATCCTAGGTTTAGTATAGATGCAGCTCCATTTCCCACAGCTTCCATATATGTAGTACCAGGCTGATTTTAGTGGCTTTTCTTTTTGTTTTGCATTATTAAAATTTCTGAAATGTTCACAGGTTCAAATTAAGTGATCAAGCCGTTTCTATGATAGTTTTAGTGCTGAGTGTATACTGTGAAACTCAAATTCATATACCAAAACACTTAACCAGAGCACTCATTCAACTAAAAGCCAGTGCTATTGGAGAAAAACCACCTTTTACAAAATGCTGAAAGTCCACTAGTGCTTAACCAGAAGACATAGGTAACAAAGTCATCATTAATCTGTCAGCCTCATGTTTGGGAAAAAAAAGGTATAATACGTATTTATAGAGCACAAAGGAGGAAGGCTGGTGGTTACAACACTTAGTCTCGTGGTTCTTCATTTTGTTTCATTCCTCAAAGAACATTTTAAAACACCTCTGAGAAAAAGGATTCATTTGGTACTCCCAATGACTCATGTGCCACTTATCACCTCATTTCCTATATAACAAATTCTCTTTACTTTCATCTTCTCCAGTATAAATATAAATATCTTGACCTTTCTGATAATTACTATGATTTTAATTTTTTAAAAAATGTTTCATCTGTTTTACAGCAATTTTTTGTAGGAAATAATTGTGAAGGAAGGACGAGGGAAGAAAGGAGGAAAGAAGGAAGAAATGGAGAAACAGATATGGACAAAAGCAATAAAACAATTTTTTTCTGGTTAATGCCAGCAAGGGTGCTGTTATAGTCTGAAGGTGACCCCCAAATGTATCAAAGGCTTGGTTTCTCACCTGTGACACCAGTGGGTGGTGGTATATCCTCTCAGAGGGAAGGCCTACTGGAAATAAATTCAGTTATTGGGAGTTTGCACTTGAAGGAAATATTGGGACCCTTGATCCTTTTCTTATCTCTCTGCTTTTTAGCCACCATGAGGTGAGCATCTTCCTCTACCATGCTGTTCTGCCATGATGTACTGCCTTGTCACAGACCCAAAAATAACAGGGCCATGTCTCATGAATCAAAACTTGTGAAACATTGGGCCAAAATAAATCTTTCCTCCTTATAAGTTGTTTATCTCATGTATTTTGTCACAGCAATGGAGAACTAACTAACAAAGATATTAATCGTAGATAGCATGACACAATTCAAAGGTAATAAGCACAAACTCCATCTTTTGGTCCTCTCTCCTAGAAAGATCAGGTGAGGCCATGGTCTCTAGGCCTTTTCATAGGACCCATTATCTTGCACTCTCTCATTCCTCTGCCTAATTGCAGTATTTCTTCTGAAAGGCATTGCTAAGTTAAAAATGCTTCAGACCAGATGTTTGTGACAGGCTGAAACATTCTGGCCCAGAAAACTGCATTCTCTTCATCTAGATGACATAAGTGTTGGCTGTACCCAATTTAGACATGGGAAACTTGTTCCATTTGTACTATGCTATTTATCTATTACACTCATTCAATTTTCCCACATACCTTCCAATTATCTACCAATTTAATCAATTTAATCTATCTCTACTACCATAAATATGTTCCCCTTTAGCATTTAGTAGCACTTGAGATGAACTTTCAAGGGCCTCTATCAGGCTTTATGATTCATTTATTTTTCCTCTTCCTGTTCAATTTTGTACTTACCACTCATCAGGAAAAAAAAAAAAAAAAAAAAAAAAAAAAACGGATGCTGCTGTTACAGACAAATGCACTGGCAGGAACCTAACTACGCAATTGGTCATTTAGTCTTGACAAACAGAATAATAGCTGCAAAATGGATTTGGGCCACAGGGCAGAAGCCATACTTAAACCTCATTCAGCATAGCACCTGCCACAGAGCTGATGTAGTGAAAAACTGTATCATGATGAGATGCCTGAGGTGTGGGTGCCATTTACTCTCCTTTCCATTATTGTTGATAATGGCAGTGCTTTCAAATGGAACAACATTCCTCCTGCCACCGATCAAAAAGATTTAGAAAAATGGCCTATCATCCTGTTTGAGAGACCAATAAAGGTATAATTCAATTTTCTCAGTGTTGCTGGGACCTTGGTAACTAACATTAATTACTATCTCCAGCACCAGTGGAATTAGGGCTTCTAAATTACAGTGAAACACATTTGTCTCATTGGTTTTGCAGGGAAATTTATCCATTTGGATTATTGACAAGAGGGTCGGTCAGACTTCTCTGACAGAGACACTTCTCTCAGGAATCTCAAACATCTCTTTCTCCTTTGACACTCACAATTTGGTATAAAAATCTTAGAGACCAACAGGCACTCAATTTAACTTGTGTCATTCATAATACCCCATAGGCCAACTCTTTATTTTTAAGGTTTCTCTCTCTTTCTTTACACACACACACACACACACACACACACACACACACACACACATACAAATACACAACATGTACGTACATATATATAATGTGTATAGATATATAAAATGAGTATAGATATAATGAATATGTGTATATATGTATGGGTATACATTTTTCTATGTGTGTGTGTATATTTATTTGCACTCCATTAAAACTATTCTTTTATGTGCCAAGGAAAATACCTCAGTTTTAGAAAAGTACCCATGAGACCTCAAGAATTCCACCATTTGCCATTATGAATAGGATTATTTTATCTATGGAAAGGGAATTATTCAGTAATAGCTCAAAACTTGATTAGAGGATTATCAAATTTATAAGAACCTTATAAAAAGACAAACTCCTGGGAAACATAATTATTCACTGGGCAGCCTTATTTAAACAGGGTCCCTCTTGATGTAGCCAATTTGGGGGTCTAATTGATGGGTGGACAATTTTCCCCTAGTGGATTAAAGTCAAACAAAAATCATAACCACCTGGTATGGATGACAACCACATTAGCCTTTGGCAGCTAATGTACTTAAAAAGTAGATGGAGGAGAGGATTGCTAGCTAATTATTTAGTTTGCATATTTTCCCCCTCTTCCTTACAAACTCTGATTTTTATCCAGGGAGGCAATGCCCAGCGGAGATATTATACTTCCCAGTCTTTCTGCAACTAATAGTGACTAATGAGAGTGAAGAGAAAGCAGCTGGACAGAGCTCTGGAGAAAGCTCTTCATGGGCATCTGATGCCCTGGGGAGGTGTTCTTTTGTAGCCTTCTCCACTAATACAAAACCCCTTCTCCCTGACTAGAATGAGCATCTGATAGAAGGTAATGTACTACTAGTCATCTTAGACCATTCTAAAAATGGATGAGAGGTGTCAAAGATGAGAAAGCAGGGGCTGGGTTTGTGGCTCAGTGGTAGAGCACTCTCCTCACATGTGCGAGACCCTGGGTTCCAACCTCAGCACCACATAAAAATTAATCAGTGAAATAAAGGTATTGTGTCCAACTACAACTAAAAAATAAATATTAAAAAAAAAGATGAGACAGCAGAATTAAGAGGAGCATGGGTCCCTGATAACTAAGGCCCTGACTTCCCATCTTTAGACCTTGTATAGGGGAGAAAAAAAGAAACCTGTCTTTTTAATGTCATACTTATTTAGGTTTTCTGTTACAGGATTTTGTCAAAGCCCAGGCTGAAAGACTGATCAAGCAATCATCAAAAATTTATTGAGCACTATCTATATCTTAAAATTTGGTTATGTGCTTACATTTATATAGAAGAGTTAGAAAGTATCCTTTCCCTAATTTAAAAACCTATTCTAAGAAACAACACGGATGTTAAGCACCATGAAATATCAAAACTTATTTGTAAATGGACCTGAATCCACATGACACTCTAGACTTCTTGTATGGGGCCACTTTCCATGATTTTTTTTTCTTCTTGAGAAGACTATAAGGTCCTTGAAAGAGAATCTGTGTGCTATTCATAAATTGAGTGATGAATAAGAATATCTCAGCTATGACCTAATGAAAACACCATGCAAGTTCTTCTGGCACTCTGCTTGCTTCTTACAGCTAGAGTTGACCAGCTGGAGCTATGCATGTTGCCCACTCCGCTCCCCAACATTCAAGAGGCTCCCATAAAACCACAGAAGGGCTTGAACTTTCACAGCAGAGAATCAGGAAGAAGTAGAACTGGGGTTCATGAATCAAGGGATTTACCATGGCAAAGGCCAAGGAATATTTTCATTTTAATGTTTGGTAGATTTTTTTTTCAAAGCTTTAAAATCCATTTCAACAAGGCCTATAATTTTCATCCAATTAACATACCCATTGCAACTATACAGCTGAACCAGTTTTAACAAATGTATATACCTTTGCTACCATTACCCTAAACACTTCAATCAACCCACAGCAACCTCTTGGGTCTGTTTGTAGTACCAGGTCCAGGTAATCACTGCCATGTTTTTTGCTCCTTGAGGTTAGTTTTGTCTGTTTTAAAATTTCCTATAAATGGAAACATAAATCACATTCTCCTTTGAATCTGGCTTTTCAATGAACACAAGTTTTTTCAAGATTTTCCTGAAGTTGTTGGTATATCAGGAATTTATTCATCTTCTATGCCAACATAAATAACTTTTATTAAGAATAATCACGGGGTTGGGGTTATGGCTCAGCAGAAGAGTGCTCACCTCACACATGCAAGGCCCTGGGTTCGAACCTCAGCACCACATAAAAATAAATAAATAAATAAATAAACAAATAAATAAATAAATGAAATAAGTTTATTGTGTACAACTACAAAAAAATAAATATTTAAAAAGAATAATCACTATTTTCAAAAACATTAGGGAGATGAGAACTGCATTGCATCTGGTAGAAGGAATGCTTACTAGTAGCATCAATCCTCTTTTTTTCTTTTTAATCTCAACCAAGATATCTAGGGCTCATCCTCTAAAGTTGTTGTTGTTGTTGTTGTTGTTGTCCTCCTCCTTCTCCTTCTTCTCCTTCTTCTTCTTCTTCTTCTTCTTCTTCTTCTTCTTCTTCTTCTTCTTCTTCTTCTTCTTCCTCTTCCTCTTCCTCTTCCTCTTCCTCTTCCTCTTCCTCTTCTTCTTCTTCTTCTTCTTCTTCTTCTTCTTCTTCTTCTTCTTCTTCTTCCCCTCCTCCTCCTCCTCCTCCTCCTCCTCCTCCTCCTCCTCCTCCTCCTCCTCCTCCTCCTCCTTCTTCTTCTTCTTCTTCTTCCCCTCCTCCTCCTCCTCCTCCTTCTTCTTTTTCTTTAATGCTGAGTAGTAAGTATCCTACTGTATCAGAGTAAAACAGTAACTATGGAATGTGAAAATAACAATATCTACAAACTCCTATAACTCAATATTAAAAAAATTTAAAAAATAAAAACACTAATAATGCATTTTTTAAAAAAGTCTAACAACTTGAGTAGATTTATCTCCAAAGAAGACTCATTAATCAATAAGTGGATAAAAAAATTCAGTATCACTAACAATCAGGTAAATACAAACTCAAACCACAATGAGAATGAGCTATCACCTAATATCTGTCAGATGGCTATTATCACAAAAACAAAATACAAGAAGATTTGGTGAGGATGTAGAGAAAATGGAACACTTGCCCACTGTTGGTGAAAATGAAAGATGGTACATCTGCTAAGAAAGAGAGTATGGCAGTTCCTCAAAAAATTAAAAATTGCACTACCAAAAACTACCATATGACTTAGCAACCCTACTCTTGGGTAGTAAATCAGGATCTTAAAGTGATATCAACACTCCTACGGCTGCTAAAGTATTATTCTTCTAGTAAGGAAGTAGAAGAAAACCTAAACATTCATCCACAGATGAATAGATAAAGATAAATATGATCTATACTTAAAATGAAATATTATTCAGCCTTTAAAGAGAAGGAAATTCTGCAATATTTGATAATGTAGATGAACCTGAACACATTAAAAAAAATTGTGTGATTCCACTTACATGAGGTATCAAAAATAGTTAAATTCGTAGAATCAGAGAATATAATGGTGGTTACCAGGGTCTGGGGGAAGAAAAAAATGGGGAGTTTATAATGAATGAGCATGAAGTTTCAGTTAAGCAAGAGAAATAAGCTCTAGGGTTCTGCTATAGGTAGGTTATGTAGTTATATAGTCAATAATAATATGTTGAATATTTAAAAATTTGTTAAGATGATAGGTCTTGGGTTAAGTGTTCTTAACACAAGTTTAAGCATCAATATATCATAGTTTAATTGTTCATCCATCTCTTGATTGATATTTGTTCTTGTTTTTGGTTATTTTGAGTGAAATTGCTATTAACATTCAGATGTGTGCTATCTGGGGACATATGTTTTTCAGAAAATAAGTATCTGGTAGTGGAATTTCTTGATTATGTAGTGAGTGTATTTTCACTTTATCAGAAACTGTCAAACTAATTTCTGAACTGACTATTCCATTTAATAGTATCAGCAGCAAGGGATAAAGCTTCCAACTGTTCCAAAACCTTGGAAACACGTTACTGTCAGTTTTTGTTGTTGTTGTTATTTGTTTTGACTGTCTAAAAGGTGTGGATATAGTGTTTCACTGTAGTTTTTTTAACTTTTATTTTTTATTTGTTCTTTTTAGATATATATGAGAGTAGAGTGTATTTTGACATATCATACATACTTGGAGTATATCTTATTCTAATTAGGATCCCATTCTTTCACTGAAAGTGCATTCATATATGAACATTGGGAAGTTATGTCTAATTCATTCTACTTTCTTTTCTATACCTATCCCCCTTTTTTTCTAATCCAATGAATGTCTTTTCTCCCCTCCCCCTTGTTGTGTATTAACATCCATGGATCAAAAGAGAACATTCAGCCTTTGGTTTTGGGGATTGGCTTATTTCATTTAGCATGATAGCCTCCAATTCCATCCATTTACAGGTAAATGCCATAATTTTGTTCTTCTCTATGGCTGAGTAATATTCCATTATGTATATGTACCACATATTCTTCATCCATTCACCTGTTGAAGGGCACCTAGGTTGGTTCCATAGCTTAGCTATTGTAAATTGAGCTGCTATAAAAATTGTTGTGGCTGTATCACTGTATAATGCTGATTTTAAGTCTTTGGGGTATATACCCCATTTTTTTAATGACTAATGATAAATATCTTTCATTGTGATTTGTAGATCTTTTTGTGTGAAATACTGACCATTGTTAAACTGTTTGCTTAATTTATAATTATTGAATTGTATGTATATACAATGTTTGATCTTGGATAGATCTATTATTTTGCTTTTAGGTTCACTGATCTTTTCTTCTTTAGTATCTATTATGTCATTTCATCCTGTAAAGTTTAAAATTTGTGCATATATTTTTTCAGTTCTAGCAATTTCACAAGTTTCTTTTTTATATCTCTCATTACTCAAGTTTTTGTTTTACTTTAAATTATGAAATATTAAAAAGAGCTTTAAAAAGCCTCTTTTAAAGTCTTTGCTAATTACATCCTCTCTGCCATTTCTTGGTATCTTTATAATACCTGAAATTTCTCCTGATAATTGTTCAAATAATTTTGCTTTTAAACTCTAATAATTTTGAATTGGATGCTACCCTATGGACCCTATATTCTTGAGTATCTGAATTGTGCTGTTTTCCTTTAAATAATGTGGGTTTTTTTTAATTTTTAAGGTGGTTAAGTTGAAATGGTCAATTTAATCCTTCCAAGATTTGTTTCTGATCTTTCTTTGGGCAGGTCTAATTTAGCAACACTTGTGAAGTGTGAATCTTTGGGAATCTACTGAATGTTCTAGGTGTCTTTTGAGTCTCTGCATTTGATTGGTTAAAAATGAAATGTTTCCCAGCCCAGTGTGACTCCTTGAAATTATTTGGCTCATCCTGGAGTTTCACCCTGTATACTCACACGTGTTTGATTTTAACCCAAAGACTGCAGGACCCTCTATGCAGAGTTCTGGAGCTCTCTTTAAGAAGCTTTCTACCTTCTGGCACTCTGCTTCACCACCAGCTGCCCAGTTTCTACAAACTCTGTTCTCTGTCACCTCAATTCAATGAAATAACATGTTTTCCTTGGGTCCTCTCTCTCTGGGTGAGAGACACTGAATACTGACAGAAACCTGGGTTGGTCAGAGGGATTACCTTGTTTGTTTCTCTTCTCTTATGCAACACATTCCTGCCTATTGTCTGATGTCTAAAATGAATTACTTGGTATTTTCCCCCAGGTTTCTATTTATTTACAGTGAAAGAGAAAGTCCATCACTCTGTTTTGACAAGAAGCACATACTTTTCTTATGGCTATGTGTTGGGAGGGTTGTTGAAAAGAAATATGTTGGGACAATTGTGTTGTATGAGGGCAACAAATGCAAGAGAACAGAATTTGGAGACGAAATAGTGGACATGTGCCCCTTTAAAGAAAGGACTTCCACCGACTGTGGACATTCGCCTTTGACATTCCTCAGGAATAAACCATGTAGATCATGACTTTATAAGCATTGCATAATAATGACCATATATATTCAAGTATAAAATAATGGAATGTTTTAGGAGATTAGAAATGAGAGAAATAAATGACCTGGAAAACCCAATGATATTTATTCAAACAGTGAACCCTGTAAAAGGGATAGAATTGATGATGAAAAACATGAAGATAGGCTTGAAAAGGCTCTTCCATGTCTCCCAGCTGCCTTCAATAGGGCAAATCATCAAAGCTTAAATCAAATTTGTACCTACTCTGCCGCAGTCTTGGCTGGGCACAGAATCACGAGCCACCACACAGCTTTGTAGATTCAAACAGCAATTCTTTATTCCCGAACTCACACCGGCCTCCACACACGTTCTGGGGCAATCCCAGTTCTGCTGCCACCCAATTCACCTACTCCACGAGGCTTCCTTCTCAAAAATACTCTCTGAGAACTCAAAAGGAGCTCAGATAGCAGGAACGCCCTATTTCCAGCAGCAATAATCCTCAACATCGAACTTCCCTAAAACCCAAGGTCTTAAACTGGGAACGCCCTAAACCCAAGGACCGGGATACTATACTTCCTCAAACTGCAGGATACACCCTAATCCTGGATCCACCCTCGTCCTTGAGTAGGGTCACCTTTCTCAAACACACATGCAATGTCAACAGCGAAATTCCAAGGCAAGTCCATTTAACATGGGGTACCCTGGCAAGGAAATATCGATGCGTCATACCTACTTGGTAATGGCCCTCAGCATCTCCCCCCTTCTGATTAATTAAACAACAAGCAATGTGGCTTAAGGACCGTGCCTGGTAGGTTGTCCAATTCAACATATGGTTCTTACCCGTCATGGGAAAACTGACCTTTAGGCGTCAGCCTCCTGTCTTAGGTTGAATCCACTGCAATCAGATCAACCCGTCACTGACTACCGGTCCAGCATTCAGCCATGCTTGTGGATAGGCCTATGCACCAGTGGGGGGGTGAGGTTCTTGCCTCACCTCTGTTGGCTCCCAAATTTAGCCTTGGTGCCAGTGGGAGGGTGAGGTTCTTTGCCTCACCTCTGTTGGCCCCCAAATTTTAGACCATCACTAGTAGAAGGGAGGAGGATACAGAAATGCCACGACACCAAGCCAATTGACGGCTCCTTTGGAAAAATTGCATCACTGGTGACACCATCATCAAAGATATGCCAGCATTACCACAATTAACATGGGGTGCGCTGGCAAGGAAATTGCATCACTGGTGACACCATCAGCAAAGATATGCCAGCAGTACCACAATTCGCTGCACCAGACGATAGTTCACAATGCATGCAACTGATATATAGTCCAGGCAAGTTCTGCAGGCAGTTCAAATCGGAGGAGTCTATCAATATGTCCATTTCTTCCCAAAGTAAATCAAGTCCTTGATTGAGCATAACTTGTTGAGTTATATTCATTGATGCATCAGTTTGTACAGTTTATTGTGATGGCTATCATAGAAGCTGTAGTTTGGTTTTATCTCAGTCTTCACTGGCACTGGGATGGAGATGGGAATTCTGGCAATGATGCTAAAGAGACATTATCCTGAACAGAATTATTAAATACAATGAAAAGGAAAGGTGAAAGTAAACAAACAGATCTGTTAACCTCCTTAAAAAACAATCCTTAACAGCTGTTTACCTAATTTAAATTAGTAAGCAAACAGATCTGTTAACCACCTTTAAAAACAATCATTAACAGCTGTTTACCTAATTTAAATTAAACCATTTAAATCACGTGAATAAAAAAAAAATTCGGATCCATTTTTTTATGAGCGCTCCTCATATATGAAATATGGACATACACAGATACAGACATACAACACAAAACAGAAATGTGCACAACATACAACACATAAGACAATAGTAAATAAAGGCCTTGTAGCTATACCTAGGTGAAATCTCCATTGCAATGTTTAAAAACTCTAGTCAAAAAATAAAACACAGTCAAAAAATAAAACTGATCAGAAAAACATTAAAACATTTGTATGAGCTCAAAAAATAAAATAGAACTTTACGATGTGGGAAAAATGCAATAATAAAATAGATATTGAAAAAAGCACCGTGGTTAATCACTGTCGCAGATGTAAGAATAGTCAAGCTGGAGCTCTGGATATCAGCTGTTATGGATTTGAGTCAAATCATCTTTTTCTTCTGTAGAAATTGCTTTAGTTAATCTCTCTGGAATCCAAATCGGCTGCTGTTCTCCCTGTGGAAAAACACAAATGGAACCCTGACTCCAGACAATAACTGGGTCAGGGCCTTTCCATTGTCCTGTTAGAATATCTTTCCAAAGTACCTTAGGCTTATGTACATTTTTCGGGTACATATGTCTTCCCGCAGCACTAAGTCCTGATGAATCCAAATTTAGAAAGTTTAGAGTAAAAAGGGTTATTTTAAGTTTATCTTTGGGGGATATATACCCCTTACCAATTTCCTCTTTTTGCTTTAATAGGTATGTTTTAATAGTTTGATGAGCTCTTTCAACTATGCCTTGTCCCTGTGGATTATATGGGATTCCTGTTATATGAGTAATACCAAATGATGAGCAAAATTTTTTAAAAGAGGCAGAAGTATAACCAGGACTGTTATCAGTTTTTAACTGTTTAGGAACACCCACAGTGGCAAAATTTTGTAAGCAATGAGCTATAACATCTTTAGTTTTTTCTCCGGCATGAAGGGAGCCCATCAAAAATCCAGAAGAAGTATCAACTGTAACATGTAAATATTTTAATCTTCCAAATTCTGGCAAGTGTGTGACATCCATCTGCCAAATATGGTTAGGTATCAGTCCTCTAGGATTGACTCCAAGATTAACTTGTGGTAAAAAGGTCACACAATTTTGACATTGTTTTATTATATGCCTGGCTTGTTCCTTAGTTATTTTAAAACGCTTTTGTAAAGTATTAGCATTAACATGAAACCTTTTATAAAAATTTGTAGCTTTGTCTAATGTAGAGAAAATATGTACGTCATGTGTAGTTTTATCTGCTAAATCATTGCCCAAACTAAGGGCTCCAGGCAATCCTGTATGTGCCCTAATATGTCCTATAAAGAATGGATCTTTTCTGTCCCATATTAGACTTTGTATAGTGGAAAACAAAGAAAAAACAGTAGAGGAAGGGGAAATCCTACCAGCATCTTCAAGGGAATTAATAGCATTAACTATATATTGACTATCAGAAAATAAATTAAATACAGAATCTTTGAACATCACAAAAGCTTGTAAAACTGCATTAAGCTCTACCTTTTGAGCTGATTGTTTGGGTACTAAAAATGTAAAAGTTTGATCAGGGGTAACTACGGCTGCTGTACCATTATTAGACCCATCAGTGAATATATTTGGAGCATTCATGATAGGTGTTTTCCTTGTCATTTTAGGAAAAACTACAGGATGCTTAGACCAAAAAGACAACAAAGGATTCGATGGCAAATGATTATCAAATGAAACATTAGATTTACACATGATTATTGCCCAAGTATTTAACTCATTAGCTAACTCATCAATTTGATCCATAGTATATGGAGTAATAATTTTATTGGGAGAAATTCCAAACACTCCCTTTGCTGCTCTTATTCCTTTGAGTATTAATTGTCCTACAGCCTCAGGATACCTAGTAAGAATAGTGTTAGGAGAATAAGATAAATGTATCCACAATAATGGACCTTCTTGCCAAAATACTCCTGTAGGAATATTTTTTGTTGGTAGTACAATAAATAATAAAGGCAAACTTATATCAATTCTATCTAGATGCATATTTTCCATATATGTTTCAATAATTTTTAATGCCTTTCTAGCTTTAGGAGTTAACATTCGGGGTGAATTTGGATCTGATGGACCCTTTAGAATATCAAATAAAGGTCCCAACTCTCCTGTTGGTATGCCTAGATAAGGCCTTATCCAATTTATGTCTACCAATAACTTTTGAAAATCGTTGAGTGATTTGAGTTGATCTACTCGTATTTGAATTTTCGGTGGAGGGACCATGGTTGAGGATAATAGAACTCCTAAATAATTAATTGGAAAATTTAATTGTACTTTATCTATTCCTATCTCTAGATTATAATTTTTTAATAAGTTCGTAAGTGTGGCATAACATTCCAGCAATATGTTTTTATCTTTATGTGCTAATAATACATCATCCATATAGTGAAATATTTTTAGTTCAGGATTTTGATTTCTAAGTGGCTGGATTGCTTTATTAACATAGATTTGACACATAGTTGGACTGTTAGCCATTCCTTGAGGGAGTACTTTCCACTCATATCTCTCATCAGGACCTTCATGATTTAATGCAGGGATAGTAAATGCAAAACGTGGACTATCCTCGGGATGAATTGGAATCGAAAAAAAAACAATCTTTAATATCTATGGCTAAAACATGCCACGTTTTTGGTAAAGCAGAGAATTGAGGAATCCCTGATTGAGCAGGTCCCATAATAACCATCTCATTATTAATGGCTCTTAAATCTTGCAATAATCTCCATTTACCCGATTTCTTTTTGATGACAAAAATGGGAGTATTATGGGGAGATACGGAAGGTTGTAAATGTCCTTCCGCTAATTGTTGTTTGACCAGATCATTGGCTACTTGTATCTTTTCTTTAGTCAAGGGCCACTGAGGAACCCACACTGGTCTTTCTGACTTCCAAGTAATTTTGATTGTCTCAGTGGCCCTTTCTGAAAATCCGACCCATGTCTGTCTGTTCCTTGATCTAATTGAATTGGTGCTGCTAAACCTTGTTCTTGTTTTCCTAATCTTTTTTCTTTCTTAACACCTTGTCTAGCCCTAGTAGTGGGCACATTAGAATTGATGTTATTTGTTAACATCAAACCTAGTTGATCCAGGACATCTCGTCCCCATAGATTAATAGGAAGGTGATCCAAAACATATGGTTATATAGTTCCTTCACATCCTTCAGGATCCTTCCAATCTAATACCATAGAACTTCTATGGGGATTAGTCGCCACTCCTAGGCCTCGAAGCGTTTGAGTGGCTTGTTGTAATGGCCAATGTTTTGGCCATTCTCGACGAGAGATGATGCTAAGGTCTGCACCTGTTTCCAGTAGCCCATTAAACTCGTGACCTTGAATATTTAGTTTTAGCATTGGGCGAGAATCTAAATTTAAAGACAACATAGCCCAATCTACACCTGTGGAGACTAATCCCTTAGAACCTCTTTCTACATTATGACTAGAGAACTTATTATGTAGGCTGGGTATTATTAACAACTGTGCTATTCTATCTCCAGGTGAAATTACTGATATACCTCCTGGAGAACTAGCTATAATTTTTATTTCACCTACATAATCGGGATCAATTACCCCAGGACTTATCATAAGTCCTTTTAATGTAGATGAACTACGTCCCAATAATAAGCCTACTGTTCCTTGGGGAAGAGGTCCTTTTACTCCTGTAGGAATGATTTGAACTCCCATCTCTGGAGTTAATACTGCTCTGGCAGAGGCACATATGTCCAACCCTGCGCTCCCTCGGGTTTGTCTGATGAGGGATTTAATGGACAATGTGTCCTGGGCACCACCCTGATGGTGTTGCTGGGTTCCTCCACTGCCCCGTATATTTGTGGTTGTGGGCCCCGGAGTATTGGGCCCCTCAGTCCATTTTTTGGCAATGAAGCCTGATGCCTTTCTCCACGATATCGTGGGTAAATACCTGATCCTTGTCTGTTTTTTGATAATGGAGTACCTTCTATGGTGGTTTGAGAACGGCATTCATTAGCCCAATGTCTCCCTCTATGGCATCGTGGGCAAATACCCAGTATTCTATTCCTTTGATTTCTAGTTTTGTTAAAACCTCCTCTTATAGGGCAACTCCTTTTAAAATGTCCTGTTTGTTCACAATTATACCATGTTTCTGGCCTGGCATCTAAAGCCTGTTGTACTACAGCTGCCAAGACTTGCCCTTGTTCATTAATTTCTATACATAATTTAATATATGTATTTAAGTCTTCATGTCTCCATGGTCTAATAACCTCTCTGCAGCAACGATTTGCTTGTTCATAAGCAAGTTGTTTTATTAATGGCATTGCTTGATCTGTATCCCCAAAAATTTTGGCGGCTGTTTGAATAAGCCTATCTACAAAGTCAGCGTAAGGTTCATTAGGTCTCTGTATTACCTTAGATAGCTGACCTTGTAAATCTCCATGTCCTTGTAAAGTCTTCCATGCCCTAACTGCGTCTGCAGCAATTTGTGCATATATAGCAGGATCATATTCAATTTGTTGCCGTTGACCCTCATAAGGTCCTTTTCCTAAAAGCATATCTAGATTTCTTTGAGGGTAACCGGCTGCTGCATTTCGCCTAGCTGTCTCCGTGCAAAATTCCTCATTGGCAACTTTCCATAACAAATATTGTCCTCCATTTAGCACAGATTTACACATGCTAGCCCAATCTGCTGGCGTCATGTCCAAGTTAGTAATGGATTCGACCATGCTTACCATGAAGGGAGCTTGGGGACCGTAGGTTGTTACAGCCTCCTTTAACTGCTTCACTGTTTTAAAATCTAAAGCACGGTGAATTCGCTGCCCTCCTACCTGTTCAAGTACAGGGCATGCTAATCTTTGAGGTCCTGTCTCAGGATCCCACTTATCAACTACGGGGTTTGAGGGCCACTCAGCTGTTTCCATCGGTGGGGCTGTTGGTTGAATTACGCCCTCTGGTAATAAAACGGAGTTAGTAACAGCCTCTTGTTGTGGCCTTTTTCCTAATAACCCCTTTTCCTTTAAATTTTCTTCCTCTCTCTGACTAGCTCGAGAGACCTTCTCTTTTGCTTGATCTAAAATGTCTTTCTCCATGGTCTGAATCTCTAACAATTTACTTAACACCTTTTCGGTTTCTTTTTTACTAATTTCTAATCTTCTACAAAGATAACGCAACCCAATAAGATAACACAAAACAAAACCGCAACTGAATGAAACAAAAACTGAATAAAAATTCGCTGTATCAATTTTCTCTTTCTCCGGGCTGACAAACTTCAAACCTTGAGCCATCCATTTTTCCCAGTTTGCCTGAGAAATTTCTAGGGACAGGCAGCTTGAAACAAAAACGAAATAAATCAAAACAAGAACACATTGTTTTTTGAAATGGTCACCCATTCTCTCGCCTTCCCTCAGGGGCGAGCAATTTCACTTACCTCCAAGTTTCAGACGTTCCGCGTATGGGCCACCAAATGCCAATGTCTCGGCTTGGCACAGAATCACGAGCCACCACACAGCTTTGTAGATTAAAACAGCAATCTTTATTCCCGAACTCACACTGGCCTCCACACACGTTCTGGGGCAATCCCAGTTCTGCTGCCACCCAATTCACCTCCTCCACGAGGCTTTCCTCCCAAAATACTCTCTGAATCTCACGAGAACTCAAAAGGAGCTCAGGTAGCAGGAACGCCCTATTTCCAGCAGCAATAATCCTCAACATCGAACTTCCCTAAAACCCAAGGTCTTAAACTGGGAACGCCCTAAACCCAAGGACCGGGATACTATACTTCCTCAAACTGCAGGATACACCCTAATCCTGGATCCACCCTCGTCCTTGAGTAGGGTCACCTTTCTCAAACACACATGCAATGTCAACAGCGAAATTCCAAGGCAAGTCCATTTAACATGGGGTACGCTGGCAAGGAAATATCGATGCGTCATACCTACTTGGTAATGGCCCTCAGCACTACTCAAGTTAAATAGTTAAGATCTATATGGGTGCCTGGTATACATTACCTCCCTAATTAGCATTGCATGTCTATCCTGTTCATGAAATAATATCTGTTCAAGTCCTTTGAAAACAATAATGACCTTTACAAATAATTATCAATATCTTATTAACCCATGTGCTATGGGGTGGAGGTTTGGCAGGATTGCTACCCCAATTCTCAGCAGCTGTTATCAGAAGAGTTCTGTTATTGAAATGAGCAGAATCCAAACTATAAAGAGTATTACGTGTTTCAAGCATAACCTTAAACCAATTAAATTTGCCTGACTAACCCAAGAGTGATATTCAATGATACTACTTCATACTGAGATTTTCTATTTTAATAAGATACTGACAGGTTTAGTATAAATGGCAACAAATGAGTAAATATGATCCAGGCAATAAATGTGCAGACAGATATTAAGGGTAGCATGAAGAAAATGTGTTTCATTCATTTCAATGTAATCACAACAAGTAAAATTTAGACTAATTATAGATGCATATAGATATTCATAGCCTACTACAAACAGCCACTTTATGTGGCATAACTTGCAAAGAACTTAAATCTCATATATTGTTATATAATTGGGAGAACATTTCAACATTGTGAATATTCTATACTATACATATCAGATGGTAATATAACTTATCGAAAAAAAGTCCCCACCTATTGTGGTCATAACTGGGTCATGAATGCCAGAGAACATGATTTAATATCTTTCTCCACCTAAGTTTCTCCATTCTCAATTGGTTTTACTGTCCGACAAATTGGTAGGAGGAAAAAAGAAAAAATGTTGTCCTGGGGAAGCAAATATTCAGTGTGTTTAATAAAAAAACAATTTTATAAAATGACATGGAATTATTGCCACATGAATTCCCCCCATAGACTGTAGAATGAAAAATTAATACTGAAAACAGAACCCAATATGGCATTAAATTCTTTCAATTTTTTAAGGAAAATAGAAATCATCAATCATCTTCACTTTTGTCCTTTCCTATGGCAAAATAATACTATGGCTTATAATACAGCAATATAATTATACAGAGAAATGCCACTTAGTCAGATAATTGAATTTAATATTAAAGAACAGGATAAAAATACATGACTAAAGGAAAATATTTATTACAAAGTAGAGAATTTCATTTTTTGGACCAAGAAAACATTTGAACTAATGTTGTTTACTTTTTTAGTCCACCAAACAATTACTTTTTGGCCTCAATTCCTCCTAGCAGTTTAGCCAGTCCTACTAATGAGACTTATTTGCCTAATAGTCACAAGGCAAAATTATTATTAATTGCATGTCGATAGAAAAGGTAGGTACATTATACAATATTTTTACCTAATAAAATGAAAATAGGTTATTACTTTGAGCAATATTACCATTGTTGCCCTGAACCCTTAGCAGAGGGGTGGCATAAAAACAGGTACTTCATACATAGTGATTGAATAAACAAATGAAAAATAGTAAAGATTTCTCATGAGTTTTAAAAAGCAAGAAAATCTCAAAAATTTAGGACTCATACTGGCAAATTATGCTTTTTCTTTTTTAAATTATTTATGTTAGGTACTACAACATACTGGGTTTTTTTCTACGCAGTAACTTTCTCTTCTCCCAAATACCAAAAATTGAAATATGAAAGTAAGACTCTACTCTAGAGTTCAAATTAAAACTTAGAATGAATTCACAAAATGAGGAGACAATTTGTATACAGAGTCTAAGTGTTCCTCAAAACCATGCAATGGTCCTACAGGTAGTCACTTTGCACACCATCTAGTACTTCATATACTAGTTCATTGAGCAGGGTTAAGGTGTGAACCAACCTACTTCTGCTCTCTGTTCTACTTTCATTACTTTCAGTCCTGAGGGTGTTTATTTACAGCTATCTCCAGTCTACTTGAGTATCCAGGTGATTATGCCTAGCTGTAGGTAGCTGTGGACTAATGTAAGCTGTCGGATTTAAAATCAATATGCCTAAGTTTGCAATCTGAAATCCATGTTGGAAAGGTTTATTCTTGTATCATCTTGAAAAAACATATTCTCTGATGCTGAGTGCAGACATGAATAAACCATTGGGTTCATGGGAGTATGAACTGGCTTCTGTGGGAAGGAAAGTTGGGGCAGCTTCCTAGCCCCTTCCCTGTATGCACTGCAGTCTTCATCACCACCAACCAGGCACATTGTTTTGAGTTTTTGTCTCCATGGCAGTAAGTAGAGTCAATAATAATAAGTTCAGTTTAAGACTTATTCATAGTAAAGAAAAAAAGTGTCTATCACATCCTTTGATTTCCTGGGAAACAGTGTAAACATGGTTTGCAGTTTGTGTTCTGAGACCCCCGCCTTGTTGGAATCACCTGTCACCTGTACTTTATTTCCACATGGGCAGGTGTGTGTGTGTGTGTGTGTGTGTGTGTGTGTGTGTGTGTGTGTTTGATGTTTGAGACATGCTAATCCACAGTTTCATTATTTCTCGTCACAAACAACATTTTGTTGTTGTTTGAAAGAATAATCTTATATGCCTAAAATCATGCATTTTTCCATTTCTAATTTTAAAAAGTGAGGTTCTTGATTGTCATTTTAAGAGCAAGTATTAATTTGGAAGTCAGGAGAGTCCAGTTCCAGCCAGACATGATGTGAATATTTTAGAATGGCATTAAGCATTGCTCTGGATTCAGTTTTTATCACTACTGAAATGGGGGTGTAGACCACACAATCTTGTAGTACATTTCTCTAAACGTGGCTTAAGGGAAGATCATTTGAATCAGAAACACCTAGAGATGCTTCATGAGAATGGATCAGGTGGCATCTTCATTCAACAAACCATTTTGTTTGAGACATTTTTATTCAGCACCTCACCCATAATTACCCATGGTAAAGTTTAGACGCTACTGCTCCAAGATCAGCAATCAATGAACTCCAGGTTTCAAGTCATCCAAGTGGAGATTCAAGCAATATCAATCTTAACCAACAGCTCTGAGAAAGACAACCTTTGCATGACCATATCTGCCTTACACAAATATCTCCCTCTAAATATGTTGGGTAGAGCATGGCAAACTTCTCAGCAGCACAACCCAGCAAAGTACAGACAGGAATCCCCAAAGGTAGGCAGATTTTGAAAGCAGCAAAGCCTGTTTTTTTTTTTTTTTCTCATTCTAACAGCTTTCCCTGGGTTTTAACTGTGACACATAATGAGAATGCATAATTGTGGATGAATTCAAACCCCACCAACTAGAGGTTAAGCATCAGGAAGGAGTCACTCTTACCTCTTGAACATTTATAGAAGCATTTCTAAGGCAACTCACCACAAGTTTTGTTTTGTTGTTGTTGTTGTTGTTGTTGTTTGTAATAATTTTTTGTTTCTGTATTTTTTAAAATAATTTTTGAGGTCAATTGCTAAAGCAAAAGCAATTGCGCAGATGTGAGAAAGAGCACACAAACAAACCACTGCTCACCCTTACAGTGAATGTAAAGAAGTCAGCAAAAATAATAGGAGTCCCTTTCTTCTTGTTATAATCTGAAATTATATATTAAAAAGAGAATTTCATCTTGAAAGTACATAATATATTCTAAGGAATTTCTTCCTGTTGGAATTTGGGAATGTCTAACCTGTGTGATTCTGGCTCAGGGTCTCTCATAAGATCACATTGAAAATGGAAGAGAATAGTCATCTGAAGTTTTGACCAAAAAAAAAAAAAATGAAGGATCTTTTTCAATGGTGACTTCTTCACATGACTGACAAGTTCACACTGATTGTTGGTGGGAGGCTGATGAGGGTCTTTCAAAGGCTGCTTGATTGTTCTCACACCATGGCTCTCTCCTTACTCTGCAGAGATACAAGGAGATCTCTTTTACAACCTGGCCTTAGACATTAAATGCACCACTTCTACACTTTCTCGTCATTAGGCTGAAATAATTTTGTACATTTCACATTCCTGGAATGTGAGGGGAATTTAGTCTCCACCTCTTGAAGAGAGAAGTAGCAAAGAATTTGTGGACAAATTTTAAAACCACTGAAGAACTTTTCATCAAGTCTGATCTTGTTACTGTTACTGCTGAATGCCTAGTCATCCAGTAAAAGATGGATGACATAAGAACAATCCACTGATATGACACCATACCCAGGGGGAACGTTTCACCAGGCAGTTAGTGTAAGATTGATTTTCTTGTACTTCTTCTAAAACTGGAAAGAACAAAAATTTAGCCCCACTGCAATAGACATAAATTCTGAATATGGGTATTTCCTACCAACCTACAATACTTCTGCGTCACCACAGCCAACAATGGATTTGGGATGTTTTGCTCACTTTCACAGCATCTCACACAAAAAGAAACCAATTTACAGCAAAAGAAGTGTGATGAATGTGTCTATAGAAGAAATAATGCTGTGGCTACCTGAAGATTCAGTTATGTCAGATGAGAGACAGTGCTTTGAAAGATAAGAATTTTATTTTTTCCTTTCATGGTACTGTGGATTGAATTTGGGGGCGCTCTACCACTAAACCTATCCTCAGTCCTTTTTGTTTTTTTAATTTTGATTTTGACACAGATTCTTGCTAAGTTGTCCACTCTGATTTCGAAGTTTCAGTCCTCCTTCCTCAGCCTCCCGAATCTCTGGGATTATAGGCATGTGTCACTGTGCCCAGCTAGAATTCTATTTTGAAGAATGCAGCGTATGCTTTGAGTCCATATCCAGTATTTGATGCTTCTCCTGACCCCAAAACCAGAATATATTGTTTTGAGAATAAAGGAATGGAACTAGAAATTTCTCCTTTCAGTGCTATATCTAATAACAGAGATCTTTACTTCTCATTAGTGCAAATTCAGTCTCTGTTTGCTTATGATTCCTAGTTGCCCAGGGAGAGATAACATGTAACACATAGTAAAAGAAGAGGATTACTCTACTAGCTAGGGTGAACATCAGCTCAAGGTCACTTTCTCCCTGACCCTTGTACTGAGCACAGCCTCATTCATTATTGATACACTCCATGACTCCCTTCTTTGGATTTCTTCCACATCTTAGATTTATATCACAACACCTATACATTTTTGCTGAGTTTACTTCTTACACATCTCACTTTTAAGGACAAGGTCTTATTTCTTTTTTTTTTTTTTTCCTCAGCAGCTAACATGGTCCAGACACTGAAGTGCTTAGGGGCTAAGTGAATGAATGGCTGACAGACAGATTAGCTTATGAAAAAGATGATGCTTCAATTTCCAACAAAATAATTTAAGAAAGAGATTTAAATCACATATGACTATGGCTCATAAAATTTATTAGGCTTTAAACAGTTCAACAACACTATATCTTTCATTGTGCACAAAACAGGAAAATCTTCTTACCTAATAATTTCACAGAAAAGTTAAAATTTTCACCTAAAAGCACAAAATAGTGTCAGAAAACCAGGGTGAGCCCCACATCGTCTCAGATTCAGGCTAATATCTTTCACAATGTATGTCATCCTGGTTCTCAAATTTTATACCAGATTTAAATAAGGATAGTAGACAATAATATCCATGACTCCCAGGATACACTAAATAGACATTGCTTTTTAACAATCCCATTAAACCTAAAATATATCATAAAAATAGACATAACTATTATTTAAAATATTTATAATACCCATTTTTATTTAATATATGTGTCATTTTATGAATAACTGTAGAAGTAAGAATAAAGGTCTAGTGATAAAAAACTTTATTAGAACTTGTGATAAGAAGAAAGGAAAAAGGGGAAAATTCAATGTCCTTTGAATGCAAGTATCTATTTAATCTCTTTTATGCCTGAATCAGGGATGTATCAAACTAATAAAGTCTCACTCAGATTTAAATACATCTCCGGTAGTTTGCATCTTGCTCTACTTTTGATTTTTTCATGCACTTGAATCACTAAAATGTCACACTTTACAAATACTGAAGGCATATAATTTTACTGAAAAGAGACTGGTCATCCTTGCTTCATAATCGTGAAATGCTTAAATTGTTGGATTTATAAATATCAAGTACAATAATTAACCCAAGTACTTTTTTTATTACATCATCACATATTTTTTTCTACGCACCTTTGTATACATGACTATCTGTCCATTTATCAATTATCTCAACTAAATTGTGATTCACAAACATTATAAACAAAGAAAGAATGTGAGTAATTTTTTTGGCAAAAGAGAGTTATCTAGATTCTGGTTGCAAAATATTGTCCAATGAAGTCCTTTCCTTTGCTTGACAAACAATGTTTCCATTTTGCCCTTTGGCATGTGTCATTTGCTCATCTATTCTTGAGTTCTGGAAAATTTATCTGAAGTCTCCTGGTCTGAGGTTTTGCTTAAACAATTAATTTCACAATCATCATTAGAATTTATGAAAGTACTGCTGACTTCTTGCATTTATCTTCTGATTCACCTACTAATTTTTTTTAAAGAGAGAGTGAGAGAGGAGAGAGAGAGAGAGAGAGAGAGAGAGAGAGAGAGAGAGAGAGAGAGAGAGAATTTTTAATATTTTTATTTTTTAGTTCTCGGCAGACACAACATCTTTGTTGGCATGTGGTACTGAGGATCGAACCCGGGCCGCACGCATGCCAGGCTGGCGCACTATCACTTGAGCCACATCCCCAACCCTCACCTACTAATTTTGAAAACTTTCTTTATCAATTTTTTCTCTTTGCCATTTTGGAAAAAATCAAATTTCTTATTCTCAAATATATTTAAGAAAAGATAAATAAATAAATAAACTGTAAAAATGATGGCTCCTGACTTCTTTTGTACCTTCTTGAAAGATGATACTATGCTTTAAGAAAAACAATTTTTAAAAAACTCTGAAAGCTGAAGTAGTGATGATTTATTTGACCATTACATTACTCCTCTAGGCTATTCAATCATTTGTTTTCAGCATGGCCCAGGAAGAATTTGTAAGCAATTATTAAATAATTTCTAAGATGATGAAAAAGCAAAATGCTTCAAGATAAAAGAAAATAACATCTCAGAGTTTGCATAATGCATTCTATATTTGTAAAGGAGACCAAGATGGACCAATATAATATTTACAATACAAAGTAAGTTTCATTCTGTCTCTTAAAAATAAATAAATGTTTTCTTTGTTCTTTGGAAGACCTCTAAGAAAAAAAGAAAAAGTCACAAAATATCAACTCTTACAAATAGAACTTCTCAAAAAGAAACTGAAAAGATACAACTGGATCTAGTCTATGTATTTTTTTTTCACCTAAAAAGATCTATCCAATGCATTGAAACACATGAGAGGAAAAAACAATGAGTGTGAAGAGAACGCCCTGCCTCTGCTTTCCTGCTCCTGCTTTGGACAGAGCCCTTTATCATGGTCTTTACCTGTCTGACTACCTGCCTCAGAGACCTGCACCTCACCAACGTCCTACCTATAGACACGGTGCTCTGATTGGCAGAGCCTATCAGGAGCGATCCTAAACTGAGTAAAAGAGTCTTTGCTCACAAGTGAAGATTTTCTTTTCATGAACAGCCTTCCCAAAGTGGTGGACAGCCCTGAAGGGCAGTCTTGGCCAGCTCCTCCAACAGGAAGAGCATTTTTACAGAGAAGAAAATGGAAACCATAGAGCAATATCCCATTTCTGGTGCTGAAATTGAGAAGACAACATGGTCCAGAAAGGATCCGATTGGTGTTTTAAGTATGCATTGCTTTACCTTTGCACTGGGCCTATCCCTCTTCCTTTTCTGACTTCTCTTGTCTTGACTTATCTCTTCTCAATCTCACTGCAATGTCTTGTGAGCCAAGCTAAGCAAAAAGGAGGCAGGAGACAGATCTGCTAGGTATGGGAAGCTCTCCTGGTGGATTGTTGTCACTTTTCTGAGAGATATTTAAACTTTTTTTTTTTTTTTGGTAGCCTTGGTGCTTACTAAACCCTTTCTCAGAGAGAGTATCATTAAACTTGTATTATATAAGATGAATAACCTGTCTTACATGACTTAGCTACTGTAGCATTACTTCTCACCCCTTTATAATCCTGCCTCCTATACCAATAAACAGAAAAGGCTTGATAACGTCAAAGAGTTTCTCTGAACTTGTGTAAGAATTATAATAATGTGAGCTACATCATAACATATATCATGATATGCATTATCTATCTCATATAGAAAATTTCATATCATTTTAATAATATTTTTTAAAAGTAAAAGAATCTTTATCATTTTCTCTGGAATACAAAATGTTTTCCATCTCAGGAAGAACAATAAGGAAAAAGGGCTCCGTGGTATATTCATTGGTATAAAAAGTTAGTGGAAAGTGACTATAAATAGGTAGTATGAGAGATGCCTCTGCGGGAAGGAAAGAGTTGTGTAACTTGGTTGTACTGGTGATTACATGAACATATACATGGGCCATATTTTCTTAGACTATTTATAAAAATTAAGTAGTTGGGGGCTGGGATTGTGGCTCAGTGATAGAGCACTTGCCTAGCATGTGTGAGGCAATGGGTCAATCCCTGGCACCACATAAAAATAAAAACAAATTAAATAAAGGTATTGTGTCTGCCTACAAATAAAAAAATGTATTTAAAAAAAGCAGTGGTAAAAACTGGTGAAATTTGAATAAAATCTGTAGTCTGGTTACTTCTATTATGTCAATGCTGTGTTCCTGGTTTTGATAATGAAGTCTAGTTACATAAGATGATACCATGGGGAGTGGGGACCAGGTACTGGTTGAAGAGTAGAGGGGACCTCTCAGCATTATTTTTGCAACATATGAGCCTATAGCCAATTTGAAATAGCAAATGGAAAGATAATGAGTTCATTCCATCTTTTACTCTACTTCAGAGAAGTTGACGGCCAATACTTTAGCAATAACACATATTACCTGTGCAAAATTCAATTTCTTTAATTTGAAAAACTCAGTAGGGATCAGGGTCAGCTTCATTTATCACTCATCACCCTTTAAAACTCAAGTTAAATTCTGCAGAATGTAAGTACCCAAAAGTGAAACTCAAGCAGGTGTTTCAGCTGACTTATAAACACAGATTCCTCAGAATTTGAAAAGCTGTTAAGAGATTTATGGCCCAGCCCTGGGCCACTTGGTCACTAGGAAGTCTTATCTTTCTTTGAATAATTTTCTGTACATATGTACTTTTTTCTTCTATGCATCTTCTCACCCATCTCATTCCTTTACTTGCTTAAAAAAAAAAAAAAAAGACGTTTCTTGTAAGTCCCTGGATTTCTTCCCCAGAAACTGGATGTGGGGCAGCCTGCATTGAGACCAGCAGGTGTGTCAGGGATTCCAGATGGGCCTTCTTATATAGTCTCCTTTTGTGTTCAGGTGAGTTGTGGGTGCACGTGCTGTTTCAGGGCCCATCAGGAACCCCAGCTTTATGCTTGGCCAGCTATTGCCAATGAATCCTGAATATATATCCTAGTCTGAGGATACGGAAGTGTGTTAGGGGTAAGGACAGGAGCAGGTGAGAGATGCAAACACAAATTAAAAAGAATTAGAGCTGAAAGAAAAAATATGGAAGCCTATTCGTTAAGGAAAGATCTACTATCTCTCTGGTCCTTGGTTTCTTCATGTATAACATAAGAATATTAACTAGAAAATTCAATTCAATCCTAATATTCTGTTGTTTGGAACACTCAAGTAAATTAAACAAATAATCCAAA
Organism: Spermophilus citellus; assembly: GCF_964194105.1. Lineage (NCBI taxonomy): Eukaryota > Metazoa > Chordata > Mammalia > Rodentia > Sciuridae > Spermophilus > Spermophilus citellus. The sequence goes on from NC_138182.1 coordinate 233,269,605, forward strand.
AAAGCAGAGAAAATCATTTTGCAGATCAAATAGGCACTTTTCCCCATACTTTGTCTGAGAGAATTCAAATAAAAGGAGCAAGAAGAAGCTTTGGAAATCTACCTGATTTGATTCATAATTAAATTGTACTTATAAAAATCATTGTGATTCTATTCTTAGCCACAATCTCCTGTCTGCTTCCCAGAGATTTTTCTGACAAGAATTAAGATAGAAATGGTCTGTTGTACTTGGTCCTTCCTTGTGTACCACCCACATTGGAAATTTTAAAAAACTTAAAAACTACTGCAGGCTCCAGAGCTGCCTTGTGAATTACACTGGGGGAAGCATGTTTTCCTATCTTGATCTGCCCTTGCCCTGTAAGATTTATTGCCTGTGGAGCCCTCGGGATCACCCCAGTTCATATAAACAGGAAACACACATCCAACGAAAGAAGAAGAGAAAGTTGAACAAGCTGAGCACTAAAGGTAGAGCACAAAAGGAGAATTAGCATGTTACTAAGTTTCCTTCCCCCCATATTATGTGATTTTGGACTTCCAAAGAGGGAAATTGTATATAGCTGATGCCAATCAGGTTCCTCGGAGTCCCAGATCGGAAGTTCAAAAGTCCAAATGAGGTAGAAGTGACCTGTTGTAGACACTAGAAATAAGATTTCAATCTGCCTGGGTCACATCCTTTCATGATGGGTAGGCCCTGCAAATTCTAATCTGCTGTGGAAATGGAATTCTCATCTGGAGAAGCCAAAATACATTTAGGAAGTAGTAAACTGATAAGAATTTAATGGTACAGTAAACTGTAATACTGCTGAAGGATGTATAGCAATGGTGTGGAGAATCGAGTGTAGGCTTCCATAAACAATAACTTCCAAAATCATGAAAACTTGTAATTAAATATAATATATCTCTATCTACAAATATACAACATTATATTTTACCTTTCTACATATAATGCATAGTTGAAAAGTTGGAGTTATATACATTTGAGTCTTCCCAAACTTATGTTTGCTTATCTGCTGCTACAAATATATCAAGAGATCTTAGATCACACAGGTATTCTAACAGTGCAGTGGTGGCAACAGTGACACAGATGTGGCCCTTTCACTATCTGCATATGCATATTATGCATAGTAGCAGTGCCAATGTACTGCTTTACTATTATAATTTCTTGAATAAGAAATAAGGTGCTCTCCAAAATCTACTTACAGGTTAGAAAATGCTATTTTTTGAAAACTCTGACAAACACAAAGAGGTTTTCATTAATTCAACAAACATCTGCTCAATATTTACAACACTGACCGCCTGGACCAGTTGCTGAATTCAAGTTGCTCACAGATGTGTGGCTGGAGAAAGAACCACCACCAAAAAAAGAACTTGAGCAAGAGATGACTGTTGACAGATAAACGAGTCATCTCAACCACGCTGGAGATTGGGCATTGCTAGGAACATCAGTGCAAACACTGGAATGGAGAAAAATTTGCACTAGCGGTGTTGGGGTTCTATAGATAGATCCCAAGCTAGATGTTATGAGGACAGTGCAGCAGAAACACAATGGGGACATGGGGCAGAGAGCACTGAGGAGAGAGTTAGAAATTGGAGTACGAGTGAAACAAGAAATAGAGAAGGAACACGGCCTCTGAAATGCTGACAGACACAACAGAGGATGAAGATCACTGAAGGTCTCAGGGAACTGGAAGGAAAGATCTACAGAAAAAGGAAGGCTGACATACAGATTGGAGGTGTTCCCCCCTCCTTTCATTTTGTTTTCCCCCACAAAATGTGAGATAGCTATGATTTCACAAGATAAACTATTCTGGAAGGAGGCCATAGGACTGAGCTGCTGAAGTGGAGGCAAGAGCCATTAGGGGATTAAGAATCTTGGAGGCTAAAGCACTGGAAATGTGGTCCACATGGACAAGGGAGTGATGAGAAAGATTCATGTGCATGAGCTGAATCAAGAAATGGATATTCACTTAACAGGGACATCGACCTCAAAGGATGTTTTAGTCAGCTTTTTTTTGCTGCTGTGACTAAAAGATCTGATCATAACAATTTTAGGGGAGGAAAAGTTGGTTTAGCAGCTCATGGTTTCAGAGATCTCCGCCCATGGAAGGCCTGCTCCATTCCTCGAGGCTGTAGCAAGGCTGAATATCATGGCTGGATAGTGTGGTGAAGGGAAGCAGCTCCCATCATGGTGATCAGAAAGCAGAGAAAGAGAGACTCTACTTGCAAGATAGAAATATATATTACCCCAAAGCCATGCCCCAATTCTTACCTGCTCCAATCATACCCTAACACTTCAGGGGATTAACTCACTGATTGGGTTAAGGTTCTCACAACCAAATCATTTCTCCTCTGAACCTTCTTGCATTGTGTCACCCACCAGCTTTTGCAGAACATCTCATATCCAAACCATAACAATGGATAAACACTTTTACATAGGAATGACAATGCATTGACCTAGAAGTAGAATTAGGTTTTTTAAGGGGACACAGAAACAGATACAGAGTCAAATTAATTCAGATGCAAATGGAACTCTGATTGGAACATTATTTCAGTGAATGCTGAGGTTTACCCAAAGAAATTTTCTATTACACTCTGCCCAGTTGATTCTCAGTGGAAAAAGAATGCAAGGAAATATCAAATTTTCATGAGCAAGAGTTTGAAGGACAAATTGAGAGGAATTGCCCTGGTAGGGCTGCCAAAGAAAGGGGAAGGGCATTAAGAGAGAGATGGTTTTCCTAAACACGGTTTGGTTTCCATTGCACTTAGAACTGATTTTGAGCAAAATGAATGTTTCACATAGCCCTTACACTTTTTCATCCCTGTGGATACAACTGTTCGTGTTTATTTTCCTTGGCTGCCAGGAAGCTCAGAAACAAAATTTTGGCCTGTTGCTACCAAACTTTAAAGCATACATTTAAAGCAATAGATATGGCCTGTGCTTCTTCCTACTTTTGTTAACCTACTCCCCACTTCACTAATTTTTCCTCGATTATTTTCTTATTATGCTTGCTTTTTAAGATATTTTCAATCTGTGTAGAATGAAATTAAGTATTAAAAAGCAAACATTTTAGTCCACGATTAATTCAAGCTTTACACAAAGAATATGATTAAATACCCAGATGCTAGTCAGCTGCAAAAGAACATTTATTACCATAAAACTTTTGAGAACATTAGTGATTCTACAAGCCATATTTGCTGCCAGGTTTTCATATCCTACATATTCTAATATTGATTTTAAATTTGCATAGACATTGCTTGGCTCCAGAATTCCATGTACTTTATTATTAGTATGATGCATAAAGCCAGGTACTTTGAGAGTCACAAGAAGCATTAATAATAAATACACCAGGAAAACAAATATATACTAACACATATGGCCATCCTACACATAGATTAATTTTAAAATATGGGCTTAAGTCCCAAATTACCCTAATCCTTTAAAGAAAACCCTTCATTCTGTTGTGTTTCTCTTGCTGTTTTCTACAGGAAAACAGCTTCATGCAGGAGATGGTCTCAATGTTATTTGGAATGTCCACAAGGCTATGTTGACTTTTGACAAAGGAATGTAAGTTACTACTAGTAATGGCTAGGAACTCTCCTACCAGTCAATCAAGTAACTGCTTAGCTCATTATGTTCCTGGTGAAACCACCCAAAAGGATAAAAATGGAAGAGAGTGATTGAATTTAGACAGTTGTTTTGTTACCTTCCCTGCACTGCTGAAATTTGTTTCACTTGATTACATCTGTTCAGTATGAAAATTAGTCCCATGCGTTTGAAATGCATAGTGTAAAATTTCACATGTACCCTATATACCAAATATGGATTGAAATCATTTGGGTTGGATTATGGCTCCACGTGAGATGTCAGAAAAGTATACTCATGGCCAATTGGATAGTCAGGTTAAAAACAGTTCTTAAAAGGAGCTTTGTCCTTCTTTTAAACACTGGACTATAGTAAACCTTCATCCACATCTCAATTGGCCCTACAGTCCTCATGCGTGGCTACCCACTGAAATATTAGAGGGAGAAAGGCAGGAAGCAGTTCTAATCAGATGAGAATGAGCAACAAAGGAAATTTTTGATAGAAATATGGACTGACAAGTTTCCCATCCTAAAGCAGAGTCCTCAAGACCACCCACAAGGGAAGGAATTTCCCATTCTGAAAGACGGGCCCCTTTGAATCTGAGCATTTATATTAAGTATCTTAAAATAGCATGTGGGGGCTGGGTTATCTAAGCCTAGTCCTCTGTTTTCCCAGGCCGTTATTAAGCAATGCAACCCCTGAAGAAGATTGTTCTGGAGACTTTGTGAACACTTTTCCTGCTTCTGACCAAAAATCCAACATCTCGTCTCCTTCAGGCATGTGCCTGAGAGATGCAGCCACGCAAAGCAAGTGGGAGCCAGCCTGGACATTCCTGGGATGCTGGCACAGCTCACAGGTGCCTTTTATCTGCCCCCAGCCCTTTTTCTCACTGGACATGAGTTCGTTTTCACATTCAAAACCACTTGGATACCATATTAGACCCTGTGTGGTTCAGGTTGTGTTAATTTTGCATCACCTCTTTTCATATACCATGAGATTAAAATTGAAAATTAATTAGCTAAAGATTGAAATTTATTAGCACGTTGTCTAACTTTCCATATACACCTGAGAGTATAACATATTTTAGCTCAGTTTTTACATACTACAAATTAAAAACCACGGGAGCTTATTAGTGCTAATAATAATGATAAAAGATGTGCTATCTTTTTAGAAAAGTACCAGTTCTTCCAAGTGAACAATTTGTTAAGAAACATGTGTGCATTTGTGTGTTAATCTTTACCATCATTCTACAAGGAATACATTGCCATTGAATACATTATACAGATGAGAAAGCTAAAAATAAGTAAGTAAAAATTAACTAAACTAAGTAACTTAAAGACACAAGACTAAAGAGTGAAAAAGGTACCATTTAAATCACCCTATTTAGACTCCAAGATCTAAAACCTCCTAATTTATTAATGAAATTGCCAAGAGAAATCAGTCCAAATATTTTTATTTTTATAGCATGTGTAGAGTAGATCAGTAAAATGGAAACTCCAATTAAATGTCTTTCTACTATCTTTCAACTTTTCCAAAGATGCTTTAATCAACACATGGGTAATTTGAGGGACTCAAAGCTTTTGACTTACATTTATTAGCAATAAATTTTCTCCCACACTTTTCACTCATGGCTAGTGGGTTTGTTAATGCCCTCAATTCTAAAGTAATTTTTGAGGAAACAAAATAGGTTTCAATTGTTTCAGCTTTAGAAAGGAATTGTATGTTTCATTGAAAGAAGGCAAAGAAACACAAACTTTTTTTCTATTTATGGTAAATAACAGAACAAGGCACCAGTAGTTCTCCTATGACTTTGAAAACAAATCATTTACTGAGCTTTGTCAGACAATATGGGAGTTATCATGGTTTTTGCAAGTAAATAATCTGTTCTTTTATCAGTATGTAACTTTAGATTATATTCACTAAGTATAAAACAAAACAATTGAAATTTAATAATGTGTATCTTTTTTGCTATAATTAACCAAGCAGATCACTATTGCCCTATTCAGTCGATTTTACATCAATAACTCTCTCTAGTGGTTTCTTTTTTCCACTTACATATGCCATTCTTCTCCACCGCCCCCAGATTTTATGCTAGCAGTCTTATAAAATTCTACATGACAGTCTAACATTGTTTTTGAAATTTTCTAGAATAAACATCTACCTTTTGAGAATTATCACAGACTGCAGCTTCCCCATTAACAACATCAACCAGAATCTTGACTTTGCTTAAGCCCCAAGTGCTGCAAGTGTTGAAATACCACTGTTGTTCAACTACTATCCGTGTACAACATCACTTTCATTACTCTCATATATCTCATTCTACCTGCTAATAAACTGATGCCTATCTTTACTTCATCTTCAATTAGAATGGGGTTCATTGGGATATAAACTGATTTAATCATTAAAGACTTTATAATAAAAAAGAGGAGCACTGAATTCCAGTATATTCAACAACAACAAAAAGAGATGTATTTGAAATAGATTTGTAAAAGACTTTCCATCCCTCCCTAAAAGAGCCAGGTTAATGGATCCTGACAAGAAAGGAAACAAGGAAAAGAAGTCCATTTCCCACAGGGAAAGATGATGCTATCTTCACAGCTGAGTTCTCCTCCAAGTTAACGATATTTTGGAGGGCAGAATCTGTACCCTAAGAGAAGTGCATTCATATCTGGCCTAATTTGCTGTGAAGCTTAAGCTTAAGCTAGTTTTCTTATCTCACTTCATCTCCAAAAATGTAAAATAAGGATGATAATAACCATATCTATATACTGAGTTATACTCAGTATAACTCAGTGTATATGCCTAGTTGTTTAGTATTGTGATTTGCATGAAGTAAGCATTTATAAAAAAGCAAAATCAGTTTGTTATTTATTTTCATATGAAGCCTTAGTGCTAAACCTAATAAATTGGAGGCATTTATTGAGAGAACTAATGGTAAGACTCTACTGAGGTCCTCAGACACATATTTACATTTTATGTAAACAGGCAATTTTATTATTCTCTGTCTGCCACATCTTCTCTGATTCTGTCAATTTGCTTTCATTAGCTGTATTCATTGTACAAATTTTCATAACCATCCTAATATGCCGAAACAAATTATGATGATCTGAAAAATATATTTTCCAAGGTCTCTGCTTAAATGAAAAATTTCAAGTCCTACCATTTGAGCTAAACATGATCAGTAAAATTGCCTTTTCCATTTGTTAAAATGTGAGCAGAGAATAAATTCATAATTTGAATTTGAAATTGTTCCTTGCATGGATATTAGCAATGTCCTACAGAGGATGTAACAGAAAGCAACATGTGGCAATGTTAAATATTTAGGGATTTTCTGACAAGTGGGTCAAGAATCACTTAAGTCAATAAGAACAATCATGTCCAAAGCAGTTTCACTCATCCTACCCACACACTTATTCACCCTTCATTGATGATTTGTACGTACTCGCAGAGTTAATATATCCAGTCTCTCCTTTTCTGTTTGTTTGTTTTGCTGTACTAGGGATGGAATCCAGGGCCTCATGCAGGCTAGGAAGGCACTCCACCACTGAGTTATATCCCCAGCCCACCCAGCCGTTTTTTATTTATGATATGTAAGATTTTGAAAGTTGTAAACACTCTAGAGAAAAAATTATTCTGGGTGGTCTTAGTAAGGGCAAAAGGGAGATAATTAGAAATGACATAGCAAAAGGGGGAAAAAAAAAACACCGACTTTTATCTAAGAACGAAAAACAACTTTCAGACCATACCAAGAGTTAACGTGATCTTATCCAAAGGAAAATGAAAGACACCAATGATGCACAATAATTTAATAAGGGAAAATAAGGAATTTTGATTCCTCAAGCATTATTAATACAATTTTTAGTTGAAAGCAAGAACCTCAAAAATATGACATGTTTACCTTATTTTGAGTGTGAACTAAACAGAATAGCCATGCTTCAGACCATGACTTCCACATCACACTTGGAAAACTCAGAAAAAGCCAGCCAGTGAACCAGTACAAAGGCTTGCAAGAATCTCAACTTTTCTCCGCCCCATTCTCTGGCACAGGACAGTGGACATCTCAGCCAAATGACCAGGAAACCAGGGAGATCTTTTTTTTTTTTTAACTATAACTCATATTTTGGATACAAAAATCATGAATCACCCCTGAACTGGCAGCAGAAGTAAGGAGAGTTGGGAGAGTCACAAGGAGAATTGTGCAGCCAGCAAGGAAGCCTCAAAGAAGAGGGAGTGGAGAGGACTGAAGGAAGGCCAGAGGAGAGTCACAGAGGGTCAGGAAGGGGAAGCCAGAACAGACTGAAAGTAAAAAGCATGAGGAATGATGGGCAAGGGCTCCTCCAGGGAGGACAAAGTGGGCTCTTGTTAGAAAGAGAAAGTTGTATGTTCCATCCAAGATGACTGATGTCTGATAATAGGTCACCCCTTCGACTGCTTCCTTCACCTCCCCATGCGAAAGTCATTTGGTGCTGAAGGGAAAGATGGTAGAATTAGAGTTGGTGTCTTTAATTCATAGTGCTTTTAGTTGTGAATACACATAATGAAAACTCTGCAAAAGAGGAACAAGGAGGATTAGGAGATGGGAACAGGGAGTGTGTGAGGAGAAACACTAAGGAAGAGGAGAATGGTTGGAACCTGTAGGAAGAGTAAGAAAAAGAGAAGAACAGACTTCAGAGATATAAGGGGCGGGGGGGACAGGATGGCCTGCTGGGCTTGAGGATTTTGGGACATTTCCAGACATGAAACATATGGATAAGGAAATAAACAATACCAATTCCTATGGCTAAAATGAAAGAGTTCCCCATTTCCTGTGGAAACTTGGAGCCTATTTAAAACATTGGCGGTGATTATGTTTGGTTTTCTTTGCAAATGCTCTGCTATAAAAGGCTAATACTAAATAATCTCAAAGTTTTAATTTGCAGTCTCAGTTAAGTTCCAGAAGAGCTTCCCACTTTAATTTTAGAATTCTAAGTTCTGAAAGTTGAGATCTTGAAGGTGAACTAGGCCAGCCCTTATCTGATCCATAGAAACCATCTCTCTTGAGGATCCAACATTTCCCGTGGGAATCGGTTAAGCAATGTGGTCTGTTTCATGTATTTCCAGTGGGATGATATTTTGAATGAATGGCCAAGGTCTGGGATTGAGAAATGTGCATTTCATATTCCAGGTCTCTAGGCACTTTAATGAGCAATCACATGAAATCCTGGAACTCCCTTGACACTAATAATGATCCTTAACATTTAGAAAGCAACTGAGAATGTGCCAAAGATGTTCATCCATGTTCTCATATGATTCTCACTGTAGACATAGGAAGTATTTTACCTCCGCCTTTGCAAATTAAAATACTAGCCACATTCAGAGAGTGTATGGAGCTTGCTTAAATTCACACAATAGATAATTCTTTCAACTTCAGCCCACTTCTGCAAATATACAAAAACAATTACTAAAGTAACTTTTACTTGAAATCCTTAAATTATATAGCACTAAAGAAATTTCCAAGACAATGCATAATTAAGAGTATGATAATACAAACATGCATTGGTAATTAATCTGTTTGAAAATGTTTTGCTTTTCTCAGCTTGTATATGTAAGAACTCAAGTGTAACTTGAAAATCTGTATATACCATGAATCTGTTGTATCTTATTTATTACTGCACCACAAAAATGCTATTCTAAATCATTATGTTAAGAAAATTTCAGCAAAAAGTTTCTGCAAAATTCAAGATATTTTGTATATGAGAAAGGCATTAGTGTTCTAAAAACATGTTTCATAAGTTGAACCTTTGGATTCCTTAATAGAAAGACCACAGTACCAAAATGGTGTAATAGTTAAACACCTGATGCTGAGCAAGTTAATATCTGTGCCTACATTTTTACATCTGTAAAATAGTGGTTAAAATATTGTTGGCCTGTTGTGATATGAAAATTCAATGAGTTAATATCCTTAAGGTATTTAGAACCATGCTGATACATAGTGAGTCTTACATGCATGGGGTGTTTTTGTCTGCTAAATGTTGCATATGAAGTACATAGTTTTTTTTTTATTGGTTGTTCACAACATTACAAAGCTCTTGACATATCATATTTCATACATTAGATTGAAGTGGGTTATGAACTCCCAATTTTACCCCAAATGCAGATTGCAGAATCACACTGGTTACACATCCACAATTTTACATAATGCCCTAGTAGTAAAGTCAATCATCAAAATAACCTGAGATAAAGGTATGGTTATACCTCCTAGAAAGAATAGAAAAAGTCTCAAAGAAGTCCAGCAATTATCCCTACATCACACCGTTAACCAATGGCACAGTCTAGCTTCATCCTCATCTCCCTGGGGCTAATTGTCCTCATATTTTCATGTAGAGAGCATGATGGAGTACAGGTAATGATGGCTGCTGGGTGTCATCCTTATACATATGTACTCATATCTCAGGCCTCAATTCTGTAAACCTCTCATTATTCATCTAAAAGCTACACTTTAAAAAAATGAGCTCATTAAATAAATTAGTATCTGACAAAAGTTAGAAGGCATCCTGCAAAGGAATGGGATTTTAGAAAGTATAAAGGCTTTTCATAGAAAGTGTCTCATTTCATTTTCACAGCAAATGGCTGCTGCCTGTATTTACAGTGGGAAAGACAAGTTCAGAGATGTCAGACCATTCTGAAACTTCTAGGCCACATGGTTTAGAGACCATCCTGATTCTGAATGTGCATCTTTCCTCTTCACATTTCCATCTTGCAAATTTATACTGGCCTTACATATTTTTTTCCACTTTTCCTTGAGAAAATTAATGTGATGTTGCTAACCAGATGTGTCCCTGCTGAGCTACTCACCAACATACATCCTTGTGTCTCTGCCTCCAGATATTCTCATTATGAACAGGACTCACACTACCCAACCCACCAGAACCACTTTCACTCTATGACAAAAGCTCCCTGAAGCAAGTTTCTTTCTTTAAGTGGCTTCTCTAGTGAGTATTAATGGAATAGTTTTAGAGGAAAGTAGTGAAATATTATTGAAAATATTTTTCATTAAACTTCTTTTATGTTATCTAAAAGTTACATTTCATCCTCTATCATTACTAGCAAATTAGATATAAGAAAGAAAGCACACCTATAATCCCAGAAGCATTGGAGGCTGAGAGGAAAATCACAAGTTTAAGGCCAGCCTCAGCAACTGTGAGGCACTAAGTAACTCAGTGGGACCCTGTCTCTAAATAACATTCAAAATAGGGCTGCAGTTATGGCTCAGTGGTTGAGTGTTGCTGAGTTCAATCCCCAGTAGCAAAAGAAAGAAAGAAAGAAAGAAAGAAAGAAAGAAAGAAAGAAAGAAAGAAAGAGAAAGAAAGAAAGAAAAAATTGTCTTTTCTAATTTTACTTCTACTAATAAAATATAGTTTGAGTGATTTTAAATATGGTCATGTTTAATCCTATGTCCAATCCATACTAGAGGAAAAGTTAGCATATTTAGTGTTTTTCAAGTTTCTTGTATATAAATTTTCAAGAACATCAGTGTGAAATTAGGATATTTTAGTATTTATCCAGTAAAAGGATATCCCGGCCATGTTTTCCCCAATGGCTTACCATATCCTAAGAAAAAGATCAGAAGGAACTTCTCTGCAATGTTACTTTACAAAATTTCAAAAGTACCTTCTTCAAACTGCAATTTGGCAGAAAAAAAATCATCAGTTTCAGTTCACTTGGGACCTATAACTCTAGAAATCAGGAGAAAAAGCTTTGCATCCACTGATTTGAATTGGGTGATGCAACTGAACAGTTAGTTTCACAGGAATATTTCAGAGTTGCAGTTCTAAGTAGAAAATAAAAATAAATAGGATGTCACGGTATTTATCATGTCTCTGAGAACTTTAGGCAAGTTAGATGTCATATCCTCTGGTGAATAGATGTCCATTTAGGAGCTTATCTCGGCATCTCCAAAGAACAAAGCAATTCCAGGACTAACTTCAAAGAGAATCACTTAAGCAGGGTTTACAAAGCATTATACCACAAATACTTCAAATACTAGGTATCTTAAATCAATTTTGCCAATATCATTTGCTAGGCAAAGAAAGTAAAAGTAAATCCAATTTTTTCAGGTCCATTATTCCTCCTTTTACAAACTGGAGAAAATTATGTTATTATCTGTGGTGCTGACTATTGAGATTGGAACCCTTAGTTTTCAGTAAGCTTTAAATCAAATGTATTTAATGTGGGCCAAAATGAGAGTCCAAGAGGAGGGAGGGTTCTCTCAAACTGATTCAGTTTGAGTTACTTGCTTTAGTGTTTAATCAATGACCTTGTGACATGTTTTGAAAATAACGATGTTTCTAACTCCCTTAGCAATGTCAAATCCAAGACTTCTTCCTGCCTGCAGCCAAGGTTGAGTTGAAACTCCAGTTCCATGGATAATAAGGAAGCAAAATTTCTGTTACAGGGGCTAAAAAACTTACTTCCACCCCAGTGACTAACTGTGTCATGAAACAAAGAAACAAAATATAAGAAAGTGGAATGGGAACAGGGCAGAGCCTAAGCAACCGGGCAGGGCAAACTTGTCCCAGGCACAATTCACAGCAGATTATCTGAAACCATTCTTGCAACTCTCTTTATATTCCCCTAGAATAAGAACTCAGGAGTAACTAGATTTAAAAGAAGAGGCCCTGCAGAGGTACCTCAGCAGTGGCCTGAAAATAAAGAAAAGAGAAAGGATAATGCTATTTGTGAAAAAAAATAATTACCCAAAGCATTTGCTTTTGTATTCTATGAAAGGATTTTAATGTCATTTTCTCAAAAGCATGGCTAATCCATTTCAAACCTGAAAGAATATACTTTATATCAGAAAAAGACTAAGTACTTGCTACATTACAAATGCCCCTTGGAAATATCAGCTTCTTCTAGCTGGTTGCACACTTTTCCTTCCATCCGCCATATTGGATTGTGTTAATGGCAGAAGGAAATAGATTACTAAAGGGGTAACCAAAAGTTCTTGTTATTTTGGACTGCTCGAAGTTCAAAAACATTATACCCATACAACTATATCAAATCAAAGCAAAATCTTTAAATTTGAAATGCAATTGGATAAAATAAGCATCTAACTCCCAAGCTGTTGAAAGTATTTACACATGATATAAAATCTCAAAGTTTCTATCTCCTCTCTCATCCTCCTTTCCTTCAAGCACTATTGTTTCAGATTAAAATACAATAACATTTGGCATTCTTTTTTTTTCTTTTCCATTTTTATTAGCTGTATGCTGGCATTATACTTTCTCTTGTATTTTAATCACAAATGAGAGGATTTATATAATAGCTTAAATAGATGACAGATTGGTCTGGAAATGTAACTACTCTTTATGACATTGCACTGATGGAGAAATATATTGGTGCTACACATAATTCTATTTCAAAATAATTTCCAAACAGAAGTCACAGAAAATATGCAAAAGACTGACAAAGAATCTGACAGAGTATACTACTTATTAAGGAATAACAAAAATATGGAACTCCCAAATAAGCTTGCTCTTTCATTTCTGGCCATCAAAACCCAACATAGTGGTGAACAACACAGCCTTTGGAAGCAAATGACCCAAGACCAAAACTTAGCTCTGCAACATAGCAGCTGAGAAACTTGAACAAATCACCTGTTCTTTTAGTGCTTATACTTCTTCATCTCTAAAATAAAGATGATTATATTAACTGTATCATAGACGTGCTATGATAATTTAATGAGATAATTTACATGAACCTCACAGGACAAATTCTGGCACATGGTAAACCCTCAATAAATGCTAGGGATTATGTTTATGGTCATGCTCATGATTTTTTTTAAATTTTTTTAGAGAATTTTAATATTTACTTTTTTTAGTTTTCGGCGGACACAACATCTTTGTATGTGGTGCTGAGGATGGAACCCGGGCTGCACGCATGGCAGGCGAGTGCGCTACCGCTTGAGCCACATCCCCAGCCCCGTGCTCATGATTTTGTTAATCAGACTCCAGTTCCTCTTCTTCTTTGGTGTACCTCTTAAGAAAACTCACATGGATTTGTGTACATCAGGGATTTCAAAATAGATTTGATGATACTAAGGGGAGGAATGTATAAGTTAGAAGGCAGGAAGGTCTAAAAGAAGTTACTGCTATTGTCCAGGTTAGTAGGGTCAAGAATTAACCAGCAGCTATAGGAATGAAGATGTATAGACAGGGCCAAAAGATATGACACACTCTAAAGATCAACATGGGAGCCTTATCCCCTTCCCAACACTGCAACCACTGCTGATAAAGCACAGAAGCCAATTAGCAATAGGAAAACCAGAACTGTCAAGTGGCCACCTCTACCATGTTCCCAAACCCTGCCTATTTTCTAGAATCTTCAGCACTAAGTTGTCAAAAGAAGTTGGAGTATATGATCCCTAAGGTCTCTTGCAGTTCTTAAGGAATGTTATTTTTGTCAGGGTAAAATCAGTATTTGCAAAGTATTTTCCCTAATAAACATTTAAAGATGCTAGAGGCAGGATATTCCTTCATAAAGAAAACAACCTGAGCAAATAGGGTGAGACATTACCTCATTAAAATGGGAGGTGAGAATATATGTATGATTTTATCTTTTTGAACCGTGTTCATGTGTCAAATATCTGATAACTCAATCAGCAACTAACAATGGCAAATGCAATTCATAATGGAATGAAGGTAACATCTACAAAAGATGAATAAAAGTACACCAGTGAGTCTGTCACAACTCCGGTTTTAATTTCTTGTTGTAAGCTTTCACCTGAGGAATTCACTCTCAATAGGTGGAAGAGCAGCTAAGGTGGGGAAGTATAAAGAGTGGAAGGTGATTTGCATTGTGGTCCATGGAATGGAATCTTAGTCAGATGGAACAAAAGGAGCTGGTTCACTGAGCTGTATGATTTCTTCCAAAATGAACTTCTTAGCCAAGCATGGTGACACACACCTGTAATCCCAGCAACTTTGGAGGCTGAGGCAGGAGGAGTTCAAGTCTAAGGCTAGCCTCAGTAACCTAGCAAGGTTCTAAGAAACATAGTGAGACCCTGTCTCAAAACAAAAAAAAAAATAAAAAGGGCTGTGGTAGTGGCTGAATTTTAATCAGCCCTGGTTTCAATTCATAATACCTAAAATAATAATAATAATAATTATTATTATAATAATATAAAACACACTTCTTCACACTCAGGTTCTAAAATTTCCCAAGTTTTGTGTCCAGGTAAGAAAGGACTCATTATATTTATGCCTTCTGTATAAAGGTCATCTCCTGGGAACTCTTTGACTCTGGGCAGAGTTAGATGTGCACCCTCTGTGCTCATATGCTTAATAACAGCATATACACTATACTATAGGTTGCTGGTGAGATGTCAATTATGTGCTAACAGGAAACTATTCAGGACTCTTAATTAAACATAAGGCTTGGAGAGTAAACTGCTCTAGAGCCTGTTTCTTTTCTCCTGTGCTCCAGGATTAAGTGATTGAAGTGCTCTATCACTTTATCTAATGAACATATATACACTGTGATGATTTTCTTTTCTTTTTTCCCCAGGATAATTTGCTTTCTCCAGAGTCTATTTTATGGATTTTTAAACCTCAGATGGATATCAAAGTTATTTGGAAAAATTTTTTTAAACATACATAAAGTTATATGTCTCCATACCTGACCCAATGGATCAGCATCTCCTCCTCTGAGGCCCAGGTATCTGTTGCTGAGCTGGAAATCGAAACTACTTCTAAATAGGCAATTTTCTATAACTTGAGACTTTACTATTGAGCTCCAAGTTCTGAGCCCTTCCAGCTGCCCAAAGCTAGGTTTATTTCTAAATCTCTACTTACAGACATCAGAAAAAAACATTTGATTAGGAAAGAGATGACTCTATGTGGCAGAAAAGCATTAGACAGCAGGCTGAGGCCTCAGGTGCCCAGAGCGGAAACTGAGAAACAGAGTCCAGAGCGCCTCCGTGGCATCTGACTCCTGTCTAGATTCTGCACAGATGTTCAAGTCCTGACTATCAGAGAGGTAGTAGTCAGCTGGTGGCAAGCACATATACAGAGACATATTTGGATTTCCAACCCCATGCTTGCTATTTACCAGCTAAGTAACTTTGAGCAAGCTATTTATCCTCTCTATATTTCCTTCTAAGTTTTTATGAGAGATAAATAAGGTAAAATAAAAAAAATATTTTTGGGCCAGTGCCTGGAATGCAGAGAATGCTCATGAAATATCAACCTCTACTATCATCATTTCCCACTATTGTATTTCCTGGATTGAGGCCTAACTGCAGGAAACCCCTTCATTCAAATATGCTGACCAACTTGTGGTCAAGCTCGAGGCATCCTTCTGCTCCATGGTCTGTATGTTCTGTGCTTTCAGTAGGTGCCTATCAGCAGCAGTCCAACTAACTAAAGAAGTCACAAAAGGTCAAAAAGCCATCAAAACAGGTGCGCCAATATCTTCCTTTCACCATGTTAGGTTAGAAGAGTCACAGTCTGCTTGGGTTATGCCTGTATAATACATCCCCCAGCACCAAGACTCCTCTAAATAGTTCCATCAAAAGCCCATGGAAATGCAATGACTGCATATAACACTTCTGTTTCCATTCATGGCTAATCCTTTTATATATGGGCTAGAAAAGGAATTCATTAGAAACATATGAGGATGCTAACTCACAACATGCAGGGGGAGGGAGTAGTAGAGGTTTGTGTGATTGGGACAGGGTGGAATGGGGGAAAGGAGGTAGGATGGGAATGGTAAAGATAGTAGAATGGATTGGGCATAACTTTCCCAGGATGACATCACTGGTGAGGGTACCACGTCCTTGTCATCATAGAGCAGCTCAAACAGGCAGCTCTTTACATTTCTGAGTTTTTGGAACAAATGAAAGTAAGCAGAGAGATGGACAGGGAGACACTTATAGATGGGGCCAGAACATCTCTCCATTCAAAAGTTGATGCTTAACTTGGCAGATGTCCTAACAGAAGTTGTAGTGGATTCCATTTTGACCATTTTTTTTAAAAAAAAGATGAGACTATTGACCTATTCATGGTTGAGATCATGGATATGAAATATAAATATGAAACTGATACAAGCTTAATCATAGGGCTGGTTTTGGACCAGGGGGCCTGCCACACTGACATAAAGAAGAAAGTTGAGAATGCATACATTCTCACATGCAATGTGTCACTGGAGTTTGAAAAAAAAAGAGAAGGGAATTTTGGCTTTTCTTTTTCTTTTTCTTTCTTTCTTTCTTTTTACAAGAGTGCAGAAGAGAGAGAGAAACTAGTAAAAGCTGAAAGAAAATTTATTGAAAATAGAGTAAAAAAAATAGTAGAAGTGAAAAAGAAAGTCTGTGATGACTCAGATAAAGGCCTTGTTGTTATTAACCAAAAGGGAACTGACCCATTTTCTTTGGATGCTCTTGCAAAAAAAAGGCATAGTAGCTCTGTGCAGAGCTAAATGGAGAAATATGGAAGGGCTGACTCTTGCTTGCAGTGGGGTAGTTTTGAATTCTCTTAATGACCTAAATCCTAACTGCTTGGGACATGCAGAACTTGTCTATGAGCATACTTTGGGAGTAGAGAAGTTCACCTTTATTGAGAAATGTAACAATTCCTGTTCTGTCACTTTATTAGTCAAAGTACCAAATAAGCACACACTCAAATCAAAGGTGCAATATGAGATGCTTGAGGGTGGTCAAAAATGCTATCAATGGGGCTGGGCGCCGTGGCACACACCTGTAATCCCAGCATCTCAGGAGGTTTAGGCAAGAGGATGGTGAGTTAAAAAGTAAATTCAAATCCAGCCTGAGGAAATTAGCAAGGTGAGAAGCAACTCAGTGAGACCCTGTCTCTAAATAAAATACAAAATAGGGCTGGGGATGTGGCTCTGTGGTCAAGTGCCCTTGAGTTCAATCCCCTGTAGAGCCCCTCCCCTCAAAAAAATGCTATGGATGATGGCTGTGTGGTTGGTTGCAGGTGCTGGTGCAGTGGAAGTGGCAGTAAAGCAGTGATTAAATACAAGCCCAGTGTAAGGGCAGGGCCCAACTTGGAGTCCAGGCTGATACATTGCTCATTATTCCTAAGGTTCTTTCTCAGAACTCTGGTTTTGACGGTTAAGAAAATTAGTTAAGATTCAAGGGCAGCAGTTGTGGCTCAGTGGTAGAGTGCTTACCTAGCATGTCTGAGGGAGGCACTGGGTTTGATCCTCAGCAACACATTAAAAAATAAATAAAATAAAGAAGTTGCGTCTATCTACAACTAAAAAAAAAAAAAAAAAAAAAAAAAAGATTTGGGGCTGGGGTTGTAGCTCAATTGTAGAGAGCTTGCCTAGCATGAGCAAGGCACTGGGTTCGATCCTCAGCACCACATTAAAAAAAAAAAAAAAAAGCATTGTATCCATTCACAACTAAAAAAATAAATAAATAAAAAGATTCAAGTAGAACATTCACAATCGGGTCAGCTTACTTAAAGGCTTGGACTTGAACACAGGTGAAGTGGATGTTTGCAGCAGAAATACATGTATATGATAACTACTGTGTAAAGAAACAGCTTCTTGGCTTCTGTACTATGATTGCCACCAACGTTCTCCTGGTGGATGTGATCATGCGATCTGGAATTTCCTCTCTAAAGGGTTGAATTTAAGCTTCCTTTGTGTCTTCTTCCCTTGAAGACTATAGAATTACCCTGAGGGATATAGCTGTGGATTTTTGTCCAAGCCTCAAATGATTGCTCAAGTAATGTTTTTCTCCATATGAAAAAAAAGAAATGATGGGGCACATATTCAAATTATGGTATGAAATTATAATTACAGTATTTTTAATTGCACTGAGTGTACATGCATAAAGCAGGTCATTTTTACCAAGTGAACAGGATGTTTTGTTTTACTTACAGTGACATAAAATTACATGTTTGATAAGCACGTTATCTGCCTTATTAAATATTCCTTGAAAAACAAAAAGTTATTTCAACTAAATTGAATTGTTATAATTTAATTAAGATCAACATTGGTTAAAATTTTTAAATATAATTTAAATCACCTATAATTTTCTATCGTTGATATGTGACAGAATACTGATATATGTTCAATATGGTTTTCTGTTCCCTACATTTTCCCTGCATGAGCAACCATCCTGCCCTATGTGAAGTTCAAGACTCGCCCCTCCAGGCAGGAGACCTCTCCCACCTGGGTGTCTGGGGGAGCTTGCATACTGCTGCAGCCAGGGCAGAGTGGACTTGCTTCTCCAGGAGGGAGACCCCTTCCACCTGGGTGTCCCGGGGAGTTCCTTTTGAGCCACAGAAATATTGAGAGAACACAGTGTGGAAGAGGAATTAACAAGAGAGTCCAGTCTCATCTCCCCTCTCTTATCTCCTGCTCAAGTTCTGCCTGGCTTCAATAATCTTCCCACCTTCTATTTAATCTATAGCTGATAACTTTTTATGTCCAGTTGAAGGAGCAGATTCCGAGAAGGCAAAGACAGAAGAAGAGAAAAATGCAGAGAAGCAAAACAATGTGAGGATTCTGTCAAATGCTAAGTATATCAATTCCACTTATGCATTCTGAAACAACTAGAGAAAAACAGCCACAGGTTGGGTTCAGGGGAACACCAAACCAATGTGAGTTAGACCTTGACTAAAACCCCCATTGATAGTTGATCTCCATAGGTCTCTACTTTTACTTGAGGCCCACAGTGACATTTTGGATCTTCTGGAATTGATGCCAGTTCAGAGCCAATGTGCATTAGTCCCCAAAAGTTCTGATTATTACTTTTTCCTTCAATGTATAGTTACTCTGGTGAAAGAGCCTAGGTCCCTTTGGGGAAAGGATGGGAGAACAGTATACCTGTTCATTAGTGTATCAGAGTACTTCCTCAAGGGGACCTGGCCTCTGCCCTTCAAGGGTTCTGGGTCTGAAAACTGGTTCAAGTCTGGGGATTTGTTAAGGATCTCTACATGATTCTGTGTTGCTATGATTCAGAGTAGATTTACACCCATTTGTCTTGGAATCTTTCTTCTTATACAGATCAAGTAAGAATTTAATAGATTCCTCACCTACTTCACTTCTGGGAACACCATTATTTTTAGCCAACACCAGAGTGACACTGTATTCTCAGTCCCTGCTGCTATAATCACTGGATTATAGCCCTCTGCAGAAGCTACAGCTGCTCTCTGGAGTTAGTGGCTGCTCTCAGCAGGCAGGACTGGATTCTTTGGCAGTGTATCGGGCAAGTGGGATATGACCACGTTGCAACTCTCCATGGCTGAAAAATGCCCACTTAGTATAGTGACTTCTTTCTGGTTTCTTTTCTCACAAATTTGAAGATTCAAACTTATGGACAATGGAAGGTGAGAGTGAAAAAGTAGGATTTACTCAAGTGAGAAGAAACAGAGCTCTCTCACTGGGCAAGGAGGACCTGATAGTAGGTTGTCACCTAAGCATACTAGTCTAGGGCTTAACAGCTACGGGGTAGGAGCATTGATCACTATGTTAATCAGGTATTGGGAAAATGCTAAGGCTATTGGTCAATATCTATGCTAATCAAGTATTGGAAAAGTGTCAAAGCCATTAGTTTGGCTCATGACCTACTGATTGGTTGTGCCCTTTTAACCCTTGTGTGAGGCTTCATTCATGCTTTGCCTTTTCCCATCCCTTCAGGACAAAGAGTAGTTGGGAAAAGGATGGGAGAACAGTATACCTGTTTATTAGTGTATCAGAGTACTTCCTCAAGGGGATCTGGCCTCCCCTTCAAGGGTTCTGGTTCTGAAAATTTTTTGGTATGTGTCTACAGGCTAATTTCATGGAGTGCTATTTACATTTAAAGATGAACCTTTGAGGGGGGACATTGCCATGACTGTTTGCCTCTATTTTACTATCTATCTTATCTATTGAATAGGTCTACATGAGCCAGACCATTTTGATCATTGTTTTGTCATGATTTTCCTCTATTGTTTTTCCCAGTGATGGTAGAAGCAACCCATCAACACCATTATATTTCTTGGTTTTCCAAAACTGTTCAAAAGTATCATGTATAGAATCACTGAATCCCTTGCTTCTCACAAATAATGAATTAGGGGTTTCAAATTCTTTTACTCTGCATATCTCTTCAGACAGTTCATGTATGGAGAACATGGTAGTGCTCTTCATAGTACCAGAAGGAGAGTCTTTAGCAACTTTAGATTGAATCAAATTAGAAAGCCTACTCAAGAAACCACAAAGGCAATTAAGGAAATCCGTCCTTACACTTCTGTTTCTCTAGAACCACTCCCGGTGTACAACATAGTCAGGAGTTTGTTTTGTTTATTCATTCCTGGGGATAGAACTCAGGGCCCTTCACATGCTAGGCAAATGTTCTACCAATGAGCTATATCCCCAGCAAATCATATGTACACATTTCACATTCAGAGGCTGGATAGTCCAATAATGATCGTCTGCATGCTGGAGAGTCATAGAAACCAGTAGCTGCTCAGTCCAGGAAATCGGAGCCTCAAAGCAAGAGGGACCAGTGATGTAGCTCCAGTCTGAGATTGAAAGCCCAGAAGCTCCCTGGAGAGTCTCTGGTGTGAGTTCCTGTTGAAAAACTAAAGAAACTGAGTCTAATGTCCAGAGATGGTGGCAGCAAAATGGAGCTTCTATGCAAGTATAGGCTTCCTCTTTCTTCCACTTTTTTTTACCATTTGGGTCTATTGGAGAGTGCTGCACACATTCAGAGCAAATCTTCTCTTAGTTTGCTGTCCCACCTGGCAAATATCTGTGGACTCACCCTCAAGACACCCTGAAGAGTACTTTATTGTGTATATATAGCACATTTTCTTTATTCATTCATCCATTGATGGACACCTAGGCTGTTTCCATAGTTGGCTATTGTGAATTGTGCTGCTATAAACATGGGTAGGCATGTATCACTGTAGTAAGATGGTTTTAAGTCTTCAGGGTAAATACCAAAAAGTGGTATAGCTGGGTCATATGGTGGTTCCCTTCTAGTCTTTCGAGGAACTTCCAAACCAATTTTCATCGTGGTTGTACTAATGTATACTCCCATCAATAAGTGTAAAATTATTCTTTGGTCTCCACATCCACTCCAGCATTTATTATTATTTATATTTTTTATTTGTTCCTTTTATATATACAGGCCAGTAGAGTATATTTTGGCATATTATACATACTTGGAGTATAACTTATTCTAATTAGTATCTCATTTTTGTGGTTGTACATTATGTGGAGTTTCACTGTGGTGTATTCATATATTAACATGGGAAAGTTATGTCCAATTCGTTTCACTATCTTTCCTACAAAATGGATTTTTTTTCTCAGCCATAAAGAAAAATGAAACTATGACATTGGAAGGAAAATGGATGGAACTAGAGACCACCATGTTGAGCAAAGTAAGTCAAATTGAGAAAGTCAAGGGCTATGCGTTTTCTCTCATATTCGAAAGCTAAAGAGGAAAATGGAAACGAAAGATGGGGGTGAATCTTCTGAAAAATCAAAGGAAAAACAGTAGAAGAAAGGGATCAAGTGTTTAAAAGGCAGGGAGGAACGGGGGAGTGCTGGGAAGTGATATTGGACAAATTTATTTTTATATTGTATGCATGTAAATATGTATCAACAAATCCCATCATCATGTACAACTAAATGCACCAATAAAAATGTGGGGGGGGGAAACAAATTAAAAACAATGGAGTGCTTTACTAATTTCTTAAGCAAGCATCAACGAAACTAGTCAAGTTGAAAATCAAAATTAACCATCACTTAGGGTGTCTACAAAATGCTCATCTGCAAATATTTTGTATAAAGCTAGATTAAAGAAGATTCAGAGCTGGAATGCCATATAAGCTGATTTTATATTCAAGTGAGTTTAACTAATAATCTATTCTTCCAGAATTCACAGGTAGAAGACAGCAGAGAGTCTAATCCTAGGACCAGGGGCATAGCTATTTCCTGCCCTAAGATGCCACACAGCAGAACCATCAGTGCATCTGAAATTCCATTAGAAACAGTCCTTCCAGGGTAATATACTACCTGATCCTAAATAAGATTTTTAAATTAATCTAGATGTTAGGGAAGATACCGCAATAATGTATGATACATTTGTAAGACCATTCTGTCACTATTGTCCTAGGTCTTTTCTTTCCTGACTGCAAAAGTTTCCTGGGGTCTGTTTTTCTTTTTCTTAGTAGTTGTGTGACTGTACACAGAGCACTGTATCTTTCTGATCAATGTTGACCTCATTTGTAAAAATAGGAGAAAACGTTTACCTTTCTTTATGCTTGTACAGATTCATTCATTCATTCCACAGCTATTTATAGGTTAAATAGCCAGTTTGAGACCAACTCTGTTTCTAACATTCTTCCAGCAGCTGGGAACCCAGCAGTGTGCAGAATAAGCAATATCCCTACCCTCTTAGATTAAACAATAGTGGGCAGGCCAAGTTTGAGGAAACAGAAAATAAATACATACAAAATTCTCTGGTGGTAAGAGCTACAAAGCATTCATTTTTATATAAGGTAATTAGCAACACCTCCAAATGACCATGAAGATTCTTGATGGAAGAGCCTTTCTGGCAGAGAGAAGAGCAGGTGCAAATGTTCTGAGGTAGATACCTGTTTACCTTTTTCACACAACAGGGAAGACACCACCTGGCTGTAGCAGAGTGGGCAAAGGAGTGATTCTGGGGGATAAAGTCAGAGAAATAGGAGGGCTGCAGATTTTGCATGACCTCTAAGCCCAATATAGGGGGTTTGTGATTTACTCTGTGTGGTGGGAGCCTCCTCAGATTCTTATTGCAGGCAGGCATGGCCTGACTTCTGTTGTAAAAGAACCACTAGTTCCCATCGTGTGGTTAAACTGAAGACAAAGGGAAGCAGGGCATCCTAGGGAAGCCAAGGTAGTAATCTAAAAGAAACATGGTGCTGGCTTGGCCCAGGGTGGTGGTAGGAAGATGGGGAGAATTGGCTGAATTCTGAAGACACTGGGAAGGAAGAAGGGACAGAATTTGCTGAGGGATTGGAGAAAATAGACCAGGGAGAATGTCTGACATAGTACCTGCTCTACATGTGTTACTTTCCATTCACTTATTTCCTCTTAGTATGTATTTGAGAAAAAAGCTGTGGGGAAAAGAAAATATTTGTAGGAATGGGAGAAATGAAGACTAATAGGGAAAGGACTGAGCATGAGCTGCTTAAGGTTTTTGTGTCTTTTGGGAATCTTGTTTTTTTTCCTTTATTCAGTTATAATTAACAAATAATTGTATATTTCACATTGTAAAAGCATGATGTTTTGATGTACATACGCATTGTAAAATCATTCTCACAATCAAGACAATTAGCATATATATCACTTCACATAGTAACATTATTTAGTGTGTGGTGAGTATATTTAGTGTCCACTCTCAGAATTAGAATTTTTAAAATATCATCAGGTGCTGGGGGAACAGAGACATGGGCATATGTTGGTCAAAGTATACTAGTTTTCAATTATAACATGTATAAATCCTAGGGATCACAGCATGGTGACTACAGTCAACAATATTGTATTATATGCAATACTTGAAATTTGTTAAGAAAGTAGATCTCAAAAGTTCTTACCACACACATACACACAAAAATAATGATAATCGAACAACTAGGAGGTATTGGATAGGCTAAATAGCAGGTTTAGGATAATCGTTTCAGAATATATAGGTATATCAAAAAATCACATTGTATGTAGTAAATGCATAAATTGTTGTCAATTGTATCTCAGTAAAGCTGAAAAATTAAGATCTACTCCCTAAGCAATTTTCAAGCATATATTATTATTATTATTATTATTATTATCATTATTATTTACTGCAGTAATCATGCTGTATAATAAATCTCCAGAACTTGTTCATCCTGCCTAACCAACACTTTGTGTTCTTTGACCCTCATCTTACATCTCCCCCACTCCCCACACAGACTCTGGAAAGTTCCATTCTACTCTTTGCTTCTATGAATTCCTTTTAAGATTCTACAAGAAAGTGAGATTATATAGTATTTGTCTTTCTGTGCCTGCCTTATTTCATTTAACATAATGTCCTGCAGGCTAATCCATGTTGTTCCAAGTGACAGGATTTCTTTCATTTTAGACTGAATAGTATTCCACTGCATGTATGGGTGTTTTTTTATATTTTCTTTATCCATACATTCATTAATGGATACTTTGGTTGAGTTCATATCTTGTCTATTGTGAATAATGTTACAATGAAGTTGGAATGCAGATACCTCTTTGACATACTAATTTCATTTCCTTTAGATATGTACCCCAGGGTAGTATTGCTGGATTATATGATAGTTTTGTAGTTAGTTCTATCTTAAATTTTGAGAAACCTTCATTTTGTTTTCCATAATATCCTATCAACAGTGTATTAGAGACCCCTTCTTCACAAACTCACCACATATTATTTAATTTTTAATCTTTGTGTGCTGGAGATTAAACTCAGGGTCCTATGCATGTTAGGCAAGTGCTCTACCTCTGGGTTATAATTCCCAGCCCTCCTTGGACTTTTGGATAATAGCCATTCTAACAGGTGTGATATGATATTGCACCATTATTTTAATTTGCATTTCTCTGATAACTAGGGACATTATGCATTTTGTAATATTCCTGTTGACAATTTGTATGTCTGCTTTTGAAATAATATCTATTCATGTTCTTTGTCCATTTTTTAATCAGGTTTTTTAAAATTTTCTTGCTATTGAGTTGTCTAAGTTACTTATATAATTCAGATAATAACCTCTTATTAGGTGTATGGTTTGCAAATATATTCTTCTATTCTGTAGGTTGCATTTTGTTTGACTCTGCTGTGCAGAAGCTTTTCAGCTTGATACAAACACATTTGTCCATTTTTGCTTTTCTTGCTTGTGCTTTTGGAGTGATATGCAAATAATCATTGTGTGGACCAAGAAGTTTTAACCCTTGGTTTTCTTCTAACCATTTTGCTGTTTGGGGTACTCTATTTGAGCCTTTAATCTATTTTGACTAAAGTTTTGTATATGTTGTAAGAGTCCAGTTTTCTTTCTTCTATGTGTATAATTCTAGTTTCCCCCAAACTACTAAAGAAATAGTCATTTCCCCATTATGTGTTTTTTGGCAGGTTTGTCAATAATCATTTAGCTATAAATGTGTGGATTTATTTCTAGTTTCTCCATTCAGATAGTATGATGTCTCCAGGTTTGTTTTCTTTTTCTTGTTTGTTTGTATGTTTGTTTTGCTTAAGATTCCTTTGGCTAATATTTAGGGTCTTTAATAGTTCCTTAAACATTTTTCAATTGTATTTCTATTCTGCAAAAAATTATATTGGAGTTATGGTAGTGATTGAATCTGTACATCACTTTGGGTAATTCAATTCATGAACACAGAACATCTTTTCATTTATTTCTTTCTTCTTTGATTTATTTCATCAATACTTATTTTATGGTTTAGTATTAAAATCTTTCACCTTGTTAAAGTTATTTCTAAGAATTTTTAAGATTTCATTGTAAATGTTATTTTTTTTCTGTGTGTCATTTCTTCTTCACATAGTTCCCTAACAGTGTGTAGAAGTGCCACAGATTTTTGTATGTTGAATTTGTATCCTGCAACTTTCTTAAGTGTGTTGACTATTTGTGGGAGATTCTTTACAGAGTGTTTAGGGATTTCGATGTATAAGATCATGCCATCTAAAGATGGATAACTTAGCTTCTTCCTTTTTTGTTTATATTGCTGATTTGTTTTGAGGAATTATATTTGCTTGTTTGTGTTTGCTTTTTTCTTTTTTGTTGGGGGCGGGGGTGGTTCCCAAGAAGTGTCATTATCTTTATTTATTTTTTATTTGTTTTTTTTTTAGTTATACATGACAGGAACTGTATTTTAGCATATTTTATATACATGGAGTACGACTTATTCTAATTAGATTCCAATTCTTTTTGTTGTACATGATACAGAGTTACATTGCTCATGTATTCAAATACAAGGCTAGGACAGTTATGTCTGTATTCCTATCCCTCTCTCCCATCCCTTCTCTTCATTCCCCTTTGTCTAATTCATGGATTTCTATTCTTCATCTCTTCTCCCCCTCTTGTTGTGGGTTAACATCCATATATCAAAGATAACATTCAGCCTTCAATTTTCTGGGACTAGCTTCTTTCACTTTGCATTTATCCATTCATCTTTATCCATTCATCTGTTGAAGAACACCTAGGTTGTTTCCATAGCTTGGCTATTGTGAATTTAGCTGCTAAGCACATTGATGTGGTTGTGTCACTGTAGTATGCTAATTTTAAGACCTTTGGGTATATACTGAGGAGTGGGATAACTGAGTCAAATTATATATCCATTTGAAGATTTTTTTTGAGGAATCTCCACAGTGCTTTTAAGGAGTGGTTGCACCAATTTGCAGTCTTACCAGCAATGTATGAAAATACCTTTCTCCTTGAATCCTCTCCAATATTTATTTTGTTACTTGTGTTCTTTATATTTGTAATTTTAACTGGAGTGAGATGGAATCTCAGTGAAGTTTTAATTTGCATTTCTCTAATTGCTAGAGATGTTGAATATTTTTTCATATATTTTTGACCATTCATATTTCTTCTTCTGTGAAGTACCTGTTCAGTTCCTTTGTCCATGTGTTGATTGCATTATGATGATGATGATGATGATGATGATGATGATGATGTGTTTGTGTGTGGGTGTGTTTTAAGGTTTTTGAGTTATTTGTATAACCTGGAGATTAATGCTCTATCTAAAGTGCAGGTGGTAGAGATTTTCTCCCATTCTATCGGCCCTCTCTTCATGATCTTGATTGTTTCCTTTGTAGTAAAGAGGCTTATTATTTTGATACCATTCCATTTATTGATTCTTGATTTTAATTCTTATACTTTTGGAGTATTATTGAGGAAGTTTCAAATGAGAAAAAAAATGTTATCAAAAAGTATATTTGATGCACAGCCTAATTTTGTGAGACAATTTGATGATACCTTTTATAACAGTGTCCTAATATTAACATTTACCCAATCCTCTCCTATAAACTCATTATTTGAGTTGTATTCTGCAACTATTTCCTATGAACTGATTTGGGATTGATTACATTTAAAAAGCTCCAAATATAACATGGCAAAATGACAATTTCTCAACATATGACAATCATAAGGAAGTAAACTAACTAGAGCCTTGACATAGGTGGGCATCCCTGGCCTGGAGTCATTGCACGAACTATTCCATAGTAGCAATCATGGAACCGAGGGACACCAAGCACCTGAACACAGGTGGAAAACAAAACAAAACAAAACAAAAAACCTGGTATATCTATAGGACCCTTTATTCCTTTCCTTATCAAAGAGAGAAAAGAAAGAAAGAAAGAAAGAAAGAAAGAAAGAAAGAAAGAAAGAAAGAAAGAAAGAAAGAAAGAGAAAGAAAGAAAGGAATGAATCTTTTCTTCAAGTTTCTGCCAACTTTGCCATGTTGTGTTGGTCATGAAGAGCCCTAGGGAGGAGTTGACTTCTGAATGTGTCTCTGGGCACACATACACTCTGGAGCAGGATTGTGATGGTATTGAAATGGTAATCTCATCCATGCTGCTCTGGAGGTTCTTTGCTCCCATCTCTTGAGACAAAGGCTCATTTTCTTTCCTGCTCAATGCAGGCCATAGCCCTTCCATGCTCTTAGTATACTTCAAAATCTACAGTCACTCAAATGAGAATGAGTTTCTAGAAGCCAATAGCTTCAGAGGGGAAAACTGAAGGTAAGGAGGTAGAATACTGTTATTGGATAGGAGAGGAGAAAAAGAAAACCAATGCTGCGACATGAAGTTCAAGTTTCTTCCACATCACAAAATGTGCATATTACATACTATACAATTCTATTTACATGGCATTTTGAAAGGATGAATTTCAGAAAAGCAACTGAGGATATGGCTTAGTGATAGAGTCCCTGCCTGGTATGAATGAGGCCCTAGTTTCAATTACCAGCACACTATCAGCTCACACCACAAACAACTGAAAAAGTTGAAAAATATTGTGTTAACCAAAGAAGGATGTTAATCAAAACAGCAAAAATATCCAATCAAGCTAATAGTTAGGGACACATAAATTAAAACAGTAAATTATCATTTTCAGCCATCAAGTGATAATATTAAAAATTTTAAAAACATGGTGAAATTATAAGAGGGTCTGTGCTCCCACACAATGATAGTAGGAGCATAAACTGATAAAATGCTTTTTACATAATTTAATGGTTTTGTTAAAAGTTAACACCTAGTTGGTGTTAAAAAGTAAAGAACAGTAGAAGAAGAATGAAAAAAAGTAATCTAAAATTCTATCACCCAGACATAACCATTAACATTTGGCAAACATCACAGACACTTCTATGCATATATTTAACTACACTGAGAAAAATAATTTTTAAGAATGTGTCATATCTGATTTTAAGATAGAATTACTTCCTTCAGTTTTCCTTGAAATTAGTGAAAGAAAAGTAACTATCCTGAAATTTAAAGAATTGCTGAAAATCAGGTAAATATTTCTTTGCAGCAAACAATATTATTCTGAAGAGATGTTTCAAATTAAAAAAGATAATGTGAAACACCAAGAACTGGGATTATGTTTCTCTATGTACTTTCAATTTGTGCTTATTAATAGTCATCTATTTTAAGTTTCTTCTTTTTAATAAGAGAGAGAGAGAGAGAGAGAGAGAGAGAGAGAGAATTTTAATATTTATTTTTTAGTTTTCAGTGGACACAACATCTTTGTTGGTATGTGGTGCTGAGGATCAAACCCGGGCCGCACGCGTGCCAGGCGAGCACGCTACTGCTTGAGCCACATCCCCAGCCCTATTTTAAGTTTCAAACAATAAAATTTTGACAATTCTGTGATAAAAAAAAACTAGAGATGTAAACAAACTCATATTCAACCATAAATATCCCACCCTATTTTTTAAGCACAAAAACATTTTGAAACATAAATTTACTAATAATGAGTTTTAAAGGAAAAAAGTAGTAGTGAAATGTTAAGGTCTAAAAATGACTGAAATTTGAGAAAACTGTTGGTAGTGATTACTTTGCAGAAAAATTATTCAAGTACTACAACCCTTGGTTTCTTCTTCCTGGATTCTGTGCTAGGTCATATGAAAGGCATTTTATACAAATCAAACAAAATCCCAGAATTTCAATTTCCAGATTTGGAAGTCATTTCACCTGAATTACGAGCCCACAATAAAGACTGGCTCACAGCTACCCCTATGGGGACAAAGGATAATGAAAGGACAAGGAATGTCATTCCTGCTTTAGCTCCTCCTTATCTTCCACTTTCATTCTTTAGTGACTTGAAGAATGGAATCTCTCTTGGCCTTCAAAGGTTTTTTAACATATTGTATCTGATCATACAACCACTGTATAAACATAGGGATGTATTTTTAAAGGGATGTATTATTTTTTGTTTTTATAAACAACAACAACAACAAAACTAAGATGAAGAAATTTTGGATGGCTTGATGAGGGTTATAAAGCAAATAATACAGAATGGTAACCAGACCCCAGGCTTCCTGACCCCCACTTGGCAGCCTTGCCCCTACTGCATCCTTAAAGCATCTGAGGGGCAAAGGTTGAACAACCCTCTCTCAGCAACATAACACCAGGTTATTATTATAAAAACTGCACTGGGTGGCCCCCCTTAGCTACATCAGTGTGGCAACAGGCCCAGGAGCTCAATGGGAGCAAAACCACCATCATAATATTTCCTCTTGTATTATGAGAGTATCAACAAACAAGCCATCCATCTAACCAAGGTCAATACCAGCACCAATACACTCTCTGCTTTAAAATAAACCACTATCCTCTGCCTCCACCACCACATCCCCCAAATCTTGGCTCTTTCAATTGGATTCCACAACCTTTTACCCAACCCTTATTTATAGTCATTTTGGTATTTAAAAAAATTGGCTCACTTAAGGACTCAGATCATATTTCATTTCATGTGGAAACCATAAAGTTGCTCTAGTGTCCAAAGAGAGCTGCCCATCATCATCCAGGACCATCAAAATAAAGAAATGGAATGTGAAGATAGTGGAAGAGGAGAGCTTGCCAACTTTGCACTAATTCTCCACATACAGGACGTTATCTCCTGTCCCTTACAAAAAAGAAAAGTTTTTATGACTCAAACAGGACCATCTGAATGGAAAAGGAAAGGTAACAGACATGAAAAACGATTTCCAGAGAACATGGCCATGTTTCTAGAAAGAGTAGGTTGTCATCGCAGCTTCCATGTTTTCACCCCTTGTTTCTTTATTACCTTTTGACAACCAGCTTGCTCCTCACCACCCAGCTGAAGTGGCACAGTTTAGGGCCTTCAATGACCCCCTTTTGACAAGTCCTTATCCTTGGCATTCTTTAAGTCACTGGTATGGTCTGAATGTTTGTCTCCTCCAAATTTATATGTTGAAACCCTCACCTCCCAGGTGATAGCATTGGATGGTGATCCATGCCTTCCCTTAGTCTTTTCAAGCAAAACTTTGAAACACCTTACTTTGCAAGAAGGAGCAAGATGATTAGGCCATGAAGACAGAGGCCTCAAAAATGGGATCAGTGTCCTTATACAAAGATACCAGGAGCTGGGGCCATGGCTCAATGATAGAGTGCTTGCCTGGCATGTGTAAGGCACTGGATTAGATCCTCAACAGCACATAAAAATAAATAAAAATAAAACAAGGGCAGGGTGTACATTTACTACTAAATAATATATCTATATCTATATACATATATATCTATATAATAAACGATACTAGAGAACCACCTTGCTCTTTCCACCATGGGAGGACACAGCAAGAAGGACCACTTAGAAACCAAAATGCAGGCCTTTACTGCACCAGTGGCTTGATCTTGGACTTGCCTGCATTTAGAACTGTGAGGAAAAAAATGACTGTTGCTTATAACCATTCAGTTTATGGCGTTTTATTATGGAAGTCTTAGTGGACTAATTTGGCAATCCGTTACTCTATTGACTGTCTCTTCCTAAAATCCTCTGTACCTTTGTCCTTTAGGAGGTACCATAATTCTGGTTTCACCCCATTTCTCTTTTGCTACTTTCTCTATGCTTTGGTTCTACTTAAAAGAATTCTGGTAAACCTATTCCTTCTCATGTTTAGATCTTTTATCTCATTCTTATTGTCATAACAATAACAAAAATGATTCAAAACCCATGTGTCCTGACCATCTCCACCACTTGACCACAACTGAAAGATAAACCACTTGCTCCTACTTGCAAATGTAAGGTGTTGCAAGGTTTCACTTAGAAAAGACTCAAGGAAGAAATGGATCACCATGAATTTTCTTAGGGTTGAGGCATTCATAATTTTATGCTAAATGAGGCTGTCCAAGGAATCAGTGAAAGCTCATAGGACTCTCTGCCAAAGTCTTCTCCAGAGTGGTAGCCAAT
Organism: Spermophilus citellus; assembly: GCF_964194105.1. NCBI lineage: Eukaryota > Metazoa > Chordata > Mammalia > Rodentia > Sciuridae > Spermophilus > Spermophilus citellus. The sequence continues at coordinate 233,301,602 of NC_138182.1, forward strand.
ACTAAAACTTTTTAACCTACATCACTGATAGGCCAGATGCCAAGGACTCAAAGTCCATTGGACCACATGCTTAATTTGATTCTTCAATAACGGAATCTTTTTGCTGATCAGTAAAAAAGCTAAATTGACATGTAATTAAAATAATCTTTTGCCTGCTGGCACTCCGTGAGAATCAGCATGTTTGTCTAATAGAAGGACAATGCAATTAATGAAGTTCTGAATAATGAAATCAGGATTTCACAGAGGGATGTGTTTACCTACAGTGTATCCTACTTAAACAAGGCATCCTCAACTCCACATGACCCACAGCCAGGGAGAAAAGCAATAGTTATTAACTATATGTTTGATTGACTTGACACAAATGGAGGTAAAATTCCTTGCTTTCTCAATAAAATATTTATTGACTATTAATAAGTAGGGCTCAGTAATATCCCCTAAAGTTTTACAAGGTTCCTTATAATTCATTCATTTAACAAGCTACCCAACTGACTGCTGAACATGCAGAGGCACTGTAGAAAAAAAACTAAAGGTAAATTGGGAACATTTCCTCTGGATGAGAAATCGACAATCTAGTAATATGGTTAAATATACTCTAAAATAACTACAAAATAAATGAAAAGTAAATGATTCAAGAACTGTCCAGATAAAATGCGACATATTTAGCATTTTTAATATGAGAGAAATCTCTTAGTGCCAAGGAGTAGCATTGGAAGGCGAGATTAAGGAAGTAGCTTTTAATGTGCATCACCTATTCCAATTAATTCACATTCACTGGACAATTACTTGTTACCTACAAAGTGCAAGGGTGTGAGGAAGACAGTAGTGAAAAAACACACAGTGTTCTAGTCCCTGTGTAGCTCTGAATCTCATCAGGAAAGCACACCTGTGCCATTGAAGAGCACTAGAACTGTGTCTCCTAACCTGGCAATGTTCCAGCAGTCTTCATTCCCGGGGCTCCATAAGCCACCTCATGCTCCCCCTTTTCTAGCCAGGAACCCAGAATGTGCTGGGAGGTTGAAAATGTCTAACTATTACACAAAAGATCCACTTGTGAACCACAGACAGTGTTGGTGTTTTATCAACCTCAAAACCCCATTCCTACTGGGAAAAAAAAATTAGGGTATCCAAACATGTTGGTCATTCAGCTGAGCGTGAATGTGGCTTGAGACTACATACTAGGCAATGTGTCTCAATTAGACATGATAATCCTCTTTACGAAAGCTAGATAAACATTATGTGCTCATAGTAAGCTCCTTAGCTTGTCGATGAAAATGCCCTTCTGTTGGGTAGCCGAACTCAGCTAGACACACAGCCCCAGTGACAGGTAATAAAAGGTGACTTCTGTTATGTCACATAAGCAGAAATGTTTGTTCATTCTTCCTAAATACAAAAGCAAAACTACTAATAGATAGCTTAAAATCTACAGGACTCTGTATAAACTGGAAATTTCTTTATAGCATGATTATAGTATTTTCTTTAAAATAAAACACTCTACACTGTAGCCCATGGATATGTATAATCATTATGCGTCAATTTAAAAAAAAAACTCATGTTTTTCTGAAAGCCTAAATTAACTTCAAAAGTTAATGTGCTTACTTCATGAGCTCACTATTTTTTTTTCATTTAGCACACATTTAACATAGTGTGCTAGATACTATACTTATGGTTTCAAACATGAATCAAACACAGTGCCCCTGCCCTACACAGGGCTTAACCAGGTGGCCCCAGAATAGATGAGTCATAAAGAAAGACAACACTATTCACTCAAAAAGGTAAACATGAGTATGCCAGGCCAAGACAATAGCTAAAGGAAGAAAGCCCAGAGGCTTATGGGAAGAGCAAGTAAGAAATTTTATGTTTACAGTTTGGTTTAATTCCATATAAACTTAAAAATACTTCTTATCCTGGGAGTCTTGGTGTATTTTGATAAGAAGAGGCTAAAAATAGAAAACCCTGTGGACACTGAGTGTTCTTTCTAAATCAAACCCTCCTGGAGATCTCATCTACAGTATATTTCAAGGCTGACGAAAGCATTCCTGGTGAAGAACATGTTTTCTCTGGAAGGGAAGGCCAACTCTAAATCCTAAGAACAAATGCGGAGGAAGCATCAGAATATAGGAATGTTATAACAGGTATACAGTTACTCCACCAAACCCACCCAGAATTGCCAGCAAACATTACCTGTGGATATACAGGATGAATTCGTTACTTGAAGATCTTATTTCATTGAGAGAGGCAGCACTCACTTTCATACACATGAAATAATGATCAGTATTTTCCCCATCACCTTTTCATTCCTATGTGCCAATATTCTTGACAAGTATCATCTGGTGGAATTTATATGATTCCACAACTGAAGTCTAGACAGGTTAAGAATATGACACAAATACATTAACTCAGGATATGAGAGATGATGCTTGGTTTAAGGCCAATGCTCAATCTACCATATGGCTTTAAACTAGTTCCGGACAACATTTTTCTAAATGAGCTGTAAATCAGAGAGGAAATGAACTCCGAGTCACCTTGCAACTGATCCAAAACACCTCAAATCAGTGTCACCACTCCAGCCAACTTGGAGTGACCAACAGCCAAGAAATCTCATAGATCCCATGTATTTCATGCTGAACTAGTGACGTTTTGCTTACAATTGCAGAGAAATCCCCTCTTCTCTCTTCCTATCCCTCCTAATGTAGGATGGGCCCTTTCTTTCTGCTACACTTGGTAAGAAAGCAGAAGAATCTTGTGGCCACTTTTCTCTATTACTAGTTGATACTTATTTATTTTTTTATCATTAATTGTACATTTGGTGAGTTTTGACAAATGTATAATTTCATGTAATTATTTCTCCTATAAAGATACAGATTTCCATCTTGTGCATCACCTGGGAATTCCCTAATACCCAATTTTAGCCAAATCTCCATCTTTAACACAGCAAGCACAGCACCAATTTCAAAGTCCATAGAATATTTAGCCTGAACTAAGAATTTCAAAAAAGTCCACTCATATGTACTTTTTTTTTTCTTTCTTTCTTTCTTTCTTTCTTTCTTTCTTTCTTTCTTTCTTTCTTTCTTTCTTGTTGTTATTGTTGTTGTTTCTGGCTTCTTTGCTTTAACATATTTTCCACCATGTTCTGGAAAGGTTCGATACTTTCTCTCTCTCTCATGAGCATGCATGTGTGTGTGTGTGTGTGTGTGTGTGTGTTGAGTAGTGTTACATTGTATGAATATACCACAATTTGTTAGCCATTCTGCTGTTGATGGGCATTTGGCTTATTCTCAGAAGTAGGCTATTAAAAATAAAGCTGCTAGAAATATACATGAACAACACTTTTTGGGGTATGATTCTTTTCATTAGTCTCTGGCCAATACTAAAAAGGATCATAGAGTAAATAGATGTTTAACTTTATTAAAAATAGATGTTTAACTTTATTAAAAACTGCAACATTTTTTTTCCTTTGGAGGTGACAGCATTTTACTTTCCCACCAGAAATGCATGAGAAGTACACTTATGTCACATCATCAGCAAAACTGGCCATAATCAATCTTTTTAATTTTAGTCTATCTAATAGTTATAGTGGTATCTTATTGTTGTTTTACTCTGCCTTTCCCTGATGACTAATTGTATTGTGGCTTTTTCAAAAAATTTATATATATATATATATATATATATATATATATATATATATATATATGAATGAAAAAGCCACATTTATTTTCCTTTGTAAAGTGTCTGTTCAAATCTCTTGACCAATTTTAAATTGGGTTGTATGTCTTTTCAAATCAAAGAAATTCTTTATGTATTCTGAATTGAAGACCTTGGTCAGATATACACTTGGTGAATATCATCTGCCAGTCTGTGACTTGCTTCTTTAATTTTCAGTGAAACTCCTGTTTATGATATGAATTTTATTTTTCCCTACTGATATCTAATTATTCTACACCATTTGCTGAAAACATTTTCTATACTGACTTACTTTGAAATATTTGTTAAAATTCAATTAATTCGGCCAACTGTGTTGGTGCATGCCTGTAATCCCAGCAGCTCAGGAGGCTGAGGCAGGAGGATTGGGAGTTCAGAGCCAGCCTCAGCAAAAGTGAGATGCTAAGCAACTCAGTGAGACCCTGTCTCTAAGTAAAATACAAAATAGGGCTGGGGATATGGTTGAGTGGTTGTTGATTGTCCCTGAATTCAATCCCCAGTACCAAAAATAAACAAGAAGAGGAAATAAATTAATTATAGAACTCCAAGTCTATTCCTGAATTTTATTTGTTCCATCAATGTATTTGTCTAAATTTAATTCAGTATCACATTGTCTTATTTATTGTATCTTTATGGGAAGTCTTGAAATGAGATCATGTCAGTTTTCCAACTTTTCTCTTTATTCTAAGTGCTTTAATTTCTATCTAAATATTATAAGTGGATTGTCAATTTCAACATCAATTAAAAAGTCTTGCCAGGATTTTTAATTAGGACTGTATTGAATGTATGCAACAATTTAAGTCAAGTTGACATTTTTACAATGTGAGTATTCTATCATGTATTTTTGCCAAATTCGCTCATTAGTTCATTGATTATTTTTAAAATTTCCAAATGATTATCAGAAAATTAATTTATCTGTTAACAAAGATTTTCTATTACCTTCTTCCCCATCCATATGATTTTTTTTTCTTTCCTGATTTCACTGGTTAGGGCCCACAGGACAGTGCTGAGTGGAAGTAGTGAGAGAAAAAGCACTTAGTCTTTCTTCATTAAGTGTGAGGTTATCTGCAGGTTCTTCATGGCTGAATTTTATAGATTTGAGGAAGTGTGCTGCAATTCTTACTTTTCTGAGGACTTTTATCTTGAATAGATATTGAATATGTCAAATGCATTTACACAGTATATTGAGATTGGATATATGATTTTTCTCTTTAGTCTTTTATCAAGATGAATTACATTGATTGATTTTCCAATAATAAACCAACCTTTGAGGAAACGTTAGTGGTATAGTAGTAAGCATTACTGCCTTCCTATAATAAACCAACCTTGCATTATTCTTGCAAACTCCACCTGTCATGAACAATGATTTTTATATAATATCTATGTGTATGTATATGTATGGGTGTGTGTATATGTATGTATATATATATATATATATATATATAAAACCATTATATCATACCATGTTAGTCTGTTGTTTTCTGTTGCTAATAACACAATACCACAAACTAAGTCATAAAGATAAGAGGTTGATTTTGGCGTGTGGTTTCTGTCCAAAGTCAGAAAGCCACATGTAGTGATGGTCTTCTTGCTGGCAGAATCCCAAGGTGGCACAAGACATCACATGGCAAGAGATATACAACTGGGCTCAGTGGCATACACCTGTAATCCCAGTGACTAAAGCAAGAGGATTGGGAGTTCAAAGCCAGCTTCAGCAAAAGCAAGATGCTAAGCAACTCAGTGAGACCCTGCCTCCAAATAAAATATATAATAGGACTAGGGATGTGACTCAGTGGCTGAGTGCCCCTGGCTTCAATCCCTGGCACAAGAAGGAGGAGGAGGAGGAGGAGGAGGAGGAGGAGGAGGAGGAGAAATAATGTATATATATACTCCCTGGTCCATCTCTTTTCTTATAAAACAATCAGTATTCGATCATGGCAGCTCCACCCTGGTGATGTTATCAAATTCTAATCACCTCCCACAGACCTATCATCTATCTGTAAACCATAGTTTATCCACCCTCTTAGAATCCTATAATGGGAATTAAACTCCAACATGAGTTTGGAGGAGACAAACCAGGTTCATACCATATAATATATACCATATCATATATCTGTATATTTGCATATCTATTATGGTAAGCTTTAGTTGTGAACTTGACTAGATTAAGGAATACCCGCATATCTAGTAGAGCATTATTTCTAGGTATGTCTGAGGAGAAGTTTCTATAAAAGATTAATATTTGAATCCATGGACTAAGAAAGATCTATCTTCACCTAATATGAGTGGTACCATTCAATCAGCTGATAGCCTGGATAGAACAAAAAGCCAGAAGAAAGGCGAAAACATTCTCTCTCCTGGAGCTGATATATTCTTCTTCTCCTATCTCTGGACATCCAAATTTCAGATTCTCCATCCTCTGGACTCTGTGACTTGTACCAGTAGCATTCCCATTCTTCAAACATTCAGCCTTGGACTGAGAGTTACATCATTGACTTTTCTAGTTCTGGGGGCATCAGATTTGAGCTAAGTCACTCTATGGGTTTTCCTGGTTCTTCAGTTTACAGACAGATATGGTAGAATTCTCAGAATCCATCATCACATGAGCCAATTCTCCTAATATTCCTCTGTCATATATCTATGTTTTTAATTTTATTTATTTATTTATTTATTTATTTATTTATTTATTTATTTATTGGTACTAGTATGGAACCCGGGGGCACTTAACCCCTGAGTTCATCCCCAGTCTTTTTCGGTTTGAGAGAGAGTCTCACTAAATTGCTGAGACTGACCTCAAACTTGCAATATTCCTGCCTGAGCCATACAAGTCATTGGGATTACCAACTCACCCAGTTTCTACCAATTTTTCAATATGAAAATAGATGGAGGGAGAGAGAGAGAGAGAAAGAGTGAGAAAGGGAGGGAGGGAGGGAGGGAGGATAATATCTTGATGTTTCTGTCTTTCTGGAAAATGCGGAATAATGCACATATATCTGTGCTCTAGTGTCCAAAATCTGAGGAAGCTCAAGTCTCTTAGATAAAATGGTGTAGTATTTGTACTACACTTAGCACACCTTCCCACTTAAATATCTTTAGATTGCTGATAATACCTAATACAATGTAAATGCTAAACAGATAATTGCATGCTATTATTTAGAGAATAATGACAAGGAAAAGTGTCTGTGCATGTTCCATACAGATGCAATTTTTCAAATATTTTTTGATTTATGATTTGTTGGATTTATGAATGAAGAATCCATATGTACAAAAAAATACCAACTATACATACTATCTTTTATATATTTACTCTATTTTTTGTTCTCTAAAATAAGAATTAAAATCCTTACATTTTAGTGTAATCACTGGTTTATCTGCATCCCACCGGGTTTTTGTTTGTTTGTTTGGTTTGGTTTGTATATAAGTAAGGAGATTATATTAAAATATCCCTTATTTTTCTTTGACCACTTTACAATATGCTGTCTAATTTCTAATTACTAAGGATTTTTCTAAGTATCATATAGTTTTGATTTCTAATATAATGCTGGTTGTAGTCAGTAAATTGTCAACTTTTGATATTTCTTATTAATTATGTTATGACTCACATATGCTCTCTTGGTAAATGTTCTGATCACTGTTGCAAAAAAAAAATGTTTACTGTGAAGTTGCTAGATACATATACCATCAAAAAATCCATACATGTCAGTTTGTTTAAGGTGGCTGGTGATTTTGTTCAAATCATGCACATCCACACAAATGATTTGTGCTCTTTGTACTATTATTGTCCTATATCTTACCATTGTATGTTATAACCTAAAATTCATCATTAATGCTTTTATTTTAATCATTCATATTTTAAATAAAGTAAGAAATGATGGTATCATATATACCTTCATAAATATCTGAGGTTTTTTTACTAACATCATATCCCTTGGGCCTAAGAACTACTTGTTACATTTTTGGTTAAATGTCTGCTGGTGACACATTCTCTTAGCTTTTATTTTTAAATGTTTCACCTTAATTTCTGAAGGATAATTTTATTGCATAAATAATTCTAGGCTGAATTTTTCTCTTTTATTGATTTAAAGTAATTTTGGCTTGCACTGTATTTCAGGAAAAAAAAGGCAAACATTTTTAACATTGTTCTCATTTATATAATGTGTCTTTTCTCCTCTGGATAAAAATGTATTATTTATTTTTACTTTCAGCAACTAGTTAAGGTGTTTTTAAATTTTATTTTATTTATGTGTACCTTACATAGGGTTTGCATAATTATTATATCTGTATGTTGACATTTTTCATTAAATTTGAAAAACTTTTGTTCATGTTTTATTCAAATATTTTTCTTCCTCGACCTCACCATCCTCTTTTCTGAGACTCTGAATACATATTATTATATTGCTTGATATTTTCCCACAAGTAATTAAGACTAAGTACATTTTTAAAGTTTTCATCGTTTTGTATTTCAGTTTAGATCTTTTCTAGTGTCCTGTCATCAAATTCATAACCTAGTAATTCAATCTACTGCTAAGCCTATCCGGTGAATTTTTCTTTTCATACAATATAATTTTTTAGAACTAGTATTTTTATTTGGTTATTTTTATAATTCTGTTTCTCTGCTGATTTTTTACATGTTGACTTATTGGGGTTTTTTTTGTCTTTTAGATCAAAACTTTGCTTAATAATCTAATATATGTGTCATCTTTTGGTCTGTTGTTTTCAACTGGTTATGGTTTACATTTTTCTTGCTTTTTCACTTGTCAAATAATGTCTATTTTTTTGTTGGACAATGTAGATGCTACATTGTTGGGAGTCTAGATCTTGTTGTTCTCTCTTAAAGATGATCAAATTAATTTTTGGAAGATAGTTAGTTGAAAGTAAACTGGTTTTATCCTACCAAGATATTTGCTAAAGGCTTTTTTAGGGCAGGAATAGAGGAGATCCTTCTCTATCTAGGGTTACTATAACACCCTCCTTCTTGGCCTTCCTAACATCTCAACTGAACATTTGCTATGTTCAGTAAGGTCTCTACACTCTGTTAGCAATCCTGAATCTCTCAACCCTATACTATTTCCTGAATGCCAATTCAGCTAAGAAAGAGTCATCAGCAACCAATTTCTGCAAAGTTTAGTAAAGTCTCACCTGCACACCAGTGGTAAACCACAGGCTCAAATTCATATTCAGATTTCTGAAATTTCTTTTCTAAATAGCATCATACATTCTACCCTATTTCAACACCCCAAAATGTTGAAGCAATTTCCTTTGTCGAGTAAAACAGCTGTTTTCTATCTGAGCTCCTCCTTTATATCATTTGGAAAGTGCCCTCGACTAAAAGCCAAAGTAAACATGGAACTCATCTTACTTTCCTTCTCTCAGGAATCACAGACTAGCACTATCTGTTTTCCAGTGCTTGAAAAGCTTGCTTCAAATATTTTATCCAGTTTATACTTGTTAATGGAAGGAAGGTAAGTTTAATAATCATCTCTCTGTGTTGAATATGGAAATATAAGCCATTGCTAGAAGTTGTATACTCCTCTTATTTCAAATAGAGGGAAATAAATGTGCATGCACACACACACACACAGAGAGAGAGAGAGAGAGAGAGAGAGAGAGAGAGAGAGAGAGATGAGAGAGAGAGAGAGAGAGAGAGAGAGAGAGAGAGAGAGAGAGAGAGAGACTGACTCTTGGTTGCCCAAAGCTTTTGATATCTGAAATCTAATATCCACACTTCCAATCATAATTAAAGAACACCACTCCACTTCAGCCTATAAAACATGCATTTACTCATAAACACACTTCTTACTTTGTTTGGGGAGATTGAGAAGAAAAACAAAAAGAATCAAACTATACCTGGTAAGGTAGCTTTGTAAGGCAGAAGATTATAGACATTTGACCATTGCATTAGTCAAAATTTGTTCCTGTGCCTAATTATCAGCTGCACAGGAACTGTCTCTAGCAACTTTTATCTTAAAGTAACTTTTAACCTATTCATTGCATCAAAGTTCAACTTCTTTGAAGATCAGACTGTCTATGGTAATCATATGATGAGTAATCATATGATGCATTATCTAAACTGAGAAGCTTTGACAGTTTTAATGATGACAAAATAATAGAGTCATGCACCATGACTGGGACCCACAGACACTCAACTCATGTTGTATTGGTGAGGAAACAGTCACAAAATGGTCTCCTGCCTGAAGCTGTGAAGGTAAGAAAGTAAAATATTCTAGTACTTCTTTAAACTTCTTATACTCACATGTCAAGGGAAAGTCTGTTACTCACTTTGCTCTTTGAAGTGTTATAGTTAAAGCTTCGTCCCAGGGCTTCATAAACTAACTTCCAGACCACTCACGTATAATCGAATCAAGCCTTTATTAAAGCACACCGGTGGCGGCTGACCAGAACATAAAGCTGTTCCCCTGATCAACCCCGAACAATTCAATTGCAAGGGCACTCCTTATAAGCCTGAAAACCGCAAAAGGGATGTTCAGGGGGTCTAGCCAATGCAAGCAAGCCAGGTTACAGAAGCGGGACAGTGCAGTCAAGCGGAGGGAATCCTAACCAATCACAGTTAGCCCAGTCACCCCAGTTACAGAAACAGACCCTGTTACCCTAGTTACAGAAACAATACCCCATTAAGTAGTTTTGTGTTCTTAAAGGTTTCTATAGCAAAAGGAAAAGAACATCTTGCTCCAGTCATGACTCTTCTACTTGGCATGGTTGTTTTACAGGATGAAGTCATAAAACAAAATGGAGTCACATTTGCTCCTACTATCACAGAAGAAACAGACATCTGAGGAGGTTTCTAGTTCTACCACTTTCAAGTAACCTTTTCTCACTTTGCCTTCCTTTGGTGTATTCCTCTCATCGTTCGAAAGGCCCTTCACTCTACCTTTTGGAATTACCATTGAGTATATACTTCATGTGTGTGTGATGGATAAGAAGAGGGACAGGGAGAGAAAGGAGAGAAAGAAAGAAGAAATATGATCTGCAACTTTTCTTGACAGGCACAGTAAGCTGACTTCATCCTTTCCCTTGGCAACATGGTGTTCAGATCCTAGTAGACCAATTCCATCATCTCTTATATTGCAGTGATTCATTAAGAGAACTTGTGAATGCTTGAAAGTAAAAATTGTTAATTAGTAAGGATTATTTATTTCATTGAAATTAGTATGAATAGTAATAGTTGAAGAAGAAAAGGAAGGAAGATCACTTAGTGGCTAGTCTGTTAAAGAGAACAGCTTTATACCAATTCTTAAAAAATACTTTATCCATATTCTGTTTTTAACATGTTTGCAACATAAAACCTCCCCAATTCTCTTCCCCTGGTCCCTTGATTCTATTTAACAGTTGTTCCAGAAAAGTTTACAGCCATTCAAAGGTTCCCATTGATTTCTCTGACTGAGAGGAGAGAAAATGATCACAAAATGTTCTCCTGCCATTGGACTTTTGAGGAGAAAGTACAATAATGTTCTTGAAAAAAAAATTTTTAACTTATTTATCCTATAGCCATGACCAGATAAGAAAAATTTTTAAAGGAGCAGTGAACAAATATCTTCTATGTTCTTTTTAATTAGGTGGAAAAGAAACAGGCAATGTTCCTTTTATAGGTAATAAAAGTAAATAATGACACATAAAATCTTACAGTGAGTTTGATGCCACCCATACATAATTGGTCAGGAGATACTTAAATGGGAAAAACACTGACACAGTTTGGACCAAGGGGAAGCCATTAGTAATGCAATGCTAATGGACTACAATGGTAAGAACAGGCAGTCCTAAACTTCTGAGGCCTGATGAAGACATTTGCTTGAGTGCAGATATTAGAGAGCAAAAAGCATCTCTTAAATCTCTTAAATTCTAGTCCATGTGCATGTATGAATACTCATCAGAATGCAAAATACTATAGTTTTATTAGACAACTTCTGAAGACTCTGTATGCAAAATTTGAACTTTCAGCAATTAAAGAGGGTGATAAATTTTCATCAGTATTTTAATTCTGGGACAAGACAGTTATTCATTTGACCTAAATCAATACAAATTGGAAGAAACTGGGTAATGTCTCAGAACCAGGAAAAGAAACAGGAAACCATCTTTTGTTCAACCAATACTTTTGGCCCCTTCCAACTTTTCACCTATGCCCTGTTTAGATTTAATGTTAAAGGCCAGTTACTATGGCAGCTGCTGGCAACTTCATCCTTCTAACTGCCTGAGCCAGAAACTTCAGCATCACGTTGATAATTGCTCTTGGAAAACCTATTGGTTCTGTGGGCTCTGACCTCCCTGCAAATGGATGCCTGAATCCTTTGATAGCTGAATAGACTATTGGGAGGTCAAACCTGGTTGCAGGAAGCAGGTCACTGGTGGAGTACCCTGGAAGAGTTTATCTTCTTCCCAACTTCTCTCCCTGTCTCTCCTGTCTTCCAGCTGCCATAAGCTGAGCAGCTTTCCTCCACCGTGCCCTTCTGCCATAATGTTCTGCCTCACATCAGGTCCAGAGCATTGGAGCCAGCCAACCAAGGACTGAAACCTCTAAAACCATGAACCAAAAGAATTCTTTCTCCCTCAAGTTGTTTGTGTCATGTATTTTGTTCATAGAAACAAAAAGCTTGCTAACCCAACCATCATCTCTTAAGTACATTTGTTCAGTAGCCTCCTAAGTGACCTGTTTTCTATCCTTATTTATCAGCAATGGAGGTTCAACCCAAAAGCTGGAGTAATAATTATAAAACTCAGGCATACCTTGGCACCCATTGGCTTAAATCTCTGAAATGACTTTTCATTTACAGCAACTACAACAATTTTTCATAAAGGTGTGTGTGGTCTAGTGAATGACCATTTGCATCATCCTACCACATAGTCCTAAGCAGTCTGTTTATGTGCAGGGCAGAACAGGCTACTCCCAAGATCTACATAATATACTGTTGTAGAACCAGAAATCCTCCCTGGCTTCCAAATGCCTGTCATCCTCTTACTGATGGATAACAGAAATTCAAGCAAGAAGTTTTTCATGTCTGACCTTATGACTTTAATCTTTATTGGGTAACAAATGTCTTTTAGAGGAGCAAAAATGCATGCTGTTTGATATTTTTTATTTTTAAGAGTACATGCATTTCTCATATCCTTTTTGGCAGTAAACTTTGATAGAAAAATAGCAGTAAAGTGAAAAGAAAATGGAATACTATCTTACAGAATAAGGTAGCAGGAGACAGACTACACACTTCAGCTGCATCATAATTTTATGAAGGTTCAAAACTAAAAATAACTGATATTAAAAATTTAGTGGCCTTTTAAAATTTCACTATGAAAAATAATAGCATGTGCTTGCTACAATGATTGAAGTAATATAAAGAAATAAAACCTTCACTCCACTTCTAATTTTATCCTAATTCCATCCAGATATATGATTTTAACAATTTAATGTATATCCTTGTACTCTGACAGTTTAATTTAAAGCATGTCCTTAATGGTACATGAAGTAAAACGTTTATAGCAATTCCATTGTTTACTCAGGTTAGGGTTAATTTTCAACAACAATCCTGGATTTTTATAAAATATTTAAAGGCAATTATATTATTGAAAAAAAACAGAAAAGGAGGATTCAAATGTAAAAATATCAATCATTACATCTCTCACTAAATCTTGCTATCAGACTTGCCAGCTTGTATGTTACCAGCTCGGCCTTGAGTTCTACTGCTCATTTGGAAAGAGAAACTTTGACGAGGCAAGAAGCAATACTATCCAAATGAGACCTTATGAGGCTTATGCTTCAGCATAAGGGAGACTGCACATGGAATAGAGTTCTGGGACTGCTTCTAGGGGATTCAAAAGTAAAGCTTACATAACCCAAAAGCCAGGGCTCATGCAGGTGCATAATCAGATATTGCACATGATACCAGGGTTTCTGTTCACCTCTTGTCAGTTCTTTGCTGTCTGTAACCAGATTTGTACTTTCACAATGTTCTGATCATGCACTTTCGGTCCATCTGTGTTCTACTTGCAAAAGATGATGGACTTGCTCACTACCACTACCACCCCAAGAAGGTCATACATCTGTCAAGTTCAGGCATATTGCACATAAAGGGGTTGCAGAAAGCTTGAATGTGGTCATTCATTTTGGAAGCAACTTATAACAGGAAAGTTGGGTAGGGCAATAAACAGCTCTCATTGCTGTCTGAATCTGAAAAACTGGCTTAGTAAGCAATTTTTGTTTATTTTGAGATTGTTTTCAAAGGTCATACATTCTTTCAGAAGAAGGAAATAAGATGTTATTTACTAAGTAGAAATTTGCATAATTATTTTCCTTGGTTTTTCCCCCCCTTGGACAAATTAATGCTAAATTCTGTGATTAAGCCTTTACCCAGCCACAGAATTTGTGTTCAGTAAGAACTGATTATGAATTATCTCCCAAAAATCTTTCTAAAAAGCAGAAAAGTTTACTTTAGTTTTACATATCAGAAAACTGAAGATTGAAAAATTTGATACTAACACCTGGGGCACACAGTAAGTGGCAGGGCCAGCACTGAGAGGAAACTGGTCTGGGGAAGCCCTACCATGTGTCATTTAACAGCTTGGGACTCTGGGTCCATCCAAAATAGGGTTCAAGTACCAGTTTTACAACTAAATTCTAGCTAGTGACCCTTGACCCTCATTTTAAGCAATATTAAATTACATGTTTAGAATAACTATTAGTAATTAGAAATTACAAGGAATTTCCAAAGTTCAGAAGAATATGTTTAAACTAGTATTTCTGATTTTTAAAAAAAGACGTCCACACAACATCATGTTCAATTTCTAATTGTTTTTCAGTCTTTGCACTTTGAAAAAAATATGTTATGTATTAATTTTTTTTCTAGAACAAAAGAAAAATGCTTTATTTGTTATTGATAAAATAGAATAGCCAAAGTAACAAAATTGGTAGTCATTCCAGAAGAGTTTATTTAAGTTTACATCTAAACCACAGTAAGCCACATTTTTGGTTTCTTGGCACTTTTTTAGAATATGGGGAAAGAAACAGAAATCACAAGCATAGCTAAAATAGGAAGTAAAGAAAAAGTTGAAAGGCAAAGGGGTAGACTGGGATGCAGTAGAAACTAAACAAACAGATGTAGTGAACCATGTAGGGAAAAAATCATCTCTCCTTTATCCTTTCAGAGAGCTTATGGTCTAGATTAAAAATAAGTTGTGTCTCATGTGTAAACTCTACCTCATTGAAAATTGTGGATGTGTAGCCGACGTGATTCTGCGGTCTGCATTTGGGGTAAAATTGGGGGTTCATGACCCACTTCAATCTAATGTATGAAGTATGATATGTCAAGAGCTTTGTAATGTTGTGAACAACCAATAAAAAAAAAAGAAAGAAAGTAGCTGCCTGGAAATTGTACTGAGAGGGATTCTACGGCTCTTTGAACTCAGTGCCATGAAGACTACTAACGTATACATTTTGGGCATAAAACAGACAATGACAACATATGCATTTACTGTCTGTTGGCTGAGGATGAAGAAGAAACGGGGCTGATAATCACCAAGCACTTCTCTGTATCAGGTGCTTCACACACACTCTGTTATTAAATCCTCAAAAATCCAATGAGCTAAAATTTATAAGCCACATTTTAGAGATGAGGAAATCCTTCTCTGAGCAAGTAACTGGTTGCCACTTGTAGAAAGAGGGAAAGAAACAGGTAACAATGAGAGAGGAAAGTGGTGAGTGTGCAGTGGTCTTTCTCACTCTTGCAGTGTGTGGGCAATTGCTCCCCAGGAAGAACCTATGCACACAGTATCCTCCTATCCCACTCTTTCTAGCATTCCCAATGTTTCCTACTTTAAAGTATCACAAATATTCTGCAGTCTGAATTGTCTCATTCTTCAAGATGTGCCATTATGCTAATTAACCTCTTATAAATGGTGAATAATTTTCCCCCTTAGAAATTAAGCTAAAACTTGAAAGACTTTATTCAAACTCTCTGATTACTCCTCCTAGACCACAAAGAAATTATTTTAGAACAATCAAGAGGAAAACATGCAAGCCCAAGAATACAGACTCTTTATTGGCTTTCTCAATACCTTGAAGGGCAAGTTGGATTAGTCACTCTTTCCCTCTGGACCTTCATTTTTGCCATGGGGATTTGGACCCATCCCTCCATGCAGACTCCCAAATGCTGTGATTGGTACAAGCTTGAAACCAGATTTTTAAAATTTTAACTGGAAAAAAAGTCAGTTAGGATTTATTATGTTAAGCCTACCTATAAATTAGTTATAAATTTATTATGTTAAGCCTAACTATAAATTTATTATGTTAAGCCTAACTATAAACAAAAATAAGACTTTTCTTTGTTTCTTTTTTCCAAAACTTAAAGACATTTTAAGGCTTGTTGGGCATCTACTACCTGAAAGCCACTGGCTGGGTCCAGAGACCCACAGAGAACCATTCATTCAGTCAATGTGTTTGTACCAAGCAGTGGCTATAAACAAAGTACTGTGTAGATGTGAAGGGAATTTAAAGTAGTATCAAGCATATATTTACAATAAGTACTAAAGAATATAGACAAGTAACTAAAATATACAGCAGAAAGGAAAAATAATCATAAAAGTTATACACATCAATTTCTGTGGAAGGTAAGAAGGGCATAGTACCTTCGGTGGAACCATGTACATCACCAAAGCAAGGAGGTGGGAAAGCAAGACCATTAGTGAGAAAAGCAAAAAGTGAATTTGGATTGAGCCAATGGACCCAGAAGTGGAATAGTGGTAAATGATAGTGGAAAAACAGTAGGGTCTTGCAGCCAGGCACAGTGGTGGCACACACTTATAATTCCAGTGAATTGGGAGGCTGAGGGAGAAGGATGGTTCAAACCTAACCTCAGCAACTTAGTGAGGTCATAAGCAACACAATGAGACCCTGTCTCTGACAAAATATAGAAAGGGCTGGAGATGTGGCTTGGTGGTTAAGTGTCCCTGGGTTCCATCCCTGGTACAAAAAAAAAAAAAAAAAGAAAAAAAAAAAAAGAAAAGAAAAAGAAAAAGAAAAATAGTAGTCTTAAATGCCAAAGGAGTAAAAGGCTTAAATTTCTAGGAAGGGGGATGTGGCTTGGTGGTAGAGCACTTGCCTATTATGTATGAGGCCTTAAGTCTGATCCCATTATTGAAAGAGGAAAAAAAAAACAAACTTTATTTTCTAAATTCAATTTTATTGAAGGAGATACTAAAACTCTTCACCAATGTAAGGTAAATTGTGCTGAAAAGATCCTGGATAGGGGAAAGTCCATTAGAACTACTCCAAAGACCAACCTAGAATTATGAGGCACCTGGATTGTGTAATTACTATGAGAATAGAGGAAGGGAGCAGATGAAAAATAAATCATACTGGTCACAATAATGACTAACATCTATTGGGTATTTATTATGAACCTTGAATTGTTCAAAGGATAAGTGATTAGCTCACTAAGTCTTCATGATAATCCTATGAGGTAAGTTTCATTATTTCAGTTTTACAGATGCAGAAAGTGAGTCACAGGAAGTTTAAAAATTGCATAAGGTCACCCAGTTACAGATACATTCTCTGCTTCTAGAGTCCCATTATTTATCTATTCTGGAACATTGCTGTCTGAAGAAATAAGATTGAGATTACACGGACATTGATTGATGACCCTTTCAGAGAGCCACTACATGTTTGTGTAACAAAAAAAATAAGTAGGCAAATACAATATGTAATAGGTAAAATAACTATACCCAGCTTACCTATCACATTTTCTCAACTCTTTAGAGATGCATTAGTTACCAAATGATCAACTCCACTGATAAAAGTGTAATTGCTCTCAGCTCACCTGCTACTGCATATGCATGAAGTAAGTGAGAAATTCCTTTTTGAATTTAAGAAGGGACAAGAGTTCCCATCCTTTTCCCAACCATGATGGCTAACTTTGGCATATGTATGGAAAGGTATATGCTTTATACCCAGTAAACCAAACATGTGGACCCAAACTCCTCCCAAGTTTCTCTCTACCAAACCAACTTAGACACAATCCTCTCAGCTTTCAGCTAGAAGACCTGACATAAGCTGAACCACTAACTAGGAATAACATGTCTTCAGAAAAGGACATTCTGTAGGAGCCTGTATTTGAAGGAATGTACAACTACATCTACAACTTAATTTCCCTAATTCTTAGAGATATCCTAATATTTGTGAGAAATGTCAGTGTCCAATAAGGAATAACCTATTTGTAGTTCATATTTATGCTGCTACTATACCATTCTCTTTATCATTCAATTTATTTCTTTTTGTTTATTTGGCAGTCACAACAATGCTTAAAATTACAATAACTTAAGCAATAGGAAATGCTAGAAAGAAAGAGTAATGTTGTCTTGACCTTGAAAAGTCAAGGATATTCATTTCTAGAAACTGAAAAAAAAATGCCAGCTATATAATTTCAAAGCTTTGGCCCTTGGCTTGGCAGGTGCCCTGCTCCCAGAAGCTATGTCATATCTGTGTTCTAGCTGGTGGAGTTCAGTGCAGGGAAGAGCCTAGTTGTCTAATTAAATGTGATGAAACACATTTAATTCTCAGCAGGAAAAATTAACTGCCTTCACAATACTGTTGTTGATGTAAATATATTGTATATCAAATTCCAAACACCTACTAATTTGCTTTAAATTTGCCTAATAATTATTATTGCTTAAAGTTATGTCAATAAAATAGCTTCTGCTTTTTGAAAAGCTAATTTTGACAGCAGGTGCTTTCTATGCCACTGTAATTTTTCCTATAAAGATCATTATCATCTAATTGTAAATGGCAGCTGTTTTGAGTGTATTTTCATTCATGATGATGGTTTAATTGATTATTGGAGTTATCATTGCACTATACTGAGGAGTCTGGCCTGTTAGGATTTCTAAAAGACATCATCAAAAAATTTAATATCAATTCATATTAGCTCACTCTGTCACAAACTGTTGGCCATGAAGTAATGTTTTCCATAAATCATGAAGATAATCATCTTTTTGGGGGGGGAGTCAAAATACTAAAAGAGGAATCAAAGCATTTGTGTATGGCTTCAAATACTGTTCCCTCAGCTTCTTACTTAAAACAAGTAATGTTTGAAGAAAACTAAGACATAGTATTTTGTTTAAAGGAGATTGTTTTATTTAAAGAGGAACAGGAGTTCTTTAGATTTTAAAGGAAAAAAAATATGATAATACATCCAAGACCCTTCATTTTTCAGACAGTAAAATCTATCATCCAATTTTGTTACTTTCTCCAAAATACATGAGAAACATAAAAGTGACCAGCTATATTTACTTATTCTTGAAACTTGTCCAATTTTTAGGTCAAAGACAGTAGGTATGTGTCAATGTGTGGGATCTACATTTGCTTTCCCCCAGAAACAGGGATGTGGAGTACATCCATCTCAGAGACACTGTCCTCCTGGGAGCATACTCCAGGAAAAGAACATATAATATTTCCTTCTGTCCCAGTCCTACTCCTTTCCTAACTTCTTGAAGTGATATAACTTCACCATCTCTGAAAAATCCAGTTTCTCCATGCCTCCACTGCCACATCTGTGGAATTGTGCTAATCATACAACAGGATTTTGTGCAAACCAAATGATACAACCTCTTAATTCTTAGAAGAGTCACGATTACACAGTAAGCATTCAAATTACAGATGACTTTATGTTCATTATTAAAGAATTGCAAATCATTATTGAGCTTCTTCAAAGACTCAGGCATTCTCTTGAATGAAAGAATCTCCATCTCCAAGCACAGATCAGCAAACTGTAGCCTATCACAGCATGTTTTTGTTTGGCACCCCGCTTAAAAAAGATTTTTATATTTTTTAAAGGGTTAAAAAATAAGTAAATAAGAATATGTAACAAAAATCTACAATAGCCCCCAAAGCATAAAAGATTTACCATCTGGTGTTTACAGAATACATTTTTTTTTTAATTCTGACTCTAGATGAATCAGAAATATCCTAGAGAGGGAGAAGTCAGCTATTTTCCTCTCCGAAGAGTAGGGGAGGAAACGGTATAAAAGTTATATTGTGGAGTAGGTAAGATTTCATCAGCCTAAAAAAGAAAAGTGGTATGCACAAAGAAGGAAAAAATTAAAATAATCAAACAATAGGGTGGTGTATTCCAGTTTACTGTGGTTGACCTTGATTATAGGTGCATAACATGTTAAGTTTTTGTCACTGTGACCAGAATACCTATCAAGTTAGAGGAGGAAAAGTTTATTTTGGCTCATGGTTTCAGAAGACTCAGTCCATGGTTGATTGACTCTATTATTTGGGGGCTAAGATGAGTCAGCCCAAATGGCTGTGAAGGAGGAAAACAGCTTCCATCATGACAGGAGGGAAGCAGAGAGAGAGAAGGAAGGGATGTCAGGGAAATGCACTTTCAGAACATGTCCTCAGTGACATACCTCCTTCAACCACACCCCACCTGCCTACAACCACATTCAAGCTAGGAAGCATTGATTAGGTCACAGCTTTTACAGTCTGATCATTTTATCTCTGAATATTCCTAAAGCATTAACACGTGATGCTTTGAGGGACACTTCATATTCAAACCATAGAAGTATTTTCTAGAGGTGGGGCAGGGCGGAAAACTTTAGCCTTAGGCCAAAAAGGGATAATAGGAATACCAGATTCAACTTTCTAACTGAAAAAAAAATTAAAAGATACCAGACAAAATATATGTACCAAAGTGTTTAGAGATTCATAACAGACAGAGCCAGACAGTGACGACTAAGAGGGGGAAAATGAACTGAACCCTCTGACTGCCCAGATCCTTATGGAAGGTGAAGTTTTAGAGTTTAGCACAGGAGAAGGAAGATGTAACCCATAATGAAGAGAAAACTCAATCAATATAAACACCCAGAAGTGACAATGATTGTAGAACTGGTAGAGAAGTTCATCATAAATTAAAACAATATTTCAAATAGTCCTATGTTGAAGAAGTAAAGGAATGCTTGAGCATACCAAGTATGGACATTAAAAAAATATCTTTTAAATACCCAAATTGAACTTCTAGAGTCAAATGAAAGTCTGAGGTGAGAAGTAAACTGGATAGGATTAACAGTTGATTAGACGGGTTACACAGATGACACTGAAGAAAGTGTAAGTATACATGAAGACATGGTAAAATATGGGCCAAATTCAAATTCATTAA
The DNA here is from genome assembly GCF_964194105.1 of Spermophilus citellus. Lineage (NCBI taxonomy): Eukaryota > Metazoa > Chordata > Mammalia > Rodentia > Sciuridae > Spermophilus > Spermophilus citellus. The sequence continues at coordinate 233,322,463 of NC_138182.1, forward strand.
GTTGTCGTCTTTCAAATAGACTTCACTTCGGATTTAAATATGGAGTCAATTATTGAATAACACTTGAAGTTTGGTTATTGTTTTATATTTTTGAGTCACACCCTGCACTGAAGCTACGCCATCTGCCTGGTCAATGCAGAAATGTGTTTCTAAGATGGGATAAACAGAGAGACAACAATAAGGCTTCAGCTAGATGAAATCAAAAAAGAATTCTGAGTTTCATTGCAGAAGTATGTGCTCTTCTAAAGCTATTGGAAGATACGCTAGAGATCCTCAAGCACTTTGTCTTCAGATTGTTATTCTGGTCTTCTAGTAACTGTTAACTAAAATTTTGCAAGTCCCATGAGAGAAGACAGCTTGGCAAAATTTTCATTCTCATAAAAGGATATGCTGTTTGCTAGGCATGCTCTGGGCAGACCCTAAAATCATTTATTTTCTTTTTAATCTGAGATTCACTATATCCAAGAAAACAAGATAACCAAATAGCTAGTGGGCCAAGGAAGGACTTAAAGAGCAGAATAAAAGTAGAGAAGTGGTGAGTGAAGAAATCTGAAGCCAGAGACTTGGAATGGAAGATTAGTCAGGGTTTTAAAATAATATATTCTCAGACCTTTAATTCAAGCAGACATTTGTAGAGTTTTGAAAGTTCTACTAGGTTTCTTTCATTGTCTCTATATTAGTTTTCCTTTCTTCTAGCTTTTCATCAAAAGCATTACTAGTACTGTGACTTCCTATACAATAATCTTCAAAGAAATTATGCACTCGTATTAGTTTAAAATGCAATAAGAGAAAGAGAAATCTAAGTCCAAAATAAGTGTTATTTTAAGGAAAAATAACATGTAATCCAAAAAGAATGGAATTACACAAAAAAGGCAACCCCTGAAGAAATGTATAAGAATATCTCATTAAAAGCAATTAAACCATTCCTGGTATACTCCAAAGTATTCAGAAGAATTTAATTACAAACTTTATAGTTTCATTATGAAAATTTACACAAAGGCAAGAGGCAAGAATTGACCTATCCGGGAAGGACTTAAATCACAGAACATCATAATGATGTCTCTCCCAAGAAATCACTAGTCTCTTCCTTCAAATAAGCATTTTTCACCAATGAAAAAGCATTAACTTTTTCAAAAGCCCTGTGAAATTCAAGAGAGACAAAAGTGAGGAATGCTGAGACAATCTCAGCCATGTTTTCCCTGAGGAAAGGTAATAGAAACATACACATGAAGGATAATCAAAACACCAACCAGGGACACATCCAGCAAGCACACTCTGTCTGGTTGCATCAACAAGGTAGGTAACTTTTAACACATGGCATTTAGTATTCTCCTTGTTTGCCCTAGAATAAAGGATTTCCTGCCACCTAAGGTTCTGCTTGCCTCTCATCAATACTAAGATTTGAGACACGAGAAACAGACAGAAAGAGCAAGGATGATGACATTGTTTTCAGAAGACTTCTTTTGCAATGCAGGCAATACTTAGGAGCAGAGGAGACAAATTTTATTCTAATGTCCAAGATTAAGACTTTGAGGATGTTTTGACTTCAGATGATAGGAAAAGCCACAGATGCAACTGTCTTGATCAATTAGAAAATGTTATTCTTGCATGTAAAGGGATAAAAATATAGGGGTGCTCAAGACACCTTTCCAAGCCGAGTTCCAGTTCAGGGCTCAGCAAACCACATCCCATAGGTCAACCTGGCCTGCTGCCTTTGGTTATAAATAAAGTTTTCTCGGAACAATCCAAGGTCGTTCATTTATTGTCTGTGGCCACTTTGGTGCTACAACAGAAAAGGTGAGTAGCTATAACACTGTTCATATGGCCCACAAAACCTAAGATATTTGTTATATGGATCCTCCCAGAGAAAACATTGATGACCCCTGCTCTACCTTTATCTTTCTGAAGTTCTCTCAGCTCTGCTCGTGTCCACATATTGGCTTTATGCTCAGACTATTCCCACTCCAGTTTTAAAAGATCACCTCCAAGTATGATAATATTCCTAGAGAATAAATAAGTCATGTTTTTCTGGTGTCTTTCTGTGAGAACAAGGAGGATTTTCCCGCAAGCGTATAGAATGCTTTCATTCACATAGCCTTAGTCCAAAACATATCACAAGCTGATGCTGTTCACCACTGGGAAGCAAACTGGGATTGCACGACTGGTTAAACCAACCAGGGTCTTCTCTATGAGACTGGAAATGGGACAGTCTCTGCCAAAGAAAGTGGGCATGGAAAAAAAAGGGTAATGGCTGACTGAGCCAAATCAGGACTTTCTTAGGACAGAAAAAGGCAAAGAGAATGAATGGAGACTACTACTAAAGAGTTATGGGGAAGGCAGCAGAGCCAAGCAGGACCTAAATACATAGATCCTGCCCCTGTACATTCACCGTGGAAAATGCCAACAAGAAATGTTCTGAAAGTTCTGAAGAGCACTCCAAAGAGGAACTATTGAGGCAATCTCTTTCACCCATTTTGAGGTTTTCCTCTAGGCATCCCTGCCAGAGTCCATAATAATGAACCTGTTGTCACATGACCCTGCTATAGAAAGGCAAGCTATATATCCCCTTAAAGAGGAACAAGAAGAAAAGAAGAATGTAGTTAGCCTGGAGAAAATTCTCTGGAGTAAACCTCTGACCACTAGTGCTTAATAACTGTGTGCACTTCTATCCAATGCAAGTCATCAATACAGATCCAAATGACATTTTTAAAAAAATCTATCACTAAAAAAAAAGTGTTTATAAGGTACCCTTTTCTACTACTACCAATCAATAAACACTGGTTACATGCAATATGTAAATATATAAAATTGTAATAGCATAAACATTTTAGACTTGCAGCTCACGTTTTTACCTTCCCAGAAGGACTTGGCACAGTATCAGTATGGGAAAATCATGGTTAAACATTTCCTATGTACACCTCCTCACTGATACATGAGAGAACATGGCAAATGGTTTAAGCACAGACAAGTCTGGACAGACTAAAGTGTATTTTTTCAGTTGAATAATTTCACAGGTTTTGACCTTTAATAACATGAATACTTGACACCACCTATTTAGCACTCAAATGTATATTGTTTGATCTTATTAAGGGTTTCACTAAATTATAAGTTCCTTGGCAGAGTGTGTGTTCCTGCAGGCTAGTTATTTTGTTTCTTCCTGATATGCTTTGCCCATCATAGGTGTTCAGTAGGAATTGAATACAGAGCAACTTTGTGTGTGTGTGTGTGTGTGTGTGTGTGTGTGTGTGTGTGTGTAGCAATCCAGAGTTTCAAAAGGTTTTGTCTCCTAAAATTTTATTTGTACACTGGATCTTGAAAGTTAAGCTAAGTTTTCCTCTTGAAACAATGTTAAAAATAGCATTTAGGTATTCAGGGTAGTCCCCTAAAAGGTTCCTTAACAAATACTGAAGCTAATATAGTCAGCCATTTCAAGGAAATGCAATAGAAAAACCACACTGATGGGAGGTTGCAAGGATAACTTGGAAAGTTCATGATTTCAAACCACAAGGAACGACCTTGAAGAGGAATGCATTCAAAGGTCATTGTGGCAAGGAGAATCTCCACAATAAAAAACAGGTGGCCACTGTTCATATGTCCCAGGCTGAAATGCCACTCTCTTTTGTAATTACTAGCGTGAAAAAAAATCTTTATCTGCATTTTTATATGTCAACATAGACAGAAACATCATACCAGCACAAGTTTCATCTAAGTAACAGCTTCTATTTCTAATAAATTAATATTTTCGCTTTGACTAATTCACTAAAAAAAAAATTTCACAAGTCAGTTGCATTGAAGAATGGAAAGAGCATGGGTGAGGAGCAAGCGGAGGAATGTTGTACAACTTATCAATTTGGGAGGATTCTATTTTTCAGTGTACTGGTATAAGCACTAAAAAATAGATCAACTATGAATACCTCATTTTACATTGATTTAAATCTTATTTCTTAAGTCTTTAGTTGAAAGACATCTCTCTCCAACTTTAAATCCCGTTCTAGCACCACCCAGTGAATTTTTCTCTCCTCTTTTGTATGGATACTATCATAGGTTTAGAAATAGCTATAATACCCCATTTCTTGCCTCTGTTTAGCAACTCAAAACCCACTCTTAGAGTAAAATTTAAGTCATCCTCCTGAAGAGTAATTGCATCCTCCCTGCAGCTTTTTAAATAATTAGCATAATTAACCAAGGCCAGCTAAAAGGGGAAATCATATCATTTGCTTCCCAACAACATGCCCTGGAATGCCTCTGCAGTTCTGGAGAGAGCAGATTCACTCAAACTTTCTCTTCAATTGGACTTGAACCAGAGAGTTAATTTCCAATATCCAAATTGCTTACACTTTAAAACTGGCTCAGAGTAGATTTCTTATCCCAAAATGTTTAATTAAACAAAACCACTGTCTAGATGATATTTTGTCCCAGCTCAAATTTTGTCTATAAATCCCTAGTACTGAAACCAGGAAATAGATAAAAATGACTATTTTAGAAAGAGCCTAGGGTAAGACCAGGAAAGGGCCCAGGACTGAGCCAAAAATTATAGGTTGTTAAGAGAAGGAGACACCATTAAAGAATTGGAAAGAGCAGTCAGAGCCAAAGGAAATATTGAAAAGAAAGGGAACATGAAACCAAAAGATAACATTTTTCAAAGAGAGGAAATATCTAACCACTGTGAAGTCACATAAGGTGACTAAAATGTCCATAGGATTTAGCAATTTGGAAAGTTGTTGGTAACTTGAGTGAAAATTGTTTCTGCTGTGAGATTGAGGTACAATCCAAGCATCCATGGCTTGGATAGAAAATTATTATTCCACTTGATTCTTCTGCTTTTGAAAGTAAATTCAAAAAAGATCTTGAGGATCTTTTCTTCTCAATTAGATGATAAAACAGGCCACATGTGCTATCCATGATGACTTAGAAATTTACCTTCTTTGAGTAAGCTACATTCTCAGGAGAGTCACACATCTTGCAGATAAAATGCAAATTAAAATTTCCACTGGGTGCAAAAAATAAATAATGAGTAATCTTTGAAGATATATATCCAGTAACCTTCACAAAGTTCCTTTCACAATGATGAGATGTGTATATAACTTTGGGGGCTGGAGTCACTAGAAAGTAAGATAGCATTGACTTTCCTTTACCAGTCTAAGCAGCAATGGTAAGCCTGGGACCTAAATTTAGTGTAACAAAGTTATGATGTTTCTCATTTATTGATTTAGGAGTGGTGATGGTGGGTTTTTTGTTATTGTTCTTTGCTAATAAATAAAAAGGCCTTTTAAAGTTAAGTCCATCTATGTTTGGCATATAAAATCTATTACTTTATATCCAAAGCATAGGTGACATATTTTAGGCAAATATTTTTAAAGATACATGTAATAATTTCCCAAGTTCTCACCAAAAAGACAAAGGTTAGACTATGATTCTTTCTCTTAGTAAATTATTTGCATCCTACTATGACTAACTTCAGGCATTCCTGCTCTGGACTTTTGAAAAGACCATTTGGCAAAATGATTTTTTTTTCCTTGAGTTTAAATATTTGCCTAAAATAAATACTTCAAAAGTTTGTATTTTTCTTTACAGTTGGATCTGCAACTCTATATTGGAATTATTAAAATAAATAGAAAAAATAATTCAAAAGATGTTCTTGATCAATTTAAATGTTTTTCAAGTAAAAATTTGTATTTGTAGCCAGATAATACATTTTCCCACATTGTGCTGCACACACAGACCTTCTTATCATTGAGGTTTACAGTTGAAAAATTTAGAAGTTGGGGGAAGAAACTCAGAATTCTATCTTCCGAGTCATCTAATTGCAAAAAAAAAAAAAAAATTAATTATTCTAAAATACAATTTTTAAATGAAGTCTGCAACAATGTTCAGTTTCAGATTAGTAAACAGAGACATATGGTGAATATCAGAAATGAACTGTTGTTCTTTTGAAAGAAACAAGATTTGAATGTGGCACTGTGGAAACTTCTGGGAATACAAGAGTTGCAAGGTATAGTGTCACATTCTTACCATGTACATTAACACAATGGGAGATGAGAAAATAGAAATGAGTGAAGGCTGATCACTCATTTGGAAGATCATTCAAGCAATCTAGGCATGAGAAGAGTAGGGTCAAAGTCTAGGATGATGATGGTGGGAAATGACAAACGAGAAGAGGAGAAGGTTGAGGACAGAAGCATTTGTGAGGTGATTGTGAGGTATGTGAGAGGTGGGAGGGAGAGAAAGACATAGGACTTAACGACTGAATTTGTAAGTTAGAGTGTGATTGGGAACACATTGAAAATAAACATGGAAATCTAGACTATGACATGATTGTAAGAGAAAAAAATGAGCTTAGTTTTAGATGTATCACATTGATGTGACCATCAAGTTATCTGGCAGGAGAGACGTGAAATTGCAGCTCAGAAGATAAATCATGTTCATAGAAGTAGATTTGTAAGTCTTCCACATAAAAGTGATGGTCACATCAAAAATGAATGAGCAGGTTGATGGCAGGAATGGAGAGAGGAAAGAGCAGAGTTCCTCTGGATGCATGTAAGGAAACCCATTATTTTAATGGGCAGCAAGTCAATTAGACATAGAGATCCCTTGTCAAAAAAGTACAGGCTCACTTATTTTTGTTTTAGTACAGATAAAAATACTTAGATCCCCACAGCTGTATATTGAAAAGTATCTATAGATCCTATTAATAGAACTGTTAAAATAGAAACATAAAGTGAAAATAAATGAGACAACAGAACTAACTGAAAAGTGACATTTGAAAGGACTGTTGGGTGATTATAATTTAAAAAGAAAAAAACTAAAAATTTTTGAAACAAGTGGTGAAAAGAAGGAGATTTTTTAACATTTCTATCTCTTGTTTGTTTTCTATTATTCAGAAAACAATTTTGAAACTGCATGTTAAAGATTCTCTGTTTTGATGATATTCCCTTTCTAGAGATACTGGGTTTTTCATTTAAGACAATATTGAAAATATTCTACCATTAAATTCCCATTTTAAAAAGCTAATTAAGTGATAGTGGTGGTAGTGCTGGATTGTGTGTGTGTGTGTGTGTGTGTGAAGTTCTTTAATCCTCTGAGGCTGTTAGGTCAGCAGGAGGAAAATCAGTCTTTAATGGAGTAATTTCCAGGTTTCCTCACAGTGGGAGAAAGCTCCAAGTCCTTCCTCACACTCTTTTCTCTATCCTAAATTAGATTTACCTTATCCAGAGGACCTTCTTTACCTGCAAGTAAGAGAACTAAAATGGAACACATATATTTTTCAAGAGTGATGAGTTCTTGCTTCTTCTACAAAGTGAAGACAAAAAAATTCACCAGTGGTTGACATTTCAAATACCTAAAGATGCAGTATAGCAAAACAAAGATAACACAACCAGTGTAACTCCATATCATCTACAAATATGTCAAAACGCACTGTACTGTTGTGTATATCTAAAAAGAAAAAAAAAAGATAAAATGTTTACTAAGATGAGATAAAGTAGAATGAGGGCAAAAAGATCAGTAGAGGAAGTGAGCAGGGGTGGGGGAGGGGAGGGGAAGATGAGGCACTGGAGACTGAATTAGAACAAGATATATTCCATGCTTTTATAATTATGTCATAATGGATTTTACTGCCATGTGTAACTAAAAAAGAAACAATAAAATAGATAGAATTAATATGTCAATGAAATTGGCAACCTTGGTTCACTTCTTCAAAAGGTCAAATATATGCTAACAGCATAGACAGGTGACATGTATTTTTCTTCCCACCTTTGTGTGTGTGTGTGTGTGTGTGTGTGTACGTGCACGTGTGTGTGTTCAATACTGGGAGTTGAACCCAAGGCACTATACTAGTGGGCTACAATTCCTGACCCCTTTTATTTGTTTTGAGAAAGAGCTGTTGAAGCTGGCTTCAAATTTATGATCTTCTTGCCTCAACCTCCACAGTAGCAGGGATTAGAAGGCAGATGGCTCATCTATCACCTGTTTAAAATACAAAATAGTTCAGGTGTCCCCTCTAGTAAATATGCCAGAGCTTTCTGGAGAAGGCTCCAGTATGAAGGACTTGTTCACTGAGGAGCAAGGATTCACCCACCTTCAAACATACCTACTCTTAGATGGTGATGATGTTGATGATAAAAGCAACAAAACAACCATCATAATTGGCAGCCACTTACATTTGTGAGGTACTGGATAAGTGTGATATCTTCCCCGACTCTCACCCCACAACTGTTCTATGAAGTTGCTCCTATTGATAGTAATAAGTAGGAATCCATATAAAGTGTCTGAAACCATATCTCACACCTAGTTATTGTTCTAAGATTGTGACATTGTTTTGGTCATCGTTTTATAGGTGAGAAATTTGAGTTAAGCAATTCAATCAAAATACAGTGGGTGATAGAATGGAATTTGAATCCAAGTCTTTGTCTCCCCAGAGATGATCCCTTAGTGCTGGGCAGTTCTGCCCTTGGGATCTATACCTCTAGCTCTAGTCTCATTCCTCCATGGTCCAAAACCCTGCACCTGTCCATAATTTTAAAAGGCAAAGTAAGTCTGAAAATAGAATCAGTAAATATAGTGAATCAAAATTTGCCATTCAAGGAAAATTCAAGTAACTCCAAATTCACTGATTTTATAAGGTGATAAATGATTTGCAAATGCCCATATATTGACATACTCACTGTCACTGCTTACAGACCTAGCTGGGTTATTGAATGAAACTGTTACCATTTCACCTAAGTTAATTGGAAATGAGAAAAATCCATCCTTTCTCTGTTGGACAACTAGTTGTATTTTAATTGCATATAGTAATGTAAGTGGCCTTAACCTAATAGCATAAACACAATTCTGAAAAACTAAATTGAATTCCTTCTTCTTGTTGGATTTCATACAAATTACATTTTGTCTTCCATTGGAAAAAAGATTGGGTCCTCTAAATGAAATGAAGTCTTGTGCAAACAAAATGTACCTTCACAAATCAAATGAGAATGATAATACTTTTAAAAACTAACCATTTGAATAATGACAATGGAGAGAATATTGCTAACAAGTCTGCACTGCAAATAAATCAAGAACTTAATACACCATAAGCCAGGCTTGCAGTGTGGTATCAAAAGATGCAGGCAGTCTGGCACACTGTCTGCCTAATCTGCTTTGAAGGCAGCAGGGATTCAGGCTGAACAGTATTTCTGTGCTTTTCTATTTCCCCTATGGAATCTTCAAATAATAGCACAAAGATATAATAAGTAATTCATTTATTTATACATTTCCTACCAAGTATTTTTCTCCTTAATCTGCTTTAATGAACAGCTCTTCTAGAGAAAAGAAAGCTGACCATCTGGCAGACACAACCCAAATACTTGTTTTAGTCTGAGTAATTGAATAGGAGGATGTGATGAGGAGAATGAGATTTTGCTGAACAGAATTGAGCCTAGTCAGCAATTCCTGGCTAATCAGCAGTTAATCCCACTTCAGCTGCATGAAACCTGAAGCTAGAAAAAACTCTAGGCCTCTCTCAAGTACCCAGGAGTCACCTTGTAGAAACAACGACTTCATCTAAAAGGCAACCTGTTTTTTCACACCATCTAACCCTGCTGGGTCTATACATTTAGTACAGGTTCAGCTGCCCTCCTAGGCAATCCCAGCCTTCTTTGTGTGCCCCTTGTTCTTATGTCATATTGATTTCCAGCTGTCGTGGCTCCCATTTACCTACAAACAACACTACTTTCTATAGGCAAGAGTGATCTCTAAGTCTTATTTGTAACAAGAGCATATATTCTCAGAGGATAGGGTCTGCATCTAATTATTTTAAAGCAAATGCTTTTATAGTGAATGCATGCTGATTAATTTAGAATGAAAATTTATATGAAATATTTTGCTAGAGCTGTGCTGCAGAAACCAGTTACTTACAAAACCCTAGCTCTAGCCTGGTTTGATAAAGTATTTTAAATTTAATCTAAATTTGAAAAATTACTGGAATTTTTAAAAGAGAAATTGATACAGAATTAAAAGAATAATGGCAACACTACTTGTTTTTAACGATGAACTCCAAGTCCTATTATCTACTTTTAGGTTTAATTCCTTGTGATTGAAAATCTGGTCCACAGATTACTCAGTGGCACTGGCATCACAGGGGAGCTTGTTAGAAATGCAGCAACAGATCCTCCACCCAGACCTACTGAATTGGAATAAGCAGTTAAACAAGAACCATAGGTGAACTGTAGAAGCATTAAATCTTTAGACCACTGATTCACTTTATAACTTTTTTTCTTACAGCATTGCACTTTGTATTTTGTTTCATTTTATTGATGTTTTTTTTTAAGAAATACACTTTATCTAACAATAGAAAGGTGAGCTTTCATATGATTTTGGTGGAAGTGTAAATTAGTACACATATTACGGAAACAGTATGGAGGTTTCTCTAAAAATTAGAAGAGAACAATCATCAGATCTAGCAATCTCACTGTTGGGAACATATCCAAAGAAATTCAAATCAGTATGTAGAAGAGACAACTGCATTTGCATGCTTCTTGTAGTACAATTTACAGTAGCCAAGATATGGAATCAACCTAGGTGTCCAATGGTAGAAGTTTAAATAAAAGAAAATATCATGCACCAAATGCTAGAATATTATTTATCCACCAAAAAAAGAGAGAAATTCTGTCATTTGCACCAACTGGATAGAACTGGAGAACATTATGCTAAACAAAAATAAGTCAGGAACAGAAAGACAAGATACCTCATGTATTTGTCTAATTGATTTGTGGAAGCTCAAATGTTATCTCATAAAAGTGGAGAATAGAATAGTGGTTATCAGAACCTGGGAAGGGGATGGGAAAGGGGAGGATGGAGAGAAAATAGTTAATGGGTACAGAGGTGCAGTTGGATAGGAAGATCTCATTTTCTTCATAGCATAGTAAGATAACTATGGTTGACAATCTTAGAATATTTAAAAATATCAAATAGAAAGGATTTTCAATGCTTCCAACAGAAAGAAATGATGAATTTCTGAGGCAATGAATATGCCAAATCACCTGATTGGATCATTACACATTGTATACATATATTGAAATGTCACACTTATACCCCATAATCATTATTTCATTTTAAAATATGTATTTCAATAAAGTACTTTGTTTCTGGTGTAACAAATCAAACAACATAAAACCATATATGCAAAATTTCCCAGCCACCTGCAATAAGGAACCTTAAAATTTGACTATGTATCCTTTTACATCTTTCCCAAGGTTCAAATATACTCAGACAAAAATATATATTCACAGAGCTGATAAGTTCTGAGTGATGGAACAATCTGCTTTTTAATGAGCTCCAGACTGTAGACATTGACTTAAAGAGGCTGTTCACCCAAATCAGCATCAGCTGCCTACATCTGCCCAAGCCATTTCTCATTTCCCTAGGTGTTAATGGGCATTTTCACAGCAATTTGTGCACAAATGCCAACCTTCATGTAAGAACACAAAGGTGAATAAAGGGGACAGAGAGAAATCCTCAGGCTATGGGGCCTAAGCCTTTGTATGTAATATATTTAACATGATGATATTCATGACATGTGAGCAGAACCAAATGTTTATAATATCAAATCAGCACATGGTTGTATTCTCTTTCTCCACTTCCATTTGGGCAGCATTGACAGTGATAGAAATTATATGACTTGATTCAAAGAGCAAAGGACATTGTAAGTGTGATTTGTTCCTAAGATCAATGGTAATGTTACAAGGCCAGACAATTGTTATATATTCGAAAGTTTTCTTGAAACAAAAAACATGCATTACTTGGATGTCTACGAGGGAGATGATATAAGCAAAAAGTAATAAATAATTTTGTAGAAAAGTAAAGATTTAATTTACCTAGGACAAGGGGTAGCTAGAATCATTAAATAAATGTTAAGAAAATACAAAATAATGTTAGCAGTCATGACAGGAAGGGCATATTCCAAAGTGTGAACTCACCAGCTCTTCTGAGAGCTGGCTTCCTTAGTATGGACAGGACTATTTCTGAAGCTACTAAAATACACAAAATTGACACATTAGAAACACACATAGTATTTGTAAATGGCCTGAAAACTGGCTGTACATTTTTTCCTACAGATAGAAATTTTATGGGTCTATATAGGGCCCCTCCAAAGTGCAGGTCAGCCAAGAGTCCTAAGTCTCTCATGATGAAAGAGTTCTCTCTGATGCCACAACCCCCCAGCACAGGTCAAAGAACCTTATCAAAAGTGGACTCAGTTCTTTCAAATGACAGTTAAAACCTCATCCCAAAGCTTACTTCTGCTTTGTCTGCTGGGAAATTGGAACAAAAAAGAATCCTTAAATAAGTGTATAAGGTTTAAGTGCCCCAGGCTGGTTCCATAACACAAGGCCATTAACCAAGTCCCACTGCCCCTACAGCTAGAGGATATTGATCAGATCCAACCATCCCAATATCAACATTTTTCCTCCTTTCATATGAGAACTTGCTTGTGTATAATAGAACTCCAAGAGAAGATGTAGGAGAACAAAATCCAAAGAGGCATTTAAAAAAAGAGTGTTATTTTTAAATGTGAGATAAAAGATGATTTTCTATAGGTTGCAAAATGTAATCCTATAAACCAAGAACATCCACTGTCTTGTCTAAAACAAAAGAGCAAACAATGCTCTCAAAACTGACAGGGAAAGGGCCAGCTTCAGGCATAGCTTGTTCCAGGAGATTAATGACATAATCTGAATTTGGCCTTATCCTGATCTCAGCAATTTTGGCTTTATTCTCAGGTTGGTTCTCTCACTGACCTCTTTTTTGGCCTTCATTGGCTGGACCTAAGAATATTGAAGAGATTTGATTCCCTAAAAGAAAACTCATGGTTCTCTTTATTAAAGGAGGCAGGAATGCTGGGAAAGCAAGAAAAACAGAAGAACTATCTCACCCTGCCTCTGTACTACCATCAATCAGAAAGAGGGTAGAGACAAAACTAATGGTGAGCATGTCTGCCATGAGAGGCACTTACAAGTCAAACAGGGAGAGAAGGTGTAATCAGAACTGTCCAGTTACAGAAGGAACCTAACTCTTCCTGTTTGAAGTCAGCCTAGCTAATTTTAAATGACAGAGTAAAACCTTGATTTCCATAAGGATTGTGTAAGATCTCTAGAAATTCCCTAATTCCTGTTGTGGCAAACTGTTTTAACAACATAATGTATAATAAAATAAATATAATTAAAAAAATAAATAAATAAATAAAAAAGAGCAAACAAATAAGAAAAAAGGCTAAGAGTCCATGCCATCAAATGAGAGAGAATCATGTAGAAGGCAGCATGCTGTTTTACTGACACTATGTCATCTGGTCACTAAAATGACAGTGTGTTAAAAATCATTGTCTTGTGAGCTGATTACAGAAGGAATGGCTACATGGGAAATTCAATATGTTTTTAAGTAGGAGATAAAAACTTTTATGCATTAAAGATACAAAAAAAATTTACCTTTGTTTACAGATAAGGAGATAGAAGCTTAATGAGACCAAATAACTTCCAAGGGTCACACAACTGTAGTAGCAGACACATCTATTGATTATGGGGGTTTCTGCTTCTAGAGCTCATGGTCTTTGCACTTTTTAAAACGGAAGCTTCAGAGTAAATATATAAACACATAAGAATAACAAAGAACTGAATTTGGAGTCAAAATGTGTGATGTGAGTCCAAAGCTGACTCTGCTGCTCCCTGAAGTCAAGTTACCTAACATGTTTGCATTGTCTACTATTCACTTTAATATAGGATGCTTGGAAAATTAAATCAATTGCTTGGAAATTAAAGTGTTTGGTTTATAGTAAAACTTCCAATATTACCCTGATATTGTCTTCATTGTTAGTAATTTAGAATTATAGGACCTTATTCCTGAGATCTATTTGTACACACTTGTTGCACACTAGACAGTGGACAAACAAGTTCCAACAGTACTTAACTATCCTGTGGGAAGAAAGATGGCATCATCCATAGATAAACTGGAAAACAAATTTGGAGAATCTGTATTGCTTTATTTTTCATAGTTAATGCATAGATTTAAACATAAATTGATGAAGATTTTTGTCTTCAAATCAATCCAATGAATTCAAACAGAATAAGAAATTAACAGAGATGTCAATTCAGAGGCATTATCATTTTTTAACTAATGGTGTAAATCTAGGCTAATAAATATGAAACAGTATAAATCTTACTTAGCAAAATGTCTGCTTCTGAGCTGGGCGACATGCAGGGCTCTCTAAATCTCATCAGCACAAAAGCCAAAAAGGTTAATCCTGATTTAGCCTCCTAGACATATAAAGCTGATCAGCTGTTTCTGTCCTTTTGTTCCACTCCACCTGCACAAATCCTTGAGGCTCCATCTAACTCTGCTCTGAAGTGTTTGGTGTCAGGAGGGCCCCAGGCTGGTGACACAAAAGGACTTTCCTGAAATGTTTCATCACCATCCCTGCCCTGCAAATGGGCATCACTGCCAGAGGGCTCACGAATGGTGTCTAGAAACATATGTGATAACATTATTCATCTGCCCCAGCTTTAATATTATGTATATGCTTTATTTTTGTTTAAAAACACAGAATGGGGGATGAAAAGCAAGCAGATGTTTTCATCATGAGGGGTTATCAGATGGAGCTCATACAGCTACAAATTGAGAATGTCCAGGAGCTGTCATGCTTCAGATGCAAGAACTGAGAGTAGAGAAGGTAAGAAAAATTAAGGACCACAGAGAATTCTGCAGCTCAGTGGATTGTTTTCTATGATCAAACAAACAAATAGGCAGATAAATAAATAGGAAATTATGTTGTCCAGCACACACACTTTGTTGGATAAAAATATAAATGCATGAATGGATAAAAGTAGTTCCAGAATTAGGTGAAGGAAGGAAGGAAGAACTCAAGCCTCCTCAACTAAAATGAAAGAACATCCTTGATCCAGTCTCCTATTTATTATCTGCTTTCTCTCTACTCATATTGCCTTGATTCAAATCCTTATTCTATAGGATTTACTAGTTTTAGGTTCATGGTATATTATTTAAATAGTCTATCTCTTTTGTCCTCACCTATAAAAAGAAGACAATAACATTACACACTTTATGGAAGTGTTGTAAGGATTAGGAATACCTATATATAGAGTGCTCAACTACTGAGGGACACTAGGGAGATTGACCAAGGCCAATCTGTACACATCTGCAGATCAGGACCAGCCACACTTTGAAGATGTTTCTCATTGATGTTGATTCACTTTGAAACAGAATTCTAGAGTAGACTTTCAAGTGAAAAGGCCGATGGTAGCATGTAGAGTATAGACTTTAACTCAAGGTTTTGGACAGAAAAATATGAGCTGGTGACGGAAGAAAATAGGAATTAAAGAGCCTCCAGGAGATGTTCATGGGGAAGAAAATTTGAGTTGGGAGGATGACGAAGGCCAGAGGTATTTCACACCCACTATTAGTGACAGAAGATTCATGAAGAACTGTAAAGAGTGGAGCTATAGAAAGTGCAGATAGCTGGCCCACTGGGAAGCCAAAATTAAGGCAGGATTAGATAAGCAGGAGATTTACGGGGAAAGATACTTGCAAAGGAAAAAGAAAAGAGAACCAAAGTAGGGGCTTTGATTGAGCTGCAGATGTTCCGAAAGTCATTCCAACTGTGATGCAGGTCTGAGACCAGTGTTACAATTTGGAGATGAGGCATCCCTTAAAAGCTCCTGTGTTAATTACAGGAATGTTCAGAAATAAATGATAGGATTATGAGAATTGTAGGTTAGTCAGAGGATTAACCCCTTTGATGGATTAATAATATAAATGGACTGCATGGTAACTGTGGGAAGGTGGGGGGTGACTGAAAGAAGTAGATATATTATTCAGCTTTTTTACTGGTATGAGCAAAAAACATGACAAGAACAATTTCAGAGGAGGAAAAGTTTATGTGGCACTCAAGATTTCAGAGTTCTCAGTCCACACATGGTCAACTTCATTGCTGTGGGCCTGAGGTGCTGAGGACTAATATTGGCCAAATTATATTGTTATATTGTGTGCATGTATGAATAAGTATCAACAAATTTCATCATTATGTACAAATACAATACACTGATAAGACATGTGGAAATAAAAACAAGTATCTGTAAATCACTTGTAACTATACAATTTCCTTCAGAAACAAAACTAGTACACTAAAATTCAAACTTATATAAATAGTAATAGTACTACATAAATAAAAATACAACAAATCATCATAAAAAAAGACATCATGGCAAAATGACAGAAGGGCATGGAGGAGGAAAGCAACTCAGGACATGGACAGAGCAACAAAAAAGCAGAGAAAGCTCTGCTCACCAGGGACAAAATATAAACCCCAAATCATACCTCCAGTGGCTTATTTCCTCCAGTCATACCCTACCTGCCTACACTTACAGCCCAGTTAATTCATTCAAGCATATAAATGCATCCATTAGGTTAAGGATCTGATAATCCAATCATTTAGCACTAAACTTTCTTGCATTGTCTCATACATGAGCTTTTGGGGGACAGCTCACATCTAAACCATAATATAGGTCACTGAGGGTTCACCTTTGGGGTTTATATTTTAGCTCCTTTCTCTTCATTTCCTAGTGGCCATGCACTGAGCAGTTTTCTACCACTGTGCCCTTCTGCCATGATTCTGCCTCACCTCAGGTGCAGAACAATGGAGTTGGTGACCCATGGACTAACCCTCTGAAATCATGAGCCCAAAATAAAATTTTCCTCTGTAAATTGTTCTTGTCAGGTGTTTTTATTACAGTGATGAAAAGCAGACTAAAATTACCAGTGAAAGCAAAGGGGAAAGAAAGAGGGTTGGGTAGATGGCAATACACTTCCAAGAAAGACTTAAATAGGTCAATGGGAAGAACTCAAGGTGAAGTCACCCATCAGCAGAGTCCCTTATCATGCATGGAAAGGCTTGCATAAGTCCTCCACTTTCTGTGTTGTGGACTAAGAGGGGATGAGAAGTGTGGCTACAGCAGGAATATGGGGTAGATCCAGAAGGGCAAAGATGCACCATCAATTGATAGTGCTCCTGCACCCCAAGATCTGAGAACTCATTTTCATGGCTACCACTTCCTCTTGTACTGCACATTTATTCTGTGCATAGTCTTAGGACCAGCTCCTCCAGGGTTTGTGGCAGTTGACTGAAGAGGGTTAGTTGGCCTCAAGCCCACAGGTGGTTCTCTTTTCCCACCTCCATTACCTAGTCTAAATCTTCTCACCCTCCACTATCACCTATGCAGGTCATGGTGGCTCACTTGGTGATGTATCTAAACCTTCATTCTTGAAAGGTCTGAACCTTTGACAATTATATCCTTCTGGGCTCGAGTTCTTGCCCATAATCATCAGCAGTTCTAACAGACAAGAGAATACCAGCAGATGCCAAAGCATATGAGAAGGTTCCACACACATTCCTCTCTACCCCTGTTAGTCAATTTTTCATCACTATAAACAAATTACCTGACAAAAACAACTTAGAGGAAGAAAAGCTTACTTTAGGTTATGGTTTCAGAGTTCTCAGTTCACAGTCTGCAACTCAATTGATGGGAGCTGAGGTGAGACAGACTATCATGGTGCAGGGCATAGCAAAGGAAAGCTGTTCAGCTCATGGGAATGAGTAAGAAGGGGGGAGGGGGAGCCATGAACAAGATATAGTCCCCAAGGTCATGGCCTCAATGATCTATTTTTTCCAGCCGTTCCCTACCTGCCTATGGTTACCATTCCTTAGCCCATTCAAATGATTAATCCATTAAATAGATTAATCCACTAAGGAGGTTACAGTTCTCATAACCCAATCGTTTTACTGTGAACATTGCTGCACTGCCTAACCCATGAGCTTTGGGGGAAACATTCCAGATCCAAGCTATAACAGCCCCCACTGTGTAAATGCAACCCTATTCCCCATGCTGGTCAGGATCAGTTCCTCCTGCCAGGATGGCAACTTTTCTTTTTGCATGCTGATCCTTAAAAATCTTTTCCAAAGTGCTTCCGTAGGAGGAGTAGCTTGGGCATTAATAGCACCTATGTTCCCTGGTAAAAGGATATCCTTTGGGGGACCCAGGAGTTCCAGAAAACTGGAAGCAGAAAATCTCCAGTGGGTCACTAAGACTGGTGATAAACAGAGCACTTTTTCCTTCTATCTCTTCTACATTCTTCCTGTTGGGGACATGGTGTCATGCAATTCAATGTATATATTGCATCTTGAAGGAAAGTTCTCCGTCATCTCAGAGAGTTGCCTCAGAGCTAGGGCTTCAGTCATACCTTCCATGGTATTTTGAAGACAACTCCTTCTGGATGGTAAGCAGTGAAGTATGTTCTAACATCAGTGGGGCCTATGGTCATAATTTCACTCACTCCTTCTTTGCTATGAAGTCAGATCTGCATCTGTAGGTCAGAGTGGATAGTGGTGTCCACTGAGATTCGGTGAGCCCCTAGGTAGTAGAGCTGAATGAATCCTACAAACATAAAAGGCAAACAGTAAAAAAGAATAGGTATCTATCCTTATGAGGATGAACTACTGGCCCTTCCAGAATGGGCCCAATGTAGACACCTTGCCACCAAGTAAGTAGTCAGCTCCATCAGTGGCTCATATTTGGCTCTCTGGCAGACAGGTAGGGTATTCAGATGTAGGAAGGCTATATCTGAGTCTATATCACACCTGCCATCCATCTGCACTACCAATAGGGACTGCATAACCAGTGACAAATCATATGTCCTTTCTGCATCTTGGTTTCTTTTTTATGAATAAAAAGGAAGAGGACTAAATGTGCCCTGAAATTCCCTTCATTTCCAATAATGAAATACATATGGCATATGTTTGATAAATATGATACAAAAATCTAAGATATCATTGAAGTGTTACTAGGTATTTCTCTAACTTAGAGTCTATGCACAGCAAGCCTTCACTTGAACTACTTGAACATCGTGTTCTGTGGAGAATTGAATTTTTAAAAACTCACAAAATTCTAAAATGTAAAAGGCTTCAGAAGAAGTTTTGTTACAGTCAAGCACATAGTTGTGTTTAAGTCAACTCTAGCCACAAAAACCCTGGCACTTTCTGTTTCAGAGGTCTCAGTCCATAGATTCCATTGCCCTGGGCCCAAGGGAAGGCAGAACATCAGGGTGAAAGAGAGTGGAGGAGGAAAGCAGCTCAGAACATGAAACCAGGAAGCAGAGAGAGAGAGAGCTCTACTCAACAAGGACAAAGGCTCACTCCTATTACCCACCTCCTCTAGCCACACCCCACCTACCTATAGTTAGCACTCTGTTAATCTCTATAAGGGGATTAATTCACTGATTAGGTTAAGATTCTCATAACCCAATCATTTTGCCTCTAAACTATCTTGCATTTTTTTCACACATGAGCTTTTGAGGGACATCTCATATATAAACCATAACAAGCTGCTACTCAAACAAGCCTAACAAATGGCTGCCTAGTAAAGAGTTTATTTAGCAAATATTTTTATTTTTTATATCATTAATTCTTACATGAGTGGATGGTTAAAATAACAAATGAACAGAATGAACCTCTAAATCTCTTCTCTATATCTCTGCCTCCTCCCTCACCACCATCAGGGCACTTAGCTTAAATCACCTGGTATTAGGCATCACTAGGGGAAAGGTGTTAACCAATGCTGTAAAAACCACATGTCTAACCACATGATCAAGAATAAGGGTTCAGGGCATTTGAGAGTTATCTCTTTTATTTCTGTCCTTGTCATTACTTCTTCTCTTTCAGGTTACTCCTATCTAGTTGGCCCTTTTACACCTTCCTTAACTTCTCTATGACTTTTTCTTGGTTTCGGTTTCTTCACCTATAAAATGGAGATAATGATGTTAACCTCACAATATGGTTGCAAAGATTAAATGGGATTCTGTGGTTGGCTATCCAATTTTACGGTGTTGACCATATAATCATTTTTATTATTTCCATTTGTTAATCATTTAGTGAGTTCCCTCTCATTCTCACCCCCTGCCAAGGGGAAGCCTTAGTTCCATTTGTCTGGGTCTCCTTTTTCTCATTCTCAGCAGGAAGTTAATAGGCCACTGTTGCCCTGATCCAGACACTGGTATTTCACATGTGTGTCTGCCTTAGTAATTTCCCAACACCCAGGAAGCTCCCCACCTCCAAAGTCAGGGTGCTTGAAGGGATTTTGTCAAGTATGTTCAATATTCTTGTCTCCTTCCTACACTATCACACACAGATACTTTACCTATGATGATAATTGACCCAATTTATGAAGAAAGACTTTGCCCAATAAAAATAAGCCATAGGTCAGAATTAGACCAGAGTCTGATTAAGGGTCAATGTCCAAAGTGTCCCAATCCTCCCCTCTACATTTTCCTTTACAGTACCCCCACCCCTTAGGGTGGGGATATGTTTCAAGAAACATTTCTTAAAACATATCCCCTTAGGGTTAGGGTTAGGGTTAGGGTTAGGGTTAGGGTTAGGGGTTAGGGTTAGGGTTAAGGGTTAAGGGTTAAGGGTTAAGGGTTAGGGTTAGGGGTTAGGGTTAGGGTTAGGGTTAGGGTTTCAAGAGTTCTGAGGTTTCCCCAAAACTCACCAAATACCAAATCTATAGACACTATGTTTTTTCCTAAACATTCATGCATATGATAAGGTTTAATATATAAGTAAGGCACAGTAAGCAATGAATAATAATAGATATTAATAAAACATAAAGATATACCATAATAAAATTATTTAAGACATGAATTATTTATTTCTGGAATTTTCCATTTAATATTTCTGTGCAGGTAACCAACACAATAGAAAGTAAAACCATAGATGAGAAGGGGACTACTGAACTTGTAAGGCTAATCAGGTTTAATCATTCCAAAGTCACAGATAGGGAAGCAGGCTCAGAGCACACTTGCAGAACAGTTTAAAGCCCTGTCTTATTTAGACTAGATTGAGGTCTGAAAACTTTTCCTGAATAGGGAAAGAGAGCAAATATTTTAGACTTTATGGGCCACATACAGTTTCTGTTCCATATTCTTCTTTATTATCTCTTTTTATAACCTTTTAAGAATATAAAAATAATTCTTAGCTCATGTGCCATATGAAAAACAGGTTGTGGGATGATTTTGTCTACAGGCCATGGTTTGTTAACCTCTGTACTGAACTAACATAATTTCTTAAATAATTTTACTGTATTCCTATGAAGAAAAAGCATGTAGCTCTAATCCTTTTAATTTAAGAATATCTTAACATCGTCAATACTTGTACAGATTTTGTGTGGTATCCTTATTTCCAATAATTTAAGGATATAAGAGAATAAAATGGGGCTTCTGAACTTTTTAAAGCTGAACTTTATTACTTGTCATCACTTTGAACTTAACCAGGGAGTTTTGTCTGAAGAATTAATCAGCCCACATGAAGAGTTCTCAGAAAGTCAAAGTGAACACAAAGAATTAGGTTCTTTCATCAACATTCATTTGCCTGACCATTTGATCTTTATGACTTTTTTAGGGGTTAAAGACCATTTTCCATGTCAGATTAGAAAAAACAAATAGGAAATCAATACCATGTTTTAAAAAAAAAGTTATTCTTCATCTGTTATCAGTGTTACTTAACCTATTATGAGAATTACTATTCTTATATCTTAGAGTTATAGGAAATATGAAGTTTCAGTAAACCAGATGCTAATATGACCTTCTATATAATCTATTCCATATACTAATTGCTTTTGCAAACCTACTCATTCCTACTACCAGGTGGGTCAAAATATTTTCAATATAGTGTTGATGAAAACCATATCCCTGATGTTGTACACTACATAATTGGTGTCCATACAATAGAGAAAGGGCCTTCCCTCTCCTCCTTCTCTTACCTTCCTTTATAGAATGAAGGATGGGCTATATCCAGAAGCTGGATAATAGATGTGTTCCATTAATATCTGTGGTGTGATTTAAACTAGGTCCCAGGTCACAGTCAGTCTTTTTCTGCTGTTCCACACAACTACCTGTTTCTTCTTTTGGAGTCTCAGTTTTACTCTCTTTTGTATTTTTGTGCATTCCCTTAGTCTTTTCCCTAGTTCCCTTTAAATAAAATAAAGTCACTTTGGACAATTTCTGTGACATTTCAAATTTGAATTTGTCATGGAATTCTAACCAATTACAACTACATCCCATATTTAAAATAAATGTATGACCCACTTTAAACCCATATATGTAAGAGGAAATGTATAATTTATATAGAATTTATCACCTAAATGTATATTATTCCTGCATGTAGAAAAAAGCATGTAGATCTAATCTTTTTAATTTTTTAAATGGCTGCTGAGTCTTTCCTTCTTCAGTTACTACTTTTGGTATTAAATAATAGCTCCTTCCCCAGTAATTTCACCATCTAGGCTAAACAAAAATGCATATCCTAGAAACCAGAAGTTCTCAAACTTTTAAGTGCACAAGACATAGAATAAGAACTTGTCAAAGACACAGAACACCAAGTCCTAACCTCACAGACTCTGGTTCAATTTATCTGAGGTAGTAAATTTGAATTTTAGCAAGCCCGCCACCCCAGGTGACTCTAATGCAGACAATCCATTGCACAGATAAAATATCCAATGGGTTATAACCCTTTGGAAATGATCCTGAAAATCATCAGATAAAAGGCAAAATTTTCTCAATGATGGTATAGGAGAAAATAACATAATAATCACAAATTTGTAAAATTATAGGTCTTATAAGTTAGTGTATTAGTCCCAACTAATATTTTTCTGTTTTCCTCAGAAAAACAGAGTCAATGGGATGCTCGTAAAGAGAGGAAAAAGATTGAGCTTAAGGAACTGAGTTGTGTGATTGTGAAGGCTTGATGAATGCAAAATATGATGGGGGAGAGCAGCAGGCTGGAGACTCAGGAAAGAGCTGAAGTTCAAGTGCAAAGGCAGTCTGCTGTGGAACCAGTAGGAGCAGATGTGGCAGATGAAGTCAGAGGCAATCTGACAGAGGATTGTTCAGAGGAAATCATGCTTTGTTCTTTTTAAGCCATCATTTGATTGAATGAGGCTCACCCACACTATCGAGGGGATTTTGTCTTACTCAAAGTCCACCAATTTAAAACTGAGATGATATTCAGGGTATAGAAAATTTTTTCAAAAAAACTTTTACTACAGATATTCTTTAAATAAAGAGGGGCTGTCGCCAGGTGAATGGCCATCCTGTCATAACTACATCATAGTCTGAACAGCTAGGATCCAACTAATGATATGGATAAGTTAAATGATGAATCTTTTCCATTCAATCAACATTTCCAATGTGGGTAGAGAACTCTTAATTTTAAAAATATATTCAAATTACAGCAGTTTGGGAGGCTGAGGCAGGTGGATCATGAGTTCAAAGCCAGCCTCAGCAAAAGCAAGGTGCTAAGCAACTCATTGAGACCCTGTCTCTAAATAAAATACAAAATTGGGCTGAGGATGTGGCTCAGTGCCTAAGTGTTCCTGACTTCAATCCCCAGTACCCCTCCCCCCCAAAAAAGTATATATAAACATTAAAATCAATATTTTAATAACATCATAATTCCAACTTAAGAAATAATAAGTTATCATAAAATGTTAAAAGTAATCATTATCACCATTATCACAAGGGGAGAAAATCTGTCAAAAGCATGAGAATTTCATATTTACATAAAAATGTTTTTTTCCTTTAGAGTTTTCAATAAGAAACACTTTTAATTATACAAGTGCATTTTGTTATTGGAGGCTAAAAATAAGTTGGTTGAACAAAGGCAAATGTTCTCTTGTTATCCCTTCAGGCCACACACTCTGAGGACTGACTCCTCATCCCTATGCTCTTTGCCCTAAACCATGTTGCTGGCAACTGTATCACAACCACAATGAGAGGGAAAGAACAAAGGCCAGCTTCTCCCACAAGCACTTGAACTTCTGCAGAGCTCTTATTTAGCTTTGGGCTTCCACTTACAAATACATTCTGAAAACTTCATCTATATCTGTCAATTCATGTTAATCCATGACTTTATATTTTACTTGGACTTCAATAACTTGCATTTTGAAAACTCAACTTTTAAGGTAAATGCCTATACAACACATTGTAAAATGTTTCTAAAGCAAGGTTTTGAAATAATTATCTATGCACAATTCAAAAGGTTACTCACTGTTCTTTAAACTTTGGGCCTTCCAGTGAGAAACATGAGTTATTTTCCATCGCTTACACAATTGAGATTCAAAACACCTAAGCTTTTGGAGGGTAGAATTCTGCAGGACTCATTGACAGGTATACATTTTGTTCTCCATTTTCTTCATAACTCTGTAAAAAAAATTGTCAAATGGCTGATTATCACAGGAAGCATAGATCTTTTATAGTCCCTTTTAAAATACAAGTTTTACAAGTTAAAACTCCATTTTCTGAAGTCAATGTCAATCAAACTGGGCTCACAGGGACCCCAAGGGAATCTTGAAGAATTATCCTTTTCTTTTAAAAAGAGCCTATCTGGCTTCCAAGCTTGAGAAATATTTAATTTCAGAGGGAGATCTAGACAGTTTAGCAAGCCAACTGTCCTTCTTGTTCTCAGGACAATAGAATGAAAAATGCATGCTCCATATGGATATTCCAAAGTTTCTTTGTTTTTACATGAACATTTTAATAGTGATATTTCTGTAAGGTAGAGCCTGGGTGAGGATATCCAAATGTCAACATAAACAAATATCATCAGGGCCTATACTCTTTCAGGCAAAACTGGCTACTAGAGAAGACACTTCATGTCAAAGCTTTATTGTGGAAAATTTTTAAGAAAATCAGATTTCAAATCAAAAACTATGATAATTATCTTCAAGACATAGCCCAAGTTCTTTACTTTCTCAGGACTTTTGCTGCACCAAGCATACAATCTAGTCATTACCTGAGGTTTAGGTGCCATTTTGTTTAGCACCGCACCACTCTATATTAGCTGGCAGATTGTGTGCATTTCACCCACAGATACGTGCACAGAGCAGCAGCTTTATAAATCAACTGCAACATACAAGAAATGTTTAGAATTTTATTTGAACATACAAATTGAATCCACAGAAGCTATTTGCTCAATCAGAATTTACTTTTTCCCAAAATTTTCAGAGGTTTGCCAATCTTTGGGCCTCATTCTTCAAAGAACTTAATTCTATCCAAATTTTGGCTCTACATGTTGTATCTTCTGAAGGATATGGAAAATGACAACCCCCAGGACAGGGAAATGACAACCCTCCCCAAACTGACCCAGAGGAAGGCAATCATTAATCCTCTCCTAGCAAATCCTTTCCCAGTAACAATGGGAAAAAGAGGTCCATACTTCTTAATGGCACTATATTTCTTTTCCAAGGGGGAAACAAAGCAAATATTCATCCCTTCCCAACCCCAATGGGTCCTGAAGAGGGCAGGCAGATACTGAAACACTGGGCCCTAGACTTTCACCATTTCCCATTGCCAATGAGTCCTGGGAGGAGAAAAGCAAATAGTGAACCTCTGGGAAACAATGAATCCCAGAGAAAGAGGATAAGCAGTGAACATCGAGTGACAATGAGCTTCAGGCTTTTTACAACTTCTTTCCTGACTGTCCAAACCAATACATCCTGCTTCAGTCTCCAATAATTAAACCATCCTTGTTGTAAACTATAGAACTCAGACTCCTTCTGTAACTGTGGCCATTTTCCTACCCAGAAAATGAGCCCCTCCAGTGCCTGACTTATAGACATTGCTGCAGAATAAAAGGAAGCTTGCTGATCTGTTTGAGGTCTACTTCCATCCTGGTTATTTGTGTTTTCATAATGGTACCAGAAAGTGTGTTGGTTATTTTCACCTCCATCTTCTGTCTCTTATCTGCTTCATAAATCTTTGTATCTGTGTGCGTGACTTTGTTGGTGTGTATGTGTGTTTGTGTGCATTTGTTTTTTTTCTCTTCTCTCTCTCTCTTTCTCTGTCCGTCTCTCTCTCTCTCTCTCTCTCTCTCTCTCTCTCTCTCTCTCTCTCTCTCTCGTTCTTTTTTCTTTTCTTTTCTTTCCCCAAATGCTAAGAGATGCAATTTGGTCTTAAAAGCCTGAATAAATTCTTGGACTAAGTTAGTCAAATAAATTGCCAGTTCTAAACATTGGCTGGGATACTAGAACAAAAACATTTGTGCTTATGAAAAGCACCCTGGGGTTACTGGTCAGACCCACTTGGGGGTTGGCTTGGTTCCTCTCCTCCCACCTTGAAAGAGGTCCATACTTCTTAAATTTAAAAAAAATCCTCTATTTCTGAAAAAGTTAAGAATAATTTGTATTCAGAAAATGGGTGATTGGCTTACCTGTTGTGAACCAATTATACTAAGGTAAAAAGCATAAAGCTGAACAATTTGTGCATCCAAATCTCACTTGAGCATCTGTGTTCAGTGAGGAGGGTACACATTAAATGGATGTATTTTCTCACCTCTAAGTGCTAAAATCTACTGGAAGCAACAGACATATAAACAGACAATTATAGTGCCATGTAAGAAGTTCTGTAAAGATATGTGAACACAGAGCTGTGGAAACTCCAGAGGAGGAAAGGATTTTTACGTGCATATGTATATTGTTATTCTTTTCCATTACAGGGCATCTCTTTCAAGAACCATCATCAGGAGGCAAAACAAAGAAGTTCTGAATGTGCATCTGGAGGTACCACACAGAGACCAGGGCTTCGTTGTACCCAGACTGAATGAGGTGGTGATTACATAAGTACCATTACCTGCCTGTGTTGAGCTTCCACTGTTTCGAGCATACTGCTAAAGACCGAGTCTTCTCTGTGCCTGCGCCAAGGAAACTATTGGAAATTGCCAGTCATTTTAGAGAAATGCCACGCAGCTCTGCATGCCAGATGGCTACTGATGAAAGTGATGAAGGTTCATGCTTGGAAATGAAGTCCTATTCCATATTTGGTCCTTTCCTTCTTTCTCTTTTGAATGCATGAGAGCACAGACTTGGCCTTCTCCTACTCTTGCCCTACAAAATCCCCATTATGCTTTCTTCTTTTAATAAAGTCCTAGAGACAGAGTCAAGTTAAATCCACTTTCTTCCCAAAGCCTGACAGGCCCCAGGGACTGTTACTTGCTGATTCAGTCCCTTTCTCACTTACCTCTTTTTATTCCTGACTGTCAGAAATGACTGACAGCCGGATGCTCTCAGGGTCCACCTGCCCACAACTAGTTTCTGTGAGGTAAGTTTTTTCCCATCTTTACACTCACAGAAGGGAAAAAAGAAATGTCCAGCTGGAGGCCCTGCTTTGTGGAAGAAATTCACCTGGCCCCTGTTGAGGACACAACTCCTAGACCACCTTTTATTTCTCTAGATAGTCTGAACATATAACTGCCCCTGGTCTCCCACTTCCTTCCACCTGACAGATCCACAGACTGTATTGCCAAAACTCCTTCCAAAATCTTCTAATAAGCCTTCTCTTTTTGCCAGACTAGTCTTCCTCATCTAATTTTCCCAGTATATTTGCTCTAAGGACATTAGAATGAGTGAATGAATGATTATAAAAGAAACAGAATGTTCCTTGCTTCCTGGTCTGTAGACGAGAGAGGAAGGCTTTTCCAACTCTCTTACTTTTCATCGGCCATTTTCAGCCCCACTGAATTGCCTCTGGAGCAAAAGTTCAAAAGCTTTCCATCAAATTGCCTAACCAAAAACATAAAGAACAAAGTAACAAAAAAAATGTGCAAATTGATCTTCATCACCCTGGACTTTGCTTTGCATCAGGGTCAGCATAAGTTCTGTAAAATTTAGGACTCAGTATATTTTTATTCAGGTCAGGTAGCTCAACTGCACAACCCGAAAACCATCTCTACCAGCCAGCACAGGATGGCAAGGCAGAGGGGCAGCATTCCAGGCAATTCAGAGGAGCAGAACCTGAGCTTGGCTTTAAAAAGGCCTGAGGAAAGCAATTTTGATGCCTGGATAATCACCCCCATTGCTTGCAAAGCTTGCCAGTGGAAACCTGTCCCAGAGGTTCCAAGCTAAGAAAGTATAGTGATTGAAGCTCCATCCAGAATGAGGGTAGTGAGGCAATTAAGCAGAGGAACAAGTGAGGCCTTTGCCTGGAGCAACTCCTGTTCCATCAATTGAGGAAATTTACTTGCCCTCAAAGAAAAGTTATTTCAACACCTGGCACCAAAATTCTCAATATATGAGCTTTGCAGTCTCCTTTGATCTGCACTAACTAGTTCCTGGATTATCAGGCAGTAACGGGGGAAGGAACATGTTCTCTGGCTACATTTGGCACAGAGGCTGTGATCAGCTCTGAGGCCTGCAGCCCCCGCATGATTTGTCTACTTGGTGCATAGGATTACTCATCAAGGTTCACTTCCAGAATCCCATTTGGATAGAATTTAGTCACCTCTAATATAGAGCAGATCTATGCCATAGGTTACCTCCAGTTTTTCATGTCTTTCATCTCCCAACCCTGCATTGATGGCCTCACTATACAATGCCACACAAAGAGGCCCAAAGTACATTTTTTTTTGAGAGAGAGCAAGAACTTTGATTTCCAACAGTCCTGATTTCAAATCTCAGTTGTATAATCAGAGAAGTAATTTTATTTATGTAAGTCATAATCTTGTTGATTTGTTATTAGGACCATATGAAACATTTCATGTCACAGACCAGAACAGCGACTAGCACATAGTAGGTGTATAATAAGTAACTACTCCCTTCCTTAACCCTCTGCCCCAGGCAAGACCTGGAGAGCTGTGCCAGACCAATGATTACCATGATGTGCTCCTGAGAGCTGATGATTACATTTTCAGGAGTTGTGTGACTAGTGGTTGTCCTATTTGTTGCTTTAGATTCACATCAGAAAAACTGATGCACATTGTAAATCAAGGCTTCTGCCCACACACCCAGATATCTGGTTGATCAGCATATCACCAAGTGTTCTTAAGCTGTGATCCCTGATGTTCTCAGTAAAATCACCTGGAACATTTTAGAAATGCAAATTAACCAGCCACACCCAAGAACTGCTGAATCAAAATTCTAGAGGTAGGATCTCAAAATCATTTTTTTTAGAGGGGGCGGTGCTGGAGTACCAGGGATTGAACTCAGGGGCACTTGACCACTGAGCCATAGCCACAGCCCTGTTTTGTATATTATTTAGAGACAGGATCTCATTGAGTTGCTTCGCGCCTTGATTTTGCTTACGCTGGCTTTCAACTTGGGATCATCCTGCCTCAGCCTCCTGAGCTGCTGGGATTACAGGCATTGCCACCATACTCAGCCCCAAAATCATTTTTTTTTTGACAATTTTACTTTTTTAATTAATTAATTTATGTTAATTAGTTATATATGAAGCCGAATGCATTTTGATTTATTGTACACAATTCCAGCACAAACTTTAATTTCTCCAGTTGTACACAATGTAGCATCACACCATATGTTCAATAATACATATACCTAGGGTAATGATATCATCTCATCCACCATCTTTCTTGCCCCCATGCCCCCTCCCACCCCTCCTTTGCCTTTGCTCAATCAAAGTTCCTCCATTTTTCCCATGCTCCCCTGTTATGTATCACCATCCACTTCTCCAATTCCATCCATTTACCTGCAAATGCCATAATTTTATTCTCTTTTAATGCTGAGTAATATTCCATTGTGTATACATACCACAGTTTCTTCATCCATTCATCTATTGAAGGACATCTAATGTGCTTCCACAGTTTAGCTATTGTTAATTGAGCTGATATATACATTGATGTGGCTGCATTACTATAGTATGCTGATTTTAAATCCTTCACTTCATTAATTGTTTTGTTTTTTTTTTTGTTTTTTTTTGTTTTTTTTGTTTTTTTTTTTTTTTGCTGAGAAGAATTTTAGTTTGAGTCCATCCCATTTATTAGTTCTTGATTTTATTTCTTGCATTTTAGGAGTCTTGTTAAGGAAGTCAGGGACTAACCCAATGAGATTAAGACAGATGAAAAAAATTAAAAGGATACAAATAGGAAAAGAAGAACTCGAGATATCATTATTTGCTGACAACATGATTCTATACTTAGAGGATCCAAAAACCAGAAAACTTCTAAAATTAATTAATGAATTCAGCAAAGTAGCAGGACATAAAATCAATACCCATAAATCAAATGCATTTCTATACATCAGAGATGAATCCTCTGGAATATAAATTAGGAAAACTACCCCATTCAAAATAGCCTCAAAATAAACAAATAAAGTAATTACTTGGGAATCAACAAAAGAGGTAAAAGACCTCTACAGTGAAAACTACATAACAGTAAAGAAAGAAATTAAAGAAGACTTTAGAAGATGGAAAGATCTCCCATGCTCCTGGATAGGCAAAATTAATACTGCAAAAAAGGCCATACTACCCAAAGTCCTATACAGATTCAATGTGATTCCAATTAAAATCCCACCATTGTGCTGGGGATGTGGCTTAAGCGTTAGTGTGCTTGCCTGGCATGCGTGCAGCCCAGGTTCAATCCTCAGCACCACATACAAACAAAGATGTTGTGTCCACCTAAAACTAAAAAATAAATATTAAAAAAATTCTCTCTCTCTCTTTAAAAAAATCCCACCATCGTTCCTTATAGAAATAGAAAAAGAAATCATAAAATTCATTTGGAAAAATAAGAGACCCAGAATAGCCAAAGCAATCCTTAGCAAGAAGAGTGAAGCTGGAGGAATCACAATACCAGACCTTAAACTATACCACAAAGCCATAGTAACAAAAACAGCATGGTATCAGCACCAAAATAGACATGTAGACCAATGATACAGAAGACACACAGACAAACCCACATAAATACATTTATCTCATACTAGACAATGGTACCAAAAATATACATTGGAGAAAAGATAGCCTCTTCAACAAATTGTGCCGGGAGAACTGGAAATCCATATTCAGCAAAATGAAAATAAACCCCTATCTCTCACCATGCACAAAACTCAATTTAAAGTGGATCAAGGACTAAGGAATTAGACCAGAGACCCAAAATATTTTCATAAGAGTATGCAGGCATGTTTGGTGACTAGCAGATCAGTGTGGTTGGAATAAAATGAAGCACACACACACACACACACACACACACACACAGAGAGAGAGAGAGAGAGAGAGAGAGAGAGAGAGAGAGAGGTAAGAGATATAGTCAAAGCAGAGATAGCAGGTAAAGAATATGTCATAGGGAGTTTGCAGAGCTCTGTAAGAATTTTGACATATATTCTAAGTAATAAGAAAAACACAATGTCACTTGAATCTCATGTGAAAGGATCATATTTATTGTGTGGAAAAGAGATGGTGGAAGCAAGGGAAGTAAGAGAAGACAGTGTTTTGAGCTAAAATGATAAATACATGGATACAAGTGGTTGAAATCCAGATACATTTGGAAATAAAGTCAATAGGATTTGTTGATAGTTTAGATGTGGAGTGTAAGAGAAAGAGGAGAGCCAAGGATGACTCAAAAGTTCTTTAGCCTAAGAAAGTGGAAATATATTTTTATTAAATTACAGAAAGAAAGAGCTGACAGGATGTGGAAGGTTTGCAATTAGGAGTCAGTCTATTTTGGACATATTAAGTTTAAGAGGTCTATTAGAAATAAAGAAGAAATGTCATGGCAGCCATTAGATACGAATTTGAAGTTTATATATGAATTTGAGTCAAAGATTTATATTGGGAAGTCACCAGTTTCAACTTGGCACTTGCTGAATCTATAAAATAGCTCATCAAGTGAATGGAAATGGAGAGATATAGACCCTGGCCCTTAAACCATAGATATTTGGAAGATGCAGAAAAAGATACAAAGAAAGAGACACTGATGAATTTCAGTTCAACACATTCATTTCACTCAGAAGGATGAAGTAACATATGGCAAGCAGCTTGTTTTAGTCAGCATTTTAGTCATTGTGACTGAAAGACCTGACAAGAAATGTTAGAGGAAGAAAAGTTTATTTCAGAAGTTCAGTTGACAGTTGGCCAACTGCATACCTCTGGACCTGAGGTGAGGTAAAACATCATGGCAAAAGGGTATGACATCTCAGGACATGGCAATAGGAAGGAGAGAGAGATCTCTGCTTATCAGGGACAAAATACAAACCACAAAAACCTGCCTCCAGTTACCTATCTCCCCCAGGCACACCCTTGGGTGCCATCTAGTTAATCCATACCAGGAAATTTATTCCCTGATTAGGTTACTGTGCTCATAATTAATCATTTTACTCTGAAGTTTCTTTCATTGTTTCACACATGAGCTTTTGGGGGACACCTCATATCTAAGCTATAACAAACTTTAGTTACACATAGCTTCCTGGTGTTTCTTGTATGTTCTCTCTCGGTCAGCAATGCCTACTACAGTGTTCACTTCGGCCTTCTAAGTTAAGGCACTGGAGTCTGAAAGCATCATTGAGTTTCATGTGAAGCAGGACCAACTGAGCCTATTTCTTCTCTCTTCGCCCACTGAGATATTGCAGGACTCTCATCCCAGGAAATGGAAGAGTCATTACTCCAAGCTAATCACCATTATTCACAGGCTCAGCAGTCCACTTTGAAACTAGCCTGTGTTTGTGACTGTTTTTGTTCTATCAAAAAGAACAGGTACGTTTCGTTAAAACATAACTCTTCATCTTTCACATAAGCTGGAACAGTCAAATCTCCTTCAGCCCAGAATGCTTTGACAATAACAGTTTATTCAATTACCTTTTTATATATTTAAAGTCTGTGACTCATTCAAACAAGTGAAGAAAAAAGACAAAAATACCAGTATCCCGCTGGAAAAATATTATGGTTATTGTCATTAAAACAAAAATAACACTACGAAAAAGCATTGTGTTCCCCAAATCAATTGTACACCTCATCTTTTTCTCTAGCAATCTACCTACACTGGGGACACTTCATGAGTGATGAATATTTGTAACCTACATGGTGTGGACTTGGACTAGCTTATCTCTGATTGTTAGTTCTCTCCTGGGTAAAATGGAGATATTTATACCTACACAATAATAATGTGTAGGAAGCACCCGATACAATGCCTGATATTCAGTATTGCCCTCTATTGCCCTTAAAATTAGCATGGCCTCAAGTAGCTAGAATGACTGTTCCACAATGAAAAATCTGCTGCTGCTGCTGCTGCTGCTGCTGTCTTGTCCTAACCTCACCTCTTAAGCCCTCTGCAATCTATAAGGCAATATGACATGTACTTGGGATTGTTTTGCCAGAGTAGGGTATTCTGATTTGATTGTTAATTTGTAGAGACTATTAGAACATAGTCTCATCAAAACAGTTGTGAACTAAACAAAAAATGGCTTTTAAAAAATATTGTAAACTGATACACAAAGCAGACACCACCAACCTTCTATTCCCTCCCTGAACTTCACCTCAACCCTGAACCTCTTCATCAAGAGATAAGTTGAGGACATCTACCTCCTACATTACTCAGGGAGTTTTATAAATTGAAAATTTACTGCTGACTAATTGAAATGTGTGGGTCAAGGACCACCTTGAAGTGGCATGTGCCTGTACTTGTGGTCAATGAGGAAGCTCTGTGACAATTAAGGAAAATAACCTCAAACACAGAGTCAAGCTTAGGGAAGCAGCCTGGCTCAAGGTAGGAGGCCAATGGAATTGCCTCTCCAGGGATAGCAGTTGGAGTGAGCTCTTTGAGCCTCCCATATACAGGTAGGACTGGTTTCCCAAAATAGTCAGTATCCTTGTGATGATGATGGTGATGATGATGATGATGATGATTGTTTTGGTACCAGTTTTGAACTGAGGGACATTCAACCACTGAGCCCCATCCCCAGCCCTATTTTGCATTTTACTTAGAGACAAGGTCTCACTGAGTTGCTTAGTGCCTTGCTTTAGCGAGGCTGACTGCCTCAGCCTCCTCAGCTGCTAGGATTACAGGTGTGTGCCACCGCACCCAGCTTAAATTACTTTTTTTTTATTTTTTAGTTTTTGGTATACATGACAGTAGAGTGTATTTTGACATATTACATGTACATGGAGTATAACTTATTCTAAATAGGATCCCATCCTTGAGCCCCTTGTGTTTTAGGCTTCCTCAAGGCCAGTCTTGAATCTTACTCTGGCTCCTTTCTAAATGAAAAATATCATAGCAGACAACAAACAATTGAGCAATGGTGGTCACTGTCTTCTGAGAGAATGTATTTAAGGAAGGCCAGAATTTACCAGCTCTGAAGAAAAATCAACAGTGTTATTTTTTTGACCACTCCCTCTTACTTGATGCTCTCCTGTATTAGTTTCTTGGAGTCCTTTCTGCTTCTCTGAAAGATCCTTCTGTTTCCTCAGTGAGCTCCTGTGCCTCCACCCACCTCTGAAAGGGGAGGCCTCCTCTCCTTTTCTCGTGTTACCCACACTCCCTCTTGCATCCTTCACCCTAGGCACAGAGAGGCACTGGGGACTCTGAGACCAGAGGTGAATAAGAAATGTGCTGAGTTCTCAGAGCTGGTACCAGACCCAGGAAGGACAAAGACTTCAAACCTACTTCTCCTTCTATTTCCCACCCTTTTCATGGCGCAACGATCTATCTAGTTATTCAAGCTAAAACCCTATCCCTAACTTCTCCCTGTCACTCCCCACATCCAAAAATGTTATGTTTCAAATATTTCCTGGATCTATTACACCTCCACACCTGTAACTCA
Source organism: Spermophilus citellus (assembly GCF_964194105.1). Lineage (NCBI taxonomy): Eukaryota > Metazoa > Chordata > Mammalia > Rodentia > Sciuridae > Spermophilus > Spermophilus citellus. The sequence continues at coordinate 233,357,085 of NC_138182.1, forward strand.
AAGCAGCAAGGATCTAAAACTTGCACTCATCTGGCCACAGGATATCCTTAGGGATTAAATCCATTATATGTAGGACCTCATGATGCCATCCTGAAAGAAGAGCCCTAGAGACCATCAACCTTCTGGCCACACATGTTTTTTTTTTTCTTTCATTAATTTATTTGCACCTAGGGTAAAGTGCAGAGCATTTTTTTCCCTGAAGTTTTACATTCTTGCCAACCTCCCCGTTCTCTTTTGGCATGTAATTAATTCTTCAGAATTATAGGACTCGTGCCTTTACTAGGCTGATGCCATAGTTATCTGATTGCTATGATGAAGAGCCCCACAGAAAGTCAGGTTGAGCCTGCAGCCTCACGACTATGATAAGTTGCACAGACAGAAGTTTCCAATGCCAGAGGCAGACATGATCTCAGGCTGTCTGTGCCCCAGGAGGATACCATCACAGAACAGACTGAATTCAACTAGGGGACTATTGCTAGGCATTTCCTAGTTCTAGCAAATATCTAGGAGTATAGTCCCTCCTTGAGACTCCTGAAGAAATGAAAAGATGAAATAAGCAGGGGTTGAAGAAAGGGAGGATACAGCATAGGCACATCTGCCTCCCCAAAGGAAAAAAATCATAAAGGATTGCCAACTCTCATAAACATTACATTGTAGAATTGATTTACTCTATGAACATTGAATAAATCTACTCTGCCTAGGTTTTAGGGACAGAGAGAACTTAAAATAACCATGATTGTTAACTTCAGCGGCCTTAGAGCGTGGAGGGAGATGAAGACAAGAGAAAAAAGAACTTAGAAGGTAATTTCATCAGAACAGCAATGAGCATGTCAGGAGACACTGGGAGGTGTTCAGTGTGGACAGGTAAATGGAAAGAGAAGAAGATCTAAGGAAGAGTGAAGAAAACCTTGCTGAAGGAAATAAAATCCAAGGTGAAACCAGAAGATGATTAGGAGTTGATCAGTTTGCAGAAAGGGAATGTGGATGGGGAGAAGGGTCACAGGAGAAAGAAACATCAAAGGCAAAGACCAGAGATGAGAAACAATCTGGCTCATTTAGATCTCTAAATGAAGTCCATCCTAATTTATGTAAATTCAAACACAAGGCAATGAATTTTGGAGGCCAGAAAACCTTGAAGTTTTCTTTTTAGCCACAAGAAAAAATTTAGGCTTTGTCATGTCCCGTGTCTTAGAAATCTTACTCCATAGTGGGGAAAATGGATTACAGAGACTTTGGAGGTTTATTGTGATAATTGAAATGAGAAATCATGATTGCTTATATTAAGGGTCTAATGACAGGTATGTTAAAAAAATGTTTAGTAATTGAAAATAAGAATTGATAATTACACGTAAAGACTGAGAAGAAAAAGAATTTAAGAATGACTCCAGGTGTCTGACATTAGCAATTCTTTAGATGGAAATAACATTCTTTGCATTAGAAAAACAGAAAAAAAAGCAGATTTGGGGGATGAGAACAGAGAAGGATAAGAAATTGGGTTTCTAAGACGTGGAATTCTCAATTTTTTCTCTGTATTCTAGATGAAATGCACAGTAGATAGTTAAGTGTGGCATTCAGCAGAGAGATTTGGACAGAAGGTAAAGATTAACATTAAGAATGTATGGCAAGGACCATGGGAGTAGATGACATCTACCACAGGGAAAGAGGGAGTAAAAAGAGCTGAGATTCAGAACAGGAACTGGCCTTACGGAGGAGACTGAGAAGACAGCTCCAGAGAAAAAAATGGCATCCCTGTGGTCCAGAGTGCGGGATCTTTTCAGAAAGAGGAGTTTATAATGATACTCAGCAGTTATCAAAAGTGGAATCTGTGTATGAGGATATGTGAAGATGTTCAAAATAAGCTCTATGAAAAAAGCAGGTTTAATAACAATGCATATGGTGTGATCTCATTGTGTTTTCTTAATATTGAACCTGAATATTTCTGGAAGGATACACAAGAGGTTATCAAAGAGAGATTCTGAAGAAAGTAAGACTGGAGAGTCCTAGACAGAAGGAGACTGTAAAGTTCACATAACATACCTCCAGCATCGATGGGATGTTTTGCCTTGAGTGTGCATTACACTCCTAGACTTTTAAGTTAATTAAAGAGAGAAGGTTTGACCAACAGTGTCAATGAGGAAGAGAAATGAAACAAAATCAAAATGAAAAATATTCATTAGCTTTGCAACAAGGAGGTCATCATTGAGTTAGTGGAAGTTTCAGTGAACAGATGGGGCTGAGTTTATAGAAAGTCACAATGAAATAGGAGAAGACCAGGAACAAATTGGCGTTAATAACTCATCTAGAAGATCAGTTGTGAAGAGATGGCAAAATGCAGGACAGTTATAGCGGAGCACAGGGTCAAGAGATGTTTTGTTGTGAAGAGTTTATAGCACATTGACATCTCGATGGAATTTACCCCATTGGGGAGGAAATCTCTAAAGATGTAGGAGAAAGAACAAGCACCTGTGATAGACATTTTGGAGTAGTGGGAAAGGATGAGAGTTGGAGAAAACAGGAATTAACTTTGGACAGGAGTAACTGTAGGACTCCTTTCTCACTGCTAAAGAAGAACATGAAAGGAAAGAACAAAGATGTTAGAGGTGCTAGATAGTGTGTTGGTGGCAAAAACATACAGCAGAAACTTAGGCTTCTGAATTTTTCTTGGATGCAATGAAAATCCAATCAAATTCTGTACTGTAGGCCTGGAACAGAACAGAATTTGGATATTGATATCTATGATAAAAACATATTCTGTATCTAATATCTTTCTCGTGCAAATCAATCACATGTGATAGTAAAAGATCTTATGCACTATTTGTGCTCTTGAAGGGGTTATCATGTATATCTTGATAAGCTGAATTAATTTTAAATTGTCCCTTTTTTCTTTATTACACCCAAGAAATCATGTAATATGGTAACCTCAATCTTAGTGGTAATGCTGTGAGTTTTTTAAAGGTATAGTCTCTTTCTTATTTCTTTTTATGTACTTTCACAAAGACTCAGTACAAAGCTAGGGCTTGATAAATGTTTCATAAATAAATTAACACAATTTTGAAAAACTTCAGTGTTTTATTGTGACATATATTACTACCAAAATACTTCAATGTTCATATGAAGGTATATATATATATATATATATATATATATATATATATATATATATATACATATTCTAATACAGATTTTATTATTTGAAGCTTCACAAGAAACAATTGAAAGAAAAGAAAGAGGGGCTACAGAAGCTCATAGCAGTGAAGACTTACTGCATATATTTATTCCATATTGTTGACCCCAACATTAGGGAGACTTCAACATAATAACAGGCGCTAATGCATTTTCACATGTAAAAAAAAAAAATCTTCACTTCAGTCTGCTGTGTGAAGTTACAGGGGAGAAATATCAATGATTAACCAGTGATTTTAAAAACATTTCCCAGAATAGTAGAGGATCTTTACCAATACAGTCAGTCATCAGAACTGCCTGGCACAAATTCAACTGGATCTTTAGTTTAGAAAACATGAATCCTGGATGGCAGACTTTTCTGAAGGATCAGATTGCTCCAGGGATTCAAGAGATGTGGAACTTTGTCCATCTAAATATCTGACTCCATTGTTTCTTTTGCTCCTTTTTGACTACATTCACTACCATCTCAAGGCTATTTACCAGCCTGTATAAAAGGAGATAAATTTTGAGCTAACAGATTGGCGTGACTTGCTCTCTCCACTGGCACTCAGAATGGTAGCCTACAAAAGGGATAAAGAGTTTTAAAAATATCCACATCTAATTAGCTGTATCCTAGGTAGACTCAGATTTGACAGGGTGAAGGCAGATTGACCAGAATTCCAGTATTGATTTTTACTCTCTGATTTTACTCAATGAAAAGAAGACTTCTCAGAAACATTACATTTATTTTTTAAAGTAAATTAAAACAGCCAGTCATGGTGGCACACACCTAAAATCCCAGAAGTTTGAGAGTCTGAGGTAGGAGGATTGGAAATTCAAAGCAAGACTCTGCAATTTAGCAAGGCACTAAGCAACTTAGTAAGAACCTGTCTCAAATTTTTAAAAAGATTTTTAAAGGGCTGGGGATATGGCTCAGTGATTAAGCACTCCTTTGTTCAGTCCTTGGTACAATAAATAAATTAGAATAAATTAGATTCCATCCTTTTATAATTATGTCAAAATGAATCCTGTTATATGTATATAAAAAGAATCAATTGAAAAAAGGAAAAATATTTAAAGTAAATTGATAGGTTGGTCTTCTGCAACAAGCACTCCCAACACAAATTATAGACAGTGCCTGATGACAGCCACACGGTGAGATTGATGCTTCTTTACTGAGTATCCATTCCATGTATTTCTTTCTATCTTCATTCCCACTGCAGAAACTAGTACTTTAACAAGCTAAACTACAGCAATTTTCTTTCTTTTGCCAGGTCAAAGGGATCTGAGAGGCACAAAGAAATAAATAGAAAGAAAATAGCAAGGTGATAATGCAAAATTAGAGGGGAAGCAAAGTGAGATGGAGGTCTGCAGGTGGGGTGTGACATCCTTCTAGGGAGTTAAGGAAAAATTACACAAATTCAGCTAAATCCCTGAGAAGATTCATGGCATCAGCATTCAGCACCTTGTGAAACTGAAGAAACAACCCACTTCTATGTAGTCCCAACCTTTAAGCCTCAACTACTTCATCTGTACAATGAGAATAATAAATTTGTCATTGGAAAGTCACGATGATTAAATAAGACCACCAGTAATGTGTGCTTAGCACAGTGCCTGGTTCTGTACTCTATTCTGATCCTGATTGTGATTAGTTAGAGTAAGAATCTTACCTTTCGCTTACAAGACAAACTGCTACAATTTCTTCATTTAAAAGTATGAGATGGTGTGCCATATAGCCTCCATTTGGGGAAATATGGAAGGGCTTAGGCACTGAATCATAGCATTTGACTGCACATGAATGAATTATCCTCAAATGGGTCCCCAGGGTAACTGGAAAATTAAACAGAGTGAGCATCCTCTACCATCTTATAGGTACTGCCCCCAAACCACTGGCAGAAGGTCTGTGGCCTGAGAAAGTTCACTCCATGTATCAGAGGCTACCCTGTTAGTGCCTCATCCACATGCCTTCAACACTAACCAGCTCAGTGGTTTCCAAGTGCATGAACCTAGGGCTCTTTCTTGGAGGGCTTTCTCTAGCCCATAGCTGGAAGGTGGAAGAGGCAGAAGAGCCAGCATGTGTATAATTCCTGGAGGAGCCCTCACCCAGCGACTGGTAGAAATTGGGAATTGCATGCTCCCCTGGTGGGATAGCATGAGAGATTTTTGCACTGTCTTCCTGAGTTCCCCTGCAGTATTAGACCCTGGGCCCATAGCAGTAATTTGTTCCTTGTTGATGACATCAGCTGGCTTCTCTCACTACCCCACTTTCCTACCAGTGTTTCCTGCAACCACCTCCCACGTAGGCTACTTGCATTTAAGGCTTTGTCCCTAAGATCTCCTCTCAGAAACACTCATTCTTCCAAAAGAGTTCCTTCCTTCTAGCTCCATGAGAAGCTCAGTCAGCTTCCAACACACAGGTCCTGTTCCCACACCACCCACAACCCAACATGGGTATGATAACAAGCACCATTTCAATTTTTCAGATTTCCCATTTAGGGACATTCAGTACAGATTCCAAACTGTTTCCATCCTGTGGGAAATAACACTAGCCAACATTTCTTGAAAACATAACTCTCACTGAGCATCAGACGAATCAGTTCATCCCTACAAAGTAGTTATCGTTATCATTCCACCTAACAGAAGTGGAAATCCAAGTTCAGGCAAGTTTAATCAGGTGACAACATCAGACAGCTAGTTATGAAGAGCTCTGTAGGTAGGTAGAGCTTGTTTGACAATGATGCCATGAAGTTTAGTTTCTTATGCTCCCCACAAAATCTGCTGGGTGGCAGTTCTGGGGTCTCTATATTTATAGGGCTTGTATTAAACAACTGACATAATTGGACTTAACTCCAGGAATTTTATCACTTTTGTCTTCTTCTTCCTCACTTGCAATTTAACAGTCTCATCAACCCCAATCCTCTACCATTATCCATATTCTCCCTTTGATAAGAGCCCCTTGAGTTTCAGCTGAGCACTTGACCACTAACTAGAAACTTCTTTCTACAACTTCTCTTGCTCCTAGTTGATCCAAATGGGCGTGAGTGAAAGTGATGAGTGTCATTCCCAAGACCCACCAGATTGTGTTTTATCTCCACTTCTTCCTCCTTCCTTCCCTTGGGAGAGTCTTCCATTGTAGGGGTCATGAGACATTAGCATTGACCAAAGGCACAAAAGCAACAACCTTAGAGGATAGTAGGACAAGCTGAAAGGACATGGATCCCTGGATCCCCTCATGGACCCAAAAGCTCCATGTCTCTGATTACCTAGCAGCACATTGTTTTATGAGGGAGAAAAAAAACTTTTAATTCATTTGAGCCACTACTATTTTTTTCCGCTTTGAAACACTCAAACTCAAATCCTAACCAATACAAGGGGAGAGAAGAGAATTCAGAACTAAGAAGAAAGTCAGCAGGAAAATGGCATAGGGCAGTGAATGGGGGGAAACACCAGGTAAGAAAACTAGGCCCAGAAGGGCATGAGCTATATTTTGTGTGTTTGCTTATTTTAAACAAAGGAAAAGGAGAAAATCAAAAACAGAAAAGTAAGGCAAAGCGGCAATGTTCTCTTTCATCCTGCCTCTTGGGAAGCTCTGGGTGGCAGGAAAACAAGGAGAGAGGAATCCCCAGCTGTTATCAGAGCCCACAGAAAGTTCAAGCTCAACACAAAGTTCTGCTAAGGGGCCAAAGACATCACTGACTTAGAAGCAGAGGAAGTTCTTGGGATTTATGAGGTGCCCACAGAGGCCTCTGCAAGTGCAAGGACCTCAGTCGACTTGCAACCTCCTCACATTAAGGGAGGGGACAACTGGTCGCACTACTTTTTCCATGTTTCCACTTTTCTCATTAGGATGATAATCACACAATGCAAAAGTGTGGCAACTTCCGGTTATTTTCTAAGGGGACATACACTTTGAAGCATTCATTTCCAGAGAATACTGAAAAATAGGACAGTTGTCTGTTACTTACATAAAAACAAATCCATCTATTCTGAATTAAGAAACTCTTTAAAGATCATGAGCTAATTACTCTTCACGCAATACCTTACCACAGCCAGCACTTCTGTGAGTAAACATCATTGCCTGCCTTTCAGGACTTGGCCAAGCCCCAGTCCCACATGAGTCCCACACACAGTGCTGTTTCATCTGGCTGTCAGGCCTCCACAGCTCAACCACACTTTGCTGGTTTAGTGATTGTTGATGTGGCACTTTATAAGTAACACACAGAACAACTGGGGAAGTAAATCAGCCATGGTCAGTGAATAATGGTGAGAGAAAAAATGGTGAGAGAGAAAAGAAATGGTACCAAGAGCAGACACTTTGAATCAGAATATATCAAAAGTTAAAAGCCAGCAACTTTGGAAGAATATGAATTCAAGTGTACAATCCAAATATCCCATTGCTGAAGTGGTCATAAGTTACTGCTGCTTTTGATAACCTCTGAGAACCTATTCTGCAGAACTTCAAAGAGACCAGTTCAATCTTGGGGAATTTTCTTCCCTCATTACCTCTGAATGTCTCTGGGGATTTTTATACATCATCCTAACTGACCCACCACTTCAGTCAGCCTTTTTTATTCTCAATCACTTGTGTCTTTTCATGAGTCATTTCTTGCCAACTCACAACCATTTGTTAGGGATGTTGTTGCTGTTTTCTGAACTACTTCTCCCTAAGCATTGACATCCTCAAGAATAGCTGAGACCAAGTTATACAGTCTAGACAGGCAAGGAGAGATTCAAGGTGCTAACCCTATAGGAAAAAAACCTTAAACAGGCTTCCAAACACTACCCACCCAAGGACCCACAGACCAGGACCATCCTCAGGGAGGTGACTAGCTTGCACCTCCATCTTCTCAGGTCACCAAGTTGCTGTGGGTAGAAGGGGGATCTGACTTTACTCTATGTTGACTTCAGAGAGCCCAAGGTCTTTGAGCATATTCACTTGAGCGCAGATTTCTAGTTGTTCCAAGTTGTTGGTTGGCCTTTCTGGTCAACAACACTCAGAGATGCAACTCTGACTTCAAGAAAGGTGACTCCCGAATCATCAGACAGAGTCCCTTGACTCTCCATTGTCCTGAACCTGACTCAGCTTTATCTTGTACATACCAATATTTAGACTTGAGTAATCAACTTACACTTTCAACTAAACAGAAACTGCCAGAAATTTAGAAATAGCAGCTAACTCCCCTGCCTCCCACCTAATTCAGAAATATTGATATTTGGTAAGACCTATATTAAAAACATTGGAGAGCACTAAGAACATTACAGTACCCTCAGCTCATATAAAATTCAAATTAAAATCATCTTAAGCCATAATATAAGTATTAAGAAATTCAACTAAATTCCCATTTTTTCCTTGATGATGATTTGGTTGTTTTTGAAAAACAAATTTTAGCCAAATATTTCTCAAATGCTCTCCTTTTATTGGGTATCTTTCTCTACCGCTAGCCCCCCATCCCTCTCAGCTTATAAAGAAGCCCACTGCTGGGTCCAGGGTCAGAACCCCAGTGGCTCATGGGTAGGTTGGCTAATAATAATAGCTGCCTCTATATAGAAATCCACCCAGATTCCCATGGTAAAGAACAATATCTACTCACCAGTGTCTTCCTACTGAATATTCTTGAGAACAATGGGGCTTTATCCTCAACAAACAAGGTTGGGCTTCCCCTATATGATTTAGAATCAAAGGTAGCCACTTCCAAAAGAAACCTCTGATGACCAATTTATTCTTCAATGTTTGTTGAGCATCTATACTGGGTTGCATAATATCCTCACAAATTTCATGTCCTCCTGCTACCTCAGAATTTGACCTCATGTTAAAATAGGTTTTCCCCAGATGTAATTAGTTAAGATGAGGTCATAGTGGAATAGGGGGATTCTAAGTCCAATGACTGATGTCATTATAAGAAAAGGAGATGACATACAGGAGATGACATGTGGGGAATGTGGCCACATGCCAATGGAGGCAGAGGTTGGAGTGATACAACTAATAGCCAAAGAATGAACCCCCAGAGTCTCCAGGAACTACCAGAGATGGAAAGAGAGGCATGGGCCAGAGTGCACCTTGAAACTTCCAGAAGAAAACATGGCGGGTGACTTCTTGATTTTGGGACTTGTGGCCTCCCGAACCATGAGACAGTGAATTTCTGATGTTTTATGACAATTTGTTATGGCAGCTCACAGCAAAGTCATGCATCTCTTAACATTTTCTAATCATAGCACCAAGCACTAAGAGTATAGCAATGAGCAAGGGAAGTCAAACTGTTCCCAAGAAACTTGAATTACAGTGGAGAAGGGTAAGCAAACAACTAAATAAAGAAAAATGATTACACGTCAGAACATGATCTATTCTACAAAAAGAAGCAAGACCAGGGTTCTGTGATAGTGACCAGGGAGGAAGATGGGGGACTGTCACCTCTTAGGATGGGATATTTCTGGAACATTCACACAGAGAGTGCTGATACGGCCCACTAACTCTGCCTCCCATCCGGCCACATCACTCCAGTGAGTCCCTTCCATTTCTACATGTCCTTCTCATCCCAGCCACAGAGGTCTGGCCTCTGTGCTCCTCTCTTCCTCACCTCCACGCCAGACACTCAGGCAGCTCTGATTCTCGCTAGCAATCTGCTTTCATCCACAAAAGAGTTTCTTCCTTCATGTGCTCCCCAGCTTGAACATGCATCAAATCTGGCAAGAAAGACTTTATTCCCCACCCCACCCAACACCCTTCCAGCTTGGACATAATAGATGTCAGTATATTTCCTCACCATACTATGAGAGCAGATCCAATTTGACTTAATTGCAGCCAGAGCTCTGTAAACAGCTGCTAGTTACTGCCGAACCCTGCGGTTTACAAAGAGAACACCACAAATGACAGGAAGTTGAAGGGGGAAAAATGCTCTGGGCTGCCTGTGGCATGTTCACTTTGAATACAGATACTTCCATTCATCAATAAGGATGTTTATGAAGTCTGGGCTGTCAAGAGGATGTTCTAGAAAGGTGCAGCAGAAGTCCATGTGGCCCCCGTGTGGTAATGTGGAGGCTATCTCTGAGCACGAGCCTCACAAGGAGAACTCAAGATCTCCATGGGAACCACCACCAATCAGACAGACCGAATCAACCTAAGGAGAATTTCAGGGTTATCCCTTCCCCAACAACCCATCCTGCCAGTCAGGTGTCAGTACAGAGTCTAAAGCAATTTAATCAAACCAGGACTGGAATTCCAAAGATAATAATTTCCACCCAACAGTGTATGACTTCATAAGATGAAGGATGTTACCCTACCACTGCAAAGTGCAGAAGGGACAGAGAGGGAGAGTGCCCTGTATAGAATCCCTGAATTGCCCTCTGCAGAGTCATATGAGCCCTGAGCTGAAGGCCGGGAGGCAAGAAATACTACAGCAATATTCAGAGTGATATGGAAAGATGCACTTGAAAACACTGCTCTTCAAAGGTGAAAGCAGAGCCCCGTGGAAATGCAGATTCTGGCTTGGCAGGTCTGGGTCACAGAACTAGATTCAGCATCTTAAAGGAGCACCCAGTGATACCAGGGCCACCAGCTCTAAAACCTACAGAACAAACCACAGAGTAAAGCAAGTCTCTGTAGAAGGAGTTCAATTAAGAAGCTATTTCAGGTGCCCAGGAGCCTGTGTAATACTCCATACTACATTCAACCACCCTGCTTCTTACGGAATATCTGAAGTCAGGCAATGCATTAGATGTTGTTTATTATTTAAAAATCACCATTAAGAATTTAATTGTATATAGTACTCTGTGTGTTGAATTAGAACTATTTCAAAGATAATTGTAAGACTTTTTTAAAAGATGATATATCGGTGTATCTATCTCAAGTATCTGTGTGTCATGATTATCTGGGGAACAGTTTAGAATATCAATACCAGGGCCCAGTCCCAGAGCAATTGGATCAGAATTCTCTTGGCCTAGTGGGTGTAAGGGTGTGGGTAGAAGGGAATAAACAGGCAACCGTGCAGAAGAGAAAATGAACATTTGTTTTAAAAGCGAGCAGACTGGAGAGAAAAGTGAAATCCACACCCTGTTTTTTTAAGTCAACTTTATTGTATATAATTGAGGTTTACATGATGTTTACATATAGATAGTAAAATGGTTACTATAGAGAGGCAAGTTAACATATTTATCATCTCATATGGTTACTTTTGAACAGGTAAAACCTAATTAAATAAAAATCCTTAATAAAATACAATTTTATCACCTATAATCCTCATGTTGTACATTTGATCTCTCGACTGGCTCCTCCTCCCTGTCACTTCGCATCATTGGAACACATCTCCCACCGCCTCGCCATAACCACTGTTTTATTCCCTCTATATATAATTTAAAACTGTTTTTTTTTTCAGATTCTACATATAAGTGAGATCATGCAATATTTATTTATTTATTTATTTATTTATTTATTTATTTATTTATTTATTTTGCAAGGATACTGGGGATTTAACTCAGGAGCACTGAGTCATATTCTCAGCCCTATTTTGTATTTTATTTAGAGACAGGGCCTCACTAAGTTGAATAGCTCCTCGCCTTTGCTGAGGCTGGCTTTGAACTCTTATCTTCCTCTCCAGTTTTCTGAGCCACTGGGATTACATGCATGTGCCACCATGCCCAGGAGATTATGCAAACTAGAATGCACCAATTAAAATTGTTAAGAGAAGAAAAAAGACTTTTGTGAATAAAGGATGCAGAATTTTGTCAAGCTTGTGTGTGTGTGTGTGTGTGTGTGTGTGTTGAGCAGATCACATGTTTATATCTGTCATTTTGATACTATGATGCATCACATTGATTGATTTGCATATATTAAACCAGCCTTGCATGCCAGAGATAAATCTCACTTGTTCATAATATATAATCTTGCTAATATGTTGTTGAATTGTATTGCTGGTATTTTATTTGAAAATTTTTACATCAGTGCCTTTAAAGATATTGGCCTATAGTTTTCTTTTCTTGTGTTATCTTTGGCTGGCTTAGGTATTTAAGGTGATACAGACCCTGTGAACTCTTTTGAAAGTATTCCATATGCTCCATTTTTTAAGTGTTTAAGAAGAATTGGTGATAATTCTTCTTTGAATGTGTTTAGTAGAATTAGCCATGAAGCCATCTGATGGTCTGGGACTTTTCTTTGTTGGGATATTAGGAAATTTTAATAACTTCTTTGATCTACATATTTGCTATTTTTTTTATTGGTTGTTCAAAATATTACAAAGCTCATGACATATCATATTTCATATATTAGATTCAAGTGGGTTATGAACTCCCATTTTTACCCCAAATACAGATTGCAGAATCACATCGGTTACACATCCACATTTTTACATAATGCCATATTAGTAACTGTTGTATCCTGCTACCGTTCCTATCCTCAACTGTCCCCCTGCCCCTCCCCTCCCATCTTCTCTCTCTACCTCATCTACTGTAATTCATTTCTCTCCCTTGTATATTTTCCCATTCCCCTCACAACCTCTTATATATAATTTTGAATAACAATGAGGGTCTCCTTCCATTTCCATGCAATTTCCCTTTTCTCTCCCTTTCCCTCCCACCTCATGTCTCTGTTTAATGTTAATCTTTTCCTCCTGCTCTTCCTCCCTGCTCTGTTCTGGGTTGCTCTCATTATATCAAAGAAGACATTTGGAATTTGTTTTTTAGGGATTGGCTAGCTTCACTTAGCATAATCTGCTCTAGTGCCATCCATTTACCTGCAAACTCCATGATTTTGTCATTTTTTAGTGCTACCTAATACTCCAAGGTGTATAAATGCCACATTTTTTATCCATTCATCTATTGAAGGGCATCTGGGTTGGTTCCACAGTCTAGCTATTGTGAATTGTGCTGCTATGAACATCGATGTGGCAGTATCCCTGTAGAATGCTCTTTTAAGGTCTTCAGGGAATAGTCCAGGAAGGGAAATAGCTGGGTCAAATGGGTAGTTCCATTCCCAGCTTTCCCAGGAATGTCCATACTGCTTTCCAAATTGGCCGAACCAATTTGCAGTCTCACCAGCAATGTACAAGAGTACACTTTTCCCCACATCCTCGCCAGCACTTGTTGTTGTTTGATTTCAGAATGGCTGCCAATCTTACTGGATTGAGATGGTATCTTAGGGTGGTTTTGATTTGCATTTCTCTGACTGCTAGAGATGGTGAGCATTTTTTCATGTACTTGTTGATTGATTGTATGTCCTCCTCTGAGAAGTGTCTGTTCAGGTCCTTGGCCCATTTGTTGATTGGGTTATTTGTTATCTTATTGTCTAATTTTTTGAGTTCTTTGTATACTCTGGATATTAGGGCTCTATCTGAAGTGTGAGGAGTAAAAATTTGTACCCATGATGTAGGCTCCCTATTTACCTCTCTTATTGTTTCTCTTGCTGAGAAAAAACTTTTTAGTTTAAGTAAGTCCCATTTGTTGATTCTTGTTATTAACATTTGTGCTATGGGTGTCCTATTAAGGAATTTGGGGCCCGACCCCACAATATGTAGATCAGAGCCAACATTTTCCATCTATCAGATGCAGAGTCTCTGATTGGATACCAAGCTCCTTGATCCATTTTGAGTTAACTTTTGTGCATGGCGAGAGGAGGGGATTCAGTTTCATTTTGTTGCATATGGATTTCCAGTTTTCCCAACACCGTTTTTTGAAGATGCTATCCTTCCTCCATTGCATGCTTTTAGCTCCTTTATCAAATATAAGATAGTTTTAATTTTGTGGATTGGTTTCTGTGTCCTCTATTCTGTACCATTGGTCCACCCGCCTGTTTTAGTACCAGTACCATGCTGTTTTTGTTACTATTGCTCTGTAATATAGTTTGAAATCTGGTATCGCTATACCGCCTGATTCACACTTCCTGCTTAGAATTGCTTTTGCTATTCTGGGTCTTTTATTTTTCCATATGAATTTCATGATTGCTTTATCTATTTCTATAAGAAATGCCATTGGGATTTTGATTGGCATTGCATTAAACTTATAGAAAACTTTTGGTAATATCGCCATTTTGATGATGTCAGTTCTTCCTATCCATGAATAGGGTATATTTTTCCATCTTCTAAGATCTTCTTCTACTTCTCTCTGTCAATCTTGTTTATTTTTTCGAAGAACCAACTTTTAGTTTTGTAAATTTTTTCAATAGTTTCTTTTGTTTCAATTTCGTTGATTTCTGCTCTGATTTTAATTATTTCTTGCCTTCTGCTGCATTTGCTGTTGTTTTGCTCTTCCTTTTCTAGGGCTTTGAGATGAAGTGTGAGCTCATTTATTTGTTGGTTTTTCCTTTTTTTGAGCAACGACCTCCAGGCGATGAATTTCCCTCTTAATACTGCTTTCATTGTGTCCCATAGATTCCGATATGTTGTGTCTGTATTTTCATTTATCTGTAAGAATTTTTTGATTTCCTCCTTTATGTCTTCTGTAACCCCTTGATCATTCAGTAACATATTGTTCATTTTCCAAGTGATATTGGATTTTCCCTTCCTTCTTTTATCGTTGATTTCCAGTTTCATTCCATTATGATCAGATAAAATGCATGGTATTATCTCCACCCCTTTATATTTACTGAGTGTTGCCCTATGGCATAATATATGGTCTATTTTTGAGAAGGATCCATGTGCTGCTGAGAAAAAAGTATATCCACTTGATGATGGTTGATATATTCTATATATGTCAGTTAAGTCTAGGTTATTGATTGTGATATTGAGGTCAATAGTTTCTTTATTCAACTTTTGTTTGGAGGATCTGTCCAATGGTGAGAGAGGTGTGTTGAAGTCACCCATAATTATTTTGTTGTGGTCTATTTGATTCTTGAACTTGAGGAGAATTTGTTTTATGAACATTGCAGCACCATTATTTGGTGCATAAATATTGAAAATTGTTATGTCTTATTGGTGAATGGTTCCTTTTAACAATATATAATGTCCTTCCTTATCCCTTTTGATTAACTTAGTCTTGAAGTCGATTTTATTCTATATGAGAATGGCCACCCCTGTTTGCTTACGAGGACCGTGTGCGTGGTATATTTTTTCCCAACCTTTCACCTTCAGCCTATGTATGTCTTTTCCAATGAGATGTGTCTCCTGGAGGCAGCATATTGTTGGATTTGTTTTTTTAATCCATGTTACCAGCATATGTGGCTTTATTGGAGAGTTTAAGCCATTAATGTTTAGAGTTATTATTGATATATGGTTTGTACTTCCAGCCATGTTTGATTATTTTTCTTTTTTTTTTAATTTAGTTTGTTTCTCCACGATTAGCTTTCCCCCTGCCCTCTGTCTTTTCTGAGGCACTTTCCACTGATGGTTTTGGTTATTGTTTTTCATTTCTTCCTCGTGTAGTGTTTTGCTCAAGATGCTTTGCAATTATGGTTTTCTGGCTGCAAATTCTTTTAACTTTTGTTTATCATGAAAGATTTTTATTTTGTTGTCGTACCTGAAGCTTAATTTTGCTGGATACAGAATTCTTGGTTGGCATCCATTGTCTTTCAGTGTTTGAAATATGTTGTTCCAGGATCTTCTCGCTTTCAGCATCTGTGATGAAAAATCTATTGTTATCCTTATTGGTTTACCCCTGAATGTAATCTACCTCCTTTCTCTTGTAGCTTTTAATATTTTCTCTTTGTTCTGTATATTGGATATCTTCATAACAATGTGTCTTGGCGTTGGTCTACTGTGATTTTGTATGCTCGGTGTCCTGTATGCATCTACAATTTGTATATCCGTTTCCTTTTTTATTTCTGGAAAGTTTTCTGTAATTATTTCATTCAGCAAGTTACTCATTCCCTTGGCATGAATCTCTGCACCTTCCTCTATCTCGATGACTCTTAAGTTTGGTTTTTTTATGTTATCCCATATCTCTTGGATGTTTTTCTCGTGATTTTTTACTAGCCTTTCTGAGTTGGCTAGACTCTTTTCAAGATGATATATTTTGTCTTCATTATCTGATGTTCTGGCTTCTACTTGCTCCACTCTGTTAGTGATACTCTCATTTGAGTTTTTAATTTGGTTTATAGTTTCCTTCATTTCTAGAATTATCGTTTGATTTTTTTTATAATCTCTATCTCCTGATAAAGATGCTTAACTTTTTTTTTATCTGTTTATGTAATTCATTTTCAATGTGTTCTTTCACTGTTTGAATTTGCTGTCTCATATCCTCTTTAAGGTTCCATTCCATCTGTCTGAGCTATTCCTTGAGTTCTTTATTTGACCATTTTTCTGATGACTCTAGGTCCTCCTGTATATTTAGGCTGTCCTGCATTGTTTGTACTCCTTTTCTTCCTTGCTTTTTCATGCTGCTCATGTTACTTCTTGTTCTGTTTGACTGCTGAGTTACTGTTTACTCCTATAAATTTATTTGATGCTTGGGAGGAAAGGTATTAGAAGGGAAGGGAAGAAGTCACTAAAGAGAATGAGAGTAAGCAGGTAGAATTCAAGGAAGGGGGTATAAGAAAATTGAAAAGAAATGAAAAGACAAAAGAAAAAAATTAGAAAAGAAAAAAAAGAAAAAAAGAAAAATTTAAATTTAAAAAAAAATTTTAAAAACAACAACAAATAAATGAAAATAATAAAAAACAAATTTAAAAAAATTAATAAATGCAGTCTTAGAGTTTGATTAACTTCTCTTCCAGTACGTGGAGCTGTGCCCACCGGGCTAAGCTTCTCCTCTCAATAAGCGGGAACCAATCACTGTGCAGCAGCTCCTCCTCCCAGACTGGGCGGGTCTCCAATCCTGAGTGCCTAGGGACTTCTCTTGTGTCTAGTCACTTCCCCACTTTTCCTCAAGCCAGGCCCTGCTCACTGGTGATCTCACCACAATACTGGCTACACGCCAGGTCTGCTGCTCCTGGGAGCCCTGTTTTCATGAACGACTGGGCACACTCTCCCTGTTTGCCATTCCCTCAGACCCTAGGTTTGTAGAGCTTGGGGCTGAGAACCCTCAGTGAATTTTGCTTGCCCTCCAGTAGCCACGCCCCCAGTAGCTGGTGCAAGAGACCTCAGTTGTCAGCACTGGTGGGAGCGGTAGCCGGGAGTTACGTGCTGTTGGTCCCGCACCACTCCTGATTCCCTTGGTCTGGCTATCGCGCTCATGGGATAGCTGGGAGGGGCCCTTAAGGTTTCCCCGCTGTGTGGAGAGGGAAGGCTAGGGGATTACACACCTGTCACTGCTGGTTTCAATGAAGTTATCTCCTCCACTGCATTCTGGTGACGTCAGTTCTCTGCCATGGTGGTATCCCATGCAAATGGTGACAGTTCATTCCCTTTGCCGAGTGACCAATGCAATGGGTGGGTCCTGACTGTCTCTCCCAAGCCCCGTTTCAATCCTGTGGCCACAGCCTATGAAGGCTCGGTTGGCATTAACCTCCGTAGGATCAGAAGGGCCAACCAGTTGTTTCAGTGGGATTGTTTAGTGCTGAGTCACTGTAGTTTGTCTGCGAGAAGCAGGCGAACGGGAGCTTGAATTCAGCCGATCCGGGCTCGGTGTGTGTTCTGAGAGATCCAGACTGTTCGCCCCAGATCCACATCAGCTCAGCATTGCCTAGTGATCCTGAGCAAACAGCATTTAGACGGTGTATGACTCCCTATGCCCGCACAGCTGAAGAGGTCAGAGACTTGATCTCTTCGCGCCCGCCGCCATGTTGGATCTGATTCTCCATATTTACTATTTATCTATTCAAGCTTTCTATTTCTTCCTGATTCAATCTTGGTAGGTTATATTTTCTATAAATTTATCCACTTCCTGCATATTACCAGTTATTGCCATATAATTATTCATAATATTCCCTTATGATCCTTTTTAGTTCTGAGGCATCTAGTGCCATGCCTTTATTTTCATTCATAATTTTATTTATTAGAGTCTTCTCTTTTTTGGGGCTGGGGATGTGGCTCAAGCGGTAGCGCACTCGCCTGTCATGCGTGCGGCCTGGGTTCGATCCTCAGCACCACATACAAAGATGTTGTGTCCGCCGAAAACTAAAAAATAAATATTAAAATTCTCTCTCTCTCTCTCTCTCTCTCTCTCTCTCTCTCTCTCTCTCTCTCTTTAAAAAAAAAGATTGTTTTGTGTCCTAATATATGGTCCATCCTAGAGAAGATTTCATATATGCTACAGAAAAATGTATATTCTTCTACTTTGAACAGAAAACTTATAAAGGTCTGTTAGGTCCATTTGGTTTAAGGTACAGTTCAAGTGCAGTATTTCCTTATTAACTTCCAGCCTGGTTGATCTATCCATTGGTGAAGATGGAGTGTTGATGTCCTCTGTTATTATCAGGTTGTTATCTATTTCTTCCTTCATGACCATTAATATATTTGACCTTGTATATTTATATACTGTATATTAGATACATATTTGTAATTGTTATGTCCTCTTGACCAGTTTATCATTAAATAATTGCCTTCTTTGTCTCTGGTAACAGCTTTTGACTTGATGTATTTTTTGTCTGATATAATAAACACTCTTTCTCTTTCTTGGTTACTATTTGCACTTCTTCCATCCATTAACCTTCATCCTATTGTGTTTATAATGCTAAAATGAGTCTCTTGTAGGAAGTGTGTAGATGGAGCTTGGGTTTTTTTAATCCATTTGTGGACTGTATGTCTTTTGATTAGAGGGTTTAATTTATTTGCCCTCAAGCTTATTATTGATAGGTGAGGGCTTACTTCTGCTATTTTGTTACTTGCCTTCTGCATATTTCTTGATAGATTCTTTGTTCCTTTCTTCTTCTTTGATTGCATACCTTTGTTATTTGATGAGTTTCTGTAGTACTAAAATTTGATTCCTTTCCCTTTGTTGTTTATTTGTTGTAGATTTTGGCTTTGTGATACCATAGGGCTTATATAAAACATTTTATAATCACAGTAGACTATATTCAGCTGATAACATCTTTAGTTGCTTATACTCTAGATTTTATGTTTCCCCCATTTCTGTAGTGGAATTTTTTATTACACATCACATCTTTTTATACTGTGTATTCTTTAACAATATTGGAGTTATTTTTCAAAAGATTTACCTAAGACCTTTACAGCAGAGGAGTATTGTGAATTTGACTATAAACTTACTTCTACTGGTTAATTTTATACTTTCATATGTTTTAAGTAATCATCACCCTTTTGTTCTGGTTAGAGAACTCTCTCAAGTACTTCTTGTTAGGTAGGTCTGGTGGTAATGAATTCCCTCCACTTTTCCTTGTATGGGAAAAACTCTTTCTGTTTCATTCCTGAAGGATAGGCTTTCTGATATAATGAGTTTTGTCTGTTTGTTTTTGGTTTTTTACCCATAGCACTTTGAATTTATCATTCTTTCTCTCCTTACCTTTTAGTATCTGCTAAGAAATATGCTGATGGTCAGACGAGGATTCCCTTATACATGACTTGAAACTTTTCTCTTGCTGCTTTTAAACTTCTCTCTTTGTATTTGACTTTTGGCATTTTAATTATAATTTACTTTGGTGAGGACTTCTGAGAATGGAGCCTTTTGAGGAACATTTGAACTTCACAGTTCTGGGTGTCCATTTCTTTCCCAAGACTTTTCAGTTAGTATTTCATTATATAATCTTTCCATTTTTCCCCTCTGGAATCCCATAATGCAAAAATTTGTTCACTTACTGGAGTCCCATAGTCTTGTAAGCTTTCTTCACTTTTTCTTTCTTTTTTTTTTTCTTTGTTTCTCTTAGACTGAGTTACTTCAAAAGAACATCTTCAAATTGAGTGGATTTTTTTTCTGCTTGATCTAGTCTGCTACTGAAGCTCTTCTGTTATATTTTTATTTCATTCATCAAATTCTTCATATTCAATATTTCCATTTAGTTCTTTTTTAATATCTATCTCTGTTGGAATTTCTCATGTAGGTCATGTCTTGTTTTCTTGATTTCATTGGACTGTCTGTCTGTATTATCTTTTATCTTACTGAGTTTCCTTTAGTTACTTTAAGATCATTATTTTGAATTCCTGTTCAGGCAATTCACAATTTTTCACTTCTCTGGTGTCAGTTATAGGAGAATCATTCTGTTCCTTTGGTGATGTCATATTTCCTTGCTTTTTCATATTAATTTTGTTCCTGTGTTAATGTCTGCATATGTGGTAAAACAATTGGCTCTTCCAAATTTACAGAGTGACTTTTACAGGGAAAGATTTTTACCTGTAGATATGACCTAAAGTGTCATTTGGACAGGGTGCAGTGGTTATGGTGTGGATGGGCTCAGTGGAGTAATCTCTATGCATCTTCTATGCTGTGATCACTGTCAGTGGGGATTGTGAGAGTCTCTGTGACATAGCTGTAGTATTTTGTGGCAGTTGTGGTGGCAGTTTAGGTTGTTAGGTTTATTAGTGGCAAGGTCTTCAGGGATCCTCCTGTCCTCGTTATCTCCAGTACAAAGACTCAGCTGAGGGTCCCCTCTTGGTGCCAGTTGATATGACCTTGAAGCAGCTACAGTAGAACTGTAACTGTGAGGTTGCTCTAGTTGTTCGACCTAGAAGGCAAGTATATAGCTGTGACTCCCATCCTGGGAACCAGGGCATGCCACCCCCACCTAGGAGAAAGGGTGAGTTTTGAGACTTGGGCCCCAGAGAGCAGGGCACAGCTGTGATTAGGGTTCCAGAGCCAATAGGGCACAGTGGCAGCTCTGGCATCAGGAGAAGGGATATCACATAGTGGTATCTCTGGACTCTGGAGGGCCATAGGATCCAGGCTCTGTGAAGCCAGATATCATGGCGGTATGACTTGGGCTCTGGAGCACAGAGAGCAGTGCAACCGTGGTCCAACCCCTCAGGAAAGAAGAGTACCTCAGTATCTTAGATTCCAAAGGAGTGGTATATATTCAAGAAGGAAGTGCTCTGTAACCATTCCAGAGGGCAGACAAGGCATGGTTTTCTTGCACTTAAGGATTGTCATATCGGTTCAGGTGCCTGGGCAAGCATTTCTGATATCCAGAGGGCAGTATATCATGTGGGCTCAGAAATTAAGGTCCTGTCTGCCTCCCCTAGTCCAAAACTGCAATTCCTGGGAGTATGGGGCACTGAGTTGGTTTACGCACTGGGAGGTACAACTGCTCTACCTGGTCAAACACAGTTCCATTGCGCCAGTGCTCCTAGTTCCTAAGAGTAGTATGCAGCAGCACTTAGCCACAGGAACTACAGTTTCTCCCCTGGACTAAAGTTCCTGTACCTGGGAGCAGGGCATCAGTCTGTTCCCAAGGATGTGATTACTTCCCTGAGCACAGGCTCCAAGAAACTGAGGCACAGCAGGAACCAGAGTGAGAAGATGGAGTACTGACTTATGGCTTATTCCCAAGGAGTAGCTTGGCAGAAAGATGGCACACTACCATGTGTGTGAGCATGATTCAATGACAGCAGAGCCTCAGAAATGAAGGGATATAGTAGCTACTGGGCTCATGGGCCAGACACACTTTAGAGTAGCTCCTGTTTCAAGATGGTACAGTGCAATAGCAACATGGGCCACAAGAAGTAGGTCACATTTTGGTTTCCTTTTCTGGAATAGTGGTGCCCTGTGAACTTCAGGCAGCCTCCCAAGCTGTGCTCTGAGCCTGTGAGGACTGCAGGTAGGCCTGTGGGCCTATGGGCCTCTGTTTTTCCTACAGAGAGAAATCTTTTCTGATTTCAGAAGATCCCAACTCAGGAGGTGGGGTATGGAAAAAGGTGTTTCCTTCCCTCCTCTATATGGTCATCCTGTGTTTCTGTGCTCTACAACATTTTGCTTGCCTCTCATCACTATGGTCAAAACATAGTTATTCATTTTTGTGTGGGTCCTTTTCTTGTGTGGAGGGTGAGCATCAGACACCTCCAGTTAGTCATTTTGCTCACATCACTCCTAAATCCACACACTTCTTACTTCTAATTCCACTTCTTTCAGGTCTCAATCCCTCAGGCTCGCCATGCACCAAGTATTTCTTCTAATCAAGTATATTCTATGGATCAGTAGCATCAGCAACACCTGGGAACTTATTAGAAACTCAGAAACTCAAACCCCTCCCTACATTTATTGAATAAAAATTTGCATTTTAACAAGATCCCCAGGTAATTGATGTGCATAATAAATTCTGAAAATACTGCTCTACCTGAACTTGAACCCAACCTTCCTTGACAAACACACTGTAGCCACAAAGACAATCATCAAGCTACTCAGGCAATGCAAACTGAGATCTGTTGCTATTTATACTCCAGCCAGGCGACTCTAGGAGAGGGTGCCTCAGAACATGTAATTGATTTACAACATCATCTAGCTGTAACTCAGTGAAAACCAAGCTCTTTTTCTGTATTAATGTAATTACCAACATGAGGGAAAGCAGGTTCTTTCTTCAGATCAGGTAACCTTGTTATTTATCAGCCGGCACTAGCTCTGCTTCTGATTAGCAATTTATTCTGGGTGGTTATTGACTGACCCCACTTGGCTCCCGTTATTCATTCTGTTCCCACCAGCAACAATTATTTAGCTCTCAGGATGATGGAAACATAGATGTAGCTGTGCATATTAGCATTTTCTGCACTCTTTCCCATTTTCCTTGCCCACTCTGTAGATAGAATGTTACTCAAATCCTCACAATACCTAGCAAAGAAGCACTTATCAAAGAGTGTGATGGATGTTACTGAGTGGTGCCAGGAATCATTCTTTGCACTATTAATCTCAATTATCCATCTCATGAGCTAGAAACAAAATTGTTTTAAAGCCACATTGAAGCACCCTTAATAACAGTACTCACTGCCTGCTTCTGTGCACCACCTTTCTGCTGTAAGACAATAAAAAAAGCAGATGATGTCACCTTCTTAAAAGCCACTTCTCATTTATTAAACTTCAACTATATTATACCAAAATTATTTCTTCAACAACAGCTCAGTTCCCAGGTTAGACCATAGTCTTATAAGAATACTAATTACACATTACCCAAATGGGATTTTATTCAACTTGATGTTGCTCCTTAGGGAAAAGTTTGAATCAGAACTATTAGGTAGGAATGAGTGACATTGCACATTCTGTTTTGTATCTATTTTTTAAGATTTTTTGTAGTTGTACAGAGTGCCTTTATTTTATTTGTTTTGTTTATTTTTATGTGGTGCTAAGGTTTGAACCCAGGGCCTCACTTGTGCAAGGCAAGCACTCTGCCACTGAGCTACAGCCCCCCCCCCTGCTTTGTATATTTTTAAGAGCTTTAAAAATGGATAGCATTAATTTCTCATGGTGACTCTTTATAATCAAAACTTCTGATTTTCTTCTTTTTTTCTTGAAAAACACTTTATGTACACTTCAATTCTCACACTTATTTCCCAAAATTACCACCATTCTGTGGTTCACTGACAAAGTATCAAGAGAAAAGAAAAAGAAAGACATGAAAAGAGAAAGAAAGGAAAACAGAAGTGGTCTCAAAGCTAGTGAGTCTGGTGTAGGAGAAGGGTTTACAAGCATGTGCACATACATGAGGAAAGGACTGCTTAGAGTAGATGCAAGAGCACATTTGGGATCTAGAAGGGACCATAGTACACAGTTACTGCACTAGGGCAGTGTTACTCTTTTTTTTTTCATTTTTATTTATTTATTTATTTTTAGTTGTAGTTGTCTACAATACTTTCATTTCACTCATTTATTTTTATGTGGTGCTGAGGATCGAACCCAGGGTCTCCCAAGTGTGAGGCCAAGTGCTCTACCACTGAGCCACAACACAAGCCCCAGGGCAGTGTTATTCTAATGGGGGTGATTTTTCCCCGAGGGGACATTTTTGGTTTTCCTGGGTGGTGGAGGACTACTTCTGGGATCTGTTAGGTAGGGAACAGAGATGGTGCTAAACATCAAAGACTCCACACAAGCTGCCCCCCAACACCGCAACCTCATCTTCTCTGACCCTTCTCATTCACCCTGCTCTTCTCTAGCTTCCTCCCTGCTCCACAAATGCACCAGGCCTGCTTCATGAAGGATTCTGCATTGACTGTGCCCTAGGCCTTTTCTTAGCTCCAAGGGCCTTGCATCTTCATCTCCACCTATCTTTGCTCAAATACCTCCTCTGCTGTAAGGCCTTCCCTGATCATCTTATATGAAGTGGAACTTTCCACTCTACCTCCAGCATGTCCTGGCCATGTTTCCTGTTTTTTCTTTCTTCATTACACTAGTCACCATCTAACACAGAACATATTTGACCTGTTTAGTTTCATGGTATGGATTCATTAAAATGGAAACTTCACAAGGCAATAATTATTGTCTGTGCAGTCACTGCTAAACCTTAGCATCTACAATACAACTTGACATAGTAGATGCTTAATATATATTTGTTGAATGAATAAATGAAGCCATGAATGAGTCAAGTAAAAGAAAGTACAAGAGAGAATATAAATAAATATTGAATTATATGAAATCAAAAATATCTGTTAGGAAAGTTTTACAATGAACCCATTTCTGGTCACTGTTTTAAAAACTTTGATACATTTTACTAACCTATGGGTATGTTCTCTTGTAGTCACAGTGACCTTATTTTCAAAAGCAAACATTAGTAAGCACAGTAGATATATATATATATTGAACAATCACATTTTCCAATGGGTGTAATGTCTCAGTTATGATAGGTAAATAAGTTCTAGCTATCTACTGTACAACATACTATCTAAAGTTATTGATATGATATTGAGAACTTCAAAATTTGTTCAGACTGAATATCTCATATTGAGAGTTCACACACATACACATGGACACCTCTGTGTATCCCAACCAAGAGGAATGTTTGATGTGTTTATTACCCTTGATCTTGGTGTGTATCCCAGGTGTGTATATATGTTCAAACTCATTAAATTGTACACATTCTTTTTATCAATTATATCCAAAAAAACTGTTTTTTTAAAAAAGAAATACATTATCTTTATAGAAGCAAACTTGTGAAAAAGAATTAGTAGAAACAATAAAACCTTTATTACTTCACTGAAGGAAAACAAGACAGTGTTGGGAGGAACTAGAAAAAAGAAAGAATCTTTTCTAACATGAACATCATTTCCTGTGGATTTTGGCTCAGGCCTGAAAAATGAAAAACCAGTTCTTTAATAGATTTTGAAAAATAAAAACAAAAAACAGATAAACTATGGGAAAGAGGAGATCTGGGGTCTCATGCATGACTGGAAAGGAAAAAATGGTCCTCCAGAGACCATGAATCTCTCTGATTAGGATATAAACACAGGATTTGGGTACCTTATGGGGTTACTTGAACTCTTTCTTGCTCGAAAGAGCTTTTGATGCATACAAGTGATTGAGATGACAAACAGAAAACATTCAGATAAACCTAGAGAAAAAAAGTACAATCCAGGCATGGTGGGATACACCCATGAACCCAGTGGCTCAGGAGGCTGAGGCAAGAGGATCGTGAATTCAAAACCAGCCTCAGCAACTTAGTGAGGCCCTAAGGAACTTAATGAGACTCTATCTCTAAATAAAATATTAAAAAGGGCTGGGATGTGGCTCAATGGTTAAGAGCCCCTAGGTTCAATCTCCAGGACCAAAAAAAAGAAGAAGAAAAAGCATAGAAGTATGGCTTTATTAATGAATCAATAGGATTAGTGAACAGAAAAGGATTAGTGAACAACCATCTATTTATACCTATTAAGCACATCTCTCAGCCTTGCTCTAGTATCCTAAAATTTAAGTGGATTTTAAAATAGGATATTTCTACTTATCCATTTGAGGGTAAAAATACTATGTTGCATGTACTGAAAGAGCATCTGGAGTTTGGGTTATGCAGACCTTAATTCAGGAGCCACTGTTTACCCACAGCATTATACCAGAACTGCACTCAAGAGTCCCTACAAGGAGGCAAACCACCTATGGGAACCCACAACTGCAAGTAATCATGTCACATTTCCAAAGAAGAGATTCACATAATTGAGGAGAGGTCCATGGGAGAAGTAGAATTCTGGATAATGCATAGATGGAGAGGAGTGGGAAGGGGATTTAAGGGGGACAAAGGGAAACCTCAGTAGACAAAACCAAAGGTAAGTTCTCCACTGTGGCAGCAGAGATACCCTCTACTCAGGACTCTCAGGAGGTTAAGGAAGTTATGTGCCCCAGAGGCAGAGGCACAGCTGTCATCTTGAGGATATTGCATTTCAGGTAAGGGACAGATAATGGCCAACAGCCCAACATGTTCTCCATTTAACTATGCACAGAAACAGGCCTGCCTTGAATATTTTCAGAGCCTTGGGCAAGATTACAAATAGAAGCCCACACACCATATGTCTAAATTATAAATTGAGCAAGCAAACTATTAAATAAAATATGTGCTAATCTCCCACCTTAACAAATATACCCTTCAATAATTTGGAGGTCCAGATTCCAAAATCAAATTTGCAGCAGAATGTGGAATATGACATCTAGAAAAGACCAACCCTATCCCAAATTCTGGTCCCTTTCTTTCCAAATTTAGCTCTATTTTATACCTTTATCCTATATAAATGTTATTTCTAAATTACTCTCAAATTTTATATAACCTAGAGTTTCATGTAATTAATCACTTTCAAAACAATTTCTCAACAATAAGAATCCTAATGAGACAGAGAACTGTGGCTTTTGAAAGAGGTGCGAGTATATTTCCTGATGTTTACTTTTCATTTGGAACAGCAATGGTACAGTTCATTTTCCTTCATCTTGCTTCCCTAAAATATACTGGGGCTAACTGAAGGATACATAAGTTAATTAGGAAAGAACTCATTGTTTTTGCCTGGAGCAAAATCATAACTGTAGAAAGTACTTGCAGTTATGTTTTTGTATACTATTTCAGGAGCTACAGGTTCTTGTGTACCAAAACCAACATTTTTCTTCTTTTCCTTGGACCTATGAATGAATGAAACATGGCATATGGCCAGATCTATGTCTTGTGCTACTTTTCCATCATAAATCAAATAGTTGATATAACAAATTTAATGAAAATGTCCAAGGCTCTCTCTGCAAGAGTGAATTCAGGTGATAACACTTTACATTTTATTTCATTTGGGGCCAGTTTTATGAAGTGCCTCCTACGTGTTTGCTAAAGGGAGGTTTTACAGATGCATGTTCTACCCCAGAGTATGATAGTCTCCAAAATCTGTTTAAGAATACTTCCTTAAATATATTGTAGGCATTTTCTATATGTCATTTGTTTTTTGTTTCATGCTCTTTCAGGTTATAAACATGCCATAAGTAATTTCCCTGTCTCTTCCTCTAAGTCTTATTTTCTTTGAAATTCATACCTTAATATTCAGAGGAATTGTCACTTATGTGCCCTCTAGGATCAAATTGCTTTTGACTGTAAGAATTGGCATCTTAAGGATCTCATGGAAAAGAGCCCCAAATCAGCATTCCAGACTTGGACAACGCCATCCCATTTGTGTTTGCCAGTGTTCAGTTTCAGTAACAAAATGCCTGAGGAAAAAAATCTTAAAAGAGGAAAGATTTATTTTGGTTCAGGCTTCAGTTCATGGTCAGCTGGCTCCAATGTTTCTGGGTCAGAAGTTGAGGTAGAATATCATGGAAGAAGGGCCTGGCAGAAGAATGCTGTGTACCTCATGACAGCCAGGAAGCACAGAGAACAAGGAAGGAAGAAGGACAAAATACACCCTCTGTGTTATGCCCCTGGTGACTTACTTCCTTCAACTATGCCCCCCCTTTACATTTTCCACCATCTCCCAATAATGCCATCAAATTACCTATCTGTCAACAGATTAGTCCATGGATGAGATCAGAGTCCTCAAGATCCAATCACTCCCAAAAGCCCCACCTCTGGACATTGCTCTATTGGGAACCAAGTTATTAACACATGAGTCTTTGGAGGACATTCTAGATCCAAACCATAACACCATTATTCCACCAGGTGAATGTGGGCTGGGCTGAAGTAGAATGATGGATACTGTATAGTATAATTCTTAGAGGTGAATGAACACTCTTTTAAATAAATTTTTATTTTGAATAAATATTTGATTTACCATTTAAAAAAAGCTGCAGAGAGTTCCCAGAAAATAGTCTGCTCACCCAGACTTCAACATTGTTAACATCTTCCATTACCCTAGTTAATTTGTCAAAACTAACAAACTGACATCATTACAATACCATTAACTAAACTTAGTTTCTTCGTATTTCACAAGTTTCCACATTAGTGTCCTTTTTCTATGCCAAGATTGACTCTAGGGTGCCATACTGCATTAGGGTTTTTTTGTTGTTGTTCTCTTAGTCTCTAAAGTGTGACAGCTTCTATGTCTTTTTGGTTCTTATGAACTTGACAGAGTTCAAGAAAGCAGATCTGGTATTTCATAGACACTTCTTCTTTTAGGCTTGTCTAGCATTTTCTCGTGGTTGGACTGGGGTTGTGGGTTAAAGAAGCAGTTCCCTCCCCATTGACACACATGTTATCAGGAGGACATGATAGCACCGTGACATCCCTGATGAGGTTAACCTTGATTCTTTGTTTAAGGTGGTGCTTACCAGCTTTCTCCACTGTCAAGACATTCCCCCCCCCCTTCCATTCTCTATTATTGGGTGCATATCTAGTCCATGTTCAAGGTAGGAGGAGATTTAAACTCCACTTCCTGGAGAGAGGAATATCTACGTATGGTAATTAAAATTCTTCTGTAAGAAAGAGTTGTTCCTCTTTTGGGAAGGATTTCTTTTTTTTTCTCAGAGAGAGAAAACACCTAAAATTTTACTTTCTGTGTGTTGCTTATTTCACTTAGCATGATGTACTCTAGTTCTATGCATTTACCTCAAAATGCCATAATTCCATTCTTTATGGCTAAGTAAAACACCACTTAGTATATATTTTACATTTTTCTTCTGTTCATCTATTGAGGGATACCAGGGATAATTTCATAATTTGGCTATTGAGAATCTTGCTGATATAAACATTGAATTGGCTGTATCACTACAGTATGCTGATTTTAATTCTTTTGAATAAATACCAAGGAGTGGGATAGCTGGGCCATTTATTGGTTCCATTCCTAGTCTTTTAAGGAATCTCCACATTGCAGAGTGGTTTTACTGATTTTCAGTCTTACCAACAATGTATCAATATAGCTTTCTCATCATATTCTCACCAGCATTTATTATTATTTGTAGTCTTGATAATTGCCATTTTGACTGGAGTAAGATGAAATCTTAATGTAGGTTTGATTCACATTTCCTTGACTGCTATAGATATTGAACATTTTTTTCATATATTTCTTGGTCACTTATTTCTTCTTTTGAGAGATGTCTATTTAGTTCTTTTTCCCATTTACTGATTGGGTTGTTTATTTTATGCTATTAAGTATGTTTGTTTTGTTTGTTGCTCTGATAGAATTTTGAGAATCATTGAAAAGAAATGCTGAGTGTGGACATCTTTGTCTTGTTTCTGATTTTAGAAGAGATATTTTCTATTTTTCTTCATATAGTATGATGCTGGCTTTGGGTTTGTAATATATAGTATTTATAATGTTAAGATAAGTTTCTTTGATCCCCATTTTCTACAGTGTTTTTGAACATGAATGGGTACTGTATTTTATCAAAGGCCTATTCCATATTAATTGAGATGATCATATGATTTTTGTCCTTAATTCTATTTAAATGATAAATTATATTTATTGATGTACATATGATGAACTAACCTTGCAAACCTTGAATAAAATCCATTTTATCAAGTTGTATTAAGTTTTAGATTTGTTTTTGAATGTAGTTTGCTGGGGGAAAAATATATAGACTAACATTCCTAATGAACAAAGTTGAAAAAATCTCTTTTGTGAAGGATCTCATTCCTTTTCTTTTAATATTGATGAGATGGAAATCTTCTGAAATCATTTTTTTCCTTTCTTTTTTGGGGGGATGAGGAGGTGGGGTTGGTTGGATTTTTTTGGAAAAAAAAATTAAAGTAAATACTTTGATTGCCCCACCTGTTTCCTTGGGAGTGTCAGGACATGAGAATTTTTAGGTCAAACATTTCGGCATCACCCAGACAAAACAAACACCTGTCATGGGCCCCATGCTTCAGATCCTCTCTGGCCTTTGTCCAAATGTGCTTTTCCCCATATGCTCCCCCAAAGCCTAATTCTTCCAGACATGCCCCTGGTATCCAGTGTCTTGAAATTCTCTACCCAAATGGCTCTGAGTTCACTTTCAGGTACGCCTTGGTAGTCTCATCCATAAGCCACTGAGAAGTATACTCCTGAACCTGAGGGGTAAACCAATGGCTGCCATGGATGAAGTCTGAATATGCAGTCTTGGATATGTGCTTTCTCATCGAGATTCTCATTGTTGTGAAGTTGTTTTGAAAGTGACTGATTATATAGAACTCTGCCTTACAAAATTTGGAAGTACTTTAAAAAAAATCATTAAACAAAAATAACTATTTTTGAGTAAATGTTTCACTATCTATTTGGGATTTAATTGTCAACACTTCTTTTGTCAGATCACTAAAACTAGGGAAAGAGAGAACACTTACATTATTGAACACCATCTATATATGTGAATCAGACATGCTTATTTTATTCATTCTCCCCCCATTTTCATGAGGTAGGTATTATCCTCCTTTTACACACAGGGATGCTTAAGCCCCAGATAAAGTCACACAACCTGGGAGTAATAGATAAGGGATTTCAACTCAGCACCACTTTCTATCAAAGCCCACACTGTGTTCTAATGTGTGCTGTCTCATCGATTTTTTTATATCTTTATTTTTATTTTTTTTTATTGGTTGTTCACAACATTACAAAGCTCTTGACATATCATATTTCATACATTAGAATCAAGTGGGTTATGAACTCCCATTTTTACCCCAAATGCAGATTGCAGAATCACATCGGTTACACATCACATTTTTACATACTGCCATATTAGTGACTGTTGTATTCTGCTACCTTTCCTATCCTCTACTATCCCCCCTCCCCTCCCCTCCCATCTTCTCTCTCTACCCCATCTACTGTAATTCATTTCCCTCCATGTTTGTTATCCCATTCCCCTCACAACCTCTTATATGTAATTTTGTATAACAATGAGGGTCTCCCTCCATTTCCATGCGATTTCCCTTTTTTTCTCCCTTTCCCTCCCACCTCATGTCTCTGTTTAATGTCAATCTTTTCTTCCTGCTCTTCCTCCCTGTTCTGTTCATATGTGCTCTCATTATATCAAAGAAGACATTTGGTATTTGTTTTTTAGGGATTGGCTAGCTTCACTAAGCATAATCTGCTCTAGTGCCATCCATTTTCCTGCAAATTCCGTGATTTTGTCATTTTTTAGTGCTGCGTAATACTCAATGGTGTATAAATGCCACACTTTTTTTATCCATTCATCTATTGAAGGGCATCTGGGTTGATTCCACAGTCTAGCAATTGTGAATTGTGCTGCTATGAACATCGATGTGGCAGTATCCCTGTAGTGTGCTCTTTTAAGGTCTTCAGGAAATAGTCCGAGAAGGGCAATAGCTGGGTCAAATGGTGGTTCCATTCCCAGCTTTCCCAGGAATCTCCATACTGCTTTCCAAATTGGCCGCACCCGTTTGCAGTCCCACCAGCAGTGTACAAGAGTACCCTTTTCTCCACAACCTCTCCAGCACTCATTGTTGTTTGACTTCATCGTGGCTGCCAATCTTACTGGGGTGAGGTGGTATCTTAGGGTGGTTTTGATTTGCATTTCCTTGACTGCTAGAAATGGTGAGACAGAGAGTCTCTGATTTGATATCAAGCTCCTTGATCCACTTTGAGTTCACTTTTGTGCATGGCGAGAGGAGGGGATTCAGTTTCATTTTGTTGCATATGGATTTCCAGTTTTCCCAACACCATTTGTTGAAGATGCTATCCTTTCTCCATTGCATGTTTTTAGCTCCTTTATCAAATATAAGATAGTTGTAGCTTTGTGGATTAGTCTCTGTGTCCTCTATTCTGTACCATTGGTCCACCCGCCTGTTCTGGTACCGGTACCATGCTGTTTTTATTACTATTGCTCTGTAATATAGTTTGAAATCTGGTATCGCTATACCACCTGATTCACACTTCCTGCTTAGAATTGTTTTTGCTATTCTGGGTCTTTTATTTTTCCATATGAATTTCATGATTGCTTTATCTGTTTCTACAAGAAATGCCATTGGGATTTTGATTGGCATTGCATTAAACCTATAGAAAACTTTTGGTAATATCGCCATTTTGATGATGTTAGTTCTGCCTATCCATGAACAAGGTATATTTTTCCATCTTCTAAGATCATCTTCTATTTCTCTCTTTAGGGTTCTGTAGTTTTCATTGTATAGGTCTTCCACCTCTTTTGTTAGGTTGATACCCAAGTATTTTATTTTTTTTGAGGATATTGTGAATGGAGTGTTTTTCCTCATTTCCGTTTCAGAAGTTTTGTCGCTGATATACAGAAATGCCTTTGATTTAAGTGTGTTGATTTTATATCCTGCCACTTTGCTGAATTCATTTATTAGTTCTAGTAGTTTTTTTGTAGACCCTTTTGGGTCTTCTAGGTATAGAATCATATCATCTGCAAATAGTGATAATTTAAGTTCTTCTTTTCCTATTTTTATGCCTCTAATTTCTTTCGTCTGTCTAATTGCTCTGGCCAGTGTTTCGAGAACTATATTGAATAGAAGTGGTGATAGGGGGCATGCCTGTCTTGTTCCAGATTTTAGAGGGAATGCCTTCAATTTTTCTCCATTCAGAATGATGCTAGCCTGAGGCTTAGCATAGATAGCTTTTACAATGTCGAGGTAAGTTCCTGTTATCCCTAGTTTTTCTAATGTTTTGAACATAAAGGGATGCTGTACTTTGTCAAATGCTTTTTCTGCATCTATCGAGATGATCATATGGTTCTTATCTTTAAGTCTATTGATGTGGTGAATAACATTTATTGATTTCCATATATTGAACCATCCTTGCATCCCAGGGATGAATCCTACTTGATCATGGTGCACAATTTTTTTGATGTGCCTTTGTATCCGATTCGCCAGAATTTTATTGAGGATTTTTGCATCTAGGTTCATCAGAGATATTGGTCTGTAGTTTTCTTTCTTTGAGGTGTCTTTGTCTGGTTCGGAATCAGGGTGATGTTGGCCTCATAGAATGAATTTGGCAGAGCTCCCTCTTTTTCTATTTCCTGAAATAACTTGAAAAGTATTGGTATTAATTCTTCTTTAAAGGTTTTGTAAAACTCTGCTGTATACCCATCCGGTCCTGGGCTTTTCTTGGTTGGAAGTCTTTTGATTGCTTCTTCTATTTCATCTATTGATATTCGTCTGTTTAAGTTGTGAGTATACTCCTGACTCAGTCTGGGCAAATCATATGACTTAAGGAATTTATCGATGTCTTCACTATCTTCTATTTTATTGGAATATAGGTTTTCAAAATAATTTCTAATTGTCTTCTGTATTTCTGAAGCATCTGTTGTAATATTTTTCATCTCGTATGTTAGTAATTTGAGTTCTCTCTCTTCTTCTCTTCGTTAGTATGGCTAGGGGTCTGTCGATCTTATTTATTTTTTCAAAGAACCAACTTTTTGTTTTGTTAATTTTTTCAATAGTTTCTTTTGTTTCAATTTCATTGATTTCTGCTCTAATTTTAATTAATTCTTGTCTTCTGCTACATTTGCTGTTGTTTTGCTCTTCCTTTTCTTGGGCTTTGAGATGAAGTGTGAGCTCATTTATTTGTTGTTTTTTCCTTTTTTTGAGGAATGACCTCCAGGCGATGAATTTCCCTCTTAAAACTGCTTTCATTGTGTCCCATAGATTCCGATATGTTGTGTCTGTATTTTCATTTATCTCTAAGAATTTTTTGATTTCCTCCTTTATGTCTTCTGTAACCCATTGATCATTCAGTAATGTATTGTTCATTGTCCATGTGATGTAGGATTTTTCCTTCCTTCTTTTATCATTGATTTCCAGTTTCATTCCATTATGATCTGATAAAGTGCATGGTATTATCTCCACCCCTTTATATTTACTGAGGGTTGCCCTATGGCATAATATATGGTTTATTTTTGAGAAGGATCCATGTGCTGCTGAGAAAAAAGTATATCCACTTGATGATGGTTGATATATTCTATATATGTCAGTTAAGTCTAGGTTATTGATTGTGGTATTGAGTTCTATAGTTTCTTTATTCAACTTTTGTTTGGAGGATCTGTCCAATGGTGAGAGAGGTGTGTTGAAGTCACCCATAATTATTGTGTTGTGGTCTATTTGATTCTTGAACTTGAGGAGAATTTGTTTTATGAACATCGCAGCACCATTATTTGGTGCATAAATATTGATAATTGTTATGTCTTGTTGGTGAATGGTTCCTTTTAACAGTATATAATGTCCTTCCTTATCCCTTTTGATTAAGTTAGTCTTGAAGTCGATTTTATTCGATATGAGAATGGCCACCCCTGTTTGCTTACGAGGACCGTGTGCATGGTATATTTTTTCCCAACCTTTTACCTTGAGCCTGTGTATGTCTTTTCCAATCAGATGTGTCTCCTGGAGGCAGCATATTATTGGATTTTTTTTTAATCCATGTTACCAGCCTATGTGGCTTTATTGGAGAGTTTAACCCATTAACGTTTAGAGTTACTATTGATATATGGTTTGTACTTCCTGCCATGTTTGATTATTTATCTTTTTTTTTCTAATTTAGTTTGTTTCTCCATGATTAGCTTTCCCCCTGTCCTCTGTCTTTACCGAGGCACTTCCCGCTGATGGTTTTGGTTATTGTTTTTCATTTCTTCCTCGTGTAGTGTTTTGCTCAAGACGCTTTGCAATGCTGGTTTTCTGGCTATAAATTCTTTTAGCTTTTGTTTATCATGAAAGATTTTTATTTTGTTGTCATATCTGAAGCTTAATTTTGCTGGATACAGAATTCTTGTTTGGCATCCATTGTCTTTCAGTGTTTGAAATACGTTGTTCCAGGATTTTCTCGCTTTCAGCGTCTGTGATAAAAAATCCGTTGTTAACCTTATTGGTTTACCCCTAAATGTAATCTGCCTCTTTTCTCTTGTAGCTTTTAATATTTTCTCTTTGTTCTGTATATTGGATATCTTCACAACAATGTGTCTTGGCGTTGGTCTACTGTGATTTTGTGTGCTCGGTGTCCTGTATGCATCTTCAATTTGTATATCTGTTTCCTTTTTTATTTCTGGAAAGTTTTCTGTAATTATTTCATTCAGCAAGTTACTCATTCCCTTGGCATGAATCTCTGCGCCTTCCTCTATCCCGATGACTCGTAAGTTTGGTTTTTTTAAGTTATCCCAAATCTCTTAGATGTTTTTCTCGTGATTTTTTACCAGCCTATCTGAGTTGGCTAGACTCTTTTCAAGATGATATATTTTGTCTTCATTATCTGACGTTCTGGCTTCTACTTGCTCCACTCTGTTAGTGATACTCTCAATTGAGTTTTTAATTTGGTTTATCATTTCCTTCATTTCTAGAATTATTGTTTGATTTTTTTTATAATCTCTATCTCCTGATAAAGATGCTTAACTTCTTCTTTTATCTGTTTATGTAATTCATTTTCAATGTGATCTTTAAGGTTCCTTTCCATCTGTCTAAGGTGTTCCTTGAGTTCTTTATATGGCCATTTTTCTGATGACTCCAGGTCCTCCTGAATATTTAGGCTGTCCTGCATTGTTTGTACTCCTTTTCTTCCTTGCTTTTTTATGCTCATGATACTTCTTGTTCTGTTTGACTGCTGAGTTACTGTTTACTCTTATAAATTTATTTGATGCTTAGGAGGAGAGGTATTAGAAGGGAAGGGAAGAAGTCACTAAAGAGAGTGAGTGTAGGCAGGTAGAATTCAAGAAAGGGGGAATAAGAAAATTGAAAAGAAATGAAAAGACAAAAGAAAAAAGTGAAAAGAAAGAAAGAAAAAATGAAAAAATAAAAATTTAAAACCAAAAAAAAATTATAATGATAATAAACAAATGGAAATTAAAGTTTAAAAAATAATAGTAATAATAATAGAATAAAAAGAATTTAAAAAAATTGAAACCATTAATAAGAAAGTTGAAGAACAACAACATCAACAACAAAAAGTGAAAATAAAATTTAAAAAAATACCAATAATAATCATTAAAATAATAATAATAATAATAATAATAAATGCAGTCATAGAGCTCAATTAACTTCTCTTTCAGTAGGTGGGAACTGGGCCAGGCTTCTCTTCTTCATGGGTGGGAACCAATCACTGTGCCTTAGCTCTTCTTCCCAGACTGTGCGGGTCTCCAATCCTGAGTGCCTAGGGCCTTCTCTTGTGGTTCCTCAAGCCAGGCCCCGCTCACCTGTGATGCTCACCACCATACTGGCTACACACCGGGTCTGCTGCTCCTGGGAGCCCTGTTTCCATGGATGCCTGGGCACTCCTTTTCTGTTTGCCTCCCTCAGACCCTAAGTTTGTAGGGCTTGGGGCTGAGGACCCCCAGCGAATTTGTTTGCCCTCAGGTAGCAACTCCCCTGGTGGCTGGTGCAAGGGACCTCTGTTGTCAGCAGAGGGATACCCTGGGTCTGACTATCGTGCTCAGTTGGTTTTTACCTCTGTGAGTTCAGGTGGGCCGACTAGTTATTTCAGCGGGATCATTAGTGCTGAGTCACTAGAAGCAGGCGAACCAGAACTGGAATGCAGCCCAATCCGGGCTCGGTGTGTTCTGAGAGGGGCAGACTGTTCGCCCGGGATCCCCTTCAGCTCAACAGTGCCTAGTGGTCCTGAGCGAACAGAATTTTGACAGTTTACTTCTCCCTATGCTCGCGCAGCTGAAGGGCTTAGAGACTTGATCTCTCCGTGTCTGCCGCCATGTTGGATCACTTAGATTTTAAATTGTCACTCATCTTATCAGCTGTTCCATTTAACTCGGCAGCTCACTCGCGCAGTGAAGAGTCTGCTCTATGGTGCTCCGCAGGAAGTGGCGGCGGCGGCGGCCCATCTGTGGCCTTCGGGACCCCCAGGGAGGGGGTACGGGCTGGGGGAGGGGAGGCAGCGCCTCGGGCCCGCGCGGGCTGGGTACTGGACACGTGGGAGAGCGGGCGGGGTGGGGGAAAGAAATTGAGATCTAGATTTAGGGACTGAGCGTGGGAGGAGAGACGGCGAGGAAGAAGCAAAGCGGAAAGGTGGAGAGGAGAAGGAGAAGGGGCCGAGGGAGCCGGGCAGCTCGGGGGCTGCAGCCTTACTGCTCGCGCTGGAGTCGTGACGGACTCACTCCACCTTGGCTGGAGTCGTGGCAGATTCACTCCACCTAGGCCCCTTTCTTGACATGGTGCTGAGTCTTTGTTGACAGATCTCTTTTAATGATCTTTACTTCATCTTTTAAGATGCGGCAACATACGCTGCGGGCGCGGCGGCGTGGAGCATGGAACGGCTTACTCACTTCCCGCCGCCATCTTCCCCCGTGTCCCCTATATCTTTATTTTATTTATTTATGTTTATGTGGTGCTGAGGATCAAACCCAAGGCCTCACATGTGCAAGGCGAATGCTTTACTGCTGAGCCACAATCACAGCCCCTATCATAGATTTTTAATGATTGATACAACAAGATTATTAAGGCAGATTGTGAAGCCACATGAAAACAAATATCTGCTATGGATGCAGCAGGGAGAAGAGTCAACCTTTCTTTAGGTATTTTGCATCCCTTTGTAGCGCATACTCTGAAAACTTCTATTACAATAGGCAAGTCTCTCTAAGGGGTCATTTCTCTAACGAAAGGAAGAATATTAGAAATTGGGATGAGTACCTAAATATATAAAGCAAACTAGAAATATGAAGGGAGACATAGTCAGCAATGCATTATTAGGAAGGGATTTCTACCCCACTTCAGTAATGGACAGATAATCTAGACAGAAAATGAATGGGGAAATACTAGATTTTAACCACACTTAAGATTAAATGAAACTAGCAGTTTTTATAGACATTCTACCTCAAAGCAAAAGAATACACATTCTTCTCAAATTTAAATAGAGTATTCTCCAGAACAAACCATATCTTAGGCCATGAAACAATCAAAATCATACAAAATATTTTTTCCAACCACAGTGAAATGAAACTAGAGAGGAATAAAAAAATGAATCATGGAAATTTAACAACTATGTTAAAATTAAACAATATGCTCATAAGCAACTATTTGGGTAAAAAATATATAAATTTAAAAATATATTGAGACAAAAGAAAGTGAAAACACAACATACCAAAACTTGCAGGATGGAGCAAAAGCAATCCCAAGG
Organism: Spermophilus citellus; assembly: GCF_964194105.1. NCBI lineage: Eukaryota > Metazoa > Chordata > Mammalia > Rodentia > Sciuridae > Spermophilus > Spermophilus citellus. The sequence goes on from NC_138182.1 coordinate 233,395,406, forward strand.
GGGTGATTTATCATAGAAATGATTGTGTCAAAAAAGAAAAAAAAATCAATCTAATTTTACATTCTAAAGGACTGAAAGAAGATCAAACTAAGCCTAAAGTTAGAAAAAAGAAAGAAATAAAGATCAGAGCAGATATAAAAACTATAAAGGACAACAAAAAATCATATAAAACATCTACAAACAACTATATGCTAGTAAAAGGTACAACTTAGAAATGAGTAAATTTCTAGAAACATAAACCTATAAGACTGAATCATGGAGAAATAGGAAATCTGGACAGATCAATAATGAATAAGGAGATTAGATTAGTAATTAAAATTCTCTCATCAAAGAAAAGTCCAAACCAGATACCTTCACAGATGAATTTTACCAAACATTTGGAGAAAAACTAAGATAAATCCTTCTTAAACTCTTCCAAATTTTTGAAAAGAAGGAATACTTTCAAATGTATTTTACAAAGCCAGTATTATTATATTACAAACCCTGATACTAAAGCCAGACAATGGAAGCCAATAACCCTAATAAACATAGATGCAAAAAGTACTCAACAAAATAAAAACCAACCAAAATTAAACAGTGCAAAGGATCATTCACTATAATCAAGTAGTATGTATCCCTGGTATGCAAAGATGTTTCAACATATGAAAATCAATAAATTGATTTACAGAATGAATGCCAAAAACCAGATGATCATCTCATTATTTGCAAAAAAAAAAAAAAGAATTTGACAGAATTTAACATCCTTTTATGACAAAAAAAAATAGTATAGAAGGAATGCTCCTCAATGCAATCGAGGACATATATAAGACCACAATTTAATATCATACTCAGTTGTGAGAAATTGAAAGCCTTTCCTTTAAATGCAGAACAAGATGAAATCTTCTCCACAGTTTTGTTCAACATAGTACTGAAAGTACAAGGAAACACAAGAAAGAAAGAAGTCATCAAAATAGGAAAAAGGGTGAAATTGTCTCTGTTTGATCACATGATCTTAACATTAAAAAAAAATTCTACCAAAAAACGAGGGTTGAATTGGTAAAAAAAAATTTTGACAAAGTTATATGATAAAAAAATCAACTTATATAAATTATTTTATGTAAACTAACAATAAACTATCTGAAAAAGTAATTAAGAAAGAAAATTCCACTGATAATAGCATCCGAAATATTAAAATATTTAGGAGTAAATTTAACCAAAAAGGTGAAAGATCAGTATAGTGAAAACTATAAAATACTGATGAAAGAAACTAAAGATGGTACAAATAAATGAAAAGGTATCCCATGATTATGGATTAGAAGAATTAATATCCCTAAAATGTCCATAGTATCCAAGCAATCTACAGATACAATGTAATTACTATCAAGTTTCCAATTTTATTCTTCACAGAAACAGAAAAAACAATTCTAAAATTCATATGAAATAAAAAAGACCCTATTTAGCCAAAGCCATCTTTAGCAAAAAGAACAAAGAACAACAACAAAAAAAAGTTGAAAGCATCATACTATTTGATTTTAAAATATATTACCAAACTATACTAATCTGAATAGCATGATACTGGCATAAAAATAGACACAAAGAATGAGGATAGAGTTTCCAGAAAAAAATCCCACATTTGCATTCATTTGAATTTTGAAAATGATGCCAATAACACACAACATGAAAAAAAAAAACAGTCTGTTTATAAATGGTGTTGGGAGAACTGGATATTCACATACAAAAGAATGAAAATAGACCCTTCTCTCATCACTTATATCAGGATCAACTCAAAATAATTACAGACTTCAACGTGAGACCTGAAGCTTTAAAAATACTGGGAGAAAACTTGGTGAAACAGCTCCAGGACATTTGTCTAGCTGGTGAATTTTTGCATAAGACTTCAAAACAGGCAATGAAAGCTAAAATAGAAAAAAAGGAGGGGGGATTATATCAAACTAAAAAATTCTGCACAACAAAGAAACCAATTAACATTGTGGACAGACAACCCATAGATTGAGTTTGCTCGTACCCATGATAAAGGGCTAATATACAAATATATAAGGAATTTAAAATACTCAGTGCCAAGAAAACTAATAGCCCTATTTAAAAGTGGGCAAAAGACCTGAACAGACATTTCTCAAAAGAAGATACATGAAAAAAACAAAATGTCTGATATCTCTAATCATCAGAGAAATGTGAATTTAAACAACAACATTGTTAGATTGGTTATCACCAAAATTAATGATAACAAGTATTGGTGAGGATGTAGAAAAACGTACACTTATACACTATTGATGGTATTATAAATTATTATGACTAGCTTGAAAAACAGTACAGAAGATCTTCAAAAAACTAAAAATGAGCCCATTATGATGATGCATGCCTATAATCCCAGCAGCTTGGGAGGCTGAGACAGAAGGATCCTAAATTCAAAGCCAGCCTTGGCAACTTAGTGAGACCCTAAGCAATTTAGCAAGACCCTGTCTCTAAATTTCATATATAAATGAATGGGATGTTGCTCAGTGGTTAAGCACCCCTAGGTTCAATTCCCAGTAACAAATAAATAAATAAAAACCAAAACTAAAATTACCATACAATCCAGCGATTTCACTTCTGTATATATCTGTCTTAATTTTCTTTTGCTACAAAAAGAAAATGCCTAAATCTGGGTAGTTTATAAAGAAAAGAAGTTGATTTAGCTCAAAATTTTGAACAATGAAATTCCAAATTCAGGCAGCCCTTCCAGTTCAGCTTCTGATGAGGGTCGCATGGCAGATACCATCAAGTTGCCAGGCCTCACCTCAGTTTCCAAGACCTCAACACCTCCACAGTAAGTATGGAGCTTCTAACACATTAAGCCATGGGGGATAAATCACATCCAAACTCTAACAATATCCAAAGGCATTAGATATTGTTTTGTCAGCTTTTTTTTTTTTTCTGCTGTGACTAAAAGACTCAACCACAACAGTTGTAGAGGAGGAAAAGTTTATTTGGGGACTCATGGTTTTAGATGTCCCTGTTCATAGTCAGTTGGTTCCATTCCTTGGGGATCCAGGTAAGGCAGAACATCATGGCAGAACAGTGTGGCATCCAGGTGCAGTGGTACACACCTGTAATCCCAGTGGCTCTGGAAACTGAGGCAGAAGGGTTGTGAGTTCAAAAACAGCCTCAGCAAAAGCAAGATGCTTAGCAACTAAGTGAAACCCTGACTATAAATAAAATACAAAATAGGGCTGGGGATGTGGCTCAGTGATTGAGTGCCCCTGAATTCAATCTCCAGTACGAAAGAAAGAAACAAAGAAAGAAAGAGAAAGAGAGAAAGAAAGAAGAAAAAAGAAGAGTAGTGTGGCAGAGGGAAGTGGCTCACAAGATGATCAGAAAGCAGAGAGACTCCATTTGACAGATACAAAATATATACTGAAAGCCATGCCCCCAATGCCTATCTCCTCCAGCCACACCCTACCTGCCATCAGTTACCACTCAGTTAATCCCTATCGAGGGATCAATTCACTGATTGGCATAAGACTCTCAAAATCCAATCATTTCTCCTCTGAACCTTTTTGCATTATCTCACACATGGGGGACACCTCATATCCAAACCATAATAGATATACTCAGATGCCAAGAAGACATCTGAACTCTCATATTCATTGCTGCAGTATTCACAATAGCCAAGATATGGAAACAACCACAGTGCCCATCAAAGAGTGAATCAATTTTTTTAATCCTCAATAAAATATTAGTAAACTGCATTCAAAAATCACACTAAGAACATAGTACACTATAATCAAGTGGATTTCATCCCAGAAATGCAAGGTTAGTTCAACATAGGCAAATCAATAAATGTAACTCACCACATAAATAGAATCAAGGACAAGAATCATGATCATCTCAATAGATGCAAAAAAGACCTTTGAACAAAGCAAACACTTGTACATACTAAAAACATGGGAGAAAATAGGGATAGAAGGAACTTACCTCAACATTATAAAGTCTACTTATGACAAAGCCAAAACCAACATCATACTGAATGGAGAAAAACTGAAAGCATTTACTCTAAAATCAGTAATAAGACAAGGATATTCACTCTCACTCTCACCTCTTCTATTCAATATAGTTCTTAAAACTCTAGCCAGGGCAATCAGGCAAGAAAAGGAAATTAAAGGAATACAAATAGGAAAAGAAGAATTCAAATTACCTCTATTTTCTGATGACATGATCCTATATCTAGAAGACCCACAAACTTTAGTTAATACATAAATTTAGCAAAGTATCAGGATATAAGATCAACATTCATAAATCAATAGCTTTTCTATACTCTAATAGTGGTTCTGCTAAGAAAGAAATCAGTAAAACTATCAGACTCACAATAACCTCAAAATAATAAAACACATGGGAATTAATCCAACCAAGGAAATAAAAGAAGATGTCAACAATGAAATAGAAGACTGAAGAAAGAAATTGAAGAAGATCTTAGATATGGAAAAACTTCCAAGGTTCTTGGGTAGGCAGAATTAATATTGTCAAAATGTCCATATTACCTAAAGCATTATACACATTCAGTGGAATCCCTACGAAAATACCAGTCATTTTCTTCACAGAACTATGGGGAAAAGGTCCTAAAATTTAATTTGGAAGCCTAAGAGACCCAGAATAGCCAAAGCAATATTAAGAAGAGTGATGCTGGAAGCATCCCAAACCTGCTCCAAAATTATATTACAGAGCTATAGTTTTAAAAAATCATCATGATATTGTCATCAAAAAAGACAGTAAGACCAATGGAACAGAATAGAAGTAACATAGACAAACCCACATACTTACAGTTACCTGATAATTGACAAATATGCCAAAAATATATGTTGGATAAAAGATAGCCTCTTTGAAAAATGGTGCTGGGAAAATTGGATATTCATATATAGAAAGGAAATAGATCCCTATCTCTCATGCTGCAAAAAGTCAAACTAAAGTGGATCAAAGACTCAAGAATTAGATCAGAAACTTTGCAACTGCTAGAAGATAATTCTAATTTTTACTAATATATTGGTGAAGACACTAACATATTGGTACACACACTGACTTCCTTAACAGGATCTCAACAGAAGGAAAGAAAATGAATAATCAATAGACAAGAAGGAATCATATTAAAAACTTTCTGTACAGCAAAGGAAAAAATGAAGAGCATGAAGAATGAGCCTATAAAGTGGGAGAAAATCTTTTCCAGCTATTACTCTGTCAGGGGATTAATTTCCAGAATATGTAAAGAACTCAAAAAGTTTAATACCAAAAAAACAGAAAACCCATCCAAGAAATGGACAAAAGAACTAAATAGACATTTCTCAAAAGATAAAACACAAATGGCTAATAAATATATGGAAATACAAATCAAAACTATAATGAGATTTCATCTCACTCCAGTCAGAATGATAATTATCAAGAATTCAATAACAATAAATACTGGCGAGGATGTGGGAGAAAGGTACACAAATACATTGTTGGTGCAATTAGTACAACCACTCTGGAAAGGAGTATGGAGATTCCTCAAAAATATAGGAATGGAACCAATGTATAACCCAGCTATCCAACTCCTTGGTATTTATCCAAAAGAAATAAAATCCCATACTATAGTGATATAGTCACATCAGTATTTATAGCAACACAACTCACAATAGCCAAGATATGAAACCAGCCCAGGGGCCCATCAATAGATGGATGAATTAATAAAATGTTATATATATGCACAATGGAATTTTATTCAACCATTAAGAAGAATGAAATTATGGCATTTGCTAGTAAATAGAACTGGAGAACATCATGCCAAGTGAAATAAACCAGATTCAGAAAATCAAGGGTCGAATATCTTCTCTTACTTGCTGAAGCCAGAGCAAAGTAGGGGTGGGGGAGTCAGATACCATAAAAATAGAGGAAAGATCTGTGAAATAGCAGAAAGAGATTGAGGAGGAGGAATGAGGGATGCTAAAAGGGAGGAAATGCAGAATTAATTTGAGAAAATTACTCTATGTGCATGTATAAATATACCACAGTGGATTCCACCATTATGTATCCATAAAGCACCAATTAAAATAACTAAATAAATGAATGGGAGGTAAATCGGTAGAATAGAAGGAGAAAAGGAGAAGGAAGAGGAGAGGGAAAGAGAGGGCACCTAGGACTGAAATGGAGTAAATTTGATGCATGTATGATGATACCAAAATTAATCTGACTATTATGTACAGCTACAATGCACTAATAAAAGAAAAAATGTTTATGTACACATTGTGGAATATTATTTGGTCCTAAAAGAGAGTAAATATTTTTTGCAACAATATAGATAAACCAAGAGGGGATCATATTAAGTGATCATATGAAGCCAGGCACAGATACTATATGATCTTATATGTGTAATCAAAAATGTCAAAATTATATAAAAGTAGAGTGTCATGGTAGGGAACAGAGACTGTGGCTTGGGGAGAGGATGAGAAACCTTGGTCAAACATTGAACGTTTCAGTTGGATAGGAGAAAAAATGTCTTTTCAATAACAAAGCATGGTGACTATAGTTAATAATTATGTACTATATACTTCAAAATAGCTAAAAGAGAATTTTAAATGTTGTCATTACAAATAAATGATAAATATGTGAAGTGATGAATAGGTTAATTAGCATGATTTTATTATTTCACACTCTATATTTGTAAAGAAACATCATAGTACTCCATAAATACAGGCAATTATTAATTGTTAAGTAAAAATTTGAATAAAACTTCACACAAGCAAACATAAAAAGAGACACTATCACTAATATACCTTAAAAAAAAAAGAAATTGAGATGAGATAGTAAGATGGCAGTATAGCCAGGATGATGAAGGAAAGTCCAAGTTTTGCCTTGGTCTAGTAAGCATTGCCCCATATCCTCACCACCATCATCTTCATCCACCTCTCTCACCCTGAGGTTTCCTGTGGAATATATATATGACATAGGATGATGTAAACAAGAGATATATCTCTTGCCTGAGATATATTTCCACAAAGTAGCATTTTCTGGTAAGTTGGACGAGTCCTCACACAGGCATGAGACTATGATATAGACTTTCCCCAGTATGGATATTCCTCAGGAAACTTGGAATGGAACCACCATTTGATGCAGTTATCCCACTCCTCAGAATATACGCAAAGGATTTAAAATCAGCATACTATAGTGACATAGCCATAGCTCAACTCACAATAGCTAACTGTGGAACCAACCTAGGTGCCCTTCAAGAGATGAATGAATAAAAAAAAAATGTGGTATATATACACAATGGCACATTACTTAGCCATAAAGGAAAATGAAATTATGGAATTTGCCAGTAAATGAATAGAACTAGAGATTATCATGTTAAGTGAAATAAACCAGTTCCACAAAACCAAAGGCCAAATGTTCTCTCTGATATGTGAATGCTAACGCACAATAAGGGGGCAGGGTAGGGAAGAATAGAAGTTCATTGGATTAGACAAAGGGGAATGAAGGAAAGGGAGGGGGGATGGAAATAGAAAAGACAGTAGAATTAATCAAACATAATTTTTCCTATGTTCATATGTGAATACAAAACCAGTGTAACTCCACATCATGTACAAGCACAAGAATGGGAAGTTATACTCCACGTATGTATGATATCTCAAAATGCATTCTACTGGCATGTATACCTAAAAAGAATAAATAAAAAATTTAATATACATGTGTATATATATATATAGCCTTTCCCTTTCAATCACCTAGTTAAATGTGATGTGAACTCCCAGATATGTAAATATTTTTGTGAGAAAAGGAAAGAGGTATTACCTAGCTATCAAGAGAAATCAGTAAAAGGTTTAGGTGCAACTTCTTGTCCTTATCATTGTTTGAATGGAGGAATTAGGAAAAGGAGCCATGCCTAGGAGTGGAGCTTTTTCTCTGGGGAACATGACTCCATTGGTGTCCTAAAATCTGCCAATCATTTCAGTATGATTTCTTCTTGGAAAGGCAAATATATTATTATTGGGCATTGCCCCCAAGGCTGGAAAGTGATTTCTTCCTAGAAGGAGCTTTCTAACTTCTTTGGTGGAATTAATGGTCCTTTTTTTTTCCTTTAATATTTTTTATTGTTGATGGACCTTTATTTAATTTATTTATATGTGGTGCTGAGAAATTAGCTCAGTGCCTCGGATGATAGGCAAGTGCTCTGCCACTGAGCTACAACCCTAGCCCATGAGGAAAAGTTTTTAATGGTACTGCTGGGATAGGACAAAATTGGGGACTGCTTGGGGACAACATTAGGACTATTTGCATCACCATTCTGGGAAAACATGACCTTAAGTAGAAGGTCACATCTACTTGATTTTTCCATAGCAAAATGACTAACAAATTTCGTCTGGGTTTGCGATCCAAAAACTTGTTGAAAAAGGTCCACATGGTAATTTCACACTCAAATTACTCAGTGCCGAAAGATTTTTACCTACTATTTAACTGTAAGCAAAGTACTTTTTTCTTTCCTGTGCCTCAGTTTTATCACTGATACAGGTGGGGTTAGCATGCCCTAAAGTTTTTTCAGGTATTTCAAATATTAAAAAGGAAGGGTATTTATAAATAAATGTGAATTTTTACATCACTTATTAAAAAGTAATACTTACCTGTATATTATCGTATTTTGCCTTTGATGAAAGGTTATGATTTTGGGGACTCAACAGGGAAGACATTGTGCTTTAAAATGATATATATTTCCTTATGTGCAGGGATTGTAGTTAAACATTCAGTAAATATTTGGTAATGGCATTAATGGGGAAGAAGTCACTCTGATTCAAGTGTCCAGTAAAAAAGTAAGAGATGGTCACCAAATCAAGTGTGAAAACTACCTACCTCCTCCCCACTCTCTCTCCCCTTGTGTGAATTAATAGACTTAAACCACAAAAAAATAGGTTTTAAATATTAATGTGTTGGAGTCTACATAAATGTTCTAATAATACTAGGTCCAGCTTAGCTTCTTGCTTGTCACATATATGCGAATCTTCCTTTTTTGCTCATTTTCTCCTCTTCAAAGAATGCACTAGCCTTCTGCCTCAGCCTAAGCCATTTATTCAGTATGTTCTTGATCCTGATGTTTTTCGCTCCCTTGACCATATAACTTCATTGTAGGTGAAACAAGCATACACCCAAAGACCCAGGGAGTCTACTTACTAGGTGAGTGACATGGATCACTGATTTCTCTATATAGAATAAAGTACATTTTACCCTACTTGGTGATTATGAAAATCATTTTTATTTATTTATATCTTATTCTCTTCAGAAAGGAGTTAAGAAGGTTGGCATGAATATATAAAAACAGAAGACAGGACAAAGTAAAGACAAGTCTTAAGGTATAAAATGAAATTGGCAAAAAGTTAACCTAGTTCATTTCATAGAGGCCTAAATATTTGGTACCAGCAACTAACGAATGGGACATTTGTCCACAGTAAATGACATAACAGGCTGACGAGAGCCTAGTAAGGCATCGGGCGCTACACAACTGTCATTTGTTTTTGTGGAAAGCCCAGATGTTGAAATCATGACAATCTCGGTGTGACCACTGGCTATCTGTGTTATTTTTACATCCTTTCAGAGCCTCAGAATGTGTCTCATGTGTACAATGAAGAAAATGAATCCACTTTTGTGGAGATATGAAGTGTGTTGCTCATGGTTGTTATTCACTGAATTTCATTTTCCTTCCCCTTTCTTTCCCTCCTCCTGGCTCCGTCTTTTCAATATCTCCTTTCCACTTACTCCAAGGGGTAAATAACCCCTAAGGAACCTTTTTGCACTCCACTAAATTACCCTTTACTTTTCATTATTTTATTTATAATTATTAACAGAAACACAGCACCCATATGAACCTCAAAGAGTTGCCTACAATCATATCTGCTTAAAAAAAAAAAAAACTATTTCCTCTCAAGATGTCGATAATAGTAAGAAAACAAAAAGGTACCTTTAAAAACTTGCCCTGAAATACTGAGGAACATTAATGTCCTGCACGATACAGCAGAGCTGATTTCTTGACAGAAGGTTAATTAGTTCTCTCCCATAGGATGGCATGGCCATAATTAAAGCAATAACAACAAGAAAAAAACACCCCGGGGCAATTTAAGACATTCTGACAATAATGAGAAATGGCAACGGGCACTGTGGACCAAGGCTTTTTGCTACTTGCTGTTGTTTAATCATCATTGGCATAAAAATGCAAGACCTCCAATGCCAGATAACATCCACCCTGAGAGAGCCCGGTTTTCAAAAGACAGCAGGTATTTCAGCCTTGGGCTAGACCTTCCTTCACAGTGTGTTGGTAAATGAGAGCGAGATGCTCCAAATGTAGATGAAACACTGTTCCTGTGGTATGCATTACCATATATCATTTCCCCTGGTAATGATATGATTAATAGCATCTGTTCTGTGACCTAATTATAACCCAACTCATGCATATTCATATCCAGACTGGGTGAAGGAGGAGTGAAGAGGAGTCTGAAGACATTAGGAGGTCGTTGCCTGGGCAGGTTTCCCTAAAGGGAGCACTAAACAAAACTGAGGCAAAGGTCACTGTTCTGCACCCCCCACATTCACTGAAAGGCCATCTTTCTGTTTCCTCCAGTCATCCATGTTGGAACTGCAAAGTTCCCCTGGAAATATTTTGTCAAAATTCAGGGAAGTAGTATTAGGCCAGTTAGACTCATTGGGATATCCTAGAAAATGTGCGGAGATTCAAGAGTCAAAGAAAAAAAGCAATACCATGGGGTCACACACAACCCTGCATCACCTCCCCAGGAGGCACGAAAATGGAGAAATGCCATCTGAGTGCAGAATTTAGAAATGAGGAGAAAAAGTATAACCTCCCAGGGTATAAGCAGAACTAAAGTTGCATATGTCAGTGACACAGTTCTCCACCTGGGTTACATTCAAGACTTCACTGGGTAAGTCTAGCACAGTACTGCACACCTAGGATCCCAGCTTTTCAGGAGGCTGAAGCAGGGTGATAGCAAGTGTGAGGCCAGCTTCAGCAATACAGCAAGAAGGAAAAAACAAAACAAAACAGTTTCCACTGGATTAAGGGGTGACCACTAGGCCCACCTTGATTCAAACATCACCACCTTCAAGGCTCAGCTGAATATCTGAGGACTCATGGCTCCCAACAATCAAAAAAAAAAAAAAAAAGAACCAACCAAAATGACGCCTCAGAATATATTAAAACTATTTGGTCTTCAGTCTGACTCCCAGTGCATGTCTGTCTGCTAAGCCTGGTTTGCTGCCTTGACTTTGGAAAGTGACTGACATAAAGAGTTCTTAGGAGTTTGATCCCCCAACAGAAACTTGGATGCTGAATATGCAGGCCCAAATAAAAAGTGCTACTTCTTAATCTAAAATTGGCTCTGAGAATTTGGATGTCTGTTGTCCTTTCCAGAAGCATCTCTCAATGATTTCCTGTCAGTTCTGTGCACTCAGCCTTGATTTCAAGGGTAGCACATGAATCAGGGTTTGCCAAGTAAATGAAGAAGTCTGCTTAGGAGAAGCAAGCATGTCCATGATTATGGTTCCCTCATAGGCCATGGACATTTACAGACAGTCAATGGATGGGCTTTGTGGCAGGGCACACTAGCGACATGTCAGTCATGTCTCTGAGAAGTCCTATGCCAAAGCTACTCCCAGGTAACTCCTCACACCTGACCTTCGAAAAAGTTAACCTGTCTGGAAATAATTTATAAGAAACTTTGTTGAAGTGTGATTCAAGGCAAGGTGTCAGAATGATTTTGAAAAGCTCCAGAGTTCTGAAGCAATTAAGATATATCCTTAGCTAACCCTGGATAATTTAGCAGAAATTTAGGTCTTATGTAATCAAGAAAAATGAATTTTTAAGTTCAAGACCCTGCGAGGGATAGAACAAATAGCCACTGACCTCAAACCAGATTAAAATATAGGTGAAAAAAATAAGTGATATAAAGTGAAAAACCTCGATAAGAAGTAGACTATGATGAATGCCACAGGATACTAAGAAAATAAGTGCCAATCTTGTCCTGGCATATAAACATAGAAATAACAAACAAACAAACAAAGCAGCAACTTGTTAGACTTATTAGTCCATCTCTAAATAATATTAAACCCTTTTTACATGCACAAAGACATATTTTCTTGTTCTTCATTGATGGAGTTGTAATCAATATCCATTTTAAATCAATAATTCATGTTGTGGCCTACTACTATCACCCTCTCAAGTATCCATGGCTATAAATTCACCAGGATAATTAGGCCAGTTAAACAGATTATGAATAAGATGTCCTGGTAGTATTATACACCCTGAAGACAAACCAAGTCCCCAAGACATTAAGTATTTGACATTATGAGAATTTAATCTTACTATCTTATATTTAATTGACAGTGCTGGTGGATGCAATGCCAGCTGTTCTAAATGGGGAGTTCATTGATTGACTCTAACCTCAAAGTTTAAAAATACATAACATCAAGACAAAAACCCTAGGTTGAGCCTAAACCAAAGGCCACTTAAAACTCATTTTAGTACTAAGTATTTATTGGTGATTGTGGGAATAAAATTCCTGTTCATACAATATGATATTTTTATCCTTCAGATTTCCTATAACCAGCATGGTACATATGAACTGTACTTCACAGATAAGGAAGAGTGAATTTCAGTGCTTTTGACTGAGGTATATTCCACATGCTTCTAAAAACTGAGTACTTGGACCAGGCACAGTTGTACGCACCTGTAATCCCAGCAACATGGGAGGCTGAGAGGAGGATTGCAAGTTAAAGGCCAACCTGGGCAACTTAAAGAGACCCTGTCTCAAAACAAAAATAATGACATAAAAGGACATGTAGCTCAGTGGTAAAGATTTCCTGGGTTCAATCCCCAGTACCATAAATAAATAAATAAATAAAACATTAACTTGGAATGTAGTTTCAATACATTTGTGGAGCCCTATCAAGTTATAATTATAAAATCATTCGCGCCATTCTATTTGTACAGACTTAACAAAATTGCTGCCAAGGAACCTTTAAATACTGAGTCCTCTTTCCTTTATTCTTCCACTGTCTGGATTACTTCTTTTTATCTTTACAAAAGAATTAATGCATACCTAATAATTTGATCAAGACACATGGATGATGTAAATCTTGGTCCCTTTTCACTATGTTGGGATATAAAAGTTAGGTCACACCTCTTTACCTATTCTAATTGAATGATTCCAAGCTTCCTTTTTGAAAATGAGTGACTTTCTTCTCATAAAGCATATAAACTTTTGCCTTGGGTGGTTTTCCAGTGAACCTGGCCTAAGACTCCCTCTCTGCTGATGAAAATGAAGAGCTCCGGGTTTCTAGTCAATGAAGAAAATCTCTCCCTGTATGTTACACACAGCTCTCTTTATGTCATTGTAGTCTGGGCTCCCCATGCTATTGCAGTGAGTTACCCCGAGCTTTCAGTTCACATACACACAATCATACACCACAATCACACACACATACACACTCACACACACAATCACATTATCCCCAAGAAAACACCCCACCTGACCCCAGTGCCACAGGAGCTTTAGCCCTTAATCTTGCTGCGTTCAGAAACCCCTTCCCCTCCAACCCAGGACATTTGTGTCATCTTTGAGAGTTGTGGAAAAAGTGTCTACCTCTCCCCTAAAATGACTCAATAGTCATCTTATGTTCTGCCTTAAGAAGGACTGATACTTTTTCAGGGAAAACTTCTGCTTAATATATGAGGATATGATCTATCTGAAGTGCACGTGGTAAAGATTTTCTCCCATTCTGTAGGCTCTCTTTTCACATTCTTTACTGTTTCCTTTGCTGAGAAGAAGCTTTTAGTTTGAATCCATCCCATTTATTGATTCTTGATTTTACATCTTGTGTTCTAGGAGTCTTTTTTTTTCTTTTTTTTTATTGGTTGTTCAAAACATTACAAAGCTCTTGACATATCATATTTCATACATTAGATTCAAGTTGGTTATGAACTCCCAATTTTACCCCATATACAGATTGCAGAAGCACATCGGTTACACATCCACATTTTTACATAATGCCCTATTAGTAACTGTTGTATTCTGCTACCTTTCCTATCCTCTACTATCCCCCCCTCCCCTCCCATCTTCTCTCTCTACCCCATCTACTGTAATTCATTTCTCTCCTTATTTATTTTCCCGTTCCCCTCACAACCTCTTATGTGAAATTTTGTATAACAATGAGGGTCTCCCTCCATTACCATGCAATTTCCCTTTTCTCTCCCTTTCCCTCCCACCTAATGTATCTGTTTAATGTTGATCTTTTCTTCCTGCTCTTCCTCCCTGCTCTGTTCTTAGTTGTTCTCATTATATCAAAGAAGACATTTGGTATTTGTTTTTAGGGAGTGGCTAGCTTCACTAAGCATAATCTGCTCTAGTGCCATCCATTTCCCTGCAAATTCCATGATTTTGTCATTTTTTAGTGCTGCGTAATATTCCATGGTGTATAAATGCCACATTTTTTTTTTATCCATTCATCTATTGAAGGGCATCTGGGTTGGTTCCAAAAGAAATTAACAGATACTTCACAGAAGAAGAAATAAAATCCATCAACAAATATATGAAAAAGTTCAACATGTCTAGCAATTAGAGAAATGCAAATCAAAACTACACTGAAATTACACCTCACTCCTGCCAGAATGGCGGTTATCAAGAATACAAGCAATAATAAGTGTTGGCGAGGATATGGGGGGAAAAGGTACACTGTTACATTACTGGTGGGACTGCAAAATGGTACAACCACTATGGAAAGCAGTATGAAGATTCCTCAAAAAACCTGTAACGGAACCACTATTTGACCCAGCTATCCTACTCCTCAGTTTATACCCAAAGGACTTAAAATCAGCATACCACAGTGATGCAGCAATATCAATGTTTGCAACAGCTCAATTCAAATAAGCCAAACTATGGAACCAACCTAGATGCCATTCAAGATATGACTAGATAAAGAAAATGTGTTATATATACACAATGGAATATTATTCAGCCTTAAAGAAGAATGAAATTATGACATTTGCAGGTAAATGGATAGAGAATATCATGCTAAACAAAATGAGCCAATCTCAAAAAACCAAAGACCAAATTTTTTCTCAGATATGCAGATCCCAATTCACAATGGGGTGGGAGGAGGAGAAGGGAAGAATAAAGGTACTTTGGATTAGGCAGAAGACAGTGAAGGGAAGGGAGATGGTAAGGGGTTAGGAAAGATAGTAGAATGAATCAGACATTATTACCCTATCTACATGACTGGTGTAATTCCATATCATGTACAACCAAAAAAAAGTTATACTTCATTTATGTATGATGTGTCAAAATGCATTCTGCTGTCCTGTATAACTAATTAAAACAAATTTTAAAAAATAAAAACAAAGGTGAGCCAGGTATGGTGGCACATGCCTATAATCCCAGTGGCTCAGGAGGATGAGGCAGACGGATCACAAGTTCAAGGCCAGTCTCAGCAATTTAGCAAGAACCTGTCTCAAAATAGAAGACTGGAAAATGACTGGGAATGTAGCTCAGTGGTAAAGTGTTCCTCGGATCAATCCTTGGTACCAAAAAAACAAAAAAACAGGCAATTCTTCATGGTTTACAAGTACACACATCTACCCCAAATCATCATGTTTCTCTTAATTTTGGAACACTTAGTTTTAGGATTATAAAAGAAATTTCACACATATTTGGGTAAACAAATTAATACACTGTAGGGAATCAACACTTAAGATATCTGGGTACCTAACACCAATAGTATAATTCCAACTTATTTCACAGATACTTCAAACCAAAAACTCAATAAGGCAAACCTGCTGCAGGAATACTGGCAGAAATTCTAGTGTGACCTTTTCTTCCTATCTGCTTTGCATATATGTAAATCATGCAGATCATTACAAGCCATTAAACAAATGCCTAACAGCAGAAACTATGTAAGCCTGTCTAGAAATGAGTTCCACTTAACAGCGACTCATGTGAAAAAAAAAATCAAATGGACTTAATATTTTTAAAAGTTGTGGAACTGGGTATGGTGGTACCCCCTGTATTCCTAGCAAGTCAGAAGGCTGAGGCAGGAGGATTACAAATTTGAGGCCCGAAACAATTTAGCAAGACCCTGTCTCAAAATAAATAAAATAGAATTGGAGGTCAATTATTTTAAAAATTAAAAATATATATATATGAGGATATGAAAAAATCAGAAGTCTGTTTCAATTAAGCAATTAGACTCTTGCATGGATCTGCCCCCTGCCCCCTCCATGGGTCACCATCAGGCATCTAAGGCCTATCATGACAAGGCAATCTCACTCAGTCCTCATTATTGTCTTGGCAGGACAAGGCATACTGGGAGACATCTATTCAGCTCTATAGACTGTATAATTTGAATTGCAAATATAGGGCTTGTCACTAAAATCATCCAGATCCACCATCCACCTACCCTTCCTTTCTTCCTCTTTATTTCCTTCCTTCTTTCCTTCCTTCCTTCCTAAAATCTTACTTTTAGCTCCTGGAATTGAGGTCATTTAAGAATCCTCTGGATATATGTGAATCAACCCTGACTCAAGCCAACAGGTGGGGAAGACAGGGACAGAAATTATTACATATTGCCCTGTCAATATATTCACACGATTCATTGGCAGAAAGCCTGTTCCTAATGTAATGGAATATGACTCAAGCATATGATTCAGCTGACGTACAGTGATCACTTACTGTGTGCAGAATAGTATGCCAAATGTTGGTGGAGAAAAGAAGCAAAGATCCATACTTCTACCTGGAGACATACTCTGGGAAATTGTTAGGGCTTGTTTTGTTGCTTGTTCTGTTTGCTTTGTTACTATCTTATTATAAAACTTCATGTTTTTTATTATTGAAGCAAATTTATATCATTGTACATCATTCTGAATACATTTTGGTGAGCCCCTAATGATACAGAAATGTCTTTTTACAAAATTCTAATTACTGTATACAAAATATGTTTTCAATAAATAGTATATCACATGTATCATGTCCTTCCACAAATTTAAATGCAACATTTCAATAATGGCATATAATAGTAATTTTTGTGTCCCCATATACCTTAGGAAAGTGATTACCTTCTACCAATGATATCACTAGTAGTTAAGTAAACCCCTTCATTTCTGCCCCTTATGGTGAAACTTCCCAATATGTAATATCCCACAATAATGAAGAGCCAGAATTCACTCAAACATTATTCTACTGATTGTCATGTGGGTGATTTTTTGATGTATCCATCAGTCTGCCTCACTGCTATGGACATTTTTAAATAATTTTCTCTTTTTCCCATTTCAGATCATATCTTTTTTTCAGAATAAGTGTATAATTCCTCTTTCACCATGGCAGATCACTGCTCAAGAAGACTAGAACAATAGAAAGCCATTGACCAAGAAATTAATGGGCATGTGCCCCATTAGTCCATGGGGGCTGATCGGTTGTAGTTATTTCTGCTAACCCCAGATGTTTTCATTTTCATTTCCTCAATTATTTTCAAGGCCAAACATTTCTTCTATGTGATATTTCACTTTATACATTTCCTTTTGTGTAAACCATCTGTTCAAAAGTTAGACTGACTTTTTATGGGAAACAGGAGATGGTACTACTTCTTAGTAGCCTACTATGGAGTGCAGGTCTCAAGAGGAAAGTGCAGGCCAGCCATACCTTCAACACAGAAACACACAGACCCCTACCCAAGAAAGGAAAATTCCCCAACCTTTGTGCCCGTTCTCAAACCATAGAATATAGCCAATTATTTGACATGAGCTAGCATTTTCAAAAGCCTTTTCAAGCATGCCTCATAGCACTTGAATAAATCTCACCATCCCAAATTTGCAAAGGAAGGAGCTGAGTCATGGAGGGTTTGGCTCACTGACTCAGGGAGAGCCGTTAGAAAGAGAACTAGAGACAGGAGGCAAAGCTCCCAAATTCTTGTCCTCAGCTCAGGGGAAAAGAGGCCACCCTGCCTCTTTATGTGTCCATCCAGAAACAGCAACCAATTGTGACTTCCCCGGCTCCCACAAAAGAGCAATTTGCTGCTTTGCCAACAGTAGGGCCTGAATACACTGTGATGACAGTGTGTTAAACCAAGTGCTTTGCACCAAGTCGACAGCAGCCTGGACAGACTGGCTGGCCATCCCACCAGCAGTCCCCTGCCTGGTGATAAGTCCTCTAACTCAGCTAGACATAGCTTGGGTATGTAAGGGGTGGGATCAGTAGGTAGGCCATTCCCTCTGTTCTTTTGGAGGAAGAAAATGAAAAACACATTACACATGAATGACATATGTTTATAATTTATGAATCCTAATTTCTGAATCATACATTTGGATTTACTGGCTTTTTAGATGCTTATAGGCCATGCCAACATACCTGGTCAATTTAGTTGGCTCCCAAGATGCTTAGCTTGCTTGTTGCCTGGCATACGTATAGGTTTGAAGGGGTATATTTTTGATACCCAGGAGGCCAGGTGTTTGACAATGAATGGTATTTTTTTAAAACGTCAAAGACTCTAAAAATCACTTGTTTGTGTTCTAACTTCTTTATTTCATGCCAGCTGAAAGTGAGAGAAGAAAGCAGACCTGCCAGATTCCGAATTGACCCTTTCTGACCAATTGAAAAGCAATTTGGATTTATTTGAAGAATCAGAAAGAAAGAAAGAAAGAAAGAAAGAAAGAAAAGAAAAGAAAGAAGGGAGGAAAGAAATTCTGTTGTCATGGTTTTATTTCATTTTCTGGCTACTAAAATTAACACCTGTATAAAAAAGGAATAATAGATAATAAAAAGAAGACTGAGATTTTAGACACAGATGTGTGCCTGCTCTCTTGTAAACTCACTGCAAAGTGTATACAATGGGTGTTTGGGGAACGGAACTGTTTCTTTAAAGACAAAATGGGGTAGGGAGGAAGAGCATGAGAAGAAGATTACCACTAAATAGGGAAGAGAGGTAGGAGGGAAAAGGAGGGAAAAGGGGATTTGCACGGAAGATGGAAGGAGACTCTCATCATTATACATAATACATGTATGATGTTGTGAGGAGAAAAAAAAAGAAGTGTGTCACATTATATTGGGTAGAGAGAAGTGATGGGAGGGAGGGGAGGGGAGGGGGGATAGGAAGGACAGCAGAATAAAATAGACATTATTATTGCTGTATGTATATGGGTGACTGTATGACCAATGTGATTCTGCAACCTGTACAATCAGAAAAATAAGAAATTATACCCCATTTGATTCAAATGTATGAATTGTCAAGATCATTGTACTGTCATGTGTAACTAATAAAAAATAAATAAAAAATAAAAAGACTCCTCCTTCTGAGTATTGTAATCATTCCAAGCAAATAGATAAAGCAGCATTCACTCTTGACCTCCTCTGCAGCCGGAGGCAGAGAACCACATAGGGTACCCGTCCTCCTAAGGTCTAAAAGCAGCACTTCCTCCCATCTGCTGCCCTGCTCCTAACAGGCAGATTGTGCATTTGCTGCTGGCAAATACCCAAACTCTACCTTGACAGGAATTCTAGGAGTTTGGTTTCCCAAGTATAGTTAAGCTCCCAAAAAACTAGGCCTTGTATGTACTCTATGTCCAGAGGACAGGCACATAGGTGGCATCTTGTTTCCTGTGACAACGGCGCTACTCATGGGTAGCTTGGGCTGCTACTTCCTTCAGGTTAGACAGCCTCTAACCCAGGAGGCATTAATTCAGCCCTCATTAACTGCCGGCCAAGATATGCCAGGTTCAATTGTCAGCACTGGGGACAGAGGCATGAATGAAAATGACAAGCTCTTTGCCCTGGTGCAGTTCATTCTCTAAAGGGGAGTCTAACAATCAACAATAAATAATCAATGGATGTGTCCTTTGCAAACACTGTGAAGGGGCTTGGTGAAAATGAAAGGAGTGAGTGATTTGTTTTACTTGGGATGTCAAGGATGCCTCCCGGGGAAATGACAGGTGAGCTCCCTAAGACCAAGAAGGCACAAGGAACAA
Source organism: Spermophilus citellus (assembly GCF_964194105.1). Taxonomy (NCBI): domain Eukaryota; kingdom Metazoa; phylum Chordata; class Mammalia; order Rodentia; family Sciuridae; genus Spermophilus; species Spermophilus citellus. The sequence continues at coordinate 233,415,414 of NC_138182.1, forward strand.
TACAGGAAAGATCTTTAAGTCAGAATGAAAAGAGGGCAGAATTATTTACAGTCTTAGAGATAAGATTCCCAAACTCTTCTGTTCACCTTACCAGGATTGGTGCCTAAGAAATGCACTTATTTAAGTTAATTGCTGGACAATCAGCCATGACCCCTCAGGTCATCTCATCCAACCTTTCATTTAGAGTTAGAGTTCAAAGATTCAGAAAGAGTGATTTTTCCCTAAGTCACATGGCTTCATGTAGGTATTGCAAGGTCACAGCCTCTGAGGAGGTGGCAAATTCTGAAGTAGTCTAGTCTTTCTGAAACCTGTAAATTATAGTAGAATCCTCCCTAACACAGAAAGAAGACTATGAATTCTCAAAAAACATAAGTGCCTAAATTGGCCAGGACTGGCCAGCATTTGCTGCAAAGACAAGTAGCTCCAAATCTAAGTGAATTAAATGCAGGTTTCTTACCAGAAGACAGCAGAAAAGCTCTGTTTATAGTAGTTAAGTCCCCATCTGGAGCACTTCCCAGAGAGAAGGAAGAGCTCTGGAAGGTCACACATTAGCAGTGAAAGATTCCAACTCAAAAAGTGACACATGTAACTTGGCCCACAACTTATTGGCCAGATCTACTTAAATGGCCCCTCTTAACCACAAGGAGGACAGGATCTGCAGGCCACAGATGTACCCAGGAGAGAGAAAGCTAGAAGTATTTGACAACTAGCTCATATGACTGCATCATGTTCTATACCCCATAGACTCTGCAAATAAGAGAAAAACTCTCCACAGGATCAAGCATCAAGACCTTCATTCTCCATCCTAGAAAAACTGAATCACAACCAGGAATAAAGCAACCAATATGATAAAGAGAGAAGTACCCAATAGGTGATCAATCACTGTTTTGTCAACAGTAGGAGAGGGAAGACGCATGATTGGATGGACAGGGAGAATGCCATGCTAAAAGGTGGAAGTCAGTTTCCAGGGCACTCAGAACTTTGGGCCCTGGATCTAAGAAGTCCTATCCTGGTAGGAATAGGACCCCTAAAAGATACCTTCATATATAGTGAGTGGGCAGCTTAATGATAGTTTGTAGACAGCTTCAACAGTGATGGGCTCCAGCAAAAGTCATAGCTCTGACTCAGAATCTGCCCGCCTCAGACCCTCTGTAGCCATTTCCCTGTCACCTCTGCACATCCCCTAGAACAACAACAACAACAAAAATACAACCTGCCACTTACCCACTCTGCTTACCAACTTAGACTGCCTTAGCCACAGGCACATAAAGAATTGCTGCCTGCCAATATATCAGGCACCTGATGCATGGCCTTCATGATCTTGGGCAACCTGGTAATTATTGGAGCATTGCTGCATCCTGTGTAGGATTCTGAAAAGTGACACGAACCTCTCCAATGAGAGCTCACCCTCTCAAATCCAAACACTGAAGAACAGAATTCTCTTTCACCCCAGTATAAACATGGGTGACAGAAATTTGGTGCTCTGTTTCCAAAAGCCACAGTGAGATGAATTTAAAATTTCAGTCCAAGGATTCACAACTTCAAAGACACCTCACATGCACACCAAGAATGAATGAATTCGTTCTTTTGAAATCTTCAAAATCTGCCCCCCTTTTCCACCTACATCACTCCTTTAGACCTTTCTGTACACAAGCCCTACTGCTAGCAGTAGAAGCTTTCCAAACTCACACACACTTAATGGCTACAGAATTCTTCACCATTTTTCCATGGAAATTGCACACAAAAAAAGCAGGATATCCAAATGGCCTCAGCCTGCTGGCCTCTCTGTATGAAGCACTGGAATCCTTCTTAAGGAAATTCCACCCAGTGACCTTTTCCAGCACATAATTAGTGTGTGAGGTTTTCTTAAGCCATGTGCTAAGATGTTTCTTGAATAAACCCATTGGTGATCTGAAATCCCCTGTGATTACTGGAGATGGCTGTGACACTTCTTGGAGTTCAAAAGCTAAGCAGTCAAATACCGCTGGGCTTTGGAGACACAGGGCTGACAGTGTTTGCCAAAGTAAAATGCTGCCTCATTAGAACTACACACGATTTGCAATTGCTGCCTGTGGAGGCTTTTTAGAGAATTCATATACCTTTTCTTTACCTCACTTAAGAAGTTGGAGTTTAGGGCTGTCCCCAACCCTGACCCCCATCTGGCTCCACTTGATCAAGGCTTCTTTTAATCCTATTAAAATGTCACATCTGAGTGATAAACTGTTACAGGGGGCCTCACATAATAACCTTCAGGGGAACTTTTCGTGCTGATTCATGAACTTTTTCCTACTTGAGGCTGAGATTCTGGTTCTGCCTCTGGCCCATGAGTCTCCATCTCACTCTACCCTTTCTCCTTTCTCCCTCCACTTCTCCCCTTACTAGCTTCATTCTTGGCGCTTGGTCTATGGTTCCACCAGTCCACAGTGCAAAGCAGCTCATTTCTCCCATCACAGCAGCCAAGAGCATTCATTCACTTCCCTGCCTCATAAGCAATTTCTTAAAAGAGTGCTGCCGTCCTCCTGGCAGCCAATAAAAATTCTTCTGGAAGTGAAACCTTCCCAGGTTAATATGAAAAATTACTTTTTGCTAATGTGGAAATGGGTAGCTGTAGGTTACCAGCATTGACCATACGGTCATTGGCACCTTGAGGATTGCATCTACTATATCTGAAGATGGGCCCTCTGTCAGGTACTCATCTATTCTTCCTACAGGACCTACTCCTTTAATCCTAACACAGATGCATGAGGGGGCAACTATTATTGTCCCCATATTAGAGATGAGGACACCGAGGCTCAGGGAGAAGAAATAATGTGCCCAAGATCATGTAACCAGTTAGTAATAGAGGCAGGATAAATTTTCAGTCTCACTCCAGACTCATTCTCTTACTAGTAGTCTAGGTGATCCATAGAATTCCCAGATAAGGATGTCCCCTGGACCATAGACCTACTCATTTTCTGCTACTTTCTCTCTTTCTATAGAATGAAAGAACTCATTTATCCTGCAGAATGGCAGAAATATCCATGAGGGAGAAAGTGGCCTACCCTGGAGCCCTGCACTGCTGGCTACAGGAAAGGAAAGCAAGAACACCCATGCTTTCACAGTCCAGGGCTTCTCCGGGATACATCAGTGTCTACAGATAGTACCTGTGCAGACTTGCAACCCCAAAGAAGAGACCAGCCACCATCACCTGATATATCAGGTTGAAAACAAAAATCGCCTCTCTGAGGCCAGATCTACCTCAGTGCTGAGAAAATCTCTACCTAGATTAAGGATGGAATCTCAGCACCAGCATCTACAGAATCAGGAAGTGTGATTGATCTCACGTAAACAATTTGATCTCTGAGACTTCAATGTGGTGACATGACTACTGACTGACAGAACGCAATAGTGGATGGGCATAGAACACAGCATCGTGGAGGCCCGACACATTCTGACTCATTTTCTGGAGACTGGTAGTCTGTCCTGGCACTCTGGCTATGAGGGCACCTGAGCTACTCTGTAAGCATCTACAAATCCCAAAAGCTCCTCGGCTTCTGGCTTATCACAATTCTAGGAGCTTTGACATCCTCCCAGGTTCCTTTTGTTTATTTCCTGATCTCCACCTCACCGTTTTCATTCCTGGCACCATGTCCTCCTTCCCTGACCATCTCTATCCTTGCTCAGTCTCTCCAGGCTGCCGTAGGGATGCGATCCCTCCAGGGTCTGCGGGCGGGGAAGGACTGACCTGTGTTTGAGCCCAGACTCATGGCCAACCATGAGCAAGATTACTAAGTATGGGTGATTTGTTTCTACACACTCAACACACTGCCCAGTCTTTGCTATGCTGGCTTATGCTCTGGATAAATCCTGACACTGGATCCCTCATTCAAAGACTTTGTGTAATATTTTATGGCTCAGAGAATTGAGCACAAGTTCTCACCAAGGCTTTCCAAACCCACGCCTCCCTTTCCTTTGGTCAAGCTTGGCCTTGATTCCTATTGTGTCTCTCCACAGACCCCACCCCAGCCAAATATAAGCACGATCAGCCCCAGTATAACCACTGACCTTGGGCAAGTTTCTTTATCTCCCAAGACTTCAGGGTCAAACTGCAAATTGCAGGAGCTCTCCAAAGTTACTTCCCTGAAACACTCAATTCTCAAATTTGAGGAAATTGAGGTGAATTTAACAGCAACAGGGCTAGGCAGCCAGAACATTATTTTAAACCTTGGTGGGAGCTGATATTTTAGTTTACATCAACTTTCATTTTGTCTGGGGATTAACCCAGTAGTAGAGCACTTGCCTAGCATGCACCTATCCCTGAATTCAATCCCCAGCACAAAAAAATAAATAAAAATAAAAATAAAATTGTTGAGCATCACCTTGACCTCTGCTTCGGATGACTGTCTGCCTCCTGTTCCCAAAGTGGTGCCTTCCATGCACAGACCTCTGTGTAATAACGACATCCTCATGTCCTTCCAGACCATGCCAAAGACTCCTCAGGTTTGGAACTATCCATTAATGAAAACCTACTAAAGCTAAAGTAGCAACAAGTGAGAAGACATTTATGAATGAGATTGTTCTCACTGCACCAATAACAGGAAGTGAATCATTCAACCTCGGACAGGCCTGAAATTCCTTCTTTAAATCTGCAGGTTTCACCACCCAACAGCTTTTATATTCAGTGGGGGAACAGGAAGACAGGTCCCCCTGTGGTGGGTGTTAAAATAAACAGACTTTGGCAGCGTACCTCTAAGAAGATGCTGAGACAGAGAAGGAATGGCCTTGACAGGTAGTGCCGTTACACACTGCCCTGCTGTGAGGCCAAACTCAGTTTGAAAATGATGGCATGAACATTAAAACTCATTCTACATAAAATCACAATCCTCTTTTCTGATTTTAAAAAATGTGTGCTGCTATCCACTACAGACAAAAAGACAGGAACTGAGAGAAATAAAATATCATGGATGGTACATGTGCTATAGGAACTGCCTATATCCTCTTTTTCTAAGTTATCCTTATTCATTGCTCAAAGGCAAATAGATCCTGCCTCACATTTAGCCACTTACAGTGGTTGTTTTCCTTCTTGTTTTACTGCTCATTGCTAGAAGTGAAGTTCAAAGGACACATCACCCCCAGAAAGAGACTCTACCTCTGTATTTAGGTGTATATTGTGTGAATTTGTTTAGGAAAAAAGCTCAAATTTCATTAAACACCAATAGGATTCAGAAAGACAGAGGAAGTCAAGGACTCACCATTTTAATTTTTTTATTTGTTCTAATTAGTTATACACAAGAGTAGAATGCATTTTGACACAACATACATAAATGAAGTATAACGTCCATTCTTCTGGTTGCACATGACATGAGTTACACAGGTCATGTAATCATATATGCACATAGGGTAATAATGTTTGATTCATTCTACTATCATTCTTACCCCCATGTGCCCTCCCCTCCCTTCACTCCCCTCTGCTCTTCCCTAAGTCCCCCATTGTGAATTAGCATCCATATCAGAGAAAACATTCAGCCTTCAGTTCTTTGGGATTGGCTTATTTCGCTTAGCAAGATATTCTCCAGCTTCATCCATTTACCAGCAAATGCCATAATTTCATTCCTCTTTAAGGCTGAGTGATATTCCACTGTGTATACATATCACAATTTATTTATCCATTCATCTGTTAAGGATACCTAGGTTGGCTCCATAGTTTAGCTATTGTGAATTGAGCTGCTATAAACATTAGTGTGACAGCGTCACTATAGTATGCTGATTTTAAGTCCTTTGGGAGTGGGATAACTGGGTCAAATTGTGGTTCCATTCCAAGTTTTCTGAGGCATCTCTTTATTGCTTTCCATAGTGGTTGCACCAATTTGCAGTCCCACCAGCAATGTATGAGGACTCATCATTTTAAGTGAAGGCCCCCCATCCTAATTTTAGGGTAAAAAAAATGAATCAAATAGAGTGCACCTAGATGTCTCTACATTCTGCAGATTATTTACACCAGTGAGGCCTCCTAACAGATGTCTACAATTTGTATCCTCAATGCTCAATCATTGTGCTTAAGTTTGCTGGTTTCAATTAAAAGAAATTTATTGAATGCCTACTTGGATCAAACTGTATTAGGCATTAGTAATGCAGCTTGCATGAATCAATATAGATGTGTGTTGGTAAAATGCCCCATCCCTCTGAACTCCTAGAGCTCCCCCAGATCCCTCAACTGTAGGATTAATGCTTGCAAAGCAGAGAGCCTGCAGGATCCTACATAGCATAGAAGTCACTGCTGGTGTGGACCCATCAGTCCCAGGGCTCTAGCATCAGTTAGCATTTTAATTATCATCATAATATAATCAAGAGTAAAAGACCTGACCCTTGCCTTCTTTTTACTTACAGTGTTTATTAATCAGAGAAATTAACAGAAACACCCCCCCCAAAAAAAAAAAGTGTTAGTTACTTAATATAATGAAAATGTCTTTCTTTCTCAAGGTTCCATACAGGCTGGCAGTGCACTTGCCTGGACCCAAGCCTTGTTGTGGCTGACCTTACTTCTGGGACATGACATTTCATTTGCCAGACCCCAGTCAAATGTCCCCAATTGAACTTCAAGGGAGGCTGGGAAATATGATCTCTCCAAGTTTTCACAAAGAATAAAATGATCAGTAAACATCTAGCCATCCCTCTCCCTGTCTCTCTGACACACACACACACACACACACACACACACACACACACACACACAGTATAGAGCACATGTCTATTAATCAAATAATTTCATACTAATGTAAAGTTGTATCTGTGACCAGCTTCTCTCCCCTGCTGTTACCAGAGGTCACCTCCACTGTATTAGAGCAGTAGATCCCAAAGATAAGGTGCATCCAAGGCCTGGAAGCTCACTGAAGCCTCAGTGAGGGGTGTCATCTCAGCCTTGCTGATTTGGTAGGTCTGGGCTGAGGCCTGAGCAATGACTTCTAAGTGGTTCTCAAGAGATAATGATACCAGGATCACTTCATTGAAGCCGACTTCCAAGCCAAATTTTCTACCTCATCAAAGAGGCCCTGGGCCAGGATGAACTTGCTCTTTCCCCTGCCGGGCACTTCCAAAGCCCTCTGTGCTGTGGTCTCATGGGTTTTGTTTTATCCCTGGGGAATCTGGATTGGGGTGGCGTTGCCATCATCCTGACAGAGGTGAGTGAGCAGGATGCTGGGGCTCTTGAAGCTTGTTACATTTTGCTAACAGCTGCCCTTCACGCCTTTTCTCACTCACTACTCACTGTCCTTGCCCCACATCAGTTCTTTCCAAAGAACTAGGCAGGACATCTACACTGGCCTTTCTTCCCTTCTTGTGTTCCTTTTTTTTTTTTTAAGATAGAGAGAAAAATTTTTAATATTTATTTTGTAGTTTTCTGTGGACACAACATCTTTATTTTATTTTTACGTGGTGCTGAGGATCGAACCCAGCGCCCCACGCATGCCAGGCAAGTGTGCTATCGCTTGAGCCACATCCCCAGCCCTGTTCCTTTCTTTTCCCTTCTGGTACCAAAACTCTGCTCACAACAAGCCTCACTTCTTCCTACAATATTAACTCTACCCAGCAGGAAACACATACAAACGATTTTATTGTCACCAGGAACTAGCAAATCAAATTTTATCTTAAAGTCTTACTCTTCCATTTCTCCAAAAGTTTTGATTCCTCTGATGTCCGTGACCTGCTGTGTCTATTTCACATTCCCATATCTTCTTCTCTTTTTATCTCAGAGACATCTGATATAGTAGAGTGAGATTTTATTTCAAACCCTATCACTGCCTCTGATAGATATGTAACCATGAGTCTCAATTTTCTCATCTGTAAAATGGGGATAACAAATCTAACCTCACAAAGTACGTATGATGAGGTAAGATGAATCAGGAGGAAGCCTGAGGCATAAACAAGGCTGAATGCCAGGCTTTGGCCTGGAGTGTTTCTTGCATAGAGATTATTAGTCATTCAAGAAGGGGTTAGTGCTGGCAATGTTGAACTTCCAGCAAACACAGGTCTGTTGTACCAGATTCCAGTTCTATCTGTGTAGTCCTGAGCAAATTACTTAACTCTCCATAGATCCAAACTATTTCCCACCTGCAAGAAAGAAAACTTAGTTACCACCTTCCTTTCTCCATTGATAGTCTACAAATAGGAAAGAAGAATAACTTGTAACTTCATAAAAAGGAATATTCTATCAATTTCAACCTATGATTATATAATCCTACAATTTCAAAATGTGAACTAAATAGACTATTGGATGAAAACTTGCTTTTTAAAGGAAAAGCTCTGTCTCCTAAAATAGAATTATTTCCAAATAATACTTCCTGCAATTTTAAAGGGCGGGTTGAGTTTCGGTTTTGGAGTTTTTGTTGTTTGTTTTGTTGTGCTGATTTATACCCAGGTAAACCTCAATATCAAAGTCATAACCTAAGACCCAATCCCTAAATATTTAGCAAGTTTCCATGGCAACTTGAGGATTAACGTGGATACACTGTTCCAGGACAAACCAGGTTGCTGTGTTAATCTGGGCTTGGGTCACTTACCCTGTGCCCCAGGGACCTCCGGAAGCTAGAAACATCCAACAGCAAGGCTGCCCTGAGAGGTGACTAGAAGGGCTGATGCCGCTCATCAGGAAATGGGGTATTTAGACTAATGTGCTTCCAGCCTAAAGAGGCTTGCGAGGGACATCTCTTCCACTCCATTAATGACAGGAAATGAATCACTCCGTGCTCCAGTGGGCCAGCAGGGCTCCATTTTCCAATGCTGGGGAGTGTCCCTGCTGCAGGGTTTCTCTCTCCTCAGAGAGGCGCTGCCCTTACTCAGAATGTCACAACAGGCCTCAAATGTGTAGAAAGGTTGGTGCAACTTGGCACATGAAAAGCGCATGTCCACTACACTAGGAATTTTAAAATGTGGTGACCCTTCCCTTTCAGTGAAACATCAGAGATCTTGTGTGTGTTTGTGTGTTGTTGTTGTTGTTCTTGTTGTGCTTTGCTCTTCTCACCTTCCACACACAGAAAGAATGAGACTTAAGTGTCCCAATATCATGTGTGATGCATAGGAAAAATGCTAACTTAGCACAGAATCTAGCAAGCAACATGACAACACCAAGTGGATTCCATGAGTTTGTGTCTACACATTTTGTAATCCATCCCCCTCCGCACACCACTCCAAACCACTCTTCCACCTGGGAAACCCAGGTAACTCTTACACCTTCATGGAGAAAAGTAAGTTAAGACCAATCAAAAGAAGAATATTAGTTAATGCCTGAATATACCCAACTCTTCTAAGTGCTCCATGGGGATTGTCTTATTTAATTTGAAGAAATCAGACTCAGAGTTGGCTCAAACCTACAAACAAATGACCTATTCCATCCCAGCCATCCCAGTGTCTTCTAATTCTCAGGAGCAGCATGCGTGTAGTGTTGTTTATGTTCATCAGAGACACTAGATCATAGGAAAAATGTATACCCATAAGTCAGGGAAGGATGTGATCACCCAAGGGCAGACAGTATGCGCCATGACGGGAGAGTTATTCTACCATTGGCCAGGAGTATAGGGCTTCACCCATCACAGAGGGAGTCCATCCCTGATGCACTGTTCAGCATACATTTTACACAGAACATCATACCCTTAGTGTACAGTGTGTATAGAAAACAAGCAGATCCCAAGATGAGGGGTGGGCCTCCTAGGTAAGGAGAGAACACAAACAGTGACAAAGACCTGTGTGCTAATTACACACCCCAGTGAGAAGGAGAGGAAGGGAAAAGAATGAGGGAGGGAGGAGGAGAGAGGAAGAATAAGAAACAGCTATAGGATATTCTATGCTATATTTAAAGCAACAGGATTCTTTTCCTTCTGTCCAAAATGTAAACAAAATGGTAGTTAACCGTGAATGTGAAATTACATTTTATTCCTTTGCTCCTGCACAACCCACCCTCAATACACACACATAAGCAGAAAGTTCAGTGACTTTTCAGCCTGAGGCTTTGAAGTGCTCAGACTCCCTGGACCCTGGGTTCAAATTCCAGGAGAATAATGACCACCTCTTTTTTTTTTTTTTTAATCCTTCAGGGATATAGTTCATCTACTTTCTTCCTCTGGGTCCAAGCTGGCAAATTTATAGTCTGTACCAAGATTCTGCGTAATTTATCAGGGTAGTTAGTTAAGATAAAAAATGTGTGTGTGTGTGTGTGTGTATGTGTGTGTGTGTGATTCTGAGAATGAGAAAGATCTAAAGTGAACAGTGGGGAAAGCATTTTAGCAAATTAGTGACTCAGCTCTCTTTTTCCCATCTTCCTGAGGAGTAACCATTTGTTAACTAAAGTGAGTGTGAGATGAAATATCTTGATTTCAAGCACCAGTGAAAGAATGTGTTGATTAGAAATGAAGATGCCAGAAGCAGGGAATTCAAACATTCATATTTTGTCCTGACCAATAATGTTTTTAATTGAGGTATAACACTTCTATAAAAACAAATGATTAACTGTGACTATAAGATGAAAAGGAGGCCCTCATTAGTGGTTCCAGAGGCCATTAGTGGTCAAGATTGTTGGCTCTGGGACAGGACAGCCTGGATTCCCAGCCCTGTTCCATTCCTTATGGATGGCTATGACCTTGGGCAAGTTACTCAACCACTGCACATTTCAGTTACCTCACTTGGAAACTGAGGAAGCAGTGTACCAAAATCTTTGAGTTGTTTGAATAATTCAAATAAATGAGTTAACATGTGTCTAACAATGAAGACAGAGGTCTAGCACATAATGTGAACTTAAAAGCAATAGCTCTCGTGGTGTCAAACATATCTCTCATATTATAGAGCAGTGATTTCTAGGAACAAGGAGGGAAAATGAAAGGGCACTTCCCTCTACCGTGTTGTCTAACAGGGAGCTTCACTACCAAAAAGGAGTTGTGACCAAGGTGTGCTTTACCTGCAGGGTGTGGAGCCTTAAAAAAAATAAAAGAATAACTGAAACATAGACTTTGATTAGTTGAGTACTGAACCATGAACATTCACTGTACATGCCTGAGTTAAATTATTTTATTTCCAACACATTTTAGACATTACTAGCTGCAAACACAAAGAGAAACATTATCCTTATAGTTTGGCAATTCTGCCAGGGCAATTTGGAGGGAAGAATGATACATTCTAGCTCTCTAAGACAGAAGAAGAAGAAGAATAGGAGGAGGAGGAGGAGGAGGAGGAGGAGGAGGAGGAGGAGGATTATTTTATCTAGTTAAGCCATGTTCATTTTTTTAAGTTTAAATGCACTTTATTTTTATACAACCCACATGACAAGTTTTCTTGAAAAACAATGCCTCCACTCCAAATAAATCACTAAGAACGATACATTCTAGCTCTCTAAGACACACGAAGAAGAAGAAGAAGAAGAAGAAGAAGAAGAAGAAGAAGAAGAAGAAGAGGAGGAGGAGGAGGAGGAGGAGGAGGAGGAGGAGGAGGAAGAAGAAGGATTTTTTCCTAGTTAAGCCATGTTCATTTTTTAAAGTCTAAATGCACTTTATTTTTAGACAACCCACATGACAAGTTTTCTTAAAACAATGCCTCCACTCCAAATAAATCACTATGAAAATAAATGTGCTCAGGATACATCAGTTCCATTTGTCTTAAATCCTGGTGTTGTGTGGATGACAAACACCAGCCAGTAATGATGACAAATGATAGATCCAAAGTAACTGCCAAATCTGTTAACATTTTTTCCATCTCTAAACCATCCTTAGAGAAAATCATATATGAAGTCACAGCATCCTCCGATGGCCCATGAGAGGGACCATGCCATCTGGATTCATGTTTTCACAGATAAAGAACTGCTAGTTTTTGAAATCAGCAAGGATGAGCTTGATTTGTTCTGCAGCCCCTGTCCTAAGAAGGTTTTGCTCTCTCTAGACTCTGTTCTTCAAGTTTGCCTTTGGTAAACTTTTTTTTTAAATATTTATTTTTTCTTAGTTGTAGTTGGACACAACACCTTTATTTATTTTTATGTGGTGCTGAGGATCGAACCCAGGGCCTTGCGCGTGCTAGACGAGCACTCTGCTGCTGAGCCACAAACCAGCCCCTGCTGAACTTCTTGTATGCTTCTTTTGTGAAGCTGGTTTCCTGCAAATGATTGTTCGTGGTGATATTGATACCAGTAATTACTGTGCTTTTGGTACGTCTCTCCCGACACCTTCTCTCTCCACCGTCCAGTCCTTCAGCGAAGGCATTTCCACCAAGGAGCCAGCAAGTCGTCAATGTTACCTGCTGTGCCACTGACCATCTTGCTGAACACCTCCAGGGAGGGATCTCCTGGATCTTGTAAACATCAGAGAGCATCTGCTCAGGACTGATGAGGTCCCAGTAGATATTCATGAGAGCGACTGAAGAGAGACAGAGTTAGCAGGTGCTAGCTTAGCAAGGGTGCAGAATTTTGAGCTCTTACCATGCAACGTGCAACAAGAATTGCAACAAGAGTGACAACAAGAGTGACAACAAAGGGGTGGGATTGTGGCTCAGTGGTAGCGTGCTTGCCTAGCATGTGTGAGGCCCTGGGTTCAATTCTCATCACCACATATAAACAAACAAAATAAAGTCCGTTGACAACTTAGAAAAAAAAAAGAGTGGCAACAAGAGTGGAGCAGGGGGTGGAAAAGGATGTTCTTTGTGGTGGTTGTGGTGGTGGTTCTTTTTAGTTATGTTTAACATTAAGATTCATTTTGACATAATTATAGAAGCATGGAATATAATTTTCCATAATTCAATCCCCAATACATCCCCTTTCCCTCCCTTTCTCCCTACCTCCCTACCTGCCTTCCCTCCACTCTAATCTTTCTTTTATTTATCTAGTTTCTTTCTAAATTAGTGTCTTGTGGATATACATAATGGTGAGATTCTTTATGATCACATATATACATAGGAAAATTAAGTCATACTCATTCCTCTGTTCTTCCCTAAAAATATAAAAATTTTGTAGGGATAAATCTGGATAAGATTATGAGGGTCCTTGTATGATATTCTGAAGAGGATGAAAATAACACTGCAGACATCTGGAAATTCAAGAGTTTACTCCGTGAAGGGGCATGGCCATGTCTGTGTTTCAGAAAAACACCTTGGGTGGCAGTGTGGAGGAGGGGATTGATGGGAGAGAGAAGGAAGAGAACAAGTAAAGACCACTGGCATAGCTCAGGTACAAAAGGAGGGGGGTCTATACGAGGACTACTCAATTGGAATGGAAAGATAAAGATGATGGAGTAGAAGGAGAAATACCAGGACATGGTGACAACTTAGATGTCATTTAAGAGTTCATAGGAAAATGATTCCAAGAACTCCATCTCAGACAACCAGCTGGATAGTCTGATTCAAAACGACTATGGAATAGAAATAAAGATCCCTATTTGGTTTGGGTGGGTGTGGAGGCAGACAAAAATATATTTGAAAGAGTAAGTTGTGAAGCCTGGGAGGGGATCAGATGAAGGTGTCCATAGGTAGTTGAGACCCAGTCCTGGTTTAGGACAAAAGCAGGAGTCTAAAACACAGCCCTAAACATCAGTGGCATTCTTCAGGCTACCTTTGAAGACATGGTCAGAGACAGCACATAGGAATGTGGTCAGCAAGGGCAACCCGGGCTCTAACTCTGAGACTTTAGTCTAAACGTTGACTCCCCAAGATTCTCTTTTCACCATGTTGACTGATGAGAAGAGGGTTTACCTCTCTATTTACCTCTCGATAAACAGCTATGTAAGCATCCATGGAGAAGGAGACTTCACTGATATATGACAGGGCAGTACTTCCTGTCTCCCCTTCCTTTCAGCAGCCTGGACTTCAGAATGTGACTACACACATTCTCTACAGCCTACTGCTGTTAGAGGAGCAATGTTTTCACCTCCTCCAATACTTCTGCAGAGGCACCACCCTACTGCTGACTCCATGCCAGATCAAGCTGGCTGCATGCAGGTAAGCATTCTGGGCATACCACATTGCCAAGTGTTAGGCTTTAGTTGTTCTATGAGCTTTTACAACAAGAGAATCTTGTTTCAGACATACTCCCGTGACCTGAGTACTTGCAAGAGACACAGGACAGCTCTATCCTTATCTGCTTTAGAGATGTTTACCATCAGAGTCAGATGAACCATGGATTAGAATTTCATCTCTCTCCCTTGGCAGCCACAGGACATCCCACAGGACATCCCACAGGACATGACACTTTGCATACGCTTTTTTTTTTATTGTTGGTTGTTCAAAACATTACATAGTTCTTAATATACCATATTTCACAGATTGATTCAAGTGGGTTATGCTTTTGTTTTTTTGTTTTGCTTGTGTACTGAGCCACATGCCCAGCCCTATTGAATTGCTTAGTGCCTCCCTTTTGCTGAGGCTGGCTTTGAACTCACAATTTTCCTACCTTAGCCTCCTGAGCTGCTGGGATTATTGGAGTGCGGCATTGGGCCTGTGGTTGCATAAGCTTTTGATTGCTAGTTTTCTCATCTGAAAAACAGATGATAATTAATTGAATGTTGTTAGGTGCACATGCTGCGTCCATTCTTCCTTCTTAACGAAGCCCCAAATACCAGACTTCCACCACCCCTGCTTCAGCCATGAGCCTCCTCCCACTTATACCTTCAGGAGCCGACCAGAGTGATCTAAGAGCAATTCTATGTGCTTTTCAAATGATTTGTTCAGAACTAGGTGAAATTCTGAATAATAAAATGTAAAAGAAAATGTGTTACAGACATCTTGCTCACTTCTAAGACAGAGCCACAGGAAGACATAGTCTCACCCTGGACTTGCTGTGTGTAGCTGTGACAGGTGCAACTATTGCTGCCATCTTGCTTCTAGCCTTAGAGTGGAGCCACTGTAGGGTGGCAGACAGAGAAAAGGAATCCAGATGGCAGCTTTCTTTGGGGATTTTAGATATCCAAACTAACAAAGTAGTGTTATCCCCTTTATAATGTTTCAGTGACAATTAAATAAAATCCTATAAAATGCTAGGAAGGTAGGAACTGCTCAAGTAGGTATAGCTGCTATTGTATAGCACAATTACTATCACTTCAATTTATCCAGCAAGTCAATTTGCAGGAAATTCCACCTTATGTGATTCCCTTTGGGAAAATGTCATGTAAATGCTACACATTACTTTTTTATACAATATTGAAGCTAGTGAACTATTATATTCATCAACTGAGTACTCTCCACATTCTTCACCGAGCACATTTCCCAGCTTATACCATTGAATCTTTTTAATAACTCTCATTTTTAATATCTCATTATGCAAATGATAAAACTAAAGCTGCAGTAATGAACCAGAGCCTAGGTCAGCCTGCCTTTAGAGATTGCACCTTCAAACCTAATGTTCTGCTTTTTTTTAAAAAAAAAAATGTATATATACATTTTTAAATGATACATTTCACAGGTACCAGAGAAAGAACAGTAGGTGTCTCCTGCAGCTCATCCATGTGTAAAACTTGTGCAAATAGGCACTCCTGTCTGTGAAGCTCTGGATGAAGCCAGAGGAGGTACAGAGAATAAAGGCAATTTAGACTCAACTATAAGGTCAAGAGCATGTTTTGAAAGAGAGTGAGCAGGAGGACAAATGTTGAGATAACATGACTGAGCTAAGCAGATTGAACAAAATGGCAGGTTCATTGGGAAGAGCACAGACTCTGCAAGCAATCAACAGTCGTAAGCAAGTTCCCTTTATCATACAGAAATCATGTTTTCCCTGATTTGGCCTAAATCAAGTCTATAGGGTAAGTGTATGGTCATTTCTGGTCTGACATACACACACACACACACACACACACACACGTAGACACACATGATATACTTATATACATACACACACACTATGTATGTACGTGTGTGTGTGTGTATACATACACACATAAGGGTCATATGTGGATTTGTGTAGTAACAGAAAGACAACGGTAAAGAAATACAGCAGTATTTCAGCAGAGAATTCTCTGCATGGTGAAATCACAGATATTTTATTTATTTGTTTTGGGCTTTTTCACATTTTCCCAGTTTTCTAACCAAAATTATTACACTTGCTTTTTAATTTTATAATTAGAAAAATAATTGCATAAATAAATCTGTGCCTCCACACATACACTACTTCCTACTAGGTGTATTTCTCCTGGGTCAGTCCATCCTCAGTCTGTTCCCTCTTTCCCCAGGCTCTCCTCTCTTCTCTTTAAGCCATTTACTGTCCTTTCACTTGTTCTTACTTCTCTTCCCCCCAGGACTGAGCTCTTGCCCTGAAGGGAGGAAGGCAGTCCAGAGAGGGCATGCTGACACTAACCAGTTGCCCAGTTCCTCTGGTCATGGAGCCAGGGAGATGGGAGATGGAAACATGTGCAAGTGACACTCTGAGTGCTTCTTGCTGAGGCCAATGATTTGCTCCTGATCCAACTCCACAGTGCCTCCATCCTCAGCCTGTGATGGGAGCAGGTGGAGAATATGATAAATGAACTATTCCAAGAGGCAACTAGAGAAAAAGGAGGGATTCTCTGAAAATTCAATAGGCATATTTTTCTTGATATTGGAAAATACTCAGTTAATCCAGCACTTTTATTATGTTCTGGAGAAAGGAGGGGAAGAGGAGCAACAATAGCCAAAAGGCTTCTCCTCCTTGAAATCAGTGTTAGAATTCAAAAAGAAATGACCTTAACAGCAGCTCCTAGATTATTTTCAGGAAACCACTTCTATATGGAAACATCTTAAGAAGGTAGAATGTGAAACTGTGAGGACAGGGTTGTCGGGAGACAAGGCAACAACAGATATGAACAATATAGTTGAGTAAGAAAACGTGTGGCTAATTTTCAACTGAGGTTACATGTTCTTCTAAGATATAAGGTTGTAAAGTCCTCTGCAATTCCCTCAAATCCTTGATAAAACCTACTAAACACAAACATGCCAGAGAAGTAGGGGGAGTTTTGGGGAAATCATAAGGTTGAGCCCTTCATTGGAACCCAGGTATGTGAGGATGGGACCATTCTTACACTGATTCAATTTAGCACAAGCAAGAGTGCTGGTCCAGTAGTGACACTCACTATACCCATCAGAACTGGCACACCAGAGCATTGCCACGTGCTAAGAACCACCCTGAGGCGGGACCTTGAGTCTAGATGAGTTAGCTTGTCCTCAGGACAACCCTTTGAGGTAGGAACTCTTCTTACCTCCTTGTAATAAAAGGGGAAGTTGAGGCACAGAGGGGCTAAAATAACATGTCTGGCACCAATACTCTTAAACATTGAATGAACCACTCTCCTGAAAAGATATTGTGTCCAATGCTGTGGACTTCTCAGATTTGGGGATGAGATGAAGGTGGGTTTTAAGACAATCTTGTTTTGAAGTGGTAGTGGTTATCATAACTTAGTAATTTTGTATATTCAGACACCCCAGGTTTACTTTCTGACTTCTATAATGTAACCTCTCTAATCCTCAGTTTTCTCATCAATGAAGTGATGGACTAGTAAGAAGACCTACCTCATAGAGTTGCAAATCATAAATCTACTAATGAACCGAAAGCCTGTAGCACAGGGCCCCGCACATAAGTGTCCAATAAATGGAGCCTTTTATGTGTTCACTACAGTTAAAATATATACTGATGCTGAGTGTATAAGCAAACAGCTGGTCGCCAGCAGACCTGCTAGGTCTCTGACTATCAGGTGCTCCATCTATAAATGGAAAACATCTGGTTTACTTCATATAAGCCACTTGGGTTTCAGCAAGTAAAATAATATAGGCCTAAGAAAATTTAGGGGAAAAATACATTTAAAAGGTCACTTTACTGCATGATTGTGTGAATATTAAAACAGAAAATAAAATGTTCCTGCCACTGTCTGAATATATTGTGATTAGTTGCAGTCTGGAATTTACACTACTGTTTTTCCAAGGATTAAAGTTTCTTATTCCAAGTTCAACACATATGTTGAAGTTTTGCTTTCTTTCTTCCCCCCCCAGGATTTATAAAGGGGAGCCTGAAATAAGATTAAACAAACATATAACAAACCCATATCACATTTTTAACTTAAAAAAAAATGAATGTCTGAATCAGTCAATCCGCCTCTCTCCTTATAGCTGGGTCATAAATGTCAGTTGTTCTACTTCAATAGAAACAGAGGGCCTGTCTTATATCTCTAGAGGGAGCCAAGTGAGATGAGAACCGGACCCAGAGAAAAGAGTTGATTGTTTGAAAAACTGCAAGTCTGGGTGTACTTGGAGTTCTCAAAAAGCAGTAATTGCTGAACACCAAATTTTTAGCTATCAAAGAGCCACTGTTAAAGACTTAAACCTCATCCCACAAAAGGGTTTTGATAACATGTGATATGAATAAACATGTTTCTGTACATTTTTTTTCTTAAAGCATCTTAGATAAAATAACAAAAGCTGGTAAAGTACAGTTACTATGTGGAAACAAAAAGGTTAACAATCTCAATTAAAAAAAAAAATTATTGAAGGCTGGGGTTGTGGCTCAGCGGTAGGTCACTTACCTGGCCATGTGTGAGGCACTGGGCTCAATCCTCAGCATCACATAAAAATAAATAAAAATAAAGTTTCATCCACAACTAAAAAAATTAAATATTTTTTAAAATCTTTGAAATACACACCACATAAATGGTGAACTGAATTGTAGTGTCACATGCACCCATGCTAGAAAGTACCTGAAACACTAGAGATAGGATGGGTAAAGTGGAATGCATGAGTTAATAATCACAAAATAATTATTTTTAAAAAGTTATTATTGTGTGTTCACTATATTTTGGATAGAGAAGAACCCTTGTGTTAAAAATCAAGAATTTTTTTTTTAGCTTTAAGTTTTCCAAGTAGAAGCTTTATCCTGTAAAATGCAGAGTGCCTATAAGAGAACATAGGAAATTCTCACTATTGCACCACCCAACACATGCTTTAGCAATTTTTGCAAAACAGATATAGGCTAACCTTTAACATCAATGCCCTACCAACTTCTCTGCCAACTGACTTCACCCTGTGCCTCAGAATTGGACAGTCCTGTGTCATTTCAGAGAAATGGTTTTCCCACAATTCAAGGAAAGTAAAGCTGTGCATGGTGTCTAAAGAACAGAGGAAGGGAATATTGACAGAACTGTCTTCTCACTCCACCCCAACACACATATTCTTACCCTTTTACAATGACCCATGTCTGTCTGCGACTGCCCCTGAGGCAGGT
Source organism: Spermophilus citellus (assembly GCF_964194105.1). NCBI lineage: Eukaryota > Metazoa > Chordata > Mammalia > Rodentia > Sciuridae > Spermophilus > Spermophilus citellus. The sequence goes on from NC_138182.1 coordinate 233,434,588, forward strand.
CAAGCTCAGGACAGAAGATGCAGTTCTCAGACTATTCAGTCATTCCCCTGCAGGGTAGGACAAAATCCTTGGAAGAGGAAACCTAAAGGAACAAAAATTGCATTGAAAGTGTTTTTGAAACAGTGAATTTTGTGTGAGTTGAACAGAAGATCATTTGATTTCATTTTGTTTCTAAAATTCTTGTGGGCAGAATGCTCTAATGTGCCACTTCTGTGGGTGTCCCCAGCAAGCTCAGCCAGTGGGAAATCTGCCCCAGGAGCTCTTCCCTCCAACAAGAATCCATGCCTCCAGCTCCTCCTCCTCTTGAACATGCAGAGGTGAATAATTTAGCAGTAGATATCCTTTATAAAAAGCAGAGGGTGTCCTGGAGGTATTAAGAGGTTTGTCTGCTTAGATTACCTTCTCATTTAGCTTTACAATTATAGTCAATTATTTAAAGACAGGGAGGTGGAATGGGCATATTTGGGTAGAAGGCTGGAGGAATGGTAGTGGAAAGGCAGGAACGGGTCCAGGAGGAAAGAGCCTACAGTCGAGCCATGCTTGGCCTTCACAATGGGGCTGTCTGAGACCTTGCAGTGGTGGGTAGACAGGCACAATCAGATTGCAAAGATTAAAGGGGATAAAGACTCATATTTCCTATCCGTTTTTTTTTTTTTTTCCCAAGAGGCCAGCTGAGACTAGACAATGAAAAGAGAAGTTCACATGCCGGCGATGGTTCTCACATTACAATGAAAACAGCAGATTTAGGCGAACACCATCAAGTCACCTCTCAGAACAAACCAGAATAACCTTAGAGTTACAGATCTATTGGATATTCAAAGACTATTAGAGGTCAAGGAGATGGCTAGTGATCTAGTCCAGGAGTTCTTAACATTTGGGGAGCCACAGGCCACTTTATGAAAGATGAAAAGAAATGAGCCTCTCTCTTTTTTTTTTTTTTTTTTTTGAGGAGAAAAAAAAAGTCTATGCACAAAATATAACATATTGCAAACTACTTCATGGGATTTACAATATCTCCAAAGCCCTCTGGATCATGGATGAAGAACATCTAACTCAGCTGCCTCCCACTGACTCTTAGCCCACTGTGAAATGAGCAATCAGAGGTCCAATAAATAGATAAAATTGTGTATCATTGATTCCAACTTCCAGAGTTATAGCAGAGCTGATGTTTAGGTCCATACCTCTGATTCCTAAAACCAAATTCTTTCCAATGCTTTGTGAATCATTAAAAAATATTCTATTTTTTTTTCCTATCTCACATCCAACATGTTTAAAAAATAGTATCTTCTGGTGTCACTCAAGTCTAAAGGAGCCACAGGTCAAAATGTTAAGAAACCCAGATAATTATACAAGAACATCTTTGTTTTTAAATATAGATTGAATATTTTTTTTAAATTCTGAGAAAAGCAAGTTCTGATGAGAGCTGCCTAGACACTCAGAGCAACTTTCCCATGGGTCCCTGTTCAATATGAACATGACTGTGTCTGTGCCCATTACCAATCATCAGACACATACACACGTGCCTTCCTCCACTGCTGGCTGTACATCTTTTTGAAGCAATTTTATCTTATTAGTCTTCAATTGAGAACTTTGTCCTCTTTTCCCTCTCTCTATTCAGAACACAAGCTGCTGTTCTTTCCAAATCAACAGCAAACCTTCCAAGTTGTCATGGGGCCAAACCCTCTTGCACGCCACCCCACACCACTGACTCATGTGTCCTCTTGAAATCCAGGCCTGAAGTATAAGCTATTGTGTTGGAAAGAGCCCCTTAAGGCACTGAAGCAGGGATTTGGGCGGGCTCTTGCAGAATTGCAGAGCATGTAATGTATCTTTATCAGTTGGCTAGGGATACTAATCAAAAATTATTGTGTACCAATATTTTTTGGATCCCTTTCTTTCTCTACTTTGCAAGAGTCAGCCCTTAGAGAGCCAAAGATTCTAGGAAAAAGTAGAACACCAGTTGTATAATTTAATTTTAAAAAAAAGTATGTAGAATGCTCATCTTTCCAAGAGTGGTCATTATCTAAAGTTCTGTGGTCATTGCCCAATGAGAGAGGTAGCATGAAATAAGATGTAGGTCCTTGGGGTATTGGCCTGGCCTCCCCCAAGAAGGGGAAATTCTAGTGCCAGACTAGGCAACTCCTTTGGTGACAAAGGTTATCTCCTAAGCCCTTGCTGTGATGTTCAGCTTTCCTCCATTTCATCTGCCTTCTCACCCACAGAATTTTCACAGCTGGGAGAGTTACACACAGATGTCACCATTGGGTGCCTCATAGGGGCCATGTGTCAAACTCCAGAGTCTGATTTGTTTCCCAAGGGCCAATCAAATTCAAGGCTGAAGGAAATGTGTCCATCTTAACCACCTTGGAAGAGTTTCAAGCCCAGAACTCTCTGAGGTAATGCTTGTTTCTCACATGGGGAGAACTTGCATACATCCTGCTATGGGACACTGGCCAGGCAAGGGACAGAGTAGATCATGGCAAGGTCTACTGCAGCAGCACAGAAGAAAGCCAGCATGGTTCCTCTGCATTAGTGCCTGGTGGTGTCTGTTCAAATGGCTTGTGGAGATGCTGTCACTGTGTCAGCTTTTGAGAGCTCTTTCCAACCTGGCTATAACTTCTCAAAGGAGTGTTTCAAGGTCTGCTTCTGAATTCTCCAATAGCCCACCCTCCTTTAAGATCCAAAGCACCCCTCTCTCATTCCCCACTTGTTTTAGACAGCTTTTTTTCCTGCTGTCACTAAAGGACATGACCAGAACAACTGTAAAGGAGGAAGAGTTTATTTAGAGACTAACAGGTTCAAAAGTTTTAGTCCATAGAAAGCTGGCTCTATTCCTGGGGGCTGGAGGTGAGGCAGGACATTATGGCAGAACAGTGTGGCAGAGGGAAGCAGCTCACATAATGATCAGAAAGCAGAGAGAGACCTCCACTTGCCAGATACAAATATATTCCCCAAAGCCATGCCTACATGTCCCACCTCCTACAGCCACACCCCACCTTTCTTCAGTTACCATTCAATTAATCCCATAAAGTGATTAATTCACTGACTGGGTTAAGGTTGTCATATGTAGGTGACCACCACCATGAGTGTCATTAGGTTAAGAGTCTACTCATCTGTCTCTGCCCTGTCTCTTTCCAGATTGTTCATGAGTTATATAACCTAATCACCTCGGGACTTTCCCTTTTAATTTTTAGGAGTCTATTTTTAGTAATTCCACTGGGTATACTCTAAAAAAAAATTGAACGTGATTGAAACAGAAATGAGCACACCCATATTCATTACAGTATCATTCATAATAGCTAGAAATTAGAAGCAACCCAAGTGACCGCTGATTGACGAATGGATTAAAAAATGGTGCATATACACAATAGAATATTGTTCAGATTGAAAACACACAGTGAAATTCTGACATGTGCCACAAAATGAATGAAACTTGGAGACATTATACTAAACAAATAAGCCAATCACAAAAGTTAGTATATGGTTTCACTTATAGGAGGTGCCTGAAATAGTCAAGTTCATAGAAACAGAAGGTTGAATGTGGTCATCAGGGGCTGGAAGAGGGTAAGATGGAGTTATTTCTTAATGGGTATAGAGTTTCAGTTGGGAAGATGAAAAACATCTGGACATGGATGCCGGTGATGGTGGTACAACAATGTGTATGTACTCAACTGTACACTTCCAGATGGTAAACATGGTAAATCTAATGTTATGTGTATTCTGCCATAATTTTAAATTTTTCTTTATTAAAAAAAAAAAGAAAGATTGAAAACGAAATAAACCAAAGCATTGTTTGATTGGGGCCCAGGTGCTGAAGGCAATAATATTGAAATTAGAGATAGATGTCACTTTTCAGGTACCCCTTTCACTTGTTCACTCAAATTTCTGATGGCTCCTAGAGGCCTGTGAGGCAGTGACATGGCTTTCAGAGACAGAGTCTCCCTGCAGACCCCACAAAACGTGATCTTTCCCACGTGTTTCTGCTGGGATGATAAATATTCACAGCATGACATTCTGAGAAAAAAAAATTACATAAAAGCAATTTTCCTTAGTACTATTTCTGGCCCTCCTATGAGTCACTCATTGCCTTCTGAAGAGCTTGCATTGCTAATGAGGGCTTTCAATGCACAATACAACAAGAATTCTGCACAATTCTCTTGGGATAAAGAATAAAGAAATTGCTGTTTCATTCTTAAGTCATCCGGAATGGTTAGATCAAACTAGATGGAAGAATGAGCCAGCCACTTATGCTGTGCTAGTTGCTTTAGCTATAAAACCAACCACGGAGAAGTACTAGCTTAATGCATCAAGACTCCCACATGCCTGCCTCAGTCATGTTTAATGCTTCTAAGACCTTATTGTGCCAGTTAAAAGAAATACGGTGGCATATTTCTCACAGATAAGCCCCACTCATGTTATGTATACAGTTGGAATCTTGTGTTGTACGTGAGAGATAGTGTCTAGAATGACCCCCATTATAATGGCTAAAACTTTGAGGGTCTTGAGGTCAAAGGGCTCCTAAAAGATCAATTCAATAGTTGTTCCAGATATACTTGAGCCCTAGTCCAAAATCTTCTTAGTAATGGCTGTTCCCCAACAGACCATTATCAAACAATCTTTGCAAATTAGTATCTGCCTTCTTTTTTACCTACTATACACAGAGTTAAATAAGAATGAAATGAGGCAACTCCAAAAAATAATAATTTATCACCAAATATGAAGAAACCCAATTAGCTCCTATGTAAAAGTGAAGAAACATAGATGTACATAAATTCAATCATTCATTCAAGGTGGCCCAGAAAGTCATTAAAGCTTGTGACTCAGAGCTGCTGTTAGTGGCTTTTTGTCTTTTGCCTTTCTTCCTACATTCCACTTCCACTACAAGTCCTCCAAATTTAAGGAGCACCCCTTGCTGCAAATTATTCAGATCCCTTGGGCTATTCAAGCTAAGGACAGCTGAGCTCAATGGCACACGCCTGTAACCCCAGCAACTCCAGAGGCTAGGGCAGGAGGATTGCAAGTTTGAGACCAGCCTCAGCAATTTGGGGAGGCCCTAAGCAACTTAGTGAGATCCTGTATCAAAATACAAAAAGTAAAAAGGACTGGGGGCATAACTCAGTAGTAAAGCCAATCTGGGCTCAATCCCCAGTACAAAAAAAAAAATTAAATTTAAAAAAAAAAGACTTTTTATTTATTTATTTTTTTAAATTTATATATGAAATATAGCTCAGTGGGTGGACTGCTTGCTTTGCATGCACAAGGCCCTGGGTTCAATCCCCAGCCCCACAAAAAGAAAAAAGAAAGAAAGAAAAAAGACTTTTTAAAAAGGAGAGGACACAAAGCCAAGACAACAGGCAGCCAAAAGAGAAGCACTCTTTCCTCTCCTGCCCCTTGTTCCATAAGCAATTTGCAGAGTGGAATCCATTTCTCAAGGGGATCGCTACTTCTAGTTGACTCCTTTAGTACTGGGCAGCTTTCTGCTCGTGTCCAGGAGGATGTTACATTATTTACTGTTTTCTCATTCTTCCCTCTGGACGGTATTGTCCCAGCAGGCAGAACATCCCTTCAGGAGTTATTTCTGCTTCTGACACCATAATTGTCCTACTCTTCTGTTCCCATGTTTCTGCTGAGTCTTGATTCTCAGAACAGAACCGAGAGCGTGGACTAGAGATTCAGTCCAGGGTCTGAGAATTTCAGTGATGTGCCCAAGGTCACATATCTAATTAGTGGCACAGTGAGTGGTGAACCTTGTTTTTTTTATCACTCAATTCACTATCTCTAGCTCAGTGCCTGGCACGTGGGAGTCAGTCAATATCTGATATGAAAAAATAACACATTTCATATTTTAAATGGAACGAATCATTCTATTTATGGCTGGGGCGGGGGGGGGGGGGGTAGAACCAGGCATTAGAAATGCAAGCCAGCTCACATTTTGTAGTTTGTGCATGATCACCATGCCTGGCTCTTGGTCTTGCATGGGAAATCATGCATGTGTATATGTGTGTGAATGTGTGCAAGTGTATGTGTACTTGTGTGTGAGTGTGTGGGTGTCTATGTGTGTTTGTACATGTCAGGTGGGGTATGAAAGGGAGAAGCAAAAACATAAGGACTACCTTGCAAGTTAGAACAGACGGTTGGGGGAAAAACAGGGGTGTGTGTCTAAGGCTAAAGTTCCCATGTTACCAAGTCCCTCTATGGCAGGTGGGATCTTGTCACATTTGCAGGTGAAAATGATGAAAAGAAGAGCAAATTCTTATTCACTAATATGAAATCCTGAGCCTCACAGCTGCTCCTTTGAGTCTGGGAACAAATATGCCACACTTGAGACTGTCTCCAGCCACCTGTGAGTATGTGGGGCACAGAAAAGTTGTTTCCCTTAAACTGAGAATACATAGTGACCATTCATAGCTGGCAGAGCCCAGGGCTGGACTCGGTTTGGGACCATGGTCCTGGGCCCTGTCATGTCTCTGAGCTGAACAGGCTGAGGGAGAAGCCCTGGCTTGCTTTCTGAAGTGCTGCATGGGGAAAATAAAGCTATTGAGCATCTTCAGAGGTCAGAATTCATTTTTGTGAAGAATGTCAGGATGATTTTCAATCTAATTGTACTATAAACTGTATTTCAAGATCCTTTCCAAAGCCCAATGTTTTAAAAAGGACAAAACTATGGTCTTCTGTCTTCCTTTGCCCGAGAAAATCAGACAGGAAGACTGTGTGTTGACACAATCCTCCTCTATGCCAAGAGGATGACATGTGTCACAGGCTTATCTTTCAGCACCTTTGTAAGGACAGACTCAATGCAGGCAAAACTGACCTTCTGTCAATGTCTTTTATTCCTACCTATTGACCTTCATTGAGGCCAGGCAGCTGGAAATCCTCAGAGCAGAGGTAACAAAATTAAAAACTTATGGGGCTGAGGTTGTGACTCAGTGGTAGAGCATTTGCTTAGCATGTGTGAGGCCCTGAGTTCAATTCTCAGTACTGCATGTAAATAAATAAAGATCCATCTATAACTAAAATTAAAAAAATTAAAGATTATTAAATGTTGTTCACCCCTAAATAAATAATTTAAATAACCATAAGTTGTGGTTAAATTCTCACAAGGAAACTTATCCAAAGAGTTTATTGTATTTTTAAGAACAGAGCAATGCCGGACACATGTATATTCAAAAGTATTTCTTTCACTGAAAGCTTGAAAAAGCAAAATATCATAGTCTAAAGCAAAAGATTGTTGAGAGAAGTTTTCTGCTATGAAGATATGAGATCAAAGAAATGGACAAGACTATGCTTTTATGTGGGTGCCACTGGGCACTCAGCAAAACCTGAAATGCCCCATTACCTGTTAATGTTAATATTCAGTGACTTTTTACATCTTTCTTGGATTCAAAATCCAAGTGACAAATTTATGTTATTAAAACTAGTACAATCCTCACAGGCAACAAGATCACAATATAAGAAAAACAGAAGTCAAGATAAAAAGGATATTTAACTGAAATTCATGCTCCTTTGAGGACTTGAAAATCATTAGTTCATTTCTGCATTAGGCAGCTAGAAAAACTAGTGTGGCCCCAGAAAGAAGATAAAATTAAGGTGAGATCCCACAGCCTTCTGTCCAAAGGTCTTGCTCTTGTGGCTGAAAAGAGTCCTGCAAGTGCTTCCTCTTCTAAATTCCAGGTGGCTTCCTTGCTCTAAGACAAGTGCAGCAAACAGTCCACAGGCAAAATCTAACCGCTGCCTATTTTAGTATGTTCTACAAGCTAAGAAAGGGTTTTATATTTTTAATGATTAAAAAAATCAAAGGAAGAATATTTTATAACACTTAAAAAATTACGTGAAATTCAAGCATTTTAGTTTCCATAAATAAAATGTTAGTGGAATATGGCCCCACTCATTTCTATGTATTTTCTATGGTTCATTTTATGCAACATTGGAAGAGCCTAGTAGTAGCAGCAGAGGCCTTACAACCCAGAAAGCTTAGGGTGCCACTGATCTTGCCCTTTATAGAAAAGTTGCCCATTGTCTTTCAAGATCACAGGAACAAGAGTTAAGAATGGGGAACCTTCTGGGTGTCTTTGCCAAGGAAATCAAGGGACAAGGTTTGTTTTCCACATTAAAGATTCCTCTAAAGAATTCTAACTATTTAATTGTGACTTGCTGAGGACTTTGAGCCTTAGATCTACTATTATTAGTAAAAAGAGACATTGGTTAGAGTTAGAGATAATTTTAGCCATATTACCACCAAACAAAATTTCTCCCTGATTTGCCCTGAAGGGTAGAACAAACTGACAGAGGTAATACATCTCTGAGAATACTGTTATTCAAGTTCATGTCCACAGGAACTTATCATTGGTTACACCTGTCCCACTCTGATCCAGCTCTAAGACAGGATTCTAAATGATATTAATTTCAAGTAAGAAACAAAAGAAAATAATCCTGATGTCCTGGTAAGGAAAGATGGATCTCACCCCTTAGGTTAGGGCCACTTACTGACTGGTAGTATTATCTTCAGTTAAGAAAAATGATACTGATTTCTCATTTATAATATTTGCTGTGGTGTGAGTGTGTCACCCAGAATTCAAATGCTGGAACCTTAATTCTTAATGTAGTTGTTTTAGTCAGCTTTTTCACTGCTGTGACTAAAGGATCCAACCAGAACAACTGTAGAAGAGAAAAGGTTTATTTGAGAGCTCACAGTTTGAGTGGTCTTAGTCCGTAGAAGGCTAGCTCCATTCCTCAGGGTTCTAGGTGAGTCTGAACATCATGGAGAGAGAGGTTGGCAGAGGGAAGCGGCTCACATCATGGTGATCAGGAAGCAGAGAGAGAGTCCACTTGCCAAATACAAATATATACCCAAAGCCACGCCCCAATTCCCACCTCCTTCAGCCACACCAGTACCATTTCAGTTACCACTCAGTTAATCCCTATCAGGGGATTAATTCACTGATTGGGTTAAGAGGCTCACAACCAATCATTTTTCCTCTAAACCTTCTTTCAGTATCTCACGTGTGAGCTTTTGGAGGACACCTCACATCCAAACCATAACAATGATAGTGTTGGGAAGTGTTGGGGTCTTGACAGCAGATCCCTCATGAATAGATTACCACCCTTCTAAAACAAGTGAGTTCTTGTTCTTGAAGGACTGAAGTAATCACCACAGGAGTGGGTTGTCATAATGAGGCTGCCTCTCACATTTTTTGTCTCTTCCACACCTGTGCACTTGTTCATCTGCATTCTGCTATGAGATGAAGTAATGTAAGTCCCTCTACAATGCCATACTTCTCAGTCCCTAGAACCATGAGCCAGATGAATCTCTGTTCTTTAGAAATTAAAAAAAAAAATGTTTCTTAACAGTCAGAGAACCCTGAGGCCATATTGCTTTTGGATGCTGAGATATGTGACAAGTACTTGGTCATGAAATTGTGACCCCTGTGCTCATTTCCAAGGTTGCACAGACTTTAAAGTAAATGATCTATGTGATTTCAGCTCCTGCACTCAAGCTGCTTGGGCCACCCTAGTATCTCATGGCAAATCACAGACTATAATCACACAAATGTGTAATTACATCAGCTAAATACTGAGGAGGGAAAAGAAGGAAAATGGCCCCATAGTTTATGGTGCTGGGCTGAGTAATCTGTCAGACATTCCACACGCCCCCTGGGGCAGACCCCTGGACTTACCTTGTTGGTAAAAAGACCTTCCTAGATGAAAATTACTTGGATTAAAGGTTTTAATGATGCCCTGTTTTGGTAATGTTCAGATAGAGTAGTGAGTGAGTCTGGATCTTGGGATAGTTTATCCACTGACTTTCATGCAGGGTTTTCTACCCAGTCATTGAGCTCAAACAATGTTATGGGACAGAGGAAAGACAATGCGGGGTGTTTGCCAACAAGTTTGATTCATCTCTTTGTTAAAATGAATCTGAAAAGCGGCTGCATGTATGTGCACTGTGAAGTCAGCACAACTGGCATTGTTCGTAGCTCGTTTGTTGTGGCTGCTTCATGTGCACAGATCTGGCCAGGGGAGAGGTTTCCATATTAAAGTCATTCTTCTGAGTGCCTGGTGGTTAGTTCTCTGGTTACATTACTCTGCCTACTGAGCTCCTGGACTCGGCAGCCCAGCTGGGAATGATTTGGAAATGAGGGTAGCACATGGAGCAGCCATTGCCTTGGGTCTGAGCACGAACATCTTGAGATGGAGGAAAAGGCCAAAGGAGAAATCATATACCGAGAACATGTGCAGACATTGTTCCAGCTTATAATGTGACATTTTCCAACAAAAGCATTCTAAAAATCTAACATGTATCTTGGATGTATTGAGCTCCAAGACTCAAATTTAAAAGGAAGGAAGGAAGAAAGGAAGGATTTTTGATGTATCAACTTTGCTTAAGGACAAAAGCACAAAAAGCGGCAGCAGCCATGTCGCAGCATGCAGTGCACACCGTCTCCCTGTCACCTGGGCACTGCCACTAATAAGGACTAATAAAAGTCCCTAGTTGATTGACTTTAAGAGTATCTTGGCAGGAGTGACCTAATCAGCAGGAGCCCTTTAAAAGAAGGTTTGTGCAATCTCTGAGCTGGACTCCAAATAGCATCTGCATCTCCAATTGCTTTCTCTTCACGAGCTCTTCCCTTCCTGAATCCCTGTAACAGATTCAGGCTGTGCCTATAGGGTCGACCTGCTCTTGATCCCTTCCAGATTGCCCACCCATGTATTTCAATCTTGCTGAGTCAGCTGCCACAATCACTAAGCAAAAATCTTCTAATGTATACCTTTCTATATTTCCTCTATTTATTATTTATTTCTCCATATTTTTATCCATCAACATTTTTCTTTCATTGCTTTCATCTAATATCTATCTTTCTGACAGTAGAATGAATCAGACATAACTTTCCTATGTTCATATATGAATACGTGACCAGCGAAACTCCACCTCATGTACAACCACAAGAATGGGATCTTAATTAGAATAAGTTATGCTCCAGGTAGGTATAATATGTCAAAATACACTCTACTGTCATGTTTATATATCTAAATAGAACAAATAAAAATGAAAAATAATAATACTTATCTAATTTTTAATCTATCCATCTTTCTATTATCTATCTGTCTTTCTTTTTATCCATCTCTCTCTCATTGATTCTGCTTCTCTGGTTGAACTTGATTCATACAGAGGTCAAACTCATCTATTCATGTAAACTTAGCCCAAGATCACAGACTTGTGGCATTATAAAGTCACCAAGAAAGCTGATCTCAGCATTTTTCCATTTTTAAGGTATGCAACACTTTTATATCAAAAACGTGGTTCACCAGGGCCATGATAGTCAGCAAGGGAGTTAGCAGCGACTGGAGAAGAAGCTCTGTGAGAGTGTATAGCTCACAAAGGTTCTACTGTCTGCCTCCCACACCTCAGCTGAGAGTCCCTGTGCTGAAGGGCCTCTGTGGAGCAAGCAGGACACTTTGGTTCCATTTCTTTCCTGGGTGATATTTAACTAAATGTATACCCAGGTAGGGGGCCAGGAACTGACAATGAAGAGAGTGGTTCCCAGCCACCACACCTTTTTATTTTAAATTTGTTCTTTTTAAATATAACATGACCATAGAATGTATTTTGACATATTATACATACATGGAGTATAACATCTTATTCTTGTGGTTGTACATGATGTGGAGTTACACTGTTCATGTACTCATACATGAATATAGGAACATTATGATTGACTGATTCTACTGTCTTTCCCATTCCCATCCCGTCCCTTCATTCCCCTTTGTCTAATCCAATGAACTTCTATTCTTCCCTTCATTCCCCTTTGTCTAATCCAATGAACTTCTATTCTTCCCTCCTCTTCTTATTGTATGTTAGCATCCACATACCAGAGAGAGTATTTGGCCTTTGGTTTGAGAGGATTGGCTTATTTCACTTAGCATGATAGTCTGTAGTTCTATCCATTTACCAGCAAAGACTATAATTTTATTTTTCTTTATGGTTGTGTTATACTCCATTATATGTGTTTGTATGTGTGTGCGTGTGTGTGTGTGTATGTGTATATATGTATTATTTTCTTTATCCATTTATGTCCCATTGAAGGGCACCTAGGTTAGTTCCATAGCCTAGCTATTGTAGAATGAGCTACTATAAACATTGATGTGCCCAGGCACCACATCTTGACTCAAGGAGCTTTTCCCCCTTTACCTCACTGTACATGAGCAGGAATTATTTAGTTCTAAATCATTGTTTGACTAATAATTTGCATATTCCTTGAATTATCTATCCTGTAAACCATCTGTTGTAAACCTTTGTTTCTGTATTAAGGTACTCTAGGTTCCACCACTCCCACATGGCCCAGGAGATGAGTGCAAAAGGGACAGGTTTGCATAGTTGGGTTTGGGACCATCCAGATTCAAAACCAGCCCATCTTGAGCTATTTAGGTTTCCTAAGGAAGGAAGCAAGAGCCCCTCCATGGTATAAAAAGAAGTGACTTTGAAAGAAAAGGACTGACCAGGGTTGGGAAAGAACCTAATTACTTTCTGCCTCCTTATCTGATTTCCTGAATCTCCATCCATGAAGACCCAGAATCCAGACAGGCACCCTGGAGGGGAGGAACTCCAATGTTCCTGCATATGCTTGTGTCAGGTACAGACAGTGAGAGCAACAGACCCACAAAAACACAACTTAAGTATTTTTTTGCCTTTTAACTTCAGAAAAGGTCAAGAAGAAGTTGTGTGCTAGGACGTTCTTAATGATGCACTCATTTAAAATTTATGTACAAGAAGATCAGGGCACTACCTTCCTGCCACAGCTAATGGAGTAATCATTGGGATACTGTTTGTTCATCCTCCACTGTGCCTGCCTGTGTGGACCTCACTGCAGTCAATTGGCTGGCTCACTCAGAAATGTCACAGAAATGGTAAAGTAGGATTTTTTCTTTATGAATATTTTCTCTTACAGAATCTTGAGCTTCAGTGGAACCTATTTCTTTCTGGAGGAGACTGTAGGATAGTATTAGTATGAGAACAAATTTTTGGCTGGGATTGAAGATTTTCACTCAACTGGATCAAGTTTCTGGAAAGTAAAAAGAAAGAAAGGAAGATGGGAGGGAGAGAGGGAACATCTGAGACGGAACACTCCTTTGTGCTTAGTTGATTCAAAATTAACTTTATTTTGAGAGAAAAAAGGAAATTAACCATATAAATACAAACTTGAAAGGTGAGAGCATTTTTATGAACAATACACACACACACACACACACACACACACACACACACACACACTGTTTCAAATTCCCCGAAAGCAAGGGAAGTAATATATACATGCAATGTGCCTTTTTTTATCTTTCAAAGCTAAAATACTTAACATTCAGAAATAACCCCTAAGGATTACCAATGAGGCTTGTGAACTTTCCTCCAAATAGGCAAACGTCTGTGATTAATGTATTTCTAAACCAAGAAAATTGAGACACAATGTTTGGCACATGTAATTTGCAGCGGGAGGGATATTTCCAGGAATCCTGGATGCATAATTGTTATAATTATGCCATATGTAGAATATCACCAACTTCTAAAGTTCTTGAGCTGTAAGAATTATGTTTCCTATATTTCCTTGCATATTTTCTACCCCAAGACGCCAAGAAGATTACTGGTCATGCAGCAGGACTCAAGGTGTCAAATGGTGCTTTATGGTTTATTAAATATTTTTTCATCTTTTATTTCATTTAATCATCTAAAGCATCTCAAAGTGAAAAAAAACAAGCTATTATAATTGTACCCATTTTACTGAAAGTGCTATTGAATTTCCCATATTACTTGCTGAGGGCCATTGCCAAGTAGGAATGACGCATCAAAATTTCCTTGCTAGCGTACCCCATGTTAAATGGATTTCGCTGTTGACATTGCATGTAAGGTGACCTTGCTCAAGGAAGGCGGATCCAGGTTTAGAGCTGATCAGGTTTGAGGAAGTATCCCGGTCCTTGGGTTTAGGGCGTTCCCCGTTTAAGACAATAGGGGTTTTAGGGAAGTTGGAGGTTGAAGATTATTGCTGCCGGGATTAGGGTGTTCCTGCTGCTTGTTCCCGTTGAGTTCTTGTGAGATTCAAATGGGATATTGAAAAAAGCCTCGTGGAGTAGGTGAATTGGGCGGCAGCAGAACTTGGATTTCGGGAGAACGTGTTTGTAGAGGCCGGTGTGAGTTCGGGAATAAAGAATTGCTGTTTGAATCTACAAAGCTGTGAGTGGCTCGTGATCTTGTGCCCAGCCAAGACCTTGGCAATTACTGTCATAGAAAAAAGAGCTGGACAACAATGACAATAGAAACAGGAAAAGTCAGAGTTATGAGTTATACATATTAATGAAATGATTGATTCAAGCAATTGCTTTTAATTACGTATGTAATTAGCAATGTAAGAACAGTACACAGTACTTTGCTGATGTGGTTAGATGCACATCCCAAGTACCTCTACTCTGTATATATTGGGACGACATCTCTATAAAGAAACACGGTGAGATAGATAGATAGATAGATAGATAGATAGATAGATAGATAGATATCAGAAGCCCTTAAAACATCTTAATTTTCCCAAAACCTCAGCTCTAGAAATCTATCTTATAAGAAATACAAGTGCCCATCATTTGTGAATGAACTAAGAACTAAATTATTTTTCATCCACACAAAAGAATAGTCATTAATAACTTATCTTCAAATGTTAAAGGCTGGGGCTGGGGCTGTAGCTCAGTGGTAAAGCATTGCCTTGCATGTGTGAGACACTGGATTCAATCCTCAGCACCACATAAAAAAATAAAGATACTATATGTGTTCATCTACAACTCAATAAATACTTTTAAAAATGTTAAAGGCTTAGGAAAATATTCTTGACAAATTATTATTAAGTGACACACACACACAAAAGAAACAGGATACAAACTTTGATTGTAAATATATATATATATTAAAGGAAATACAACACAGTATTAGTGGTAGTGCTGTCTGGGTGATGATTTATAGGTTCTATTTCTATTTTTTCTTTATTTTCACATAATTAGAAAAGATGTATTTTATCCCACTGAAGAAATAAGAAGGGTGACTGGGTCTGGCCACTTTAGGATCTTTAGCATCAACAATTTTCAGCAACTAAAATCTTGGCAATTAAGATATACTGTGTTGAAAAACGGCAGAGACGAACTTAGGGTGATGCTGAGAGGTGTCCCAGCAGACTGGCTTTGTGGTCTGGAGGCCACAGTACATTCAGAGTAGTGGATGATGGAGATGTGCTGCCGGGGCACAGAGAGCAGGACAAGAAAGGATTCTGCGTCCTGTTGGCTCCAGGCTGGTGGCATAGGAGGGGCTGTGGAAATACAAGTGGGGGCAGTTGAGGGGATGGTTCTGGGGAAGAGGCAGCCATGTCTCCTCCAAGTTTTCCCAACTGTGATGTGAGGATGCTCCATGGAGGTTATCAAATCAGCTTCTCAGGCAGAAGTACGGGAGCTGTAGAGTGAGGAAAGAGTTGAGACTCTGAGTCGTTCAATCTCCCCAGCCTTTCCAACCCCAACAGAGACTCACAACCCACAGACCCCCAATCTTCTCTTTTCCCAAAGGTGCCTTCTACATGTCAGGGCTACATTAATTTATTTTGAGGAAAGGGAACATGGCCAAAATATCTCCATGTGCCTGGAAAGTGCCCCATGGCTTCAGCACTAGGGTGACGGTTTGCATAAAGGAGACACATCAAATGCTCTTGTCTCAGACACAACCCCTCACAAGCCCACCATTGCATTCTTTTAACTACTTCCCCCCCTCCTCTCTTTCTCACATTTCCTGCCCCTGGTTGTCTGTCCCTAGTGTTGACCTAATGTGTGTTTTATGGTGTGGAGGGGTTTACTAAGTTCTTCACAGATTTCCTCATGAGCTCTATCAGCCCACAGGTCAGTCTCTCTCTCTCTCTCTCTCTCTCTCTCTCTCTCTCACACACACACAAACACACACACACACACACACACACACACACACACACACACACACACTCATATACCCTGCTACAGTTTTACCATTTAAGTCAAAAATGGAGACAGATATAAAAATGAAAGTTTCTGCTACCCATGTTACAATTTTGCTCTTCCCAGAATCATTTCATGTGTCACTGAATACCTGCAAGATGTTGTGGGGAAACTGAAACCTCAAGGATTCCACATGGACAGAGCATCAGTCTAAAAGCAATGGGGACAAGAGGGAAAGGTTCCCTGTGTCCTAAGAGGCAATGCTGGTGTGGAGTTCATTAGAGCAATGATGAGCAAACTTGTCATGAATTTCTACTGAGAGAGTCACTTCAGACATAGTGGTTAATTCAGCTAGCCCTTGGTTTCATATATATGGAAAAAATATGAACACCTTATGAGTGGTATAAGGAAAAGGCAAAGTACATAAAGAATATTTAAACACAATTTGTAGGATACAGAATTCATCCAAGAGGAGGTGGAAAATAGTAACATAGACGCTAAACAAAGACTGAAACCCCAACTTTTTATACAAATATCACTCTTTCCCTACACCATTTTTCCATTTTCTACTAATTTTTTTTAAATTGGAGCTTTAGATAAGAGAATAAATGATAGCATATCTTTGTCATCTTTATTCATAGTAGATGTCTAATATTTGTGTTAGAGAAGTAAACATATATAGAAAGGACAACTTGCAGGGCATGGTCCTAGTGATCTAGTTCAAGATTAAAGAGATTGGAGAATAAAACAGATTACAAAAGGCCATTCTGAAAGCTTCAAAAATAAGTAGAATTAATATGAGGAAGAAACAACAGCATTATTCTGATACCAAAGCCAAACGTGTATCTATAAGGAAACTACTGAGCAATATTCTTCATAAAAATAGGATGCAAAAATCTTTAACAAACTGAACTAGCAATTTGAAATAGAATAATAGGACCACATGGAATGTTTCCCAGGAAATATAGATCAGTTCAATGTTCAGAAATCAATCAATATAATCTACCATATCAACAGACAAAAAGAGAAAAATGATAACATCATCTCTGCAGGTATTGAAATAGAATTAATAAAACTCAACATCTGTTTGTGATTTAAACTCACAGCAAACTTAGGAAGGAACATACTTATGGAGAATACATAAAAACCCATAGCTAATAGCATACCTAATGTTGAAAAAGAAATGCTTTTCCCCTGAAGGTGGGAACAAACAAGAATAGGCATCTCACCAACTTTGTTTCACATCTTACTGGAAGTCCTGGGCAATATGGTGAATGAGTAAAAGAAATAAAGGCATCAAGAATGAAACAAAAAAAAACCTGCCCCTATACCCAGAAAATAGGTTAGCCACATAGAAAATCCATAAGGATTCACAGAAGAGCTACTAGAACTAATAAATGAATTCAGCAAGGTCTTAGAATACAGGACAGTATTATTCAATTGTAATTTCTATGTACAAAAAATAAATGATTATTAATTTAATTTGTTTAAAGCAGACTTACAAGAAGACCTAAATAAATGAAAAGATAGAATGTGTTCAGATATTGGAAGATTCAATATTATTAAGATGCCAATTCTTTCCAAATTAATCTGAAAATCCCAGAAGGTTTTGGTGAAGAAATTGACAAACAAACTCTAAGTTATATGGAAAAGCAAAGACCTAAAATAGCCAAAATGCTTTCAAAAAAGTCATAACAAATGTGGATAACTGTCATTACCTAATTTTAAGACTTCTTATAAATGATCAAGACAGTGTGATTCAGGGGAACCAAGAAACACACGGAAGGGAACAAAAGTCAGACCAGAAATAGAACTACACATATATGGCAATTGATTTTTGACAAGGTGACATGACAAGAAGAAAGTATAGCCTTTTCAAGAAATTATGTTGGAAAATTTGGACATCAATAATCAAAAATATGAACTTCAAATCATAACTCTTACCACATATAAATGTTGACTCTAAGCATGTTTTGAGCCTGAGTAGGAAATCCAAAACTATAAGATTTCTAGAAGAAAACATGGGAGAAAATCTTTGAGACATCGAGTCAGGCAAAGATTTATCTGCTAAGATGCAAAAAGTGTGGATCCAAAAAGAAAAAACTGATAAACTGGACTTAACCAACACTAAGAGTGTTGGCTGCAAAGGATAGTTACAAAAATGAAAATGTAAATGCAGGCTGTAAAGAACATGTTTCAAAAACATAGCTTTAATAATGGACTGGAAGCCAGGATACATGAGGAACTCTCACACATAGCACTAAGAAAGCAATCAATCTTACTTAAAAATGGAATAAAGATGTGAAGAGATGCTTCATCAGAGACATACAGATGGTGTATAAGCACTTAAAAAAGATGGACAAAATCATTAGTCATTAGAGAAATGAACAGTAAAAGCTTATCAAGAGAACACCACATATTTATTATGATGTAAACACAAACAAGGGAAGATCTAGCATTGCCAAGGGCTGGCAGGAATGCAGAGGCCCAGAATGCCTACACCCTGCCAATGGGTAAACACAATGGGAGAGGAACTTCTAGAAAATTCTTTGGCAGTTTCTTAGAAAGTTAAATGCATGTCCCAGACAACCTAGCAATATCTCATTCTTGGGTACTTATCAAAAAGAAATGAAAATATATCTTCACACACCAAGAAAACTATAACCAAGTGTTTATGTCATCTTTATTCATATTTTTCAAAAACTGGAAACAGCCCATGTGACTATCAAATGGGAAGTAGATGAATGGAGGTAGGTAGGTACCTTTGGAATACTACTTATCAGTAAAGAGTAACAAACTAAGTCCAACAACATGAATGAATCTCAAAAATCATTATTTTAAATGAAGGAAGGGAGATACAAAAGTCTAACGGTGTATGATTTCATTTTTATAACATTATTACAAAGGAAAAAAATCTATTGAAGGTAAAATCAGATTCATGGTTTCTAGTGAAGATAGTGGAGAGAAAGGGTTAATTATAAAGGAACAGGAGGAAACATTTTGGGATGGTGGAAATGTTTTATGTCTTGATTTTGCTGGGATTACATGACTGTATAGATTTATCGAAACTCATAGTATTGTACACCTAAATGGGTGAATTTTGTTGTATATAAATAATATTTTAATAAACCTTACTTTTTAAAAATCCTAGAAAACAACTTACACCAAAAACAGCAATAAAAACGAAACCAAAAGTGCAAAGTCATAATTATCAAGAAGTCAATTTAATCCAATCACCACCTAAAGTCTATAACATGTAAGAGAAGATAAACATATGGTTTTGGTAGGTTTTTGATCAGATTTAGATAATGTGCTTTTCATATAGTTAGTTTCATAGGAAACTATCTAGCCTTAGAGTTGTCAAATTACATAGACGTCATACAAGGTAATTTGTGATATAAATTATTCTCCTTATGTAGTGAATGGTAGCCCCCAAAAGAGATGTTCAGTCCTAACCATTGAAAACTATGAATATCTCTTTACATGACAAAAGTAGGAATATGGCTTTATATGGGAGGAGATGTGATTCAGTTAAGGATCAGGACAGGAGCAGCTTATACTGGGTTGTTGGGGTCTGTCCTAAATAGAAGCACATGCTTATTAGAAAGGAGGGAGTTCTAAGACAGACCGAGAATGTGATATAAAGACAGAGACAGAGATAAGAGTGATATACCCACAAGTCCAAGTCCTCTAACAGTCACCAGAGTATAGAAGAGACCTACCCTTTATCCCCCAGAGGGAGTGCAGTACCTGTCAGTATCTCAATATCAGCTCAGTGAAATTGATTTTGAACTTCAGAATTGTTAAGAAAATTAATTTGTGTTCCTTGAAGCCATCATGTTTGTAGAAAGTTGTGACAAAAGTCAGAGCAAACTAGTACACCACATTGTAATGATATGGTCGTACAAGGATGTAAGTGTATAGGCTTAATCTGGTCACAGATGCAGGCCTTGTGGAAATTATTTTCAAATTGTAATGTCCGAGTAGACTGTTGCTTAGATGGTTCTCTCTACTCTCACTATCACACCCCAGAATTGGGCCAGCCCAGAAAAGAAAGAAAAAAACAGGAGTCCATCACAAAGACTGCAGCAGAAACTACTTGCCTACACAAAAGTCATTTTTTTAAGTTGTGTGTGTGTGTGCATGTAGTGCCAGAGATTGAACCCAGGGCCTTATGCATGCAAGGCAAGCACTCTACCAACTGAGCTATATCCCCAGCCCTCCCAAAGGTCGTTCTATCTTCTTTCTTAGTAACAGACACACACAGTAGACTCTGCAGTGTACACAGCTGAAAAACTACATTTCCAAGCCTCACTTATAGATGCAAGATCAATGCACAAGCTATTGGTGAATATTTCAGAAATAAGCCTTATATTACAGTTGATTCGAGTGGGATGCTGGGGCCTTCCAGCATCTTCCTTCCTCCTTTTTGATATCTGCAAGGCTGAAGTGACAGACGGAGCTCCAGAGCCCATATCTTGATGTGAGGTAACCTTGCACATAGAAGGCATGCATGCATTCAGAATAGAGGGAAAGGGGCTGGGGTTGTGGCTTATTGGTAGAGCACTCACCTAGCATATGTGAGGCACTAGATTCAATCCTCAGCATCACATGGAAAAAAATAAATAAAGTCCATCAACAACTAAAAAAAAATATATTTAAAAAAATAGAGGAACAAGAAAGATAGAAAAAACCTGGATTCCTCATGACCATGGAACTGCCATAATAGTCTGGACTCTTTGTCTCTGCTTTACAGGAAAGAAAAAATAGACCTTGTTTTGTTAATGTCACTAATATATTCAGTTTCTATTAGTTGCAGTCAAAAACAATCTCTAACCTATTCCAAGATCTAATTAACTTCATAAAATGATATGGAAAACTAAAAAAGAAAGTTAAAAATGAAAAGTTGTTGATAACATAATTTCTGGTTTAGCTTTTCAGGGAACCAATTTGCTGATCGAATGGGAGATTGCTTTCATTTTCATTCTCTAATCTCTCTGATTAAACTGAACTTGAATAGAATCGTGCAAGTTGTCCGTCCTCTCTATGTCCCCAGAACTGCAGGGGAAAAGTAGCCATCTTTGTTATTTGCTCCAAATCAGGAAAAAGTCATTTCAGCAGACAAATGTCTAACTTTCCCCTCCCTCCCAAATTAATACTCAATGTGCTCAAAGTATATCAAAACACTTCTTTACTGAACTATGCAGTTTTCATTTTGTAGCAGCTGACTTATTTAGACTCTAAAGAATGTGAACAATTTTCTCCTGATCCTTGAAAACATAATTAAATCTATAAAACAGAAATGTGCAAATTCCAAAACTATATAAAAAAAATGAACAAACAGTGAAGCATCAGATGAGGGAATAGAAAAGGGATGCTAATTGACAAGCTCAAAAGCAGCCTTAGGAAAGAATATGTAAAATCAGTGATAAAAATAAAAACAATGTAAGGATCTACAGGTTATAAAACATAAGAAGACCAACAACCAGTGTAATGGATGACCTTTGGGCCTCAACATTTTGGGCAGCATTTCTGTTTAAAAGAGCCCCATTCACACCACTTCACAAATGCTCCATTAACACTGCCTCACAGGCTGTCCTTAGGGAGCCATTGGGTAAGCAGAGACTATAAACAGAGGCCTAATAAACACCACCACAAGCCCTTGCAGGTACAAGATGGAAAGCAGAGCAGTTCATGTCTGCTGGGCTTGAAATGTAGCTTTACTCCCATTTGAATTTCCCTCATACCCATAATAGTTCCTAAAAAGGGAGTTCAAACCAGTACAGGGCAAATAAAAACTGAAAGGTTTGTGCTCCTTGCCCTTCCAGTTGAAAGGGAGCCATGTCCAGTAAAGGATGAGGATCCTTGTAGCCCTGAGCAGGGAACCACCCAAGGACACTTCCCAGAGGGTTGTGAACTTAAATGTGCCTGCTCAGTTTGTGCCACAGAAAAACAAAGATAAAAGGAGTATTTTTCAATTGCTTATTGATTTCTTCTCTGGAGTATTCTGAGGAAAATTGAAAGTGAAGAGCAGTGATCATAGCTTTGTTGAGTGGAAAGACTAGAGATTGAAGTGTCCAAAGACTTGGGCATGGATGTGCCATTGATTTCCTTTATGACCTTAGACCAATTATTTATTCTCCCTGAGTTTCCATTTCCTTAGCAGGAAAACCAGGTTTATAATACATGTCTCTCAGGATTAGGTGAAAAATTATCACCTGTAGGTGCTAAATAAATGCTGAATCACTTTTTCCTTTTCCAAATTCCCATAATCCCAAACTGACAGTTTGTAGGCTAAGGCTACCCAATAGACATGTTTTCTATTACATATTATGCGTGGGGTTTTTGTTTGTTTTGCTTTTGACTTTGAAGAGCCAAAAAAAACTTTTAGAGTTTTCTTAAAACTCTAATTTTGGTTTACCTTGAATAACTGCAGTAGCAACACTGACCTACACTCCTCCCTGGTCACATACTGGGCACCTGCTATCTGGGCATTGGCTTCCTAACCCAGCCTGTCATTTCCTTAGTTATCTGCCAGATAAAGTAGACATTTGAATTTGACAAATCTATTAGCAGTCACAAAGAAGCCCACTCAATCCACCATCCCTATGCTACATCACGAGTTCCTCTGGCACTCTAATCTAATATTAAAGGTATATATTCCATTTGGGGTAATTCTCTTCATGATGGAGTAATATATCTAACACAAAATTGAAAGTTCAGTCAAACAGGTGATGGAGTATGAAGGTAGAGGAGACCCTCACACACACATACACACACACCCACATACACACGTACTGGCCATGAGAGTGTGACTACATTCATTTAGGTTCATTTTTTCCCATATATAATTTGAGTGAAATGCTCTTCAATGCTGCAAGTGTTAATGATCAAATATATTTCTTTATTTTAAGACAATTCGAGTCAGCTTACACTTACCCATATAATGGAAGATTCAGTACTTTAATTGTCAAATAAATAGACAATGAAAACAAACTTAGGAGACCACAGAGAAATAGGCACTCTCATATTGCAGATGGGAGAATATAATGGCACAACTCCTATGAAGGGAAATTGGGAAATATCTAATAGAATTCTAGATAAATTAATTTCAGCTCTAAGCACCCACTTCCAGGAAGCTATCTTGAAGATACACCTGCTTAAGAGAGAAAGTGCATATGAATACATGTATTAGCCCCCTCTTGCTACATCATAAGTGCCGCAGTCCTGCTGCAGCAAAATAACCCAGGGGTGACGAGCAACTTGTATACATTGATACAGCTGGAGTGGGAGCCGTTTATTGTAGGACCCGAGGGGTATATATACATTCCACACAGCTTATCTTAATTAACATAAACTAGATATAGCAGTCAACCAATAAGGAATCTCCACACTTAATGGCTTTCTGGCGTTACTTCACAAACCACTCCCTCTGGCAAAATGCCAGGCGCCATCTTGACTTGTTTTACAGACCTTAACACATAAGTGGGATGGTAACTGTTCCAGGTTGTTCAAGACTGAGGTGTTTACTGGAACTATGGACTTCCAGTGCTAATACCAGGACAGTTTCAGGCAAATCAAAGCTGTTGGTTGTCCTAATAGAAAATTAATCTAAAATTCATCAGCTTGAAGCAATCTATATCATTTACTTCACAGTTTCTTGGAGCCAAGAATCTATGCACAGCTTATTAGATCTCTGCTTCCCAGACTCTCACAAAGCTGCAGGCAGGGTATCATACAGGGCTGATCTCATCTGAGGAGTCAACTGGACAAAGATGTACTTCCCACCTCACTGATGTGGCTGCTGGCAGGACTCAGTTCCTCAGGAGTAATCAGGATGAAAGGCAGGTTAATTGCTGGCTGAAGCTGCCATTAGTTCCTTGCCACACGGGCCTCTCCAACATAGCAACTTGCTTCATCAAAGCCAATAAAAGAGAGAATTTGCTAGCAAGACAAGAGTCACAATTTTTGATGACCTGACCACAGACACTTCTGCCAGATAAAGTAGACATTTGAATTTGACAGATTCAAGTGGGCTTCTTTGTGACTGCCAATAGATTTGTCAATAGATTTGTCAGATACTTCCTATCTTTTTATTGCCATGTTCTATTGGTTAGAAGAAAGTTATTCAAGTGGAGGGATCATACAATCCCAAGAAGTAGAGATGAACATCTGCAACAAGCTTAGAATCTGGCAAACCCCAGGCCCAGGTATGCGCATACACCTTGATTTCCATGTCAACTGCCTCCCCAGAGGCAACTCAGGTAGGAAGGATCGAGTTCCTGATTGGGTAGATGTGGGAGCTAGCCTGACATTCAAAATGCTCACTCCCAAGGGAGACAATAGCTCCTGGACAACTTTCTATATATAGTTTTCATCACCCAGAAACACTGTAGTAAAAGGATCCATCCTCAGGAAAGCCCAAAGCAGAGCACCTCCAGCAAGGTGTTCATTTTATTGTTCTAGGGACTGAACCCAGGGGCACTTTACCAGTGAGCTATATTCCCAGCCCTTTTTAAAATTGTATTTTGAGATAGGTTCTCAGCAACTTATTGCTGAGGCTGGCCTTAAACTTGCAATCCTCCTGCCTCAGCCTCCCAAGTCAATGAGATTACAGGCCTGTGCTACCACACCTGGCCCCAGCCAATATTTATGGTTCACTTATAGTTCCTTCTAATCTAGATGCAATTTAGATTTTAACCCTGGTTTACCAATCAGGTTCTTATTATCATCAGCCTTGCTGCCTGGAAATGTCATTTGTTTTCCACTTTGAAGACATTTCCAGAACAACAGAGTTGCATGGCCAACCAAAGGTTAAATTCTCATGCAGAAGGAAAAGATTTGGTTACCCTTCACCCACCCTCTCTCATATATAAAAGATACAGATTTGTCTCCTCTTTAGAGAGTTACTGCTGTGGCTACAAGGGTGTGCCTATGGCCTTGGGTGGTGGGGCTATAAGGGAAGCTGTGGGTAAAGGGAAGATTCCAAATCCAGCTCCAGGTCCTCTCCTGGGTTTTCTAAAACTTGAAGTGCAAAAATAAATAAATAAATAAATAAAACTTGAAGTGCAAGAGGTGATATATTTTTCACTTTCCTTTTTTCCTTTTTAGCAGGGAGGCTACAGTAGCAATAGCCTAGCAAAGCCTTAGGACTTCTTGTGAGAGCCAAAATTGAAGTGCTTGGGGATACTAAAGCATCCACTTATAATGGCCTTCATTCAAGAGGATGTGACAATTTCAAGCCACATTGGCCTCACCATGGGTGGGCACTTAGGAGCAGTTTTAACCCAGACACTCTGATGCCTCCCAATTAGGCCTGGGTTTCTAGGACATAGGACTCTGGTAGGGGTGGACTTCTCACCTCTAACTGTTCCTCTCTTGGTCCCCAGAACTCAGAGGCCCATTACACTCTGCTCCCCTCCTCACTGCATCTTCTTCTCTCTCCCAGAGTTTGTCACTTGGCTCCATTCCATGTCCCCTGGGAGGGAGTCATACAGAGTTTAGAGTCTCTATGGAAGTATGGCAGAATGAAGGTCAAAGCATGTATTTGCACAGCAATCAAATAGTTTCCCCAGCGAGAGTGAATGCCTCAGTAAAACTCTTCTGCTCTATTGTGCCAAAAGGGTCCTTGGGTCTTTTCTCCATCTTTTGAATTACATCCTAAAAAGGTCCTTTTCTGACATCTTAGCTTGATGGGTTCCATGCATTGGGGGATGAGGAGAGTCAAGGAACTCATTCTGTGCATAAATACTTCCAGCCTTCCAAAAGTTCACCTCGTTTGTCCCAAGAAACTGAACATCCAGGGAGAAAGGTTCTCTCTACCAGTACAGCTCATATTCTCTTATGGATGTACAGTAGGAAAACTTCAGAAAGACTGGCGTTTTCATCTGTAGAGTTCTGCTCTGAGCTTCTTATAGCCAAGCCTCTCTTTTCAGCTTGCAGATTGGCTCCAGCCCAATGGAGGAAAAAGAAAAAAAAAAAAAGGTCCTTTTCTCTTCCAGGGAGTGCAAAATCTTCCTTAGCGATGCTAGTGGTACTGTGGTTAACTGTCCCTATAGCCAAGAACAGGCTCTGAGGTGAGACAGATGAGCTGGCCCGTGTGAGCCAAGAGGAGGCGTATGGTGATTCTTTAATGGGTTTGTTTAAGGGAGGAGATGAAATATAGGGCAAAGTCTGAGAAGGCAGAAAGGAAGAGCTGGGAAAAGACAGCAGATGTTGTAAAAGATACCCTTTCAAGTTTCCTGTGCACTAGGAATCTGCAGATGTATGTTGGCAGGGCTACAGTCAGAGGACAGCGGGAGGCTGGGGTTTACACATCTGGAAAGCATTTGGCCAGGGGCAGAGTTCAAACGCGTTCTGCTTCAGCTGCCTGCAGAGGAGCCTGGCCTTGCAGGCCAGTGCAGAGGGAGGGGCTGGCCATTCACAGAGGAGTCCCTGCCACCTCACTCTGGTGGAAGCCCTACCTAAGATGGTGGGTTTTCCTCAGAATCATTTCAGTCACATGGAAAAGTTGCAATGATCCTAAAAAGACAGAAGAGGATGGGGGAATCGCGAGAGTGGAGAAGAGAATGCACCCCAACTGAGAGAAGGCTGGCTGGAAATCAAGAAACAAAATGTACTTGGACTGAATCCAGTGCATGAGTTAACTTGAGAGCAAAGAACAGCATTCAGGGGAGGGGAAAAAAATCCTCTCTGCTGCATAGTAACACCCAGGGATCATGCTTACACCACATTGACTTTTCTCAGAAATCCCTGTACATTTTGCCTTCATGTATTTCAAGAATGCAGAGGGCTCTCTTGATCCTAAGGGAATTACTTGCTCCCTCTTGAAGGATTTACACAGTTCTGCAGAGAGAAAGGGCAGGTTTCCAAGGACCAGGTCATCACCCTGCTGCCCCATAACCTCCTGCTGTCAAATGTGAGATGTAGGCCTGCCTCCCAGAAGGGGGCCAGGTCAACTCGGGTGTTTAACTTCCTTCAGAGGAGAAGCACATCTCTGGGTGGAAATTGGGTCCCAGCTCAAAGTTCCTGCCACACTCAACTCTGTGGACAATATGGCTTACAGCTGCTCACCAGCTTAGCTTGGGCCTCAAGTCCCCATTTAGTGAGGTGGCTTTGTGAAGCATGGTCACAGGTTAAATGGAACCAATGTACCCACATTGGTTAAAATGATCTAGCACCTCAGAAGAGATCAGAGTCCACCTGGAAAGAGAGCACACCGTATGAAAAAGTAAGTAACAAAATACAATAAAAAGCCAGGAACAGGGACACACACCTGTAATTCCAGCAGCTCAGGAAGTTGAAGCAGGAGGATTGAAAGTTCAAAGCCAGCCTCAGCAACTTAGTGAGACCCTTAACAATTTTTCAAGACCCTGTCTCAAAATAAAATATAAAAAGGACTGGGGATGTGGCTCTGTGGTTAAGCACCCCTAGATTCAATCCCTGCTACCAAAACAAAAACAAATCAAACAAACTATATAAATATGTATATGTATATTGCATACAAAATGTGAGATAAAACAAGTTTAGACAGATCTCATAATCCTCACGCCTGAAGCCTGCTGATCTTCCTGTAACATGATGGATGTTTCTGACATCTCTACAGTTGCCCAAGCCAGAAATGTACATGTCTCCCTCTTCGTTCCCTGCTTATTCAATTTGGCCACTGGATCCTCTTAATTTTATACCCTTAGCACCTCTTGAATGTGTTGCCCCGGCCACCACATTCCCAGTGTGAATCAATACAACTGCCTCCCAATTGGTCACCCTGCTGCCAATCTCATCCTAAATCCTTTCTGAGCTATCTTTCCGAATATAAATCTGAGCATGCCACTACTTTAAAGGGGCCAATAGATCTCCACACTAAAGCACAATATAGTTGTCATCCATTTACTATGGCCTTTAGGATAAAACTCAGCCTCCTATGCCTGACATATAAAATCTTCATATTTTGGTTTCTGTCCACTTTTCAAAGCTTATCTTCAGCACTGTGCTGGTAAATGTTTAATGACCAGATCTCCAGACAGAACACTGCATGTCTTATGCAATCCCCCTCAAGCAACAAGGAACTTTGAATATCCTGATCATTCCATGATCTCTCACTCATCTGGTCCTTTGTACATCTTTCTCTCTCCCCACAAAGACCATCCTCCTGCTTCTTCCATGCCTAGTCCCCCTTCAAGTGCAAGCTCCTGCAAGAAGTCTACTTTAGCAAAAATAGTGAACATCAGTGGCTACCAGAAGCTACCTTGTCATTGTGTACTTCAGGGGTGGGGGACCGCTGCACTAGATGTTTCATGGGAACAAGGACCATATTTTATCTTTGTGTTCACACTGCCTTACACCATTCCCAGAGCATAGGAGCTTTTTCATAATAGCTGAAATAAAAAATAAAAACAAGTCTAGTTTTTAATTTACTAGTTATACTCCATGCACTTGTAAGAAGATTCAGGGCTGTGGATAAGTGCTTTAGACCTTCCACAGAGGCCAAGACTAAGGTCTTGAAAGGACAGGATAGGAAGCAAGGACTTCATGGAGGAAGATTGCCTGATTAGCAAATTACAATACAGTCTGCCTAATTGAATTTGAATTATAGATAAAACAATGAATCATTTTATTGTTGTTGTTTAGCATAATTATGTTCTCTGCAATGTTTGAGAAATACTAGTAAGTAAAAACATGTTCACTTATCTGAAATTCCCGTTTAACTGAGTGTTTCATATTTTATCAGGCAATCCTATTTTAATTAAGGGTTAGTGGGAGGGGTGGTAAACAGAGTGCACAGAAAATGTAAGTCTGCCAGGCACCTTCTGACTGGTCTGGTTAGAGCATCAGGTTGATGCCGACAGAGGATGAAAGGTCAACAGGAAGAACTTTGAAGTTGAAATTGAGGTGACCTATGATCACAAGTGATGATCACAGTTGTCCAGACATATATACAAAGTTTCCAAGTCCTGCATTGGCCCTGAGGCAAATAAAGACAACACAGGAAAAACTGGAGAGATTTCTAAAGTGGAGGGAGGTTGAAGAATCCTCAAAGATTTAATATTCAAAAGGAGACATCAGATTGGCTGGGGCAAGTGGAGAAGGATGAGCTTCATTTAGACAAGCTGAATTTGATGGAAGGCTGAACCACCAAGGAGAAATGTACAGCTGAGTTGGAGAGGGGTTCAAGAGCCTGGATGTGACAGGTACTGTGGAATGTCCCTATATGTGTGACTGTGATGGCCTGCAGGGGCTTCTTTTCACTTACACACTATACATACACCAAGGAAGAATGGGACTATTCTCTTAAATGTCCAAGGCAGCGTAATAGAAAACGGATGTGCTAATGTGCTCAACAACAACTCCGTAAACCAGAGCTTCTAAGAGACCACCAGGCCACTGGGGAGACATCACTCTTTGGTTTCCTGCAGCAATGCTTGATGCCATGCACTATAAGTCATCCCCAATGTGGAATGGAGTATTTGTTCCACAAGTCATCTCAAAGCCTTGTAAAGACTAAATTTAATAAAGTTTGAATGCATGTCCAAATGTAGCATATTCCTTATCTACATGATATTGGTGGAGGCACAGTCTGTAGAAATTATAAAAGTACTTTGAAAAATTCAATATGCTATGCAAATCAGAGAATATTCTTATTCATATGAGTTGAATATCTACCATATCACAGAAAATAATCACCCAGACATTCAAAATTATGTCTGTGTATTGCCAAACACCTGCGTATTTTAAAACAACCAAATTCAACTCTTCCCCAACAATCCCTAAATCCACTCTTGCTTTCCTTTTACTTAGCACTTACCACCCTCAATTTTACTATATGTATAATAACCTATAAATCTTGTGTTTCCTCTGATCACCCACAAGAAGGTAAGAATTTAGATCCGGTTTTTCCACAATTGCTTCTCTCCTTGCCCCAGAACGTGCCACTTTCTGATTGAATGAATTAACTTTCATTTTCAAGAGGATAACCGAGCTTGCATTGGTAAATGTTGGTAGCTAGGAAATTTCCTGAAAGATAAATAGGAAAGAAATCTCAGAATGTCCGATAACTGAGCATCAAGCTATCATGAAAACATATCAAAGGACAATGTCCATGAAAGAGACTTGACTCTCTTGTGTTGGTTTTAAATGTTAAGGAAATGCCACAACAGGACATTCATAGCCCAATGCCTGGGTCCTCCCTAGCAGAGGACACTGTGAGCATAATCAGGTGACCCATAGAGGTAATTACCTGCCTTAGTATGCTAAGCTCAGCCATTTGAATTTCTCTTATACCTTGTTTTAGTGGGGTTTTTTGTTTGTTTGTTTGTTTTTCTGCTATGACCAAAAGATATGACAAGCACAATTAGAAGAGGAAAAGTTTATTTGGGGGCTCATGGCTTGAGGTCTCAGTCCATAGAAGGTCAACTCCATTCCTGGGAACTTGGGGTGAGGCAGAACATTATGGTGGAAGAGTTGGTGGAAGAGAGTGGCTCAAGACATGATGAACAGGAAGAACAGGGAGATCTCTGCTTCACAAGGACAAAATATAAACAAACCCTCAAAGACATGCCCCCAATGACCCACCTCCTCCAGCCACACCCTACCCGCCTGTAGTTAACAACCAGTTAATTCCAATCAGTGGATCAAAACACGGGTTACTTTAAGGCTCTCATAATCCAATCGTATCACCTCTAAATCCTTTGGCAATGACCCACACATGAGCTTTTAAGGACACTTCATATCTAAACCATAACAAATGTCAAGAGGTCTCAGAGCTTTGACCCAACCATGCTGAGAGCTAAAATACAAAGGCTCCTTATGCTTTTCCCATCCACCTGGGATATTGTGTTGGTTTCAAATGCTAAGGAAACGCCACATTTGAATTCAGATTCCAGAGCTCAGTATGCCCATTTGAGCCTTTGGTTCTTTCTATACACCCATTCCTCTGCTTCTGCAGCAGTTCTAACTACCACAGAGCATTGACCGGACACCTCCTCACACATGGTGTTCTACTGAGCACATGGAAAAGGATCCTGCTCAACTTCTCAGCATGAACAGGCAGCCTTAATGTAGACTAACACACCAAGAAGTACACTGCAGCCAAAGCTCAGATGAACCTTGAAAGGCATCCAGCTGTACTCTTAAACCCAGCTGGTATATGTCCTTATTAAATAATAGAAGAGACTGGCAAGCCTTGGAGAGCCAGTGCTCAAGTCCAAGATCCTGTCATGTCTGAGCATGCTTGGCCTCCGTGGGAGGCAGAAGGCTAATGAGGATGTGAAGGAGGATGTAGGGGTCCTAGCTATAGAAGGACCTACTATACCTTACCCCTTCCTGGAATCTGGTTTCAAAGACATGGGTGTAAACTAGCAGTGACCAGAGGCCCACAGGCCCACAGGAGGCAAACCAGAGTACCTGAGGAAGTCCAGTTGGTGGCACCAGCAAGTCCTCATAATAGAAAATCTCATGTCCTCCCTCCCCATTCCCTCTACTTACCACCCTGTCTCTGCTCCTGTCCTACATGTCAGCCTTCTGCACCTTCACGGAGACTAGAGGCCCCTCTGCTCTCTCGTCCAACTTGAGGGCCTGCCTTCTGCAAGTCCTCCTCATCCTGTGAAGCCATCAACTCCACAGAGCCTTTTGACCCTCTCTCCTTTCTGCTCTCGTCCTCTGTCAATGCCTCGCAGTATTCTTCTCGTCTCCTAATTACTACCAGACATGAAGCTGGTGGGTTGGGATTTATAGACACTATTACTGCCAGATCCCCTTCCCTTCATTGTCTGGAAACCTGTCTCCATTTAGGTCCTAATCCTTTTTGCCATTTTTGACCTAGTTCCCATTATTTTCTATTTTTCCATATTAAGTCAAATAAGCCACTTGTCAGCCTGCATTTATCTTACTGGCCCCAGCTCCTCTATTGTGACTCAAATGAATGCTTGATGGGAAAAAAAAAATCCACACTGGGGATGAGCCCCAGGGACTCACCCACTTTCTTAGCTTATAGCATAATAGAGTAGATAGAAAAATTCTGGTGGTATCCCTCAAGTAGACAAAAGGATGCTATGACTCATTACCACCATGTTCCCTGAAATCTTCAAATGAAAAATGCACTTAAATACAACAAAAATGTGGGGGGGGGGGAATTGCAGATGGAGCCCTCTGTTATGACCATTAAGTCTACCTATTCTTGGATGAAAAATTGATGACAGCCAATGAATTGGCTTTTCAGATAAGGTGGCAGAAGAAGAAACTGAGGAAGAGAAGAGCTATCAGGGAGCAAGATTCTAATGACAATAATTAGACACTCATCTGAGACATATTTAATCCTTCCTCCTCACCTTCAACCCCAGATAATTATATGTGTGTGTCTAAAAATATTAAGAGGCATCACTTTGGAAAATATTATTTCTTGAAAAATGCATGGCATGACCAGGAATAAACAACCCGCAGATGGGTCCCCATCCATTTTAGGATATATTTCAGGAAGAATCATGTGCACTCTTTGTACCCCAAACCCTTTGAACCAAACCAAACCTTTAACAGCTCAGTATTGCTTCCATACACTCTAGCTTGCTTAGCCATCAAGGAGGGAAACATTCAGAGTGTTTTTAGGTTCTATTCCTAGGCTATTTTTCTCCTTCAAAATCAAATCATTTCACAGTTGATCAACTGAAACCGTAGAGCATGAGAGATTCTCAAGAATTGCATCCAAAGAGAGTCACATCAGGATGGTTTAATAATCCTGCCAAAGTGGTGACTGCCTTGTCCTGGATGTTGGGAACTCGTGTTGTGCAACCAAAGAACACAGGCAAGAAAAAAGAAATAGAACCTACTCTGCCTGACCCTCCATGAAGAGGAAAGGATAGCTATTTTTCTAGTACTTGATGAATTTTAAATTCAATCCCTCTTTTTTGGGGAGGAGGGGAGAGGTGTACCAGGGATTAAATTCAGAGGCAATCAGCCACTGAGCCACATCCCCAGACCTATATTATATTTTATCTACAGACAAGTTCTCACTGAGTTGCTTAGTGCCTTACTTTTGCTGAGGCTGGCTTTGAACTAGCCATCCTCCTGCCTCAGCCTTCTGAGCCACTGAAATTACAGGCATGCACCACTGCACCAGTTCCCAATCCCCCTTTAAAATAGATTTTTACTATAATAAAATATCAACAGTAAAGAGAGATAAGAGTCTTATGTCTTACTCACACTTTCAAAGATGTTAATTTTATATATATATATATATTAATTAGATACATGGGAACGCAAAACCAACTATTACCCTACTCTTTCACAGAAAGCTTTACAAAACCTCTTCCACAAACTTATATTCTACACATGTCCACATTTAACAAAAAAGAAGGTAGAGATCATGCTTAACATACTGTGGTTTAAGCTTTCTGTTTTCATTCAGAATACATGGTAGAGGTCTTTTCACATCAGTTAATATACTTTTACCATAATCATATTTAATGTCTAGTTTGCAGGATTCTTCATACTCTATATGGAGAATGTTAACTCTATGTTAATCATCCTTGGGTTTTTATTTTGGGCTTTTTTGTTTTGTTTTGTTTTAGCATAAGTTTCAAATATAGCAATTATATTTTTTAAATGCAAATTTTTTGTTGGTTCTTTTTGTTATACATAATATTAGAATTCATTTTGGCATAATTATAAAAGCATGGAATATAGTTCTTGGGTCTTAGATAGCTGTGATAAAGATTTAATAGCTGGATTCTTATATACGTTTTTCTCTCTTTAGGATAAACTCTTAGTAATAAAACATACATTTTTTTCGAATATGGCCATATTGCTAGAGGAAGTGTACATAACTGGCCCTGTCACCACTGTATTAAATAGCTCTTTTAACCACACTGTTATCAATATTAGATTTTTGCATTTTATCATCTTTGTCAATTTGAAAGAGAAAATGATAAAATCCCATTGTTGTTTTATTTTCTCTTCCTTAATTATTACAGGGGCAGAACATGTTTTATGTATTTTTTTGGCCTTTGTATATTTCTTTTGTGAAATCCCCACTCATGTCTACATTTCAGTTTTCTTTCAGAGCTTATTATGTAATAATTATTTCCCCAAATAATGTGTCATATATGTGTCTCTCAATTTTTTCATTCATTTTTAATTTTTAAATTTTTTAATTGCAGAGCACTTAAATTTTTATTTTCTTTATTGGTTTCTTTTATTGATATCATATTTTAAAGAATCTCCACTTAGAGATTATAGAAATATTTATTTGTAGAAAAGTTTTTTTTTCTGCACTTCCAAGTATATTTTTTGTATATTAATGCTTAATTTATGTGCATTTCTTGGCATCAAATGTACTCTAGTTGCTACAATTTATAAAATTCAGTGTCACAACAACATTCACTAAACAATTTATCAACTCATAATTTATTCAAAATCACATATTAATTTTTTAATTTTTTAATTTATTTTAAAAGTTATACATGATGGTAGTTATACATGATGGTAGAGTACACTTTGATACATCATATATAATGGAGTATAATTTCTCATTCTTCTGGTTATACATAATGTAGAATCCCACCAGTTATATATAACCATATAGTTATATATGTACATAGGATATAATATCTGATACATTCTACTACCCTTCCTACACCCATACTCACTTCCCTCTCTTTGCTCCCCTTTACCTAAACTAAAAGTCATTCTGTTCTTCCTTAGCACCCTCCTCCATTGTGAATTAGAATCCTCATATCAGAGAAAACATTCATCCTTTGGTTTGGGGGAATTGGATTACTTCCCTTAGCATGATATTATCCAGCTTCATCCATTTACTGACAAATGCCATAATTTCATTCTTCTTTAAGGCTGAGTAATATTCCATAATAAATATATACCACATTTTTTATACTTCATCTGTTAAAGGGAATCTTTATTTAAAACCAAACTTTTATATGTGCTTATGCTTATTTCTTTTTTTTTTATGTGATGCTGGGGATTGAACCCAGGGCCTTCTGCATGCAAGGCAAGTACTCTACCTATTGAGCTATATCCACAGCCGTATTTCTAGAATTATTGCTCTATTCCATAGATTTTTATCCTGAGTTCCATGCACTATTACCAGTTTTAGTCACTATAGCTTTCTTTATAAGCCATTTAATGTCTTGGAGGGCAACTTTCCTTTCATCATTACCAACTGTCTATTCATTTAAATACATTTAAGAATTTACTCTGTTTCTAAAAAAATAAAAATAAAGAATAAAGGTATTATAGTTAGTATTATGTTACACTATTAGAATGGTTTGAAAAGAACTGATAACCTTATAATTCATGTAAATTATTTCTTTCAGAAAAAGCAAGGTGTGTCTATTTATTCAGATGGCTTTGTTTTCTCTCATTAACACAGTCGCTCTCCTCTTGGTATATGTTATAAAGCGTATCTGCTATCATGTGAATGGAATCTTCTCCTCCCTGCCCTATTTTACAACAGGTTGCTTTGAAACTCAGACTTACAACTCAACCAAGTTACCTTCACTTTTATCAGGGCAAGGTCAACCTCCAGAGACACTAATTATCAGTGGAAGGTTTCTTCTGCAACTCATTGAGCAGCATGGCCAGTCTTGAGGGCTCTGTCTCCGGGCTCATTTTGAAGGATCCACTTCTCATCTCCACCAACAACCTGCGGCAGGCACTTACAATTTTCACCTGCTATTGTCAGTTTAACTTCCTAACAGCTTCTCCTGTTTCTGCATTTCCCCCCTTTAATCCATATTTGAATTTCAAAAATAAACAAATCCTATAAATCCTCTGCTTAAAGCCCTTCCAGGGTTTCCCATAACACCTAAAAAATCTACATGTCTTCTTTTGGCCAACAAGGCTCTATAAGATCTGAGCTCCACGTCCCTAATCATCCATCTCTTCCCTGCTTTCCCTTGCTCAGGACGTGCTCCACCACACTTGCCTCCTTGCATTTTCTTACATAATTATTTTCTCTTTATGGCCTTTTGTATAGCTATGTCTTCTACCTGGAAGCTCTTCTCCCAGGTAGCTGCTCTTGTGATCATTCAAATCTCACCTAAAGTGGCATCTGTTCAATAAGCCCCTCCCTGACCATCAAATCTAAAATTGATCCCCACATTCTTGTATCACATTTTTTTTCTTTTATTTTTATGAAAAAGTTTATCATGAAATTTTTATTTATCTATTCATCTGTTGATCCGTTCTTTTGTGTTTTGTGTATCATCTCCCCTGGAGAGACACCTGTCTCTCCTACTTTCATCTTGAAAGGCATGATTTCAGGGCTGGGGATGTGGCTCAAGTGGTAGTGCGCTCGCCTGGCATGCGTGCGACCCGGGTTCGATCCTCAGCTCCACATACAAACAAAGATGTTGTGTCTGCTGAAAACTAAAACATAAATATTAAAATTCTCTCTCTCTCTCTCTCTCTCTCTCTTAAAAAAAAAAAAGAAAGGCATGATTTCAGAACAGCCAAAATTCTATCCTGAACACATTGAATCGCCAGGGACTAGAGTGCCGTAGTAAGTGCTAAGGAAAAAAAAAATTGTGGAATAAATTAATGAACAAACAAATTCAGGTCTTCTGACTCATAAAGAGCACTGTTTGGTGGAAGCAGCACACATTTCACAAGACAAAACCCTATTTGCACCTCAGCCCTAGGCATTACTTAAATGAGCACTTAGACAAAATATTCAAAGTCTAAGAATATCTTTATCCATCAAATGGGGTGATTAGTAACTGCCTCATAGGATTGGTTTGAGGATTAAATGATAAAATACATATAAAGCAATAGCATAATTCCTGAGACACAATAAGTGCTCAAGACATGTTAGTTCTCCTCGAATTCCTAAGCTATGTTCACTTACTAAACAGCAACTTTACCTGTGTTGGCTTTCACAATTGGGGAGCTTGGAATTCAATGCCCCAAAAGACTTCTTATTAAACTTTCAAATTTGGTACAAAACAGGAAGTGCCTACCATCTGGAATTGTTTTTTTGTTGTAATATATTTTCCAAAATTCAGAAGGAATAGACATTTCAGCAAGTTATTCCTTACCCTAAATTGGAACACACAATCCAAGACAAGGACAGTTTAAAAAGTCAACAAATAGCTGCCATTTTGCTACAAATAAACACAATTTGGATCTGTAATCTTAATATTGCATTAGGGGAAATTTTCCATTGCTCAAATGTCACATAGAAGGTTGAAGTTATAAAAGAGGGCATTAAACATAATCCCAAGAGGAAGATCCAAATTTCAAATAAATCGATGATTATGGTTTCCTAGAGCAATTTCACTGAATTTCCAAGAGCGTCCAACATTGGGGAAGTACATAAATTATACAGCAGGCTGTAAAGTCTGACACAGTAAAAGTGGTTCATTCTGAAAAAGGAAATGAATTCTTTGACCTTGACTATCAAAACACCACCATTGATGATTCTATACTTTCTTTGGGGTTTACAACTGAGAAGCCAGTTTATTTTGTTTCTCTGCTTTTTATACATTTAAATTTTAAGCTCATGAACTTAGTTTTCCTAATTCTTAGGAGGGTTAAACAGGTCACCAGAAAAATAAAAAATTATGTTTGT
Organism: Spermophilus citellus; assembly: GCF_964194105.1. Classification (NCBI taxonomy): domain Eukaryota; kingdom Metazoa; phylum Chordata; class Mammalia; order Rodentia; family Sciuridae; genus Spermophilus; species Spermophilus citellus. Next base: position 233,472,146 of record NC_138182.1, read on the forward strand.
GGCACAATCTGAATCATGGGTGGCTCAAGTTAGGACCAGGTCCCATTCTGCTCGAAATATGACCTGGCAGGTAGTAGACAAAAAGTTACAGTTCATTCCTTCTTATGAAGAAGCTGTGTATGTGTGCCTGTCTGTTTATTTTTAAAACAAATATGTACCATACATTTTCCTAGCAAGTACTGGAGTAAAAAATCACCCAGCACCAGGCAAAAGTAGTTGCAGCCAGAAACAAAGATTGAGATTGCCATATCAAGAGATCATTTTTTTTTAATCCCTGCTCCTCAATTTACTAGCTGTGTGAAATGGGCAAGTTACTTCACCCTCTTGTGCCTCGGGTCTTCATGTCTATAAAATGACAATGATAATAATAGCACCTACATCATAGGAATGTAATGAGTACCCAATATGTTAGGATTTGAAAGGAACTCAGAAAAGCCCATTGAAACCTTTATTACCTCAATAAGAAATCAAGGGAGATTTTCAATGTTTTTTTTTTTTTCTACAAACCTGTGCGTGTCCTACTTAGGAAGGAAAGATGTAAAACAGGTAAAGCTCTCCCACACTGGGTGGAGGTGATAGACAGGGACCTTTTTACCATGTCTCACAAGGTTAAAGGAAAACTTGAGTCATCCACACATGTGAAATAATATAAGTGAAATATAAATTAAAAACACTGACATACATGTATGACATACAGGGTCCTCTGGAGAAATAGAAGCAGTAGGAGAACTGGACGTATATATACCATTGGCCCTCCTTATCTATGGTTTCCATATCCACAGATCAACAGACCACAGAACAAAAATATTCAGAATAGAAGTTGCTTTTGTACTGAACATGAAGACTTTTTTTCTTTGACATTATCCCTTAAATAATACAGCTTTACAATTGTTCACATAGCAATTTCTTTGTCTTAGGTATTCTAAGTAATCTAGAAATGATTTGAAATATATGATGGGGATCGCATAAATTATATGCATATATGAAGCCATTTTACATAAGGAATTTGGACCTTCACCAATTTCAATATCCTCAGGAAGTCCTGGAACCAGTCCCCCAAAGATACTTCAGGTATATGTAGTACCCCACCTGCCATATGGAAGACTGAGGAAAACTGGTAGAGTCAGATTCTGGAGTCCTGAGAAGCAGGGAAGGCCTGAGCACTGTGGAGTCTAAAGGCCTAAGAACCAGGGGCTCCTATATCTCAGGACCAGAGAAGATGGATGTCCCAGCTCAAGCAGAGAGTAAATCCACCCTTCCTCTGCCCCTTGTTCTATTAGGGACCCTAATGATCAGGGTCATACCTGCCTGCATTATCCTAATCTCTTCCAAAAACACTCTCACAGACCCACCCAGAATGTTTTATCAGCAATCCAGGGATCTTTTAACCCAGTCACTTTAACAGATAAAATTAACCATCACAATAAGTGAAATGAGTAAAAATTCCAGTCCAATTTGCCTTTAAAATCAACAGAGGGCTGGGGTTGTGGTTCAGCGGTAGAGCACTTGCCTAGCATACGTGAGGCACTGGGCTCGATTCCCAGCACCACATAAAAATAAAATAAAGGTTATTGTGTCTATCTACAACTAAAAAAAAAAAAAAGTTTAAAAAAAATCAAAACACAATGCAGAAATCGAGCCCTGGTTCTCTGGTTTCTGGGCCTCGTCATTACAAATCATGACCTGTCCTCAGGGCACATGTCTTAACAGCAAGTTTCCACTCTTAACAAAGAACAAAAGGTTCAAACCTTCATCTTAGGGGGACTCACAGAGTCAAAAGGAGTAGAACAAGACACATCACTCTAATGCTCTCCAGAACACAAAGCCCTGGCATGGAGAAGAGCCTGGGAGTGTTGGTCAGCCTGAGCCTGCTGCCCTGCCTACTTGCCTCAATGCCTCTCATTTTTTCCCACTGAGTGCTGAAGGGCTTTTTTTTTTTTTCTTTTTGGTACTGGGGATTGAATTCAGGGGCACTCAACCACTAAGCCACATCCACAGCCCCCCACTTTTTTTTTTTTGAGAAACAGGGTCTCACTGAGTTGTCTAGCACTTCACTGATGCTGAGGCTGGCTTTGAACTCATGATCCTCCTGTCTCAGCCTCCTGAACTGCTGGGACTACAGGCATGTGCCCCAGTGCCCAACACTGGAGGGCATTTTTGAAAGCTGAAAATAACTTTCAGTGCAGCCATAAAAGCAGTTCCTCTGCAAGAGAAAATTTAAATCAACCTTCTGAATGTCTTTGACCATGATGAGATGGGGTATGGGGGGCTGATTTCAAAACTTGGGCTTATAAGGGGGAGGAGGGAATACAGTTATCACCCTGATCCAGGGCGCCCCCTAAAGAGGACTCTGGGCCAGCCCAGATGAGCTATGGCTTTCCCAGAACCCAGGACACACTCTTCTACCTAGAGCTTAACTCCACAAAGTGAGAACAAAGACACCATCAGCCCATTCATCACAACTGTAATAATGAATAGCTACAGTGACAATGGCAGGAAAGAGAAAATAGAATTTTACAAGGCAGAGAAGCAGTAGGAAAATTGCATACTGATCACTGTTCTTCAGGACACACTATGGAGAAAAATTAAGTCTTTAACCTCTGATGGCTTCCTGTGGCTAAGCCACAGAAATCTAATTGAGAGAGTACGGTCCACAGAGATCTGCCGTCTGTTCTGGCTGGCCGTAGAATCATATTATTATAAGCCTTTGACTCAATTACTTTAAGAAACAAATTGTTGTTGCTATTGCATCATTATATAGACTATGTATCCCCCAAATGTTTTCCTCAACATTTTTTACTCATTTTCCCCCCATTATCTACAGCAAGCTGTTGAGATAGAAGCCTCATGTACTCTCATGGTATTCTTGTTGGTTCTGAACAGTTTTTCCACCTGAGTTTGTATTTCCACTGGAGAAAAGACCAAATTGAGAGCCTGTACAAGGGACAGAAGGATGGGTACTTCATCTGGAATTATATCATATTGGAGCATATTCTTTTATCCTTGGGGTTGGCAAAAATGTTGAACCTCAACCACTTCTCATAATTAGGTGCTCACTGACTGCTATATCCATACATTGTGCATTCTGAGATAGGACAAATAAACCTTTCAATTAGTTCAAAAAAACAAGCTCTGATGTATCTGGACAGAATAAACTTAAGCCGAGGATGGGGTCCCATTGGGGGTCCGCATCGTCTCATCTGTGCCTGGTGGCAGGTGTAAGCAACTGGACAAGCCAGCAAGCTTTCAGAGGAGAAAGGGAAAGGGGGGGCAAAAAGTCACCTTAGATCTCTTTCCCTGTTCTCCATTAAAGCAATTTCATCATTGTTGTGTCAAACCTCTATCTCTTCTTCATGAGGAGAATCCCCCTGTGAAGTTCTACCTCCTCCAGGGACTTCTCTAACTCTCCCAGAACAGAGAGAAGTGATCTACCTTTCTCCTGCTCAAACCAACTCCTCCATGCTTTCCTCACTCTCATTACTTCCAATAGCAACCATCTCTCTGCAACTCTGCTTCTCCCATTTTGAACTTGAAACCCTAGCACCAAGCTCAGTATCTGGTGTTCAAGAAATTTTCTCTGAATAATTGACTGGATGAATGAACCAAGTACTGCAACTAAACAGTTAGGAACCTTCAGAAATACAGGTTATTGATTCCTACTAGTAGACTGATTGTCTCCTTGGGTGTCTAGTTTATGCTGTATTGCAAATAGAGGACAATCAAAAGAATATGATACTAATCGGCCAAAAATTGGTTGCATTAACTTAAACCTCTATAGTCTATAAATAACATAGGCCATACAGGTAAAATTTAATAGCTGATATACTCTAAAATTTCATCTGCAAGTGTTGCTCAGCCTCAAGGAAATGATGATAGTGATGATAATGTTAATCAAAACAGCCAGTAGGAGATAATACACATTAATTGACCACAAACTGTAATTAACAGTTGGTTTACTTTGGTCACATCCTTGTTCTGGCATTGGGCAGTTCTTTGTGGGTGCTTATTATATTGTTAAAAATGTTCGTTATGTTGTTAAAAATGTTCAGTCACATAAACTGTAAACCAAGAATTATGATCAACAATGAATTAAATTCTATATACCTAGAGGTTTAAAAGAAGGCAAATCTTCCTACAATGTATGATCCTCAATCTGTTATAATATCTGCATTTAATAGCATGTCAATATAAATAGCATCATTTTCTATTTCACTAAATGATTTGGATTTTTGTCTACAATTTAATTAAATCTGTTAATATTGACAGTGGTAGAAATACAGAGCTCAAAATCCATAAGCAAGTTCAATATGCAGTATAAGGCTTTGATTATAAGAACAGGTTCTACTTGTAGAAACATGGATTCACAAGCTATTTTTAATCTACATAGAAACTATATTCAAACAACAACAAAAACCACAGGGTTCCACTATATTCAGACACAAAGCTTAAAAGAAAAACTTGTGAAAACAAATTCAATCTTTATTTTCTCTCATTTATGAGCAATGTTCCTAGTTGTCATAAAATCTAATCCTGGTTAAAGTTCAATTCAGAGGACAGAATTGAATTAACCAATATTCCAGCAACAATAAGAAGAATAATAACCAAGTGATGACTTACACTTGCATAAGGCTGTACTGTTTTCATGACATTAGAACCCATATTTGTTTCCAATGCAGGGACTCACTCCACAGGCGGCCAGCAGAGCAGAGTGCCTCGTCCAAGCTGGATAAATAATCATCGGTGACAGTGATTGCGTTGACAAGGCCTTCCACTGTGCTCTGCGTCATTCACTGGAGTTCAGCATGAAATCTGACCATGAGCGCTTCTTTTCATGGCCTCCTGAATACTTACCTAAGGAGACCAATACACGGAACAGTAATGAGATGAGAATTTAAGCAGAGGGAGCATTTTTACCCTGTGTGGTTTTAATGGTGCCTAAGAAGAGTCAGTTTCAGGATGAGAGTTAACTCTCAACACAAGAGGATTTTGAATAATAAAAAGACAATGCTATTTTGTTGTGTGTTATTGAGGGAACTCTGGGGAACAATTTAAACCTGGGTACTGAACAAATCGCCATTCTTTTTGTCTATAGAATAATATTCAAAGATGGATGTCATGGAAGCTCCATAACTTCATGAAGGGTAGGTTATGGAAAGGGCTTTACTGGGGAGAGCGGAGACATGCACAGCTAGGGTCACTCATTGTCCCCATGAAGAGGTGGGCCAAGGCACTCTGCTGGACATTCAAGGTGGCTTACATTCCAGTAAAGGAACCCACCCTTCTGTCTCTATCTGCACCTTTTTAAGGGCAACCATGTAAAAATGGCCTCTTTGTAAGGAATACAATCTCTGCATGCCAGCTGGTCTAGGCTTAAACACCAGCTGAGGACTGCTGAGCTTGGTCACAGCATCTCCCTCTGGGAGAGGGAAATCCCCCAGTACAGCTGAGTCATTTTCAAGGCCACCCAGAGTTGGCACCTAAAGTCATTTGCAATACCTGTTCTTGCTTCATATGAAAGTTTGTGAACAACTAGGAAATAAAGTCAGAGTAATCTGAATTCTCTGCTTTCCTGAGTGTCAGTCTTATTAAAATGATCCTGTTAGAGTTAATATCAAATAAAAGCATTTGTCTTCCTGTACAGGAGGGCATTCTTTCTTTTCTTAGAAGTAAGCATACACCTTTCTCTACAAATCAAGTATGAATTCTTTTCTTCCTTTACTTTTGCAGTCTATTACTCAAGGACCAATCCTATAAAACAAAAGCTGTGGCATTGATCACATTTGTCTTCAAAGCACCTCAACTTTGTGCTTTTGTCTCCCTGCCCCGTTTCCAAGGCTCTCAGTTTGTCCACCTGGATTTCTACTTTGGGTTGCTAAGTACCCAATCTAACCTTTTGCCAGCAAAATTTACCTGCTTTTGACCCTATTCTCTTAACAAGAAATGAGATTTGATATACAGACATCCCTATTAAAACTTTTTTCACTAACTAGTGTGCAGTGAAGAGAGCGATTTAAGGAGTAAAGAAAATTCTATGCACTCAAAGAAGATACTTTCATTAAAAAAAAAAAAAATCCACATTTCTTTTGTCCTGAAGCCATTTTTAAACTTGGATCCAGTTCGACTTTCTTTCAGATATGAGGCCAAATTGCAACAGATATGTGAATCCTCATAAAGAGAATTGAAAATACTTGAAGTCCTTTGATTATGATTATCAGCCTTCTATCCTGATTTGTATTTCCTAGTTCTTAAATGCTATATTTTATCATTCCCTTGAGGTATGCGTTATTGGTACAGACCCCCACATTTTCATTTTGGAATGATATTGTGTATAATTAAGCCTGTAAAGCATGCACTCCCTGATAATTGGGTTTTGGTGTATATGAATCTCAAACATGGAGCCATAATCTCAAGTTCTTGTTGATTAGCTACCAAACATCTAGATGGTTATTTATAATGTCAAAACAGTGCACTGAATTTGAAGTCAAAATCTTCAGTTAGGTTTCTGACACTGCATTGGTAAGTTTCCCTAAATTTTCCTTTTCCTCTGTTGTTTCTCTATATTGGAAGGGTTTGACCCTCATAAAAAGAAATGCATAAAGCATATTCCACAAGAGATTATCAAAGACTGCAAAAGCTTGGCAACCCTTTACTGTCAGGGAAAAACTTTTTATAAAAGAAAATGATATACCATATTGAAACAATTTCTGAACTGATTAAATGCCAAGATAAGGTAAGACTCTTCAGTCTCATTAAGAAACCAACTGCTGGCCAACTATGCAAACCTCTTTTTATGAGACCTTTTAATATTCCTTAAACACAGTCTCCTAAGGTTTCTAAAATAGATTGCTTGACCCTCAGCCCAAATCAACAAAATTTCCCCACAAGCCCTGCAGAAGGAAGGCCCGATAGCCAGATGTGGGCATGACACAGGAAGTACAGTGTGTGCTGCACAACACAAGCCAGAGAATGTCTGCAGCCCTGGAGAATCAAGCAGGTACCTGTCTGTGCTTCCTGTGGTCTCCAAGAGCTGGGAACTAGACCAAGTTGCCCCATGTTTCCACTGCAGCAAATCATTAGCAAAATAAGCAAATGGCCAGGGTGCCTTTGGAATAAGCAGGTGGCATTTTTCGACAACAAAAATATTGAAAACACAAGTTATTGGCGTGGATATAAACAACACACCTTTATCATTGAAAGCAAAGAAGCCTTTCAGCTGGCAGTTGGTCCAAGCCTTCTGATTCACTTCTCTATGTTCAGCTCTTAACACCCTTTGAAATATGTATGAACGAATAAATGAATAAATGAACAAAGCAACAAATAAACAAATGACATCCCTATCAACATTTCAGAACCATTAGAGGACACAATTAGAAACTTCAACATTAACCCCAAGTCTTCAGCTTCTGCCAAAAGGCGTCTTACTTGCTGTTACTTCTGTATGCATCAGCCTCCAGCTCATTCAAGATTTATCATCAGAAAATCAGGTCCTTTCCATTCTGTATCAAATTAGGAATTCAATTCCTTTGTGATGCATCTCTTTGGGATTTATAATAACTTTTTTCATCTCAAATATTGTGTCACCTTCAATTCTGATAGCAATGGGATCTTTTCTTAATTTTTAAAAATTATCAAAGTGTCTGGATATTTTAAGTAAAATGTGATAAATTGCCCCAAATAAATCACTTAGATTCCTGATGAACTACGGAACATGGCATTAAAATCAAGTATTTAATATATACCAAAGAACTGTATGTCTCAGAAGTAGCCCACTTGTTTCAGTATAGGATAGGGTGAATGGCAAAGCCCACCTCCACCCCATACACCATCACCCTGCACACATACATACATTTTCCTTTCATATAACTTCCAAACTGGGCACAGAGCCATCTCTGCAAAATCTAGGCTAAAAACTACCATCCTAAACAATTCAATTAGAAAGTCTAATAATAAATATATAGTTATTTTGAATACTTCAAAAGTTATTGATATTGCGATAGACTCATGTTTTGCTAGTATGTTGACTATCTAGTATAGGCCAGGCACACTCCTTGGAGTCACATATTTTCGTTAACATAATTTCTCCCAAGTAATTTGGTTGATTTCTAGATCATGAGTTGCATTTCCAGCTGGGTCAATTCCCCTGTAGTATGAATCATCTGGGAACTATCACAGCTCTGGTTTTCATGGGCAACCTGCCTGCCTTCCCCAGGTAGTAGGTATGGGGTAAATCCACTAGTTTTTCCAGGCCTCCTGGTCTGTGGATGATGAAAAATAAGATAGAAGTTGATGAAACTTATATAATAGGCAGAGGTTGTAACATAATGATAGAACAAGTGCTTAGCATGCATGGGGCCCTGAATTCAATTTCCAGCACATACATATGAGACAGATATATATATATGATGTATATGTATGTATATATATATATATATATGAATATATATGGATACGGTGTGTTATATGTATATATTTACTCTTTTCTCTTTCTTTTTTCTTTCAATGAGATACACATTATTTTACCAGATTTAATCTGAACACAATAGCAAAATAACCTCAACCTTTCCTCTTTCCCTTCCCTGCATTTTTCTCCTTAGACTAATTCCAAGGTTTAACTCCTGATTCTGTAGCATAGTGTCTTCACGACAGTTGACAAATCATTAGACTCCTTGGAACCTCACCTTGAGAACGTAGATGCAAACATTGTATGATTCAGAGAATTGCTCTGGGAATGGAATAAATGAGCCTCAACATAAAATTCTGGGCATTTCTACTTTTTTGCATTAAATCAGTTTCCAATCCTTGATGTTTTTTCAAGAACAAAAACCATTATATCAATACCCCCTCTTCAATGTACAAACTTGTGACATATCAGCTTTGCATCTCTCTTGTCAGTAACTGGATACCCTATGCACATACAGAATTCACAAACATGAAAATGGTCACTTTTAATAACAACAGTACTGGCATTAGGGAGTCACACAATAGACATGTTTTAAAGCAAAGAGTTCTTTTCCACAGAGTATTAATTTACCAACTTTCTACACACCAAGTTCCCAAAGCAGTCAAGACCATCTGTGCCTCACAGGCTTCATGTTTCCCGTAATGGGGCTCTAATTGTTTTTGCATAAATACCCTTAGTATGCAAGCTCTTCGTGTAAAACAAAAGTAGATTGAGAAACAGACAACTTGATTCATCATTTTGTTATCTACAAGTTGCACTCCAGAAGACGCCAGGAAAGATCTGGTTAGGATTAAATATATTTAATATTCAATATACAGTTATAGCACATGGTAAAATTCTTGCTTGAATTGTAAGAGAATCGATCATGAAACTTCTCTCTCAAAAACACAAAAATTCTATTACCACTCCCCACATAGACTTCTTAAAATGGTTACAAACACATCCACACAAATGTGAACACGTGCATGCATGCACATACACACACACACACACACACACACACATACACTAAGTACTACAGAGGCACACTCCAGGCTTTCCATACAAAGTAGTATTTTCTCTGTGAAAGGCTCTTCATTTTCTTTCTTTTTTTTTTTTTTTTTTTTTTTTTTAAGGACTTTAAACTGAGGTGTTTTAACAGCGCCACCTTGTGGTAGTGAGCCATTTCCAATTTATGCACCCAGTGTAATATTTCTTCAGCCACCTTCTCTGGACTGTTTTGTTGTTAATTTTTCTTTTTTTTTTTTCTTTCATTAATATTCACTTATCATTCCTTGGCATTAGTGTTACTGAAGAAGATAAAAATTTCATTAAAACAAAGTAGGCCATTAAAAAAAAAACAAATAGAAACGCATTTTTGTGAGCAGTACTACAAAAGCTGTACACTTAAGGACTTGCCCCTCTTCAGGGGACAGAAACACAGCTAAAGATCAACCAGAGGTTCATAAAGTAGCAGGAGGGGAGAGCAGAATCCACAGGAGACTGATTTAAAATGTTTTGACCAAGTTTTCCTTTTATATCTGCCACATTTTCTGCCTTGCTACCAATCTGAGAACCAGCAGCTCAGACAAGAAGGCAAATGCTTTCCACAAACAATGGAATATTAAAGCCATTGATATTCTTCTCACAGCAGCAGGAACCACAGCCAGGTGCTAAAGGAATTGGTTGCTTGTGAAGAAATAGTCAAATACTCCTTCCTTCCTTCCTTCCTTCTTTCTCTTCATTTCTACTGCCTCACATAGAAAAGAGTATCCCTCTCCCTAGGGACAGGAGTGCTACTTGAAAAAATATACTAATAATGCATGAATTCTTTTCACCTAAATCACTTCAACTCCAAGTACATTGGCATTCATTAGGAACTTAAGCCCACTTGCAGGTCTGTCCGGTTGACCATTGAAACAAATAACCACATGTACATTTTGGAGATTTAGGTCATTTAAATCCCATCAAAACCTGCACTTGGCCTTTCTTTGAAAGTCCTTGTCTCTTTGAACTGAATACTTACCTAAGGAGACACTTGCTTTCTACATCTTCAGATCTGGCACTAGATCCCAGAGATGAGGGCACAGAGTAAAGGACTCAAAAATCAAATTTTGTGGAAGATAAAATTGTGAGAATGTAATCTTTGTTTTTCTATTGACAACTTTGGTTAACAGAAACAATAGCTTTGCACTGACATAACCATTGAAGGTTAAATCATGTATGGAATTACCAACTCAACTTTGAGGAGGATGAGACAGCTGGAGCTGCAACAGGAAGCTCTGAGAGGGCCATAGAAATCTCCAAAACCCAGTATATTATCCCGTGAGTGTAGGGTCCTGGAGGGCTGCCAAGGTCAGACATGCCTTCTAGCTGACTTTTCCAGGTCGGACCGACTCCCAGCCAGACTGTGACTGAGCAGTGAATTCCTGTTCCTTCCTGGTGACCCTGTACTACTTTCCAGTAAGTTCTCCCATGGTACAATTGTTTTATTATCTATACAGGAAGGGGATTTGTGATTCCTTCTGGAAACCAGAGAAGAATGGGTGCCAGGTCCACTCTCCTGGCTGCTGGCTCTGAGTCTGAGCATACACAGGCCTGGAAGGAAGCCATTCTTGTGGGGACTGTGATGCAACAGCGTCTCACCACCAGGCTGTGTGACGGCTTTAACTCTGTATTAGCCAGTAGCCTTTTGGTGACCACCAAGTAGAAATTGTCAGGCTACTAGTGAGCCAACTACATCTCACAGAACAAATGAGGCCTATATCTGTGTGTTTGTAAATAACCTTTATTGGAGCAGAGCCATGCTCGTTCATTCAAGTATCCCATATGGCTGCTTATACACAATGGCAGAGCTGAGTACCTGCTACAGACACCATCAGCCTGCAAAGCTTGAATTGTTTACTATGTGGCCCTTTATAGAAGCAGTATGTTGGCTTTGGGTTCAACAGAAGGAGCATTAAGAGACTGTGGTAGTGACCTGAAGGACAAAGAATAGGAGCTCCAAAGTCCTAGGCCTGGCTTCTGGTCCTGCCTCTGCTAGAAACCACCTCTGTATACAGCTCCTAAGTGAATTTGAATATCTCTTTCGGCTGCAAAAGATACAACAGTCCTGGGATTTCATTCACAGAATGCACAGGGGTTCAGAGGTCAAGTTTGCTTCCAAATAGTTTCCATTTCCAAAAACTGTCCAATAATTATGGGATTTAAAATAATTAGGTTATAATTCATACCCTGTGGTTATAAAGAAGAAGCATACACACAGGTGTGCAGACACACGCATGCAATCTCACACAAGCACACACACTGGGGCAGGCCATGGAGCTCACTGGTGTGAGCATAGCGTTTTTCACCCAAGTTCCATGCACTGACCTTCTGTGGGAAATTCATGTGTCTCCAGGGGCGTCAGCACTTGCCCCAAGAAAGCTGCTGCATCTAAGGTCTCACCATCTGTACAGCTGTGATCAAAACATTACTATTCAGTTACCATCTAAGACACAGCTGTAGAATTATGGAGACATGGTTTTATAAAACTAAGCAATTGTGTGAGTGTGCCTTCAAGTTAAAGAAAGAAGAATGTCTAAATCTCAAAATCAATTCATATTTCATGCACATTTACATACAATATAATGAATGCTATCTTCTTTATTTGTTTTCCATACCATCTTTATTTATGCCTTCGTTATGAGACTTACAAATAGTTTCCAAACATCTCGAAATTTAAGAAAATTTTAACTGAGTGAAGCTGATTGAAATTAGCTGTCTTAGTCTGGGTTCTTCCCCAAAGTAAAGCCTGAGGAAAAAAAATAGTTTATTTGAGGAACAGAAGCAGAGAACCAGGAAAACTGAAACAGGGACTGAGGGAAGCCAGTCCAAGGGTCTTGTATTGAGCTGGTCATTAAGATGAGCAATTGAGGCTCCCTACTCCTGAGCTGCTTTGAGCTACCTTGTGGAGTAAGCCACTGGTTTATCTTCCCAAGGGATGCAGAAGGGAAGTATTTATCTAATTCTCACTATTGTCCTATGGGATTTTAACTCACTCTCGCTTGCAGTGTATGCATGAAACAGAGTAGTAGCTGGCCTGGTTTCCATAGGGTCAGAAACAACCTCAGAGAAACCCCATGTCAGAAAGCAAGAGTTTCATGATGCAGTCGAAAAGGGAGCTGACGGATCACCACTGCACATCAAATTCATGACTGGATTCAAAAGGCAGGCTGAGCACACGTAAGGAAGTTGCACAAAGAAGTGACCCGTACAATGTGTGATGTTTCAATTTTACCACTCCAGCCTCCCAACATGCCGCCAGGGCTAATAAATCCCATTCATTTAGTGGTTGTAAATAAACCACCTTAATGTACTCAGATCAATAGTGTTCATGAATATGAGGACACAGATAGAGGCTACTACCTCCATTGTACTGGTGGCAGTGAATGGATGTTCCCAGAAGAGAAATCTGCAGAGAGAGTGATGCTATAAAAGTGTTTCAAAGGATCAATAGGAGTCTTCAAGGAGGTAAAGCAAAAAGGCAGAATGAATCACCTATGAATAGTCATGGAGATTGGGAGAAACATACATGCAAAAAAATACAGGGACATTGGAAAGATTGAAATAAAAGCACGTGTGAAAAAATGGACAGCCATGAGTTTGAAGAGGTAGGCAGTTCCCAGACGGTGAAACTCTGGATCCCATCCTGAGCACACTGGGCTCCATCGTATTGACAATAGAAGAGCATGGAAGGTTGTCAAAAGGAAAGAAGTATTCAGTTTTCTTTGAAAGAAGATAACTCTGATAACATTCTGGAGTTTAGATCATCTCAAAGGAATTTCAAAGGTAAATTAAAGTTGGTGTATCTTGATGATCCCAAGATTAAAATATTTCAGCTCTGTCAACCATTTCAATTCATGGAACACACAAGAACCTTTTTTCTCTGTACAGGACAATGTGGCTAAATTTAACACAAAGCTAAATGAAAGCCACAGCAAAGTTTCATCAAAGCAGAGACTGTTATTTAGAGAGTCTGTGTCTGTTATTTATTATTTAGTGTCCACAGTGCTTTATAATGCAAACCTAGAAATAATTTAAACCACTGGTCATTCTCTGGGCTTTTATTTCTGAGAGGCAATATGATAATTCAGGAAGACCATGGCCAAGACTCGACCCAAAATTGTAGACCTTTCTTGTCCTACTGAGAAGAAAAACAGACATTTTATGTTTTGGTTGTGAGCATGAATAATGAGCATCCCATAAACAAAATAGACTTCCTCAATTTAAACTTGTCTAAAGTAATTAATTTTATGATCTTTATATGAATTCGTGTGCCCAATGTAAGAGGCAGGAGCATATCTCTGGAGGAATAAGAAGACAGTGGTGTGACACCATGAGACAAGCAAGGGCAGACAAAGAGACAAGAGAAAAAATTAAAGGAACAAAAAACTTGCCATGCCTCAGCTTCCACATCTCTTAGAAACCTTTTCCCCCTTGTTCAGACTGTCCAACTGCAGCTCTATACCCACTGACCACCCCATCTCTATCTTCCTTGCCCCACACCCTTCCCAGGCTCTGGTGACCACTATTCTATTTGTACACTCCTATCTTCTAAATTCCACACATGAATGAGAACATGCAGTATTTGTCATTATGTTACTCATTTCACTTACTATAATGTCCTCCAGTTCCATCCATGTTTCTACAAATGACAGAGTTTCATTCTTTTCATGGCTGAATAATATTCTGTTGTATATAATACCACATTTTTCTTTATTATTCACCCATAGATAGATACTGTGTTGGCCAGCACTTTGTGACTGTGACCAAAATATATGACAAGAACAACTTAAAGGAGGAAAAGTTTATTTTGGCTTATGGTTTCAGAGGGTATGGTGGCAGAAGAAAGTTGCTCAGTTTTCATGAAGTCAGGAAGCAGAGAGAGAGGGGGGAACTAAAGAAAAGGAAAACGCTTTCAAGGCACACCTGCAGTGATCTACTTCTTCTGATTAGGTCCCACCTCCAAGTAGTCCATTCAGCTCTCAATGAATCAATCCATCAGATGAACTAATCCACAGATATAGTGGAGTCCTTGTGATCTGATCATTGCCTAAGAACTCCACCTCAGAACCTTGCTGTGTTGGGGACAATGCTTTCAATCCATGAGTTTAGGGGTGGAAATACCAGACTCCTAGGGAGGGGCACATAACCAATGCCTAGGTTGATTCTATATCTTGGCTATTATGAAAAATATTGCAATAAACATGAACGTACAGATGTCTCTCTGACATATTGATTATAATACCTTTGGATATATACCCAGGAGTAAGATTGCTAGGTAATATGGTAGTTCTATTCTCAATTTTTCAGAGACCTGCATACTACTTTCCATAATGACTGCACTAATTTACATCCCCATTAGTAGTACATAAGAGTTCCCCTTTCTTCACATACTGTACAGTGTTGCAGTATTTCCTTTCTTTTCTTCTTTTGGGTAACAACAATTCTAACTGAAATGGGATGACATCTCATTGTAGTTTTGATTTCTCTGATGATTAATGATATTGAGCATTTTTCATAAAATCATTGGTCATCTGTATGAGCCCTTGTTTTAGTCAGCTTTTTTGTTGCTGTGATCAAAAGACCTGATAAGAACATTTTTAGAGGAGGAATAATTTATTTGGGGCCTCGCGGTTTCAAAGGTCTCAGTCCATAGATAGCCAACTCTACTCCTTAGGGCTCCAGGTGAGGCAGAACATCATGGCAGAAGAGTGTGGGGGAGAACAGGTGCTCAAGATATCCCATCAGGAATCAGAGAGAGAGAGAGAGAGAGAGAGAGAGAGAGAGAGAGAGAGAGAGAGAGAAGTGCAAGAGCCAGTAGCCCCTCCTCACCAGGACACATTATAAACCACAAAGGCATGCCCCATGCCTCCTCCAGCCACACCTACCTACCTACCTGCCTACAATTACCACTCAGTTAATCCCTTTCAGAGGATGAATTTACTGATTTGGTTAAGGCTCTCATAACCCAATCATTTTACCTCTAAGCCTTCTTGCATTATCTCACACATAAGCTTTTGGGAAACACCTAATATCTAAATCATAACAGCTCCTTTGAGAAATGTCTGTTCAGGTCATTTGTGGAGACCCCTTTTCTATTACTAGTTTCTAAACAACAATAAAAATCATATTTTTTCTATAAACTATTTTTACCAATCAAAATTCTCCAAAACAAATATTGTGACATATTAACGCACATACTTCTTTGTCAATCCACTAAATATCTAACTCCGATGGTGGACATAGCTAGCATAATTTTAAGTAGTAGTGAGCATTGATGATATTTTGGAATATCTGCAATATTTTCAGATTACATACATCATATGTATTAATGATTTATACTGGTGACCAATTCAGTGTGCTGACAATACTGCTATAGTTTACTGTCCAACAATAACCAATGTTTACAGGGGCTGGGAGTATAGCTCATTGGCAGAGCACTTGTGTAGCATGTGCAAAGCCCTTGTTTTGATCCCCAGCATAGCAGAAACAAATAACATGATGATGCATATGCTAATGTTCAGTGGAATTAAAGATGAAATTTCTGAATTTTCAGTTAAATCTGCCAGCTACACTTCCAAAGGTATGGCCTTTATGTTCAACCCATTTCCTAGAAAAAGAATAGAAGGGAGGAAGGAAAAGAATTATCAGGTCTCCAAAAGGCAAAAGTTGTGATCTTTAACTCATTTGATCAAAAACATGCATAATAACTAAAAGCTATACCAAATCTATAGGTACTTTGATTTTTATACATCTCAACACATCTGCATGTATTTGACCTAGAACAATGTCCAAATGCCCACATGTTCAAGACCTTACATTTATTCAGGCCACAGACAACACATCAAGCACATGAGAATTGGGAAATTTATTTTTTTAATACAACTCGGTTGTGTTTAGAAAAGAAATATAAAGTGAAGTAAGTGATGGTCTAGTTTCTCTAAGTGATCCTGAACAAATGGACTCTGTTTTTTTATCTGTTAAGAGGGGTATTAAAAGTTATTTTAACTTCAAAAGATTGCTGTGATAATCAAAATGAACCAAAGACATGTTTTTTCTAAACTATAGGTTGTGAACCATTTAGTAGGACATAAAATCAATTAGCATTTCACAACCAGCATTTTTGTAATGAAATAGAAGAAAATGGAAAATACCCAAGCGTCAGACATGGTAAAGGTAAGTGCTGTTTTGTGAAAATTTTACTTCAAATATATTTGTGTAGCTTAGTCCTGCTTTACCAAATAAATTACTATGACTCATAAAAATCTTTTTCTAAGCACTGAAATGAAATATGTGAAACGTGTAACAGAAGTCATGGCATATAGCAAGCTATTGTTAGTGACAATCGGAACCCCGGAACCCCCAGGTCAGAGTCACTGGTGCCCCAAGGTCAGTGGAGACCACTGCTCTTATGAGGACCCTTAGCAATGGGGCTTGCTAGCTGGGAATATGTGGGACTCACCTTTGCTTCTTTCTTTCTTTCTTTTTATTTATTTTTTTTCTGTGCTAGGGATTTAACCCTGTATGCTAGGCAAGGGGACCAGCATTTTCAATATTCTGTAGCCCTGCAGAGGAACAGGAACAAACTTTATCATGGAGAAAGAAGAGAATAAAAACATGACTCGAGAAAAATAGGGTAGTATTTGATTTGGCTTACCTCAAGAGACAGCTTGAATACTATCTGTTAAGCACTGGCCGGGTGACCTTGCACACATTATTTAATTCTCTAGGCTTCACTCCCTAAATATGAGGACAATAACAACAGCTTCTTCCTAGGGTTGTCATAAGAATTAAATCAGTTAAAGGTTATAAAGTGCTCAGTATGCCTGGCACACAGTAAACACTCCATAAACTTTAGCTTTTGTTGCATTTGCTATTATTATTGTTATTATTACTGTTACAAGAATAGACAAACCTACAAATAAAGACCATTTTTCTGTTTCAAATGATTTTTATCTTTGAATGCTATTCCTACAGCACAACAAAGAAAGTTGCAAATAAATACAAGCTTTAGGGACTCCTTGATATATTGCCACCTACATTCTTCTTTTCCCTGGGATCTGAGGCATTTTTCCAGGGTAATTTTTTGTTTTCCTATCTTGTGTGGCTGGCAGAGGAGGTGTGTGTACCAATGCTCACATTCTTTCCATACACTGAAGTTTACATCAGAAGATCCAAAGATGCTAAGCCCAGCTTTCTGGATGTGTTAATTCTTGCTTCCGTGTGGAAAATACCGTATGGAATCGATGCAACTTGGGCAAAGAATGGTTGGGCTTTTTTCCTATTCAGAGACACACTGGCTCCTGAATTAAATTTAGGATTTGATACACCAGAGCCCAATCCCCTGACATTGCCTGGTAACCGCCTGGCTGAAAATAGACTTTCTGGATGACCGCTGAGTTTCAAAATCACATTACCCTTTTGTCAAGTCACGCAGCAGGTAAACACTGGAATAATTTAGAACCTTAACATCAGGGAAAAGCACGCACTCTGGAGGAGAATTAGCCTCGCCAAGGCTGTGTTTTTTTTCTTTGCCTTCCCCTTGCCCTGGAAGTGTCTTTTAGAATTGTCAAGTATCCACCATCCTTTGACTCACCATCCAGTCCTGTTATGGCCTGAGGGCCAAAAAGGCCCAGAATGCCACCCACCCTGACACCCCACCCATAACCCTGCATTCAGAATCTCCTCTGGGTCTTCCCAGGCAAGAATTTCTGATCCAGAATAAATCAATCAATGGCCTGGCCAAGGGGTTGGGCAGCCTCTCACAAGAATAAATAAATAACAGCAACCAAAAGCAAGCCGCAGACAGATTAGAGCATAGATGGATTTTTTCCCAACTTTTTAATATGAAAATATTCCAAAATGAAAGGTGTTAGACTATGACAACAAACATCTACAAACACACCACCTAGATTCAACAATTATCCATATTTTGGCAAGTCTGGTTTATCTACATATTCTTTTGATTGTGTGTATGTGAGATGCCATGACATTTCACCCCAAAATATTTGAGTACCTGCCTTCTCAGAATAAGATTCTGCCAGTAATACGCCTAAGAAAAATTAAGAGCAATTCCATAATAACATCTAATATTAGTGCACATTCCATTCTCTCTCCCTATGTAAGAATTCTAGCATTGTGCCTGATTGCTGTAGCTCCCTAGACCCTTCTAATCAAGAGAAGTACTCCTACCTTTTATCTTAATGACACTGACTTTTTGTTTTTATGGTGGTGCTAGGGGTCAAATCCAGGGCCTTGAGCATGCTAGGCTAATGCTCCACCCCTGAGCTACATCCCAGCCTAGTGACATGGACTTTATATGCATCTGGGCCAGATGTCTTATCAAATGTCCCACAATGAACACTGGTGAGCTGTGACTGGAAAGGCCAGGAGAGGAGCACAGTGGGATACCAGAGAGAATGAACTTGACTTTCTATCTCACTCAGAATGAAGGACCGAGTCCACCCAGCCCTACCCAATATGCCCCCCCAACTCCTGGGCCCCCAGGTGCTTGCCCACAGTCATTCCAGCCTTCTTGCTTCTCCCCAAATACTGAGCACATGCCTCACCTGAGGTCTTGGCACTCGCTTTTCTGCACACATGGACAGGCTGACCCTCTCCTCCAGGAGATCTTTGCTCAGAGGAGCCTTCCTTGACCACTCTATGCCAAATTGCAAACCACCCTCCCCGTCTTATTTTTGTTTCATGGCATATTTCACCCCCCAGGCATATATATTGTATTCCTTTTGCTGACTGCTGTCTCATTTGTGCACCCCGGGACAGGCTGTTTTGTGTGATTGGTTCACTGTTGTACCTTCAGTTCCTATCCTTATGCCTGAATCCACTCAATTAACAAATATTGATTAAAACCCACAACTGAGCTCCAGACACTGCAGAGAAGCAGTGTATCAGATGTTCCCTTCAGCTGACATACCCTGGCTATCCATCCAGCCCCTGCTGTCCCAGGCTGGTGGCAAAGTGGCTACTCAGCATGGAGAATAACTCTAAGAAGCCAGGGTGAAACCCTGGGGCTCCCCAGTCCTGGAATTTGCTCAGAGTTGGGGCTGATCACCATCTCACTTTTTTAAATACCTTTATTTTATTTATTTTTTTTAATGTGGTGCTGAGGCTCACATATGTTAGGCAAGTGCTCTACCACGAAGCCAGCCCCACCATCTCACTTTTGTGTCCTGTTATCCTCCTCATGATCCCCACAGTTGCCTGTGAGGATCTCTTGATAATTCACCTGGACTAACAATTCCTCATTGTTCCCCAGTTAGTGTCAGCTGCAAAACTTGCTCTTCCTCTCCCCACAGAACCATGTCGCACCATCTGGTCAGCTCCCCTGCCACCTGTCCACCTGGTGCCATTGCACTGATCCTTTAAGAGGCAAATGTGACCATGCCATTTCTCTGCTCACAGCATCCCTTTCTCCACAGGGCAAAAAGCAAGTACAGAGCCTGGCACATCTAGCTGACTACGACCCTCCTGATCCCTGTCCCTGCCACTCTCCACCTTGAGTATACTTTAGTTTACTAAGTAGTTTCTGGAATGTCACTGTTCCTCATGTCTTAAACCTATTCCTGTCCAGCATGTACCTCCACCCCTATCCCGTCAGTTAGCAGATCTAGAAAAGTTCTACTCTTCCCTCAAGCTTCCACTCAAAATGCTATCTCCCCTTAGAAAAATGCTCAACTCCTCTCTGCTTTAGTTACATTTGATTTGAAAGAAAAATCACAGCCAAGCATGGTGGCGCCTGCCTCTAATCCCAGTGGTTCAGGAGGCTGAGGCAGGGGATCACAGGTTTGAAGCCAGCCTCAGCAACTTAGTGAGACCCTGTCTCAAAAAATAAAAAATAAAAACGGTTGGGGATGTGGGGATGTCGCTCAGTGGTTAAGTACCCTTGGGTTCATTCCAGGGCACACACACACACAAAAAAAAAAAAAAGGAAAATCACATTAACAAGAATTATATCACCATTATTTGATTCTCTGTCTCCAGCTAAATCTCAACATGGTCCTTGAATGCATGAAGAGGCTTAGGTCTTTTTGTCTTTATATTCAGAGTCTTTAGCAAAATACCAGGTGTTTAATAAACTTGGACTTGGACGTTTGGTCTAAGTAGTCATTTTGCCCTGGGCAATGTTGTTTGTTGAGGGCCTTCAGGATCAGACTTAGTGACCCTGATATTTCGAATCTGATTTTATGGCTCAAGCCTAGAGTTAATGGTAAACGTCCTCATTGTTTCGGTTTGCTGAAACATCGTGTAAACCCAGCATCAGGCGGCTGTTTGACTGGCGACAAACAATTCTGCATTCCAGAGCAGTCTGACCCCATGTCCAGATTGTTTTGTTTGCCTTTCACTAACAAAGAAGCTCTGATTTAAGTCTCTGCAAGTTAAACCACATTCTCTGTACCATCTTACTCTTGCTCATACAAGCGTGTGTGTGTGTGTGTGTGTGTGTGTGTGTGTGTGTGTGTGTCCAACAAAGACAGAGAGAAACATAAACAGAAAAGGAGAGAGAAAAGGCTGGCGACGATGCTTCAAGCTAACTTTTGCTTCTCTGATCCCAACAGAGAACAGATGATGTTCAGGGATTAGGCCCAGGGTCCAAAGGGCCATGGCGGTTGCCGCCAGCCTCAGTAGAACCCCTGTTACAAAAGTACTGACAGACATCAATAGCACCTTGGTGCCAACTCTCCCCTGCACTTTATTATCATCTTAGGAGACAGTACCTTCTTCATTCATTTGAGTCTGGACAATTGGCTGCGCCTAACATTCTGGTCACAGTCAACACTCCATAAACAGCATCATTAGGATTTTTCTAAGGAGTTGGTCTAATGATCTACAGCCCAAGAACTTTCTGTATTATGAATATGCTTCTTCCACATTCATGTTCATATGGCTGCAATGTCTCTTCATATTATTATTTGTAAATTTCACTTATTCTTGATTCTCATAAAAAGCCTGTCTTTGTGTAGTATGATTGTCCGGGACTGCCGCTGCTCATACATTCCTGCTAAGGGTTTATAGTCTGCAGGCTGAAAGTGAGTAAGCATTCCTTATGGATCTTGAGGTCTCCTACCCCTCCCCCAGCTATTAGCATTGTTTCAGTTTGTCTGTTTTGAACCAAGGCCAGTTGACTTTCCTCCAGTTCCAGTTTGGGTCAGATCTCAGGAGACAGCCTGTCTGGTTGTTCAAAAAACAAATATCTGCCTGGATATTCACCCCAACCTGGAGTCATGGCAGATCACTGCCGCCTGATGACCCTGCCAAGCGTCCCCACGCTCAGTGGAAGGGAGGTAAACAGCACCAAGTGCTCTAATCTCTCCATCTGGGGCTGCTGACAAGTAAATGAGAAGGCCTACTGCCGACAGCCAGGCTGCCCAGCCTGTGTCCCTCTTGCACAATCACTCTCTCCTGCCAGGCCTCTGTGCCCTCTCCATTTTCTCCCCCATTGGCTCCTGGACCATTCCCCTGGTGGCCTCAGGGCATTCCTGGCAGTCCACCACTATTTAGCAACCACTAAATTGGCCTGATCCTGATAAATGCCCTGGAAGGATCTGAGAACTAGAAGAGGGCTTCCCTTTACATGGAGTTTATAATCTGGAAGTAGAGAAAATAAATAAATTAATAAATAAAACATGAAAGCAGAATATATGAAAAAAATGTGTAATATCTCTACTAATTAGAGAAATTCAAATCAAAACTACTCTAAGATTTCATCTCACTCCAGTCACAATGGCAATTATCAAGAATATAAGCAACAATAAATGTTGTCAAGGATGGTGGGGTGAGGGTTACACTCATACATTGCTGGTGGGGCTGAAAATTGGTGCAACCATGTGGAAAGCAATATGGAGATTCTGCAGAAAGCATGGAATGGAATCACCATTTGACTCAGCTATCCCACTCCTCTGTCTATACCCAAAGGACTTCAAATCAGCATACTACAGTAATGCAGCCACATTAATGTTTATAGGAGCTCAATTCACAATAGACAAATTATGGAACCAAATTAGATGCCCTTTAACAGATGAATGGATAAAGAAAATGTGATATATACACAATGGAATATTGCTCAGCCTTAAAGAAGAATGAAATTATGGCATTTAAATAAATGGATGGATCTGAAGAATATCGTGCTGAGCAAAATAGGCCAATCCCCAAAATCCAAAGGTCAAATGTTTTCTCCGATATGTGGATGCTAATTCACAATAAGGGGAGTGCTAGGGAAAAATAGAGGTACTTTGACTTAGGCCAAGGGGAGAGAAGGAAGAGAAGAGGGTATTGGGGTAGGAATGGTAGTGAAATAAATCAGACATTATTACACTATGTACGTTTATGATTACATGACCAGTGATTCTACATCATGTAAAACCAGAAGAATGAGAAATTACACTCCATTTCTGTATGATGCATCAAAATGCATTGTACTGTCATGTCTAAATAATTTGAATAAATTTTTAAAAATTTAAATATCAGAGTAGAGATATGTGATATAAATATTTCAGGGACCTTTTGATCAATATTTTTTTCTACCAACAGGTGAGATTATCTTCAGACTGGCATTTAGTACCTATCCTTTAGGGACACAGGGGTGGGGTGACAATTGACTTGGTGCTATAAATAGCTTCATCTTAAACATTTTGAAATTAAATAACAATGACTTCAAATATTTTTCATTCACTTACAGTCTGACTTTTTAAATCAGTGAAAGTTTCCTCATCAAATATATCACTGAAAATCTATTCTAAATTGTTCAAGAACATAGTGTTCTCTTTCTCTCCCCCATGCCCCACCTCATCCTTCCATTCTATCGGGATGTTCAGAGCAAATTTTAATGCTTCCCTCCAAGCATTAACAGAGGTATACTTGCAATTGATATTCATATTACAAGCAACTTTTGAATGATTAATACTTTTAATTGTTTTCTTTGCTCTTTGGTATAAACAGTAAAGAGGCAGGTACCTGGGGGTGGTCTAAAGAGTGGTGCATTGGAGAGAACCTGCTCCTTCCTCATGGTGAAGACTTGGAAAGGACAATAATCTTTATCTCATGGAGTTTTGTTTTGTATTTTTATTTGTTCTTTATAGTTATACATGAAAGTATAATGTATTTTGACATATCATACATGGAGCATAACTTCTCATTCTTGTGGTTGCACATGATGTGGTCGTGTATTCATATGTGAACACAGAAAAGTTATGGCCAATTCATTCAACTGTCTTTCCTATTCCCATCCCCTTGTCTAATCCAATGAACTTCTGTTCTTCCCTCCCCACCCCTTACTGTGTGTTAGAATTGGCAGATCAGAGAAAACATTCGGCCTTTGGTTTGGGGGGATTATTTCATGGGTTTTTAATGGGAAGAAGGGCTGACGTTTCTGAAGTGTTAAGCCTAGAGTTACATATGCAGCTTATGCTGTCTGACTTCCTTTTTAGAATTAGATATCAATCATTAAAAAATAGAACTCTGTTTAAAAAGTTAATGCATACTTATTAATTGACTATTATCTTTAAGGATGAAATCATGCTCTCAGGTTTCATCTGCAGACCTGTGATAAGAGCAAAACCTGCAATGGGACAGTTTAACCAAAGCCAGGTAAGTTTTAGTAATTGTAGGAGGAGTTGGGTGTTTAGCAGAGGTTTAAATCAGGAGAGGTATTTTCTGACGGAGGGGATAGGAGGACATTCTGTTCTGAGCAGCTCAGGAGGGAGACTGGGAGGCTGGGTACAACCTGGAGTCAAGGAAAGTAAAATCCATCAACTCAACTGGGAATTCTCCACCTCCTATAGAGAGTCAACTGAGTATGGTGAAAAGTCTACAGCCTTGCCAATCAGTGAGTTCCAAACACCTGGTCAACCACTGTTAGTTGTGTAATCCTGAGCAAGTCACATGACCTTTCCAAACTGCCAATCCAGCATGGCAAAATTGGTAAAATAATAGCAACCTAGCATGGAATATTAGAGATGATCTATTAAAGTGCATGACACAACACCCTACTCCTTAGGAAGCTTAATAAATAGTTTGTTTTTAACTCTTTAACTATCATTAGCTATTACAATCCCCTCACATCATTGTGAAGCAGATCTCTAACATAACAACCTAAAACTAGCCAATACCCAACCAAAATAAGAACAGAAAACAAAAACACTGTGTTTTAAAACATTACTACAATTGAAAAATCTTTAGGAAGATCAATCAAGGGAAAAAAATAATACCCAAGCCGCCATTAACAGACTTAACAGGAAACTCTTAGTATAGTTTCCACAGCCATTATAAAAATTAATTAAGGCATATTACCAAAAAGGTCACCTGAGCAAATTTGGCAATTCAGATGAAATGGACAGGTCCCTGAAAAAAGAGCAATTTACCAAAGCATAATAAGAAATACAAAAATCTAAATATATTTATTATTAAATTTGCTTTATTAAATTTATTTTAATTTATCTAATATTTATTTAATGTATTAAAAATTAAATTTGGGATTAAAAACCTTACCACCAAGAAAGTTAGGGGCCCAGATAACTTTTATAATGAGTCTCATGAAACATTTAAGAAAAAAAGATACCAATCTTACACACACTCTTTCAGAAAATCTAACACCAGCCTAACCTTGATGTGAAAATCTGACAGACATTACAGGAAAAGAAATTAGCAGATTGATTTCATTCATGAACATGGATGCAGAAGCCTTAAATATTAGTAAATAAAAATAAGCAACACAAAAGGAAATACTGTCTCATGACCAATGGGATCCTAGGAATGCAAGATTAGTTCAACATTCAAAAATCATTCAATACAATTTGCCACATTAACAGAATGAAAGCAAAAAATCAGAGAATCATCCTCATAGAGGGTGCAAAATTATTGACGAGATTTCAAAACCATTCATTACAAAACCTAAGTAAACTAGGAATTGACAGACCCTTCCCCATTTGATAAAGAGCATCTTTGGAAAACCTCCAGTTAAAATCATATTTAATGTTGAAATACTGAATGTGCCCCCAGTCTTCTGGCCACCCATGATCAGAAGCAAGACAAGGATGCTCACGCAGACCACCTCTGGTTGATGCTGCTCTAGTCAGTCCCCACATCGGAGCTCAATCTGGAAGTCATTACCCTTGAGAACAACCTAATGTCTCACCTTGTCAGGGAGTCAACCCTCATTCATTGTGACTGAAACTGCTGAAGTCAGCTGACATAGCAGGCTGGGGGTACAGGGGTATGTGGAATAACTATTTACAATTTCCCTTATGTAAAAGCAAACTCTTGTAGATATCTCCTTTTGAAATTCTCTTGTTGTGAGATTTTTTTTTAGGGGCAGATATCATTTTCCCAAGTCTACAGATAAAAACTGAGAACCAAAGAGGTGAAGGACCACACTCAAGGCCACGAAGTGACTAGGGTATCAGAAAGTCCAACTTGAATCTGACTGGAGTCATTTCCAGATGCCATCTCCTTGGTCTCTCTGCCTAGATTCTAAGATGCCATTTACAATTTAGATAAAGAGGTCAAACTTGAGTGGAATGATTAGGACCCTCTACTCTAGGTTGAATGGGACCCCAGAGTTCATCTGTTGGTAACCTAATCCCCAGTGTGACAGTGTCAGGAGGTGGGACATTTACAAGGTCATCAGGTCAAGAGCTCTGCTTTCACCCCTGTGATGCCTTCTGCCATGTTATGACATAGAAAGAAGGCCCTCACCAGACACAGCTCTTTGATCTTGGTCTCCCCAGCCTCCAAAACTGGGAGCCACTACATTTCTGTTTATTATAAATTACCCAATCTGTGCTGTTCTTTCATATCAGCACAAAATGGACAAAGATACCCTCACAATTATTTTAGAAAGTAGGATGCATGACTTCCAATTATATTTAATAAACTAGTCAAAATGCATGCTATAGAAATCTGGCAACAGGATTTTCACCATTCCATGGGTGTTAGGGGATAAGGATAATGACCTTGCCTTCCTGGTAAAGTGAGATAATTCATCATGCACCCTATATTCATCAGAGAGACCCTGGACAGAAAAGCCAGTCTCTCTCCTGCTGAGTTATACTCTACAAGAAACTACACAGAAACAATGAAATTATGCATCACCAAAAGAGCCACAGTCTGACAAATAAAGTGGTCAACTATAATAGAGTGCCATGATTTCTAAACCAAACCCTCCAGAAATTCAACAAAGTAGCCCAAAGAAAATCTTCACAGCCCTATCCTTTTAAATCTTCCTCCCCCAGCCCATACACGCATATACCCATACACACACACACACACACACACACACACACACACACAAAATCGTTCACATGCAAGCACACACCTATCTTGCTGTTTATCACTTGCAGCTCACAGTACCTTCAAAACTTAGTTTAATGTGACTAGTTGCCAGGTATTTCTCAGGCCACGTAATCCTAGTTCCACAGAGTCAGAGAAAGAACATCCTATATCATTTCTAGTCCTCTTTGCACATTAAAAGAGTTCCTCACTTTAAGAGGGTGAGCCAGCAGTACATAGGATGTGCTCATGAAGCAGTTGATTAAATGACAGCTTATCATCTTATGGGATTCAGATGATGTGCCCTCAAGGAATGAGACTTTAGGAAGCCTGGCAGATAAATATCAAGAAATGAGAGTTCAACATTGTTCCTTTTGACCTTCAGCTAGAGGCACATTCCAATGCAGACTTATTGGGGTGGAAGCAGACAGAAGCAAAGCTGGGCTACCAAACTAAAACTGTAGATGTCTGATCATGAAACTCTTGACAAACCTGATAGAATAGCATCAGATTACATCCGTTAAGTCTGCTTATTTGGAAATTACAACATTCTCCCCACTGAAGGGCAGTCCCCAGAGGAAGTCAATGAGCTTTTCTTTCTCCCAGTCTCCCACCATCACAGGATGGCCCACAAACAACACTGAGCAATAGTAGAAGGAAGTGTTCAGAGGCCAAATGCCCCGAAAAGGGGAAATAGGCAAAACCACAAAAACAGAGACTGAAACACTCCCAAGAACTTCCCTGGGAACACTTTAGTTCCCAAAAAAGGGTGCAGAGTGATATCATTCCAGGAAAGTCACATTTTATTCACAAGTCCTCGTGACAGATCCAGGACAGCAGCAGCGTCCCACAGTGCAGAGGAAACAGTCAGCCTCCACGATCATCTAAGAAAGTGAGTGATACCATATTCTAAATCCTACAATATGAAAGTAAGTATATTTAAGGTGCTGAATATTCAAGGCTTCCCTGTGTTCTTGAGCCTACCAGTGTGCATTCTAGCTATCAGGAGCTTTAAACCGGGATGGGCATTAATTTTCTTCTTGAAATTCACAAGATGAATTCGAATAGCCTCGTTTACCTAACAAATATCAAACAGACCCAAAATCCAGCTTCAGAAGTTTACATTTGTATTTATTTTTGTGGCATTCAAACTCAGTCCTAAAAACCATCCTATCATTTTGCCATGTTCTTAGACATTTAAAGAAGTTACTTTGATAACCATCTAACCCCTCCACCCCAGCCTCAGTCCTCCACAGTTTGAAATAAGGGAGATAAGCCTCAGGGAGGTTAAGTCATGGCCATAATCACATGATGCAGGTGTGTATTCTTTTTTTTTTTTTTACTTTTTTGAATGTTAATTAAGTAATCTGAATGAGATATAAATAGTCCACTCTCAAATATAAGTAACCAGTGCTACCCAATTATGATTGATAGAAAAACTAAAATGAAAATTAAAGTAATACTTCATGTTCGATCATATGAGAAATCTATTCTTTCTAAGATTGCCACAAATGCACTACAACTTAGATGCTCACATCAGACCAAAGACAGTTTACCAATAGGAAGTGTTTCAGATTACCCAAAGACTATAGTGGCAGTTCTCAAAGCAGTCTACACATCCCAGAGGATGGTTCTTAAAATTATCACTGTACAGGACTCTACTTTAAAAATAAATTTTAAGACTTGCTCTGTGGCATGACATATGGTCTACTTTGAAGAAGGATTCATGAGCTGCTGAGAAAACAGTGTATTCCTTCGTCTATTGAAGAAATATTCTATATACGTCTGTTAAGTCTAAATTATTGATTGTATTATTAAGTTCTATAGTTTCTTTGTTTAGTTTTTGTTTGGAAGACCTATCCAGTGGTAAGGTGTGTTAATGTCACCCAGTAGTATTATGTTGTGGTCTATTTGATTCTTGAAATTGAGAAGTGTTTGTTTGATATACGTAGATGCTTCATTCTTTGAGGCATAGATATTTATGATTTTTATGTCTTATTGATGTATTATTGTCTTAAGCAGTATGAAATGTCCTTCTTTATCCCACTTCACTACTTTGGTTTGAAGTCCACTTTATCCGATGTTAGGATGGAAACCCCTTCTTGTTTATGCAGTCCATGTGAGTGATATGTTTTTTCCCATCCTTTCACCTTCAGGCTTTAGATGTCTTTTCCTAGGAGGTGAGTCTCGTGAAGGCAGCATATTGTTGGATCTTATTTGTTAATCCAGCCTGCCAGTCTATGTCTTTTAATTCATGAATTTAGGCCATTGATATTCAGGGTTATTATTGAAATGTGTTTTGTATTCCCAGTCATTTTGGTTTATTTTGGGGTTTTGACTTGGTTTCTCCTTTAATAGGCCTTTCCTTTAGCATAGTTCCTCCCTTTGCTGATTTTCATTGTTGTTTTTCATATCCTCCTCATGGAATATTTTGCCAAGAATGTTCTTTAATGCTAGCTTTCTCACTATAAATTCTTTTAACTTTTATTTATCATGGAAGGTTTTTATTTTTGTTTATCATGGAAGCTTAATTTTCCTGGATATAAGATTCTTCATTGGCATCCATTTATTTCAGAGCTTGGTATATGTTGTTCCAGTATCTCCTAATTTTGAGGGTCTGGGTTCAGATCCAAATTGGTCTCCCCGTGTATGTAATCTGATTCCTTTCTCTTGTGGCCTTTAAAATTCTATCCTTATTCTGTAGGTGAGGCATTTTCATTATAATGTGCTTTGGTGTATATCTGTTGTCAGTTTATACATTTGGTGTCTTTTAGGCCTCTTGTATTTGATTTTTTCAATATATTCTTCATGTTTGGGAAATTTTCTGATATTATTTCATTGAAGAGATTGTGCATTCCTTTGGTTTAAAACTCTGTGTCTTCCTCTATCACCATAAACAAATAAATGAAAAAAAATGTTTAACATCTCTAGTAATTAGAGAAATGCAAATCAAAACTGCTCTAGGATTTCATCTCACTCCAGTCAGAATGGCAGTTATCAAGAATACAAGCAACAATATTGTTGGCAAGAATGTGGGGGAAAAGGCCCACTTATACATTGCTGGTGACACTGCAAATTGGTGCAACTAATCTGGAAAATAGTATGGAGATTTTTTAAAAATCTGTAATGGAATCATCATTTGACTCAGCTATCCCACTCCTCAATCCATACCCAAAGGACTTAAAAACAGCATACAACAATTACAGAGCTGCATCAATGTTTATTGCAGCACAATTCACAATTGCCAAATTGTGGAAGCAAACTAGATACCATTGTACAGATGAATGGATAAAGAAACGGTATTATATATACACAATGGAATATTACTTAGCATTAAAAGAGAATAGAATTATGGCATTTGCAGGTAAATGGATGGAGTTGGAGAATATCATGCTAAGCGAAGTAAGCCAATCCCAAAAAACCAAAGGCCCAATGTCTTCTCTGACAAGTGGATGCTAATCCATAATGGGGGAGAAGGCATGGGACAAGTGGAGGAACTTTGGATTGGGCAAAGGGGAAGGGTGGAGGGGAGGGAAAATGGGAGTAGGAAAGATGGTGGAACGAGACAGACATCATTACCCTAGGTACATGTATGATTGCACGAATGGTGTGACCCTACTTTGTGTACAACCAGAGAAGTGAAAAATTGTGCTCCATTTGTGTATGATGAATCAAAGAGCATTCTGTTGTCATGTATAACTGATTAAAACAAATAAAAAATAAATTTAAAAATAACTGCAAAAAATAATAAATTCTAAAAAGATTTCACAACAGGAACTAGAATTCTGAAATTCAATGCAGCTTCCTATATTTCTATACTTATTCATTTCTTCTCCTTCCCTTCACCCACCAGACACCACAAATCCACACTCAAAGCTGACCTCAGTTCTCCATAAGAGCTAGTGGATCTGCCATTTCAATAACGCTCACCCTCCTGGCCTCCTGAGAAAATCATTTTGATTTCTCTCTTTGCAATGGAGCTTCAAGCTCCTCTCAGACTTTGTGGTCCTTTTGTCTACATGAAATAGGTCTCCTTTCATATCTTTAGTAATGCTGACAGTAATTCCTAATTGTAAGCCGCATCCACCCAAACCAGATAAAGGGCTGGACCAGCTAGGGTAAAAGCCAGTTTATCAAACCTGGGCACCACACTAACATTGAAATAAATCTGCAATATGTTGTCAGAGTTCTCAGCTTTTCACATAACATTCTTCACATAATTGGCCAAATGGAATATTACTTAGCATTCAAGGGATTATGGCATTTGCAGGTAAATGGATGGAGTTGGTTCCCATCCACATGCACATTTCAAAACATGCCACATTGCAACCTCCTCTTCACTCATATATACTACAGAAAGTTATGTGGCTCAGCCAGACTCAATCCCAGATTTTGAGGTTAGATCTTGAGCTCTCAGCTCACCTGAGTAGTTAAGGCCATGCAGGCACTGCATGGCGTGGAGTGTAGCCTTATTTACCAGGCACAAGCAATCATTTTTTATTATCTCAATTTAAGTAAAAAGTCCCCTATAGAGTTGTCTGATTCATTTTTTAAAATCTAAAGGAAGAATAGGGACAAAAAAAGCACAAAATAAAATAGAGAAAGAGAACCATGTTATCATGGAAGTCAAGGGTGGGGAGACTTAAATACAGTTTGAGCAAAATTTTACTACTTTCCATGTAGTTTTCTCTGTTCTTACTAAGTGGAAATGCCTAACAGTACAGAAGATATGTGAAGTGAAAGACAATTTCCACTACATGTAAATGTTCAATGTTTAAAAAATTAAAATACTCCACCTTTAAAATATAAGCCTAGGTATGCAATTTTTTAAAGAGAAAATCAGCTTCTCCTGATATCACAAAATGGCTAGTAGAAAAATAGTTCAAGAAGATGTACTTCAGGGGTCCCAAATTATTGCCCTACCCCCAGGTTCCTGCTGACACATGCCCGGTTCCACTTTGACCTGAGTGCTGTTTTATAAGCAAACCCAGAAAATAACATTAATCCCAGCTCTCCTCATGAGTCCCCTCCTTTCCTGTGCAAAGTTTCATAGCTCTACCAAGGCCTGTCTCAGCTCATTCTCCCAACCTCCATTGAGTGTGCTGGGCTTTATCACAGGCTTCTGTGTTAAGTTGCACCAAAATTTCTCTGATTTCACCTTATCTTCATTGTTCCTTTTTCTTTCCTCTTTCTCTAGCTTATTTTATTTGATAAATGCAAATCAACTCTTTCCACTGTCTAGGCTTCAACTCTTTCCACTGCCAAACTCACTCCCCAAAATACCTCCAGCCTTTCTCCCCAGCTCCAGTCTCAAATTCCAGAGTATGGTGTGCAAGGCCCTCAGTCCCTACACTGACCCCATGAGCACCACTGCCACCAAATCTGCTCGTTCCAGCTCTGTCCTCCTGAGCAACCAGGCTCAGGCTTCACCAGCTGCTTCGTGTCTCCTGACACCCAATTGGTAGTCATTTGTCCTCTGTGCTCTTCCAACAATCAGTCCTAAAGGGCTCATCCTCTCCCTTCTGACTTTGCTCTCACTAACCTTTAGCTGGCTATTGATCCCCAAGCCTCCAGATCAATTTCCCAGGCCATAGTCTTTCAACTCTTCCCCTCTACCCTTCTGAGCTGGAGTCTGATCGCTCCTCTGCTGGGCACAGTGAAGAACCCCCATTGCTTACACAGAATAGAGCCCAGGACCTGCCAGCTGATTGTCCAACCTTCCAGATAGTTTTCCCTCCCCTCCCTTGCCAGCTCCCTGCATTTCAATCAAACTTCCTCAACACAGCCAGCTTTCATTGTTTGAGCCACTCTCTCCCCATGGGATAGCCTCCTTTCCTCTTCCATCCTGCTTCCTAGTATTCTATGCACAGTCTTACCTTGGACTTGCCCTCCTCCAGGGTCTGATCCATAATCTTTAGCCTATAAAGTTTCTATTTTGTTCTATTTAACAATAAATGTAGTATTTTTTATTGAAACAGGAATATAACATACATGTTCAAAAATAATTCAGAGAAAAGATATATTAAAAAGAAAAGTCTCCCTCCCACACCATAGTGCCACAGTTTATCTCCTAACTAAACAAAAGAACAAAAATACACTATGCTATTTGCTTGGCCACCCTTCTGGAAGTTTTCCCTCACTTACAAATATTTACAAAATATAAGTAGTGTTTTTTTATTAGTAGTAAATGAACACAATGCACATCCTTACACTTCTTGGGTCTTTTTATTAATGGCATCCAGTCATTTGTAAATCTGAGTTAGTGTATGCAAAGCCCTTACAAGGGTGCCTGGTCCAAATGCTAAATCAATATCCCTTCACATGGGGTATATCAAAGAACACACCCCAGCATTCACGAACTTACACCAATTAGACTCTAGGAGCACACATTAGACCCTAGGAACACAATGTGGTTCTGCGGGACCAGAGCCCAGAAGCACTTCTTTTCTAGAAACAGGCTCCCTGTGAGCTGGGCTGTCACCTCTCCTGGTACTTGTACAGCATTTGGAGATGGTATTGCCACCAGGGATCAAGCCAAAGCAGCACCAGCTCCCTCAGATTCTGCTAAGTCTAAACAACACATGGAAAAATAAAGGATTCACAATGGGTTTTGCTGCAACCACTTTCAGAAAACAAAAAATATACCTTCTTCCACTTTAACTTGATTACAGGGTAACAAAACTAAATCTGCCCAGACAAAACAAGCTGCTTCCAGTCAGTGCCCGCTATGGTTTGGCCAAAGCTGGCTCAGCTCCACATCAGATCACTGAGTGTTTCTGAAAGGTAATGGGGGGAGTCCCTTGCATTTGGCCCCTGTCCCAAAGCTCCCATCTAGCACAGGACTCACAGGAAGTGTAAATTAAGAAGCTAATCAGGGCAAGGGCCAGGCCTCTGAGGAGATAAGAGAAGTGTCGGATCACCCTCAACAAGCAGTTTCCAGTTCAGGTGACCTTGCTGATGGCCTGAAGAGCACACACTCTGTTTGCACCGTTTCAGTTCCCCAGGGGAGGCCTGCCTGTTTCCTGCTTCTGACTGTGGCTGAGGCCTTCACTTTCCTGGGGCCACTGTGCCCAGAATGCACCTGTCAGACTCAGCAGCAAAGGCAGGCCTGAGGCAGGGTCTGGGGAAGGACACGAGATCTCTGAATACTGAGTTATTTGGGTGTCTGAGGAATTTGGGAGAGCTTGTGACCGCACTTAGGAGGGAGGCTGGTGACTTAAATAAACATGAATCGTTCCAGAACAAATAGTTGAGAGTTGATTTAAATTAATTTTCCCCAGAGCTTTTCATTCCAAATACACATGGTTTGTATGCTCGTAGACATGTGCATACAACACCCCCATCTGAAAGTTGGGAGAGATGCCATACAGTGGCACTCCTGATCCCACCAGGAGGGGAAACAAGAGACGTCTGACCCTTTCATGTTACTCACTGAGAGGTTTCTGTGGGGTAAGGACTGGGTCAAAACAAAGCCCAGCCATGACAGACAACTGTTCCTGCCACTGACTCTCCAAATCATTTCCCAGAGTCCTGTAGCATCCGATCCACTAAGTGCATAACTGCACACACACAGGGAAAATGAGCCTTATTCCTAAACAGCTGCAACTTCTTCACAGTGAGGCCCTTTCACCAAGCCTGGCCTATACACCATCCTAGAAGCCCTGACAAGGAGAATCTTAAAAATCCAAGACGTTGAGTAAACAGGTCACGGTTACAAAAAGTGGCACACAGCCAGGCCACCTGGGCCAACAGAGAGCCAGGGGGCGCTGACTAACCTCCACTGTTTCAGACTAGAACAAGGAGAAATGTCTGTGAATAAAATAATCATCAGGCGTCAACCCCATAGAGCCCTGTGTGTGAACTCAAAGGTGAGGGCCAGAAGGACATGCCAAACAGGGCCAAGACTCAGACCAGAGGAGAGTCAGGGTGCATTGGAACTGATGGACACAGAGGGAGTTAGGCTGTGGACTTCAGAGTCTAGAAGTCCTGAGCCTAGAGCTGCACCACATCCCCCATGCTCCAATGTGGGAGAGCAGAGGAGCATAAGTTCGAGAAAGGATCAGACACTCTGCAAGGAAGGATGGATGACAACTCCGTGCAGCTGCTTGTGCCGTTCCAGTGACTTCAGGGAATTAAGATGTTTGGGGTAGGAATTCCAGACAAAACTCTTATTAATTTAGTCTGGCTTCCAGATGCTTAGACAAAAAACTTCAGTGATATTTGATGCCTATTGACACCTCTCTCTCTCTCTCTCTCTCTCTTTCTCTCTCTCTCTCTCTCTCCCCCCCCCCCCAGAGAGAAACAGACCTACATATCTAGATGACAGATAGCTAGACAAGTAGGTAGATAGAAAGAAAGTCCTCCCATCACCCTTAACCACCCTTAAAGACATGCTGCCCCCCATGACTGCTTTGCCCTCACCTCCTGCTATTCCACGCCCTGCTTACCCACTCCAGCCCCACACTGGCCTCCTTCTCCTTCCCTGATCTGGACCACTCCTGCTTCATGGATGTCCTCAAATGCTGTTTCCTGAGCTAGGAGAGCTCTTTCCCCCAATACAGTCATGACTTAGCCCTTCAGCTACTCTGGCCTTTCCTAGAACGTCAGCTTCTCCAGAGGCTACTCCATCTGCAAGTTTAGACAAACCCCCTTTGAACTGCTCTACTTTTTCATGTCATTTATCACTTTATTATTATATATAACATACATTGTTTAACAACAGGGACGCCTTCTAAGAAATGAGCAATTGGAGGATCTCACCAATTTGCAAACATCAAAGAATAAAACAACATAGATGTGACATCACTAGTTGACACCATGTCCTATATTTTCCCTTTTACTTTAAAAAAAATACAGTTGTAGATGGACAACATGCCTTTATTTGTTTATTTTTATGCAAAGCTAAGTATTGAACCCAGTGCCTCACACATGCTAGGGAAAAATATTTTCACAGATGTGATTAAGTTAAAATCTTAAAACAGCGAGGTTATCCTGGGTTATCTGAGTGAACCCTATATATAATCACACATATTAAGTAGGGGCAAAGAGAGGTTAAAGGTGGGGTGAATAAAGAAAGAGCAAAGAGAGAACTGAAGATGCTGGTCTTGGAGATGGAGCGATGCAGCCACTGGCCAAGTATGAAGGTTGACTCTATGTGTAAATTTGACTGGGCCAAAGGTAGTAAGTTCTACCTAACCTGTCTATGTATCTGTATTTCAGCTAAAGATTATGCTGAGCATATCTTTGAGGGTGTTTCTGGTGAGATTAATATTTGGATCAATCATCTGAGTAAAGCAGATTCCCCTCCTACCATGGGTGGGCCTCATTCTGACAAAGAACACCTGAGGAGAACAAAGAGGCTGAGTGAGAAGGATTCTCTCCTCTCTTTCTGCTTGAGCACTGGTGTTCTGCCCTCAGACCACAAGTTGCACTGAGTTCTCCCACATCTCCACTTACTGACTACACATCATGTGACTTCTCAGCCTCCGTAGTTTTGTAAATCAATTCCAGAAAGATGGATAGACAAATATGTAAGATGACATGTGGACATGTAGAAAGAAAGAAAGAAAGAAAGAAAGAAAGAAAGAAAGAAAGAAAGAAAGAAGAAGGAAAGAAAGAAAGAAAGAAAGAAGGAAAGAAAGAAAGAAAGAAAGAAAGAAAGAAAGAAAGAAAGAAAGAAAGAAAGAAAGAAAGAAAGAAAGAAAGAAATCCTATTGGTTCTGATTCTCAGGGAAACAGATTAATATATCAAGGAGTAGTGGAAGCTACCACAGTCAGAAACAGACAAGAAGCAGGTCACTCCTAAAGCCTTCAGAGGAAATGCAGCCCGGCCAATACCTTGATTTCAACCCAGTGGAACTGATTTTGGTTTTCTCGCCTCCAGGACTGCCAGAGAATAAATGTGTGCTATTTTAAGCCAACCTGTCTGTAGCAATTTATTACAGAGTCCCCAGGAAATTAATACAATAGGAACTACTCTAAGAGCACTGTCTAAGGTTGGGGGGGGCATCAAATTCCACGTGGAATGTGAAATCTGTGCACAACGACAGGAGAGACAGGCCTAATGGGGACTTGGAGTGGTAGGAATGCGAATCACAGAATAGTCTGAGCAAGTGTTCTGCTCCAAGGACCCAGGTCAGAAAAGCCCTAGGAAGTGAAATAAGAAAGGGAAACAGCTGAGCACTACATCCTGAGGCACTCTCTGTTAGAGTCTCTAAACAAGTCAGGATGGCACCTGGCATTTTGCCATGGGGAGTGGTTTATGAGGTGGCGCCAGTGAGCCATTAAGTGTGGAGATTTCTTATTGGTTGACTGCTGTATCTAGTTTATGTTAATTAAGATAAGCTGTGTGGAATGTATATATATCGCTCCTGTCCTACAATAAATGGCTCCCACTCCTGCTGTATCAATGTACACAAGTTGCTCGTCACCCTCCGGTTATTTTGCTGCAGCCGGACTGTGGCAACTCTCAAGAGTGGAAGGTAAAGTGGAAAGGTAGCCTGGCAAAAAGACTAGGAGACACGGGATCTTGCGGTCACAGAAGGTAGGGGATTTTGAATGGCAGGGTGATCACCTCTGGAACAGTACCCAGTCTGTAATAGATTTAGCAGTAAATGAAAATGAGAAAGCAGAGGCAGCCTATATGGGCAACTTATTTTCCAAGTTTGGCTTGGAACGTACTTAAAGAGAGCAGCTGGTTGCTGGGCCTTCTCCATTCTTATTTTCAGACAGAGGAAGCATTGAGTGTGATTTGGGAAATGACCCCAAAATGAGAATGGTTGGAAATCCAGGTGAATGTGGGGTTACCTTCTGAACCCTGAGAAGATGATAATGAGTAGGATGCAGAGAACAGGTCTCAGTCCTGACTTTAGTTAAAACTCCCTGGAGGCATTTAAAAAATCTCCATGCCTGGCCTACAGACCAGACCTATTGTGTCAGATTTTCTGAGTTGGGACTCAGGCATCAATTGTCATTGGTAGCTACATTAGTAAAGCTCTCCAGATGATTCCATGGGATAGAAAGGACACCTGGAATGTGGGGCATTATGTCTCAGGAAGAGCAGGTGCTGATGCAGATGTAGATAGTTTGGTGGGTATAAATTAGGGAGAGCTCAGCTTTAACTTTGTATCTCCAAAATCCAAAGCAAGTTCACTTACTAAGTTATGCTGAGCACATAATAGAATAAAGGTGAGACTGTGAGCTGAAGAAAAGATGACATGATTCATAGTGGTTAGAAAGGGGGAGATATGTGGTAAAGATGCTAGAAAGGACTGTGAACTTAGAGTTACTATACCATCCATCCATTCATTCACCAACAATTGTCAGACACATCAAACAGGCTATTGTTAATAGGTGAGCAAGTCATTATCCCTGACCTCACTGATATCACAATTCGGTGGAGCAGGAGCAGACAGAAGATTCAGCATGAAATATATGGAAGAATGGGAACTCTAATCATTGTAGAGACCAAAGTCATTTCCTTGGCACATGGGATGCTTCAGAGATACGTTCATTATTCTCCAAGCATCTTGGGGGGACAGGGAAATAATGACTCAACTTTTATTCTGCAGGGATAACTAAAGCAGCCCTAAAACAGCAATGACCATTAACAGCACACTGGAGTCTCCAGCAAGGGTAAGTCTCAGAGAATTCAGGAAGGGCAGGAGTATTTTCATGTAGCAATCTCCACATGACATTCAGAAAGTGGTCACTAGGTGGCAGGGTTAACATTTGCAAAATAACTGCCTGTAGCGGTATACTATGGGAACTAACCTGGTAACACTTCGTGCCAAACACCCACTTTCCAACTGCTTGCACTGTCCTGTGGCCAGCAAGGAGAATCGTAAATGCATGATGATTTTAGTTTTCTGTTTAATCTGAACTCACTAGCTCATACTTATTTCAAACCCTTCTCTCCAGCCTGTTGAAATGTGCAATCCAATAAGGCACCCTACAGGCATGTGGCTAATATGACCAAGAAATCACATATTGAATTTTACTTCATTCTAATTCATTTTAATACAAAAACTCAAGCTACACTCAGTTATCAAAAAAAAAAAACCCTTTTAAGTATGCCTGGAGTATGTTAATTTACTACCCCTCCATACAAATTGCATGAAATCTACATACAAATCAAGTATTTCTGATGAAAGTGTTAAAATTGAGCTATGTTACAAAAGTAAACTACACACTGGGTTTTGTAGACATAGTGTGAAAGTCAGAAGATAAATATCCCATTATTGTTTTACATTGGTTATACTGGTTTTATATTGGCTTGAATAATAATATTTTAATATATTGTGTTAATAATATGTGATTTAAATTAGTGAATTTCACCTCTTTCTTTTCACATTTTGCTGTCATTTGTTTTGTTTGTTTTTTGGAGGTGGCATATCATTTACTGAAAGAAAACAAAACAAAACTGGGCTCTGCTCTGGGAATACACAGGGTGATGGCCCAAGTACCCACCCTATACCTCTGCCATGCTGGCTTCCTGCACCAGCCCAGGGACCAAGGGCCTCCCCACCCAGCTTCCTTCTAGCCCACGCATTCTTTCTGGGGCCTTCTTCTCTCCAACCAGGCCAGGCATTATTCTATAGATTTAAACAAGTACTCTTATTTTCTGTTTCTCCCCCTTCCCCCCTTCCTCTCCCCTCCCACTCCAACCCTCCTCTTCTTCTCCACTTCCCTTTGGACTTAAGAATCCCTCTCTCCAACTTGGTCCTACAGAGATTGCAGTGACTCAAAGGAGGATCACTCCCTATCCACTCTTCCCAACCCTGCTCCAGCCACTGAGCTTCCCAGACTCTGATGTGGCTAACTGTAAATTCTTCCAAGAGCTGTTTTGCTGTCTACTTTTTCAAGATTAAAAAGGAAGAAGGAGAAGAAGAAAAAACTTTTTAAAACACATGTTTAAAAAGCAAAATATAGAAGGAAGCTGTGACAAGTTGTGCATATGTGTGTGTGTGTGTGTGTTTGTGTATTTGTGAGATTATGCTACCCTCCTTTCACATGTTTGATGTGGGCTTATTCAAAAACTTGCAAATATTCCTGTGGCTCCCATAGGTTTCTTCTGGACAGTGCTTCTTGCTTTGGAGGGTGTTAGTATTGGTACAGGAGGAGACTGGGCCAGTGGGGCTGGCAGTCTCCCACCTTGCTCTGCTCTTGACCTCCAGACCCTGACTAAATGGGCATTTTTCATGAGTGGGGAGGAGAACAAGATTCAAAGTTTTCCTGAAGGCCTTGGGCAAGGCTGGGTATTCATACCTCAGGTATCTGAAAGTCAATTCTGAGAGCAATTCTAACTCCACTGACTTACGTGAAGCAAACATTTTCTGTCATTCATTCTGCTTCTTATTGGCTCTTGCCTATTTAAGATACATGTATCAGAGCACGATGTGTGCTTAAATTTTGAAAAATCCAGTCATCAAAGAATGTACCAGGTTTGGTTAGTATTTAAAGGAATTTTATGGTGCAGTACTATCATAAATAATAGGAAAACTTTGAAAAAAATAAGTTTAACCCATTCTACAAACTTCAATTTTTATGGTAGATTTGTTAAAAACAAACTCAATTATATTTAGAAAATGAAAAGAGTTTGAGAATTTCTTCCTTTTACTTCTTCTTTTTTAACCCTAAGAATAGACTGCAGCAGGAACTATGTTCCAAAGAAGAAGACCATGCCTCAATTCGAAGCTAGTATTTTTTTATATTTGAGAACTGCTGATTGTGTTTCTACACAAGGACTTTCACTCTACCTTGGCATACATTTATGGCCGGTCTTATTAGGACATATGCTTATTCAGAAATATAAAATGTATTTTCCCCCTTCCTTGTTGATAACTCCTGAGACATATCAATTCTTAGCTTCCTGTTTTCTTGTCTCTGGGCTCCATATACTTGCCTCTTCTTTTTTTAAAAAATGACAAAAACTAGAAGAGATTTGTACCACCTGAGAAGTGAATTGCTGTGTTGATCAATGTCAGGGCTATGGGGCATGCTACATGCCGGAGGCCATAAGCCCCCTTTCCTTCACTTACTGCCACCCAGGCACATCACCTTGGCTAGACACAGCTGACCACTGGGTCCCAGTCCCTAAGCTGAAGGAAGTACACAATGGGGATCCCAGGAAGATTTCCTCTCTACTTGGGCTGACTGCTTAGCTCCCTAGATATAAGGGCAAACCAAGGACTTAAAAGAGCTGTTCCTATAATGCTCTGAGCTGCCTGGGCCCTCCAGAAACCAAGAGATATGACAGTCACACAGAAACAAAATTCTGAAGAGAGAGGACAAATAGAGTTGCATAGTTAAAATAATAAAAATTCAAAATAAAAATCAATATCTCTTTGAAGAGATAAACATAATTGAAGTAAGGATTGAATGCTAATGATACAGGCCTTATAGGAAGATGGTTTTTAGCAAGAAAACACAACAGAAGCAAAGTGAATGACAGGCAAAGAAACTTATATGCAAATTATAAGAGAATCAAAGGAAAAGAATGGAGGTGCTGTTTCCTAAGAACAGAGGTCAG
Organism: Spermophilus citellus; assembly: GCF_964194105.1. NCBI lineage: Eukaryota > Metazoa > Chordata > Mammalia > Rodentia > Sciuridae > Spermophilus > Spermophilus citellus. Next base: position 233,513,443 of record NC_138182.1, read on the forward strand.
AGGATCACAAGGTTTTGATCAACACCCTATCAATCTCCATCTATAGTGATGAAATCCCTACTATTGCACTTGGTTTGGTTTTTAAGTCATAAATGATAGTTGGCCAAGATCTTAAGTTAGAAATGAAAACTTTAACATTTACGGATATGATGGTTTTCATTATTTCAAAAATCAAAACTATCAAATGTAAATCAGTCCAAACTAGCTAATCTTCCCCCAAGTCTTCAGTATGTTCCAACCACAGAGGAGCTGAAAGAGCACTCTTTGGAACAGGTTTATCAATGGGAAAGGGATTTTCATGAGTCTATTTGGAGCACATGATATTTCTCTCTGGGGGAATATTAAGGAGGGGATGGGTTTGGGTTTCAACTCTGCCAAATTTGTTGTTTTGAGTATGAATTGAAAGGACTCTAAATCTGTTTTAAATAGAAAGAACTGGTATGTGAGATCCAAGCCATGTCTGCAAGGTGTTTAGAAAACATGTGCAAATGTTCAGATGTTGCCACAATAACAGCTCTGTATGTGATATCTTGACCTCTGGCTTCAAGTCCCCCAGCTTTTCCCCAGGCTCCATCTCCTTCCACCCAGGGTTGTGCCAGCAGCTGACTACCCCAGATCGTATGCTGCAGGGAGAGCATCCCTCACAGGAAGGAGATGCAGCCAGCACTAAGAGAGATTGGGCATGCAAACCTGGAAGCCACCTTAATTAGCTTCTTCATATGTACACACAGTTCCTCTCAGTCCTACTTAATGATCAGCAGTCATCATGTGCCCTAATTCAGAGATGCTGCATCAATGATAAATTGGGCCTGGGGCAGCCATTTCCTGCCCCATCATTAAAGAGGCCTATTTAGAGCAGCCTTTGCTTTCGATCCCATCTCCATAGCTTGAAAGTCACTCCAGGTCACAGTGTTCCCTGGCTGTGAACAGAGAAAGCTTTGGTGGAAACAGTAGCAAGCTCTCGATGGCCCCAATGCTAGCTCAGAGCAATAGACACTGTACAACTCAGAAAATGTGTCTGCATGAAGCAAGGAGTGGCCCATAGGCCTGGGGACTGATGTCAGCATGTCCTTGGCATTTACTAAGTCCAGATGTCTTTATCTTCTAGGCAGGAAGTCAGAGCCTGTCCAGATGGCATCTTGATTGCTTTCAGCCCAGCTGATTAAATGTCTAAGGCTGACATCTCTTCCAAATACCCTCTCTATTCTATGAAAATGTGGTTGTAAAAAAGTGCTGGGAAGAATCCCTACAAAGGATTGAAAACTGGGAGGACTTGAATGTGAACCTGAGTGCCTGGGACATCCACGCCAAGCACATCCCCTACCATATGGCAGTGGTTCTGGAATTCTTTCAATGACAAGCAAGGGGATTTCTTGAGAGACAGTGTGGTAGGACAAGAGTTCAAGTCTGGAATCAGAGCCATTTAGAAATCCTGGGCCCTCCACTTTCTGACCTGTCAGAGATGACCTGGTGCATCTCTGAGCCATGCTGGCCTTGGTTTACTTACAAATGTTTGGGATAAAAGTAAAGCTTGCATCAACAAGTGGTTCTGAAATCACATGTGACAAAGCATGCCCACTGCTTACGAGAGTACCTGGCCCCTTGTCATTGTTTCCTACATACATTTTATTTTTGCACCAGCTTTATTTTGCCTTTTAAAGGCATTGCTCCTTAAAAACAAACACAAATGAGGACAAGGAAACAGCCTGTCATTCACACATGTTTTGGATGTGATATGAAATTCTTCATAGGCCTTTTATAGGTTACTCTTCTTTTCATATCCTCTCTTGTGAGAAAAGCAGAAAAGAGAAGAAGTTGAGATCCTCAGAATCTAATGAGTTGTCTAAGGTCGCATGGGTGCCTGTGTCCGAAGATGGAAACCCAGGAAGCCTGTTGAACCCTGGTCTGCTGATACTCCTAGTCACATGACAAGGAAGTGCTGCCCACGGGGCAGAGAAAGGAGCACACCAGCATCGAGATCCAACAAACGCTTCCAGTCCCACTAATCAGATTTTCTGAGGTTCGTTCCAATGTAGAAAGGATGCTATATTGCCATTTGTGGAAGTAGTTGTCTACCTCTTCACTAGGTCAGGAAACCTTGTCCTCCCAGATTCACTGTGCAGTACTAACAGCCTGAAAACAGACAGTGTGTGGAAAAAAATGTTTCAGAAAGGCTAAAAGTAAATGACTAAATAATAATATGAATAATCTCTACTCTTGGGACTATTAGACTCATAGGTTGTTTATTTACATTTTTTAAAATATTTATTTATTTTTAGTTGCAGTTGAACACAATACCTTTATTTTATTTATTTATTTTTATGTGATGCTGAGGATCCAACCCAGGGCTTTGCACGTGCTAGGCAAGCACTCTGGCTGAGCCACAACCTTACCTATTCATTTACATTCTTAATGAGAGGAAATGACTGAATTGGATTAGGTTATTTTTAAAGTTAGGTTTTTAAATTTTCTGATTTTAATGTACCACTCTTAGGACCACTTCATTTCAGAGTTAAGAGTTTATCTCAGAATCCTAATTCTCAGTCTTATACTGTAGTCCCTGTCTCTTTCACTTAGAAATATTACATTAATTTACAGTTTGAGATTAAAACCCTAAGGATACCTTTAACATTTCTGCCTTTATAAAATCCATCAGATGAAAGAGAAGTTATCAAATAACACTGACAATGTGGTTAATTGAAAGCTAAAGCTTGACAAATATTCTGATATGTTTTACATATTTCCAGCACTGTATATGTGTAACTAGATGACCACAAAAATAATAAAACCCAGATTTTGGGAAATGTTCCAACATCAGACAGTTTTTAAGTTGCTGTAATGAGGACCCCAGGGAATGAATATTTCTGATATCAATCATTTGGGAAGAGGTGAAATCCTGGAGCAGGAAATGCAAATTGACCTTGAATCAGAAAAGGAAGGACTTCTGCCACTCACCACCCACTCCCTGCGTGCTGCCATATCGAAGCTAAGAAGACATATGAGTTTGGAGGTGTGGAAAAACCTAGAGATTTTTTTGTGACTAACTAGTTAGTTACGTGCCATGAGAAGATGCCTGTCCTTCTTTGCTGTTGTCATCAACAGCAGTGCAATCAAGACATACAGAACATCCTCCAAAATATGCTACCTTGGTGTAATGATTATTTTGAGCTGAAGGCAATTGAGAACTAGCAAATGCAGGGAGGGTTCTCTGCCCTCCCCATTTCTTCCTAAAAGCAGGGCACACTTTTCTCATGAAAAGGGTGTTTTCCCTGTGTCAAGAAGGAGAGAACATTCTTATCACTGGAGATAAGGAGTCAAAACAGACCTTTCTAAAATAGCCTTATCTTTCATTAGTTTCTCCCATTTATTTTCATGGTCATTTCCCCACAACTTACTGATCCTAGCCCAAACTACTTTTCTTTGTGTCATCATGTGTCCAAAACATATTTATCTTTGTTAAAATGACATATAGGCCCCTGGGTCTAATTTCTTCCATGGCATTTTTCCTTCCTTCTATCAAGTTCCCTGTGCCATATAAAAACATCAACATTATATACAATTTTTACTGTTAGTCAGGAATCAGTTCAATTCACAGCCCCTAGCCAGAGACCCTAAGAGGGTAGAGGAAAAGTATTTCCTTTCCTACATAAGATATAAGAGAACCACGTCCCCCTCTGTGAGAGGGGCATCAGAACCCCTTGCTCTGTCCAGCCTGGTGATCTTCCAAGTGCTGTCTCAATGGCAAAGACAGCAGCATGGCAGCATGAGAAGAAAGCAGATCAGAGGAACCATTGGCTCTGTTCCAAAGTGCCCCAGAGGTAGTACCCCAGGTAACCCTCAGAGAAAATGGGAATGAGGTTGAACAGGGCTTTACTTTGGGCATTTACGGCTCTTAACCTGAATCTTAATACTGTGTAAAATTTTAGATGAGTATTGGGAAACAATGATAAGGAGTAAAGTTGTCCATAAACTATATTACAATATTCAGGTAGAAATTCAGATATGAGTAGGCGTAACCACCTGGAGGTGAGGGGTGCATTGGGGGAGGAAGCAAGCTTGGGCCAAAAGCAGAACCAAAACTAAATGTACTGAGAGGGGGAAGGTAAGTCAATTTAACCTCAGCTGGTAACTATATGATACAATAGAAATTGCATGTCTAGTTTTTTGGTAAATTTTCTTCATTAAGTCATATTTTGGTTTGTACATCTTCAAAGAAAGTCAATAAACCTTGGGATTATCACCAGGAAAGGGCTTAAAGGACCAAATAAGATATCCTACAACCCCAAGTCACTCCCAGATTATAATCACATGAAAATAGGGAAGAGGTTACACAGGCCTCACTAGACATAAAATTGGGCATTTCCATGGGGAGGGACAGCTGATCACATGGTGACCACAAGCAATGAGCTATATGAAAACCTAGCGGAATAAAAGGAATGATTTTGTATTTGTATGTCAATCTATGTTACCATCTATTGTAAAGACACTTGAACTTTATGAAAATTTCTAGGGTCTGCAGAGTTGTTGTTTCTCTATTGATGAGGCAGCTAGTCAGTAGAAATAAGAATTTTTTTTTTTAATTTCTGGTGTCTTTTCTCATCATGTCCTCTCCTTCAACATTATCTTTGCAAAAGCTGGTTCTTAGTGAGGGTGATGGCCACTCCATCCCTTCTTTGCACTCTGAGCAAATTGGGATCATAGAGATTATGCTAAATTTACTCTATTTGTTTACCAACAAGGGATAAGACCACATGGAGGAAGAAATAGAGCAGATTGTTAGCAAAAAGCAAGTATAACTCCTTATATTGATTCAAGCCAACAACACCTAAATAAGAAAATTGGAAATCATAATTGTGAAATATGGCAGTGGAATTTCAAATGTAGAAGAACCTTGTAGATGAGCTAATCTTATTCCTTCATGTTATAGATGATAAAATTGAGACATTAAGTGACTGTCTCAATGACACACACAACAAGTTACTGGCAAAACTTGGTTTAGTGCTCAAGAGAGTTTATTTCTTGGGGGATTTAAAAAATGCCCAGATAAATAGACTGGTAGGAATTATAATGTGTGAATTTATGACATAGTTGGAGAAACTAGACATTTTTAATGTAGAAAAGAGAAAAATTGGGGCTATGACTATAGCTCAGTGGCAGAACACTTGCCTATGAGGTGGGAGGCACTGGGCTCAATCCTTCGGACCACATAAAAATAAACAAATAAAATAAAGGCATGCTGTCCATCTACAACCACAAAATGTTTTTAAAAAAATAAAAGGGAAAATTAGGAACATAATTAATCTCAGAGGATTAGTGGATAGGAAAGCACTCAAATTGACTGTCAGAAAAAGCAGGGAACGTTGTTCAACATTAGAAGGAAGATTTGAACAGTTCAATATATGATAAAACCTCTTAAACAGTCAAAATTGGCCAGAACAATTGTTGGGGAATAATAAGTTTTCTGTCACTGAGGCATTTCAGAATAGACTGGAAAATAACGTAGTATGTTTTTGTCTATAGGGAAGAGTGGGAAGAGGGGTGGCGTGGAGGGGAGAATTCAGGCATGAAAATCATTTGGAGGGGTGACCTTTAGGAGGATGTGATTCTTTACAACCTGGGACCAAATAAGGGTTTCATTCTTGCCTCTGAACTCTAAAACCTATCTTCCTATCTGTTTGCAATAGTTTAAATTTTAATCTATTTCATATTTCAGGGTATTATGCCCTGAATATTTGATTTGAATGCTGTGGCAGAAGGTCACTCATATTCATTTATTTTCTTTTACTCTTATACACTTGCAGTGAGTCTTTTGAATCCATTATGCAAACACATGCAAATCATATGCAAATGATGTGGCCTCAGAAAATGACAAAATCTTATGGTAGTAACCAAATCATCAAACCTTTCTTTAAGAAGGAAAGTAATATGGCTTTTTCAATGTCTCTGGGGTAGGAGACAATTTCCTGAGAGTAATATTTACATGACATTGGAACAGGAGACTCAGAAGAGCCTTTGCTTCACATGCTTCGTGTTTACGTAGGGTTTTAAGGTTAAAAAAGCGTCTTCTTGGGGATGCGGGAAGGTGGCGGCGAAGGGAGTGCATCACCCCCGTGCGCCGCGTCACTGTGCGGGAGAAAGACGAGGTGAAACAGCTGAAGGCTGTCTTGTTGGGAATTTCCAGCGAAATTGAGGTGCTCCAGAATCTAGTGGAGGGATTTCCATTGCGCGAGGTTCGGCTGCGGGGGCTCGGACGCAGGCGATTTCTCCGCACGGACGGTCGCATTGCCTGATCGGCGGATCGCCCCGTGGCTGGAGAATGCGGCACGCGCTGGGAAGCCGCGAGGTGCCGGAGCGGGGGTGCAGCGATGCGGATTCTGGGGGCTCCTGCCAGCGGTGCAATGGTCGTGCTTAGTGCTGAGTTCTGGGTTTGAGACGGAGGAGGGAAGTGGTCCAGTTCGGTTCTCGACACCGGTCGGACCACGGAGGAGGACAGCGGCCGCCATCTTGGAGAGCTGATGTAATCATCCCTGTTTTCTACTGATCTCAGCTCATTCAGCTACGGAACAGGTGATTTCAGGCTAGTATTTGCCTGCGTCTCGCAGACAGATTGCTCAGGCTCAGGGCTAGAGAACCTGTGGAGACTACTCCTTGGGGCTCGCTCCTAGTAAAGCATGCACCGAGCTCTGAGCCGCCGGGTTCTGGTTCCCGGAGCTGCTTTGGCCCAGGGCTGGGGAACCCGCAGAGATTGCGTCTTTGAGCCTGCTCTCAGCAGAGCGTGCACCGAGCTCGGAGAGCTTGGAGCGGCCGGGCTCTGGCTCCCGGAGCTGCTTTGGCCCAGAGCTGGGGAACCCACGGAGACTGCTCCTTGGAGCCTGCCCCTAGCAGAGTGTGCACCGGGCTCGGACAGGCTGGGTTCTGGCTCCTGGAGCTGCTTTGGCCCAGGGCTGGGGAACTCGCAGAGACTGACTCTTGGAGCCTGCTCCTAGCAGAGCGTGCACCGAGCTCGGGGCAGCCAGGTTCTGGCTCCCGGAGCTGCTTTGGCCCAGGGCTGGGGAACCCGCGGAGACTGATTCTTGGAGCCTGCTCCTAGCAGAGCGGGCACCAAGCTCAGAGCGGCTGGGTTCTGGCTCCCGGTGCCGCTTTGGCTCAGAGGTGGGGAACCCACAGAGACTGCTTCTGGGAACCCGCTCCTAGCAGAGCATGCACTGAGCTCGGAGCGGCCGGGTTCAGGCTCCCGGAGCTGCTTTGGCTCAGGGCTGGGGAACCCGCGGTAACTGCATCTCGGTCCAGGTCCTGCTGGGTGCTATGGGGGCCAGAGGGGCAGAGTGGAGCTGCCGCCTGAGCCCAGAACAGGCCAAGTGACCTGCCGGCGTGGTATCACGACACCCCAACTGCAGCTGGGGCCGAAGAGAGTAGCCGCCCACGCCTGGAACAGGACCAGCGACCCAACGGCGCGGTAGCCAAGTCACCCCATTTGGAGTAGGGGCTGTGCAGAGCCGCCGTCTGAGCCTGCAAGGTAGGCAGACCTGCGGCCCACTGGCAGGACAGGCCCGGTAGCCTGCCAGCATGGTGGACACGTAGCACCGAGGTAGTCACGTCACACTGGTTGGAGTGGGGGTGGAGCAGAGCCGCCACCCATGTCCGGAAAAGGCCCAGCGACCCGTTGGAGGGGCAGTCAGGTAGCCCCATTTGGAGTGGGGGCTGAGCAGAACTGCCGCCCGAGCCCTCAAGGTAGGCAGACCTGCGACCCACCGGCGGAACAGGCTTAGAGGCTTGCCAGCGTGGTAGACACGTCACACCAGTTGGAGTAGGGGCCGAGCAGAGCCGCCGCCCACATCCGGATCAGGACCAACGACCCGAGGGCGTGGTAGTCACGTCACCACAATTGGAGTGGGGGCAGAGCAGAGCCGCTACCCGCGCCCGCAGGGTGGGCAGGCCTGCGACCGACCAGCATGGTAGACAGATCACCCTAATTAGAGGAGGAGCACAGCCACTACCCGCCCTGCAAGGGAGATTTTCCAACTATACAAGAACAATATAAATAAATAGGGGGAAATTTTCAAAAACACAACAGTTTCACCAAGCAGAAAGAAATGCCAGCAGTATGAAAAGACAAGGAAAGAAAGGACCACAAACAATGCAGGTCAACTCAACTTTAGAAGAGGTAATAGCTGCAACAGATGGAATGTCAGATAAAGAGTTCAGGATATACACGCTTCAGATGATCTGGAGTCTCAAGGAAGACATGAGACAGCAAAATCAGACAATGAAAGATCACTTTGACAAGGAATTACATAAACAAATCCAGGAAGCAAAAGATCAATTACACAGGGAGATAGAGGTAATAAAAAACAAACAAATAGAAATCCTAGAAATGCAGGAAGCAATAAACCAACTTAAAAACTCAATTGAGAATACTACCAGCAGAGTAGATCACTTAGAAGATAGAACATCAGACAATGAAGACAAAGTATTTCAACTTGAAAAGAACATAGACAGCTCAGCAAGACTGCTAAGAAACCATGAGCAGAACATCCAAGAGATATGGGATAACATAAAGAGACCAAACTTAAGAGTCATTGGGATACAGGAAGGCACAGAGCTCCAAACCAAAGGAATGAACAATCTATTCAATGAAATAATACAAGAAAACTTCCCAGACTTGAAGAATGAGACAGAATCCCAAATCCTAGAAGCCTACAGGACGCCGAATGTGCAAAATCATAAGAGATGCACACCTAGACACATTATAATGAAGATGCCCAACGTACAGAATAAGGAGAGAATTTTAAAAGCTACAAGAGAAAGGAAGCAGATTACATTTAGGGGTAAACCAATCAGGATAACAGCTGATCTCTCAAAAAACTTGTGCACCATGATCAAGTAGGATTCATCCCTGGGATGCAAGGCTGGTTCAATATACGGAAATCAATAAATGTTATTCACCACATCAATAGACTTAAAAATAAGAACCATATGATCATCTCGATAGATGCAGAAAAAGCATTCGACAAAATACAGCATCCCTTTATGTTCAAAACTCTAGAAAAATTAGGGATAACAGGATCATACCTCAACATTGTAAAAGCAATCTATGATAAGCCACAGGCCAGCATCATTCTGAATGGAGAAAAATTGAAGGCATTCCCTCTAAAATCTGGAACAAGACAGGGTTGCCCTCTCTCACCACTTCTGTTCAACATAGTCCTCGAAACACTGGCCAGAGCAATTAGACAGACGAAAGAAATTAAAGGCATAAAAATAGGAAAAGAAGAACTTAAATTATCACTATTTGCAGATGACATGATTCTATACCTAGCAGACCCAAAAGGGTCTACAAAGAAACTATTAGAGCTAATAAATGAATTCAGCAAAGTGGCAGGATATAAAATCAACACGCATAAATCAAATGCATTCCTGTATATCAGCGACAAATCCTCTGAAATGGAAATGAGGACAACTACTCCATTCACAATATCCCCCCAAAAAATAAAATACTTGGGAATCAACCTAACAAAAGAGGTGAAAGACTTATACAATGAAAACTACAGAACCCTAAAGAGAGAAATTGAAGATCTTAGAAGTTGGAAAAATATACCCTGTTCATGGATAGGCAGAACTAACATCATCAAAATAGCGATATTACCAAAAGTTCTCTATAAGTTCAATGCAATGCCAATCAAACTCCCAACAGTATTTCTTGTAGAAATAGATAAAACAATCATGAAATTCATATGGAAAAATAAAAGACCCAGAATAGCAAAAACAATGCTAAGTAGGAAGTGTGAATCAGGGGGTATAGCGATACCAGACTTCAAACTATACTACAGAGCAATAGTAACAAAAACAGCATGGTACTGGTACCAAAACAGGCGGGTGGACGAATGGTACAGAATAGAGGACACAGTAACCAATCCACAAAACTACAACTATCTTATATTTGATAAAGGGGCTAAAAGCATGCAATGGAGGAAGGATAGCATCTTCAACAAATGGTGCTGGGAAAACTGGAAATCCATTTGCATCAAAATGAAACTGAATCCCTTTCTCTCGCCATGCACAAAAGTTAACTCAAAATGGATCAAAGAGCTGAATATTAAATCAGAGACACGGCGTCTGATAGAAGAAAAAGTTGGCTATGATCTACATACTGTGGGGTCGGGCTCCAAATTCCTCAATAGGACACCCATAGCGCAAGAGTTAACAACTAGAATCAACAAATGGGACTTACTCAAACTAAAAAGTTTTTTCTCAGCAAAAGAAACAATAAGAGAGATAAACAGGGAGCCTACATCCTGGGAACAAATCTTTACTCCTCACACTTCAGATAGAGCCCTAATATCCAGAGTATACAAAGAACTCAAAAAATTAGACAATAAGATAACAAATAACCCAATCATCAAATGGGCCAAGGACCTGAACAGACACTTCTCAGAGGAGGACATACAATCAATCAACAAGTACATGAAAAAATGCTCACCATCGCTAGCAGTCAGAGAAATGCAAATCAAAACCACCCTAAGATACCATCTCACTCCAGTAAGATTGGCAGCCATTATGAAGTCCAACAACAACAAGGGCTGGAGAGGATGTGGGGAAAAGGGTACACTTGTTCATTGTTGGTGGGACTGCAAATTGGTGCAGCCAATTTGGAAAGCAGTATGGAGATTTCTTGGAAAGCTGGGAATGGAACCACCATTTGACCCAGCTATTCCCCTTCTCGGTCTATTCCCTAAAGACCTAATAAGAGCATGCTACAGGGACACTGCTACATCGATGTTCATAGCAGCACAATTCACGATAGCAAGATTGTGGAACCAATCTAGATTCCCTTCAATAGATGAATGGATTAAAAAATGTGGCATTTATACACAATGGAGTATTACTCTGCATTAAAAAATGACAAAATCAGGGGCTGGGGATGTGGCTCAAGCGGTAGCGCGCTCGCCTGGCATGCGTGCGGCCCGGGTTCGATCCTCAGCACCACATACCAACAAAGATGTTGTGTCCGCCGAGAACTAAAAAAAAAATAAATATTGAAAAATTCTCTCTCTCTCTCTCTCACTCTCCACTCTCACTCTCTCTTTAAAAAAAAAAAATGACAAAATCATAGAATTTGGAGGGAAATGGATGGCATTAGAGCAGATTATGCTAAGTGAAGCTAGCCAATCCTTAAAAAAACAAATGCCAAATGACTTCTTTGATATAAGGGGAGTAACTAAGGACAGAGTAGGGACGAAGAGCTTGAGAAGAAGATTAACATTAAACAGGGATGAGAGGTGGGAGGGAAAGGGAGAGAGAAGGGAAATTGCATGGAAATGGAAGGTGATCCTCAGGGTTATACAAAATTACATATAAGAGGAAATGAGGGGTAAGAGAAGAATAATACAAGTGGAAGAAATGATTTACAGTAGAGGGGGTAGAGAGAGAAGAGGAGAGGGGAGGGGAGGGGAGGGGAGGGGGGATATTAGAGAATAGGATAGACAGTAGAATACATCAGACACTAGAATGGCAATATGTAAATCAATGGAAGTGTAACTGATGTGATAAAGCAATCTGTATACGGGGTAAAAATGGGAGTTCATAACCCACTTGAATCAAACTGATCAAACTGTGAAATATGATATGTTAAGAACTATGTAATGTTTTGAACGACCACAATAAAAAAAAAAGCGTCTTCTTATATATGGTCCTATTGGATTTTCATAATTATCCTGTGATGGAAGCAGAACAAGAATTACAATTCTTATTTTCCCAATGGGGAAACGGCCTTAGAGAAGTAAAATGACTTGCCAGAGGCCACTCAGTAAAGGATGGATCTGAGGCTTAGAACTAGGCCCTTTCCTGTCCTCAGCTCTTCCCACACACCGTGACAGCTACCCTTCTGCCCCTGTGTTTTGCCAACAGCTTCTGCAGAGGTGCTCTTATTGATGAGGATGGCAAGGTAAGGGCGACCACAAAAGCCTAATTACTTATAATAGCCCCAGCAAAGTGTCACTGTGCAGCTTCTACATCTCCCTCTACTTTTTAGCATCTACTTTAAAATCTTCAGATGAAGGATCTTCTTCACCCCACCTTCTTTTCAGCTGCTTGAGAAGACAAACGTTTTTCATATACTGTGGAGAAAGAAATGCAGTCTCTGCAGATAAACCATCTGGATTGGAAAACCTACTCTACCTACATAGAGTTGTGTAGTATCCTAGAAGTCATTTAAGTTCTCTGAGCATCATTTTCTACAACAATAAAGCAAGGAAAATTACAACACTTTTATAGCACACATAGAATAATTCTAGTACATAAAAATGTACCAAAAACTAAAGATAAAGGCTGGCCTGGTATCTAACAATAGCTCGATAAAAGGTAACTACTATAATCACTTTTTTAATGTTAGTAAGACAATGCAGTAGCAGTAATATCTCCAGTCACTATGAACTCTGAAGCTAAGAACTGGATTTCTGGAAATGCAATGGGAGAACAGTAACACCAAATATCTCCTATATGCCAGACAGGTGGAGAACAGAAAAGGTCTAAGGTAGCTAAAGTCAATACATTGAGAAAATGCTTGAACTTTGGCTTCTTCTAATCACCACGACATCTTGCACCATAATGAGAGTAATTACACTGGTGCTTCCAAGCTATTTCTAAGGAGAAATTGAGCCAAGGCTGACATCCTTAGCTCTGCTCCCCCTTGGCCTGGCTGCTTTGTTCATAGCAGCTGCTGTTTAACCTGGGCCAGCTGGGAGGGAACAAGAGGGGAATCCTCCCAAGCTGCTATGACAGGTCTGTGTCACCAGGTCAAGCCGAAAGGTGGAGTAATCCTCCACCTGTAAAAGATCAGAGGTGGGGTTGGATGAGATGGGCCAAGCAGCTTCTGAAACTCAAGGAGTAGGTATACTCATGAATCTGTCACCTCCTGTGCCAGTTCACAGCTCCTTGGTCCTCCCACAGGGTGCTTTGCCCTGCCAGGTTGCCTCCCACCTCTCCTAGTCACTCATTTGACTGCTAGCAAAGTGACCTCCTGTGTGACTACAGAATCCTGTGTCCACAGCCTCTCTAATAGAGAAGGACAGTTGGAGTTGACCAAACCCTGGCAGCTGGCTTAAAGTCAGTGGGAGCTACCTCACAGAGGGCTGCACAACTGATATCATGTTTGCCAGGAAATGCAAAGCCTCATCCTAGGGCTGGGTTCTCAGTTATTTTTGGCAAAGATGGTGGGTATGCAAAAGGAACTTCCTTTTTTTTTTTTCCTTAACCCAGAGGCACTGAATGCTGAGCAGTCGATAGAAATTCTGGTTCCAAGATCACCCTTCTAGGTACCTCTCTAACTGCCAAATTACTGGGATCTTTATAGCTTGATTCAGTTTCTCAGCTCCAAATATTAGGTAATCTCACAAAGCTGGGGCTGCCCTGGACCTGTGATGGCTTCCCTTGTCATCTGCTTCTTTTTGGTGGTGCTGTTTTCAGCCTGCCATGAAGTCAGCTCCACCTCGGATCAGCTGTGCATTGAGGTGAGTCCAAACTGTTTGTCTTTATCCAGATTAAACTTTCTAAAAATTTCAAGATTCTGCATGTGATCCCTTGGCATTTCAATATGCACTGACTCCAAAAGACCAATGGATCTATAGAAGTTTGTCTTTATTATGAGAAAGGAGCCGAAGAACTCAGCTAGGGGATGGTCTGGGAGCATCTTGCGGGGAAGACGTGAGAATTTCCCTCTTCCTCTAGCAATTCCTCCCACATGATCCCACTTGAGACGTGAGATAGGAACAGGGCCCTGATACTAAAGCAGCCCTGATGAAACTTGCCTCTTTACCTGGGGGAGCTGTTGTCCAACATCCCAGCACGTGGCCAACAGTCCAGACAGTTCTTTGGTTTCCTGGCTGTCAGGATGAGGATTAGTAAAGACAGGCTCTTGCCAGGTTTCAGAGCATTTAAAAGATCATTCTGAATTAGTCTGGCTTTCTCCTCAGGTTGGATAGCCCTCCATCTGTTTGACTAACCCACAGGAGTCAAATCTCAGAATAGAGCCAAATTGCACCTTCTGTTTTGGACCATAGCACTATTTATCAACCTGTAGGTAGTTCTTGAAGGGAGTGGTAAGGGAGAGAAAGGGAATCAGCCTCCATCTCTTGCCATCTTCTAAAGGGCTTCAAGTTTCCTCCCAGGCTCTCTGGCCCTGGCAAGCATCCAACACCATGTGGCTTGCTGGACAGGGGCTGCAGACAGGAGTGAACATTGATGGTAGTGGGTTGGTAAGCTGCCTTCCTAAATTGGGGCTGAAAGAAGAGTAAGAGCCAGGAGTGGCAAAGTGTAGGATGACCCTGAGGCAAACACTGGGGACATTAGGAGCAGGATGAGTAAGTGGGGCAAAGCCCTGCCAGAGAAGGACAGAAACCAAAGCCAGGCCTGGAACAAAGCCTGGGACAGAAATGAACACAGAAAGAAAGAAAGAAAGAAAGAAAGAAAGAAAGAAAGAAAGAAAGAAAGAAAGAAAGAAAGAAAGAAAGAAAGAAAGAAAGAAAGAAAGAAAGAAAGAAAGAAAGAGAGAGAGAGAGAGACGGAGGGAGGGAGGGAGGGAAGGAAGGAAGAAAGAAAGAAAGGGGAAGGAAGGAAGAAAGAAAGAAAGGGGAAGGAAGGAAGGAAGACAAACTTGTTAGCCTGGTGTTTGGATGGAATTGGGTACTCTCAGACCAAGAGGAGGTGGAGTGCCCAGGGGAAATTAAGGCTGGGACAGTATGTTATTTTGCTCAGGCTCCCATAACCAAGTGTCACAGACTTAGAGGTTTAAACTACAGAAATTTATTCTCTCATAGTTCTGGAGCCTGGAAGTGTGAGATCAAGTTCCCGGTGGGGTTTGTTTCTCTTTAGGCCTCTCTTCTTGCACGTAGCTGGCCAGCTTCTCCCTGGGTCTTTGCACAGTCTTCTTACTGGGCATGGCCGTGTCCTGATTTCCTCTTATTATAAGAACACTATCATACTGAATGAGGGCCAGTCTAGTGATCTTATTTTAGGCCCTATTTCCAAATACAGTCACTTGATGAAGTACTAGGGTTAGGATTGCACCATATGATTTTATACGGGAGACAGGCTGTGGGTGAGGGGATGACATAATTCAGTTCAGAACAGAAGGGCAAAACCTGAGAAAGCTGTCTCCTTATCATTGGTGTTGGAAGGTCAATTTCTTTTTCCCCCCATTTTTAATTTTATCCCCACATTATAATTTTTTAAAATACAACAATTACTAATAGGGCATTATGTAAAATAGTGGATGTGTAACCGACGTGATTCTGCAATCTGCATTTGGGGTAAAATTGGGGGTTCATAACCCACTTCAATCTAATGTATGAAGTATGATATGTCAAGAGCTTTGTAAAGTTGTGAACAACCAATAAAAAAAAATTATTTTTTAGGTGTAGATGGACACGATATTTTTATGTGGTGCTGAGGATGGAACCAGGGCCCCGCCAGTGCCAGGCGAGCACTCTACTGCTGAGCCACAATCCCAGCCCCCCCACATTATGATTTGTTCATATCTCTCCCCAGAACTTCCCTCCTTCCTCCCCACCTCCCACTCCTTGGTTCCTTCCCTCTACTGATCTCCCTTTGATTTTCATGAGATCGGCCCCCATCTTTCTTTTCCTCTTTTTTTTTCCCTAGCTTCCACAGCATATGAAAGAGACCATACATTCCCTTGAAGGAAGGTTAATTTCATACAGAAGTGAGTGGCACTATAATGGCATAGGAGTGGGGACATGGCCTCCTCAGTCATCAGGGACATGTGCCATCCATCTCCTGCATCACCCTCAGATGGGACAATATGGCATTAAATTCTAGCTTATTCAGGAGCAGGCTATTTTAAATGCCCCGCTATTACACCTACCCGTTCAAGTCTCAAAACCCTATATCCTTACAAAGCCAATCTTCCCTTCTGAAGGCCACAAGGAGCCAAAGGAAGGGCAGCACTGCTGAGAGATTTGCAAAACACATAGAAATACTGTGCTGGTTGAACTGCATATTGAGAACATCAGGCCCCAGAGTTGCCAGTTCTTTTAAATGACTCCCACTGTAGCAGAGAGGAGGGGAAAGCAACACGGAGAGGACCTCAGTCCTTTGGTCATCTGTTCTGGGGCCTTCTGTACTATGAGGGTCATAGAAGTGGTCTAGGTCCCAGAGCCTGGACGTGTGTTGAATAAAACAGGCAAGACTGAAATCTTCCAATGCAGCAGACTTCCTGTATTACTTTCTCTAAAAAGACTCTGATTTTAAATGTCTTTGTGTCCAGTAACACTGGATCTATATATCCTTTTACTTTTCTCTCTTGTGTGAGGGCTTTGTGCACACTAGGCAAGATCTCTACCACTGAGCTACATTCCCAGCCCTACATAGGAGCAGATTCTAAAGCTGATTTTCCCACAGTGATAACGTAAGAACCCTTACCACTGTGGGAAAGTACAGAGGGACTTGGGAGAGACAAAGATAAATGGGATTTCCAGGCTGCAGGTGAGATGAAAGGAGTAGTTAGGAGAAGAAATGTGTGCCTTTGATGTAAGGGTCTGGCCCCTTCCCAAGTTCAAATCACCCTAACTTTAGCCACATTCCTTCCCTTGTTCTCTGTTCCCCCTTTCTTCTTCCCCTTCAGTTCAAGCAGAATTGACCACGTACTGTGTGTTCATGAGACTGACCCCCAGTAACTTCTCTAACTTATCCTGAAAATTAGATTTTGGTTTTGTTTCACTTTGAGTTTAGCAATCTTTTTGTTGAAACAAAATACAAGCCCTAAGTGTGAGGTTAAATGCATTTTCACCAAGTGAATATATTCATATAACCAGCATATAGATGAGAACACAGAACATGCTCAGTACATGGAAGCCTTCCTCATGCCTCCTCCCTGTCACTAATCCCCAAAGGCATCCAGTCCTCTAACTTCTATCCTCATCATTTTTTTTTTTTGCCTGGATTTGAGCTTATAAATGTGGAGGCCCATGGTGTGCATTTTTTTTTGTCTGTCTGCCTTCTTTTGCTCAACATTAAATCCTTGGTGGTGTGTGCAGCAGTCATTTGTTCAAGCTCATCACTGAACCACACTGTTTGATCAGTGAGCTGCCATTTATTAATGCCTTCTACTGTTAATGGATATTGGCATTGTTTGTAATTTTTTGACTGTCATGAATGATGCTAGTTTGGGTGTTCTTGTCTTTAATTAACAAAGGTACGAATATTTATTAAGTGTGTGCCTTAGAATGGATGTATTTGGTCATAGGGTAATCATAATTTTAACTTCGATATTTCAAATGGTTTCCTAAAATGTTGGTACCAATTTATACTTATTGGAAAAGTGTATGAATTCTGATTGCTCCACAGATTCACTAGCATTTTATTTTTTTAATTTTTTTAAAGAGAGAGAGAGAGACAATTTTTAATATTTATTTATTTTAGTTTTTGATGAACACAACATCTTTATTTTTATGTGGTGCTGAGGATCGAACCCAGCACCTCGTGTGTGCCAGGCGAACACGTTACCGCTTGAGCCACATCCCCAGCCCTCACTAGCATTTTATATTGTTTGTTTTTAAGTGTTGGCCCTTGTGATGGGAAGGTAGTAGTATTTCCCTAAGATTTAATTTTTGCTTTCTTTCTTTCTTTCTCTTTCTTTCTTTCTTTCTTTCTTTCTTTCTTTCTTTCTTTCTTTCTTTCTTTCTTTCCTTTTGTGGTGCTGGAGATTAAACCCTAATTTTTGTTTTCTTGAAGAATAATTAATTTGAGCACATATTCATACTTTGGCTAATCATTACATTACATGTGTGTATGTTTTGTCTGGGATCAGACCTAGGGCTTTGTGCATACTAGGCAAGAGCTCTATCACTGAGCTACATTCTCAGCCCTGCATAATCCCTTTTATGTGTGGGAGGTGCCTGTTCAAGTTTCTTGCCCATTTTCTCATAGGCTGTCTTGATTTGTAGATATTGTTTATGTTTTGTGAATAAAATTCCCATATGAGAATGCAAATTTATCTTCTCCTACTATGTGACTTACCTTTCTACTCCCCTTAATGGTATCTTTTGCTAAATAGAAGTTCTTAATTTTATTATAGCTCAAAGTATCATTTTTCCTTTAGTTTTCTTGCATGTCCATGTTTAAGAAATTTTGGTTATCCCAAGATTATGATGATATTATCCAGTGATTTTGTCTAGGAATTTGTTTCATATTTATTTCCACTTCTATATTTCATGCATGCCAGGTGGCAGTTGGGAATAATTTTTAATAAAAGTTTTTGATTAAAAGGAGTTTAAACTGGACTGGGGTTGTGGCTCAGCAGTAAGGCGCTTACCTAGCACATGTGAGGCACTGGGTTCAATCCTCAACACCACATAAAAGTAATAAGTAAAATAAAGGTATTGTGTCCAACTACAACTAACATATTTGTAGTTGGACACAATACCTTTATTTTATTTATATATATGGGAGTTCAAACCTACCAACGGATTTGAGAGATATTACAATGAACACTCACAAACCTTTCAAGCAGATTCTTCCATTGTTAGATGCTATATATCTTCTCTCTGTGTGTGTGAATGTGAAATATACGTATATAGAGAGGTAAGTAACAAAATTATAGCCATGACCAAGCCTTCAGAGGATGACAAATATGAAGAGTAGCAGGAATCCAGTGTTCAGTGGTTTGGATTTTGATCATGGGAACATTTTACATGCAACTTAGAATAGTTACTTGAAGAGGGCAGGCAGGCCTCTCCATTTCAAATGGGCTCATCTTAACCATTCTCTTCCCCCAAAAATCACAGTAGGAGAGTGTCCTTCAGTCCTAGGTATGGAGCAGGGGTCCTCAGCAGAGCTCTTTTTGAGAGCTACTCCAAGTTTATGGATGCAAGAACTTCCCAATAGCTTTAGATAATGATGTGATGCTGTGCAGATCCCGTTAAGGGCTAACTTCTTGTAGTGCTGACACACATTTTAATCCCCATAGTAAGGCTGCAAGATGAGGTTATCATCCCCAGTCCACAGCTGGAGAAACCACATGTCCAGACAACAGAATTTTGTGTTGAGAACTGGGACTTGAACCCCAGTGGACTGATTATAAAGATAAATAAATAAATAAATAAATAAATAGACATATAATTGGAATGCCCAAAGTTTTAGGGATGTACCTTCTTGGGGGTGTTTGTTTTATTTTATTTTCAGAGAGTAATCATTGCTCTAAGATTCATCTTACCAGCCAAACTGCTCTCTCTTGGATAGAGGTGTGATTAAAGAGGGAGGGTTGGGGGGGCAGTGTCCCAGACTCCTTGTGCATGCATGTGTCAAGTGCAGATGAGACGCCTGAAAAGGTGGGAATAAGCACTTGAGTGGAATTCAAAGCGTTCCAAATTAGAAAATGCTTCCACACTTGCAAAGAGAGAAAATACAGTGGGATGGGAGGGAGTTAGAGATACATTGCAGAAAGAAGCAAAATAAGATACTGATTGAAAAAATGCAAATGAATACCTGCAGGGAAAAGGGATTGCAAATACAAATGTAGCACTTGGGAGCCTTGCTCCGGGTAAAAGGCACAGCTCTGAGACCAAGCTGGAGACAAAGTGGTTGGCACAGGTCCCAGGGTACAGTGAGTCCTAAGCAAATGCCCGTTGATTTTGAATACGGGTGGACATGGAATAGTTGTCATGAATATCAGGCAGCTTTACCGGAATTATGTCAGAAGGATCCGGTCTGCAATTGCCACCAGCCACAGTAGAGGAATAAGAAAGCAACTTTGGAAACTGACCACCTACTGAATTATAGAAAGACAAGACTGGGCTTGTAGGAAGTGGACATGTGGATCTCAGGGAAACTACAGTGTGGGTTGTGTCTGTCTGGATATAAAAATAAAGCATGTAGTGCTGGCAGTGACCAAGCTGTCTGTTCCTTTTCTGCATCCTGTCTTCATTCACTGAAGAATTGTCACTCTGCTGTTCTGCAACCCTGTGCTGATCTATCAGAACTTTCTGAAAGTTTTAATCTGAATCTTGACTGGGAGAAAGACACAACATGACTGATACAGTATGTTTACCAAAAAAAAAAAAAAAATTATAACCTGAGTCAACTATGAGGAAACATATGAACCCATAATAAGAGACATTTTGCTAGATATGATCCTGTATTCTTCAGAAGATACCAGTGTCATAACACATGATGACAGGCTAGAGAATTGTCTCAAATTAAAGGAATCTAAGGAACTATGACTACTAAATGTAATCAGTATATGATCCTGGGTTGGAAAAACAAAAAATTACTGTAAAGGACAATGTTGGGACACGTAGCAAAATTTGAATATAGACTATGTTAGTAGTAACATTGAATCAGCATCAAATATTAAATATTCTGAATTTGATAATAGCATTGTGATTATATATCCTTAAGACATATAAGATATTTAGGGGTGAAAGTTCATGCTATCTTACTCCCATTCAAAAATAATGAGACTAATAGTCTCATTGTTCCAGCAACAGCAGAGCTATGATAAAGCTACCTGGTATTCATGACAACTGTCCCATGCCCACCCCTATTCAAAATCAAGGGGCACACACACACATGCACTTTCAACCTTAAAAAATACAGTCTACTAAAAATAATCGAATGCTTCTTGGATGATTCTGGAGTGTGTGGTGCTTTGGTATCCCATCATCATACCAATATTGACAGTATAATTGTGATTACAAAAACTGTAAGGGAGGGCCACGTGTGTGTTGAGTGAGTCCAAGACATTTCTGAAAATCTGTTTGGTTTTTAAATTCTCTTAGCTGCATTTCTTGTCACTTCCTCTTTCTCCTGGCAATCAAGGGCAGAGAGTTTATTGTCATTTCCACCTAACTTGAGATTACAAAGCACAAGCTTTGGGCAGGCTGCTGGTAACCCTTGGGCCCTAGCTCTCTGCTAGGTAAAAGAGATCTTTTCATTTACTAACTTTTCCTTTTCCTAGTTGTTTCCTCAGGCCACTGGCTCAGTAGGGGTCCTCCTGGATTTTCTGAATCACATTATTTCAATAAAGTACTTACTAAAGCACACAAGAGGCTGAGACATGGAATAATTTAGGTGTCACGGGGCACTTGCATATTCAGTAGAAGGAAGGAATTGCCAGCATTGAGACTTTTGCTGTAGGGTCAGAATAGAGCAAGACGAATTGGGGGAAGTCCCCTTTCTCCAAGCGTATATGAAATCAGTTATGCCAATGGAGACCAGAAAAGAAAATTGTCCTCTTCAAGCTGATCAGCACCACGGCAACTATAGGGACTACAGCTGCACATACACATACTTTCTGGGTTGTCTGGCCACCAAGGACAGTATAGCAAAATAAAATATATTTTTTTTCCTCACCAGTCAGTTAAATCCAAGTTTCCAATGCAAAGTGTGCATTTCAAGGACATTATATAGATTTGCAGCAGTGCCTAGAGGACTTTGGGTCTATAAGAATGAAGAATGAATTACAAGGAAATATAAATATGGCATTTTCATCAGTGACAACTATAATATTGTCACAATATTGAAGGAAACTAGTGATTTCTTATAGATGTGCATGCTCACTGTTGCTATAAAAAAATGCACAACTAAGCAGAAATTGGAGAAAAGCAAAAAAAAAAAAGATTAAAATGGCAACATCCTGAGCCTCATGATTCAGGGAAAAGAAGAACACTTTCAGTTCTGTTTCCAGCTAAGCAGGTCTCTTTGCAACTGATCTGGAGAGCAGCTGATCTGGAGTTTGGTGGGGTAGATCTTTTGCAGTCAGGGCAGTCTCAGAGGAGCCTCTAGGAAGCCTAGGTATGATCAGGAGGGGCCAGGACAAGAAGGATGGATGAAGTCACCTGGGGCCTGAGACATCTAAGAGCTGGTTCATGGTCCTTGGCACCCATCTCTTGGGGCCTCCAAGGGGCATTTGTCCTGGAGATCATTTCTTTCTTACCTAGGAGCTTCCACAGGAGAGACATGCCCCTTCCTAGGTGCCCCCTTACCCTTCATGATGAAGTGTCATCCACATTAATTATGATTCCACCATCATAACTGTTTCCAACTTTTACCTAGTTAGGCTAAGATTTTTAATTTTGGATAAGCAACCTCCACCTAAACATCACTCCACATCCAGCAAACATCACCATTTTACTTACTAATTTTTATCTGTCCATTCCTCCTATCATATTTTGCCAGGTATTTTAAAGCAAATTCCCAACATCACATCATTTTAAATCTAAATACTTAAATATGCATCTCAAAAGAAAAAAAAGGGAACATTGATTGAATATAACATAAGGCCTCTAACATTAACAAAATTCATAATTTCTTTTTTTATTGGAATATTACTCAGCTTTAAAGAAGAGAGGAATTACGGCATTTGCCAGTAAATGGATGGAGTTGGAGAATATCATGCTAAGCAAAAAAAGCCAATCTCCTTTTTTTTTCTATAAGTGAGCAACTTTTTTTTTAATTTTCAGATTTGGAAGTTTAGCAAGGAAGATGGAAGTCTTTGAATTATTTGTTGTATTTTAAACTGTTCAAAGTATTCCTTTACTTTATCCAATAAAAGGTAGCATTAGTCTTCACAATTGCACTTCTTGATTTTAGAAAAAGAAATTATTTTTTTTTATTTATTTATTTATTTATTTATTTATTTATTTATTATTGATTGTTCAAAACATTACAGAGCTCATGATATATCATCTTTCATACATTAGACTCAATTGGGTTTTGAACTCCCATTTTTACCCCAAATACAGATTGCAGAATCACAACTGTTACATACTCACATTATTACATAATGGCATATTAGTGACTGTTGTATTCTGCTACATTTCCTATCCCCTACTATCCCCCCTCCCCTCCCCTCCCCTCCCATCTTCCCTCTCTATCTCCTCTGCTGTTGTTCAATTCTCTCCCCTTTTTCCCCCTCCCCCTTGCCCCTCATAACATCTTATAATTTTGTGTATCATTGAAGGTCTCCTACCATTTCCATATGCTTTCCCTTCTCTCTCCCTTTCTCTCCCCCCATTCATCTTTGTTTACTGTTAGTCTTTTCCTCATGCTCTTCCTTCCTGTTCTGTTCTTATTTGCTATCTTTATATCAAAGAAGACATTTGGCATTTGTTTTTTAGGGCTTGGCTAGCTTCACTTAGCATAATCTGCTCTAATGCCATCCATTTCCCTGCAAATTCTATGATTTTGTCATTTCTTAGTGCTGCATAATACTCCATTGTGTATAGATGCCACATTTTTTTATCCATTCATCTATTGAAGGGCATCTAGGTTGGTTCCACAGTCTAGCTATTGTGAATTGTGTCGCTATAATCATTGATGTGGCCGTATCCCTATAGTGCGCTCTTTTAAGGTCCTCAGGGAATAGTCCGAGAAGGGCGATAGCTGGGTCAAATGGTGGATCCATTCCCAGCTTTCCCAGGAATCTCCATATTGCTTTCCAAATTGGCCTCACCATTTTGCAGTCCCACCAGCAGTGTACAAGTGTACCCTTTTCCCCACATCCCCGCCAACACTTATTGTTGTTTGACTCCATAATGGCTGCCAATCTTACTGGAGTGAGATGGTATCTTAGGGTGGTTTTGATTTGCATTTCTCTGATTGCTAGAGATGGTGAGCATTTTTTCATGTACTTGTTGATTGATTGAATGTCCTCTTCTGAGAAGTGTCTGTTCAGGTCCTTGGCCCATTTGTTGATTGGGTTATTTGCTATCTTATTGTTTAATTTTTTGAGTTCTTTGTACATTCTGGATATTAGGTCTCTATCTGAGGTGTGAGGGGTAAAAATTTGTTCCCAGGATGTAGGCTCTCTATTTACCTCTTTTATTGTTTCCCTTGCTGAGAAAAAACTTTTTAGTTTAAGTAAGTCCCATTTGTTGATTCTTGTTATTAACTCTTGGGCTATGGGTGTCCTATTAAGGAATTTGGAGCCCGGCCCCACTATATGTAGATGGGAGCCAACTTTTTCTTCTATCAGACAGAGAGTCTCTGATTTGATATCTAGCTCCTTGATCCATTTTGAGTTAACTTTTGTGGATGGTGAGAGAAAGGGATTCAATTTCATTTTGTTGCATATGGATTTCCAATTTTCCCAGCACCATTTGTTGAAGATGCTATCCTTTCTCCATTGCATGTTTTTAGCCCCTTTATCAAATATAAGATAGTTGTAACTTTGTGGATTAGTCTCTGTGTCTTCTATTCTGTACCATTGGTCCACCTGCCTGTTTTGGTACCAGTACCATGCTGTTTTTGTTACTATTGCTTTGTAGTACAGTTTGAACTCTGGTATCGCTATACCTCCAGATTCACATTTACTTCTTAAAATTGCTTTTGCTATTCTGGGTCTTTTGTTTTTCCATATGAATTTCATGATTGCTTTATCTATTTCTACAAGAAATGCCATTGGGATTTTTATTGGCATCGCATTAAACCTGTAGAGAACTTTGGGTAATATCGCCATTTTGATGATGTTAGTTCTGCCTATCCATGAACAGGGTACATTTTTCCATCTTCTGAGATCTTCTTCTATCTCTCTCTTTAGGGTTCTGTAGTTTTCATTGTATAAATCTTTCACCTCTTTTGTTAGGTTGATTCCCAAGTATCTTATTTTCTTTGAGGATATTGTGAATGGAGTGGTTTTCCTTATTTCCATTTCAGAGGTTTTGTTGCTGATATACAGGAATGCCTTTGATTTATGCGTGTTGATTTTATAACCTGCCACTTTGCTGAATTCATTTATTAACTCTAGCAGCTTCTTTGTAGACCCTTTTTGGTCTGTTAAGTATATTATCATGTCATCCGCAAATAGCGATAATTTAATTTCTTCTTTTTCTATTTTTATGACTTTAATTTCTTTTGTCTGTCTAATTGCTCTGGCTAGTACTTCGAGAACTAAATTGAATAGAAGTGGTGATAGAGGGCATCCCTGTCTTGTTCCAGATTTTAGAGGGAATGCCTTCAGTTTTTCTCCATTTAGGATGATGCTAGCCTGAGGTTTAGCATATATAGCTTTTACAATGTTGAGGTAAGTTCCTGTTATCCCTAGTTTTTCTAGTGTTTTGAACATAAAGGGATGCTGTACTTTGTCAAATGCTTTTTCTCCATCTATCAAGATAATCATATGGTTCTTGTCTTTAAGTCTATTGATGTGGTGAATAGCATTTATTGATTTCCATATATTGAACCAGCCTTGCATCCCAGGGATGAATCCTATTTGATCATGGTGCACAAGTTTTTTGATATGTTTTTGTATTCGATTCGCCAGAATTTTATTGAGAATTTTTGCATCCAAGATCATTAGAGATATTGGTCTGTAGTTTTCTTTCTTTGAAGTGTCTTTGTCTGGTTTTGGGATCAAAGTGATGTTGGCCTCATAGAATGAATTTGGAAGAGCTCCTTCTTTTTCGATTTCTTGAAATAGCTTGAAATGTATTGGTATTAATTCTTCTTTGAAGGTTTTGTAGAACTCCACTGTATACCCATCCGGTCCAGGGCTTTTCTTGGTTGGTAGTCTATTGATAGCTTCTTCTATTTCTTCCTTTGTTATTGGTCTGTTTAAATTGTGTGTGTCTTCCTTTCTCAATCTGGGCAGATCATATGCCTTAAGAAATTTATCGATATCTTCAGTATCTTCTATTTTATTGGAATATAGTTTTTCGAAATACTTTCTAATTATCTTCTGTATTTCTGTAGTATCTGTTGTGATATTGCCTTTTTCATCCCGTATGTTGGTAATTTGAGTTCTCTCTCTTCTTCTCTTCGTTAGCATGGCTAAGGGCCTGTCTATCTTGTTTATTTTTTCAAAGAACCAACTTTTAGTTTTATCAATTTTTTCAATGGTTTTTTTTCGTTTCAATTTCGTTGATTTCTGCTCTAATTTTAATTATTTCTTGTCTTCTACTACATTTGCTGTTGTTTTGCTCTTCCTTTTCTAGGTTTTTGAGGTGTAGTGTGAGTTCATTTATTTGTTGGTTTTTTTCTTTTTTTGAGGAAAGAACTCCAAGAAATGAATTTCCCTCTTAAAACTGCTTTCATTGTGTCCCATAGATTCTGGTATGTTGTGTCTGTATTATCATTTGTCTCTAAGAATTTTTTCATCTCCTCCTTTATGTCTTCTGTAACCCATTGATCATTCAGTAACATATTGTTCATTTTCCATGTGATGTAGGATTTTTCCTTCCTTCTTTTATCATTGATTTCCAATTTCATTCCATTGTGATCAGATAAGGTGCATGGTATTATCTCCACGCCTTTATACTTACTAAGAGTTGCCTTGTGGCATAATATATGGTCTATCTTTGAGTAGGATTCATGTGCTGCTGAGAAGAAAGTGTATCCACTTGATGATGGTTGATATATTCTATATATGTCAGTTAAGTCTAGGTTATTGATTGTGCTGTTGAGTTCTATAGTTTCTTTAGTTTTTGTCTAGAGGATCTGTCTAATGGCGAGAGCGGTGTGTTGAAGTCACCCATAATTATTGTGTTGTGGTCTATTTGACTCTTGAACTTGAGGAGAGTTTGTTTTATGAATGTTGCAGCTCCATTGTTTGGTGCATACAAATTGATAATTGTTATGTCTTGTTGGTGGATGGTTCCTTTTAACAGTATATAGTGTCCTTCTTTATCCTTCTTGATTAACTTAGGTTTAAAGTTGATTTTATTCGATATGAGTATGGCCACTCCTGCTTGCTTCCGAGGGCCATGTGAGTGGTATGATTTTTCCCAACCTTTTACCTTCAGCCTGTGTATGTCTTTTCCTATCATATGAGTCTCTTGAAGGCAGCATATTGTTGGATTTATTTTTTTGGTCCAGGTTACTAGCCTATGTCTCTTGATTGGTGAGTTTAGGCCATTAACATTTAAGGTTACAATTGAGATATGATTTGTACTTCCAGTCATGCTTCTTTATTTATTTATTTTAGTTTGGCTGGTTTTACTTTTTGGTTATTTTCCTCCCCCTTTACTGAGATACCTCCTGCTGTTAGTTTTGGGCACTATTTTTCAATTCCTCTTCTTGTAGTATTTTGCTCAAAATGCTTTGCAGTGCTGGTTTTCTTGCTGCGAATTTTGTTAGCTTTTGTTTATCGTGAAAGATTTTAATTTCATTGTCAAATCTGAAGCTTAATTTTGCTGGATACAGTATTCTTGGTTGGAATCCATTATTTTTCAGCGTTTGAAATACATTGTTCCAGGATCTTCTTGCTTTCAAAGTCTATGATGAGAAATCAGTCGTTAACCTAATTGGTTTACCCCTAAATGTAATCTGCCTCCTTTTTCTCGTAGCTTTTAATATTCTCTCCTTGTTCTGTACGTTGGCTATCTTCATAATTATATGTCTTGGAGTTGGTCTATTATGGTTTTGAATGTTTGGGGTCCTATAGGTTTCCAGGATTTGGCAATCCATTTCATCTTTCATCTCTGGGAAGTTTTCTAGAATTATTTCATTTAATATGCTGTCCATTCCTTTGGTTTGAGTCTCTGTGCCTTCTTCTATCCCGATGACTCTCAAATTTGGTTTTTTTATGACATCCCATATCTCTTGAATAGATTGCTCGTGGGATTTAAGCATCTTTTCTGTGTTGACTATATTCTTTTCAAGTTGATAAACCTTGTCTTCATTATCTGATGTTCTGACTTCTACTTGATCAAGTCTATTTGTAATATTCTCGTTTGAGTTTTTAATTTGTTTTATATTTTCCTGCAATTCTAGGATTATTGTTTGATTTTTTTTTTAAGATCTCTATCTCCTGGTAGAGCTCGTTCTTTGCCATTTGAATTTGTTTGTTTAATTCGTTTTCAAAATATACTTTTATTGCTTGGACTTGCTGTCTCATGTCTTCCCTAATATTCCTTTCCATTCGAGTTAGGTATGCCTTGAGTTCTTTCCCTATCCCTGCTTCTGATGTTTCTATGTCCTCCTGTAGAATTTAGTTGTCCTGCATTGTTTGTACTCCTTTTTTCCCTTGTTTTCTCATGTTGTCCACGTTACTTTCTAGCTCTATTTGATTGCCGTGTTTCTGCTCTCTTCTATAGATTTGTTTTGGTTCTGTATTACTCTGTTGTTTCTTCTTTGTGTTGTTAAACTGTGCCTGCTAACGTGGATTCTGCTGGGAAGGAATTCTGATGGCCGAGCTCCAGTGACGTCACTACTCTGCTATGACGGGCCCCAGGCTCCTTGCTGGGGTGTCCTAATGGGGCTGTGTGACTGGACTGTCTCTGTTTGGTTTCAGCTCCCCGTCGAGGTAGGCGGGCAGTCTCCAGCCACCCAGTATCTCAGGCAGCGGGCGGGTGATCGGTCGCGGCGGGGGAGTGGACTCCGGCCGCCCAGTCCCGCGGGCAGTGGGCCAGCTGTCGCCGGTGGGCGGGCGATCTCTAGGCACCCAGTCCAGCGGTCGGTAGTCGGCGGGCAGGCGTTCTCCTACCGCCCAGTTACGAGGGCAGTGGGCTAACTGTCGCTGGCTACCTGCAGTTTCCAGCCGCCCAGTTGCGAGGGCCTGGCCTCTAGTCCCCTAGTTTCTCCTGCTAGTCTTGGTTTCTCCTGCTAGACCAGATTTCCCCTGAGTGATGGCTCTTGGCAGTTCAAACTGTACTCTGGACCTGCCATTTGTTGGGTGTGGAGGGTGTCTATTGGGGACCCCAGCACTCTATTGTTTTGTTTCTGTTGTGGGGGATAGACCTGTACCGCTTCCTTCCCCCTCTGAAATCCCGCACTCAGCCCGGGGGTCAGTGCGGGCTCATCCAGCAGGATTCCACACAATTGCAGCCACTTTTCTCCCTGCTTGCTAATTAATCACTTCTCTGCGGCGCCCCGCCTTCTGTAGCCGCGGGGAAGGCCGGGTGAATCAGTCAGCCCGGATCCCCGGGGTCGCACAATTGGCTATTGGGATCCCTGGCACTCTATTGTTTTGATTTTTTCTGCTTGCCCCTCCCCCAGCGCTTGCTAGACAGGTTTTCGTTTTGGCTGTTGATGGGAGGGGGAGTTGAAGGTCAGGTGTCTCTAGTTTTCCCCTAGTCTTTATGCGGGTTCACTCTGATACTCCCTCCCCCGGAAAGCCTAGGAGAGGTTTTATGCGGATTCCCCGATGTATGGGGGATGGGCTGAGTGACACAGACCTGTTTTATTGTTGCAGTCTGTCGGAGAGTGGCGGTGGATACTTCAGCTCTCCAAGATGGTGGCCGCTGATTGCCTTGGTGGAGTTTCCGTTGTGGGGGACGGGACTGTATCGCTTCCTTCCCCATCTGAAATCCCGTACTCAGCCCGGGGGTCAGTGCGGGCTTGGCCGGCGGGGTTCCACCAAATGGCAGCCACTTTCCTCCCTGCTTGCTAATTAATCGCTTCTCTGCGGTGTCCCGCCTTCTGTAGCCGAGGGGCAGGCCGAGGGGATCAGTCCAAAAAGCCAATCTCAAAAAACAAAAGCCTGGATGTTTTCTCTCATATGCAGATGCTAATTCATAATTTCTTAACACCATCAAATTCTATCTCATTTAAATGTCTCTGATTATCTAAAAATGTCTTTTTCTAACTGTTCTACTTGAGTCATAATCTAAACAAAGTCTAGTCTGTTATTTGTTGGTTGTATCTCTTAAGTAGCTTTTGTACCACTTCGTGTTTTTTTTAAAGCTGTCTCCCTTCTCTTTCTTTCTCTCTCTTTCACATACTAATAAAACAAAGATTTTTTTTATTATGTGCCACTTTTTGCATTTGATTAACTGCTACCATTAGCTTAAATCTGTCATATCACTTGTAGATGTGAAAAGTAGACCTAAATTCTTCATTGAATTCAAGTTAATTACTTTCTTTTTGGCAAGAATACTTCATAGGTGGCTCTGTATACTTCATATTGTACTATGTCAGAAAGTGAATAATGTCTCATTGTCCTATTTTTCTGATGCCAATTTAATATTGATTGCTTATTTTCAAGATGAAACAAACACTTCTATTTATTACAAATCAAAACTAACCAAAGTATAATCAGAGGAATCTTATTTATATTTTTACTCCTCTATCTGGTACTTTCTGTCCTCTTAAAGATCACTGGATTTTTTAGCCATAGTTTCTTTCCAAAAATATGATAATATTTGTTTTTTTGGTACCAGGGATTTAACCCAGGGGCACTTTCCCACTAAGCCACATTCCTAGCACTTATTTAGAGATAGAGTCTTGTTAAGTTGCTTTAGGGGCTCACTAAGAAGCTGAGGATGGCTTTGAGCTCAGGATTCTCTTGCCTCAGCCTCCCAAGCCACTGGAATTACATGCGTGCACCACTGAGCCCAGCTCAAGTATCCTTGTTATGAAAACCTAGCATACTCTATGCTATATACACTGCATACATTGTTTGGTGCTTTGTTTTTTTCACCTTACACCATGTCCTGGATCTCACTCCCTACCAATATATGCAGATCTTTCTCATTCTTGCTGAGGTTTCCATTTTGAGAATGTATCATATTTTGGTCAATTATTCCCACATTGATAGATAGCCTGGTTTTGCTATTACAATCATATATATATATATATATATATATATATATATATATATATATATATATATATATAAATGAATAATATCATGGACAAATCATGTTTTTTATATATTTTTAGTTGTACTTGGACACAATACCTTTAATTAATTTATTTATTTTTATGCAGTGCTGAGAATCAAGCCCAGCATCTCACACACACTAGGCAAGCATTCTGCCCCTGAGCCACAACCCCAGGCCCTCATGTTGTGTTTTTGCAAGAGTATATTTGGTAAGGATTACTAAAAGTGGGATTGCTGCTCAAAGGGTAAAATGTGTCTAATTTTTCTAGATAGTCAATCAAATCTCTAAATCCTATATTAATTTACATTATTTCTCCCATCAGAAAGAAGCCAACAAAACATATAACTGTGAAAATTTAGGTCTCAGTGAAATTCCTGACACCCTACCAAACACAACAGAATTTTTGGAATTCAGCTTTAATTTCTTGCCTACGATTCAAAATACAACTTTCAGCAGACTCATAGATCTTACTTTTTTGGATTTAACCAGGTATGTATCTGAGTTCCTGTGTACTCTTGATGTTTTACTTAAGAAGAAACAAAATTTGCATTTGAATTGTTCCCAGGATCTTCTTTTGGGGCACAGGGACACTCTGCTTATTCTGTATTTTCATTTATTCCTTCATCTGAAATACTTCAATGCAAGTGAAATGTAATTTAAATAAACAACAATCAATGGACAGGAAAGTGAGTTGTTTTCAAACTAGCTGCATCAGCAGTACCATTGAAGAAGTTCTAAGGAATATTTTTTAAAAAGTGAAAATAAATTCTGCACTGAATCAGACACCATATTATACTATATTTTAACACAGTTGACTATTATTAGGTGAATCGCATGTAACAAAAGTCATGAGAAACATACATACCTCCTAATTCTTTTTTTTTAACTGAAAAAAGAGTTCCATTATTTGGCTTTAGTGGAAGAATCAGTGGACAAAAGTATTACAAGAAAGTAAGGGAAGAAAACAGAAGAATGTGCAGTGTGTGTGTGTGTGTGTGTGTGTGTGTGTGTGTGTGTGGAGTGGAGGAAGGGCCCCACATGTTCATGACTTCTGCACCCCCTGCAATAGTTCAATGACTTCCACTTGTGTCTTTCCACTTGAGTTTCTGCAAAGTGGAAGAAAGCACACACCCATAGCACTGTTTAATCTTTACAATCACCTCTGTGGGGTGCCAATTAATATTACCACCCATTTCTGCAGTTAGATGCAGAAACTATCAATGTGTGTGTGTGTGTGTGTGTGCATAAGTGTGTGTGTTTAATCCAGTACTTTAAGATGCAGTACCAGGATGGATTTCTCTTAACTTCTAGCATTCTATAGTTCAATGGAGCATTTTTACATACATCATTTGACATACAATAATTCTACAAAATAGTCATTATTTTTGTATTTCATAGATGAAAGAGGAAGGCTGAGTGTAGCGTGTAGCACATGCCTAACGTGTAAGGGCATAGGCTCAATCCCCAGCAACTCTTTCTTCCCCCAAAATAGGCTTTAACTTGCCAAGGATGCCAAGGATAAATACATACCATGTATTATCTATTATACATTACATATGGCATATTTTATATTACTTAATATAATAAATCACAGTTTGGTTTTGCCTACAAAAAATATCAAACCACTAATTGTTCCTTAGAATACAAATATAAACCTCTGAGTGTTCTATCTAAATAGGAAAGACAGACATCTGGAATAAATTCCAAATCAGAGCTCTCAGTACTAGGGCTATTCATTAATTATCTTGACAGGCCATCTGTGGGTATGGAAGAAAGTTTTTTGTGTTGGATAACATATAGTGTTTTATGATATACAAAAGATGGCTTTGGGAATGTGGTGACAGCATTTTCCCTTTTTTTCTAATTAATCATTGTTAAATACAATTATCTTTTCAAGGTGCCAGATTAACTGGATACATGATGACACTTTTCAAAGCCATCATCAGTTGAGCACACTGATATTAACTGGAAACCCTCTGATATTCATGGCAGAAACAGCATTTAATGGGCCCAAGTCACTGAAGCATTTGTTCTTAATTCAAACAGGAATATCCAGTCTTGAGTTTATCCCACCTCACAATCTGGAAAACTTGGAAAGTTTGCATCTGGGGAGCAACCATATTTCTTCCATTAAGCTCCCAAATGATTTCCCAGCAGGGAATCTGAAAGTCCTGGATTTTCAGAATAATGCTATACACTACTTTTCTAGAGAAGATTTGAACTCTCTGAAGCAGGCCACCAACCTAAGTCTTAACTTCAATGGCAATGACATTAAAGGTATTGAGCCTGGGGCTTTCAGTTCACAATTCTTCCAAAGCTTGAACTTTGGAGGGACTCGTGACTTGTCTGTCATATTCAGTGGTCTACGGAACTCTACTATTCAATCTCTCTGGTTGGGGACATTTGAGGACATTGATAACCAATATCTAAGTTCAGCCACATTTCAGGGTCTTTGTGACACATCTGTTGAGAGCATCAACCTGCAAAAGCATCATTTCTCTGACTTCTCCTCCACCACGTTTCGATGCTTTGCCCAACTCCAGAATCTGGATCTAACGGCCACTCACCTGCAAGAATTACCCTCTGGGATTGAGGGTATGAACTCACTCAAGAAATTAGTTCTCAATGTAAATAAATTTGACGAATTGTGTCAAATCAATGCTGCCAATTTCCCCTCCCTTACACACCTCTATGTCAAAGGCAACATGAAGAAGCTTCACCTCGGTACTGGCTGTTTAGAAAAACTACAGAATCTTCAGAAACTTGATTTAAGCCACAGCGGCATAGAAGCTTCTGATTGCTGCAATCTGCAGCTCAAAAATCTTCCCCGATTGCAAAGTCTAAACCTGAGCTACAATGAGCTCATTGGTTTTCAGAGGGAAGCGTTCCAAGCATGTCCTCAGCTAGAGATCTTGGATTTGTCATTTACCCACTTACATGTGAGTGCACCACAAAGTCCTTTCCAAAACCTTCATCACTTGAAGATTCTGAATCTCTCTCATAGCTTCCTTGATACCAGCAATCAGCTTCTTCTAGCAGGCCTGCCAGACCTTCGGCATCTGAACTTACAGGGGAATCATTTTCAAGATGGGAGTATCCCGAAGAACAACCTACTTCAGACAGTGGGAAGCTTGGAGATTCTGGTTTTATCCTCCAGTGACCTCTTGTCCATAGACCAGCAGGCCTTCCACAGCCTTGATAAAATGAGTCATGTAGACTTAAGTCACAATAATCTGACATCAAATAGCATTGATGCTCTTAGCCATCTTAAGGGGATCTACCTCAATTTGGCCGCTAATGCTATTGGCATTATCTCACCCCGTCTCCTCTCCATCTTGTCCCAGCAGAGCACTATTAATTTAAGTCACAATCCCCTGGACTGCACGTGCTCAAACATTCACTTTTTAACATGGTACAAAGAAAACCTGCAAAAACTTGAGGACTTAGAGGAGACTGTGTGCGCAAATCCCCCATCACTACAGGGAGTTCAACTGTCTGATGTCCGGCTGTCCTGTGGAATTACCCCCGTGGGAATTTTATTTCTAACAGTATTTTTCCTCTTGGTCTCCATTCTACTCATTTTCGCAATTAAATTCTTTCTCAGGTGGAAATACCAACACATTTAGTGCTGAAGGCTTCTAGAGAAGGCAAACAGAACATGTTGGGCACCACTGCCTTAACTGGAGAAATAGTTGGATGTGGGTAACCAGACTCTTCAGACCAGCTCCTGGTGTTGGGCTGGGATTGACTGTGCTTTTTAAGTTTTTTACTTTTTTACTTTTATTTTGTTTTGTTTTGTTTTTGTTTTGTTTTGTTTTGTTTGAGCTTCTTACCCTTATGAGTCCATCATGGCAGGTAAACTGACTGGGGCCAGAGGACCCTGCTATGGGAGGCACCTTACCATTTATTTCCTCCCATGGAAGATGACTGAAGTTGGGGAGGGAGCCTTGGCAATGCCACCTGCCTTCCACTCACTCAGAGACCTCACAGAACCTCATCCCTGGAAGGAGATCACCATCCCCATAACTTGGCAATGCTGAGGCCAACCCTATCCACATGTACTTTCTCCCATAACTCAGTCATTGTGCTTGAGTCAAAATTCTCAATTATGTAGCCATTTGGAAAACTTAGTTCAGGGCAAAGTCTCATTGAATATTTTAAATGGGAAAAAGAAAAATGCAACCTGGATATGGTGATGAACACATGTAATCCCAGTGGCCTGGGAGGCTGAGACAGGAGGATGGTAAGTTTGAGTCCAGCCTCAGCAACTAAGCAAGACCCTGTCTCAAAATAAGAAACAAAAAGGGCTGAGGATGTTCAGTGGTTAAGTGCCCCAGGGTTCAATCTCTTGTATTAAAAAAATGAAACAAAATAAAACAAAAAAAGAATTTAAAAGACTGAGAAATGAATTGTGCTTTCAAATAGACTCCATTATCTACTAAGTCCTTAGGTTTCTAGGTCTTGATAATGCCTCTGGAATGAAAATAACTACAAAAAAACACCAAACAAAACAAACAAAAAACATTCCTTTACCCCTTAATCCCTGAAGTCTAGGATTTTATTCACCTCCATCCTTCACCTTCACTGCCTGTCTGGTGCTCTGGCTTTTATGTGGTAGATCTCACTTAGTAATGGGCTGCGGTCCAAAATGCTCTTCTTGTCTAGGTGTCTAGTCCTCAGAAGCCTCTTTCCCATGGAATGATGAGATAAATGGTGACTGGTTTCCAGACTGGTCCTCAAACATCTATTTATCTCAGAGAGCATGCTTACATGAAAACTAGTTAGGAACACAGTAAAGCTGGCTTCATGACAGTTTCTGTTGAGGCTGAGGGTGTCAGTGAAGGTCATGCCAGCAATAGACACGGGACAGAGTCATTGAGTACAAATAGACAAAGAGGATGAAGAAGGTGGCAGTGTCAACACTGAGACCTTCCCCAGGCCCACTGAGTCCCATTCAACTGGGCCTTGCCCTTCTGAGGCTGAATTATTGGACGAGCTTGCTGGGAGCTCTTGTACTCAGCTGCTGCTTTTATAGCCTGCTTCCTCCTCCTCCACATCCATGGATTCAAGCAACTGCAGATGGACAATATTTGAAAAAAAAAAAAAAACTCCAAGTGTACAGAATATGCACAGAAAATTTTCATGTCATTGTTCCCTAAGCAATATAGCACAACAATTGTTTACATGGTACTAATATTGTTTGGGATGTTTATAAGTAATCTAGAGATGATTTAAAGTGTATGGGAAGATGCGTGTAGGTTATCTGAAAATATTGTGCCATTTTATATAAGGAACTCGAGCATCTGGGGATTCTGGAATCTGTGAGAGGTCCTGGAACCAATCCTCTATAGAAACCAAAGGGTGACTGCATAAGGGCTCGATTAAGTTCTATCAATTTTTAGGTCAAAGAGAGTATCATTCTGAAATTCTGCTTGGATATCAAAGTAAAAGTTGATCAATTTTAATATCCAATCCGAAATTTTTTTCCCTTAGACTAAAGGCATAATAGTGGGACATGATCATGGAATGTGGGAATTCATCCTCTTTGCCTCTTCTTCATTCCCTGGAAAAGCTGGACAGGAAGGGAACAGCAATGGAAGAACCTCTTGGGGGCTCAGGAATCACAGGCTTTCTCGCTGGTTCCTTTTTTGCCTGGAAGATGCTCAGGGCATCTCCCGATGACTGGTCCCTCCCATCCCTGAGATCTCAGTGCTGGTATCCGCTCCTCGGAGGGAGCTCTTCCTTGACCTGGCCAGTCCAAACCAAATTAGGCCACACCCAATGCTCTCTCTAACAGCTCCATCATCTTTATTGTTAATCAGCTATAGGATTATCATCCTCATTTGTTTTAATTTGTCTATCTCGTTTTTTTTACCCCCGAATGTAAGCTGCACATGCGGGTCTTTACCCAATGGTGTCCTACAAGCGCCTGGGACCAAATAAGGACTCAATATATTTTCAGTACTTGCTGACATTTTGCTGGCCTTCTGACTCCTAAACCCTTATCAGCACCTACTTCCATCTCCATGCCCAGACAAACCAACCTTTAGCTTCAGTTGACATCTCCAATATTTCCTATGCCTCCCACATATTTCTCACCAGAATAACCTAGGGCAACCTGGGATAAGAAGTGGATTCTTGTGCCTTGCCTCCAGATGTTGAGATTCTGTCAGACTAAGATTAGCCCTGGATTCCCAGCCAAATGACTGACTCCAGTAAAATCCATTTTTATTCTTAATGATACATGTATCCCTCTTACTTCTCTCATCTTGTGATATTTGACTTCAAATGCATTTCTCCCACGGAAGATCCATATTCTAAGAATTTGGTCTTAGACAACACTGACCCATTAGTTTCCTAGGTATTCTGTCAATGTGATCTCCTTCCTGTTCTAGGGCTTTAAGCTGCAGATGGGAAATATTAATTGTTGACCTACCACCCCTTAGCCATACTCTTTGCTATAATATTTAATGGGTAACTTGAAAAAAACAAAACTATTCTGTAGAAAAAACTCTGATGCAGGTTGCATTACATTAAAGATAGCAAAGTCTCAGATGTTAGAAAGGCGTAATTGCTCATCCTGCTTTCATTGATCACCATGCTCCCTCCCATATGATACAACTAGCTGCCCCATAACTGCACACTGATCTAAGGCTTTGTGACAGTTCCTCTGTTTCAAGCAACAGTAAATTCACCTCCAAAAAGTCAGAAAGGGAGTTTTTTGATGGCTGCTGTCAATTTTATTGCTTTATCTGTTTACTAGGATAGAATCTGTAGACATAGTGTGTTTATTGGTTTTATGTATTGTGTGTTGTTGCTGCTCTGACAAGCTACTCCTATAAAAATGTGTTATTATTGCATGATGTAGCTCAGTGAGCTGACCCTGCATTTCAAAGTGTACTGAAGCAAATAGCATTGAAGTCCATAAAAGCTGACTGGCCTCCATCACAGAGGATTCTCTGCGTGAGCTGCAACTCTTACAATCTGAGGAAGAATTATACCTTTTCCTGTGCCAGCAGCCACTGCTATTAACTGAGCACAGCACAACCTCAAACACAGGCATTATCTGAAAATTTTCAAAACAGGAAACTCTTAAGTCATTCTTACTTGTCCAACTCTCTGATAAACGTTGATTGCAATTTTGAAGTTTTAAAAGTATACAACAACTGGCTTTTTAATGTTTTCTTTTGTTGGTATAGAATACAAGAGGGGTAACTGACAATGTTTTCTTTCTGCTCAGAATGTTGAAGAGCTTTGCTGTTTAATCTTTCATGAGCAGTAACAGCTTTTAAATACAATCTGCATTTAATTAATTCTTTCTTTTTAAAATCTTATCAGATCAATAACTGATTTCAAAACATTAGCTGGTTAGCTCTAAGCAGAAAAGACTGGGGAGTTAATGGCCTGATGTGTAAAGAATCTGAATTCTAGGCCAGGCGTGATAGCACACACCTATAACCCCAGTTGTTCAGGAGGCTGAGGCCAGAGGATCACAAGTCCAAGGCCAATCTGGGTAACTTAAAGAGACCCTGTCTTAAAATAAAATAAAAGAGCCTTGAGGTTTAGCTCAATGGTAGAACACTTTCCTACTATGCCCAAGGCCTTGGATTCAATCCCCAGAATGAGGAGGGAAAAAAGAGCACAATTTTCCCAACATAGCAGGAGGTAGCCTGCAAGCCATAGGGAGATGGATTAGCTCAGTGTGGCTCCCAAGCCCACCTGATTATCAGAATGACCTGGGGAATTCTTTACAAAACAGTTGCCTATGTCCCAACCTTAGCTATTGAGACGGGGGTTGGTTTTGCACTCTTGACCAAATTATTTTATATAAAATCCTTCCTTAATCTTAACAACAAACAGCAGCAGAAGCTTGTTAAACTTCATCAGCCCAAACACTGTAATTCCATATTCCATGAGAGGAAATTTCTTAACGAAAATCGGACAGCAGCACTAAGGAGCCCTCAAACCCAGGAACATCCTGGGCAGGTAATCTGTGTCTTCTGCCATCACTGCCAGGCGACAGGACTCTCCTAAAACCACCCTGCTTTCCACCTGTGTCCTTCCCACTCTCATGCCATGCTAGCTGTTTATGATTTGAAATCAGTTATTGAATATGATGAGACTTTAAAATGAAAGCATTTGATTTATGGATGGTATTTAAAAGCTGTTATTTCTCATGAAAGATATAGCAGCAGCTGGGCATGGTGGCATATGTCCGTAATCCTAGCAGCTCGGGAGACTGAGGCAGGAGGATCACAATTTCGAAGCCAGCCTCAGCAATTTAGTGAGACCTTAAGCAACTCAGTGAGACCCTGTATCAATGGAAAATATTTTTAAAAAAAAGGGTTGGGGATGTGGCCAGGTATTTAAGTGCCCCTGGGTTCAATCCTCAGTACAAAAAAAAGATTAAGCAGCAAAGCTCATCAAAGACCCACCTCGCACCCTCCTCATCTTTAATTTTCCCTGAGCACTTGACTGTTCAAGATATGGTACTAGATCATGCAAAGATAGGGGAAAAACAAGTGGCCACCAGACACCCACCCATCTCCTTCTGCTCCCTTCATGTTGGTTCATGGGCTTTCTAAATAGCTTGGAAAACTATTTCCTTTGTATTTTCCTTTTCCCTCTCTAGTAACAACCTAAATATGCAACAAGAAATAAGTGATTAAATAAATTAGGAAATGCTCTGAATAAGTAGGGAGAGATTCAATGTTCTTATGTGGAACAACTTAATACTATAAACAAGTCAATGCAATTAACAATCAGATAAAGGCATATAAAAATGAAATGAACTTTTATATCTACCAGACTGACCCAAAAGAGAAAGCTGGATAATAGTGTAGGTGGGGAACTGCATGCCTTAGGTTTAAACTGATATAGCCCTCCTAAGACCATATAAGGCCATAATCTGACAAATTAAAATGTGATCCTCAAATATGGGGTGGGGGGGTATGTCGCAAGAATTCATGGCAGCATAATTTAAGGAT
This sequence comes from Spermophilus citellus, assembly GCF_964194105.1. Taxonomy (NCBI): domain Eukaryota; kingdom Metazoa; phylum Chordata; class Mammalia; order Rodentia; family Sciuridae; genus Spermophilus; species Spermophilus citellus. The sequence goes on from NC_138182.1 coordinate 233,552,984, forward strand.
GGGGAAGTTTGTAGCAATTTGAGTGTTCATCACTAGGAAAGTGAGTGGATAAAGTGGGGAAGATGAAAAACACATAGTTAGAAGCAATGGATTTGATACAACAACAACTGAATCTTAAACATTAAAGAAAAACTTTGCAGACAATTTAAAGTTAACAGAGTTTATTTGAGCAAAGATGGATTCATGTATTGGATATACCCTGAACCAATAGAGTTTCATTTTTTTCTTTCTTTTTTTTAAAAGTTTAGTTTTAGACAGAGTCTTTCTAAGTTTCTGAGGCTTACCTCAAACTTGTAATCCTCCTGCCTCAGCCTTCTGAGTCTCTGGGATTACCAGTTTGCATCACACTCAGCTTCTGAACCAGTGGAACTTCATATAGCTCCATCCAGCAATAAAGCCAAATGGTATTTATTCATAGATAGGAAAAGGAAGTGACATATAGAAACCACTTGATTGGTTATAGCTCAGTATTTGCCTTATTTAGGCATGGTATATTGAGGCCTCTGCCTCATATGGATGTAGTCTGATCTGCTCACAGTCTGTGATTGGCTGCAGCTCAGCAGCTGCAATTGGCTAAAACTCAGTGATCTGTTAAATGGATATACTCTTAGTAAGGCTGCAGTTTGTTGATGTACACAGTCAGAGTTAGGCAAATTTAATTTAACATACAGAGTTTCAGGGAGGAACAAAAACCAAAATGATGTATTAACATGATCACCTACATAAATTAAAAAGGCATGTATACAAACAATGTATAAATATATATTTTTAAAGAACTCAAACCAAAAATTAAACCACTAATATTGTTGCTGATTATATGGGGGATGGGGGCGAAAGGCAATATCAAGATAAATTAAATGAACCTTAGCCATGGTTGATGTGCCAAGAACTGAATAGTAAGATAATCTTCTTCTTCGTCGTCGTCATCATCATCATCATCATCATCATCTGTGCCTGAGGTTTTCTAGTATAGACACACACACACACACACACACACACACACACACGAGAAAATAATATGGCACAATCATAAAATGAAATGCCATATGGCCATTATAAATAACGTTGCAGAATATATTTACAGACATTGAAATATATTTGCTTTAATATCCAAGCAAAAGAGCAGACTACTAAACATGATGCTCATTATTATTTCATTTGTCAGCAAAATAAATAATACCTAAATATTAAACAATGACAGAGTGGCTGGTGGGGTTGCACTAATTTGAGAACTTTTCTCCTTGCTATATTTTGAATTTTCCTTCAATGTATTTTCCAACTATAGGCAATAAGGAAAAAAAATAAAAGAATTGTTGCTTTGGGGTAAACAATAAGAAGTCAAGGATCCTGAGAACCACAGGTACTCAAAAGAAGGCAGTGTTTTTTCAAGGAATGCAAATGATCAAGCTCAGCTTTTGTGGGTCACTTTTTCCTTTTTCTTGAGACAGAGGGAGCCAAAGCTGGTTTGATGATCCCCAATGGAACTGGAGGACACAAATTACAGGGGAGAATCCACAGGAAATGCTTCAGATCCCAACAGAAGTCAATACATTTCTACTCGTGAAAATTATTTCAGCAAGGGACCCTTAACACAGCATATGTATTCCAAAAGTACAGGATTTTCTGGTAAAGATTTTTATTTAGACAGGTTAGTGCTTGAGGATGTGTTCATGCCAATCTGACAGGTGACCTTTGGAGCTGCAAAGTGCCTGCTGCAGGCCTTGCAAACATCTTCATTCTTCACCACCCAGCTGCTGACAGCTAACTCTGGGCAGTGCTTAGGATGAATATTTGTAAGATGCTTTGAGCTTTACCATATTAATGGACTTTTTAAAGCCATGTGAGGAGAAAAAGTATAATCATATGCAACATTTAAGCATACTGGACAGGTACGTCACAGAGATTCCCTTTCTCAAGTTCTTATCTGCATACAAGTATTCAATAAAATTATGTAGGGGCCCAGGGGTTTGAACTGAGCACTCACACTGTCTTCAACAGACCAAAGCAATATATGGAAGTTTAATCACAGTAACTAAGACTTGGCTGGTTGCAGGATACCCTGTCACCAATTAACTGATTAAGCTATAAATAATACTAGATAAGCTGTGCCCAATTGACGGGTTGTTCACTAGGCTGTAACCAATTATTTTACCTGCCTCACTCCTGTTTTCCTATAAATGCTGTCTGATCACATTGTTGGGTATTCTCAGCACCTATTCTGATTCTGGGAGTGCCATGTTCTACTTTTTTTTTGCTTACATAAATTCTACTAAATTTAATTCGTCTAAGGCATCTTCCTTCTAGACTCCTGGGGGCGGCAGGTAATCGGGTGTGGGGACTGCTGGGAACATCATGGCCACTGTCTTCTTACTGCACTTGGGAATGATAGGTAAGTTCTCTCTTGGATTTGGAAACTCCATGGATTTGTTTTTCAATGAGTTTGTTGAGCAAAATTTTGATCCAGACTGGGTTGGAAGTTGTAACCAGGACATTGGACTGGGTCCTGTTAGAACTCGGGTGTCTGATTGGACCAGATGGAAACTGAACCAGGGTCAGTAGGAAAAGGACTGGGGCCTAGCTGGATCTCGGGCCAGTGTGTCCGAGAGAAAACCTGGATTCAGTAAAGTAGTTAGGTAAGGTTGCTGCAAGAGGGAATCATGGGCTCATCTAGATCCTAGGCATCTCGAACTCCATCTCCTGGAACTCCACCCAGGGATAGCTGGTGCTATGAGGAGGACATGCCCTTGGGGTTTGTGCCAAGGGTCAGTTTGTGCCATAAGAGTGCATATGACTGGGCATTTGTGGTAGCTGCTAGGATTGAAAAGAAATACACCAAGTCCAGGGGCTGGAATTCTGGCCCATTTCCTGAATAAGAATGCCTGATACCTGCAGTTTTTTATTTGGGGCATGTGGGGAGTGTGGGATTTGTTGTTGTTGTTGGGTTTTCTTGTTTTTTGTTGGTCTGTTTTTTTTTTTTTTTTGGGGGGGGGGGTTTGGTGGTGGTTGTTTTTAGAGAAATGGGTGAATCTTACCAGGAATAACAGAATTGCAGAGACCATAATGAGGGGGTTTTAATTTGGGTGAAATTGTTTATTTGTAGAGTAGATGGGGAAAAGATTAAAGACTCTACAGAAACAATGAGATTCAATTTTTCATTGACCTTGAAGCGTTTAAAGTGTAAATGAATCCAGGAGGGAGAGTTGTTAATAGAAGTTGAGCCCTCAGGTGGGTAGGGTTGGCTTCTTTACACCTTGGTTAAAACATTAAGCCCAGGACGATAATGTAAGGTATCTGTTTCCCTGCCCTTCTTGCTAATGAGCTCTGCCTCCTCAGTAACTTAAGGCAGGCTGGGATGAGAAGCTGCCTATCATTAATTAATTTTGAGACTTGTATTTATTTGCTGAAAGAAACCTACATTGAGCTTTTTAAAATTTGTTCTTATTAGTTATACATGACAGTAGAATGTATTTGGACATATTATACATATATGGAGTATAATTTCCCATTTTTGTGGTTGTACATGATGTGGAATTATATTAATCATGTATTCATATATGAACATTGGAATATAGCGTCTGATTCATTCTACTGTCTTTTCTGTTCCCATTCTTCCTCCCTTCCCTTCATTCCCCTTTGTCTAATCCAAAGTACTTCTATTCTTCCCTACCCGCTACCTTATTGTGAGTTAGCACCCACATATCAGAACATTCCTTGGTTTTCAGCGATTGGCTTATTAGCATGATACTCTATAAATAGACTATTAGCATGATAGTCTTCAGTTCCATCCATTTACTGGCTAATGCAATAATTTCATTTCTCTTTATGGCTGAGTAATATTCCATTGTGTATACATACCACATTTTATTTATCTGTTTATCTGTTGAAGGGCACCTGGGCTGGTTTGATAGCTTAGCTATTGTGAATTGAGCTGCTATAAACATTGATGTGTTTATAGCACTATACTATGCTGATTTTAAGTTCTTTGAGTATATACTGAGGGGTGGGATAACTGGATCAAATGATGGTTCCATTCCAAGTTTTCTGAGGAATCTCCATACTGCTTTCCAGAGTGTACCAATTTGCAGTCTCACCACCGATGTATGAGTGAAACTTTTCCCCCACATCCTCACCAACATTTATTGTTAGTTGTATTCTTGATAATTACCATTCTGACTGCAATGATATGAAACCTGTGTAGTTTTAATTTGCACTTCTCTAACTGCTAGAGATGTTGAACATTTTCTCATATATTTTTTCCCTTGCAAAGGTCTTTGTGTTATTTATTTATTCAGCTTAATCTTTTAACCAATAATGCTTATTTTCTACGTGCTTTCTTGCCTCACAAACATTCATGGCTGTACAATCCATTCACTTTTAAATGCTAGTTCAATAGTTTTTAATCATGCTCATTCAGCTGTCACTACAAACTAAAATCCAATAAACCATTTTCTATAGAGCATTTTTTTGTTTTTGTACAAATTTCAAGTACTCTTTCATTCTGAGAAGATATCCCTTGATCAAGTTAAAATTTAGATCCATGTGGTTGAGAGATTAGCTGTGAATAAGTTTTATTATATATAGTGAGTCTTTTAAAAATATTTAATTGATTATATTTTTTAAATACATGACAGTGGAATGCATTACAATTCTTATTATGCATATAGAGCACAATTTTTTATATCTCTGTTTGTATATAAAGTATGTTGACACCAATTCGTGTCTTCCTACATGTGCTTTGGATAATGATGTCCATCACATTCCACCATCCTTGCTAACCCCCTGCCCCACCCTTCCCCTCCCACCTCTCTGCCCTATCTAGAGTTTGTCTACTCCTCCCATGCTCCTCCTCCCTACCCCATTATGGATCAGTTGCCTTATATCAGAGAAAACATTCAGCATTTGTTTTTTGGGGATTGGCTAACTTCACTTAGCATTATTTTCTCCAGTGCCATCTATTTACCTGCAAATGCCATGATTTTATTTCTTTTATTGCTGAGTGATATTCCATCGTGTATATATATGCCACATTTTTTAATCCATTCATCTACCGAGGGGCATCTAGGTTGGTTCCACTATTGTGTTTAGCTATTGTGAATTGTGCTGCTATAAAGATTGATGTGGCCGTGTCCCTGTAGTATGCTGTTTTTAAGTCCTTTGGGTATAGACCAAGGAGAGGAATAGCTGGGTCAAATGGTGGTTCCATTCCCAGTTTTCCAAGGAATCTCCATACTGCTTTCCATATTGGCTACACCAATTTGCAGTCCCACCAGCAATATATGAATGTGCCTCCCCCCCCCCCACATCCTCGACAACACTTATTGTTGTTTGTCTTCATAATAGCTGCCATTCTGACTGGAGTGAGAATGATATCAGAGTAGTTTTGGTTTATCATATATTTGTTGACTGATCATATTTCTTCTGTGAAGTGCTTGTTCAGTTCCTTTGCCCATTTATTGATTGGGTTTTTCTTTTTTTCTTTTTTTTTTTGGTTTTATGTTTTTTGAGATCTTTATATATCTTAGAGATTAATGCTCTATCTGAGGAGAAGGTGGAAAAGATTTGGTAGGCTCTCTCTTCACATTCTTGATTGTTTCTTTTGCTGTGAAGAACTTTTTAGTTTGATTCCATTCCATTTGTTGATTCTTGGTTTTAGAGACGTCTCCATTTGTAAGGGTGGTTCCCTCTCTATCCCTGCAGGAGATGGAGGACTAAATTACTGGATGCTCTCAGAGTGAAGGTGATGATTTGGGTCTGTGTCACAAGCCTCACCTTTGCCCATTTGTCCTAAATAGGATTCCTGTGTATGCTTGTCTGGGTCTCAGCAGATGTTGGTAGGTAGGCCTGGAATGTGATTATTGTCAGACATGTAGCTGACAATCCTTTAGGGCAATCATCAGACAAGTCAATCAAGAAGAGGGAACGAATCCTTTTACTCCATTTCCTTGCTGAAATGAGCAAAACAAAATGGTCAAGGGCAAAGAAAATACCATCAGAGCAACTACTTTTTTTTTTGACAAGGGATTGAACCCAGGGACACTTATCCACCAAGCCACATCCCCAGCCCTTTTTAACTTATTTATTTATTTTATTTTGAGACAGGGTCTTGCCAGATTGCTTACAGCCTCACTAAATTGCTGAGGATGGCTTCAAACCTGTGATCCTCCTGCCTAAGCCTCTTGAGCAACTGGGATTATAGGCATGCACCACCACACCTCACAGAGCAAATGGTTTTTTAAAAATATTCTTAGAATAATAGATGATAGGCTGTAATAAGGTCTGTCTGGGTGCAGTGAAGTATCTCTTGTGATGAGTTAGCTAGAGCTGAGTCCCTTTGGAGGCTCCAAGTGAGAGAAACTTAGAAAACCTACATTTTGGTGTACAAGTGCCTTCTACTTAAAAGTAATCAATATACTCAAGCAATATATTTGGGGATGGTATTTCCTGAACTCCTTCAATGGCTTTGTTTAGCAATCAATTCAAGAATAATTGGTAATTAGAGTTAAACCTGGTGAATATAAATAGAATGGAAGTTTGTGAACGAAGCTGTGGTAGTTTCAGGAATAGTTCTCAATGGCGGGAAGCCTTGGAATCTAGTTGTAGTAAATTAAAGAGTAGATATTTATGAAATGTCTGTGCCATTTTCAAGTAAATACTAAAACATGGGCCTTTACCATTCTGATTTGATTGTGTGTTGGTTTCTCCAACAGTCTGATGACATGATAAATGTGATTCTGACCTGCTGGAGATGTTCCAACTACCTTTGATTGGAATAGGCTATTGTAAATTCTTCTGAAGACAAAACAGCTATTTTCTGCTTTCATTGAAAAAAAGAAGAATGTGTCTTGACTAATTTGAAAAAATTAAGTAGTGAAACAATCCACTTAATGGATATTTGATGGCTTATGTAACATTTTAGTAGGTGTAGAGATATATGACAAACAAGGTAGAGTTCCTTTTCCTCATGGAGTGTTATAGAAGCAGGTGCATACACACGGAACAAGTAAAAAAGGACAGAAAATTAGTGATTATGTCAAGTGCCATGAAGGAAGCACTGTTTACTCACTGTTACCTATTCATTATCTGCAAATAGATTAATGGTCAAATTATATTTTTCATGTCAGCTCTTTTTGTTGCCATTGAATACAAAATACTGCTGGTCTCAGTTTAATATTTGATAATGAAAAAATTTTACCCATTGAACATCTTGGTTTCATGCAATACACAGAATCTAAGTGTATTTAGGTCTGTGAGTAGACCTAAAAAGGATTGCCTTTTGAAGAAATGTTTCTAAAAGACTGAAATTGTGCTCATCGTCAAACTGTTGGTGGAAAGCAAATAATTTTGAACTGTTCTGTTTTCCCTAGAAATTAAGACTACTAAAAGGTAAAAATGTTAGTATGTGATTATTAAAACTAGAAATAGCTTTTATTTTTCATTTTTTACTTATTTATTTTTTTAGCTTTCATATACAGGAGACATGTCTTTCTGTGTCTGGCTGATTTCACTCACATGTTGTCCTCAATTCCATTCATTTACTGCAAGCAGTGGGATTTCATTCTTATTTATGGCTAAATAATACTATACTGTATGAACATTTTTCTTTATTCATTCATCTGTTGAGAGTCACCTAGGCTGATGCCATAGCTTGGCTATTGTGAATCATGCTGCACGGGGCATGCGGGTTTCTCTTGTATGCTGGCTTTATTTCCAACGGGTATGTGTCCAGGAATGGCATAGCTAGATATGGTAGTTCTTTTTAGTTTGAGGAAACTCCATACTGTTTTCCATAGTGACTGTACTAAATTCCATTCTTACCAATAGCATGTAAGTACTCCTTTGTTCTCATGTCCTTGGCAGCATTTGTTTATTTTGTAATTGCCATTCTAACTAGGGTGAGATGTTGTTTAACTGCCATTTTGATTGGTGTTTCCCTGATGGCTAATGATATTGAACATATTTTCATCTATTTATTGGCTGCTTGTATTTTTTAAGAAGTGCCTATTCAGATCATTTGCCCATTTTTAAGTTTGATTATCTTTTTTTCTTTATATGTTTTGGATATCAACCCTCTGTTAGATGAAAAGCTGATGAATATTGTATCTCATTCTGTAGGTGGTCTCTTCACTCTGTTGATTTGTTCCCTTGCTAAGTAGAAGCTTTTTAGTTTGATGTAATCCCATTTGCTAACTTTAGCTTTTTTTTCTGGGCTTTTTGAGTCCTATCCAGAAAAATCATTCTGTATTGGTATTCTCGAAGTGCTTCCCCTATATTTTATTCGAGTAGTTTTAAAGTTTTAAGCTTTATTTTGATCCATTTGGAGTTAATTTTTTGCACAGGGTGAGAGGGGGGATCAAGCTTCAATCTTCTGAATGTGGATAGTTTCCCAGCATGATTTGTTAAAGAAGCTGTACTATTTTTCTAATGTCTGATTTGGCACCTTTGTTGAGAATCAGTTGACTGAATTCGTGTGGATTTATTCCTGGTTTCTCTTTTCTGTACCATTGATGTATGTCTGTTTTTATACCAAAACCATGTTGTTTTTGTTGCTATGGCTCTGTAGTATGTCTTAAAATCAGATACTGTGATGTCTCCATATTTGCTCTTTTTGCTCAAGATCACTTTAGCTATTTGGTATTTTTTGAGCTTCTACATGAATTTTAGGATTGTTGTTCAAGTTCTGTGAAAAATGTCACTGGCATTTTGATGAGGGTTGCATTGAATCTATAGATCACTTTGGGTAGTGTAGACATTTTAATAATATTTTTTCCAATCCATGAACATGAAAGGTCTTTCCACTGTTTAGGATCTTATTTCTTTCTTCAGTGTTCTGAATTTTCATTGTAGAAGTCTTTCATTTCCTTAAGTTTATTTGTGTGTGTGTGTGTGTGTGTGTGTGTGTGGTAAATGGGATAACTTTTCTGATTTCTCAGCAAATTTGTTATTGTTATATAGAAAAGTTATTGATTTTTCAATATTGAATTTGCATCCTATTACTTTACTGATTTTATCAGTTCCATTAGTGTTTTCATGGCGTCTTGAGGTTTTTTCTGTGTATGGAATCATATCTGCACACAGGGATAATTTTGAGTTCCTTCTTCTCTATTTGTATGCCTTTTATTTTTCTCTTGCCTGATTGACCTGGCTAATTCCTACTCCATTGAATAAGAGCATTGTGAACTACATACTTGTTTTGTTCCTAATCTTGGAGAAAATGCTTTTAGTTTTTCCCCATTTAGCATGATGTTGACTGTGAGTTTGTTATATATAGCATTTATTGTGATGAGGTATGATCCTTTTATATCTAATTTGTTCAAGACTTTTAACATGAAGGAGCATTGACTCTTATCACGTGCTTTTTCTGCATATATTGAGATTATTATGACTTTTCTTCCATCTATTTATGTGATGTATTAAGATTATTAATGTATTAAACTCTTCTTGCATCCCTGGAATTAAACTAATTTGATCATGATGTATGCTCTTATTGATGTGATATTTAATTCAATTTACTAGTATTATGCTGAAGATTTTTGCATCTATGTCCAGCAGGGTTATTAGTTCATAGTTTTCTTTCTTTCTTTCTTTCTTTCTTTCTTTCTTTCTTTCTTTCTTTCTTTCTTTCTTTCCTATATCTATAGAATAAGATTGGGAGGGGTTTCTCCTTTTAATTCAATAGATAATTCAATGTTTGAGAAACATTGGTGTTAGTTTTTTTTAATGTCTGGCAAAATTCATGCCAGGTGTGGTGGTGCAGGCCTGTAATGCCAGTGACTCAGGAGGCTGAGACAATAGGATAAGTTTGAGATCACCCTCAGCAACTTAGTGAGACCCTCAGCAACTTGGCAAGTCACTGTTTTCAACTAAAAAATAAAAAGAGACAGGATGGAGCTCATTGATAAAGTACCCCTGGGTTCAACTTCAAGTACCAAAAGAAAAAAATAGTTTGGCAAAATTCAGTAATGAAGCCATCTGGCCCTTGGCTTTTCTTTATTGAGAGTCTTTTTTATTATGGATTCAATATCATTAGTTTAAAATGTAAGCAATGAGTATCAGGCTTAGGAGGATCAAAATGAGGGGTCCTGCCAGAGGCAAGAGCCAAGCTTCCTGGCCCAGGTCCACCTCTTGACTTTTTAAAATCCCTACTGTCGTGGCAACTCCAGGTCACCTTGTCCCATGCTGACCCAGTTCCAAGTGGATTACAGATTTTATGGTAGGGAGGAACCATTTTTATCTCCCAGAGTTTTAGGATCTGTTCTCCTGAAGTTAATAGATAGTTTGCTGAAGAATGTGACATATCCTCTTCATTTAAGCCAGTCAGGACTCCAGGAAATTGCTTCTTGGAAAAGAAAGCACATGGGGGTCAGCAAAGGGGGACAATTTTATAGAATTCTCTTAACTTCATCTGTCTATCCCCTAATATTTCCCCCTCAAGGACTTTGGACCCTAAACTCTTTTAAGGTTTTTGGGTGCTGACTCCTTCTGGTTGCTTACTGCTGAGAGAGGGTAAAGATGGGAGAAAGTGACTGAAGTCATGTTCCCCATCCTGTGGGGCATGGAGAGTTAAGGGTACTTAGCATCAGGATAGTCCAGAAGTCCATGGTGGCAGCTGGTGTGTGGCTGGATGAGGTGTTTACAGGGCAGGGGTCATGCTAAGATAACAATCAGTAAGACAGCAAAGTTTTTTTTTTCTTTTTGCAAATATTTAGCATGTAAGCAAACGTTATTATTGGATGGTCTCTGAAAACCATGAAGATGGTAGCTTATGAAAGATAGACACGGGATCCACATGTATATCTGCAAATGGAGGCCATTAAGACTTCAGATCATTAGCAGAGTTGTTAGAAACATACACCCAACAGTAAATACTGTTGATAATGTCTCAGATGTCTTCATGAGCACACTCCCAGCACACTTATGAATATCTCACAGGTCAAGGAAGAAAGTACAAGAAAAATAAATGAAAGGTGCTTTGAACTAAGTGATCATAAAGCTTCAAATATCAGAATCTCTAGGATGAAACAGTACTCAGATGAACACTTACAACAAAGTACTTGTATCCGAATAAAAGGCATATTAACAATTGAATGATTTTCAAATTAGGTAGTAGGAAAGAAAAGATAAGAGTAGGAGCAGAAATATATCAAATAGAAAAGAAATAATATAGCTACACATTGATTAAAAAATCTTACAGGTTTAATGAAGAAAAAAGGACACAAGAATTATATCAATGGAAAGAGAGTTCTCAAAACAACCCTACAGATGCTAAAAATATATTAATGTAATATTACAATTGTATGCCACCATGTGATAGCTTATATAACATGGTCTCTTTTATAGAAGGATCTGTGTGCTGTTTAGAAGAAAGTATATTCACTTGTTGATGGATGAAATATTCTATATGTCTGTAAAATCTAAATTTATCAATTGTATTTTTAATTCTCTAGCTTCTTTTATTTAGGTTTTGTTTGGAATTTCTATCCAGTGGTAAGAGAGGCATGTTAAAGTCACCCGGTTTTATTGTGTTGTGGTCTCTTTGATTCTTGAAATTGAGAAGGGTTCGTTTGATTTACATAGATGCTCTATTGTTTGGGGCAGAAATATTTACAATTGTTATGTCTTGCTAATGTATAATTCTCTTAAGCAGTATGACATGTCTTTCCTTATCCCTTCTGATTAACTTTGGCTTTATGTCCACTTTGTTTGATATGAGGATAGCTTGTTTTAAGGTCCATGTGAATGATATGTTATTTCCCATCATTTTACCTTTAGTCTGTAGATGTCTTTGCCTATGAGGTGAATCACTTGGAGGCAGCATATAATTGGGTCTTGTTTTTTAAATAGATCTGCCATTCAATGTCTTTTGATGGATGAGTTCAGGCCATTTACATTCAATGTTATTATTGAGAAATGATTTTTATCCCTGCCATTTTTATTTATTTCTGTTTTTTACTTTGAATCAGTTTCTTCTTTGATTGATTATTATTCTAGTATAGTTCCTCCTTTTGCTGGCTTTCACTTTTTCATTTCTTCTTTATAAAATAAAAAAAATATTTTATTGAGAATGTTTTATAATGCAGGCTTTCTATTTGTGAATTCTTCTTCCTTTTGTTTTTTTGGTTGGGGGAGATACCAGGGAGGGGACTCAGGGGCACTCAGCCACCAAGCCATATCCTCTGCCCTATTTTTGTATTTTATTTAGAGACAGGGTCTCCCTGAGTTGCTTAGCTGAGGCTGATGCTGGCTTTGAACTTGCAATCCTCTTGCCTCAGCCTCCTGAGCAAGTGGGATTACCAGCATGCACCTAGCTAGTTATAAATTCTTTTAACTTGTTTTTATTATCATGGAAGGTTTTTATTTTATCGTCAATTTGGAAGCTTAATTTTGCTGAGTATATTATTCTTGGCTGGCATCCATTTTCTTTCAGAGCTTGGTAAGTATTATTCCAAGTCCTCCTAGCTTTGAGGGTCTGAGTTGAAAAATCAGCTGAGATCTGAATTGGTTTCTGCCTATGCATAATCTAATATTTTTATTTTGATAGCCTTTAGACTTCTATACTTTATTGTATATGTAGACATTTTCTTAATAATGTGCCTTGGTATGGGTCTGTTGTAATTTTGTATATTTGCGGGTCCTGTAAGCCTCATGGATTTGATTTTTTTTCATTTCATTCTTTAGGTTTGGGATTTTTTCAGATATCATTTCTTTGAAAAGATTGTGCATTCTTTTGGTTCATATCTCCAAGTCTTCATCTATCCCAGTAAATCTTAAATTTGGTCTTTCCTGGTTATCCCATATTTCTTGGAAGTTCTGTTCATGGCTCTTAATATCTTTTCTCTATGGTCAACTTTATTTTCATGATTATATATTTTTGTCTTCATTGCCTGAAACTGTATCTTCCAAGTGATCTTAGTCTGTTGGTGATGCATTCCATTGAATTTTTAACTTGGTTTATTGATTCTTTCATTTTGAGGATTTCTGCTTTTTTTTTTCAGAATCTTTTGATTTAAGTGATCTTTCACTTCCAGTATTTTCTTTCTGATTTCACTCCTTACATTGTCCTTTACTTCAGAGATCAGTTTTACTATGTACATTCTAAATTCGTTCTCTGACATTTCTTCCACTGTGGTATCATGGATTCTGTTATTCAAGTATCTTGATTTGTTTACAGCAATGTTGTTTGTGTGTCTACCCATCTAAGAGTAAGGATCTGAGGCAGTACAGTTTCTACCCTGTGGACTTGTAGTGCTCCTAAATGTTCCTACTACCTCACTGCTTAGGGGGAGTCAAATAAAAACAACAACCAATGCAAACAATGTTTAGCACTAAACCAAGTAGTTCCTGCTATGACATCTACAATGCTAATTGTCACAATAAACAGAAATCATATGATCATTTATTACAGTAAAAACAGTAAGTTTGCAAAAAGGCTTACAATTTTGAATGGTGGACTGGGACAGAACAGAACTGATGTAGGATGTGATGATTATGAGGGAGGAGAAGATAGAAGTGACAAATTAAAGGAAGAGTGAAAGAGAACAATAGAGATTGGCTGTTAGAAGAAGAAAAGAGAGAGAATCAAGGGAAGCAGATAAGTGAGAGAATGTATGTGTATGTAAAATAAAAATAAATGACTACAAAACAAAACTGAGATATACTAATCAAATATACTAAAAATAGTCCTAAAAATACTGAACCATGAAAAATAACTGTCTTCAAAAAATGCTAGAATTGAGGAAAAATAAATAAGGATATATATGACTGTAGATGAACCATTGGGGCCACAATTAAACAGAGAAAAGAAAAAAGGGGAAAAAATCTTGATTAAAAAAAGAATCATGTCTATTGGAGTTCAAAAGATTCTCAGCTTTCCTTCTCAGCAGTGTTGGGTGGGTTTGCTGGGGTGAGAGAGGTTATCCTGTAGGCAGGACTCCTGGATGCAGGGTTTAGGCTTGGGTGCGTTCCAGGTTCTTCACTGAATGCCAACTGGTCTGGAAACTTTAAATCAGCACACCTCCAGGGCCCAGAAATTTCTAGTCCACACTGGAAGACTGCACCCCAGGGATCTCCCCTGTGTTCCACTTGTGTAGTGAGGAGCCAATTCTTAGTCCACTATGTTACTTGTGGACCCCGCATTTCCTGGTCTCAAGTTCAGTCTCCAAACTCAATCTCTCCTATCCCCACCCTTTTGAATTTCTACTTGGGCTTCTCTCCCAGCCAGTCCTGCAAGCAGCCAGGTTAGAAGAGGAGGGAGACAGCCAGATGGGTTTCTGTGGCCAGTAGTCCCCTGTGTGAACCTCTGTTCACATTTGATTTTGTCCTGCTCAATTAGGCACACTCTATGTCATTCATTGTGGGTTTGCCAGGCCTATATTTTGGGCCAAACTCAGGTTTGCTGGGAATTGGCTCCCTAGCTGCCAGCCCTTATGCTGTGGCTACAAAATGGATTCTTCCTCTGTCCTCTGTATACATCCTGGAGAGATGGTAGCTTCTTTCCCACACAAGGATGTTGTGTAGCACACCTTTTAGTTTAATGAGGCAGTGCCTTCCATCTCTAAACTCTCTATACCCAGATGTGCTAAAATGTGGGCTCCTTTAATTCCCTTGTCCCTCCACTTCACTCATGGAGGGACCAACCTGGTTGGTGATCGATCCCTCCAACCACCAGCAGCTGCTGTGGTGCCAGGGGATTTCTTCCTTATTGTATTATATTCAACTTCCTGAGTTCCCAGTCTGCTTTGAATGTCCAGTATTAAATTCCAGTAAAGTTCCCCCCTCACTTTTTTTTGTTCACCCACCTTGCTAAGAAGCTGCTTATCTGCATACTTGGTTTCATGCCACAGAGCAGCAAGGAAAGAAACCTTCTCTATTCTGCAATCTTGAAACTACTCCTACATTCTCCAATTTTTAGCATATAGATTTTTAAAATAATGCCCAATGGTCCTTTGAATTTCTATCAATTGTAATGTATCCTTTTAATCTCTTAAGTTTAATGGACAGTGCTATGTGCAAACATTGGAGAAACAAAACTGGTACTTTAGAGAAAGTAAATCCAGGGTTAACATGGACTTTTGGAGGGTCCAATGGTTGCCTCATCTTTTCTGAGGTTTTCTTTTTTAAATTTGTTTTAATTAGTTAGACATAATGGCAGAATGCATTTATGCATTTTGATATGTCATACATAGATGGGGTATAATTTCTCACAGTCATATGTGTACATAAGGTAATAATGTATGTTTCATTCTACTGTTCTTCCTATCCCCAATTCCTCTTTTATACCCAATCTAAAGTAACTTTATTCTTCCCTAGCAATTCTTTTCCCTCTGCCATTGTGAATTAGCATCTACTTATCTGAGAAAACATTTGGCTTTGTTTTTTCTTCGGGGGGATTGGCTTATTTTGCTCAGCATGATATTCTCCACTCCATCCATTTACTGACAGATGCCATAATTTCATTTTTCTTTAAAGCTGAGTAATATTCATCAAAAATATATATACAACATTTTCTTTATCTATTCATCTACTGAAGAGCACCTAGGTTGATTCTGTAGTTTAGCTATTGTGAATTGAGCTGCTACGAGCATTGATATGAATGTGCCACTGTATTATGCTGATTTTAAGTCCTTTGGGTATATACCAAAGAGTGAGATAGCTGGGTCAAATGGTGGTTCCATTCCAAATTTTCTGAGGAATCTCCATATTGCTTTCCATAGTGGTTGAACCAATTTGCATTCCCACCAGCAATGTATGAGTTTATCTTTTCCCCTACATTCTTGCCAACACTTATTGTTGCCTATATTCTTGACTGTCATTCTGACTGGGATGAGATAAAATCTTAGTTTTAATTTGCATTTCTCTAATTACTAGATATGTTGAACATTTTTTCACATACTTGTTGATTGTATTTCTTCTGTAAAGTGTCTGTTCAGTTCTAAGGTGTTAAATATTCAATTTATACAGTATTTGCTCTCCAACTCATCACAGAGTATACAGGCTAATGTGAATTTTGAAAAAAAAATACTGGTGTGGTGAGTGCTGTAGCTTATTCTCACTGTCCACCCTGCAGTAAAGCTTCAGGGTCTTCTTGAGTTAATATCTTATCTTACAGCTTAAGGTGGTCCTCTGGACTCCTGGAATTGTTGGAGGCTTCAAGTTAAAGTCAACTAGGAAAGTGCTTCTCCAGAAGCAGATAATTTAAGACATGCACAGTGGACAGCTTTCCCTAAGATGTCACAACAGTACTATTATAATGAGGTTCATACCCCTCCTAATTTTTCCTTGTGGGTGCCTTTTTCACTTGGCACAATTAGTCGAGTAATTAAAATTCTAGATACTTGTTCTCATCCCCTGAAACAGTTCCAACCAGTTATGGGCTGCGAGATTGCTTAACTGTATATTTGAATAAAATGCGTAGACCTCCTACCTGGCTTGTTCTTTAATCATCTGACTTGGTTTGATTTACAAAGACCCTGGCTAAGAAACATGGTCTAAATCCTTGGTATCATCCTCCTAATAGTCACACTGTCAGTCTCCCTGGAGCACTCCATCCTCTCAAAGTCTTAAATGTGTATGGACAGCTATCTGCTGGATGCTAACTGGGCTCTCTTGGCTGGGATGACCATGACTCAAACATTTGATCATGAGGACCCCTTAATCTACGGATGGTGGTGACTGAAAGTGGTGCTGATGTCTTATGTTTTGATCAGATTCTTGCCTGTGGAAGCATGACCAATAGGGAGAAATGGTTAAACAAGGCCAATGGGAAATCATGGATTTGGACTGGGCTTTTGGGGTTTGGCCCAGAAATTTAAAGTTTCATCCTAGTAACTGAGCCTTGGATGGTTGCCGAAGGATCTGTAGCCAGTTAACTGATTGGGCTGTAAACAGCTAGTTACATTTAGCTGACAGTTTGGTTATGCTGTTTGTTTACCTCCCCACATCTGTTTTTCTCTAAATACTGTCTGAAAACATTGTTGAGAGTTCTTAGAACCTGCCCTGGTTCTGTATGCTGTCATATTTGTGAATTGTTTGTGTTTTTGCTTTAATAAAATACACTCCACTGAGCTTAATTGATCTGGGGATTTTTCTTTCTAACTGGATTGGAAGTCCACCAGTGGCTGCTAGCCTATGAGATGACCTTGTCTCTTGGAACACAGAGCCCCAGAATTCAGCGAGCTGCTGCTTTGTGTTTTCCCATGAGGACAGAGATGACTCCAGTCCTATCTTTTCTCATGTTGCATTTGTGCTGTGAACTGAGAAGACTACATGGGAAATTGTCTGTTGATTAATTAGAACTAATAAAGAAGCCCTGTTACAGAGAACAATTAGCTTTCCTCACTTATGGTTTTCCACCAATCATCAAGTTTGTTAACTTAATAGTATGATTTTTCTGCATTACAGAGGAAATAAGATGGCTTGGATCATTCACAGAGGAGCCTAATTTTGAATTCAGTTATGGCAGTTGGAAATCTTTAGAAAGATCAAAAGCATTAGGACCAGAAAAGTCTGGATTCTAACCCAAGCTCTCTGTGGAGAGTGTGGAGAGTTCTTGTGGAGCCAACTACAAAGCCCATTTATTTGGGCTGGTTTCCTCATCAGCAAGAAAGGAATGTCACGACACTGTTTGAAGACTGTACTGAGGCTTAAGAGGGCACCTGAGAAGTATCTTGACCAGTGCTAAAGCACATATCTGTACATAATAAATGTACAAGTTCCTCTTTGAGAGTTTCATAGATTTTAATCTTTAGTTTCCTCTAGCCAGGAGCTTTAAGAAGCACTGGTTATAATAGACTTTACCACAGACAACTTTGAACACAATTAACATACTCATATCACTTGCCCAGGCCTCATTCATAAGAATTGCCTGCCCCTCCCAACCATTCATTATAAACCCAGTGTCCCGGGCCTCTCCCTAGGTTTTTAAGTGGATCCAGGACAGGGTCAGGGAATTTGTGGGTTTAATAAATATCTGAAGTAATGATCTTCCAGGAAAATACTGACAACAGAGTTTGGTTTTATTTATGTAGTGCAGGGGACAAAGCAACCCCAGGACTCATGCAAGCTGGATAAGTGCTCTACCGTTGATCTATAACCACAACCCCATAACGCAGCTTCTTCAACTTTAATGGACAACTTGGCTGTTGTGTTGAAATGCACATAATCAGTGGGTCTGAGATGGAGCCTAAAATCATTCATTTCTAGCATGCCCATGGGGGATGCAAAAGTTGCTGGTCTGAGGATGACACTCTGAAAAGGTCATTAGGGTCTGGGTAACTGGACCAGCAGTTACCTAGTAGGTATCTTAAAGGTCTTTCTGTGATTTCACAAGGAGGTGGGAAAATGAGTGAAACAAAATGTTAAGCTGTGAGTGGGTAATTTCTTGTTTTTGCTTGTCAACCTTGACTACAGGAAACAGTTTTTAAAAATTATAGATGCCTGGGTCCAAACTTCAGATACAAATTCCCTAGTGTGGCCAGGAAGGCAGCCCCTGAGCCAGTTAAAAGCTTGTTGATTCTCAGAAATTTTAGCCCTGCCTAGGGCCTTCTAAACCAAAATCTGCAAGTCATGCTACCTTATCTCCAGTCACCAAACCAATCAGTTTTATCTGAAGGGCTTGGCTGTTGAGTGCCCAATGTGATTGCCCCACATGAGTAGATAAGTATCGATTTTTTAAGAAGTGATTTCTCCTTAGCTGAACAGCTATCTCCAGTTCGTGAATTCTCTGGTTTTCTTAACAATCTTGTACCCCCACTCCCACCCCCATCCCAACACCCATTCCAAAAGAGAACTTGTGGCTTCTGTAGGTGGGACCCCATTGCACTGCCACTGTTAGAGATTTACTGAAAAGCAATGCCTTTGATGTTAGACCAGGACGAAAGAAAAGACCACTGACTCCAATTAAAATCAAATTAAAGCAAGCTTATTATTTCCACCGGCCGGGCTGCCTTTCCCTCCCAAAACGGCGGGAACAAGACAGCCAAAAATTCAGGGTAGCTGTTACACGAACTAAGTGTTTTTACTCTTGTTAATTTTATTTTGTAATTTCCTTATAAGTGATCTAAAGATTCCCTGTTAGTGTTTCACAGAATTGTTGCTTTAAGAACACAACATGGGTTAATTTGAGATAATAAGCCATCACCTACAAGACAGATAGGATAATACAGATCCCAATTAATAAAAAGATGAATAATTATAAAGTTATAGACATTAAAGCCCAGTACTCTTAATATAAGGCTGTTAATCTTAAACATCCAGCAAATAAATTTTAAGTTTTAAAATTAAATTAAAAGGGCCAGAAGAACCAATATTTGGCTCTTGCCCTCTGAGTCAGTCTGAATCCAGGGAACAGGGGACTTCTCTAAAGAGCTTTGCAACTCTGGGCCACATAACCTCCTGATCAGGGAGACTAATGAGACCACTGGAGGACAGAAAGCCAATCAGTGCATTTGCTATGAAGAGGAGAGTCATCAGAGAAGGGAGACGTCCCTGATGCTTCCGAGGGAAGCCACGTGGTCAAGCAAGACCTAGACCCATCCTAGCGCAAATGGCACTCACAGAACTGAGAAGTTTCCCCAGGAATGACTCCCATAAAAGCTCAGCTGTTAACAATGGATAGAAACAAAAGTCAGTTTGACTGCTTCATCTTAAACACTTAGCAAAGACAGTTAAAACCAAAATACAGCCATTCCTGGGCATTTTAAATAATAATGATGATGATGATAATAATAATTATAATTATAATTATTATTGTTATTATTATTATTATTATTATTATTATTATTATTATTATTATTATTATTTAAGGTATACACTTTATGTTAGCCTCCCAAAATAAGTAAGACTGAAGGCTACAAAGAAGGATTCTCAGACAGAAATGCCTGATAACTATAAAAAGAGACTATCAAGAGGAGCTGCCAGAGACAGAAGTTTTTAGTTTAAGGCCTACAGATATTCCTAACTACACAGGTAGGCTTCGTGTTTGCTAGTATGATTATCCAGCCCTGAGTAACAGAATTAAAGGTTTCTCTATTAGACACAGAACTCATACTAGTAAAAGAATTTTGCAAGATCAGGTGACATTAAATTATTAAACTGTATCTTATGGGAAAGGACATCTGTAATACTAAAAGTTAAATGTTATGCTTATAGTCCTGATAACTGGGGAGGTTAAAGCCTGGTGAGGGAACTTCTATACAGTGACACGTTCCAGCTGCTGCAACATTACTCAGTACTCAGTACTCATGGTTTTTGTTTCTCTCATAGAAGCACCCATCCCCAGATGACTTTACAACCTGTTCTTCCCCAACCAGACTTCAAACCAAACTGACTTCTAAAAGGCAACTCATGTCCCTCACGCCGTGCCCCCTCACGTCACCCTCTCTCAGCTCAGAAGAAGCCAAAATGAGTGACGCCTCTCTTCTTACAACAATGGAGCCAAAAATAGATTATCAATATAAGTAATTAATTAAGTCAGGTAAAATCAGGGAGACCGGTTTTGGGTGAGTTCTAAAAATTTAGAGACTGTTACCTGAGGGATTAAAATTCCCTCAGTGCTCTTCCCCTACCCTATCAAAGATTTGAAAGGGACACATAAGGAAAGGGGGGAATGATAGACCCAACCTGATCTTTTATTAAAATTGGGAGCCATCTTGCCACAAAGCCATGAAAAGCTAATTTCTGCTTTACTATAAATTACTGCAAATTCTGAACCTGCTTGGAATGCCTGCCCGTGCCTTGAACTCACCCATGCTTGGCTCTCTGACCAGATAGCAGCCCTC
This sequence comes from Spermophilus citellus, assembly GCF_964194105.1. Classification (NCBI taxonomy): domain Eukaryota; kingdom Metazoa; phylum Chordata; class Mammalia; order Rodentia; family Sciuridae; genus Spermophilus; species Spermophilus citellus. Next base: position 233,573,758 of record NC_138182.1, read on the forward strand.
TCTGAAACTTTAGTGACACCTCATAAATATTGGCCTTCCCTGGCCAGACAACGACCCTCTCTGAGGCTCTAATGGTCTTCATAAATTCTGATGTTGGGGCCAGCAAAAAAAAAAAAAAAAAAAAAAAAATGTGTAAACTACCATTAGTGCGATGCTTGTCAGAGTTCTGTTATCTGTAACCCCCCTTTTGTGTAACTTTCTGGGCTATAAAGCTGGGCTGTAGGAAAGGTGGGGCGGCTGTCTTGTTCCCGCCGTTTTGGGAGGGAAAGGCAGCCCGGCCGGTCGAAATAATAAGCTTGCTTTAATTTGATTTTAATTGGAGTCAGTGGTCTTTTCTTGCATCCTGGTCTAACATTGACTTTAAGATGAGCCCTCACAGTTTGTTAGGGAAATGCTATACCAGCAAACACATGTATAACTACCTACCCTTGCATTAAAAAAAAAAAAAAATAGCACCATGTAGATGTTGAAAATTTGGTGCAAGAAATCATGTTACAGTGGGCACATCCATGAGAGCACAATTGTCTGGATGTCTGCTCTTTCATGACCTCCGTGGTGTTATAGTGAATGAATTTTCATTTTTTCACTTGTTTCAGACTTCATTTTATGTATTCACTCTAAATTGGTTGCTTAACAGTGATTGCTGTGGTTCTGATATGTGTACTTTGTGGGTTTTCCCTTCATGGCAAAGGCCGACTTTACTTCATAGTATGATATCAGTACCATTAAACTGGCCATTTCCATAATTGCTTTTTAAAAATATGACTCTTAGCACAGTAAATTTCTCTAAGCCAAGAGAACTATATTCTCAGGCAATTAGAATCACTGTCATGGTCCTGTCCCCCATCTTCTTTTAACTTGTAGTAGAAGAGGAGGAGGTGAGGCTTCTTCTACATCCCTGAGCCCAGCACTTACTCACAGGTAGACAGCGTTATCTAGGATGCTGTGGACATAGTTTGAGTATGTTCCCCAAAAGTTCATGTGCTGGAAGCTTGGACCCCAATGTGGTAGTGAAGTAGGGCCTACCACAAAGTGGGTAGATCTCTGGGGCCACCAGCTTTGACAGGGATTAATGAAGGTCTCTTGGGATCTCAGTTATTCTTACAAGAGAGAGCTATTATGGTCCTGCCATTGTGATGCAGATCAGAGTCTGAGTGGATGGATCAGCTGATTCTGGTCTTTCTGCTTCTATAACTGCACCTTCTTTATAAAGTACCCTGCCTTTGGTTTTTGTTATAGCAAATGGCCTAACAGGTAGGCTAAGGGAACATTTAAAGAGATGCCCTATATCCCAAAGAATATGAAAATTACTTAAAACATTTAAATCAGGGTAACAGTATAGTGTTCTTGAATTTGACAAAAATTTCTCTAAGGATGAACGGACCTGAAAGAGTAGGTAAGTGGAAAGGAAACCAGGTAGGAGGCTACTGGGCTCATCTGGGGGAGAGATGATGCTAGAGATTAAGGTTTCTGGTAGCAGAAAAGTGATGAGAATAGGGAGCACAAAAGTGATAGGAATAGAGAGCATTTTGCAAATTTGGTGATTTTGTGTGTATATGTGTGTGTGTATGTGTGTGTGTATTCACTGTTTTTTAAAATACTTTTATTCTAATTTGTTATATATGACAGTGGAATACATTACAAGTCTTACTACACATATGGAACAATTTTTCATATCTCTGGTTGTATACAAAGTATATTCACACCATTCGTGTTTTCATACATATACTTTGGATAATGATGTCCATCTCATTCCACCATCCTTTCTGACCCAATGCCCCCTCCCTTCCCTCCCACCCCTTTGCCCTTTCTCATTGTTTTTTAATGTAAAGGGAGAGTACACGTAGAATCTGGTCATGTGAGAAGACGAGGAACATGGCATGCTTTGAGGGAAGGGGCTGAGAAGAGAATGGGCACACTTTGGGATGTTTTGAATATGAGTCATCACATACAAATACCTAAAAGTGAAAGGAAAGACCAAGGGGAAAGCGAAGAAAAAGGCCCAGCAAAGAATGAACCTGGGGAAACATTGAGTTTAAGGAGACAAGTACTCAGAAGAGGGCAGAATTTTTAAGACAAAAAGGAATAGACAAAGGTTGAAGTAGGAGAGAGAGTTGTCGGGAAGCCTGGTGTTCAAGGGAGACATAGCCTATGTTAAGTGATGCCTGAAAGTGGGCTTTGGGTTCAGGGTGTCACTGACTGCCCTCAGTACAATGTAGATGGTGCAGTGGACAAAGCCAGATTCTGAAAGTGAGGGGTGATAGGAAGATGGGAAGGTTTCCAGCACAGACTACTGTTTTAGGGGGTCAGCTGAGCATGGAAAGAAGGAAAAGCTAAGGTTAAGGAAATGGCTTCTAAAAGGAGAGACAGGATGGCAGGAAAAAGAACCAGGAGGGGGACCCCAGTCATGGATGGAGCCAAGGCTTGGGAGACTGTGAGGAGGTGGAATGGAGAAAGGACACTTCTTCCCTGGAGACTGTAGGGAAGACAGGTGTGGAAGTTCCTCAGAGGAGGAAGTAAAAGGAGTTTGAAAACAATCTTGAAGAATGGACTGTTTGCAGAGGTCAAAAGAAAAAAGGCAAACCATTCCACTCACCAAAAGCAATTGTGCAAAAACCCGTACTTTCTAAAATAGACTGATAATCAGTAATATCTTTGGAGGTAGTATGCATATTTATGTATGTGTTTTAAAAAACTTACTAGTCATTATTTTCATGCTAAATTTTTATTCAATGTTATGCAACTGCATAAGTATAAATATTTGTTCAATATACAACAATTATGACATCCACAGGGGAATTTCTTAGAGAAAATAAGACTGCAAACACTTTATTGCACAGATCCTAACAAACTTTTAAGCTGTTAAGTCTACAGCTGGGAGTACTACCGAGGAGCACATCTTACAATCACACAGAGACTGACCAAAGAGAACACAGGAGAATTTCTACCAGCTGACTGGAGAGCTTCACAACAACCAACAGGTAATACATGAATGCAACCTTAAGTACTCTTTACTCATCCAAAATGCAAAAACATATTTGGCAAAAATGATAATACACTATACAAAATATACATAAAAATATCCTTTGTAAACAAGCAGCTAATTGTGCTTTAAAGAAAACTGGACAGTTAAAAAGCAAAGGCTGTAAACCATGAACTACCTCCTGGACAGACCTGGATTGATGTCTGAGTGTAGAAGGATCAGGTTCTGACAACTGCCAAACATGTATTAAAAGCTTTGAGACCACTTTGAAATTCTTTTAAGTTCTTGTAAAAAATATTTTTTTTTCTACATTTCAACATGTAGTGATGGGGAATGGCTAAAACTACATGGAAAAAAATAGGGGCAAAGAGGAAACTTTTTTTTTTTCCTGTCATTGCAATTCACTTTACAACAAAGGACAACTGAGTAGTAGGTTGTTATACCTTTGTTTATGGAGTGCTTACAGCCTTGCTAGATGATTTACAATCTATAGGGCTGTACAATGATGCTGTGATTACATAAACAATTTTATAGCATAAAGCTACTAAGACATCCCAAGGGGATTTGGGGCTAGGTTAGTCATTTATTGGTAAATTTTTCATCTTACAAAACCAAAACTCCTGCAATGTGTCCCAAGCATCTTATAAATACTTATCTGCATTGTCTCTCAGTGCCTTAGTACTTATGTCAGCAAGTGCCATCTCACAATTCAAAACAAGCCACTAAAAAACTTCAACAAAAAAAATCAAAACCCCTCAGCACTTAAATGATTTGACAAATTCTACATATTTCATGGTATACAAAATTTAAATAAGGCTTAGCAAAAGTAAAAAGGATGATCACATTCAAGCACCAAATAGCTCCACTAAGTCTCTTTTGTTACAAAAATGCTGCTCTTTATTAATAGAGTAGTTTTTGCATACAAATAGAGAGATCATGTTATGAGATACATGGAGCTATTCGATGCATCAGAAATGAATGTGAAACCCAGGAACTTGCTAAAAACAGCAAGCTTCATCTACAACATAAGGCCCCAGCTATGTATTAAAATGTATCTGATGTCCTGATTATTCCTTAATATATATGCTATGATGCCAAAATCCAACTCCCCCCCTTCTTTTCCTCAAAAAAGCAAATTTAAAACCTCTTCCAATGCCTGATGCTTATCACTTGACCTAAGTACCAGCAGATTTGTGTGCAGCCAGTTATTTTATTTTTTTATTCAAGAGCAGGGTTGGTGCAGGACTACCACAAAATGTGTGCTTCTTGGACTAGTCACTCATAGCACAAAGGCCTGAGTGTAACCGTTTGAAAAGAAAGGAAAGAAAGAACATGAAACAAAGGTGATATATGTTTATAGTCCCTGCTCTACCACCAAAGAAGACCAGACATATAACTGACAGACAAGAACAGCTGGCCTTTTGGACAGCAGGACCTAAGGATTAAAATGTCTACTAGGATGACTGAGAAAGGAAAATGGCTAGCTTCATTTGTCCTGACCATTCATAATGGAGGATTCCAAATGCAGCAATCAGAGTGCTCTTGCTTTAGAACTGGAAATACAGGTAGCCAGATCCAGTACTATCAGAAACTGGTTTAAAAATACACATTTAAAAATTCACAATCTACTGTATTTAGGGCTTTCTTTCATCTTTAACTACTTATAAAAACAGAGCCTTGAAATATTCTCAAACCACAGACCAAAACATGTGGGTGGATGTGTACATACATGAATATGGATGTCTCTATTTTTACACACACCCAGTTCTGACCATTCTGCTTCATTACTACATTATGATAAGTGGTGAAGCAAAGATCTTAATTTTAAAAAGCCGTAGTAAACAATGCAATCAGCAGCAAGGTATAGACTCTACATCCCAAACCAAACACATTGCTAGATATTTACAGAGAAAAATCTCTTTCCTCAACAATCCTTAGCTGTAAAGGTATTACTTCTTTTTTGTACAAACACCATCTGGCAACAGTTCTACTGGTTCCAACTCGGAAGGCATCTGGAAGAAGGTTCCCTCTCTCTCTCCCACTCCTTCTCAGTGAGGCTCCAAGCTCTGCCTGGCGGACATTCCCACACAGTGCTGGTTTCGAAGGTGGTCAAGACACAGTTACACATTCAGGTGGGGTCTCCACAGTCCTGCTCTGGGGCCTGCCCAGTTAGGAGGCCTTTTTGTGAGGGCTGCTGCGCAAACTCTCTTTGCCCCGTCTCTGCCGCACCACAAAGTCCTTCTCTGAAGAAAGGGTGATGGGGCGATCAGAGTTTGGGGCTTGGGGTGCCTTGATTGCCTCCCTGCCCACATTGTGTTTCCTAGTGGGGAAAGGCTGGGCGGGGGCAGGCTCTCGACCTTTGGTTTCTCCTGTGGCAGTGGTGACCGAGAGCGCTCTGTCCCTGTGGCCTACTCCGCTCAGCCCCTGCGCCTCTGAGTGCTGTGACTCCAGAGCAGAGGTGGCGAGGCGGAAGGATGGCAAAGAGTCACTCTTTGTCATTTGGGTTCTGCCATCTGCCCCAGACTGGGACTTCCTGTGGTCCCTGTTGCTGGGGGCTGTAGGCTCAAGTGCGGCCCTGTTGGCCTTGGCAGAAGAGGGGCTGCTGCTGGCCGTGGCAGCATCTCGAACTCCAGGCCGGGCCTCGGGGAAGCTGGAGGAGTAGCTCAGAGACCTCTCTGGGAGGGCAGAGGATTGGAAAGAACTCTGCCCAGTGGCCGAGGGTGACCGTTTCATGCTGCTGAGCTTGCCAGCCTCAGGCAGGGTCTTCTGGGGACCAGGTCCCTTCCCCTTGGCCTCTGAGGAGCCCTTTCCCACCGCTGCACCTGGCTTCTCTGTGCCTTTCAGCCGGGCCTCACCATGAGCTAGGGAAAGGCTGGCCTCCAGCTTCCCGCTGTCTGCCGCAGGAACATAAAGTGCTTCTGTGCATTTCTTCCCTTCTGGCTTCCTGTCTGCAGCGGGAGCCTGCTGACTTGGGCTTCTGTCTGTCTGTCTGCACAGAGGGGGACAGTCTTTCACAGTGGATGGTTTGGGGTGCTTTGGAGACAGGCTTTGCTTTTCACTGACAATGGGAGGTTTATGGTCTACTGACTCGCTGAAGCCTGGGTGTCCTGGCCTTGGCAAATGCAGCTGCTTCTCCTGCATCTCTGGGCCACGCCCACTGCTGGGTTTCAGTTTGGGATCTAAAGGACTCTCTTCAGCGTGCAGTGGGTTGAAGGGCACACTTTCTGCCCCACCACCCACCTCATTAGCTTTGCTCTGGGAGCCTGGGATGGCAGTGAACACATCCAATCCACCTTTACTATTGTTCCTTCCCTCTCTGCTAGAGCCACTGAGGGGCTGAGTGACAGGCTCTTTGCCCTTTGCAGTGACAACACTTGATTTCTGTGAGGAGAGGGACCTGTCTGGGTGCTTGGAATTTGAAGGGCTGGGGTCAGGGCCAGGTCGGAGATTGTGGTCACTGCTCTCACTGCGCACAGCAACAGAAGGCCTAGGAGGATCCTGGAAGGCTGCTGCAGGTTCTGCAACACCTGGCTTGGTCCCTTGGGGACCAAGGCTTGAGGAACTGCAGTGCTGCCGAGATGCTGGGCCGGACAGGTCTTTGGTGGTCAGGGGGTGCTGAGAATCACTGCTCACATGCCTTTGTAGAGGCTGCTCTTTCCTGTCGGGCTCCTTGGGACCCTCTTTCTGCAAAGAGGAGAAACTGGGGAGCTTTTCAGTTTTCCTACTCTCAATTCCGAGTGGCTGTAGGGGACACTTGGTAGGGGGGGCTTCAGGCTTGGGTTCCATGCTACTTCTTATCTTGCCCACCTCCCTTTCACAAGGAATTCTAGCAGAGTTCAAGGAAGAGTTCTCTCTGACCAGGGACCTTGCCTCACCTTGGCCATCTTTGTGGTATGTCTTTGCACAAGGTCCCCACGCTTTCTCCAGGGTCTGGGCCTGTGCACTACTAGCATCTGGGTGGGTCCTTCCCACAGAAGGGAGATTTTTGCAGTTGTCATTGGCTTTAGCAATCTCTAGAGGATACAGTTCCACGATGGGGTCTCTGTGCACATCAGCCCTCAAGGCAGAACGCTCACTCCTCCCAGTGGAGGGGCCCTTTTCAGATGGATCTTTTAGGTTTGCCTTCTCCTTTGAGGGGGCCCCTTCAGATGGGAGAGGGCCACATGGCCGAGCCTGGTCATTGCTGTGCTGTGTCTGTCCCAGGCCAGGGATGACCTTGGTGTCAGTAGCACAGTCTTGGTGTTTAGTGGGGCCACACACTCTCTGCTGGGAATCATTTTCCATGACTGTCAATGGGCTCCTGGCAGCAGGATGGGAAACTTTCCTGTCTCTCCTTAGCTCTGGGTCCGGCAGGGAAGCTGCTGGTGAGTTCTGGAGACCCCAGCTCGGGGGCAGGAACCGAGGCTCGAGCAGGTAGGATTTATTCATCTTTGAGCTGGCAGGGGAAGGCTCTCTCAGGCTGGAGGTTTCAGTCTTCTTCCCACTACTGCCAGGAAGAGGTAGTGGCACAGAGGGTGCCATGTCACCACCAGGGCTGGGGCTCTGTGCAGGCTCTGGTGATGGCTGCTCTGTCTTAGAGGCATGGGGCCCAGACAGAAGAGCAATGTCCAGTGTACCCTCAATGGGCTTCAGGCATGAAACTGACCGACCCTCCAGCTTATACTCAGAAGGGCTTTTCCTGACAGGGGACTCAGGAGCAACCAATCCTGACTTCTCTGATCCACCATCCACCCGGCCAGCTAAGGTCTTGAGGGGAACAAAGGAGACGGTGCTTATCTGAGTTGTGTGGGTGCTGCTTATAAATGCTCGGCTCTCAGAGCCAGGTGGGGCCTCCTGCTGCCCACCCATGGGTCGGACTGGGTTCCCTGGCAGGCATTCATGGGTGCTAGATGTTATCTTGGGCTTCAGCATGGAGCAGTGGCCATCTTCTTTGTCTTCAAGTGACATTTTCTTTCGGAGGTAATCAATATTGGCCAGTTTACTGTCTAACTTCTCACTTCGGAGGAACTCCTTGGCCTGGGAGGTCTTCTCTGTGTTTTCACCCTTCCCAGAGGTGGATCTGTCAGGGGAGCGACAGAGACTGTCCTGGAGGGTGCTAGGGGCAGAGGCCCTTTTGAAGTCACCCATGCCCTGGTTGTGCTCCCCTGGTGCTGGGCCACAGGCAGCTGCTGTCCCATCGGAGGCCAACCCCTCAGTGGCCCGCACACTGGCCTGCTTGTGGAGAACATCTTTCAGCCGGTTGCCCAGAGACTGGGCCTCTGCTGCTTTGTTTTCAAAATGACTTGACCTTTCTAAAGGCTTGGGGTAGACTTTCTTCTCCCTCTCCTCTAGCCTAAAGAGAGCGTGATTTTCTGCATCACTGCCGAGACCATGGGTTTTCTGATGGGATTCAGGCTTTTCTGGGAGGCCATCTGGTTTCTTCACTGTCATCTTGGACTTCAGTTTGTCTCGGTCCACGTCGTCCACAGACTCCTGCCGACCCACCTTCCTGGAGACCGGGCGTTTTAGGCAGCCTTGCTCCACTGGCCGGGCACGACTTAGGGACGGGGCATCGCACACGTTGTTCTCCTCCAGGCTCTGTAGAGTTGCCTCCCGCTGGGACTGCTCCCTCTGCACCTCCTCCTGGGTCACTTCCAGGCTGTGTTTGCGGGAGCACAGGTGCTTTTTGTCACTGCCATAGGAAGGTGACAACTTTTCCTCCGACTGCACACGCTTGAGCAGCGGTGACCGTGGGGGCTCAGCACTCTTGGGCCTCACAATGTGTCTAACAATGGTGGGGGGGGAGTGCATCTTGCTGGGAAAGGCTTGTGCAATCTTGGCATTGCCAAGTGAGTGTCCCAATAATGGGGATGGTGAGCGTTGTGGGGAGGTGGGCTGGGGCGTTGGAGAGGGTGTCCGGGCTAGCGGGGAGAGTGGAATGCTGCCGGCTGACTTTCTTCTTCCAGAGCGGTACCTCTGCCCACTGAGTTTGGGGGCCAGGCCATGGAGGGTGCTGGGGCGGATGTGCCCTGACCCGGCTGGGGAATTGGGGGCACTAGAACTTGGGGAGCTGCTCTGGGAGGAATTAGTACCTGTGGGGAGAAAAGAAGGCTGTAAGAATCCAGGGTCCTTGTCCCTTTTTTCCCCATACTTTCCCAAACAGACCACTGGTGGTACAGTCAGCATCATGTCTTAGTATCTCACTAATGAAACAAACCTCCCTACATCCAGGCTTAGCCCATACTACTTGTCTTAGTTTAATAGTCAGAAAATCCCCTCTGTCTTCCCTGTGAGTCCTATTTGTCATTTACTTCCTCAGCTTGGCAAAATCTTCATGATAACTTCACTTCCTCTCGACTCTCTCTTGCTGTCTAGACCAGGAGACTTACCAGATGGAAAGTCAGGGGTGGAGCGATAGCTGGGTGTGGGAGATCGAGGAGACAAGCTGTGAGTGGGGGAACCCGGGAGGCTCTCTCCGGATGACAGGGACCGGTTCAAGCAGGAGAAACTTCGGCTGGTGTGGAGTAAAGGAGAAGGCTGCTTGGCTAGCTTTTTGAAAAGAGATCTCCTCCTGGGGTGGAAAACAAAAATCATGGATCAGAGCCTATTTTCAGAACCACACCTGCCTCCCTACCACATCCACACATTCAGTTTAGCAACTTTGTCAGAGAAGCGAAGAGAGGAGGATGCTACTTTTATGTTAAAACTTTCTCATGACTTGTAAAGGAATAGTCTTTTAAGGTTCTCCTAATGCCAAACGCTTAGGAAGAGCCAGGAAAACAGGAAAAATCAAATACATTCAAATCATTTCTTTATTAGGTTTATTAGAAGAGTCTTCTTTGTATGAAAGCTCTGAGTATATACCCCTTATATATCAAGAGGTAATGGTTTTTCTTCCAGAGATTCATTTTGTGTTAAATTGGATATAGAATTTGTTAAAGCGTCTACCAATTGTCTCCCCATTATCTAGGAAGGCCTGTGTGCTGTGTTTGTTCTGTTGTAGGCTGCTGGATATTCCTAACAACACTGTAGTCTGTGTGTTCACATGGAAAATGCCGGGCAAGGTGAGGCTGCAGCTTCTATAGATGGTAGCAGACATGATACACAGACACGACCATGCACTTAGCACTTGATGAGCAGGTCACAAAGCAAAAAAATGCAGCTACCCCTGGCTTTTATCAGTGCACCTGGATCTATGGCATTCTTTTACCTTCATAGAAGCCAAATTCACCCTGGTGAGCTTACACAGAAAGTTGGGGCACTGCTGTCCCTTGAAACAATACGTAACCTAAAGCACAATCAAAATATAGAGCACAACCTCTGAAAGAACAGAGGGACTCTTGAACTCGTGTGTGTGATTTTAATCAAAGTACTTGGTGCACAAAGTCATGAACTTACAATGTAACAACAACTCCCCTATGCTGTCTGCACACCCCAGGGAAACTACCTTCTACTTTATCTGTTTCTTCTTCCATTTGTCTGTATTTTGCTAAATAATGTGCTTATCCTGGCATTTTAAAAACCTTTCCCAGTTGTAGAAATTATCAGTTGATTTCTTACCATAGAAAATGAGAATTAAGTTCTTTTATAATCTCCTTCTATCTGCTGAACAAATACACTATCCCTTTTCTATTTCTCCCAATATGGCTAAAACAAAGAATTTTAGTTACACAACGGCTTGTATTTTAATTTATATCACAGCTGGGCTACGTAAAACATTTCCCCTTTTTGTAAAACTTTTCCTTGGAGTTAAAAAATGATTTTTGTATTGTCTGCCTATTTTCCTGTATTTATATCAAGAGTCCTCTTGGTGAGAGAAACCTGTCAGATCCAAGTGAGGGAAGGACACGGGCTGTGGCAGCCCACAGAAGCCACACCAGGGGCCGCCTGGCAAAAGGTATGCCCACCTGGAGCACCAGCGCTCCCCCAGGCTGCCACTGTGTTACCTTGTTAGATTTCAGTCAGTTGGAAAAAATCCTTTAACTTCCAGGTTTATTTAGAAGCTTTAAAAATGTACTTATTTTGGAATATCTGGCATTACAAAATTGCTTTTAGATAATCTAAGGGACATTTAAAATGCAGATTTAATGTGAAAAACTGCCTCCTACTGGTTCAGTTCTTCAAATTCAACTCTCCTAAAATGAAGTCTAGCAGCTTCAGAAACAACAAAAAAACTTCTCAGGGTGCTCACAAGTGATAAAAAAAAAAAAAAAAAAAAAAAAAAAAAAACTATTAAAATCCTTCTGCAATGAAAATATGCCAATGCTTTTCTTATGAAAAATAATGCTATTGTGAATACAAACTTCAACAAATACATGTGAACTGTGGCATAGAATTTCTCATAGAGAAATAGGTCTTTCTCATACATAAGCATTTAAGAAAGAAGTAATTTCTCCAACATGGATATATACCAAACTCCCAAGAAGAATGATTTAACTAACCTTTCTAGACTTTCCTTCTTCTTAGACTTCTTGCTCCGCCTCACCATCCGGCTCTTATAGCTGTTTCTCCTGGCTGGTCCTGTTTTGATTGATGTGTTTTCAAATGGGGTAGTGGTGATTGACACCTTATTTCCACTCTATAAAAAAGATGAGGTGATATCAAAGGGGAATGCTGTGATGCAACATAAGAACAAAACAGAGGTAAGAGATCCAAAGATGAATAAATACAAGCATTCATAAAAAGAGCCTTCCAGTTTCTAAACAACCCTTCCATCAATGAAGTCCAGGCAATTCAAATGGGGTGGAGGGTAAAATATGAAGTCTCTTAAAGAGGGTGAGCTCTGGAGACCACATGTTTGAGTTCAAATCCAAGCTTTGTAAACTTGGAATGGAACCACTAGTTGACCCAGCCATCCCACTCCTTGGTTTATACCCAAAGGACTTAAAATCAGCATATTACAGTGATGCAGCCACATCAATGTTGCAGCTGAGTGATGCAGCTCAACTCACAATAGCTAAACTATGGAACCAACCTAGGTGCCCTTCCGCAGACAAATGGATTAAAAAATGTGGTATATATACACAATGGAATGTTACTCAGCCTTAAAGAAGAATGAAATTAGGGCATTTGTGGGTAAATGGATAGAAGTGGAGACAACCATGCTAAGTGAAATAAGTCAATTCCAAAAAACCAAAGGCCAAATGTTTTTTCTGATATGCAGATGTTAACTCACAATAGGTTGGGGGCGAGGCTAGAAAAGAACAGAGTTACTTAAGGTAGAGGGGAGTGAAGGGTGGGAAGCAGGTATGGGGGTAGGAAGGACAGTAGAATGAAACAGACATTATTACCCTGTGTGTGTGTGTGTGTGTGTGTGTGTGTGTGTGTGTGTGTAATATATATAAACTATATGACTGATGGGATTCTATATCATGTACAACCAGAACAATGAGAAATTATTTTCCATCTATATATGATGTACCCAAGTGCATTCCTACTCTCATGTAAAACTAATTAGAATAAAAAATAGTAAACAAACAAAACAAATCTAAGCTCTATGATCTCAGTGGGCTGGTTGCTCACCTCCTGAGGTCTCAGTGGAGTCACATACATGGTACTTGCTAATGGTACCAATGCTGCCTATCCACAGGGCTCATCTGAGGCATAAATGAGAGTTTGTAAAGCCTTTAGCACCAAGTGTGACACATGGAAAGGACTCTATAAATAAGTTATCTTCATCCATATGTATTAAGTATAAATGTGCCCAGTGGCTGTCTGCTCTTGGCATGCATATATATATATATATATATATATATATATTTTCTCCTTTTTGTGCTTTGTCTTTGGCCTAGAAATCACAGAGTAGCAAAACTGAATGAGACTTTTATTTTTAATTACTTTAAAAGGTTTCCTTTCTATTGTCATAAAACCTGTCAGTTTGCAGAACTGGAAAACATGTGCCAGCCGGTAGGAAACCTTTTTCTAACCAGATCACACTGGATGAGGTAGTTCCTGGTGGGCTTCTGTGTCTTTTCACTCAATCTGGGAACAGGAGTTTCCTGGGCAGGCCCTGGGGATGAGTTGAGCATGGAGTCAGCTGCTGGGTCCAGGGTACCCAGAGCAGCAGGTAGTCACACTGGCATCCATAAACTCTTTTTGGATTTTGAAATAACCAGGAAAGAAACGTGTCCTTTCAAAGTAAGAGATGGTTCTGATTACCTTGAAAATATGAGTAGGATAAGGAAAAGGGCATTTGCCTAGAGGACACCCAGCAGCTCATCTCTAAGTGGTACCAAGTGATGGGAAGTTAAGTGTGGTAAGAACAGGGGATTGAAAAACAGGGACTGTTTTAATGATAACATCTACTTTCTGCCTCTGATTTGAGACATGCCATTATAAGAAGAAAAGAGTAAAGTAGAAATAAAAAGGAAATCATTGAGAAGCCCACCACCCAACTACACTGGTAATATTTCATGTATTGTCTGCTGGTCTTCTTTTTATACTTGTGGTGATGGAGATAAAACGCAGGGGCTCATGTGTGCTAGGTAAGTGCTGTGCTACTGCGTCCCTGACCACTGCTGGCCTTTCTTTTTCAGGCTTGCACATGCATGTGCACACACACACAAGGTTTAAAAACAATTTTACTATATTTGTTTTTCATTATATAATTTTTATCATTAAGTATTATCTTAAGAACATGATTTTTATTTGCTGTATAATGTAGTCTATCACTTGGGTGAATCAAAATTCATTTAGCTATTTCCTTACTGCTATTATTTTCTGTCTTTCAATTCCTAGGAGTTCTCTTACATATTCATATTTTGTTAGGGAAGATTTATCCATGCCTTACCTCCAAGGAAAGTATTAGTATTTAATTATTGGTTTTATAGTTCTTTATACATTTACGAACATATAAGCTCATACCTAATGTCATATTTATAGAAAATATTTTAGGAAACTAGGATTTGAATTTCAACAAGACAACCCCCCCCCTTATTCAGAAAGGACAGAGATTTGCATTCTATTTATTATTTAAATGGAAATTTTGGCTAATAAGTATGTAAGGGCTACCACTGAAAGATTTTTGGAACAGGTTATCTCTTCACAAATTGAGTGAGACCAGATAAAAGTATGTCTTTTCTTATTTTGAAGGCTAGAGGCCACAAAATGGTTGGAGTTCACCTTTCACTGATGTTCTTTTAATCCTTTTCCACATTCCGATATGAAGTTGTCACCCAGAGCTGTAATGATCATCTGGCTGTCCTACTGTCCACTTGAATCTGAAATCTAGTTCTACTCACTTCTATGGAATTCAGCACTGACTCTTATGTCTCATCTAATGAAGCTAACCATACCACCTAGCATGGTAGAGCTTGTAGAGCTTGATTTTTTAACAATTTTCATGTATATTCTCTTTACTTTTGGTTTTACAACCTAATGAATGGGAAGGGACTGTCATCCTCGATGTACAGATAAGGGCAATAGATTCAGAGTCCCTGAGATTCTTCTTCCTTAGGGTCACAGAGCCCAAGGGAAGAGCTTGTGCTTTTCTCTCCTGTTCCTCACTCTTCCATGCTCTTCCCTCCCAGACCCACTGTATAGGGGAGGGTACACCCTGAGTCCCTCTGCCTCTGCCTGGTGTGGTATGTGGTTTGGTCTTGTCACCAGGGGTGGTGAGCATATCAGCATGTAATTTATGGCCGCGAGTCATGCTTGAAGAATCAGATCATCAAGGAAATGTAAACATCAAAAAATTGTATAAGACAAAATATAATTTAGATCCTGAGCACTCCTCATTACAAAACAGTGAGGAGCAGAGCTTGCTAAATGGCAGCACATCACCCCATACACCCTATAAAAACCAAATTCAGTTTTCTCTTTGTTTCTATATGGCTCTTTCAGAGGACAATTCACTTTTGACTTCCACACATATAGCAAAGATAATTTCTCTAAGGAGTAATACACAAAGGATATAGAGTGCAAATATTAGGTTGGAAACATTACTAAGTAGAAAAATGGTAAATGATCGAAAAATAGGTGCTATTTGTGAAGCCTGCCACCTGGTGGATTCATTCTGCTACAGCAGCTGCTCCCTGAATTCCCTTCCTGTAGTTTACCTAGGCTTACCCTCAATTAACTTGACGAATGAGCCACCTCTTAGAGAAATTCTGTGGCACTTGTTTAAAAGATAACAGCCACAACAACAGAAATGTATCCAGCATATTGTTAATGTTCAATTAATTCACTTTTACTTTAAACTCTTTTGGTTATTAGTGCACAGTGGGTGGGAAATTATTTTAAGCTAGCTGAACAGAAGACAACAGCAGAAGTCAGACTATCTAATCTCTTCTCTCAGCCTGGCTCTGTTAACTGATAAGCTATCAGTTGGCCTTGGGTAATTCACAGAGTTCCAAGGGTTTTACCTTTCTTTCTCTGAAAAGTAGAGATGGGAATGGGCTCTTCCTGCATTCCCTTGCCTTTGCCCTGACACACTCACCCAGCCTCAATCTTCCCACATACTGTATCCTCACATAAACCCAGGTGCCAACCTGCTGACTTGCTCTGTACCTCACACACCTTGAGATTTACACAGTTCTTCTTGTTGAAGAGCTACCCTTACATATACATAGCTCTTTGTGTTGCTGAGGCTGGGCCCCTCTTCACATTCTGCATCTACCCATCTTTCAAAACCCTGTGCAAATAATCCCCAATTCTCTGACACTATCGCTGTGCCTCCTAGTGAAAGGAAAGCCATCTCTCATCCTTCAGAACTTGTGTTTTACACTCTGTTCCTTATATTTAACACTTTGTTTATAACCTGGTATTGCCACCACTTTCCTCTGTGAATGCTGGGCTATAAGTCATTAGCAACTGGAGACTTCATATATAGAGCAGTATTCTGTATATATCATAACTTAATCTATAAGTTAATATAACTGTATATTGTGTATATATCATAACTTATTCTATAAGTTAAAAGCTCAGGCTGCTGAGCTACTCTACTCCTTGCCAGTCATCTTGTGCTCCTTCCTAGGAGGTAGGCTTGGTTGCTTTGTTAACTTCTCCTTTTTTTTTTTTAAAAAAATATATAATATAGAGACATTTATATTTACAATATCTATAACTGCAAGGGTTATTTATTTGTAGAAAATGCAACAGAACTTTCTGGTACCAAGAGCTCTTGCTTTATTATTTTATGTGCCACTTTTGTGTGACTCTTATAGTATATATCATACAAGGCTCTGTATACATCAGGGGCTCAACAAATATGAAAATGGTAATGATGCTATTTGGTGATCTCCATTTCAATATACAGAAGCTCCCCAGAGGTCCTGGAAAGGAAATTTCTAAACCAAGTGGTGGTAAAATTTCAGGGCATCTCTTACACACTGGAAATTAAACTAATGCTATACTAAGAAAGCAGCCTGGCTGAACAGAAGGTTTCCTGGGTTACAGAAGTCAGGCCTGGCAAGTTATCATGTGAGCAGGGGACATGAGTGGGTCAGTTTGGTCTTTGTCTACAACTGTAGGACTGAAGAATGACTTCAGTCTATTTGTGAAGTTCTTTTTAAAAAAATATTTTATTAGTTATTAATGGACCTTTATTTATTTATTTATTTATATTCTGTGCTGAGAATTGAACCCAGTGCCCCATACATGTGAGGCAAGTACTCTACCACTAAGCTACAACCCCAGCCCCATGAAGTTCTTTTATGAAGTTTTTTTTTTTTTTTTTTTTTTAAAGATTGCTGCCTTAAAGTCAAATGAAGATGTCAGGAAAGGTTGAAGGGAGTCACTTGCCACTAGGGAGATGAATTAGACAACCACGAATGTCTATAATTCTAGCATGCAGAGCGACTTTGGACAAGTTTCCCTGAACATATAAGTTAGAGTTTTCATAGCAGGTCCACTTTGAAGCTGCAAAGGGAAATGAGACCAAATGTGACAATGACATGTAGAAAATGATAAAAATATAAAGATTACAAATGTGTTTATAAGCATACACGTAGCCCCACCACACAGTGATTTTTTTTTTTCCATCTCTTTGTAAGGATGCCATGGGGTTTGTAAGGCCTCTGCAAGTGTGAACACGGTAGAAGTGGCAACCAAGAATACTAGACTGGAAGTACCACTCCATGTAAAATCAGCCAGGGCACGAGGAGCCTACTGTTGATACTAGCCACATTACACTCTTTGTTCAAGAATTGTTGGTTCATTTTGGAAGAAAGCTACATGATTACACAGTTCACTGGGAAGATAATTAAATCCCTTGTATCCTCTTTGTTTCATTACACTAGTTACTCCTCTGAGTGCATCCTTATGAGGCACAGGCAGGATCCTCTACGTGGATCACAAAGCCATAGGTTCTAAGAGCCAGAGCTCTCCACTCCAGTATGCTTAAGCCATTTCAGGGACAGAGCTGGGCCCAGGAATAAATGCATTAGGCTGTGGAAGGTGCTCTGTAACCACAGGAGGCAATATATTACATCCAAGACCATCTGATTCTGCTGAGAAACCTGCCAGAAACCTTTAGGAGAAATATATATTCAAATATCATAGAAGCAAGAAGAGAGGTCTTAAAATACAGAATCATATTGACATACAAAATAAATCATGAAAGTGATCAATTATGTCTTAGCAAAATAATGTGTGTTCCTCAATATTTATATATTTCAGTTTAGTTTGTCTTCTGCTTTTATGAGCAGATGTACACTATGATGTAAAGATATGTTGTGGCAGAAGCTATTTTGCACATAACACAATACTGTTATAAAGAATGCAGAAGGGAAGACATACATTATTACCATTTAAAATCCTTTTAACCTTTTTAAAATGACTGATGCCAAGCTTTGGAAAAGCTCTGCTAGGATGAATGACAACTAAAAGAAGCCCACCTACAAAACTTATTCTCTAACTCCAAGGGTCAAGCTGTGCACCTAGACAAAGAGTGTTTTATAGACACTAAGCTCCATTGTCTGCCCACCTTGTTAGATACAGGAAACAAAGGAAAACCCCATGTTTCCCTGGTCTTTATTCAAAAAGGGTGGCTCTGTGAGCCAGTGATGGGGCACCAGGGGCTACAGAATAAAGTACTCTGGGCAAAGCAGCTTGTGAGGTTCTTGAATCTTGAGTTTCTTCTTGACTTATTTTTTGAGATGATTTCAGATGACTTTTACAGCAAGAGATCTCAAAGTTGGCAATCCTGCTCTGCCTCCCATTTCTTGTACATTTACTGAGACTCTTGTTCCATCCCAGTTAGATTAGGACCATTATCAGAGACAGGTGCTGAACTGAACTTAAAACCTCAGGCCTGATCCTGACAGGAGCCAGAAGTGTTGTTTGTTTCTACTTAGTAACCACACAGAAGTCTAGGCTACCCCTGTCATCTTAAGGCTTTTGCTACCAAACTAAATGGCATGTGCAATAAGACATGAAATCAGGACACAACAAAAGTAGCTATGTAGTCCCTGTCCATGACATTAACTTCTGGACAGCAAGCTTTCTATTCCACAAACTTATTGAGCCCCAAATCTCCAGGGGCCCTGAACCCAAGATCAATAATGATATTAATGGCAATAACTTTGATCAACTGACTACCTCACTCTAGACCTCAGGATACACACACTATTGCTTCTGGAGACTAGGTTTTCAAAACCAAATCTTTTGAAAAATATACTTGTGCAAGCTGAAGGGATGAAAGAAGCGAGAAAGAAGTCATTTAGCTGCATTTAGTTTTGAAAGATCTGCCACCTACTTCCTAGGAGCACCTTCCAAGTCCCTCATTTTCTTTTAAGTTTCACCTCCCAGGTCATTTCATTTCCCTGGGATACCTCCCCCAACTCACAGAATGTTCTCTCCCAAAGTATGACATTCCTCTTTCTGCTAAAGCCCCAACTAATTGTCGTTTTTATCCCCCCTCATACATCTATATTTCTAGAGGACAAAGACCACCCTTATCTCCCATGTCACCAATGTCTATAATGAGGGCACCAGAGTCAGTCTGATTTTGATTTTTTTCTTTTTTGGTGCAGTGCTGGGAATTGAACTAAGGGTCTTGTGCATGCTTCGCAAGTGCTCTACCACTGATTCACATCCCCAACCCTTTACAGTCAGTCTGAATGAATGTGGTTTAAACCATACATATGAGATTATGCTTATATATATATATATTTATGCTCTTTCTCCCTAAATAGGCTCGGGCTGGTCACCACTTTTAGAGTCAGGGTGGAGTGCTTGAGAAGCAAAAGACCATCTATAAATTTGTGGGTTTGTTAAATAATCCTAAAAGTAGGGACTGCATTTATTAGCACAGGTAAATCAGCTTTCTTTTCAGTATAACTGTCTCTCTCCATTCACATCCATATTTCCTGTGATCTCACTTCATAGGCTCCACTCAGCTTACCTGTCAAACAAAAATTGATCCACACTTAAGCCGACTTACATATTTGTATGGGAAAGAGGGAAACCTAATAATTGCTAGAACCTCTCCTCCCCTAACACTTAGTTCCATCATTTGTAGTACATGTGCACATACTCATGATTCTTTTAAAGGAACTCTTAGGCTCAATCTGATTCATGGTTCAGTACTAGTGTCTCCTACTATACTAGAATCAAACCTACCAAAAAATTCCTTAAGAAAATGACCTGAGGTGGATTCCATGATGTGTGAGGTATATAAACAAAGAGTATTCTTACTGTGTAGAATGAGAAGCAAAATTAGGAACTGGGTGTGCAAATATAGAGATATTGTTTCATAATGTAAAGGAATTCATAATACTTTGTCTTTACATTAAACCTCAGACTATGAATATCCTCTAAATAATGAGACTGATGACATGGGCCTTGGAGAACTCTCTCTTGGCACTATTGGGCTACCCACCTTTTCTGCATGGCCATGACATAAAGAAGACAGTACCTTCAGCAGGAGCTCTATAACTTCTGTGTGAACGAGTCCATGCACTGGCTCTCCATTGATGTGTGTGATCAGATCCCCAGCCTTTAGTCCTGACTGGCATGCTGGACTTCCTTCTTCTACATTCTGAAGTCCAAGAGAAGAGAATATGTTTTTGAGAAAACAAATGACAACCCTAACACCTACTGTTTGTTCTGGCAGAATATTTTGAGCAATTCACAAATGATACTAAATTCCTACTAGGACATCAAAAAGGCATGTTCCTTATTGTGTCATTGTTCTGAAATAGGTTATTTTCCATTTCCTTTAAAATTTTTCAAGAGAATTGGGAATCTAATTTTAAAAAACAACCCCAGGAAAGAAAAATGTAAGTAGGATAGAAATATGATGACCTTTTAGTATGTCTACTAGTTGATATATAAGAATGGACAATCAACTATGAAAACTGGACAGAATTAGGAGAAATTATTAATTTTTGCTAAATTCAGTTCCACCATACAGATAAAGGAAAAGAGCATTAAAAGGAAAATGAAACAGGTTCCAAAGGCCAGGTTAACAGAAAATAAGTTTTCTATTAACTTTGCTTCAGCCATTCCCCAATCTGACTGGAAGTGAAAACTGACAAGCAAAAGACGGTTGGTCTTACCCAAACGATATGGTGCACGGTATAGATGTCACTGTCTCCCACGTACACCCGGATGGCTCGGATGGTGAAACCATAGTTCTTCCCTGAACTGTGGATCACAATAGGCTGATGGGGACTTGGAGCAGCTGTTGAAGAAGAGTCTCGACTGGGAGAAGAATCTCGTGAAGAAGAAGGATCCGATGACAAGGAGTGGGGAGACATTGGACTTCCCAGTGGAGAGACAGCAAACATATCTGCAACAAAGAGCCAACCATCAAAGCCAATCCCAGGCACACACACACATGTCTGCAGTCAGCCTCCCCAAGGAGCTCTGTCAGGACGGGGAGCATGGCCACAAAATGAAACCCACTCATTTTCAACAACAAAATAAACAGTGCAAAAATTTTTATATTAGTAAACAGATGCATTGTAAAACTGAAGCCTGTCAAAGAAACATCAAAGCTGCTTCTATTTTTAGCTGATGTTTCAATTAATATTTAAAGTTATGATTTCTTAGTTCTCTACTCTAATTAAAAGAGATTAGCTACTTTCTGGCTATGATACTTTTCTTTAATATATTTTAATTAAGGAAAAAAATCACGGATGTGTGTATTTCAAGTATGTCCTAGTGCAGAGAAGGCAGTTTTTACTACAGTAAAAGAAACTAGACTCCAAATCTTATATAAAACAATTTAATGTGGTCCTTTCCAAAAACACATGACCAGGAAACCAAAGATCAACCTACCAACTTCTTTTTGCAATGTTATTGAACTAGTATTGATTAATGAATTTTAATAAAGAAAACACTAATGTGGCAACTTCTCCATAAAAGAATGACTCATTACTATGGTTACAGCTTGATTATCCACATGTAGTACCTGCAAATAAAACAAGGTTTCCTCTAGGGTAAGGCAGATGAGATAGAGAAATTTTATGAGCAACTCAGCTCATATTCCAAAACACCAGTTCTACTGTTTTTAAGCAAACTGCTATGTTCCAAACGTCTCTGTCCCCCTCCCAACCAAAATTCATATGTTGAAACTTAATCCCCAAAGTGATGGTATTAAGAGATGGGACGAAGCCCAGTGAGGTGGTGCATGCCTATAATTCCAGTAACTCGGGAGGCAGAGGCAGGAATATCAAGAGTTTGAGGCTAGCCTCAGCAACTTAGTAAGACTCTGTCTCAAAATTAAAAAGAACTGAGATGTATCTCAGTGATAAAGCACCACTGGTTTACTACCCGGTACCCACTCCCACACCCCCAAAAGTGGGAGGTTGATGACACCATGAAGTTTCTGCCTCTCCCAAATGAGGTCAGTGCCCTTGTAAGAGGCCTGAGGGAACCTGCTTCCCTCTTCTGCCTGTGAGAATATCTGGCAGGTGCCCATCTATCAGGACAAGTCCTTGCTAGACACCATGGCTGCTGGTGCCTTGATTTTTGGACATCCTAGCCTCTAGAGCTGTGAAGGATAGATTTGTTTTTTATAAATTACCAAGTCTATGAAATTTTGTTATAGTAGCTTGAACATATGACACAAACTTTCAATTTATAGATCATTATCACCATTTCATCAACATGAATCTAAACAGATATCATTAATTGGTCATGTGAAATTGTGTGTGTGTGTGTGAGAGAGAGAGAAGGAGAAAAGAGTAACTTAAAGGGGGTGTTAAGTTTTAAATGTACGTTGTTGGCACCAGCCTACTGGCTGGTCTGTAGTACCACTGAGAGACTCACTGCTGGCCACAGTAAGCTGAAAGTTCCAAGTTTTATTTTGTCCAAAGAAGAACAAAGCTAAATGTATCACCACCTCTGTTCCTTCACTCTGACTTCATGAGGCATCCTGGTCAAAGAGGACCAGGATGCCTCTATATCTAATCCAAAGGTCAGGTAAGGGGAGGTACAGTGGTGTGAAGGGAATTTCACAGCATATGAGTGAGAAGAGGACAGAGACAGACCCAAACTGCAAAACAGCCAGGCCCCCAATCCTCTACCCCATGATGGTCTCCCTTATCACCCCAGATTGAATAGTTTCCCTAAGTGCAAGCCATCTCACCCACTTTTCAAATGTGGACAGAACCATATCAAACTTACCTTCCTGTTATGCAGCTGCACTTGGGCTACACCTCAGGCTAAGAAGGGTCACTGAGATGGGAGAAAGGTGTCAGCCTTATGGTCTAAACGGGATGTCTCCCAGAAATGGAATCTGCTAGAGTGAGTCCTACTCCTCAAATGAGCATTTGTTTATATCCCATTTCTTTTGGCACAAATATGAAATTCTAAAAATGCAAACAATCCCTTTTATACAAGGCCTGCATTCTTCCAAACACAAGCCATCTGCAACATAAGTTAGTTCCCACTTCTTCTCTATGGCTGTCATATGAGTGATGTCACAACCACCAGGATGGATGTTTCATCCCTGCCAGTGGAGTTACTACAGACTTGGTAGAGATAAAACCAGATTGTGGAAAAATACTGCAACCCAATGAACCCATAATTTAGCCCAGTTTTCCAAAACAGGGCAGAGGTTGATTTGACTACCAGTAGGAGGGGGCATAGCTCAACTGACAGAATTGGGAAAACTTGTAATTTCAGTGCTGTGTGTGACGCTGTGCATCTTTAGAAATGAAAATCTTTCATGTTCTGTGTTTATTTCCTTATTAATTAGATGAGGAAAAACTATACTTAGCTTTCCAAAACAGATGCTATAAACAGTTCTGTAAAGTGCATAAATGATATGCAGTGCAGAAAAGAAAAATCATTCCAGAAAGAGAAAAGAAAAGAAAGAAAGAAGGCTTCCTATGAAGGAAGCCCCTCTCATTCCCAGATGCAGAGAGTGAGATGAAACAGGCCGTGCATGCTGTTTGGGAGCCCCAGAGGTCCTGCAGGGGGGAATTCAGGGGTCCACAGGCAGGAACTCTGGAAAGCTGTCCTGGGACAACACCCCTTATTACTTCAAGCAATCTTGCATCTCAAATAGCATTCCAAGATGGGGGAAGGGGGAGCTCATGCACAAATCACACAATTTCATGCGAATAGATGTCTCTCTACCTCCTGGGATCATGAGGGACAGAGCACTGGCAGAAAGGGACTTTGTGACTTTCCCCGAGATTTTCTTTTTTTCTGTGCTTTCTAATCGCTGCCGAGCCATGTGAGAGGCGGGTTCACTGGATGGCTTTGAGGAATTATCTGTACTGTCCACACACTCGTTTCGTCCATTTATCTGATCCAAGTGCTCTGAAAAACTGCCAACTGTACAAAGAGAAAGGAATAGGCACACTCAGGAAAATCCAGGACAGGAGAGGTAGAGACGGCAAGAGAGAGAAGGAAGCACCTACGCCCGTGTCCAGACAGTGTCAGGCCAACACAAACAAAGCCTTCAGAAAGATAATGCTGAGAAGAAGACAGAAGAGGTGTCCTTTCAGGCTTTGTTCTCCTTCTAAAAAAGTCTGACAAATTCTCAATTGGTGATTCCATTTAACTGGAGGAATAAATTACTTTCCATACTCTATTTTTCAGAACCCGTATGGAGATGACTGTTGTTCTTTCCTGGCCCCAATAAAAAGCCATGCTATGAACTGAGCACCACCTTAGGAGCACCAGGACTACACACTTCATACTCTGATACTAATGATCATCATCAATGTGGCTAATAATTTTGACACAGGGGCATCACTGAATCACTCTATGTTGGCTCATAGCTGTTCACTTCTAACCATCTTCCTAGTATATACCTCAGTAAGCTCAGGTATGTCACCTACAGAAGAGTGGCAAAAGCATCTCGTTTGGCTTGTCCCATGGGAGCCTCCTTTTACTCTAAGCTGTTTGCAAATTTCAATGGACAAGACATAGGATATTACTGGCTACACTCCTCAGCAGCTCTCTCTCTTCCTGGCCCTTTATCTAGGAGGTGCGTCCTCCATTAACCTTCCCTGAAGTTAATTTCCATCCTCTCTAAGATACCCCTTACTTTATTAACCCTCAGTAAAAAACAAAAGTTGTTTATAAATTTGAAAAATCAGAGGCCGGGGTTGTAGCTCAGTGGCAGAGCACTTGCCTAGCATCTGTGAGGCACTGGGTTCGATTCTCAGTACCACATATACATAAAATAAAGGTATACTGACAACTAAAACATTTAAAATAAATCAGGACTACCCTCAAGAGAATATAAACATAAGGAGGGGACAGCAATGGAGAATGAGAGAGGCCAACAGTACAGAAAGTTCTTAAGCACAAAGACATGAGTCCCCCTGGGACAAGCTGAGCACTGACTCATTTGTGTTTCTCCTATTCTTTATTACCTAGGTCATCAATTTTCTATTTCCTTTTTAAAAATCACTGATAGCACATTTTTGGCCACCCAAAAGAGGTGATGCTCATCTCATAAACTTATGAGACAGAAATATAGAATTTATGTTAATAGAATCCATTAATTAATAGAATCTAAGCCCCCTGTGATTAAAAATTTTCAACTCTATCATTTTAGGAACTATAATCCATGCAGAGTATGTACCACCATTACAGATGCTGCTCCACTGAAAGATCAGCCAGCATGTTTTAAAGTGAGGACCACACGACATTCTTTGACCAGGAAGGTGTAGCCTGATTTGACATAGCTAATATTTTGATTACGATGCTGCATACACACTACTCAACTGTACAGTGCTCATCCAGTCCTTGCTCTTGGAGGTAGTCTGGAGGCAGCTCTGGTCTAAGCTAAGGAAGCCTGGGGCTTGAGAGGGCAGTGTAGGAATTGCATATTTCATGGCCATCTACTGCACTCCAATTACAGGAAAAGGTTCATGGACTTCCATGGAGCCCCCATTTTTAAAAATTTTTTTATTCTTTTTAGTTATACATGACATGGAATATATCTTATTCTAATTAGAATCCTTATCCTGTGGATCTACATGATGTTGAGATTGACTATAGTGTAGTCATATATTTACATAGGAAAGTTATGTCGGATTCATTCCCCTGTCTTGAAGCACACATCTTGGCCAACCAAAGAGGATAATCTTAAGGCAGATATCAACAATGCTTTCATTCCTGTATGTTAAATGCATTCTCACTTAGCTGTGTATCTATCCTAGGCCCTTAAAGAAATGAGCTACTGGAAGGACTTGACCAAACTGCTTCACAGGTCAAAAATTTCATCTCCTAAAACTTATGTTTACCTTTGGGTGAGTTACACATTTTCTCTCTCCTTCTAGTTGGGTTTGCTTGGAATCACTGACAAGAATAAAATGAAAAGCCCAATCTCTGGGTGCATTTGAGTACCACATCTACCATTGAGACTTGCTTTTCAAGAACTCAAATACCATGCTATCATAAAAAAAGAGAGAGAAAGAAACAGGTATAAAGTTGTGCAGAATGTGGATATTCAATTCTCTCTTGTCTCTGCCACTTCATTTTGCAACACTGACTATAAGCATGTGCTTCCTTTCTGCCAATGGTAGATAATGTCACATTAATGTTCTCTAAATGTCAAGGGTTCCTTCTTTTTGATGGTGGAGCAATATAAAAATCAACAAATTTAATTTTACTACAGTCACGGTTTTCAGGTTCCCTAATTACCCTTGGCTATAAGCAAATCAGCTCATCTCTCTATTCTGTACAACCCCCAAGGTCTTTGATTATTTTTAGTGTGTGTATGGGGGAGAGGGAAAGAGAACGGTGGTTTGAATCTATTAATCAAAATGCATGACAGGACCTAAGCAGAATTTTTTTTAATTATGAAAGTAATCAATCAAATGCTTAGACACCGTTCCCCTCCCTTCACCTCCTGCCTTTCTGATAGAGGCTGAAGATGCCAAGAGAGAATAAATAATTCACTATGTGAAGAACAACATGGAGGTGAATACACTCTAGTCAGGGCAAGATAGCTAAGGCCTTTGTAACTAGGATTATAAAATACCAATATATCTACATTTGATTTGAGTACCAAGAATTGAAGGGAAGTAGGTTGCCTCAACACTACTTTCACATTGCTATTCTCCTGGCTTTACCATTAGAATAGGTGCAATTATCCAACACAGAAACAACTGAGGTGAAAGGCAGTAAAAGAAAAACCAACCAACTCTACAATCATCTCTAAGCATATGCGAAATGCCACAGATACAAACTTTTTAGTGAAGCTGAAGTCAATCTAGCTGGTGAATTTTTTTTTTTTGTGAGGGGGTGGGGATTAAAAAGAAAAAAAAACTTACACTATGAATATTCAGTTAGTTAAAAAATATTGAGAAAAAAAGTTGGAATCATTTATGGTTATCAAACTAGCATAATGAATATGACTTAATAAAAACATTTACTATAGCAACCATAAGCCATATTCACGTTTCATTTTTTTTTAAAAAGCATAAATGCACAAGATTTATAGAAATATATGCTGTGCATGAAATTTTATAAAGCAAATGATATTTTAAATGCACCTCAAAGTCTTGTTGTGAGGGAAGTGCAAGTTTGGTTATCTAAGGGGGATACCTCTACTATTAAAAGTCAGCAAATACTTTAAACATCTATGGAGGCAAAATTACCAATGTCAGGAAGGTTGCTTCACACAAAAGTGCTGTCAAGGAAAAGGCTGAAACCCTTGACTGCCTCCCAAACAGGCAAACATGTCTCGGGAGTGTCTCACCCCCCCGCAGACTAGGAGGTACATTTTGTATGCAGTGGAGTTATTTCACAGGCATGTAAGACACAAGTTGAAATTGGGTTGGTATTTCTGACTTTCTCTCCCTTCTCTCTCAATCTGAAACATTCTGGAAGGTGTCTGTGAGCCTCACACGTAAGAATCTTGCTGCTCTAGTGTGAGTCTAATGTGCAGAGATAAGTTGTTTGCTGCAACGTGTCCCTTTACCAGAAGCCAACTCCTTCAAAGAAACTATCAATCAGCTCAACGCTGGAGGGAAAACTGGCTTTTATACTGTCCCTTATGGGGATTCAAGACATTTTCAAGGGTAGTTCTGATGACTTGACTGTTGGATATTGTCCCTTGCTCAGAACTCTTGAGTTAGATGCTACTACACAAGCTGTTCCTTTGCTGAAAATATGCTCCTTTAGCAGGTTCTGCTTGTCTCCAGAGGGTCCCACGGAAGCAGGAATCTGCTTCCTGTGGAAGTAGAGCCTGGCTTTAAGGTTAAACTATAGCTAGAACAGCTTGCTGTATGGCCAAGCACTGAGGCAGTCTCAAACAGCTGACCTGAGTTCTTGGGAGTTTGTCCTTCAAGCACAAGAAGGGGAGTCATGACAGGAATCCAAGAGTATAAAACTGCCACCCCCACTGCCTGGCTTGGCCAGCCCTGGCACTCACTTAGACTGGTGGATGAGAGTGGCAGGCAGTGACCAGAGGCTCACCTGACAGGGTGGAGCTGCTGATGGTGCTGGCTGGGGTGGTGACCTCAGGTTCCTCCTGAGCACACTCTTCAGGAGGAAGGGCTGGCTTCCCAGGCTCCTCTTGAGGGTCTCCAGGACAGGGGGTGGCTTCCTCTTGTTCTCCCTCTGCTGAAATTGCCAGTTTGGGAAGTAGGCCAGAACTGAGTTTGTGTCTGTTGCTTTCAGTATCTGAAGAGTTGGATGTCGATAACTGTTGCCTTAATTACAAACAAAAACCATGTCAAATACACACACCAGGAAATTGTGTTAGAGGTAAATTTTGGAATGAATCATGTGGAAATGGAACTTGGACAAGCCTAATGAAGACATGTGTCATGTGATGGTACTTAAGGTGTACACCCAGAGCAGCCCCATTGGCATGTCCAGGGAACTTACTAGAAACACACAGGACCCATCCCAAGACCTTATAGATCAGAGGCTCTGGGTTGGGCCCAGCCATCTGTGTTTAAGCAGGGCCCCAGGTGATTCTGATGCTTACTAGGGTTTAAGAGCCACTGCCCTAACAGCCACTGTTAAAAGACTACTTAGGAGGCATCTCACATACACTTCAGAATATTCCGAACTCCAGCTTAACGTTTCCGTGGATGGCAAGGTTGTGCTTTTGGTTTTGTCCCCAGAGTCTTCTTTTTCTTCTCCTGAATTCTGAGTTATTCGATCTATACTGCTAAAGACCTGGAAGGCAAATAATCAGTGCCTGTTAATATCTTCTAGAAAGAGCTTGTCAAAAACCAAAAACCAAAAAACCAAACAAACAAAAAACCCCAGAAGTCTTGGGAGGAAAAACTCAGAGTATGATTAAAGTGTGAACTGGGACCAGGTATTAGGAAAGCACTTGTAAGACTGTTTACTTGAATCCTGAGATGAAGTATCAAGAGTGAGTGTATGTGTGTGTGTGTGTGTGTGTGTGTGTGTGTGTGTTTGGGGAGCTACAAATTCACTCCCCTCTCTCTCCATATCTCATGGACTTTGTATCTGCAAACAAAATCCTTAGATGCATTGGGGTTTCTAAGGCCTCAGGATCAATATGCCTCTTGGATTACTTTTTAACCATGAAGTCAATGAGAAAATAAAAAAACAGAGAAAAAATGGTACACTGGCTACTAGTCAGGGGTAGGAAGAAGAAAAATGAATTGGAATTGAGTGTGATGAGAAGAATAGATAATCTGTTTTGAGACTGGGTGGGGATGAGAAGATCGCCTGGGAGGAGGGTCAGTACATACTTGGTGCTAAGAACCAGACTTATTTGTCTTGTAAATCACAAACACAGGCAGCTTCCTATGTTGCTACTGAGATTCCTGAAGAGGTTCAGGCGTTAGACAAATCTAAGTTTCAGCCAATTTTTCTTCTCCTTGTTTTTTTTTTTTTTTTTTCTTTTCCCAGTATTGGGGATTGAACCCAGGGCTTCACATAAGCCAGAAAAATATTTTGCCACTGAGCTATTCTTCCAGCTTTTTTTTTTTTTAATTTTTTATTTTGAGACAGGGTTTTGGGAAATTTCCAAGGCTAGCTTGGAGCTTAAGATCCTCCCCTGCCTCAGCCTCCTAAGTAGCTGGGATTACAGGCATGCATCATGGAGCCAAGTAGTCTCAGCCCATTTTTTAATCTTTCCTGTAAAACAAGGGTGCTGGAAGCCCAGAGCTGGAAGCAAGCCCCACTGCCTCATATTTGGCTATTCTCATGGGTACCACCATGACACCGCTACAATCTACCAGGACACAGAGGAAAAGAATAGGCTTAGAGACAGGATACAGGAAAAAGAAACCTTCTGAGGCAAAGAAGTAAATAGTATTTGGGGTGGTCTTTGTGGGCCACAGAATAGATCAAGCTCTAAGCACTCATTTAGAGTTAGCAAAGCCTTTGTATTGGCTCTGGGACTGACTTGCCACCACCCTCTCTTGGGAAATCTCTCCCTCTGTCATTGCCACCACTACAGAGGAGGTAGTGCTGGCCAATTTGCATATACACTCTAGGTAATCATTGAGAAAAAGCTACAGAGCACTTTCAAATCATGAAATGCTACAAAAAAACTAAACAATAATCATGTAAAGTGCCGTGGCAACAGAAAATATGTAGCAACTGAAAGTGGCAAGAGAGAGAGTAGGGTTATGGGCAGGTCTATTTCCACTTTTCCTAGGACCCTACCCTGTCTCAAAACTTGTTTTTGTTTTTTTTTTTAATATTAACACTGTTGGTAAAAAGGCATCTTTATCAAGCATCTCCAAAATTCTAGCCTGATTCCTACTGCCTTTTCTATATGACTTATAATCTCTACTCCTCGTAGGCATACTGGCAAGTCACACTGGGTAGACAGCCACACAGAGATGACTACTTGGGCAAGTCTATGCCTCCAAAAGAACGTTTTTTAATTGGTGGGGAGAGAAAGATACTACCACAGTAGGGTAGGGCCTGCTGACACCATCATGACAAGGTCATCTTCCCTAAACAAAAGGAATTTAAGTCCAGAGACGTCAAACCCCAAAAGGGGCATGTGGTCTCCGATTCAGTCCAGCTATGTAGGGTCCCAAGTACTGGCCACAGGGAGCTCCTCCCAGAGACTGTATTTTGATGCCCCATTTTCCTTACTTTTGAAAACCTGTGTGAACATGAGGAGAACTGCCTTATCTCCACATTAAAATCTTCATCGTTGGTATCATCTTCTTCTTCAGTTTCCATATGATGATACTTCTCTGACCGAGCTGCAGAGAAATGTTTAGGAACAGTTCCAATTACTCAAAATGTCTGCTTTCAATTTAGCTAATTATGAATCTTTGTATCAAAGCAACATTGTGTTTAAGAACTTGTAGGTATGAGATTGGAAGGCTCAATAACGGAGATGATTTTTTTTTTTTTTTTTTTTTTACAAAATAAAGGCCAAACAGTGTCTTATGTCGGATAATGCACATACTATCAAAATAACTTGTGTCATCCTCAGATTCCAGTTGGGGAATAAATTCTGCCTTCTGTCTCAGCAAACTGTTCCAGTCTAAAGAACGGAAGAAGCGATGCTGCTTGACTTCGTATGCACCTCCTGGAAGAGAAGAGGGTGGAGACAGAGCAAAGTGGTAAACTATCCTCCAAGTCGAGGTCTTAACAGCTGAAACATTAATTGGCAGAGAAGTAAAGACATCATGGAAATCACACTTGTTCATTCTACAACCAAAACTCGAAAAAAAAAATGTTCTATAATTTATCAGCAGGAGATCAGATTTTGCTAACAGCAGTGCTGGCTATGGCAGTTTTTCTTTGTTAATTTTTCCATGACTTCTTCCATTTTTCAAAGGTTAATGATGTGGCCACTTAAAAACACATTATGCTGAACCTGGGGATGTGGACGCATGTTGGCCCAAAGCAGGCTTACTCATTACAAACCCAAATTCTAACAAGGTGCAAAATGTGTTCACATCAATGTTTCCTCTGGGGTAAGGTTAATAATGATGAATTTTTCCTAAATACTATATAATGGTTACCATTCAATTTTATTGGATTGCTCATTAACATATGTAGGCATTAGATTCTGTGGCTTAGATTCTTAAGTAAGGAACTTATAAACCTGTTTGATGGATTTATAATGCATCCAATAAAAATGAATCACGATTCCTAAGGGTTTTTTTTGGGGGGGGGTAGTATACCAGGAATTGAACTCAGGGGCACTCAACCTCTGAGCCACATCCCCAGTCCTATTTTGTATTTTATTTAGAGACAGGGTCTCACTGAATTGGCTTAGTGCCTTGTCACTGCTGAGGCTGGCTTTGAACTCTCGATTCTCCTGCCTCAGCCTCCCAAGCTGCTGGGACTACAGGCATGCTCCACTGCAACCAGGGATTCCTAAGTTTTAAGCTCCTTTTTGCCAAGTCAGCATGATAGCACAATGTGAGATATTTTTAATTCAGTTCATGATTTTCAATAGTGATTTTGAAATGCAGGCTCATATAATATACTACCCTATGACCATATCAAGAGAAGAGGGTACAAATTATAAAATCATAGCACAGGAATCCAAACTGCCTCCAGCACACAAAGTTTTTATTTTTTATTTTTTTATTGGTTGTTCAAAACATTAAAAAGCTCATGATATATCATCTTTCATACATTTGACTCAATTGGGTTATGAACTCCCATTTTTACCCCAAATACAAATTGCAGAATCACATCGGTTACACACTCACATTTTTACCTAAAGGCATATTAGTGACTGTTGTATTCTGCCACCTTTCCTATCCCCTACTATCCCTCCTCCCCTCCCCACCCATCATCCCTCTCTACCTCATCTGCTGTTGTTCAATTCTCTCCCTTGTTCCCCCCCCCTTTCCCCTCACATCCTCTTCTATGTAATTTTGTGTAACATTGAGGGTCTCCTACCATTTCCATATGTTTTCCCTTCTCTCTCCCTTTCTCTCCCCCCACTCGTCTTTGTTTAATGTTAATCTTTTCCTCATGCTCTTCCTCCCTGTTCTGTTCTTAGTTGCGCTCTCTATATCAAAGAAGACATTTGGCATTTGTTTTTTAAGGACTGGCTAGCTTCGCTTAGCATAATCTGCTCTAATGCCATCCATTTCCCTGCAAATTCTATGATTTTGTCATTTTTTTATTGCTGCATAGTACTCCATTTTGTAAAGTTAATGAGAGATTTCTCAAAAGAGCAATACTAGGGTCTACTCAGACTCTCTGCCTCTAGTTGGAATGTAAAAGCTTCTTCCTTGTGGAGTCACACAGGCATCTCATCCTGTCCTCTGAGGGATACAAAAGAAACAGGATAGGAAATGGAAGTGGTATGGAAATTGGGCTGTGAGTCCCTTGAGAGAAGGGGTGCTGTGGCTCTGTCCTTCTAGCACAAGGCACAGTTTTGACTCTAGCTTGAAACCCGGGAAGGAGAAACTGGTGCTCCGGAAACAACTTCAGAGAGAGAAAAGTAAACCAATCGAAATCATCCCAAAGAGGGGAAAAGACCTTCTTCTTTAGAAAGCACTGGATTGGAATCTTCATCTGAGTTTCTATCCAGGTGTTTTCCATATTTCTAGCTACATCCTGAAGTCTGAGGTTAATAACAGCAGCAATAGCACCAGTAGTTAATGTCTTGTGGGTCGACTTTGTGCCAAGTATTGCAATGCATTCTGTAGGTATCTTGTTTCCCTTAATTAAATCATTGGAAATAACCACACAAAGGAGGAATTATCAACTCCATTTTTAGATGGGAAAACTAAGGAAAAGCAACAAAGCACACTGGACTGAGATCCCTTCCGAGGGTAAGGAGGAGGGGCTAAACCCTGCTCTGTCTGCAACACCCAGGGCAAGTCTCAGTGTCTCAGTCCCACCCACATAAGAGAAGGCTTGCATACGTTGCCTCCACACCAACACCTCTTCCTGCCTCAATCTGAAATGGATTCACAAATTCCAGTACCTGGGAGCGCAGCCAATTCATGTGACTGTTCTACAGTACCTTCTCACATCCCACTCCAGTCCCTTGTAACATTCTGGCTGTTATCTCACACCAGTCCATAGTTCCAAACAGCTGCCAGTGACATTTTCTTCTAGGGCTCTTTTACTTGGAGAAGCAGAATACAAAGTCATGAGGGCTTTTTCCCTATCCAACTCCCCCTACTGTGTTGACAACAAGGAGTGAACAGAGTCAAGCCCTGATGACATGCATCTCTGCACTCTCAGCCCTGCCAGGCTTCTACTGTACCATAATGACTAGCATCTCAGCTGCTGTTGGTGGGAATGTATCACTGGCACACCTCTGACATTCTGGGCTGCTCTGCTTCACCCAGAGAAGCAGTGTATCCAAGGTCAACGGCTACATGGCACTTCCAGAACATACCAGTGCCCTGCCTGCCACACTCTTGGACCCATGCTGATTAAAACCTCCACTTCCTCTTCGGACTATGACAAATTGATCTTCCCCAGGGAATCAGCCCACTGAGGATCCAGTTCACATTTCTCATCCTTTGGCCTTTGAACCTCCCTGAGAAGGAGTGGGTCCTGTTTCTCATACATTTATGGAGAGATGAGGAAGAAAAGAATTAAAGAAATAAACTGGGGGAAAATGATCTGCTAAACTGTTAGAAAAAGTATAGGTGATAGCTTTATGAGATATATGCAAATAACTCAAGCAATGGCAGCACTCAATGTAAGAATTCACCATGAAGGGAAGAGAAGGGAAGTGATTTCTTGAGCTCCTGTTATACATGAGTTCAATGTACTCGATATCCTCATGAACATTTTTCTATTTACAACTCAATAATCCTATGAGGTGTAGAGTGTGCCCATTTTCATAGACTAGGAAACTAAGACTAAGAGCAATAAAGAAACTGCTTGAGATCTCATAGCTGGCACATGGAACCACCAGCACTCAGTCATGTCTGAGCAACTCTGAGATCCAGTGAGCCAGGCTGCCACTCAATTCTCTGAGTTCAAGAGCATAGTTCAAGGAGGGTGAGGTCCCAGACTGTAAGTTATGCTTTGGCACCAACATTCTCCCTTGAGTTTTCTCTTTTCATGGAATTTTCTTAAACATCCATTATGTTCTTCACACCCTTTTTCTCAGCCTCTCTAGTCTCTCGGGCAAATGTGCATTCGCACATTTTCACGGTGCATTATTTTGCCCGTTAAATATGCATTAAATACAAAATGCTGTCATTGGAAGCTGAGTGGCAGGCCTGTAGGATCCTCAGCCTCATTCTCCAGGCCCTACCGGGACCTGTCATGTTGGACCTGCCTGATTGGCAATCACTTCTTGACAATGCAAAGAGCTTGGACAGGGTCTTTTCAGTGTCTCTTTTATGCTTTTGCTAGGGGATTTCTCCCTCAAGCTGTCAAAGATTAAAAAGACTGAAAGCAGCAACCAGAAAATGTGCAATCAGAAAATGTGCAGAGAAATAGCTTGTAGCATATGATGTACATACGGGGTATGCTGACCACCATCACAGCCCTGTCTTATTAAGTCAAGTCCAATCAAGAATCCAGGTATTCTTGGAGGAGGGAAAAGGGCACAATATCAAATACAAAACTCTCTAAGCTGATACTTGAACATCGGAGGAATAGGGACTCTTGGGTGTGCTTTAGAAAGGATGTGCCCACTGAAATATATTTGCAGTCAGATCTTAGGAGGATATTTCTGTAAGTCAGCTGAGCTGGACATCTGAGTAGATATTTGTATTATCACAAAGAAATCTTAAAATGTCATTGCTTCTCATATTTTGTTTGAGTAAAACTCACTCCTCAAAACTCTGCCCCATACATAGTCTTGACACCAATTCTTTGATGGATACTGATGTCTCTTGAACCGTAAAGCACATCTGACTGCAGGCCACAGAAGGTAGAAAATAATGACTTTGCTAGTTACTTTGGACAAATGGAAAAACATATAGGGCGGGAGGAAATATAAAGTTGGAGTTCAGTGGATTCAAAGGTAGGGATGACACCACCTTGTATGTTTCATATGTGCAAAAGGAAAGCATGAATTCAATGACAAGCAAAAAATTCAAAGTGGCACCAGTAGTATTAGACCCAGTTCTAAGAGCCTTACCTGGATGATCACTTTTATCCTCATTTATCCTGTGAGGTGTTATTACTAAAACCTCCTTTTCACAGATGAGAAAACAATGAACAGAAAGGCAAGTAACTTGCGCATGGTCACACAGTTGAGATTTAAACTCAGGTAATCTGACTCCAGAGCTTGTGCCCTTAACCTTGATTTACATTGTTTCCCAACTTAAAGTCCACTCATCCACTGAAAAGAGCAGAGGCACCAGGAGCTCCAGTTAAAAGGCTCAGCTCAAAAACACTTCCTATTAAGCCCTGATTTTAAACCTTCTTGAATTCTCTAGTGTAGTTTTTGCAAATTTTCTGTGTAAAGGGCAAAGCAGTAAACATTTTAGTCTTTGTGGGCCACAGAGTCTGCTCATGATCACTCGATTCTGCCATTTTAGAATGAAAACAGCTACAGAGAACATGTTGAATGAATGGCTTTGTTGTGCTTCAATAAAACTTTACTTACAAAAATAGGCAGTGGACCAAATTTGGTCTATAGGCTATATAGTTTGCTAATCTCTACTCTATGTATTATCATAAACTTTAGCTACGCAGCATTCCAATCACAAGTCAATGGGAATCTGAGGGTGAATAGTATAAATATTTGGAACTATTGCAAATGATCTTTGTCTTAAAAAATGGGGGAGAGATTTATTTTTTGTCTTTTCTGATATTTCTATTAAAATGTGGTAGATATGAAACATTTTATAATAAATAATCCATATCAAGCCAACCACTTATTCTGATGAAAATTATGGATACTGGCTAGCATATGTGCATTTAGATTTAATATTTTAGTCTCATAAGGCAAATGCACATGCTCAGGCAAACTGGGATCTCTAAAAGTCTGTCTATTCAGAATACATGGAAGAAAAGGAAGCAGAAAACTGACAGCAGAACAGTTAAGAAAAACAATCAGCAAGAAACAAACCTATCTACTTCATCTTGAATAGCAGTGGCTTTTAATCTCCTCCTTGAATCATGGCGCTGATCACCATGATATGACAGCATGGTTCAACCCCAGGCCTTCTTTCCAATAATTAGTTTGAGTACTGATAACCCCTTTCAAAGCCTGTGGATAGCAACCTGCTGGGTCAAATCTTTATGTGAATATATATTTCAAAAAAAAAAAAAGTTCCACATATCTAATTCTCTATTTCAAATTACTTAGGATATATGCTTTTTAGGACAGAAGAGTTGCATATGCCCCTGAGATTTACTTATTGAAACAAATAAGAATTTCTGTTTTGCAAAACATGAAAACAAAACAAGAACAAAATGACCCTAATGATGTCTACACTGGTCTTAATCAGAAAACAAAATGCCAAACAATGTTGCTATAATGTAGTCATGTAACACATCAACTAACAGATGTTGCCTATACAAAAGCAAAACACAAAGGCCTCAGATTGATTCACAAATGCACTATTTCTTGCACATTGACAAAAATCAAAACACATGAGCTCTAACCTGTACCCAGCCTTTCCAGAGGATTCTGCCTGAGAAGCAGAGTGATTAGATCCTGGGCATCTGGTGGTGGGGCCTCATCCTTCTCAGGCCAATTGATTTCATCTGGAAAAAAGAAAAGTAGTTAATAACTATTTCACAAAGGGTGGTCCAGGTCCCAACAGCATGGACTCACATACATATTTGTTGGAAATGCTCATCTCAGGCCCTGCTCCAGAGCTACTGAAAGGAGAATTGCATTTTAAAATCTTTAGTTAACTCCTCTACAGAGTCAACTGTGAGCAGCATTATTTTACAAGAAACAAATAGCACAGCTTTCCACACGATAGGATGAAACTATTTCAATAAGCAGTATCTTTGGCAGAATTGGCTCCCACAAGTTGTGCCCTCTGGTTATTAAGAGGACTCAAATATGAAAAATTGTGGTATATCTGTGTATTAAGAATTGTAATGCAAAAAAAAAAAAGAGGACTCAATATAAAAAAACCCTCCAAAATTCCTGTGCTTCACGTGCCCACCTACTGGGGATCATCCAAAAGTATGATTTTCTCTCTCACTATCCTCATCTAAAAATTTGGCCACAACCAGAGCTCTCTGATCCCAAGAAGCAAAAAGTTATCTTGCAAAAAATATTTATAGAGACAAAGGAAAGGTCAAAATACTAAGACCGAAGAACAAGAGTAATACCCAAAGTCATCTTAATAATGGAAGTGTTTAAAATCTGTCATAAATATTAGAATATGTTCTCACTCTAAAGGAGTTTGCCTGAAGATAGGTGTGCGTGCCTGTGCGTATGTTAATGCAATAAAAACATGAGTTATTTCTGTGTGTGCCTGCCTCTAGCTTCCTCTGCTGCGGTTTAAATCTGATTTGGAAAATAAAACATGAATATGCATCTGAGCCGTAAGGCATCAAGAACAAAGCCAGCATTTGCTGCTTGTGTTAATTAAACAGTTGATTCCCCTTGCCACTCAGGCCTTGGTATGTCAGAAAACAGTCTAGTTATAAATCCATAAACAGCTCAGACATTGTATAAAGGGGTTGTACACTGCAGGCAACTCACAAATCTACTTTGTTAAAGTTTACAAATATGCCTGGCTTGCAAAGTCAATGTTAGAAAATATTGTTGTGATTAAGGGGCTCCTCATCTGCAAAGTAAATTTTTCCCATATTTCCATTGCTGGCCTATGTAAACACAATCCAAAAAAGACTGGAGGTGGCTGATAGAGATGTCAGTGATGCCTGACAAACTTCCAGGAAGAGAGGCCTTTTTGATCTATGCTTTGGGAAAATGTATAATATCAGCAGGTAGGGTAGTGATAGATCCTATTTAATTATAATTTAGCTTTGCCACAAGCCGCATAACAATAGTGAGGGTCAGCTTGCAGGCTAAGATCTAAAGGTTATTGAATTTTAAATGAAAGATGAACAGCTGTTGCAGAAATAACATTACACCATAACAACTACCAATGAAATCATTAACAATCTGTGGATCCAATTTGCTTCCTTCCCATTCTCATTATTTATTATTTGGTAGATATTTGTTTTAGGGTTTATTACATTTTTGTTAATTTCTTCATTGTGCCATTAGCCATTTTTTCCCATTTATGTAAATGGTACCCGCATTAACCTTTCCTTCCCTGGTGCAAGTTTTCTATTATGGAAAGGAAGACCAGATGATATTTAAACCATTTGTAAATCCCACACCAATTTCTTTGGTTAAAAGGAAAAAAAAACCCAAAAGAAAAAAGGCACACAATAAAAGTTGGGTACATCACTAGCATATTTTCAAATTCCATGTTAACAAAACTTTCTCAGATCAGTTTTCAACACATAGTACTCTCTCGAGATTACAAAAGTCAGTTATGTGCTGATGAACAAGTTCTTTTAATTTGTTGGCTCAACTGTTTGATAAAGGTTAATATTTTAGTAGTGAAAACTGTGGCACTTTACATATTTACATTGAATA
Source organism: Spermophilus citellus (assembly GCF_964194105.1). Classification (NCBI taxonomy): domain Eukaryota; kingdom Metazoa; phylum Chordata; class Mammalia; order Rodentia; family Sciuridae; genus Spermophilus; species Spermophilus citellus. Next base: position 233,612,559 of record NC_138182.1, read on the forward strand.
GCTGCTTCCCAATAGTGACTTAAAGATAACTCCTGATGATATTTACCGCTGATGACTTGTCCAAATAGCTCTTCTGGAGTATCCCCAAAGAATGGCACACATCCAACCAGAAATTCATAGAGGATTATCCCCATGGCCCACCAGTCCACTGGCTTCCCATAGCCCTGCCTCAGAATCACTTCTGGGGCGATGTATTCAGGTGTGCCACAGACCTGAAAGATTACTGCAATATTAGGATAACTGAAATATTAGACATGAATTAAAATGAACAAGATGACTATGAATTATTTTGCCTAGAGTGTACCAGCTTAGCTACATGGAAACATATGGACTAAGACCTTAAAAATAGCAATCATGACACTAAGGCAAATTATCACTTTAATCCCAAAGAAGAATAGTTTAAAATTCTACTTGAATTCAGTTTCAAATTGAGAATCTGACGCTGTTTGGTATTTTACCTATTTTACCAAATTAAAAATATTTCCAATACTTAAATCAAAAGAGCAATGCATTTTTAATCTGTCATAATCAGAAGAATTTTAATACTTGTATCTCTGAACTGATTCACACCATGGTATTTCATAAAGGCATGATGGTTGAGATGTGTTTACCTTAAGTAACTTTACAATGAACAGATTGTGGGCACTTGGTAATGAGGCATGCTTAAAGGGAAATGGGCCATGGCTTGGATTTTAGAACCCGTGATTGTACAATGCATCATGAGTTTCAAGAGTACTCTACTGAGACTCCTGAATTCCTTACAAAAACAGTTTTCCATTTGTCTCTCTCATACTCTCACTTGTGTGCAATTAGATCGTTCGTCTTGCTAATAGACCATAATGCTGGGGGAGGAATTGTGGAAGGAGCGGACAGTTCAAAGAGGCCCAGGGAGACAAATGGGAGCAATTTGCACTTTATTAAATGTAAGGCTTATACAGACATCTAAACCACCAGCACTAATGTGAAGACAGTATACACAAGCGGATTTCATTGGCAATACCATACTTTATATTTCTCCACTGCATGGAATAGCATGCGAGCTTACCTGTTTATCCAGGAACTCTCGAGCATCCTTCTCAATATGACCCTCATAAAGATTGGTAGTCATGCTCATTAGTCCCACCTTAGATAAACCAAAATCTGTCAGCTTTATGTGCCCCATGGAGGTGACCAACAAGCTATGAAGCAAAAGGACACAGAGAACAACAATCACTTTGAAGCTGTTTCCGTGTTTTTAGTTTTCCTTATTCCCTCGTCAATTTGTAAGACTCTCGAATATGTATCAGTATCAACATTATTACCCAACCTGGCCTGGAAAGAGACGAAGTCACATAAAGCTGTCAAATACTTGCCCCTAGTGGCAGAGAACAATTCACAGGGTGGGGCCCAAGGCAAGGCAAAGCTGATAATCTACTTGGAGGATAGTTTTTATGACACTGTGAAACTTAGACAAATTCAACTATGGAAGTTTGACTCCTTTCCAGTTTCAGAATAAGAGAGTAGAAAGGGCTATCAGTAATTTTATATCATACATCAGGAATTAAGATAAGCAACTTATCTGTGATTCAAGTGAAACAGATTAAAACACTTGGATGGGAAAATGTATTGTTTCAGATTTCCACTTCCAGCTCTTATTTAAATTTGTACTCATTAACCACAAAACCTATATTTCTTATTTTTACATGCAAGGAATTTGCAATTGAATATATTTAAAATTTTTAATTTTAATTCAAAAGAAAAAATTTAAATAGTATATATAGTATTAAATAAACAAAACACTAAAGGAATTAAATAATTAAAAAAACTACTGGAAGAAAATATAGCAAAATTCTAATTGTTTTATTTGGTAATACTATGCTAAAATTGTTTTCTTCCTTTTTCCTCTGTGTTTTCCAAATTTTCTGGAATGAGGATGAGTCCATTTTATCATAATTTTTTCAAAACAATACCTTTTTAACATGTAATTTTTAAAATCATTTCAATCAGTGGAGAAAACATGAAATATTTAATAAATAGCATCAAGATGAATAGGTAGTTATTTGGGGAAAATACTCTATCTCAAATCAGATACCAAAATGAATTTCACATAAATTAAAAACAAAGTTTAAGTAAAATGGACTATCAAGTAAATTATTTTGAAATGGGATGGATTACCTACTATCTAGAAATTCTAGATAGTTTCTTTCAAAAGTTTACATCACAAAGAAAAAACTTTAAAAAAATTCACTCTGGGTTTAATCTTTTCCTCCTATTTCTCATAAGTTATTATTATAATGCTGGCATTATAGCTTTTAAAAATTACATAAAATCGCCATATATGCTGTTAAAATAACTCAATTTGAACATTATGGAGGAATTTAAAAATGTACAAGTAGCATTAAAACATTTTGTACACATTAGAAAACAATTGGTATTTGTAAAAGGACATGTGTTTCATCAGTGTACATACTTATCTGGTTTCAAATCCCTGTGTACAATCCCATAATTATGTAGATATTCCAAGGCCAAGACGGTCTCAGCAAAGTACATCCTGGCCATATCAACAGGGAGAGGACCCATGTTTTTCATTAAGGTAGCACAGTCTCCCCCTATTAAACAAAGGGAAAAGATTTAGTAGGTATAGTGTCAACTAGGATTAACAAGGACCACCCGTTTCTTTAGCTTTCAGACTTTCAAAGCAGAACCACATTTGTAAAACATCCCATTCATAGTGGAGACTGTGTAAAGTAATCATGTTCTAATTAAGAAGTGGAAAAAATAAAGATTTAAGATGCAGGATTTAACAGAGCAGGCTTGGCTCTCAAGTAAAACTGTATTTTGAAGAACTGCTAGCATGACGTCAAGATTATGGTAACAATTTAAAATATGTCAGTGTAAAACATGGATTTTGGAAATGGGCTACATGAGTCTGAATTCTAACTCTGCTCTTAAGGCTGAGCTCTTAAGCAAACCAGTCAGGGTAGTCTTGATTCCTTCATCTACAATATCAGGATAGTAATAGGGTGGAATTTTTATGAGGATTGCAACAATCTAATAATCTGGGATACTGCCCAACAATATTAGTTATTGTTGTTGTTAAAATAACCACAACAATGGTTAAGAAAGCAAAGCACTGGTGCTGGAGAGGGTGATGGGTGGAAGTCAGGCAAGCCTGGCTTTTGTCCTCAAGCACTCAGTATCCAGTAGTCTCCCTTTCTTGGACTTTGTTTCATTCACCTGCAAAATGAAAAGGTTTAGCTAAAGGACATTCACGGTTTCCTTGAGTTTTATAGTTTTGCAAATCTGTTCAAACAACAAGGGCTTAAACTCGATACTCTGAAAACTGTTTTGGCCTTTACTGATCTATTCATTTTATTCACTTTATGTCAACAAGTCATGGCCACTCAAGATCTCAGAAATTTAATGGGGAAAAGATGGAAATAAGGATATTTAGAGTATTTAAACGGCAGACCACAAACCACTTTTAGAAGGAAGAAAAAAAGCTGAAACTCAGGAAGACTGGCTGGATTTTCCTGGCTGTCTCTTTTTTCTCCTAACTCATTTTTAATTTCACAACATATCCTGAAGAAGATATACTTCTAATTCATTTAAGAAGAACAATAGTAATGAACACTTTTGTGATGTGTGATAAAAAATACATGGGAAAAATCCCATGGCCTATATTCCCACTTTAATGACCAACTGAGGGGAGGTAGTTAAGATTGAAAGCTATTTAAAAAGAAAAACAACCTTTTTCCAAATAGCACTAATTTTCCCATTGTTATAGTAGAGGAGGCACTTTACAAGCAATTATCAGAAGATAATGACTGGGAATACAGCCATCTCATTGCCTGGCTTCAGTTCCTACGCGGCTGTAACTGTTATGCGGCACAAACACAGCTTCCACAACACAAATGAGAGAGGGACTTCTGGGTACAGGTGCCATTTCTCTGAGACAGATTTACCTTCCACGTATTCCATGACCATGCACAAGTGGCGCCTTGTTTCAAAGGAGCAATACATGCTCACAACAAAGGGGTTTTCTGCAAAGGTTAGGATGTCACGTTCCACAAAGGCCTGCTGGATCTGGTTTCGAAGGATGAGGTTCTGTTTATTAATCTTCTTCATGGCAAACCTCTGCCGGGACTCCTTATGTCGAACAAAGTAGACTGCCCTAAAAAGGACCACAAGTGTTGGAGTTCACAGGAAGAAAGGAGGTAAGGACATCTTAGGGATCCACTAAGCCTGCAATCATTGACTTAAGTTCATTCAGCTCTATACATATACTATACTGGAAACTGGGAACATCCCCAAATTCCAGGACCCATCCCTTGGCTAGATTTATTTTTTTTCTAAATTTTTTTTTCAGTAAAGGTCATATATACAGCATTAAATTCACTGTCATTACTGAAAAAAGGAGCTGGGCAGTCCCCAGAGGGAGCCAATTTCCAAAAGCTAGCTGATGTTTTCAGTTTTTCCACAAACAAAACAAAATCCAATATCTAAGTCAGAACTGGGAAGAATTAACAAAATTACATACAGATCACAAACTAGATACTTTCTAGCATTAGACATATGTTAGGTACTTTTGCTTGACTAAAGCAATAATTTTCTAAATAATACCCTTGGGATCTGCAAAAAGGACCATAGCTTCTGAGAGTATCTGGTTTCCAATTGAGAGTAATTTACTTCCCACAAAATTTCCAGATAAATAAGTGGGTAAGAGGTTATATGAGGCCGTTCTGTGACAAAGGGTAGCATATTTTCTTACTATGGACATCAGCATATGCTATCCCTAAGTCTGTTTCAACAGAGAATGCATGTTTTTAACAGAACCATGGACAGCCATATAACTTCGTTCCTGCTCCCTCTAATCCCTGGCCAGGGTGTTAGGAAACTTGACTGTACAATGACCAGACCAGTCTGCACTTGAAATCTGCCTGAACTCTAATCCCAGTACTCTCTACAGCAAGACAGTGACTTCTTGGGGATAAGGTAGAGAAGGAAATAATTAGGAGGAGGAGGAGCCTTAAAGTCCCATCAGGATAAGAGTAACAACAAGGACCATGTCCTGACTGGGCTCCATTCCTCACAACTCTTCCCTCGCTTGCCATCATCATCAGAGACAGCTTTAAATTCTTCAGGAAGGCAGTGATCAAATAGATAATTGACGTACAGTTATCAACTTTTAGAAGTGTATAATGAGTCACATCCTACAACCAAATGCAGTTATCAAATAAGAAATAGTTTACAAAAAAAGGCTACTAATCAGTGAAGAATATCTTGTGGGTATCCTTCCAAAACAAGAGGTTATATGATCTGAAATGCTCTGAACACTGGTTATTCACTGTGCCTAAGCAATGACTGCAAGGAGGACCAGGGCGTCCTGGGCCCTACTGAACCACCATTATCCAGCTGAATCACTAGTGTAATTCTCAAGTATATTCAAAAGCCCAGTTTAATTAACGTAACGTCTTTCTTGTACATGTTCAGCATTAGTTTTTCTTTCAAGTATATATCTCTTTGTCTTTTCATTGTATTCATTTTTTTTTCCTCTGCTCCCCAAATCACCTATTTATGTCATCTATCTAGAAGCATTTGGAAGGGCTTTATTCCTCTTATTCCCCTCTCTCTCCATTTCTTGGGTCTCTAGTTTTTCCTTTACTGTGGAATAAAAATCTCTCTTAACTACCATCCACAGAATCAACACACTGAATAAACCTGGTGCTGGTTATTCCCATTCTAAACAAAAGTAACGTGGGATCCATCCCCCTGGGCGTCCATTACTTTCCTCAGGGACTAGCAATCCTTGCAGCATGTGCAAACCAAGCACCCCTGCTCCCCCAGGCTGGGTCTATACATACCATCCATCCTGTTTGCAGGCTGGACTTGATATCAAAACTAACTTAAATATTTAAACCAATGTAATGAGATGTGACAATAAGAAGCTCTGTTTTATATGTATATATATGTATATATATAAACTAAAGAAATGTTTTAAAAAATTTTGACAGACACAAAGTACTATAAAAAATTCCTATTGATTTATAGGAGGTGAGATTTCCAAAAATTGAAAACATCATAAGCATCTAGACTGCTACATTCAGAATGATTCAAGTTCTTGTACTTATAAAGAAGCTAAAATTTGGGGCTGGGATTGTGGCTCAGTGGTAGAGCCCTTGCCTAGCATGTGTGAGGCACTGGGTTTGATTCTCAGCATTGCATATAAATAGATAAAATAAAATTCCATTGACAACTTTAAAATATTTTTAAAAAAAGAAGCTATAATTTGGGGCTGGGGTTGTGACTCAGTGATACAGCGTTTGCCTAGTACATGTGAGGTTCTGGGTTTGATCCTCAGCACCACATAAAAATAAATAAGTAAAATAAAGATGTTTTGTCCAATTACAACTAAAATATATATATATGATTTGAAACTTGGCTGTCTGGAGAAGTCTGGCATCTAAAGACCAGTAAATTCATATGTATTTCGGTTAAATTAAAATGTTTAGGTACATTTTTAAAAGAACTTTCTACTTTAACCAACTTTTTAATGAACTTAACTAACTAGTAATTCTCTGTGCATCAGATAAAGGGACTTTACTGTATTTTTCTTTTTCCAATTTCCAATTAGATAAAATCAGAAGTCTATAGATAATTTAAGTTGCTTCTAATCTGATGATGGTAGAAGGATTTCAAGACAGATCACAAAGGAGTGGAGAAATTAACTAGCTCATTGCTTAAATATAAACACTGAGAAACAAATAATTGTCATGAAAAGGGATTTCTGAAATAGGGAATATACTTTTAAAGTAAAATTAAGTATGCAAAATATTAAAAAGGAAAAGCCAGTACCTTTCTATTGCTTGCCTCTTTCTAAGTGTTAATTAGAATGCACTTGCTTTCTATTTCTTCCCTTAATAGACCCCTAGATATATATTCTGATTTTCACATTTAGACTATCACAAGGTAGCCATTCTGATTTTAAATCAAGGATCACCCAAGTCTTACACAAATAGTTGTTCTGCAATATTTTCTAAGAACAATAGGAAGGACAGGAAGAATGGAATTGTATAGGAATGTATGAAAAAAGTTGACTAGGATCTTAACTAGCTCTCTTTGTGGCACTGTATAAGTAGTGCTTTAATCTGTAGTTTCAGATTTTCAATTTATAAAATTTGATTTGACTGTCAATCTGTAGTCTCAGGTTTTCAGTTCATAAAATTAGGAGGTTGGCAAGACCTCCAAATTAGAATTTGCTATAACTTTTTTTTTTTTTTTTTTTTTTTGGTATGTTTTATGTTCTTGGTTTTTTTCCTTTGTACTCCTTTGGGAATATTATTCTTCATGCTAGAATTTGTTTACTTGGTTATAATTATTTTCTTTCACATACACCTTTCCTCCTATAGGTCAAAGTTCTAGACCTACCTGAGCCATTAAAGAGTAAGAGATTGCAAAAGAGAGGAGAGAGCAGGAGAGAGCAAGAAACAGAGAGGGACAGCAGACAGCAAACTTCCTAATGCCTGAACATTGCACCGAGCAACTTTGGCTTCATGTTTCTCTGTTTCCTGTCCCTAGGGGTTGTTTTGTTTGAAAAGGCTTCTTCCACCAACATCCTTGTGAAATAGCAAAATCCAAGGGAGGGAGATGAGGTGCAGTGAGGTGGAGATGAGGTCCAGGGACTCCTGTTCTCAGGAGTCAAGCTTCTCTCTATCCAGGCAGGACTGGGGTGTAAAACGGGGTAGAGAGAAATGGACTTGAAGCTGACAGGACCTAGAGCCAAATGAATGCATCCTATTTGGAGTGTGAATGTCTAATGTGTATAAAATTATGCATGGATCAGAGAGCCCACTATATGAGACTGGGTCTGAAAATCTGCTTGTGGGAATGAGGGGGCAAGTGTTAGAGGAAAGCAGTGAGGAAAGGCAAGGGGGAGTGTGCAGCAGAGGGAATGGGTCAGCTTGCACACGTGTCTCCCTGGTAAACATCCTGGCCCCAAATAATGACAGAGTAAGGGGCATCAAGGTTAGAAAGAAAGGCAAAGTGGTGAAGAAATGCAGTGCCTTTCAAATGTTTTCTCAAGATTTTTTCAAGTGTTTTCTCTTTTGAATCAATTTTATTCTTTCTCTTTCAAAACATTTTGAAGTTATAACTTAAAAATCCAGGACGTACTTGATAGAAGGAGGAGGACCACTATACCTCAGTTAAGATAGCTAAAAGTTTTAACCAAAAGATAATTAAGGGAGAGTCCTGCTTGGAATGTAAGGCTATGTGACCATATCTCTGAGCCTCTCTTTCCCCACATTCAAGTGGAAATAAAATCAACTGCCACACCTGGGGCTCTGGTGAGGAGAGCACATAGACTAAAAAAAAAAAAAAAAAAAAAAAAAAAAAAAAAAAACAAAAAAAAACTAATACTGTGCCTGGCACACAAACTTGGGCCTCTACAAAATGCTAAGCTGCACAAAGGGATGCTTTACCTTGAGCCAAGCATAAGAAACATGTTAAATAGAGGAAAAAATTAGATGTTTATCAAATTTGAATTATCACACACATGGTCACCAGGTATGCCAGGAAAACCATGATGTGTGTTTTAGCATGAAAAGCAGAATCCCTTCCTAATGAGATGTTGGTTCCCAGTACCACTGATTTTTGAGAAGCCAGGGAACCAATGGCCTTCTGAGCCACTGATGTGAGTGGTGAAACAATTCACAGAAAACTAAGATAGCCTCTAAAGCCCAGGTCTCCCAGCTGTGTAGGAATCCATTTGTTCAACCAGTTCACATCGGCCTGCAGTCTGCATCATGACTGGCTGAACTGATAGAAGTAGCGCCATTCAAATTTCAAATTAAAAATAATCAAAACATAGAGGAAACCTGTCAGAAATGTAATGAGAGATTAAATCTGAGAAAAGCAAAAGATAAAAAAAAAAAAGTTTTGGCTGATTGGCTGAGGCGCCGACAGGCAGCTTGTAAGCCCATTAATGACTTGGCCTGCGTCCTGGGTGTTTACTGATTCACAGCTTGTTTAACTTCTTGTATATTCCCAGCCATTCCCTAAAGTGTGATATACCTCATCTACTATACAGTGGTTTAATTGCACTACAAATGAGTTTACTCAACCAATTAGAACTCCAAATACTGCTAAGATATATGCCCAAGTTTTACAAAAAGCAGAGCTTCTTAGATCATCTTATTCCAGAATTCTACTACCAAGAGAATTTAGCAATTCTCAAGCCCATGTGCCCATTTAGTCAGTGAGCAGACTTCTCCCTAAAGAAGGAAGATCTCCTCAGCTCATGTCCAAAAGTATAAAGAACTGAAAATCGAATAGTAATAGACAAACAAAACCCACGAATGACTTCCTGTTAGGACAACACTGCTATGTAGAAAAGTTTCACTGGGGTCCTTAAAAAAATATTGCAAACATATAACACCAGAAAGCTTTTATGAGCCACATCAGGATATATGCCATTTGACATAATCCTGAAAACAAATTGGTGAAGCATAGAAAGATCTCACAAATATTTAAGTTCTTCACTGAGTTAATGGTGTGGAAAATATTAGAGGTGAAAAAAATAGTAGGGAGAAATATCCCTTGTGGCACAACAAAAATCGCTTTATCTCATCTGCTCTTATGTGTGATAAATGGCAATAAACGTCTCTGGGATTATTTATTGCTCTCCATATACAGATGGAATTGGGATTAATACTTAATTAAACTAGAATTCTCAGGCTGTCTAAAATGGATCAGGTTACTAATGCGCACTAATTGCCCTTCCAAACTATCACTAATTCAGAAGATCGTGTGACCATTTACCCTATGCCCTGGGCAGGAAATTGTGTGTCTATAAAAATGAACCAAGGAAATAGAAGAGAGAAATTCAAAGCTTCCCCCCACAAGGAAATGGTAAATGTTTAAGGTGATGGAAATGCTAATAACCATGACTTGATCATTACATATGCAACGATGTATCACAGTGCACCCTATAAATGTGTATAATTATTTGTCAATTAAAAATTTATTGAAAAACAATAAAACCTATTTTATATGTTATCAGAAGGTACAATAATAAAGGAAAAAGAAAAGTGGCAAGAATTTAATGTCTACTAGGGGACTAAAATGTATTATTTGAAAGCAAATCTTGTAGCACAATTGTGTCAATCTAGAAAATACATCTCTACCTTAAAGAAACAAAAGTGGATTGGGGAAGGAGTAGCACTAATCTGATTAGACTATAGGATAGGGTTTAATTCTTAAGATCCTGGTGTAATACAAAGATGAACAGAAATGTGTTGCTCTAAATTTTCAAACAGTCTTATTTAAATACTTTCCTGACACAGCGACTATTCTTCAGATAGAAATGCAGGCTAATTCTCAAGTTAACAGTGCTATATATAAAATTGTGTATGTGTGTGTATGTATGTGTATGTGTGTGTGTGCATGTATACATATACATACAAGAACTGGGCATTTTGAACCCAAAAGGGCAGACTGAAGGAGTGGAAACAGGAATACATAGAACTTTTATTTTATGAATTTTTTCTCTTCAGCCCTCTAAAGAATCCCTAGGTCACTTGCTATGTTTTCTGTTGGGGTAATCAATAGAAAATGATTCTGGCTATACATCATAACCATGAAGGAAAGAGCAGAAATCTCAAGTATTACATCTGCATGTGAAGAATAAATATATTAGTAGGGGGTGTTAAAATATAATAGCTTCTCTTGAATAACTCACCCATAGGCTCCATTACTAATCAATTTAATTGTTTCAAAATCACTTTCTCGAGGTTTCCTTCGAAGTTTCAGGGAAGCATTAGAGCTCTGAGGAACAAAGAAGGAGGTTAAGAAAATAGTTCAGAATTTGAGAAAATTATTTTAATGGCAAAATAGATAATAACTGAATTAATTCTGCGTCTTTCAGGGGCTGAAGTGCAGTATTCTAACTAAAGAAACCTGGAACATCTCTAAAGATCAGTCTTCCCCAGTGGCACCCACCTTACAGGGGCTCAGCTGCTTTTAGTTACACCCACATTTCCAAAAGACAAAGGCACCAAGCTTTCTGAAAATTCCCCATTTTATTTTCCATCTATAAACTCTCCTCATCCTAACCTCATTCTAGTCTTAGGACATTTTGAGATTTAAGTCCAAAATACCAAACCTTCCTTCTGATTTCAATGTGCCAGAAAAGGGGTACCTGGGTGGCTGTCCCTGGAGCTGGTGGAGGACATGGCCTCTCTGACCCTCACTGGGGTGTGACCTTTTCATTGCTGTGGCAATCTTTCTTGTTTGGGAAAACTCTTAGGTGACAAACGACACATCTAGGTGTAGAATGCCTGACTTTCTTTACTTCCATACCAGAAATCTGAGTTGGGTTAGATCCCAATGTTCTAAAATGACAGCTTTCTTAATGTTTAGCTCAAAGGACAGGGTTAAACATGGGGCTTTTACAAAAGCTCCCCTGTGCTCCATTTACCTAAGCAGGGAAAGGGTGTTACCAGCCTCTCTGCTCCTCTCTGCAGAGTCCAGAATCCACCCCCTCTCAGGGTTGGAAAGTACCCACGACTCTGAAGTGTGTCCATTCTTCCCAGTCACTTCTGATTTGCTGAGGCCATCAGTCATCCCCTCATCTTGGGAGGACTTGGGCGCCCAGCCTCCCACTCTCCTCTCTGCTCTAGTTCTCTCACCATCCTGAGTGGCTTCAGTGTCTACGCAGGTAATACAACCAACCCCTGCCCTCAGGGTTACTTAACCTCCCCAGCTCAGCCATCTCTTTTCTCTACCTCCCCCTAGTGTCTGGCCATAGGACACCACCTGCCATTGTAGAAAACAATTTGAGACTGGGACCACACCCTGTTCAACCACTCCCACTATGGCTGCTTCTTCACAGTGGTGGGCCCTACACAAGGCCACCTAGTTCCATTAACTCCTCCCCACCTAGAGAATTCCTTTATGTCCATGTTGTACTACTAAGTCACTTGAACGTCCACCAGAAAGAAGCTCTCCCTCCCAGTGCTAGAAGATAGCAGATATCCAATTGAGGGTTTGTTGGTTCTTCTTGGATGCTATCAAGGAACTCTAATCTCAATATATTCAAAATTATATGTTATGATGATAATAAAACAACTATCATTTATTTAGTACTTACTGTGTAATACTTTCATAACCATTTTAATGGTATATCTCATTTAATCTTTCATAATCTCTTATATCTTTTAAGATGGGAAAGCTTTAAAGATGGGGAAATAGAGACACAAAGAACCTTCCAGCCCACCCCAACACACACACCTACTAAGGGGTAGAACCAGTTTTCAAATCCAGAATCTGGGTTCTCAGACCCCAGGCTACACAGCCTGTTTCTGCTTTCCTGATCATCCCAACCTGCTTCATCCTGCTTTCCCTGCTGGTGTTTATGATTGAGAAGAATGACACCAGCCACCAGGACCCCTGGCCACTGTAACCATCTCTTTTTTAAAATATTTATTTATTTTAATTGTAGTTTGACATAATACCATTGTTTTATTTATTTATTTTTATGTGGTCTGAGGACCGAACCCAAGGCCCTGCGTGTGCTAGGTGAGTGAGTGTTCTACCGCTGAGCCACAATCCCAGCCCCTGTACCCGTCTCTTAACAGACTTTTCCATAGTCACTCTGCTGCTCCCTGCACCCCACTGCTTTCTTTGTATCAAGCCATGACTCTGACTGGGTCAGCTCCCTATTTATTCCTTCCACTTCCAAGTACAAACAACACTCCTCTAAAGCTCAGTCACTTCCCATTGTTCTTAAAAACAAAACAAAACAAAATATAAACCTGACAAATGTGAGAAGTAGGGACCTGTGTGTCTAGGCTTCACCCAGGCTCTCTGGTCTCCAAGGTCTCCCTTGCTCTTAGCCCTTAGATGGAACTTGCATCCAGATTGTGTCCACTGTCCCTTATATTAATAATTGCTCACATTTCAGCTCAAGTGCCACGTCCTCAGGAAATCTTCTGGAGCATTCTAAATAAAGGCAAATCTCTTTATGGGATATTCTAGTGGACATGCTCTTTTTTGTCTCTGTAGATCTTATTTTATCATCACTATCTTTTGTGTATGATTTCTTTTAGTAAATTTCTTTTTCTCTTTAAAGGGAAAACACTAAATTATCTGCCTGTTATTGGGAACAGTGTCTTCCATGTAGAAAGCACAATAAATATTTTTTGAATAAAGTAACTAACACAGTCAAAATCTCTAGATGCTAACAAACAGAAAAACCAACATATTTTGTCAAGAAAGATACTTACACCCACTGACTCATCCGTTTCTGGTGTTTCTGCTGTCCCACTATCGTAGTTCCCCAACTGAGCCATTTCTAAGTTCAAAAAAAGGGGTAAGAAAAATATTGCAATTAAATAAGTAAGCATAATAAGCTAAAACAAAAGAAAACACTTTCTCCATTACAAAAGGAAAAGAAAAAATATATTATAATATAATTGTGGGAAAAGTTTTACATCCAAAACAACAAGAAGCAACAACTGAGATTTTTGAACATGTTCTTTTCACATCCTTCCCTGAAACTCCATTTCTAATGAACACCTAGACATAGGCACTTTAAAGACTGGGCCTCTGCTCTAGCTGGCAGCATTCACTGGCTGATGCAATTAAGGCAGCTTGCAAAGGGTTTGGGGGTTAAAATTCTATAATCAGAGAACCAAGAGAGGCACGTCTACACTGACTCTGAGAGGCATCTAAGGTACACTGACCAGCTAACAAGTCAGAAATGACTCAAGTTGTAGTGGGCATCCCTTCCTCCATTTCTTCACATTTACTGAGAGATATCTCACCAAATACACTAAAAATTTACAATTTTAAAATAAGAGTAAAGGTAGTGAGTGGTTAAAGGGATTTGGAGATAAAAAGACCTGGGTTTCCACCACTATTGGCACTTACCAGCCAAGTAACCTTTTATTATTTTTTTAATTTTTATTTATTTATTTGTGTGTGTGTGTGTGTGTGTGGTGGAGGTGGTGGTGCTGGGGATTGAACCCAGGGCCTTAGTGCATGAAAGGCAAGCACTATACCAACTGAGCTATAACCCCAGCCCTACAAGTGACTTTTTAACATCAGGGTTTTAACTTTCAAGGTTCTTCCCCTGAATGATGAGAACAATATTACTTATCTCTTGGCACTTTTATGACTATTATACACTACAATGCACATAAGTCCCTTAGTATGTTGATTAACAAAAATTAAGTGCTCATTAAATGTTGACTGTTATTAATTATATTGTATAGAGTAGTTAATTCTGGGCTGAATGCCATATGCTTGACACCAGCTTAAGTACTACTCTGGTGGTCTAGTTAAAAGTGACAACTGCATCTAATTGCTCAATACACCTTGGAATGCATCCTTGCGTTTATATAAGTAAATGAGAAAACCTAATTCATTTACTGTTCATTTTTATACTTAAAAAAGAACATAAAAGAATTTTCTTCGAAAGTTTTTTCTAATTTTTCAAAACTGAACATATGTAAAATAAAAAGTTCTAGTTTTTAGCTACAGATTTTTGCATGCGTCTAAAATTACTTCTAAAATTACTTCTAAAATTTCATGTGTTGATGTTCTCATAAGTACAATTATCCTCTGTGGGCAGTGATTACTCATAGGAGATATGAAGCAAAACAATATTGAAGTGTTAGTTTTAGATAAATATTTACAAACTCCAGATTCTGAAATAATTAGATTGATACTAACATTCCTAGTTTACTTATAAGGAAATTCTAAAAATAAAAATAAGGTTAGTATAAACTACATTTTGGTATCATTCAAATAATGAAAACATCCAATGTTCTAGTATCTTAGATATAAGGACTCTAATAGGAACTAAGACAGATTCCTCTTCAAGGAAAATTTAATATTGTTTCAATAAAACTATATTAGCTGTGGACACATATTAAATCATTACTATGTTAAGCAAATACAGGGATAACTCCTATCATTTTTTAAAGAAACTCTGTGAGTAGGTACTCTTATATCCCATTTTTACTTTATGGAAGGAACTGAGGCACAAAGAGTTTCCTGAACTGTCCAGTGAGGGTCCTAGCCCACCTCTAAAACTCTCGCTCTTTACCTTTGCAAAACACACCTTTAGGTATGTTAGTTTAAATGTTGAAAATAAAGGGAAGCAAATGTAGATTAGAGTTTGTGATCATGTACCAAAATTACCAGGAGAAGTCACACATTAAGTGTTAATAAACAGATTAAAAACTATCCTCAACCTGAATCAAGATGATTAATAAGTTAAAAAAAAAACTCCCAGTGATAAAGTTATATTCCTAAACTCCAAAGGTGTCAAAGATCATCACTACTCTTTTAAAGCTTCTATTAAGATATGTAAGTGGGCATCAGATAGTCCACATACTTAATTTCAGTTGACAGTGGTATTTCCTGTCAGATAAGAACACTGGGAAGAACTCCCTCTGTCTACAACACAAGAGCTGACGCAACCTTAACTACACCGGCGTGAAGAGTCACTATAATATGCTTTGACAGCCTCCCCCACTCCAATTATTTTCATAAAAAAACAAATTAAAAGATGGCTGTGTTTTAAATAGAATTTCTGCTAAATAACTATTATCTGGGAAATACATATTATTTGTAAGCAGTGGGTAGTAATGGAATGGAACCAAGAGTCAGCTTTTGAAGCAGGAAGCTGAGGCATCATTTTGTAATGCCTGAAGAGATTTTTAAAACTCATCTAAATACCATTAAACATCTGCCCTTTTTATTTCATTGATTTAAACCATTTCTGAAGACTCATGATTCAAAAAGGTAAAGATGGTAATTTAAAAGCCATGGGGGAAAATCTCTCCCCAGGGAACTTTTCAGAAAAGCAGCCACCAGTCTCTGATAAGTGATGAATCTGTTGTGGTATTGCTTTCAGTACAGTATAAATTTATCTGGCATTATCTCCCAGTAATGCATGCATCATTTCACTGGAAGCAAAGATACGATGGCCATAAGAGCAAACAAAGCAGGGAGAACAGGAGAGAGCAGGGCAGAGAGCAGCAGGCTCCCTGGCTTTAGACAGGAAAAGCTCTGTGCAGCATTTACCTCCATCATTTACCTCCACAATCAATTGAGAAGGACAAACGCTGTTCGCAAATTCAATTTAATGAACTAGGAAGATAATTTTGAATGGAGGAGTCAATGTTAGTTTATGAGTCTTTTTAGGCAGTAATAACCTAAGTGTTATAAATAACAATCCCAAACAATAATGGACAAAAGGTTGGAAGGGGGCGGGGGGATTACCAATATTAGATTTTTGAAAAATCACTATCAGGATGCTTGCTATTCTCTGTATTTAATAGAATTATAACCTTTTTTTTAATTTGAATCAACCATAAATCCATTTACAAGCTTCAGAAAATTTTCTTTATCATTGGCTCTCTCGTATATTACTACCTTTCATACTTTCTTGAGACAAATAAACAAAAATAGACCTACCAAAACTGGATTCAATTTAAAGCAATCTACCACCAGTTGTGTTACTCCCAAATTGAATTTAAATGTCAATTTTAAATGAATGATAATTAATTTCTGTAGCGACACTTTCAAAATTAAAAGTACTCTCAAGAAGAGCTCAACTGATCTTTGCAAGAGAAAAAGGACTCAGAGAAGATTAGAATCCAAACCCTTCTGGGAGAGGCTGGCATTTCTAGGCTGACAGGCCTCTAGGATATCAAGCAAGGCTGGGTCCCACTCTCTTCATAACAAAAATAGAAGCATGCTTGCTTGCTCCTCAGGACCCAACTTATAGCTGTTTCCTTCATTTTACAACTCATCCCCAAAAGGGACTAATCAATAAACACAGCCAAAGCAGAAATAAAATAAAGACTTGCTGTGAAATTCTTCCATGAGGTCACAGGGTAAAAACAAGTAAAAGATCAACTCAACCAAGAACTCACCTTCCAGAGGATCCTTATTGAGACCCAGCTGGCTGATGATGTACCTGGGGATGTCAGTTTTGATACCCTGTCCTTCTTTTGCATGGCCTTCTGCTGCTTCTAATAGGTAGTAAAATTCTTCAGGATCAAATTCCTGGCAGAAGACAAACACACAGAGATACTTCCTTGAGCCAAAATGGTCTGAGGTTTTACTATGTAAATCCCATTCACAATAAAACTGCTGCACACACATGGCTGTAGGTTATTCATACAAAAAGGAGGTAAATGGTTTAAAAACTATATAATTCTCAATTCATATCTGAAGCCTATTCAGATTCTAAGTCAATACATGTGACACTTGGCAACCCAAAGATAGTGATAATTTCTAATTTCTTTGTAATGGAAATTTGAAGGTACTCTACTGAAGATCTAGATCTCACTAAAAAAGAATAATTCTGACTTTTTTTTTTTTTTTTTTTTTTGGCCAGGGTCTCACTATATTGCCCAGGCTGGTCTAGACTCATATGATCTTCCTGCCTCAGCCTCCTAAATAGCTAAGACCACAGGTGCCCATCACTGTGATCCTCTAGATCTGGTTTTGTATCTATATGTGTGATGCTGGGGATCAATCCCAGGGCTATAGGTCTGATTTTTATCTGTGCCTTTTTTAGCAAAGTTTTAGAACTGAGAATTTCATTCAGAAGATTCAGTTTCTTTCTCTGTATAAACACACACAAGGGAATAATACTTAACTACATTGACTCAAAGATGGTACAGGAGACTCCCTTAGTATAAAAATGTCCAAAAATATTAGAAGAAAAAACTTCAATGTTTTCATTTTTATTAATTCTAAAACTTGCTAATAATAGTAATGCAATGCGGAGATTAAGGAAAAAATAAGAAATTAAGCTGTTCAATTACCTGTCTTCTGTAATATTTTGGCAATATATTATTCTTAGGTTATTTTATTCCTTGGTCATCTGTTGCTTATAGTATATGTATAATAAAGATCTTCCAGATCACATCACTCTAATGAATGCCCTAGATTGATGGGTTGTAAACAATGCTGTAAATCTGCTCACTGATTAAATGCATTTTAAAGTATTTTCAGTGACATCCCCTGAAAATTTTCCCCACAAGATTTTTCTCATTTTGATTAATGGCCAAAAAAGGGGATTTTAGAACTTCAGTCTTTCATTTGACAATTACCTAAGTTTCTAAAGGCCATATATAAATGTTTGCTGCAAATGAAGTAAAGCCAAACCAGTGTGAATGTTCAGTGCCCTGTAAAGAAACCTACAATGACTTGTGGCAAGCCTGGGAACTGCAGGCATAGAATGGCAGGCTTGGAGAAACATCCCCTAATACTCTGAAGTGTCAGTTTCATCTGAGCTCTTACTGTACTGAAAGCAACATTTCTGAAGCCACACCTAAATCTACTTATTCCTTTAAGAGGTTGTACTTTCACTTTTTCTCTTCTGATTATCAGATATTATATAAAAATTAATTTCCTTTTTTAAGGCATGATCTGCTCTTAACATATCTGGACAGGAGCAGATATGCTAAGTTTTAGTAATAACTGTCATTTTTTTCCCAAACATTATTGCAGATGGTATATACTTCAAGAGCTACAACAGAAGAAGCAATAAAAAGTAAGACTCCCTTCTATCTGTATCTGCCAATCACCAGTTCTCCTCCCCAGGAACATCATGATAGTTTTCCCCCTTTAGCCTTCTAGACATTCCATTCAAATGGTGCATTTGATTCTGGGATCCTCAGGGTCCTGCCATTGATGAAAATCTCTACTCCCCACCTTTGTGTTTGAAATATCCCCTTGCTGTAGTTCATCAGGTACTATCATGAGTTTATGGGGCTATGATTATTTCAACATTGTAAAACCCTGTGAATGTTAATTAAAATAAGGGTAAAACTAAAGCACCACCACTCTATATATATTAGTGTGTGTGTGTGTGTGTGTGTGTGTATGTGTATGCATGTGCAATGCTAAAAGCTCTCTTGTACATATGGAGTTATAACTACATTAATGGCTGTGAGAACTTAACAGTGAATTTTGATCCTATATTAAGAGTCTATTAAAATAATTCTTATTGTCAAAGCTTAATATTTGTCTACAGTTTTGACTGAAACCTCTATCAAAATTTCATAAAACAAAAATTTTAAAAGAGAAAATGACCACTGATCAAAATGATGTAGTTGCTAAAATGAATTAATCTCTAAAAGTCTCATTCCTTCAGGTCTGGATGATGCCCTACTGTATTCTTTCAAATGGTTTGCTAACGGACACATATTTCTAACATGGAACATTTTTAAAACAAATAATAATTATAGCCACAGGTCACTTCTTAGCATACCTCTCACTTGCTTCTCTCTGAATCTAGGCAACTCCAAAAGCATGAAGCACAGCAAGCATTTTAAATTAGCTGTGACATAAAGTAATTATGCTGAGATAAGGTCAAGCACATTATTTCATGTTCATCCTTCAAGTTTGACCAGAATGTAATATGACTATTACTGAATACAGCACCAATCCTAGAATTCTTACTTAAAATATGAAAAGACAAGACACATAAGGATGCCATCATGAACATTCACAAGCTGTAGTTCCTCCTGACTCTTTCCATTTAACACTGATGGTTGACATAATAAATGAAACTAGAGCTTTCTGATGGTTGCTGCTTTCCCACAGTTAACAATAAATAATGTAGTCACATCTAAAGGCAGCTTACCAGGCACTCCAATAACCGAGCAGGGCGGGCAATAACAATTAGGATCTTTCGGACTAGCTGTTTAATAAATGCCAATTCTCCACTTTCTGAACGATCATGAGCCTATGAAAAAGCAGTGAAAAGAATAATGATACAGAGTTGCTCTACTAAATGGAAAAGAAAATCAGCAAAGCATGCTAATTAGATAATTGCCAAATATTTAAAAATCACATGATTTAGAAAATACTCTTAAAAGATTGATAAATGGGCATTATCTCTATATAAATGGATGCTATTAAACATCTACATCTAGAAAATAGCTCTACTAACTAAACTTTAATTGCAAAACTTTGATTTATTATCTCTGTTGAAAATCAAACATAAGGACTGTTAATGTGAACCATGAATGAAGGAGACATTAAAAGTTTATGACACATTAAGTACATGGTACCAGTATAGGCAGCTCATCAAGAACCTGCATTTTCCAGATGTAACATCTTAGATGTATGAAATGACTAACAGCGATGGAATGTTTTGTTATCCCGAGCATTTAACGTGTTCATGAAATACAGTTCACATACAAAACATGATTAACTAACAAATTACCTATTTCATCACATGTAAAAAATGTGTAATGTTTATTTCAAATGTTAGCTGAATATATAATATAAATTCAGTTTCACACATTGAATATGTAGGCACTGAACTATAAAAGTAAAATTTAACTGACCCAAAAACTTTTGAAATTCTATTTTATATGTTGCCTAAGCACAATACATACTTTGAGAGCAAAGCTCAGTATGTTAGCAGTCACTGAAACTTTCAATGATATTGCCTTGAAGAAATGTGGTTATGTGTCTCTATCAAAGCTGGCACAGAATAAAAATTTTAGAAGTTGTAAATGTAAATATGCATACTCATTTTAGATTCTCAGAATTTTTAAATTTATGAGATTTACTTTCCTCTAAGGATTTAAAAAAAAGTATCAAGGCGATGCTGGTACAATTCTACAAACACAGTAATAAGCTATTAAAATCATTCATTAAGCTGGGGATGGTGGCCTACACTTAGAATGTCAGCTACATGGGAGGCTGAGGCAGGAGGATCACAAATTCTGCCAATCTGAGTAACTTAGTGAGACCCACTCTCAAAACAAAATAAAAAGGGTTTGGGGTACAGCTCAGTGGTACAGTGCCTGCTTTGCATGCACAAAGCCCAGGGTTCAATCCTCAGTTCCATTAAAAAAAAAAAGCACATTCATAAATGTGCTTTATCATGACAAGGCCCAATCCCTGATGCCACCCCTCTCCAAGAGCTGGCAGACAAATTTATGAAAAATGACTGTGTATGTCTGTTGAATTTAAACCATCAAATCAAAGGCCATGGTCCAAAATAAAAGAAAGCATATGTAAGTAAAAGGACACAGCTAACATTCAAATTTTTTAAATATAAGAAAAATGAGAATGGATTAATAATCATAGAACAAAAAGTATCTATTCTACTTAAACACAGAGATATATACATGTCAAATATTGAAAACTATCTTAAAATTTTTTTTCCAATATGTATTTTGCAATGAAAATAGATTTTAGAAAATACAATGAATGCACAGAGATGTGGTTATGTGTGTTTTTTATAGTTTATCCTTCATTAAACAAAAACCTCTAAAAAGTAAAAAACAAAACCAAACAAAAAAATCACTGACTTCTTGGTGAGAATTTGGGTTGACCACTGAAGTTTCTCTCTACTATAATATTGTTTTATTAATCCAGGAATATAAAAAATGTCTAAAAAGCCTGAATACATTTTGGTGTGTTTTTTCTCCCCAAGGGAAATGAGAATTTTATATGTGAAAAAAAACTTAAAAATACTCATTCAGATTACATAAATTCCATTTCAAAATATTATAAAAACAATCACTCCAATTTCTTACTTCTAACAATTATCAGTCACATGCAAGGCCCAAAATATGAGTTACATTAGCTCAAATAATATTTTACCCATATCATTAAGTGGGGGATAGAGGAAGAAGAACTTTGTTAAAACATCAAATGAAATAATAAAATTAACCTGACAAGGGAAACTGTTTCCTGGCTTGCTGAGGCCAAAGGGGGTACTAGTGGACACCCGTGGTCAATATATATTACCTGTTGGCGACTGTAAAAAAACACTATGACCCAGATTCGAGAGTAAGTTAGAGTTTCCTGTGTATTTTCTTTGAGTAAACACACCTTGGTGAAAAGGATACCTGAGACAGGAAAGCATGCATCTGAATTGACCTAAACTTCAGGACTTTCAAAGGCATCAGTTAAATCAAGCATTTCAAACCTTAGGGGAGCCTTGCCTTGGGTTATGCAAAGGACTGACAATGGGAAAGGAGGTGGGGAGAGAGGCTTGGTGGGGAGAGAGGCTTGGTGGGGAGGGAGGCTTGTTAGCAGAGGGCTGGAGCTGGGAACTGACAACTGTATTCAGAAGAGACCAAATCAAGTTCCTATAACCAGGCTCCAGCTAGAAGGGGACAGTTCTTCTGTGACAGATTAGCTCTAAACTCCCAAAGGCCACTATACATGTGACTCTGAAGATAGATTTAAGTTTTACAAAAATACTGAAAGAAACTCTCAATGAAGATGAAAAAGAAAACATTCTTATCCCTACCTAACATTGACCTTTGTGACCCAAGTATAATGCTTCTCAGCCAGAAGAGAAATTTCTCTAAAACTCCACAATTTTCATCTCTCATACAGCCCATTCACATGATTTTTGAAATTTTTAAGATTTATTTTTAATTGCCATGAAACAATCTGCCAAGTCTGTTATACAGAAATGAAAGAAGGGGATTATAATATAAATAGCTATGGATAGCAAGTCTCTACCCCTTTCAGGAAGTGCCTACAAAGGAATAAAAAACAGAACTACACTGGTGATTATGATAATATCCTGGGACAGAATGGCAGAATCCAGGATGGAAAACCTCACAGAGGCTGACTGCAGAGCTCCTCTCAGGTCTGCCTTGTCTGTTCAAAAGTACACCATTTCACAAACATAGTTTCCAAGGTATTCACATATACAGTAATAAGCATAGTGTTGCCAGCATTTCCAAGAAGCTGATTTAATTAAAAGGAATATAAAAATTAGATTATTTGATGCTCCATAATCATAGATCAAATGTTTTGGCATGCCATATGTATTTTCTTCCTTCTCCACTCTCTTCCAGCTTACTATGGATGAATAAATACCAGCCATGCACCAGGGAGTTAGAGATGACCCCTCTTCCTCAAAGAGCCCGCTGTGTGCTAGTAAAGCGAGACCCCCTGATGATCATTATAGTGCACTGTGTGCACCCAGGGGGACACAAGCAGTAGGCCATATTTTTACCTGTAGATAGAATGGAACACTGGGGAGTGTTAGACCAATGTCCTTGCGGCTGCACAGAAGGGTGGTGGATCTAAGGGTTAGGCCTGGAGGAAAGCAGATCATTGGGGATGAGGGTTCAAGTCAGGAAGTGAGAGGAGAACAGGAGGGGAAAGTTGGAGAATATTTAAGAAGAAAACTTAAATATTCAGTGGCTGCATCATGTAGGGAAAGAGAGAGTCTAGTAGGACTCGGAGTCCTAGCAGGTGACTGAGAAGATGGTGGTGTCAATAATGGAGGCAAAGAATGAAGAAGCAGGTTTCGTTGAGGAAATGCTGAGTCCAGCTGCAGACAGAGTGGGTTTCCACTGCTACTCTGCAGGGCTCTCCAAGTGGGAAGACTTTGAGTAGGCAGACACACAAATCTGAAATGTCAGAGAACACTGCTGGCCTGAGATATGGACTGGAAACCACTGGAGTCCATATGTCTTTCATTAAAGATAGTCAACAATATCTCCAGAAGAGAGAGCAGAAGGAGTGGAACCAGGATGAAACTGTGGGCAAACTAATTTGTAGAAAATATGAGTTGGAAGAGGCCACGAAGAAGTGGTCAGAGAGGTACCAAGAATAAAAGAATATGTTAAAGGGATAAAGAGGGAAAAGAGTTTGAATACTGCAGAATAGACTGGTTCCAGTAAAATGGCTAGGGGCTCTACCAGCCTCTGGTGGGTGAGAGGACACCACTCATGCAACTAATATTTGGGTCCTTCTATGGGTTACATACCATCCTACCTGAACAAAGCATGTAAGATCCTTGCCCAGAGTCTTTATATTCCAGCAGAGTGCTACTCAAAGTATGTCTGCAGACTGGCGCCAGTCAATGAACCGTTATTAGTGTGTGATGAGCTAAGCCAGCTATTGAGAATAAGAATTTAGCAACTCTTAAAGCAAGTTTACATGGCCATGTCACCCAAGGGCATGACCATTTTCCTGTAAATTCACTTTCATTTTAGTTTATGGGAGAATTGGTCCACGGCAAATTGGAAATTGTCAATAAAAATCAAAAACAATATTTTCACCCCCAAAGATAGTTTAAGAGGCACTGCTCTCGTAGACTGCAATAGGTTGAAATGTGAACAATGGCAAAAGAGCAGAGAAAACTCTTCTGTGAGTTTGGATGAGAAAGGGAAGAAAAATAGTGGCTGCTAGCCAGAGAAGAATATTCTCATCTTGCCAGAACTAAATTCTGTGGGGCAAGGACAGATGGATTTCTCAAAACTTGGGATGCTGGTATTTTGCTTCATTTTTGTGTGAATATTTATATATGCATGCTGAGAAAACCACCTATGCTTGTATTTACATGGGCATAATTTATGTCCTATGAGATAGAGAAATACTATAAATCTAAATATATAGGCTAAATAGGTTTCACTTGTAGGCTGTGGCTGATCAATTTCAGTCAGAAGAGCAATATTATGCAGTAATTCCTTTCCACCACACACATTCCTTTCCTGTCCTAGGTGTTATCAGGAGCCAGGCATGCAAGTGCTAGGCAGAGACAGTTCCTGTGTTTATCTGTCATTTTGGAAATTGGATATTTTGTTAGAAGAAGAACTGACACTAATGAAAATATAAGTTACCATTTACTACCCAACACCACATGTAGGTTAATTAATAGGACTCATAGCCTGGAAGGAGCCAGCAATTTTCCATTTAGCTTTTTCAGATATTAGAATTAGATAGCACACCATCAAATAACACACATATGCTCAGGCAATTTCTAACTTTATGGGTAAGGGGTGGGGGAATCACTGTTTCAAAATCCTTCAAAATCCACTTATCCCAGAGTCATAGATTGTTGAGTCTCAAGGTTCCTGTAAAGGTTATTACATTAACTTTCTATTACTCTACATAATGACCAGAATCAACTTATAGCAAGTAGCAATCAGGTTGGTTTTTTCTCTCTTCTTTATTTCCCTAGAATATGAACTCCATCTCATAGTTACCACTTGTAAGCAAACGGTGTGGTAAAATATCTTTTTTTCTAGGGGAAATGCAAAACAAATCAGAAAACTTTATACGCATGGTGTATGGATCTTACCTCCTGTAGCAACTTATCTAATTTGTGTTGCAATTCAAGGAAGTATCGTGAGGTGATGAGACCCTGGTGGGATTTATCCAAACAATCTCGAGCCAGTTCAATAATCTGATGGTGAGTGAAACTAAGCACTCCATCTGCTAGGGGAAGAACGTTGTCAGGGGAGTAGCTGGTGATAATTTCCTTTAGACGTTCTTCCATCTGAGCTGTAGCCTGTTTAGAGAAGACACACATGCACACACAGGTGTAACATATGGAGACACACATGTAAACATGCTTCCTTAGCATTTTCAGAAATCTGTGCAAGTTGTTAAACAGAATTCTAAAATGTAAATGTAAAAGAAACCTGAATTCTGGCCTGGGGGTTTAACTCCGTGGTAGAATGCTTGCCTAGCACGTGTGAGGCCCTGAATTTGATCCCCATACTGGAGGGAAAAAAAAGTAGAAGCCTCACTTTTGCATGATATAATCATGGCACACATATGCCATTATACATCTATCCAAATCCACTGACTGCACACCACCAAGTGTTGTGATGTAAATGTGGACTCTAGTGGGGCATATTGATAATGGGGGAGGCTAGGCATGTCGGGGGCAGGGTGAGTAAGGAAAATCTCTGTACCTTGCACTTAATTTTGCTATGAAGCTAAACCTGATGTAGAAGATAAAGAGGAGGGAGAGGAGGAGAAGGAAGGGGCCACCACCATCTCATCATTTGGAATAAAGATAATAAGGATTCAAGGTATTTACGTGAAAATGTATATTTCAGAATTGCCAATCCCTCTTTTTCCATATCCCATCAAATATAAAATGATCCACATAAGATTCTTTTTTAAAAAATTTTTTAGTTGTTGATAGCTCTTTATTTTTTTATTTATTTATACATGGTTCTGAGAATCAAACCCAGTGCCTCACACATACCAGGCAAGTGGACTACCACTGAGCCACAGCCCCAGCCCCAGCCCCCAAAATAAGATTCTTAAAATAACTCCAATGATATCTGGAATTGTTGTGCTTTCATGTTAGATCTTGAGCTTTTGGGGATAGACTGTCAAAAATATCAAATATTTCTTCTCTAGTTACTTCCTCAAAACTCAGGACTGCTGCTCGAGTTCCACAGCATGAGCCCAGAATTTGTTTTCTTGGCTAGATTTCAATAAACAAGGAGCAAGCATCTTGTATCATCTTTATCCTTCCCTCAAAAAGCTACATCTTGTGCAAAATGCCAAGGGAATTCCTTTGGTAAAATAAAGCTAAAATTTTCTTTCCAACTTTCATTTCCTTCTCTGTGATCACCTGCTGCCTGATCAATATTCCTGGGTAGCATGAATTATATATGAAGGGAGATTCCCTTTCCTCCTTTCTCCTGCTTTCCTCTAAGGTTTGAACATGCATTAACTAGCCATGGTAAGTATCTGTCTCCCTAGTGAGCAAGGGACATGTGATAAATAGCTAAAACAGCTTCAATCAATGACATCAATATAGGGTTCATTACAAATAATAAGTACGCTATTCCTGATTTATGAAACCAAATATTTCCCTTTGTTCTTATGCCTGGGTCAACAAAAGGGTGGGTGAGGAACTGGAATGATATGGAGAGGTTGCCTTCTCCCAAACGTGCAGAAACACACTTTGGTGGATAAGACACAGAGGTGAGGCAAAGTGACAGGAGACCACAGGAGAGCAGCTCCTTGCAGGCAAGGGGTTTGGCTACAGTCCTTGGACAAACTGTACTCTGGCTCAATCAAATTCCTTTTATCAGCCTAACTGAGGAACACTGCAACTGTACCTTCCTTTCTTTAGCAATGGAATTAGAAATATCACAGCTAAAGAGATGGGAAGTCGCAGAAAAGGAAAATAAGGTTTAAAAAGAAAAACAACGTTGATGACACACCAATCTATAGCTTCAGAGGGAGAAAATGGATCTCTACTTGACAACACAGTAGCAGGTCCAGAACACAGGTACAAGGAGTACAAAGGGCGGAGGGGCTTTTGAAAAGCAGACCCTCCCTGCACCAGGCCCACGCAGGCATGGGGCACAAGCCGAGCATTCACTTTAAAGCCTGTTCAGAGCACCCACAGAGTGGAGAGTTAGTTTAATGTTTGTTGTTGTTGTTGTTGTTGTTTTTAATTTTTCCCTTTTTAAGAAAGCTGCAGTGCTATTTAATGCAAATCATTACTAGATAGGACCCTTACTTCCTATGACAAAATCACCTTACAGATGCTCAACCCATGATGCCTGTTCATTTAGATGCTACACATCTTACATTCAATTCATTACCTTTGGGAACCTTTCTTTGTAGACATGGTTCATCATAATTATTTCATGGTCACAGCAGGCGGGGGAACGTCCAGGGCTGCAAGCAAAGCAAATTACCCTTTTAAGCCAGCCACAGCATGAAATGAAAATAAGCTTTTTATTTATAAACAGTGAGTTGTATCAAAAGTACGATGCAACCTTCATATGGAAAGTTTGCTGTATTAGGTAATAAACCAATAAAATCAGTCATTAGTACATGTGGACACTTACATACCCACAAACACAGAGGCATTGTGAAGAGGACTCAAAAAGCAGGCTCAAAAAATAAAATGCCACAAAAACATTATCATATGATACCATTTCAGAAAACATTCTTAAACTGAGATTATATTCTACATGTAGTATGAGTTTATGTAGTTGCAGAAACCTATTAATGAATTGTACTATCATGCAAAATAGGGCAGCCATGAGCAGCAGCATCTAGGACATGTTTAACAGTGTAATTTCACACTTTTATCATACACCTGCGCTCGACCACATACCACTGGAGAGGGCTGAGAGTTCTCCATGGCACAGGTGTCGTAAGTGAAATCCATTTTCTAGCCTAGCAAATATGTATTTGGGATGCTGAGGTAGGCATTATGTACACTAAGAAACAGAGGCATACAACTGTTGTTTTCCCCTGTATTTTAGTAGTCCATTTGTGACCTTCCTGGTGTACAATGTTAGGGTATTTACATTTGGGGGTAGGTACAACTTGTACAAGATATGTCAGGAATTTAATAAAAGAAAACAAAACAAAATGGCAGTAAAACACAGTGTCCCTTAGATGGACTGGTACAACTTATCTTTTATTTTGTATCTCAGAATATTCTAAAATATCCCCACAATTATCAATGTGGCTATACTTGGTGAACACCTGACTTTCTTTATATTACATCCTTACTATGTCAATGTATACCAGTTTCACAGTGTCAAGATCTGTTGACACTGGGCAATGAGATGGACAATTAGATGACTCCCTTCTAAGCAGGACTTGCTGCCAAGGTAGCTGGAGTGCTGTAAGGGGAAATGCTGACCTGTCAGACCCTTCCAGGATGGCCCAGCTGCAAGGAGTCATCTGGCCAAAGCAAAGTTCTTCCTAGGGTGCCATATCCTTCCCAGGGTGTTTCAATAACAAACCAATGACTGTGGCCATCTGGCCCTAGGGACAACTCCCTGTGAGTTCCACAGGGATAGTTGGGTCTATATTAAAGCTGAACTGCCTCTGCCCAGTCCCACTTTCTCCTTCCCCTTCCAAAAGTGTTGGTTCCCAGAAGGCTCCCTAATGAACATTCTGGACAGGAATCTGTACTTTAGAATCTGCTTCCTGAAGAAACAGACTGTGATATATACTATTAGAAACAAGGTTATTAAAAAAAAAAAAACTGTCCCTACCCAATGTATAGTGGATTACATTTGACATCCACAAAATTCAGGAGACACAAACTGCTGAAATTTTGTTCAGAGTCCTGGAGAAGGTAAGACTTATGCTGTGACGAATGAATCAAAAGATTAGGGTGGGCTTTTATAATATGGAATCTGGAAAAAATATCCTCCTTTCTTTTTGGCCAACCTTCTTCCTCTTCATTTAATATTAACTGCTCTTGGAGCTGTGATGGATTGCCTTAAAATTTCTAATGGCTACAAGTTTCTACAGGTAGCCCCCTAAGGCCATCACCATTACCATTAAAGTAGTAATTAGCAAATTGTGAAAATTTAGAAGAAACAAGACAGTGCCACAGAATGATAATTAACAATGTCATCTTTTATATGGAAAAGTCACACTCTGTTTATGATAGTTCACAGATTAGTTAACTCATATATGAATTAAAAGATGAAAGGTTTTCACTCCAAATGGCTGAAAACACATACTCCAGGACATAAATTTGTGGTCGGGCCCACACCCACCTGAGACTCCGGGAACGGGGGCGCATGGGTGTGTTCCTGCATCTGTTCTCAGTGGCAATGCTTTCAGTGGTACAAAAATGTTTCGATAAGAAGTGTAATTCATCTGGCGTTGGCTGGTATGGTAACTGATGCAACTTCTCCTGGGAGGAGCAGGATGACTGAAACAAACCAAAATAAAGTTATAAGACTGTCTCTAAAACAAAGCACCAAACCTGGGTGATATCCACATTTTATATTGCTTCCTTTTTGTGTTATAATTACAACGACGGCCTAATTATATTTCTGACCATTTTCTCTGAGGGGTCAGTTTACCTTCTATATCTCATCTCATTTGTCTATAAGGACAGTTTCCCAAAAGATAATTTCTTCTCTGGATAAAACCAGGCTCCGACAATAAAAAGAACCCGGGTAGAGCCAAAAGAAAAAAAGCAGAGGTGGAGTGCAATTTGAGTGCTGGGTGCGTTGTATCACAGATTAGTTCCTACCCGAGTATGGTAGCCTCACTTATACTGTTCTCATGATTAAACACTGTGATTTTAGGTAAATAACAAATGATATGATGTGAGATCAGGAATAAAATGGTGAAATCTCTATTAAGAATGCATGTTGCTGGGCGTGGGGGCATACACCTGTAATCCCAGAGGCAAGGGAGGCTGAGGCAGGAGGAATGCGAGTTCAAAGCCAGCCTCAGCAATTTAGTGAGGCCCTAGGCAACTCAGCAAGACCCAGTCTCTAAATAAAACATAAAAAGGGCTAAGGATGTTGCTCCGTGGTTGAGTATCCCTGGGTTCAATCTCCAGTACCTACTCCCACAAAAAGAATGCATGCTGTCCTTTGATGCCACCACCATCAATATGTGTCATGGGTAAAACAGAAAGGTTAAAGAAGCTTTCTCAGTAAGATCATACTTTTAAATTTTGTAATTTTTTCCCTCCCTCTCCCCCCCACTGAGGCTATCTTTTTTTTTTTTTTTATATGGTACTAGGGATTTGAATTCAGGGCTTCACATACATACCAGTCAAGTGCTCTACCACTGAGCTACATACCCAGCCTTTTAAAAAAATTTTCGATACAAGGGCTTACACTAAGTTGCCCAGGTTGGCCTCAACTTTGTGATCCTGCCTCAGCCTCCCGAGTAGCTGGGACTACAGGCATGCACCACTGTACCTGGCTGTTTTGATTTTTGAAAGTATTCAACACCTAGAACATGGTAGAAAAGGTGAACAGCTAAATAGCACCACTTTAAATCAATCTGGGATATACAGCTATAAAGCAAAGAAACTATTTCTTGTTTACAGTTTTAGTGAGAGGTAAACTCCAAGCATTCTTAATACAAGAGATCGAGAAATGGTTAAGTGGAAACATGGTTTAGGATAAGCATGTTTTGAAAGATGCCACTCATTTGAAAATGTCAGTTCTAGCAGGCTTTTTTATTAAAAAAAAAAAAAGAAACCTGTCAGTACATTAAGAGCACCTTTGTAAATACCAAAGCACTGCAATGCAGTAATACTAGGAAATAACGGCTAGAGACTAAAAATATCCAAATACCTTGAAATTATAAAATGCCTTACTAAGAACAGATTGAGACAAAGAGGTACTTTTGTAGTGTAATGAGATTATTTTATAAACCATAAAAATGAGAACACTACTAGAAAGACTTAGAAGATAAACACAAAGCTTTATTCAGAATAAATAGGCATAGCTTTAAATATGTTCCTTATGAAAAAAATAAAACATATGACCTTAGTCAATTCAAGAATTCAGGAAAATAATAATAAAATCATTTCAGGTAGGAGAGAGACAGTGGTAGTAACAATAAAGACAATGAATTTAGCAAATGGAACAAGAGATTTAAGAATCTATACATAGTGCTGGGGATGCAACTCAGTGGTAGAACACCTGCCTAACATATGTGAAACCCCAGGTTCAACACTCAGAAAAATTATACATATGTCTCAGATAAATCAATGTCTACATTCCTGGATCTCAAGACTGAAAAACCCAAAAGTTTGTTCATAAGTTTAAAGAAATCACTTTGGATGGCAAAGTATCAATTCAAATGTAAGCTATTTAAAATATTTATTTAATCCACTGAGTGTGAATGTTGATTCAAGTTGCTGTAGAAATAGTAATGTATTCTATCATAAGCCGCTGGCCCAATTGCTATTGGGCTACTATGTAAAGAACAAGAGATCACGTTACCTACCTAAAAATAAAAATTAATAAGGTTAATCTTCTAAACCACAGCAGGTTCAAGAATTTCACACAAATCACCAAGAACAATACAAATGGACTACAAAGAGGGGTCTTCTGTAGAGGAAGGAAGGAGAGAGAATATGGAGGGAGAGGCTTCCGTGATATCTTTAACATTTATTAAACAAAATAAACATATGTCTTTTAAAACAGCTATAGCAAATGTAACAAAATGGTAACAGCTATTAAACATTAGAATTTTAAAAATAATTTTATCATATAATTTACATAACCTCTTAAGCAATGTGGCCCATGTTTAGTGACAGAGAACATGATAAACTGGGTGATGTAAAGCTACAGGGGCTGTCCTAAGCTAGTATTGGAGAACTAGGGAAGTGGGAATCTTCTCTGGGGAGAGTTCTTTTCATCTCGGCTGGAATGAGCAAGGTGCAACTGGACTTAGGGCCAAACCAAAAGGATGGTCCCAGGGCAATGAGGACAATAGGAGCACAGTGAAATGGCCTGGAGGGGTGAATAAAAAGGTATTAAATGGGGCCCCCAAAGTGAGTTTTGTTGGACAAACATAAGTATAGGTTCAGTTTCAGCAGAGATGATAGACTCAGAGGAGAACTTCAAAGCCAGAGAAGAGAATCCCAGAAGGATTCAAATGCAGTCTCCAATGTCCATGGGCCTCATATACTCTATCTATCTATCTATCTATCTATCTATCTATCTATCTATCTATCTATCTATCTATCTATATCTTTTTGAGACAGGGTCTATTCATGGTACTCGGGCTGGGTTCAAAGGATCCTCCTGTCTCAGCCTCCCAAGCTGCTAGAACTACAAGAATGTTCCACCAGAGGTTGCTCTCAAATGCTTATTGAAAAGGTTCTTCTCAAAAAAAAAAAAAAAAAAAAAAAGAAAAGAAAAAAAGAAAAAAAGAAAAGGTTCTTCTCTGTTGGTCAAAACAGTGTTGAGATACCACAGCAGAGTTTCAAGAATTAGTTTGGGAATTTTCCAATAAATTAAGTCTCATTTTTTTCATATTCCTCTCAATGTGGTATCACTGAATCTTGTTCTCCAACTAATTTGCATATGATTTTGACTACAGTATAATTCAAAGAATGAAGATTTACACAAAAAAACTCTGCCAGTTTTCAAGGCAATGAGAGTTCCAAATACATGTTCTGAGTGATGATATAATTTCAAATAAGCATTTACTCTCTCAAGATAACCATTGGGCAAAGGATAGTATGCATATGCATGCCTAAGTTTCTACTTGTTATTTATTAAAAGCAATATAATTTTATAGTCATACCTCATATTTATGAGTATTTATATTCTTATTTCCACTCTTTCTCTCAGCAGAAAATAATTTATCTAGTGGGAAATATATGAAGAAATGTCTTCCAAATACTGCAATTCCATATTACTTACTTCAAAATTAAAAATTATGATCTGAGTATTATCTTGGAAAAGTTCCACAAATTAATTCTAACCGCAAAATTTGATGCTAAGAGAGTTTCAATACTAAATAGTCTCTGGAAAGACTGATTGACTTCATATGACCAAATCTTTACAATTTCAGAATATAGCATTTTTAACATGTGGGCAATTTTACAGTTTTCATCATACCCAAAGGATAACGATATAATAATGTTTACATTTCAGCATAAGCAGTTTTGGAGTTCAGCTAACAATGCAATTATCTGTAAAATTTAAACTATATTTTCAGAAGGCTTATAAATTTATCTGTATATATTCTATAGTTTTATTTAAAAATAAGTGAAGTGTATTTTTGATTGGCTAAATGACTAATAGTTAATGAGACATCTAAGAGTGAAGCACATTCAAGTTAGGAAAGAAGATACTGTAACTACTAAGCAGTTTTACACAAATTTTGCTCTAATATTTAAAGGACAGGAGCACAGATAAACTGAAGAAGAGAGAAAGATGGCTTTTCTAGTTTTTGCTCATCCCTTTTATCAACAACCAATAAGGAGAAAAGAGAGCTGTGCTTTTAAGCAATGGCACCTCCAGTCCACAGATTAAACTGCTCCTTCAGATTTTTGGCAAAAGAGCATCTTGGAAGCTAAATTTTCATTTTAACAGAAAAAAACAGGAATGTTGATATCAACAACCACATATCACCTTCTTCAATAAGAGAAATGCTAGAGAGAGAAAGTGTTCAAAACAGAGTATGTGTGTTTGGCTAAAAACCATCCCAGGTAACTTCTTCTTTAGGCAAATATAGAAGTTAGGGACAGCAATGGCTCCATTATGATTGATGGCCATGTTCAACTTTCCTTTTTTGAATTTTTAAATTATTTTTAAAATTTTTTGATGGCCATGTTAAACTTTCTAATTACAAAGTTTGTTTTAAGAAATATCATATAAATGTCTTAGAAATAGCTAAAAGATAAGGTTCAGACCACTTGTTGTATTCATATTGGTAAGTGTGGGGTTGATAAATAGCCCCTTGAGTTTCTGATCCATAAAATGAGAAAGATGGAAGCAACTACAGCTATTGTTGCCAGGACTCAATGAACCCCAGCACTTTAGAAATTAGACTAGTTCTACCTCATAATATGTACTTGTAAAGATGTTATTTTAAAAATTATTCATATGCAATGTAGTCCAATTCCACATAACTTACCCCTTTACAGATTCTGGTTTTTTTTTTTTTTTTTAATGGTGTACTACATACTAGAGATGGAAAGGAGAGGTCCTGCACACTATTTTTCTTGCAAAAGAGATTTCTGCATCCAAACTATAATAAACTCCACTAAAGGCACTGCAAGCTGATAGGGCTGAAATAAAAGAATTTGGAGTCAGGAAACATGAGTTTAAATTTTGAGTCTAGGGAGAATTAAATGAGAATATGTACAAGAAAGCCACAGAACAGAAAGCCAAGCATCTATTTATTCATGTTTGGCTCTAAATAAAGATACCCAAGGATCATGTAAAGTATGGCACTTAGAACTTAAAAAAAAAAAAAAAAAGAATTACTTTTTTTCTTTCAGTTGATTTCAGCATTTGTTTTCACATTATGGTTTTCTATATTTTCAATGTGGAGATGTGAGCAGTTACTGTCATAATGACCAATGATGACTTCACTATTAGTGACAATTTTATTTGGTGATGCCATTCAATATTTTTACAGATGTGAGACTGATGAGCCACTGGAACTTCTCAAGATGGTT
Source organism: Spermophilus citellus (assembly GCF_964194105.1). Lineage (NCBI taxonomy): Eukaryota > Metazoa > Chordata > Mammalia > Rodentia > Sciuridae > Spermophilus > Spermophilus citellus. Next base: position 233,647,246 of record NC_138182.1, read on the forward strand.
AGGGTGTTTCTCAAAAATAATCTCAAAGGACAATAAATTCATATACTACAACAAAGGAAATAATATTTGGAAAATAAATGACCTCTCTTCGATAAAACACTGTAAGAGAAAGTATTTAGTAATTCAGCAGATTTTAGCAGTTCAGTTTTAAAGGTGCTCTGGAAGGGGCTGGGGTTGTGGCTCAGTGTTAGAGCACCTGCCTAGCATGTGTGGGGTACTGGGTTCGATCCTCAGCCCACATCAAAATAAACACATAAAATAAAGGTATTGTGTCCATCTATAACTAAAAAAGAGAGAAAGAAAGAAAAAAGAAAAAAAGAAAGAAAGAAAAAAGAAACAAAGAAAGAAAAACAAAAATAGGTGATCCAGAAAACCCACATTTTATTACACCCAGGGTTCTGGAAACACACAAGATTTAAGGCAGTGGTTATTCCAATTAACATTTATCAATTTAACTGCAGTTTCTTGTCAATTCAAGCATTATTAAGTGCCTGAATCTATGTGCTTAGCACAGTGCTTTGGGCTGCGGCAAACACAATAGATGGATATCCCTAAATAAGAAACTACAGATTTTGACAAAATGAGGAAGGAAATGCATCCAAAAGGGCTCTGCAGTCACTGCTCCATATTCCTGGCTGGTACAAGAGCATCCGGGCCACCTCATTAGATATTTATTGAACACCTCAGACCTCCTGGGCCTTTCTAAATGACCACCTGGTTTCTAAAGCCCTATGGATACAGATACCCAACAAGGCCACTCATTTGAACTATAAACCCATGTTATCTAATCTACTGAGTTGTGTCCAGTAATTGATAGGCCTCTTGTTGAAAATCTTACTAGTTTGGGGCAAGAACATCCTTTTCCTCTATCCTTTTTGCATAATTTCATCTTGCCTTTTTATTTAATGTCCTTTTCATCTTTCCTTAAAAGTCCTTTCCTAGTTAAAAAAAAAAAAAAAAGAAAGAAAGAAAAAGAAAGGGAAGCAAAAGCAAAAAGTCCTTACCTAGAAGGCACCTACAAATTTACAGCTTGATTTTTGTTGTTATTGTTTTTAGGAGAAAATAAAACAAAATAAACTTCTACCTAAAACACACAAGAAAAAAGACCAAGCCCATCCAAGTTTAATGGCACTTTCAGTATTAATATCACTGGCATGGAACCAAAGCAATAAAATCAGTTTGTGTCCCCCTGCCTCCAAACTATACCAAATGGTATTAAAGTGAAAGTTCCCAATCTCCTCCAAACTTGTGATCCTGGATCTTACACAATTTATGTGCCACTGTTTAGAAGCTTGCAGCAAAAGATGGTCCTTTCTGTGTTTGTCAGGCTGTCATTGGATGCGGAACCTATTCACAGTAGGAGACATGTGGAATTTATCTCCTCTTTCCTACCAGGAAACACCCAGAGAAAACATTGCCCACTCATTAGCTCTGCAGTTGTGAGGGAGAAGGGAGAAAAAAGCAGGCACTTACAGAGACAGTAGAACTGGGTGTGTTTGTCCCATAGCCAGAGGAGGGGAGGGAAGCCAAGGACCAGCGGCGTCCATCAGACCTATGGAGAAAGGGAAGGTCAGCTCAGGCCAGCACTGGAGGACTGCAACATGGCAACCCCAGGGAAACCAAGAATTTTTAGTCAAATGAATGACACAAACATAATCTGTGAGGATGTGGAAATGCTCAACCACGGTCAGGGTAAACAAACATTATACAGCACGTTGAATTTTATTTAAATGGAATCAATACACCCAAACAAGTAGAAAGTGAATGGGTTGATCCATAGTATTGATCTCTCACTAATACACTTTGACAAAATGAATACCAGGGATAATTACAATGATCAGACTCAGCAAATTCAAATGAATACAAACAGAAGCGGGTAGGAAAAGCACTCTCATCTGGGAACTAAAATCCAGGCCTGCAATCTTTGCAAGAGCCTGAATTCCACCATGGAACCAGAGTCTGTGGGGAAGTTCAGGCTTCCCTAGAGTTTCCACTTAGTATTTTTAAGGGAACATTTTCTACTCATCACACCTAGGGAAGCGGGGAGTAATAGGCTCAGAGCTGGCTCAACCTTCAAGGGGCAAATAACTTCACCACTAAGCAATTGACTGCCTTTGAGCTCAGAACCTCTGTAGGGCTAATGCCCAGTGACTGAAAGTGACTTGGCTTCACCAAGTGTCCACCCATTGCAGTTTCTGAGCATGCAGCCTAGCTATGGCCAGTGATGGGGGCAGGAAAAAAAAATTCAGCCCTAGTAACAGAGCCAAATGCAAAGAATAAAGTCATCTGCTTTAGTTTTAGAGGTAAAGCTCTCAGGAACCTTGATGAGAGTAGTTTTTATCTTCAAATGGCAGTAGGACAGTGGCTTCTGAGGTGGACTAGAGTTATGAATTAGAGTCACTTATACAAGGGTCTAAGATGAATTCATGCAGTGGTATAGGTACTACCACTGACAGGGCAAGGTAACACCAGAAAGCAAAATTTCTGAAATCTTTGCCATTGTGGAACTATTAGCAATTTTATTATCAATTTCAAGTGAGACTGTACCCTCCAAATTATAAAATATTGTGGAAACAAATACATGCAAATTTGCACAGGGGGAAAAATAGGAAAAACACATTTTATAAAGAGGGTTATTGTATTCTTAGATGCTGTAGCAAATGTAGATTTTTTAAAAAATAATCCAAGACTATATTAATTTACTAAAGGAAAGAAAAGAATAGGTTAAATCTACCAGAGACATATTCCCAATAAGTTTAAATCAGGGAATTCAACAGCATTAAACTTTGAGAAACCACAATTAGATGTTTATATAAAAAGCTGACCTTTTAGCCTGGTATTCAAAGGAAATATTATCATAGTAATGAATGTTACTGAAATAAAGGCAAATGGTCCACAAAGACAAAATGGAGAAAATCAGGTGGACAAATCACAGAACTACTACAACATTAAGATTTCGGTGAAATTTACCTGTCATTTCTGTGACCATGATTGGAGTACAATTGAATCAAGTATGTTAAAAAAAAAAAAAAAGAAGAAGCAAAATGTTTGTAAATACACTGGGACAAAGGAATTGGGAAAACTAAGTTATATGATGTTCAAGAACATTTTTTAAACAATTGAAAATATTAAAGGTTTAAGAAGAAAATAATTATAATAATATAAAGATATCCAACTATATCAGTTAAATGGATACAGGTTCACCTCACCATGCCTATACTTTATATTTCAAATATTTCCAATTTGGAAAAGTAAGAAAAAGATATGATTTTAAAAGAATTATTCAGTCCATTTAATAGCAATTATCAGAAACTAGTCTCTGGAAAGAGTGAGGGGCACAATTTCCCCTACTATGATTTTGTTTTGTGATTCATTAACTCTGCTTTCCCTCAGGTAACAACGAACATATTTCAGATGGATGAACAATTCCAAGAGGAGACATGTTCTTATTAACTCTGAAGCATAAATTACATTTGCTTAGTCCAGAAAACACACAGCTAGAAATATGTTTAAACAAGAAGGTGTTCAGTACTCTGTACAGCCATCAACCAGAAATAATTTATGTCTCATAAAGTTCCCTAAGTTGTCCATATCTATTTACTCAAATGGAGCAAAAGGACCATTGCATTTTCATTACCATGACAACCACACATCAGGAGTTACTATATATGCTGTATTCAGTACTTAAGAGAGAACATGCTCCCTTTTCTAGAAAGCTATCATAGGAGTGCAATTTGGATTCTACTAACAATGTTGTCTTTTCTTTGCAGTAGCTACCAATAAAACATTATCTGAAGACATGACTACATCCTTGCCAAACAACAAGGCTTTTTTGAAGAATCTTTATTTGTGGGTGAAAATTTCAATGCTACATTAAAGGAAAAAGTAAGAAGGAAAAACATCTAATGGAAACACAGGATACAAAGAAATCGGCCATAAAATAAAATGATCATTTCAACACTACTCACAAAATTTAGATTTAAAAAATGCACAACAATGAAAGAATGAAAAGCTCTGATATCAACCAGGCTATTTCAATTGAATGAAGAGAAAGCAAATTTCTCTCTTTGTTTAATTGTTATAGTCACCTGGGGTAATACATTGTATATTCTACTTGATGCAGGAACAAATTGAACTATACTAATGTAATATAACCAACGAAAATCAAGAAAGAATTTTGAAACAGGAAGTAGGAAGTTGCATTGGTCAAAAGTGTTCTCATGATCTGAATTCGCAACCAAATCTGTTCTTATAAATTGCTGTGGAAATATATTCTGTGATTTAACCTGGAAAATAACAACTAGGCAACTAGGAGAGACCCTTAGCATTTATTCAAAGGCATTAGATTTCCAATGGAAGTGAAAGTAATTTAAACCTCTGTAACTTCCACAAAGCCAGACCATTATTACAAGGGAGGAAAAAAGGAAGGCGGGGGAGTAATTTACAATTAGATGGACTGAGCATCAGTACAGGTTGAACATCCTCTTCTAAAATTCTTGGGACCACAAGTGTTTCAGATTTGGGAACTTTTTTGTCTGTTCAAATATGTATATGAGCTTTAACCTTGAGCATCCCAAATTCCTCAAATCTGAAACTCTTTAGAGTATCATGTTCCTGCTCAAAAGTTTCAATGGCTCTCAAGAAGTTTCAGAATTTTGAGCATTCTGGATTTTGGATTTGCAGATTAGGGATACTGAACCTGTGTGTTACAATTAGCAGTATGAAAATGTTTCCTTGTTCCAGATATTATGATGCTCATTTTTTATTGTTTTTAAACCTGAGTATTTAAAATTAACTTGATAAATTTGCTCTTGAATCTGGGTTAGAAAATATGGAAAAGAAGTGTGCATCATCATATTTTACAGTTTGTAACTGAACTATTATAGGAGGTGTCTATCAATGAAATAAATAAAGTCAGAAAAGATTGATAAGCCTGGCCTTCATTCTTTACCCAAGAATAGTTTTAAAAATACAGCAATATTTCCTCTACTGGGCTAAATTCATAAGAAAATAAAATGTGAGAGTCTTAAAATGGCATTTTTTTAAAGGCTCAGAAATTCACAGCAACAGTGACCCTGGATAAAATCTCCATGCTTCCTAAATGAAAATCAACTCCAAAATTGAAGAGGAAGACTCCCAGATGGTAAACAGCCAATTTGAATCTTCATAACCAATACAGAGTTCTGTTTACCTGAATAAATGTTTAAGAAGATGATCACTCACGTCATAATCTAAATTAATACTTTTTGAAGAGTGTGGAGGGAATTCCAGCTGGAAGTTCATGCAAAATGAACCAGAGGTCTCCTGTGATAATCTCCTGTCACGGTTTATGGTTTGTCAAAAAATAACATGCTTTGGGGTTTGTGTATTTTTTTTTTCAAAGCACAGAAACCAGATTCATCTGTCCTTTAGCCACCCACTTCATTATTAGATTCTCTTCATTTTTATAAATCTGGCAGGATTAAGAGGCTATGGTTTCTGTCATGTTTTAATGCATGCTGTAATGAGATTTGCATTTTTCTTATTAAAGTAATTAAATGCATTCCCCCCACCTTTTTTAGAGGTCTGTTTGTTTATTTTTAGAGGATTCTTTCTCCCACATGGAATAGTAGTACTGTCATGAATTAATATTCACTGGACAAGAGGCTTCCTGGGACAGTTAGTTTTCATGTTTTCTTTACAGTACTTAAAATGAGAAACTAAAAGAAGTTGAAATTAAGGGAAGATTATGGTGTGGAGTCGTTAAGATCATTGGGGATTGTGGGGTTTTGTTTGTTTGTTGTTGCTTTTGTTTTTTGTAGCTGGAGATGGAGTTTCACTATGTTTACCCAGACTGGCCAGTAACTTGCAATTCTCTTGCCTTAGCCTCCAAAGTCACTGGGATTATAGGAGTGAACCACTGTGACGAGCTGCGATGATGTCTTCATTATTCTTATATCATCCCCACAGCGGGAAACATATAGACATTTAACATATGATGGGAAATGACTAAACTAATGAAAGAACAAACATTTCTTTTTGGCTTGAGGCTTAATGAAATCTTAATTATACAGAATTTAGATAATGCTGCAAACATATCCTTTCCTCTGGATTCTTCAATAGAAAATGTATCACATGCTGACAAAGAGCAGTGAGCATATTGTAAGTTTTGCTGATTAGTAATATAGGTAGGAACAAATGCAGTTTTTAATTTACTTATATGAATTTATTAAGTGCTACTTTAATCTCCTTCAGAATATACCCAGGAATCTGAGGAAATTTTAGCAAATATCTAAGACATTCAGATAATAAACCAAATTTATCCTGAACATTCAGAGACCAGACTCAAGGGGCATTTTTCTTTCACTGTGTTCTTCCTGGACAGAGAAGGACAAGTTAAGTATGTGAATTTAACAGGGTGAAGTACACTAATTGCACCTGTAGAATAGGAGGACATGGCTGAGTATACTCCTCTGACAGGGTTATACCATTGTAGAAGACGACCCCTGCAAAGGCTGAATATTAGATCCTTCAGAACAATAATACTTCCTCTTGACTCACTGCCCAAAAGGAGATGTATCTCTTTAATATCCCACGTCCCATTATAAACATGATCACAAGAGAAAACAAAATCCCCTATGATCCACGTATTTTTTTTTCTTCCCTCAGCGGGGATTACTACACTGCTGGCTTAATGCTCCCAAATATAGAAGCATCTCAGAGCTTACACTTTGTGGTCCCAAGAAAGCCATTTTTAGAAAAACTATTCAATATGGACAACAAAAAAAGTTGCACTATGACACAGATTAGTGAAACCTCTATCATTTAAGCTCAGATAATTCAGTAATAACCTGTTGACCACCAATCATGTACAAGGCATGTACTAGTGATGAAAGAAAAGAGAGAAAGTATAATTTCCTGACCTCACTGGGATATCTCCACTTGATGAAGGACCAAAAAAGGGACTTCAAATTCCAAAGTAAGGTGGAATTCTTCAGTAAGGCCTTATGTGACAACCAGTGGGACCTCAAGAGCAGGAGGGAAGGGGGAGGGGGAGGGGACTGGAAATGGAATTCTCCATATTACATGTATCACTCACAAGAAGTTCTTACCTCCGTGCAAATGAAAAATGGGCTGAGGCACTGGGGGAGAAATTTCTTGGACTATCTTGAGGGCTATTTCCTAGAGAGAGAGAGAAAAGAGAAAACTTTACAAGATTTTGTTTTTGGTACCATTATCCACATGTAGAATCTTCTTTCCTTAGTAATAAGTTCCTTTACATTTTTGTAAAATGTCCTTTCCCCTTATAATATACTTTTGGTTTTACCTGGAGTATGTTTTGGAGGAGCAGTGCCTGAGTTCCAGCAGAGCTTTCCATGTGTGCAAGATAAATGAATACACATAGTCACCCATATCACCAACTGCAGTCTTCCACACATTTAATAATCTAAAGATTTTGGCCCTATAGACTAGTGAATATCTAAATGTCTGGGTTGTAACCCTCTAGATGCTAACATTTCAAAGAGCAGAATGGGCAGGTACACGTTTCAATTTGGAGGTACTTCTATTTGGGAAGACCACCTTAGTAAAATGTCTGAGTTCTTGAAAGCAAATGCTCAAAGTACGCATTTGAAATGTGTGTGTATCAGGCCTAGCTATAAAATACTAGGAAGAATCCAGCCCCCTGGATGTATTTCTAAAATGACCCAGATCTATCCTAGCATCGCTAGAGGGGTCCAGCAGGATTATTCCTTGTCAATATTTTCTTCAACAATCTCTCTGCTCCTAAGCAGCTGGAGCATGACTGGCCAGGTGGCCTCTAAAAGCCATAGCCACACAGAGACTGGCAGCACATATCTTCCCAAGTCCTTTGGAGGCAGAGGGGAGCACTGATTGCTCACTAGAAGGAGGGCAGCTCCTTTGGGGCTTGTTACTTTCTCTATTAGCCCACTCAGCCTGCTACTGATCATTGAGAAAGCTTGGCAGGCAGCTGGCAAGGGCAAGTTCAGGATACTCCAGACCACCCTGTTTCTCTCTGCATGTTTAATTAGATTGATGGAACTGACTGAGGACCGCCTGGGACTAGAGTTGATTTCAGTGAGGAGGTGAGGAAAGGCTACAAAGTTAGCCTGTATATTCTTGAAAAATGACTGATAAATCTGGAAATATGTTCCATCCCCCATCAGCAAGTCCAGTTGCCACAGCACTGGTTTCTTAGTGAAATGAAAATTGTAATTAGGTGTAAGGAACACAGGATTTCACATTAAAGTCAGTACCTGACTGTAAAGGAAAACAACCTATTACCAGTGTGCAGAAAGAATAGACTAACACATTGAGGAGGCTAAGTTTATGGTTACCTTGAGGACTTCTGGACTAGCTGCATCTCTACTGAAATTTTTCAATTAACTTAGGGTTGCAAATTTTATAGTGATGTCTTCAACAGATGCCATTAACTTTATGACAGATACTACAATCAAAGCTATTCAATGGGGGAAGTGCTGAGATACCCATTTCTTTATGGATAGAGAATCAAGAAACATTTTTCCCCCTACTGCAATAAAATTTATTATGTCTTCCCATCTGGTGTTCCTTGGACCCTTAGAGAAATGGATTTTGCTTTTGCCATCTATTAATCCAGGATTCATTTTGTCCATTAACCTACACTGCTAAATTAAGTTATTTTGACTCCTCTCAACAGCTTTCATTCCTCCCCCCTTAACTTAGCTTTTTACTCTCTATATTCCATAAAAGATCTCAATAATTTCAAGATAGCTAAAAAGTTTTGCTTCCTATGGGGAATAGTCTAATGCCAGAAATCTTTGAATAGATTTTTTTTTATTTGAGAGAAATATTCACTTTGCTCATACACCATATAGAGCAAATTACCAGTAAATTATTAGGAGTAACAAAACTACTACTTGTTTGAAGCCAAGATATTTTGAGAACAGACCTGGCTACCTCATTCACTTAGAATGAAATATAAGACCAAGAAAAACTGGCTGCAAATTCTTAGCTTGTGTTCTTTGTAAAGAAAATACCACCATCACTGGAGATTTGAATGTAATCAATTAGAGAGATCATTAAATATTTTTACAAATCTGGAGAAAGAAGAAACAAGGAATTAATTTACAATCTTTTTTACTTCTAGAGATTTTTAGTCAGTGGTTCCCAGAAAACCATGTAACATTTTACAGTACACGGTAACCCATCCCATTGAAGATGGATGGGCAGAGAGATGGATATAAATGCAGCACAATTAAAAAAAAAAACAGGAGGAGGAAAAAGAAAAGATGGCTTTCATTAACCATCTCTCATATTCTGATTTTGCCTTAACATCTTGGGCTTCCTTTCCTGGTGTATTGATTGAATCTTTTCCTCTTACCTACTTAAAAAAAAATTTCGCTACTATTTAACTTTTCTTATTTAAAACTAAATAGGGAGGGGGGATAGGAAGGGTAGCAGAATACAATAGACACTAATATGGCCCTATGTATAAATGTGGCTGTATAACCAATATGATCTGCAATCTGTACACGTGGAAAAATAAGATTATGTACCCCATTTGAATCAAATGTATGATATGTCAAGATCATTGTAATGTTTTGAGCAACTAATAAAAAAATTTAAAAATCAATCAATCAATCAATTACATAATTTAACCCATTAATTTTATTTTCTATATTCTCCTTCTATAATCTGTTTTCTGAATTCACTTCTAATAACCAATGCATTATTAGGTATATTTCGTTAGCTTTAGCTCTATAAACATATCCATCTAAAAGATATCAAAAGCCAAACATAAGAAAAGTTATCTTCTTTGGGCTGGGGATGTGGCTCAAGCGGTAGCGCGCTCGCCTGGCATGCGTGCGGCCTGGGTTCGATCCTCAGCACCACATACCAACAAAGATGTTGTGTCCCCCGAGAACTAAAAAAAATAAATAAATATTAAAAATTCTCTCTCTCTCTCTCCTCTCTCACTCTCTCTTTAAAAAAAAAAAGAAAAGAAAAGAAAAGTTATCTTCCTCTATGTATGATTTGCAAAGTTTTCTCTCATTGCAGAGGAATAATTTTCTATCCAAAATTTTTAGGCCTAATGTCTACACCTATATATTGTATATGATCTGAAAAACCTCCCTCACTATGGAGAAATCCTTGGTTTCCAGTTCATTGCTATAAAATCTAAAGTTTTAGTGTCTTCTCCATTATATAAATGTTACATACATATCTAATTCTACTACTGCTATAGAACCAAACCCAAATTCCCACATCTTCAACTTCAAGTTGCAGACCTATCTGTATGATCTTAATAATACAGATCATTCTTTTTCTCAGGATTGAAAAGCTAAGCTGAAATGAAAATATGCATAGCATACATAGAGGCATGTGTTGCTTAAGGACTAGACACATTCCGAGATGTGTTGCTAGGCAATTTCATCATCCTGTGAACATTACAGGATGTACTTAAACACATGAGGGGGTATCCACATCACCAGGTCATAAAATCTTATGAGTCCACTGTCAATGTTTTGGTAGTACAGTCAATAGGATTTGCTGAGAAATGGAGTTGGGTAGAATGAAGGGGAAATAATGCTATGTAGTGCATAATTACATTATCAAGACTCTGCAGAGTCATGGATAGTACAGAAAATGATGTGGACTAGAGTACCTGATAATTCCTTATGGACAAGAGATTATAGCTCAATTTGAGAGCAGTTCAGCAAGTTTTAGATAAGGGGAGAAAGAGAAGGGGATTTCTGGGAGGTCACAAGCAACCTAAACAGTAGGGAGATAAAAGAGACAGGGTTACTGGATGAAGAAAATTCATACTGGTAAAGTGAATAAGATTTAAGCTATATTTATGCAGGAACTAGTGGGGTGACTTAAGAGATGTTTGAATGCAAGGGAGAGGTGACATAGGTTTTCACCTGGCATGAGTGGGGTAGACAAAGGAGCATCAGAAGAGAAGAAGCTAGATCAGGCAGGCCAGGCAAAGAGAAAGAATATTGTGGTGGGCAGACCAAGTGTGATGGGTGATGAATTAGAAATCAGTGATGAAAAAAGAGTATACACTACAAGTGAGTGGCATCTCCAATGCAGTGAACTGAGAGAACAGAATGACAAACCCAACAATCTGGAATCTAGAGAAAGCAAAGTTGTGGTGGTAAAAGAGGAAAGGGGTAAATGAGCCTTTTTGTGGACTTCTGTACCACATGTTACAAAAAATTGCATTTTTCTTAGGGAGAAATTATAAGACTAGCAAAATAGACACACAGAAGTCAATCTGGTGAAGTCTGCTCTTATTTGAAATAGAAATTGATTTCTGCTTGGTCTCTGAAAATTTAGTGACACTGTTTTGTTATACAATGATCAAAATGCTGCTAACAGAACAGATAAAATTATAAAGCATGCCATCTATATTGTTAATGTAGAGATGAGGGCCTGTCAGTTGCATACATGCACAGCGCTTCCCCAGGATGAGAGCAAGACGGATTGAAACCAGAGTCCTATACATGACCTTCACTCCTTACAGCACTGCTCTCTGAATTCATCCACCCATCTGCAAAGCAATACCTGAGAGACTCTCAAATGAAAACTGGTGCCAGTTAATTCTCTGCCCATATGTGCAGCACTTGCTTATAACTCAAATCCTGCTGCTCCGGGGATTTGCTGGCTCTTGGATGTTTGAGTGCTAGGATACTTCATAGACTGCTGGTATCACAGTTGATGTTTCTGACCTGGTAAAGTAAGCTTTAATAGTGGTCAGGTATTACTTAAGTAATTAACTTCATGATCCCCATGGGCAACAGCATGGCTAATACACAACAGTGTATCAAAACCATATTCTACCTAATGGTGCTACACAGGGTGCCTCATTTCAGAGGCAGTTATTGTTAAGAAAGTGATTTCCAGATTAATTAAATTGTTTGATTGCTTTGTAATTAGGTTGGAGAAGTCCCGTGTCTTTGCCACAGTGAAGCAAGCTACAAATCTTTTTAAAAGGCATATGCTCTACTCACTATAGATTATTAATGTGCTTTTAATAGCTGTCTGTGGATGAGATAGTTTCTGATGCCTTGAGTTTCTATCAGGACTGAGGGAATCCAAGAATAATGATAATTACCATTTGAAACTCCTGGTGGATCAAACAGTAAGCCCCCATTTGAACCCTTGTTGTCATTACTTGGTAAGCCTCTTAAATTAATTGTGACATTTCATACCATAACAATCAGAGTAGTGTTTCTTACCGTTTTGTAGGAGATCCTCAGCAGCATATGGCCACTGTTCAAAATCCTTAAGAGCAAACTTAATCAAACCTAGGATCTCCTTGCAAAATGAATGCCAGCAGATGAAGAGGCTATTGAAACTCTTTTTTTAAAAATATTTATTTTTTAGTTCTAGGCGGACACAATATCTTTATTTTGTGTTTTTTCTTAATGTGGTGCTGAGAATTGAACCCAGTGCCTCACGCATGCTAGGTGAGCATGTTACCACTTGAGACACATCCCCAGCCGAGGCTACTGAAACTCTTGCACAGAAACTTCAAAGTGAACGAGCTTTGTAGAATCATGGTTCAAATCATGCTTGAGTCTATCCCAATGAACCCAGACAGGTGACGTGTAAAGAGAGCCAGACATCCTTTCACTTAGACACTTGTCTCAGAAGCTGGCTCCACTCCAAATATAATTGTAGAATATTAATTAAACGTGGGCAGCTGTTTAGACTCCGAGTAGCCAAGGAAAATCCTTGATTGGCTGTCAATGGCACTGTCCCTGGGTATAGTGTGAAGTGTTCACAGCAGGCCAATGAATAAAAGTAGACTAATACGATTGGGTTTTCAGGTAAAGAGAGAATTATACACAATGGATCAAGGCTTTCTTATAATGTGGGTTCTCTGAATCTCTTGGTTTTCCCTGTTTCTGTCTTACCGATACTTCTATATCCAGCTCCATTACTCCCTACTTGACTTATGCAGTCAACAAATATCTATTAAACATATATGGAGGGGAATGAGATGATAAAGACCCATCTGATTATTCTGTGGTCAATGGGACATAAGCAGGCAAGAATGGAAGAAGCAGGGAGATTACTTAGGAATCCATAGGCATATACAAAGGAGAGAAGATGATGGTTTGGAGGGGGTGGCTGCAGATCTCAGGGACATTTGGGCAGTAGAGCCAAAAGAATTTGCTAAAAAATGGGACTGAGTGGAATGGAGCAGGGAGCAAACAAAGAAGGCTTCTAGATTTTAGGACTAAGTGAATGGACAGATGGCAACATTAAAGGAGGAGCGGAAGACTGGGGTTTGGTTTGGGGGTGTGAGAAAAGAGCAAAACTTGATATCTCAATAGGTTGCAGTCTGTCTGTCTTAGGGGGCTCTATCTCAAATATTTTTAAATACATTAAAATGTTCTCATATTGCCAGACATATTGCTGTAATCCCAGCAGCTCAGGAGGCTGAGGCAAGGTAGCTCACAAGTTCAAAGCCAGCCTCAGCATCTTATTGAGGTCCTAACTTAGTAAGGGCTAGGAATATGACTCAGTGTTTAAGTGCCCTGGGTTCAGTCCCCAATACCATTAATTAATTAATTAAGGTGCTCACATTCCACATTATTACAATTTTATATAATAACATTACATTTAGTTGCAGTTCTCATAGGTAATATTTATATTACCTAAACACTTAAAAATTCTGTTAGTTTTCTATTTATATTTTAGAGCAAATAATGTTTTATTTTCCCCACTTCAAAGTATTTAGTGCCTAATAAACTGAATGGCAATAGTGCTAGGAAAGATTTGTAGGGAAGAAGATTTTTGTAGGCTAAATATTAAAGTTTGAATAATAATTTCAATTTTTCTGTCTCCTGTCACCACAGGTAAAAGTGAATGGCATATAATGATATGCATATTATATTCCATTTCTCTCTTCTCACTAATTTACAATTCTAAATGCCAATAAGGGATAAACCCTGGTTACATGTGTAGATACACAAAAAGTGTATTTTGAGTTATCAGTGCCTAACCTAGTCCCTGTTGCATAGTAAACTAGAAACACATTGGTTTTTTTTTCCTAATGCAATAATTAAGAATTAAGTTCTTTACTCACAGAGCTTTGAGTTACTGGCTAGAAGAGATTAAATAGGTGAGCATGATGCAAAGAGCTAAAAATCTGCTGACAGAAGCAGATATGCATATCACCAACTTCAGACTCATCTTGCAAAACCAATTCTGAATCCTTACTCATGTGAAAAAAGAAATTTTCCTAAACCAAAGCTCTTAAATGTATCAAAATAACTTAAAAACAACCTTTCAATCATAATAGCATACATAAAATGTATTGTTTCACAAGAGCCTAATAAGCGTACCTGTAATGTTTTCTAAGGAATGACTGATGAGGTTATATGATGGAAAACACGTAGGAAGTGGGAGAGAGATACACTAAAGGGTCAATTTCTGTGTCGTGAGACTCTCACGGATGTCTATTGTCTCAGTTTCATGAAGCCATTCCCCTGGAATTTGTGTACTGTATTGAAATGCAGTGGCACTGACACGAATCCCTTGGAGATGTGTTATAATGGGTTCTTGAGAATGTTTTAGCTTTTCATTGACCCTTCCTTATTACTCTGAATTGATGTCACATCTCAAGGTGATCCTGAGTAAAGACTGGTGAATGTCAAGAGTAATGAAGAAAGTTGATTTTTAGTTGTATGTTTTCCTCCCATCTACAGTAATTCATTTTCCCAGCAGCAGATGAGAGATTACTTTTACCCTTTATTGAAAGTTACTGAGTAGCACAGCACTGTAAGGTCAGGGAAGGGGAGGTAGGAACACAGCCACTATAACAGATCTTCCTAAGTTGCATGTGATTATATGAAACTTGATTCATTCTATTACTCTCAGATCATTAATTAGTCTCTGAACCTGAATAGTTAAAGAATGTAACAACTTGTAGATGTTATTATTTTTTTTTCTGTTTTACACAACGGGATTTCAATTCCTTAACATAATTAGATACAAAGAATATCCCTTTTTACCTAGAAGAGTGGGGGATGTTATCAGGAAATTGGTTCTTCTTAGACTGCTTCAATTGCTGAATAATTCCATTTCAGGGAGGAAGAATTTAAATAAAATGCTGCATTATCCATATGACTTCCTAAATGTAATCTAAAGGTATTTTCTATGATAAATCTCTTCCTGTCAACTCCTTAGTTAAAAAGTAAATACTAAATTTAAGGTGGTCCTACTTAAATTGTAAATGCTCCTTTGGCCTCTAGTATAAAGGAAATTTATTTGAAAGAAGCAAGCTATATATGAGGGGGGTTTTCCTTTAAATAATCATTTTTTCAGTTTCTAAATCCAGAAACCTGTTCAGGCTTAAAATAATCAAAGACATTCAATCCCTACTGCTTCATAATGAAATAATAAGTAATGAGCCAAGAATCTGACCAATTAAAATTCTGAGGTTCAGCTCCCACAAACCATGCAGGAGATCTTGGAAATCCCTGGCTCTGAGGCTCTTTCTCCTCTTACATTTTTCTCATACTCTTTCCTTACATTCTCTTAGATCAAAAACAGTTCTCAACCTAGACTGTGTGAAAATCAACTGGGCAGCTATAAAAATGCTTATGTTCAGTCTCTGCCTGAACCCTTTAAAGGAAGGGACATTACTGGGCAGAGTTGAGAACCACAGTGTTAGAACCTCCTTGTGTCCTGTAAATCATATTCTGAACTTGCACTTGCCCCTTATAGTACTTAATAATGAAGTCTTGGAATTTTCTTTTGCTTGCCCATTTCTTCCTAAATTCAATTTCCCACACTCCTTGTCTCAGGCACACAAACTTAATGTCCCTTTTATACATTTCCCTGATGTCTCACACACATTTTAGTATTCTGAACTTCCTTTACCATCAACTCAAATAAATAATATCCTACCACGCCAACACTACAAAATCCTACCTGACCACAGGTATCCTCTGGGGTTATATCAAGGTATAGCATTCCCCATGAATAAGGGACAATCATTCAAAGACCCCCAGTGAATGCCTGAAGCCACAAATAGTAACAAAACCTACACACACATACTTTTTTCCTATACATACATAACTCATGATAAAGTTTACTTTATAAATTAGGCACAATAAGAGATTACCAATAACTTTTATCTCAGCAGCATATATATTTTTTTCCTTATTAAGTAGAGAACTTTCATCTTTTCACTTAACGAAAAGTCTTTATGGCTTTTCTTTGGCTTATCTGGATTGCTGGCATCACTACTCCAGTGCTTTGGGGCTATTGTTAAGTAAGATAAGCTTTAAACACAAGCACTGTGACACTGTAGACAATCTAAAATATGAGATGGTCACTAAGTGCCTAATGGGTGGCTGTATATACAGTGTGAATACAGGTAGCATATACAATGTGCATATGCTCAACAATGGGGTGGTCCATATCTTTGGCAGGTTGGAGCAGGACAGGTGGAGATTTCATCATGTTATTCAGAACATTGATTTAAAACATATAAATTGTTACTTCATGAATTTCCATTTAATATTTTTGGACTGAAGTTGAACATAGATAACCAAAACCATGGAAAACAAAAACCTGGGATGAAAAAAGGGATACTATTATACAAAACTTCCCACACATAAGTCCTTTTGCTGCTTTCTTCTGAACTCAGTCATTTCCACAGTTTCTCCCTTCCTCTACAATAGGAACATCCACCATACCCCCAAGCTAAACTGTGTATCTCAGTATGTTTCTCGGTTAATATTTGAAATTTCTTTAAAAGCATAACACAGACAGGAAAACATTCATTAGCCATAATCTTGCTTACATTTTCTCTATCAACTTTAATCATCTGTCTGTTCAAATCAGTTTTCATTATAATCAGTACATAACAATACATGAATAAAATATTTAACTTAGATTTGTGCATTTCATGCTTTCATTTCTTAATAGGCAGAATGCCTATGATTGGATCCATGCAATACTAGAACATTTAAAACTATCAGGTAAGTTAAAATCAAGTCATTGAGACTCAATTCAACAAGTAATTATCAGAAGCAAAATTAAGATCAATTACTTTAATATCTGTATTCATTCCTTTCTGCAGAAAATACACATATACAAGGTTGTGTCCATCCAGGTCTCCATTCTGATTATGTTCTCTATGTGCCTTGTCCATGACAGTTTTAGTAAATAATCCCCAAGTAACTCATGGGTGTTGTGAGGGAATCTTGTTTCAAACCACACACAATTCTGAAATTCTGTATGCACAAATGTCAATCTTTGGAGAAACATTATCTTATGGAGTTCACATCAAATCCTTCAGATATTTGGGGGTATATGGAGGTAGAGAAAACAGTTGTGATTACTCTTCAAGAGCATGATAGGATCTTTAAGGTCTTTTTCAAGGGAAACACTAGGTGCATATTTGGGGATTCTAAATATTTGGCAGCATTTATCAAAAGTCAATATATGATGAATACTCTCTAGGCCTAGAGTCAAAGACAAATGATAGCTGAGGCTTTTTTTCAAGTGATGTTGATGGTGACAATGAGTGAAGGGGGACACTGACAATTCCCGAGAGAGTGTGTAAGCCACAGATTTGTATTCTAAATACTCCAGGAATCAGATACAGCCTATGACTGTGGGTGTCAGGTGAGGTATCCCTGTAAGGTAGGTAGTACAAAGGAAAGTACGGCTGCATTTTCTTCCTTTCTGGCTACTGTATGGCAGACCTTTAGCAGCCTTGACGAAAGAAGGATGAATCAGATCATCCCCTGACCATGAGGATCTCACACACCAGGCAGAGAAGAGAGACCCAACAGATCACAATGGGCTTCTGTGCTCCTGGCAGAATGTGTAAACAGAGGAAGCCTTGAATTCAAAAGGGAGAACCATGGTGGCTTCACTCAATCTGAGTTCTAAAGGAAAGTACTAGAAATAGAAGTAAAAGGAAAGGATATTTTGAGGCAGAGGAACCTGAATTAGCAAAGGGACAGTCCCAGAAGTGAGCATCACATTTACATATACTTTGATTTTTACTATAAAAACAATTATATGTACATGGAAAAGAAAATTCAAACAATCCAAGTAGGTTTACAATAAAAAATAAAAATCTCCCTTAACCTTTGGTTTTCTTATTTGTTAAAACGTATGTGTGTGCTGGGTATTGAACCCAGGGCCCTGTGCATGCTAAGCACATGCTCTACCAATGATCTACACTTCCAGCCCCTCATTCAAACACTTTTGTGTCACGCTCTATTCTAAACTTTGAGTCACCATTCATTCTTCTATTATTCGGATGTAACTTCTTTGTGAAGGGTTATGTACTTGCCCAGAAACACACATCTACACGCCAGCATGTATTTCATATATAATGCTCCCAAAAACTATTGTGACACATATGAGGCTCTATATTTAGACAACATATAAAATTCTATACTTGTTTTTTCTTAATTACTTATCAGAAATTTTTAAAATTAGTTCCACCTAAATCTCCACCATCCATTAGCACCAAATGACATTCTAATAGAGAATGCACCATAATTTAATCTTATTAATATGTATTTATACTGACATTATTGTTTTAATGATTTAATATGTATATTCTGAATATGTATATGATTATATCCAAGAGGTATGTTCCTAGAAGTAGAACTGTTTGTTAACAGCATGGGTATATTTTTGACTTTGATCTCTATAGTCAAATTGTTCTCCCAACACACTAGTTTTCATTCTGGCTGGTGGCATATAGGATGCTATCTCCCTTCAACCTAGAAAATACTAATTTTTTCCCCAGATCTTGGTAACTTGACAGATGGCATCACATTATTTGATACACATCTCTTTATTTTCAGTTTTCCTGAGATATAATTACCAAAATTGTATATATTTAAATGATTTTTGACATAAAAATGTTATGAAATGATTACCCACAGTCAATTAACACATCTCTCATCTCACATGTTTTATTTATTTATTTTTTAACTTTTTGCAGTACTAGGGATTGAACCCAGTGCCTCACACAGGCAAGCACTCTACCACTGAGCCACAACCCCAATTCCTTGTATTTTGAGACAGGGTCTCATCAAGTTTCCAAGGCTGGCCTCAAACTGTGATTTTCCCACTTTAGTATCCTGAATAGCCAGAATTACAGGCATGTGCTACCATGTCAGGCTTCACGTAAAATTTTGTGTGATGATTTTGAGTGAAGTTGGACAAGTTTAAAACACTGACCTTTTGTGTTATTTTTTTTTAATATAAACTACTTGGTTCACACATATTCCAGTGAAATTTCTTGTTAATATTTTTTATATTGAGGCAATTATTGCAGATGTTTTTCCCCATTTGTTTATTTTATGTCATTGATTGTAACTTTTCTGTGGAAAAGTTTTTTATTAAACTTACCAACCATTTTCCTTTATGGCTGTTATGTTTTGTACCTTATTCAGAAAGGTCTTCTTTACTTGCAAATTACTTTCTGAATGTATCCATGTTGTCTTCTAGTACTTTTATGGTTTCTTTGAAAAAAACATGTGAGTTTTGTGTGTATGGGTGTGTGTATGTGTAGCAATGTAGGGTTTACGTGTATAAAGAAGTAAGGTAGCAGCCCAATTTTCCACTTTCCAAAATAATCAATTTTTTGACTTACGACTATTTATCAGCTTGAAAAAATGTGAAGTTCCCCCAATGACTTAAACAAGGCACATTTAAAGAATGTGACTTGAAGCCATGGAGGTGAAGTTAGAGAACACCAAGGCAGGGCAGTGAATGGTGAGGGGCACAGATGGATGGAGATCAACTGCAACAGTTGGGGGCCAGCTGGAAATGTCCTTACAGGTGATAGTCCAGGGGATCTTCACCTGGATGTCACTCCTATTTTTATCCAGTACGCCAGGTGGTTCTTGGGCACATTATTAGAGTTTCAGAATCTGAGCTTTTGAACAATAATCTTAACCTTGACTTCACATTAAAACAACCTATAAATAGCTAGGGAATTCAGAAAACCCCAGAGCCAAAGCCATACAGCAAACCAATTAAATCAGAATAGAAGGGGCATCATCAGTCATTTTTGAAGCTTCCCAGGTGATTCCAGCATGCATTCAAGTTTCAGAAACACTACTCTAGATTCTGCTTCAAAGCTGGGCATGGTGGCACATGCTTGTAATCTCAGCATCTTGGGAGACTGAGGCAGGAAGATTGCAAGTTCAAAGCCAGCCTTAGAAACTTAGTGAGGCCCTAAGCAACTCAGCAAGACCCTGTCTCTAAATAAAACACACAAAAAAGGACTGGGGATGTGGGTCAGTGGTTAAGGGTCCCTGAATTCAATCCCTAGTACCAAGAAAAAAACGATTCTGCTTCAAATATATAATATTTCTACTGCATGTATGTAAATATGTATTACATAATACATACATAATATAAATAAATACATATATAAAATTTTTAAACAGTTGAACAATTTTAGCTGTTTTGCCCTTACTATGTATCTAAATCCTGGGGTAGGGAGAGTATTTTAAATGATATATAGTGACACCAGGCTAGACATTTGAGATTTCTGATTTAATTGGTCTATGTATTGTTTAAGCTCCACAGGTGATTCTAATGTGCAATTAGGGTTTAGAACAGTGCACATATTCTCCTGCTGTAGAGTGCAGCAGATTCAACCTGAGGATTTGTTACCCACATACTGCTAGGCACAGCTACATTAGTGATTTAACTCTTAAGTCTGCACTGGAGCCTGAGAGTTTGCATTTTTTACTAGCCTGCTGCTGCTGCGCCTATTCTGGAGAGCATTTTGGGAACCATGATACTTGGTATGATGAACCATAGAATGTTTTATCTTGGAAGACAATAATAAAGGTCATGTTTTTTTTGAAGAGAGATTTGATAAAGGTGTGGCAGAAGAAGGGAAAGCATGCAGAAAGAAGCCCAGTTTCCCACTTCTTGCATAAGTCCTGAACCACTGGCTTTGGCACTGGGGGAGAGGGGCCAGCAAAATAGGAGGGGTGTGTAACCAAAGATAATGCTGAGGATTCCATTTGGGTCACTAGGCGGATGATGTTGCTAATCAGAGAGACAACAAACAGAACTGCTGATGATGAATTAGGTGTTGGACAACAGCTGGACTCACAGTGCTGTGGGACACATATGGAGAGAGTATCAGTAAACAGAAACACACTTCTGTGTTGAGGAGAAGTGTACAGGCCCAAGGTAAATTTGTGGGGAAAATCAGCACACACCACCTGGATTAGAGAATGCACATCACAAATAAAAAGTAACAGAGCTTGCAACTCAAGGGATTCCAACAATTAAAATAGATAAGGAAGCCAGGCACAGTGCTGCACAGCTCTAATGCCAGCAGCTCAAAGGTTGAGGCAGGAAGACTGCAAGTTCAAGGCTAGACTCAGTAATTTAGCAAGACCCTAAGCAACTTAGCAAGACCCTGCCAAATAAATAAGTAAGTAAGTAAGTAAATAAAGAAAGAAAGAAAGAAAGAAAGATGGGGATGCTTTTCTGATACAGCATCCCTGAGTTAATTCCTAGTACCAAAAAAAAAAAAAAAAAAAAAAAAAAAGGAAACAAAAGGTGCCAACAAAGACAGAAATACAGAAGCAAATATTTTAGGAAACAAGGGAAAAGAAACAGTCAAGAAACAGGAAGAAGAGTTCCTGGGTCAAATCCTGCAGGGTGCTCAGGATGAGTAATTTTTTTTTCCTAAACAAAGAACTCATTGGCCACTGGGAGATGATGATGGGGCTCTCACCATCATCAGCACAGGATGATGTCAAGCCTGACGATATCATGAATCTTGAGCAATGTTAGATCTGAATTAGTTTCCCAAGGGTACTAGAGCAGGAAGTATTGACTCCGTTCTTTCAAGACATGTGATAAAAGATGATGAAAAACATGTACATTTGTTTATTAATCTATAATTTAAAAAATAAGAAATTTCAAATGTCATAATAGTATGATTACAGTATGATTTTAAAACCCCCTATTAAAATGCACTATCTGGTAAAATATGGATGAAATAATTCCTTACATGAGTGATTAGTTCAGTAACTTCATGTTACCCAGCAACTGAAAAACAAAATTTCTACCTTTCTCCTACAGTTTAGAGGATTTATGAGCTTGATAACTTTATTTATAACATTAAAAATATTCAATTTTTATAAACATGTTAATTGTATAAATGAATTATATAAATGTATAAGTGAATGTGATATTTCAACACATACAGAGCATACGTATGAATGGCATTTTTAATTACATTTTTACTAAAAAGAAGGAAAATATTCCTTTAAATAGCTTTGCAATGTTTTCCAAGAGCAATTCATTTAGATTTTCCCCTGGAAAAAAAAATAGTAGACGTGACAAAAAAACACTACAACCTTCACTGAACTCCTCTACCCTCTAGCAGCCACAGTTTCAGGTGGATATGAGGTAGAAGACAGCAGCATACGCCCATCACCACCACGGGGCTGACTATGGCTAAATTGAACTGAGGGGATAACTTTATTATTGCTCCTAATACTGGAAAATGCTACACATAAAACTGTTTTAACTGCTTTAAACTGGAGGCAGATGGTAAGGGCAGAAGCAATATGCACATGGGATTTTTCTGCTGAAACATTTAAAACCCTTAGAAAAGGAACTGCTCACTTTTTAAAACAACTTTCAAAAACCTGATTGTAAATGTAACATGAGTATGGTAGAGGACTTGAAAAATAAATTATAAAGATGAAATGTTAATCTTATTAACGTATTTTCATAGCTTTCTTTAGCCTATTTTTGACAGTCTGTATGTATATATACAAACATTTTAAAATTAGATTATAAACTATATTTAGTTTTGGGTCCTGCTTTTTATAATTAGGCTGAACTTCAATTTTCTAAATATCATTAATTATTTTTCAAAATTATAATGATTATTTTTTTTATTTTCTGGTGTTGGGGATTGAATCTAGGGCTTCACACATGTTAAATGCACGTTTTTCCACTAAGCTAAGCCCCCAGCCCCAAAGGGATGATTTTTAATGGCCAACAAAATGATTTCATTGTACAGATGGACTACAATTTCACCAGCATTCTTCTTACTCTTTAATGTTTAGGGTTTTTCCAATGATGCATTATTATAAATATTTATTATAAATAATGATGCAATTAACATCCTGAAATATGTATTTCCAAGTACTTTTACTATTGTTTCTTTAAATTATGTTTCATGAGGTGCAAATAATAGTTTAAGTGATATGAACTAATTTTAAGGTGCTTGCTTCAAAGTATCAAGATACTCTCTGAAACTACTGTAAATTTACATTAATGTATGAAAACATCTCACTATACCATCACCAGAAATGAACAGTGCCATGTTTGCTTTTTAATATTTGCAAATCAAGAGAAAACTGGCATCTCATCATTTTGCTTTGCATCTATTTGACTAGTGAGAGGCTGAACTTTTCATCTGTTTACTTGTCATTTCTACTTCCTCTTTTGGGAGCTGTCTGTTCCTGTCCTTTGCCTGTTTATTTAGTGGGGCATTGGGGATTTTTTTTCCACACATTCATTTAGAGTTCCTTATAACTAACAATACTAATCTGTTGCCCATTTTATTTTTTGCTGATATTTCCTCAGTTGTTAGTGTTTTAATTTTGTATATGGCATTTTTAATAAACTCTTAATACATACGTATTCATAATCTTTTCCTTTCAGATACTTTCCCCACTTTTTCATTCTCAGAAGTTATTTCTCCATTCTAAATATATTAAATATTCAACTACTTTTTGCAGGGGGTGGGGTACTGGGGATTGAACCCAGGGGTGCTCTACCACTGTGCCACCTCTCCAACTCTATTTTTTATTTTGAGACAGGGTCTCACTAAGTTGCTTGGGGCCTAAGGTGCGAAGGATGGCCTCAAACTTGTGATCCTCCTGCCTCAGCCTCCCCAGTCACTGGAATTACAGATGTGTGGCAGCATGCCTAATCATCTATATGATAATTTTACTTTTGGGGGTTGAATTTATACAGGTAAATTCAAAGCTTTATAAACCTCATTTTAGTATGTAATATGTAGGAAGCGTATTTTAAACATTTTTCATATAGATCATTTAATAAACAAATAATATTGGGAAAATTGGCTATTTCTTCCTCAATGATTTGTGATGTTTACTTAAATCATCATCAATCCCTGTAAATTTTTATATTATGGGTGAAAACTCCTTAGACAACTGTCACTCCATCATACATATTAAAATCAGGTAGGTCAAGTTCAACTCACTGAATGTACTTAGCTAGTTGTATCTTTTCAAATTTTCTAGATGACCTCTGGAGTCATCACAACAAGTTACCACAATAATAAGCACTTGTCCTCTTTACGGTCACCCAGTATCTCCCAGGCAGCCTCCTTCTTTAAGACGAGTTTCCCATATCATGAGTCCAGCCTCCCTGTGGTTGATGCCATTACCCACTCTTCTGGCTTTCCCTGCAGTTAGAAGATGGGCTTTGCTTTGTCCAGTTAGGTCTAAACTCATTATTGGCTTGAAAGAAGACAGTATGAAGATGATTTGAGTGGCAAGAGGAGTGGGAGTGACATCCTCTTGAGGAGCACCAGTGCCAGTTTCTTTGGAATCCGAGGTCTTCAGCAGCAATAGCAAGGAGTTGCCCTCCATAGTGCCATGTTGCCATCTGGGTGGTTTGGTAGGCTACGTAGCTTCTAAGGCTCATGCTCTGGTACTCCTGAAAGTCTCGTGAGCTATCCAATTGTTCCTCTGCTTAAACTGGACACAGTATTTGGTGTTTGCAATGAAGAAGAGAGAGGTATGCACACCTGGAAACAAACACACACACACACACACACACACACACACACACACACTTGCATTCATGAAAATTGTGGCTGGAAATGAAATAATATTTAGTTTTGTCTTCAATGAACATGTCTTTCCATTATTCAAAATAGTTTAGTTTTCAAATAAAATCTCTTTCAAGTCTTCTAGCTACTTCAAAGCCTGAAATTTTCTGCCCCTTTGGGGATGTGGTAGAAGAAGGATATGGAAAAAGAGTAGTCTTGAATTCATTCCTTTCTTCCACAATCATTTCCAATTGGCCATAGTTGGTAATATGCAACAATATTAATTTCTACATATCCATCTTGTACACAATCTACTTCATTCATTATTAATTTATTGACTGAATTCTCCTGGATTTTCTAGGTTATTTATAGCATATGAATATAATAAATTTTAACATCTTTGAATAATACATTTTGTTTCTGTTTGTGTTTCTCAACTAAAAACAGCTTCTAGAATAAATTTAGATATTAATAAAGACAGATTTTAAAAGAATGTTTCTAGTATTTTACTAAAGTAAGATAATGACCATTAGTCTAAATTAGATGTCTTAGTACATAATGAAATTCTCCATTTGTTCTGATATTCTAAAGAATTTTAGTATAAATGAATGTTTAATTTTATCAAGTACTTTTTCACCATCTATTCAGATGAACATTTGACCCATGGCCATGATGTATTAATAGTATATATAATATTAAACTGATCAGCATTCTTGGGATAAAGCCCCATAGTTTAAAGCAAATAATTTTTCTACAGTTCTACTAAATGTTAACATTTGTATTTCAAAGTGTAGTAAGTTGATATTTTTCTGACCCTATGCTATACTGGCATTTCTTTTTATGTTCTTCTGTGACAGCATTGCTTTTTATCCAGGTAAGTAATTATCTTAAAATGTTTGAAAACCACAAATACATGCATGTAAATATGAATGCATATTTTACTTAATAAGTTCAAAAGGATTACAATTCTTGTTTCCTCCCTCACTCCCTAAAATCAAGGAACTTAGAACATATATGTCTGCCACACTTTTAATGTTCATCTTAGACTAACTATGAATTCTAAATCTACATTATTATTAGCAAATGATTATCTGTACTCTTCTAAGTCATCAGGTGTGTTTTTTATGTGAGTTTTTCAGGAAAGATAGATAGAAAGTAATTTCATATGTCCTCCCATGTATGGAGTCGTTTGTCACACCAGCACTACCTAGCAGTAGAAGGGAAAACATCCCAGCACGTATTTTATACTTTTATAAGTAATCAGGTTCGTTGTTTTTGTTCAGATAGTCTCAGATCTTAAAAGTGTTTTTCCTTTATTGCTCAAAATTTATAAAAGAGAGGACTATATAGGGCAGGGTTTTTTTCATTATTAATGCCCATTTTACTTTTTGCACAACTTGTGAAAGTATTCAATAGTCTTTTTTCATTTGTAGTATTGCTGATCATTGCTTTGATTCTATTTATTTGGTCCCCTGCCCAAAACATATATTATTAAAAATTAATAAATAAACCCCCAATTTATCTCATTTAACACCAAAAATTATAGTTTCTCAAATCTAGTAGAGAAAGATAATACTGTTGGAAGGCCATAAATGTCTCTGTCCAGCTCCAAAAGCATGTTTCTTCTGGTGGGAAGTAACTGCTAGACATTTTAGTTGCTGACACAGATATTAATTCTCTGCTGTCAGGGAATGCAGAACAGGAGGGTGACATCCATCTTATGTCTCCTGCCTACCTGGCTGTTGTTCTGATGTCTAGACACAAGTTGACTGCTGACATGAGATTCTGTGACATAAGATTTGTTTCATAAGTAAAAAGGGTAATTTCTCCTAAAGATGTGACCAATCATTGGAATCGTCCTAGGCTCTATTACTGTAGTTTTACAAGTCACAGGTTGTGACAGGCTGCTAACAGATATTTTAAAGGAAAGCATGAATTGCTAACAAATCACAACTTATGTGTCAATTGTTTACTGAGTTATGTTAGTAATAGTAACTTAAATTTAGACATTGTAACTAGCCATTTGCTAAGAAACACAGCATCAGGAAATGAAATGGTAAGTAGGATTCAAGGTCAGATAAGCACATTTTCATGGCAAAACTGGTTAAGGCCCCTCATATGAGCATTCATCATTTATGGCAACAGTAAGAAAAGAGGGATGAACTAAAGCAGACCCATAAAACCACAGATGAAGCAGGTGGTGATAAAGCTTATGTGCATTTTTTTGTACATTTCTTGATATTAAAAGTCTACCTGGTCGCCAGAGGAGGAGAAAAAAATTTGCATTTGACCCTTCTCTTTAGAAAATCAAAACTATCAAACAAAATGACCAGTGATAAATTTAAAACTCACATCTCCTACTGAAAAAATGACACAAAATTTCCAAATTGTGAACAAACCAATTCATTTATTATTTTTCTTTCAATTTCAAAGGATGTCAGACTGATCTCCAGCAAGCATTTTTTTTTAACTGATTACAGAACTTACTTGATTTCCTATACTTGGCCTATTTAAGATAATCTGTATCTCTAGATACTGAATCAGGGCACATTCTTTCTCTGAGGTGCCCTTTGTCTTGCTTTAAACTTTCATAACTAACTAAATAATTAAATTCAATGAATGGCTGGTCACTTGGACCTACCAAAGAATTCCAGAACATTCTAACATGTCCAAAAACAGGCTTTTAGGCCTACTTGTTCCAGCTTATAGATGTAATAACTACAAAGTGAGATGCATTACTACTCCATATAAACAAGGAATTCAATGGCTTTTCAAAGTGCCTGGGAGGCCCAGGCAACAGGACAACCTGTTTTCCCATTAAAAGTCCTTCCAAGTGGAACATTCATCCTCAGAATCTGATGAAATAAAGAAAGTGACCATATCCAGCACATGCTTAGGCATGCATTCCCTTAGGCATGCATTCCCATCTTATATCTGTGGGAGTCCAGTCTCAGTCTTACCCTCTTGCCCTTAATATTTTAAATGCCCAAAATATCATTTGTCATCAGCCCCTAAAATACTAAAAGCATACCTCCAACAAAGAATGCAAAGTCAATATAAATCCTGAGAACACAGGATGAAAAAATATTCTTTAAAACAAAAAAGAAACTAGAACTATGCAATTTTTCTATGCAGTCTTAGAAGAAATGTTTTAAATAATATTAGAATATATGCATTAAATAATAATTGTGCATATTAGAAAATCTATATTAATATGTGTATCATAGTCATATATTATATAGCCATAAATAGTGTATGTGTATCACAAATAAATACATATACACATATATTCATTCCAATCTTCTCTTTTAACAGAAAAGGAAATAAGGCCAAATAAAGATTAGAGAATTGTTCAAAAATCTTATTTGATTCTTGATTGTCAGCAAACTATGATAAAACTTGAAGAAAATTAACCTAAATATAACTTCTTTCAATCTATGGATAAAACGGTGAGGATAGACCATGTAATTCAGTGCTGGGCTTTTGTTCACCAACACCTGATACCTTTAGAGCACTTTAGAACATTCATGCTTTAGGGAAATTTTTAGGTGCCCCTGTATCAAAGGTACTCTACCAAGACAGCAGATGTTGCCATAAGAATCAGCAGCAGAATGGTTAGAGGAATGTGCTTGTCCTCAGTTCAGTGCTTCCCAGGTAGGTGCCAGGCCCTGCTGATCATCCTTAGTCAGGTGGAGCAGACCTGTTGGCTTACTACTATCCTACTTGTCTCCTGACCATTATTACATACCACAGCTATACAGTTCATCCCTAAAATTAGATTTTTTTCCCCTATTCTTAAAATATACCCTAAACGATAACCATAACAACAAAAACACCTGTACAATCTTTTTGGAAAAGTGAAGTCTACCCTATTCACCTACTTTTGGTGTGATGTCTAAGTTTTTTTTTTTTTTAATAGAATAATACAGAAGAAACATAATGATGCAAAGAGTAGATCAAAGCTCATTCTGGAGCTGGCTCAAGTCATCCTTGATCTCTCCAGAAGGCATCATCAGGGACAGATACCAAGGCCTTGCTAAGTGTACCAAAGCTTGAGTCCTGGGAAGCAGGGTTCTAGAGGTGGCAGCAACACCAGCAAGCCTGAACACTTGGCTGCACTGGGTCTTGGGTTCCTAGCCTGGTGTTCAAACATGTGTGCACAAGCAAAAGATTATTCTGAGCCCAAAATGTGCTGGGGGTGTAGCTCAATTGTAGCATGCTTGCCTAGCATGTGGGAGGTCCTAGGTTCAACTGCCAGCACAAGAAAAAAAAGGAAGGAAGGAAGGAAGGAAGGAAGGAAGGCAGGAAGGCAGGCCAGCCTAAAGTAAAGGTATGGTGGGTGTAAATCCCACTCCCAGATCACCTTTCCCAGACCCTTTCACTGAGGCAGCCCCTTTAGAACTCCCGAGGTTCTGATACCCTAGAGTATTTTTTTAACTGCCATTAATTTCCCAAATCAGCCCTAAACCAGAGTAAGTATGCCAGCCAAGAGACTGACAAAAGATGGTAGGCCAAGATGAAAATATGACAGACTCCTGCAAATGTGTTCCAGAGAAGACTGTGACTTGGGAGCCACATTCCATGGTCAACAGCCCACTCACACACTCCACCAAGGTTGTATTCTATTTTTCTCCACATTTACACTCTATAATGTCATCTCAATGCTAACCATGTCATGAATTCTAACCTATTATAACACTTAAAAAGTGACTTAAAACTCACACTGTTGTATTTTATATATTGCAAATATGTAGTTGCACAGACAAGTTTATTGTTTTCATTTGATAGATATGGAGGCCTTTGGAAGAACCCGTTTGATAGATCATTTGATGGACCCAGAGAGTGACTTGCCCAGAGTAAAAATGGTGATACGTGGGAAGTGGTAGATGAAGTCCCAGAGCCAATACCCCTAGGACCAGTGTTATGTACACTATTTAACACATTATCAGTTGCTGGCAATCTCACAATGAGAAGATTTCGGGTTGCAGGAGTCTTAATTACACAGTAGGTGGAAGTTTCTACCTTAGGGTCTTGTCCTCAGTGCCTGGGAGAATACACAGGTGAACATCTACAGCCTCCTGCCATAGTGTGGTTCCTTTTTCATTTACCTCACTAATACCAAAAGGTCACCATGATAGCTCTGGATACAAAGTTCCTGGAAGTTTAATACAAACAGCTATTGTTTTTAACCAGAGAGAACATACTTGAGATGGACTTAGATATGTGTCAAGTTATTTTCCTGCTGAGACAACACATTCCTGATGCTTATTAAATGCCATTTACAGCAAGCACATTTCCTATGAACACAATCTCTGGCTTTTAGGGCCTCAAAAATCCAAGTTAATAATGGATGGCCCAACAACACAATAAGACAATAAAAGACTAGCACTTTAAAGCATAGTTTCTCAGATTAAGCTGAGAAACTAATTAGAGTTGACCACACTTGTATTATGCTATTTACCATACATGCTGAAAACAGCCAAAATGTTCACTAGTGGAGGTAGGGTAATGTTCACTAAGGAGATGTTCATAAAATGGAATAGTTTTGTGTTCATTAAATTAAAGACATTTATGGATCTATTTAAAAAATACTCAAAATATACCATCAAAATAAAATGATCTAGTCATGCACGTTTGTAATCCCAGCCACGTGGGAGGGTGAGGCAGGATCCCAACTTTAAGGTCAGCCTGTACAACTTAGTAAGAACCATAAGAACCTATCTCAAAATAAAAATTAAAAAGGGCTGGGGATAGAGCTCAATGGTAGAGAACCCCTTGGTTCAATCACCAGTACTGAGAAAAAAGAAAGAAAGGAAATTGACCTGGAATTATAACTATGATCCCACATTCACACGTGTATAAACAAATATATTCATAAATGTATGTTTACATATACACAAGTATATGCATATATAAACATTATAATAGATGCAGATACATAAAATATACATATTTAGACATATACCCAATTGTTAAGGTTAATTCTGAGTGGTGGATAAGAATACACATAATTTTTATATTCTTATTTATACTTTCTTATAATTCCTGTGTTTTCTACAATGAATATGTACAGCTTTTGTGAATAGAAAAAAATTTAACAACACATTTTTAAAACACTTAAAGTACTTTAGGTAGTTTTTAAGCAAAGATCATCTCTTCTTCCTAAAGTTATACCACCTTTCTTATGTTTACACTCTTCTAAATTTTCTCTACCTTTCTCCTCCCAAGCCTAGGAAAACAAAATCTGCTCCAACTCCCATACAGGAGTGTTAATGGGCTCCTCTTCCCCATACTTGAACTCTCTCAGATGGTTACCACCAGGGGACCTATACCTTAGCACTTCATGACAAGCTCCATAATTATCCACTGTTGCTCCTAACATAAAAGCTTAGACCTTGAGAAGGCTGCAATTTACATGGCTTTTGTACAGAAGTACTCACACACTGCTACAGTAAATACAAAATCTGCATTAAAGCATCATTACAGCTGGGATTGTAATTATGCCAGAGTGAGTGAGTTCAAAGACAGAGATGGCATTGCTGTACATGATATTTAAATGCGCCAGAAAAGTAAAATGCTCTTTAGCATGCATATTTGAATTTAAAATTACATATTTTTAAACTTCCCTTACAGGTTGCCTAATAGGTGCAGGGCATTTTGGTTGTGCTGAGCATCTAGCATTTCTAGCAATGGCACTGGGAACCTAGGGAAGACAGCTGGCAGAACCCCAAGCTAATGGGCCCCAGCCTCTAGTACTTTGATCTCTAAGGAATAGTTAGTTCGACTGTGATGCAAATTTACACTTTCTCACCATCTAATGGCCCCAGGGAAACAGTCTTAATTTACATTAGCTGAGGATTTCTGACTTAGTATCCAAGATAACTTAGGGATAAGCTGGTAAGGATAAGCCAGACCACCATGGGACCAGAAAAACCACAGCCACAGTAAAGCTGTCCAGGCTGAGGCTATGAGACTTGAGAAGTGATTTAGCAAGGATTTTAAATACATCAGTTACTTCCTGGGTATCTGTCATATCTTAGAACGGAAACAACTAGAGGTAAGTAATTTTCCATTTTTCAACAGGTAGATCAAAAAAGTTTATTTTCCCCCAATTTGAATACGTAAACTTGGCAGGATTTGAAGACACAATAATTCATGTCATTTATATTTTTAATATGTTGGTTGAAGTATACAAGGATTTAGAAGATACAATAATGTGTGTTACTTATACTATTTAATGTGTTGAGATCTATATACTTTTTTTAAAAAAGCGTATAATTACATACTCTATGAGATTTAAATCTAAAAATGTCTATTCTAAATTTAGTCACAGTGAATGAGCCAATTATCTTGGTTTTCACTTCTAATATTTTACAAAATATGAAATTAAAAAAAATTCTCCTATCTCAGTAACTTTTAAGAACATTAGCCATTTGAGACTCCCATTTCTCAAGAATATTTTCCCTTCCAAAATTTATTAAAAACTCTTTCATCACAGAAAGAATAATCTCAAAAATTTATGGTATCTATCCTACTATCAAAAATAGACAATTTTAGCTGGGTGCAATGTGTAATCCCAGGTCCTTGAGAGGCTCAGGCTAGCCAGATGGCAAGTCCAAGGCCTGCCTGGACAAGTTAGTGAGACCCAGACTCAAAAATTAAAAAGGGCTGGGGATGGAGCTAAGTGGTAGAGCACCCCTGGGTTCAAATCTCAGTACCAAGAAGAGAGAGAAAATATTATGTGTGTATGTGTATGTGTGTGTGTGTGTGTGTGTGTGTGTGTGAGAGAGAGAGAGAGAGAGAGAGAGAGAGAGAGAGAGAGAGAGAGAGAGAGAGAGAGACTTTTAGATTTCCTTAATTTGGTGAAATCAAAACCACCCTAAGATACCATCTCAATCCAGTAAGATTGGCAGCCACTATGAAGTCAAACAACAACAAGTGCTGGCGAGGATGTGGGGAAAAGGGTACACTTGTACACTGCTGGTGGGACTGCAAATTGGTGCGGCCAATTTGGAAAGCAGTATGGAGATTCCTGGGAAAGCAGGGAACGGAACCACCATTTGACCCAGCTATTGCCCTTCTCGGACTATTCCCTGAAGACCTTAAAAGAGCATGCTACAGGGATACTGCCACATCGATGTTCATAGCAGCACAATTCACAATAGCTAGACTGTGGAACCAACCCAGATGCCCTTCAATAGATGAATGGATAAAAAAAAATGTGGCATTTATACACCATGGAATATTACGCAGAACTAAAAAATGACAAAATCATGGAATTTGCAGGGAAATGGATGGCACTAGAGCAGATTATGCTTAGTAAAGCTAGCCAATCCCTAAAAAAAAAATACCAAATGTCTTCTTTGATATAATGAGAGCAACTATGAACAGAGTAGGGAGGAAGAGCAGGAAGAAAAGATTAACTTTAAACAGAGACATGAGATGGGAGGGAAAGAGAGAGAAAAGGGAAATTGCATGGAAATGAAGGGAGACCCTCATTGCTATACAAAATTACATATAAGAGGTTGTGAGGGGAATGGGAAAATAAACAAGGAGAGAAATGAATTACAGTAGATAGGGTAGAGAGAGAAGATGTGAGGGAAGGGGAGGGGGGATAGTAGGGGATAGGAAAGGTAGCAGAATACAACAGTTACTAATAGGGCATTATGTAAAATTGTGGATGTGTAACCGACGTGATTCTGCAATCTGCATTTGGGGTAAAATTGGGAGTTCATAACCCACTTCAATCTAATGTATGAAATATGATATGTCAAGAGCTTTGTAATGTTGTGAACAACCAATAAAAAAAAATAAATTAAAAAAAAAAGATTTCCTTAATTTGGTGAAATTCTGCCTTGCTTAACTGCTCTTTGAACTTTTATTAACGCATCTGAAAAGCAATGACACCCTCTTTGCTTTTAGCAATTGTTGAAACATTCTATTATGGATAAGGTGTAGGCAAGATATGCTAAAACTACTTTCAAAATATACCAATGAAGTAACAGGCTCTGTGGGGTTTTAGAAGTGCATCAGTAATTAAGAGGACTCCTCCGTTCAGGTGAAGCAACTTTTTGCCTTACATTAGGACACTTGGTGCATTTCTAGTCAGAGTTAAATGAAGGCATGGGCATTTTTACATAAGCAGTTACTTAATCTTTCAATAAATGTTTGTGAAGGGCTTGATGACTTGATAATGGGATTTTCCTCTCCCTCTTTCTGGGAGTCCTGTCTTCTCTCTCAGACCCTATGACACTACCTTGTCCTTCCTTGCTGCTCCTCTGGATGCTGCTTGTCTATCTCCTGCAGGCCTTCTGTTCTTCCAGGACCTGAAATGCCGGCATTACAGGCCCAGTCCTGGGGCTCTGTCTTCTCACTCCAAATGATTCAATGATTTCCACACCTCCCAAGGTTTTACACAGCCATCTGTGAGTGGAGGCTTCCAAACTGACATCAACCAGCCAGACTCGACCTCTCAGTTTTAAAACTATACAACAACTGTCCATTTATGCACTTACATGTCTCATGAGCATTTAAACCCAACATTCAGCAAAGTGAACTCTTAGGAATTACTTTAGTCCTGGATTACTTTGTTTTTTATCTCCTTCATTGTGGACAATGTCCCCTCCACCATTCATACTCCCAGGGAGACATGGAGAAGCCAGCTTTGATCACCTTACTCTCATCTCCATCTCCAAGTTTTCACCAAGTCCTGTCAGTTCTAACTTGAAAAATATTTGTTTGTGAAGGGCTTGATGACTTGATAACTATTGCTTCAACAACTAAACCTAAAGAAAAGTCATGCTGATGAATAAACACACACACACACACACACACACACACACACACACATATATATATATATATATACACACACACACACACACACACAGAGAGAGAGAGAGAGAGAAAGAGAGAGAGAGAGAGCGCGCTGTAAAAATTTGAAAACAGAAGGAAAAGCCCTTATAATGGATGGGAGAATAAAATGTTTCTGAGTGGCTGCCCAGGGGGCCCATGTTCTTAAAAAACATACAAATAAACACATAAATAAATGAATAAAGGTGATATTACTTTTGTTAAACAGGGAAGCTTTAAAAATTAAATTTAGGAGTCAGCTTCCAATGGCTTTAAGTTATTATTAAGGAGTGAATAAAAAGTTAAAACACAGGTCATCCCCGTTAAATTCCCTATATTGAGATTAGGGGAATATGAAAGATGTCAGTTG
Organism: Spermophilus citellus; assembly: GCF_964194105.1. Taxonomy (NCBI): domain Eukaryota; kingdom Metazoa; phylum Chordata; class Mammalia; order Rodentia; family Sciuridae; genus Spermophilus; species Spermophilus citellus. The sequence goes on from NC_138182.1 coordinate 233,682,303, forward strand.
TTAAATTATTATTAGGAATAGATTACATGTAAATAGTAGAGTCTTCTCAAAGGACTGAAATGACAAATGCAGGTCACAGGGTATCTGGATCTACATAAAGGAATTAACAAAGAATAATGATATTGGTATACACACCCGATTAGTAACTCAACACAAAGCAGCACCGAAAACTAGGAAAACACAGGGCTGACGTCAGTCCATCTGATTTTATCATTCTTTTCCTTAAGCAGGAAGGGCAAGATGTGTGGTTACTCAAGCCAACAATTGACAATTACACAAAGGCTAAGGACTAAAAACCCGTGAGTACAGCACAAAATAAAAAGATGGTATTCTTCATAATTCAGAGAAATTGATTTATGAAATTCCTAAAATCACACAGCATTGTGAAATGATGGAGTTCTAACACACATACTGAATTAAGAAAGCTGGTCTTGAGGCCATTAAAGGTTTTAATAAAATTGAGTGAGTCCCAAGGTGATGCTCTACTTAGGGCTGACTAAGTGGATCAAAGTTTATTTTACTCAGTTGATTTTGCTTATTTTAACCAATATAAAATGAAACTCTACAAGGAGGACCTTCAGGTGCTTTAAACTGAAGACAAGATTTCACAAGTTTAGGCTGGGGATGTGGCTCAAGTGGTAGCACGCTCGCCTGGCATGTGTGCGGCCCGGGTTCGATCCTCAGCACCACATACAAACAAAGATGTTGTGTCCGCCAAAAACTAAAAAATAAATATTAAAATTCTCTCTCTCTCTCTCTCCCTCTCTCTCTCTCTATCTTTAAAAAAAAAGATTTCACAAGTTTATGCTGATTTTTTTGAGGCCTGCTTATTGTGTATTTGAAAATATGGCAATGGCAGATCATATCAATGATCCCCCTGGAGAAAAATAAAATTAAATTTATATCATTTTAAAGAAAGTGACCATATAGGGCATCAAGAAACTTAATTCCTGTTATGGCTATGCCTCTACAGGCATATAATCTTGCTTTTTCCTAGTCCCCAAACATAAAGAAGCAAAGAACCTACAATATTTGTCTTGTGCCCTCATGTTTAAGCACCTGGGGAAGTCACCATCAGGCCAAAAGAATATTTTTAATAAAGGTCTAGAAAGCACATTCAAACAGTTTGGTAAGTAATATTTCAAGCATGGAAACTTCCTGCAGGTTTTTGAATTAAAGTCACAAAATAAATTAAATGAAGGCACCATTACACTCGGGGCTATGCGCCTAGTCTCACCTTATCTAAGAAGAAATCCTCCAACACAAAAATCATTCATTTCCACTAAGTTGCTCTCACCAGCGAAGAAAATTTTACAAGCAACAGTCTCTCTTCTGTGTACTTCATGAAGTCCTGAGGGCCCCACAAACATCTGAACAGAAAGGATGCGTATCACCATCTCTGGGAAGCTGGGGAGCTGCCAGAAACCATTCTGACGCCTGCTTGGCTCACAGTCTTCCCTCCGTGTAACATAGCTGTGAAGTTTAGGAAAGTCTGGAAAAACTCTTTTGGTCAAAAACTTGCTCACTGCTTGGGAAACCATCACTCTATACTGAGAGACTAAGAGTAGGAGACAGGAAAGAACCATGTCACTGACATTAAACTTGTCAAGCATAAAGAAGGACAGGAAGCAGTGAGATCAGAGCAGAAGAGCTTAGAGCAAGTCTAGTCCTGCTGAAAACTGAAACTACAACAACATTGAACAGCAACAAAAATGGGAAAAGTCAGAGAAGGGCTGACGGATTGGACTACCAAATAAATCAACAAAACAAAAACTAAACAAAGCAATAACTTCCAGCAGTTGGGTGGGGGGGCTTTAAAAAATCAAATGGCAAATTAGAAAAGAATGCTCTCTGATTAAAAAAGAGGGATGGTGGGTGAAAATAAAGATGAATGAAAGAGATACAAATGGTTAATGAGCATAGAAATATTTAAAATCCCATGGTACTAAATCATGCAAACTGAAAATACTAAGATATTATGCTTGGCTTATATCAATAGGATCTTAAAAACTACACATTCAGTGCTGGAAAGTGGGAAGTGAACTAGAGTATCAACACAGGCCTGTGAGTCACACAAGCAGGTGGACAGACACACACAATACATATGTCATAAAGACCTGAGAGGTATAATACACTGGTAAGTGTGGTTATCTCTGAGTAGTGCATTTAAAGGGGGTTACATTTTTCATGTGATTTCTCAATAGTTTCTATGAATAACCAGCTTTACTTTTACAGTCAGGAGATCATATTTTAATTAGGCTTGAAGATTAGAGTCATGGAAACAGAGTCTACAAAATTTCTTATGAAGTTTTACCATATCCTTAAAATAGCACAACCACACGCATATTGGTAACCACAGTAAGTATTTGGTTTCCGTTGTGGGCCAGAATCTCAGCTTTTAATAAGTTCCTTACTACTCGATTACACATCTTTCAAGTTTATAGGTAACATTATTTGGGCAGTGGATTATTACCAAGTTTCTTGCTGATATCAAGGATGGCACTGGGCTATACCATAAATGATGCTTGCAGAGATAGCTCTAGCACATTGAGATACTTACTGATCCTGTTCTATCCCAGATGTCATCTTTAAATTCATTAGTCCACCTTCAGTATTCCTTCCTATCCCTGTCTCATTCCCAGACTCCTAGGTTTCAATTATTTGTATTAGCCTGCCTGTCAGTAAAACCACTGCCTTTACCAGCACCACCACCCCACCCCCAGTCCAATTTAGTGTCACACGTGGTGAAAGAGTTATACAATCAAGGTGAGAAGAATGGCTATGCAAAAAAAGGTGAGCAAGTTATAAAGAGGTGAGACGGATTTACATGTGTGGCTCTAAAAAGACTTTCAAGTTCAAAAGAGGAAGATCCTCCTTCTTTTTTGAGAGAATGAAATTTCATTTTTAAAGATGGACATGATGTCTTATGGTTCCTCTTTACAAACAGCAAAGCTTTTTTAAAATTTTTATTATTTTTAACTTTTATTATTGTTCAAAATGTTAAATAGTTCTTGACATATCATACTTCATACATTTGATTCAAGTGGGTTATGAACTCCCATTTTTACCCATATACAGATTACAGAATCACATCGGTTACACATCCACTTTACATACTGCCATACCAGTGTCTGTTGTGTTCTGTTGCCTTTCCTATCCTCTACTATCCCCCCTCCCCTCCTCTCCCCTCCCATCTTCTCTCTCTACCCCATCTACTGTAATTCATTTCTCCCCCTTGTTTTTTTCCCTTTCCCCTCACTTCCTCTTATATGTAATTTTGTATAACAATGAGGGTCTCCTTCCATTTCCATGTAATTTCCCTTCTCTCTCCCTTTCCCTTCCACCTCTCGTCCCTGTTTAATGTTAATCTTCTTCTCATGCTCTTCCTCCCTGCTCTGTTCTTAGTTGCTCTCCTTATATCAAAGAAGACATTTGGCATTTGTTTTTTAGGGATTGGCTAGCTTCACTTAGCATAATCTGCTCTAATGCCATCCATTTCCCTGCAAATTCCATGATTTCGACATATTTTAATGCTGCGTAATACTCCATTGTGTATAAATGCCACATTTTTTTAATCCATTCATCTATTGAAGGGCATCTAGGTTGGTCTAGCTATTGTGAATTGTGCTGCTATGAACATTGATGTAGCAGTATTCCTATAGTACGCTCTTTTAAGGTCTTTAGGAAATAGCAAAGCTTTTCTGGGTTTTCCAGTTTTCTTCCTGGAGTTGTATTGTTTTCAAACAACCCATACAATTTCTCCATTTCCCTGATTATTTTCACCTCCCTGGATCTCCTTTAGCTTAGTTATATTTTTGAGGAAAGGGCTTGGTGAACAGAGTTTACTGAAGAGATATGCCCTGAAATGTTCATAGAGGGCTGAGGAATAACTCAGTGGCAGAGTAGTTGCCGTTTGTGTGTGAGGCCCTGGGTTCAATTCCCCATACCTCAAACAAACAAAAGCCAGGATCAATGGTGCACACTTGCAATCCCAGATACTCAGGAGGCTGAGGCAGCCAGGGTAACTCTTAGCAACACACGATTTCAAAATAAACTAAAACAGGAAAGGGAAGGCTTAGTAGAGAGTACTTGCCTACCATGTTCACAGCCCTGGGCTGCATTCTTAGTACCATACAATATACACCAAAGTGTTCAGAGTGGCTCATTTTGAATAGTGGGATTTGGAATCTTTTACTTTGTTGCCCAGTCCCCATGTGCCTACTGCAAAGCTTTTCTATGTTTTTTTTTTTTTTACTGTCTTCTTGGAGTTGTATTTTTTCATATGATCTCTCCATTTCTCTGATTATTTTCACCTCCCTGAGCCTCCTTTAGCTCAGTTAGATCTTTGAGGAGGAGCTTGGTGAACCAAGTTGCACCAAATACAGTAGCAAGTATTTTTAAAGATGGACATGATACAGTAGCAAGTAAATACAGTAGCAAGTAAACATTCAGAAATGGAATCCCTTTTTAACCAAAAGTTACATATCTTCATAGACTTGGAGATTTATGTATATTTCTTGGATAATTCTTAAGAGTTTCCTAATAAGACAGTAAGACTCCTTTCTTTGCTCCCAGAAGCCCTCATAAAAGAATCAAAGTAGTCACCTGCAACTTCCCAGTAGAACAAATTTAAAGAAACAGGAATAAATATTTTGGCCCATAGGATTGCCTACATTTGATACTTTAGGACTTTAAAAGCCTCAGGTTATCTTATGAGTCTCACTTATCTCCATGTAGTCTGATGGCTAAATATCACTCAGAGCTCACACTTCTAACAACCTGAATTAAAATTCAGTATGGAAGTGATATTGTGCTAGGCAGAATTTTAAAGCCATTCCCCTCAACAGAGTAAGTTTTCTCCAACTGACAGAAGGAGAAGTCAGACTTGAAGCAAGAGAATGCCTGGATGTATGACTGCTGGCTTGAGGATGAGGAGGGCAGTTCTGGAGGCTGAGAGCAGCCTTGGGGTCAGGCAGGATGGGCTCAGGTAGCACTCAGTCCCTCTGAGGCTGTCCCCAGCCTAAATACACTTGGCAGTGCTTTCTTTCCCATCCTCCAGAAAAGATTCTGCCCAACCACCACCTTAATTCTGGCCTATGATGCACTGAGCAGACAACTCAAGCAAGCTGCCCAAATTCCTGTCCTACAGAACTACAAGATTAATAAGTGCACATTGTTTTAAGCCACTAAATTTTTAGTGATCTCTTATACAGTAACAGAAAACTACTGTAAATATTGTTTTTAGAACCTTATTTTTTTAATAACAAAAGCACTACATGCTAATTTTCCTACCTTCATATTCCCCCAAATAAACAGCTAACAATCTCTCCTTTCTCTTTCCACAAATGCTCTATGAATATGCATGAGCACACCAGAGTGTATGCGTGTGTGTGCACTCTAAAGCACATGAACATGAAAAGACAACTTAGTACTTACAATTTATCTTGGGTATCTTTCCATTGCCACCATATAAAAGCCCACCACATTCTATATAACAACCAAGTACAGCTATTATGCCTGAATCATTCTACACATAAGCAGTCCATCACTGAAGGACAAGTTAAATAAAAAACTGGCAACAATTTCCCATTCTAGTTATAAGCAATGTTACAGTTAAGATGTTATTTCTTTGAGAATATCAGTAAGATAAATTCGTTTATATAGATTCACTGGGTCAAGGGGTAAATGAGTTTGAAAATTTAATCAACCCTACAAACCACTAACCAAATGGTTTTATTTATTCATATTAACACACCATGTAAGAGGGACTGCTTCCCTACATCTCTGCAATGTTGGGATTCTATCAATTATCAGTTTTATCATTATGGGACAATGATACTATCTCATTATCCTGGTTTACTTTTGTTTTATGAGAACAATGAAATAAAATTTCATGTTTTGTGGCCTTTTTTTTCATGACATGATATTCATGCCTTTGCACATTTCTGTTGGTTCATTCACCACTTCATATCAATTTAGAGAAGCTACTTCTATACTAAGGCACTCAGATAGGCAGTCATTTATGGATACACAAATACTTTTCACACTTTGTTTTCTTTTTATTTTGCTTATTTTATACATATTTTTAATTTATGAGACATACATCAGCCTTTCATTGGGGACTTCAGGATTATATTTCATGCTTACAAACTTCCTGTAACACATGTGATTTTTCTACTTTTCTTTTTTTTCCTTTGGTACCAGGGATTGAACCCAGGGGCACTTAACCATCTAGGCACATCCCCAGCCTTTTTTTATGTTTTATTAGAGACAGGGTCTTGCTGAGTTGTATAGGGCCTTGCTAAATTCCTGAGGCTGGCTTTGAACTCTCAATCCTCAGGTTTACAGGCATGTGCCACCACACCCAGCTTTACTTTTCTTTTTCAAAAATGGACTGTCTACTATTCTTTTAGAAACCCCCAGGTCCTCAAATACACTATTTTGTGTGTAAGGATCTGCTCCAGAACACTAGGCCAATATCTGTTTTTGCTCAGAGCATTCCTGATACACATACATACACAAATAATTAATGTGCCCATTTCTAGTGATCCTTGTGCCACTGAGGGGTGGCTGGGCTCATACAATCCAGAAAAAGATTACAATCCAACAAAGAACAACATAAAGCGAAGCTCTGAGTTCTAGACTAATGAGTGCTGAGAGGCCGTGGCTTTTCTTTCTCCTGTGTCCGAAGAGACATGGGAGATATTGAGGAATCCCCACAGGATAGAGACAACAGAGGGAGAGTCAGAGATGTGGCAGGTGTCATGAGTCACAGCCACTGCCTGTGATCAAGACATGAGGACTGCCCCTCAGTTTATATTTTCTTCTTCCTCTGCAAAAATAGGAACCTACCAGACTGTGATAAATGGCACTTCTCACAAAAACTCTCTTGCACTGCCTCTAAGAAGCTGATGGCTCCACAAAATAAAGAAAAATACTCTCACACTCTATGCAACAGGCTTCTCTCTGCCCACTTTCCCAGTCAAGTTCAAAAATTAACACTGATGGGAAAATCATTTGAACTAAGACCACAGAGAAAAGAAAAATAATTAACAGAATCATTAAAGTCTTACCCACATTTACTTCCCTTTCCACATTAGAACTGAAGAAAATCACAGCAATAAAAGACTAATCAACGGTCACATAAAGGATGGTAAAATTATTGCTAAACACTACCAAAAGAGGAGTAAGATTAAACTTTTTCTCTCGGTTTTTTTTTTTTTTTTTTTTTTTTTGGTACCAAGGCTTGAACCTAGGAGTGCTTACATGTCTCCATCCCTTTATTTTTTCTTTTGAGACAGGGTCTTGCTAAGTTGCTTAGAGCCTCGCTAAGTTACTGAGACTGGTCTTGAGCTTATAAGACTCCTCCTACCTCAGCCTCCTGAGCCACTGGGATTACAGGTGCAACACGGTGCCCAGCTAAGATTATATTTCTTGAATCACTATTGAATTGTAAATAAGAAAGAGGATTCATCATTTTACTTAGCATCCAGTAATACTGCGAGGTTCTGCACCGAGTGCAGGAGAAATACAATGCTTAGGAGGAAAAATACAATTTATCCTTGCTTGACCCTCTGTCGGCTTTACTATTGTTACAGTGATCTAGTGGAATTTTCAAAAGTATAAATGATAATAACATAAATAATTGTGTGTTCATTACAACTTTGGAAATATAATATCACCAACTTTGTGCTCCTTACCCCAATTATTTCCCCCTCCTCACACTTCTTAGAAGTAAATAATAAATCACTATTTTCCTTTAAACTCTTATTTCAAACATATTTATGTGCCATTTTATAATATGCAGATATTGTTGTAAAATACACAACATATATAACATATAAACATATATGCCTAAATAAAATATTGTATGTAGTGCCATGTTAACTTTATACAAATGGCTTGAGCAATGTTCTTCTGAAATTTGCTTTTGTTGCCCAACATTTATGTGAATTTCATCCAAGCAGAAATGTGTAGGGCTAGTTCATTTGTGTGTTTTTCACATATCACTATGCTGTAGTTCATTTAGCTATTTCTCAATTGATGGAGATTTAGGTTGTTTCAAATGTCTGGCTATTACCTATGATGCTACCATGCAGAGTTTCAAGCACATCCTTGCAAGTGCCAAGAGCTTCTCTAAAGTTCTTCCTGGGAAAAGCATTTATGTATGTTAGTGGTGACTTTATAGTACCCATAATTTTACCAACTCATCTTTTACATTTTTATTTTACCACCTTTTAGTGATTGCTGTGGGTGAAATAATATGTCATTCCAGAGGATCAACTCTCTCTTCTTCTCCCAACCATAATAGTCAACTCTCACCCTCAACTGGAGTGACCCCTGCCTTGGTGGGGGGTCAGTGACAGACTGACATTTAAATATGAAACCAAGTGCATCCAAGAGCCCATCAGTGTCAAACTAGAGTTTTCCCAAGAGCACCATGGAAATCAGGCTACACTCACTCTTTCAACCCTAATCCTTCACAGTCCTGAAGACCCTTTCCTAAAACACAGATCTTCCTCAAAATCCTGGGAAGCTCAATGTCAAAAGCCCTTCCACTCCCTGACCTTCATCTGCCTTTCTTTCTTCATGTTCGTACATCCCCTACTCTAGCCATACACTGGAAATTATTTCTTTCATTTCAATTCTACCTGCCAAAACCTTGACCATCTTTTAACATATTGAGCAAGCAGCTCCTTCTATTTCTCCCTGACTTTCCTGATTGGCATTAACCTTTCTCTTCTTTGCATCACTTTAGGTAGAACTAAAGATAAAAAACTAACTTGAGATTTAAAAGCATGCAAAGCAATAAAAAACAAACAAACAAAAAAAAGCATTCATTGCAGAGTTTTTGTACTATGTCCCTCACATCCCTATAGTTCTATAAAGTACTTGAAGTCATGGCCTCATATGTTGAATCTTCATCATCCTCACAATGTCTATCTAATAGACAAGTTCAAGCTTAGGGAGAAACACACTGAATAATTCTCAACACTTATCCTCTTTATATGAGCTACCATATCTACCCAAGCATATTTCAAATGTCTCACATCATCTGAAAATTTATAAAAGGAAAAAAGTAATAACTGAAAAAGTTAAAAAAAAAAAAAGAAATAAGACAACATTCAAGAAATAATGATCAGTTACCTGCATGAGCAGAGAGAGGCGAATGTGGTCTAGGCAATGCTGGTGACTGTCCATTGCCTATCAAGCTTTTCCGGTTGCTTGTTCGGCAACTGCCAAAAAAAAGAAAAAAAAAACAGTTTTAAGGGAGAATATAGCACTAACAATGTTCAAAACAAAAACTAGTTTTAAGGGAGAATATAGCACTAACAATGTTCAAGCATGTCCAAGGGAGGAACAGACTAGTTTGAACCACCTGGAATATTTGCTCATGCTATTGCTAACATTACTGCAAATTACTAAGTATCCACTAATATTCAAGGGATGGCAGTCAACTGAATATTAGAAACTGTAATGCATTCATATAGCATAACACCATCAATATTCCTCACTGCCAGTGAAGCTACAATCACATGCCTTCTTTCAGCTCCCGTCTGCAAATATGTGACATGCCATATGCACAAGTGATAAATTAAGGATTCAAATCAGCAAACCACAGGTATCATCTTTGTTGACATGAAATTTCTAATAGAAAATTACATGCAATGAAGCGCAATGACATTAATCTTACAATGATACACTAATTAAAAATCTAATTATTTAGACAAATTTCATATTTGTGCCTTTTGTCAATAGCACAGCCGATGCCTAAGATAAATGTTCTTCACCACTCATTCATTTTTCATCTTGCACACTGAATTCAAATTCTTCATTAAGGTACATGTTTTGGAATCACAAAACAGATTCTAGAACCTTTAAGATAATACTGATGACCCTTTACAAACATGCTAGCTACTGGTTGTATCTTGAATACCCAGTAAATAGAAATAAATTACTATACATGGCCACAAAGCACTTTTTCTGTTTCTGCTAGTAGAAGGTTAAAAAATGGCTAATTCAATTCCAAAGTAACTTTCTCAAGGCTCAAAGAATAGGCAAACACAAAACCATTGACAGTGAAGTGGTTATTATCTCATTTTGGATCGCTCTCCTTCAGTGCAGATGGGCATTTTGTTCTCCATCACCAGTACAGTAGTTAGAAAAAGGGGATAACCCCCCACCTTCCCTCACCTCCTCTGTAACAGTGTTCAGGGTGTCAAGACTCCACCATCCCCTACTGGGCTGCCCTCAACCATCATTAACAGTTTAGTGTGATGCTATTATTATTCAGGCCAGGCCTCAGTTATGCCAGGTTCCAGAAACAGGAATGTTCCCCTGACCCCTAATAGGTACAAGAGTTGACACTTTTCAGGGTTTGGATAAAATATTTAAAAGGGACATTTCTAAATATTCAAGGAATACATTTCAAACCCAAACTCAATTTCTTCTAGCATTATTGACTTGGGAGCCTGTCCTCTTTCTTAGGTGTTTGCTCCTTATTATCATTTGTCAACATTCACATTCATAATTTCTTAAGGTCAGGCTGAATTTTTTATTTTTCTGACTATAGCAATCAACATTTTCTAGTATTATCTGAGTTTAATTATGATCATGTTTACTTAGCCTTAAAGAAGTTGTTGAATAAGAATAGACCCTTGATACTTAATTATGAAGGTGGATTGTGATATTATCAACTCATCTATCAAGAACTGTATTCAACCTACTAAATTCATCATCATTAAATCAAATAGTCTGATTGTTTTTAAAAGATACTATATAATATATTTAGTGTTAAATTAATGTCTCATTCCATTTCAGTAATGGAATACTAGACTTATTAACTTGCTGACGTTAATAAAACAAATTATAAATGACAAACATATCCTGGAAATCTTAGCAAACTTGTTTGAGCAAATAAACTGAAAATCGGGTTAATTATTTTTGAAATGACTATTTGTATTCTATATATTTAGTATTTTATCTATATAATTCATAAATATTTCTTAACATTTCATTATTAATGTTTATACATAAAAATAAAATAAATAAGATATCTGTATCAATATCAGTAGCAATCCAATGACCATCTTATCCAGTGAAATATGACATTGTTTCAGGAAAACCTTTAACAATTGAAGTTTCTGAAGAACCATATAGAAAAACCCAGAAAGCAAAATAGCCAACAATTCAGATTCAGAAAAAATAAAAACATAAACAAAAATGTCACAATTGTACCAGTTAAAGTCTATCAAAAAAAGATGCAACTGTAATCCAAAAATATGATCCAAAAGAATCTCACAAATAAATGTATAAGTAAAACCTGAAGATGGGTTTTATTTAAATAATTGGAGGCATAGCTCACTGACAAATGCCATGAATAATCTGAGCACACTATACAATCAAAAGTGCCTTCGATAATCCATCAATCTTCAACATGAAGCTAGGGGTGGCATTAAAATTATCACAGACTTGGAACTTTCTTAAATCTCAAAAGTCAAACAGGGAGCTATCAAACATGAAATGCCCCCCAAATAACAAAACCAGAGTTTATAGAATACAGATCAAACCTGATTTTCATGTGTACATGAAATAAATCTCTATACTTACACACGACCAGTGTGACTCCGCATCATGTACAATCATAAGAATGGGAAGTTATATTCCATGTAAGTATGTCAAAACATATTCTACTAATAAAAAATAAAATAAATTCTTGAAAAAAACAAAAACAACAAAAAAGAAGAAATAGGGGCTGGGGTTGTGGCTTAAGTAGTAGAACACTTGCCTCCCATGCGTAAGACACTGGGTTTGATCCTCAGAATCACATAAAAATAAAATATTGTGCCCACCTGAAACTAAAAAATAAATATTAAAAAACAGAATTAGGAGCTTGGGCTCATAAAACAATTTGTTGTTAACATTCTTAGGGTAAAGGGGCATTTTATACTGCACTTAAGCCCCAATACCTAGATCTGTATATATATTAATACTTTTTAAATTTGGGACTCTACTGAGATGTTCTATGGAATATCCAAGTGGGGGAGGGGAAGGTCTGTCTATCTCAAAACTACCACTTCTAGTACTTCTGAGTATTACCTAATCTTATTGCTCTAGGTAGCTGATACCTAATAAATGAAATGCAATATGTGTGTGTGTGTGTGTGTGTGTGTGTGTGTGTGTGGGGAGGGGGGTACTGGGGATTGAACCCAGGGCCTTGTGCATGCTAGAGCTACACCCAGCCCTACAATCTGCATTGAATCCCAAGATAAGGAAGCTCCAGGTGGGCTGGCCCTTTGAGTATTTGCATAAATTACACAATACAGGGTACTACCTCCATTAATAATAACAAATGTAGTGTGCTGGATTGTTCATGTCATTTTCTCATGGTGAAAAATGCTGCACTGAACTCTATGGTGATTATTTATTCATCTAGGTATCATGCATTTTTCTGCCCAGGAAAGGAGAAGCTTAAGGCATTCAAGCATGAGGCAGGCTCCCCAGGTGTTCATGACCACACCTACTCATTTATCCATGAAATGATAAAATAATGGAAGCATCATTTAGGCAAAATAAACATTTCTTCCCTTTCACCAGCATGACTAAGTCAATTCTGGCTTGCTTTTCTTGGGCAGAGTTACCTAAGGGAAAAACAGGGGATGACCTGTCAGGTAAAACAAAACAATGCCACTTCTTTAGCAGAACTCTCTCGTAATTTATCCTATTTCTAACATTTGGCCTCATAAAAAGTTTTCTCCATTAGGGACATAGGTGTATGACCACAAAAACAACACTAAAGAAACCTGAGTTATGAACTCAAGTTTCAGCATTCCATCCTCAAATGTGTTCATTCAGCCTCACCCAAGGAGGAGTAGAGTCCTTTTGCCCTGCCCATAATCCAATCTCAAAGTCAAACACCCTCTTTTCACAAAGTGCTTCTTCTTCTTAGTCCTCTCCACTTGAATTCACATGGAAAGACTTATTGTTCCTGTGGAGAACATGCCCAGTTTGTTCTCTGAATTTGGAAGGTGACTCTCATTGTCCTATTAACACAATGGCATGGATTCTTTTCTTATAAAACCAGAGTTAGGTAGAGAAGACAGCCATTTGCAACTTGAGACAAAGGTAAACAATGGATTAGGACTAGAGCTGATAATCACAAGAAAGCACTTCCTACCTCATTCATCTGGTTCCTCCCTGGAAAGATCCACCCAGGGACAACTAAAAGGCACAGAAACAAGGCTCCTACACAGGGCACAAGAAGTGTGCCCTACCAACCATGGATTGAGGGTCTGAGAAGAATGGGAAGGTGGACAGTGGATGAGTGTTTTGGTATGAGTAGGACTGGCTGTCCCTGGAGGGTAGGGAGGAAAGCCAATGAGGCAGAACACTGTGTGTAGGAGTGTCACAGTCTGAAGGGCACTGGAGAGTGATGTGAAGCCACCACAAGGAAGTGCTGTATTTGTTGGCATGGTTTTGCTTGGGCAGGTGAGGTAAAGATTAAACAGGACACCACCCCTGCTCCTCAAGTTCACTGTCACCATCACCAAAGCAGTTGCACAATGAGCTCCTCATTCTCTTAATTACTGCAAACAGCATATTCCATTTGCTTGGAAGATGAAAAGACAGCTCATGCATTTCATCATCTAAGTCAAGCCTGACGTGGGGTGAGCACAAAGAGGAGTATGGGCTAATAAGCTGATGGACAGAGGGTTACGGAAGGAGGGTAGGATTTTTTTTTTTTTTTTTTAAGAGAGAGTGAGAGAGGGAGAGACAGAGAATTTTAACATTTATTTTTTAGTTTTCAGCGGACACAACATCTTTGTTTGTATGTGGTGCTGAGGATCGAACCCGGGCCGCACGCATGCCAGGCGAGCGCGCTACCGCTTGAGCCACATCCCCAGCCCCGGGTAGGAATTCTTGGTCCAGACCACCCACATTCCATTTTTGCCTAAATTGTCCTTAAGCTCAGGGCTCTATAAGAAAGGTTTGGCAGGTTCTGTTTTTGACATCTCTCACATGTCTTTTGACAAAAGAACCTGTTAACCATTTCCTACTGACTCTCTAAAAGTTGTGAAGCTCAGCAGGATGTGGCCTTCTACAATGTACTAAGTAGCTGGAATCCCATTTAATTTTAACTGAACATTCACCGTGAGACATAAATTCTGGCATGTTGATTATGGCAAGACAAATGAGAAGGGGAAACCGCCCCAAGAGCAGTCAGCATTACCTTCACAGGTGGCTTAAAAGGTCAATACTCCCTACAACACATGACACAGTGCCACTGAAGGGCAGTAATGACAGTGGATTAAACAAGAAGAGTCCCAGCTATAATGGGAAGCAAATCTACAATTTACTATTTCATCTTGATAAAAATTCTGACAAATTTTCACAGGAGACCAATTATAAACCAAAGCTTTACCATCTGTGAACACTTGCCAACCATGACCTAAAACCATAGTTGAATCTGAACACTTGAATATTTCTTAAACAGAGAATAATGTTGAAATAGAGGAAACAGCAGGCCCAGGAGACAAAAATTGTCTAATGAATAGCTGCATAAATGTGATAAGATAGGTAAATTTTAGTTTCTACACATTTACAATGAAGTGCTTGGACCACATGAGAGAAAGTCATAAATAATTTTTTTTGACTAAGAAATTTTTTAAAGATATAAAAATAATCCAACAATCCCCACCACTCTGAAATGAACAACTATATCATTTATCATACTGTAATAAATATGTTTCATATACATATATGTAAATATATATATTATACCTATATCTACCTATATAAAGGTATCATACCATATATATCAGATACATGTTTCTATTTATAGAAATATATACATTCACATATGTATTTCTGTAAATATGTATATATTATTGTATACATTTATCATATATATGTACACACACACACACACAGAAATATTAAAGATAGAGAAAACGTGATTTCTGGCATTCAAACCAGTAACTTCTTCCATCCTCCAAATGGGCAAGTACTCAAAGAACTTTGGCTTATAGCTTTCCCATTCATTTTTGGTACTACTGTAGCATATGTACAATGAGCAGATATGTACAATGAGCAGAATGAGTACAATTTTACATTTTAACTAGTGGAATCACATATCAGGAAAAACCAAAAAGACTGGGAATTGTGCAAAAAAAAAATAATGGATTTCTCTTAAAGACAACATATTTCAGTGCCTTTCTGTTGACTTGGCTATTTTAAAACTGTCAGGGTTAAAGGTTAAGTCCTAGATAACTGATAGTAATGCTAATGATTCTTGTCCATAATAAGATAAATAATTTTTGCCTGGTGGAGATACAACTGACAACCTCCAATATAGAAAGATGACCTCAAACCTTTAATATCACAATGCTATAAGATATTAACCAGTTTTGCATCCACAAGCAATTCATTTCATAATCCTTGATTTCATATATATACTCATATATATGTTTTTTTTTAATTTCCTTTGATCTGCTTTAATATATTACTACTGTTCTAATTAATTAATACTTTAAATTAAATCTTTCACATGTGTTCATTTTGTATGACAGTAAGGTTTTTGAATTTTGGATAAATTATACTTTAGCATGCACATTACATTATAGATATTCTATAACTATCTTTTTTTCTACTCAATGTTATATTTTGAGATTTAACCATGGCAACATAAATATGGGTCTAATTCATTTCTTTTTTAAATTATTCATTTGACACATTTTAAGACTTTTAGGATTCTTAAATGTTCTAAAATTACATATTGTGGACATTTCTTTTTCCTCTTTGCAACCTTAAATATCTAGGACTGTGAATTTGTAAATCTAATTGCAAAAGCCTTGCAAAATATCTTTAGTAAGAGCTGTACTTGAAAGAAAAATTGTATCATGCAAGAAAATCTTCCTTAAAATCTTCTTTGGCTACTTCTTCCCTAAATTCTGCCTATTGCTGCCTCCCCAAATCTCTGTTTGCCTTTGCTTAATTTTCCCAGCAGTAACTTGTCTTCCTCATGTAAATCAATCACTCCTTTCTCAGGGCATTTTCAAGTCAACATTTCCACCACTTTTCCTGAACAACACAAGGTCACACCTCATGGCTGGCCAAATAAGCACTATTACTTCTTAAAGGCAGCAGAGAACAAAGCTTTACTATTTCTGTCTCTGTCACATATGCTTTGTAGCTTATGAAGTTAGGGATTGCTGGTGTCTTTCCTATGGCCCCTAAAATCCAGGTTCCTTCAGGCTTTCATTAAATCATTCAGCAAATTGCTTTTCGAGTCCCTAGGAAATGCTAGGCACTATTCTGAACAAACAAAAATGCCTGGCCTCATTTTGGGAGGGAAGCAGATAGTAAACACAATAAATTAGTAATATTTATACTGTGTGAGATGGTGATAGAGGAAGAGTAAGGCAGATGTAGGTAGGAAGTACTGGAGTGGGAAGTTCAGATGTTAAACAGGTGTTCAAGAAAGGCCTCTCTGGGGAGGTGATATTTGGGAAAACCAGAAAGTGAGGAAGTGAAAGTGCAGTAGGAGCAAATGCCCTGAAGCATGAGGGCTACCGAAACAGCAAGCAGACCACTGAGGAAAGACAAAAGGCACATCTTGGCATCTTGCAGGCCACAGTACAAAGTCTGATTTTTAGTCTGAGTGAAAATGGAAGCTCTTGGAGAGTTTTGAACACAGTCTGACTTCTGTTTTAAAAGGATCATTCCAGCTGCTAAATTGATAGCTGAAGACCAGTTTGGAAGTGAAGTTGATGTGCATCCCAAATGCACTTTCATTGCCTATAATTCTGTTTTAAATAGATCATTTTATTTTAAAAATCTGAACAAAAATGGCCACAGAATTCAATGCAAACATTACATATTAGTCCATATTCTTTGTACAGCCTCCAAAGCACTGGTGAATCAGCAAGTGCTGATTCTGCAACAACTACCAAGCTCCAGTGCTTCAGGCTTTTGCATATTTGCATGAACTAATAACCTAGTTCATAGTTATCAGGGTGATGTAATTGTTGACATGGTTGGCTTGATACCTAACTAAACTTTTCCATTAGCAGAAAAAGCTCTTTTTAAAGGCATTAATTATAGTAGGGATGAATGGTTGCTCATGCTGTTTTCACCTAAGAACAAAAAATTTAGGATAATTACAAAGTGAAGTATAGGTCTTTTGAGATTTCAAAAATTCTGAAGAAAATGAATAGGAATATATATGTATGTATATATACTAAAAGATAACATATACACATAGATACATGTACATATATGCCTGCATGTATATGTGTATACACACACACACACACACACACACACACACACACAGCCTTTATAGTGCTTCTTAGAAATACTAATCCATTAAGAAAAACTCACAGAGAGGTCTGGCACAATTTTCTGTCTTCATAGAAGAAAAAGAGAAAGCTGAACATGCCTATGTTAGTAAGTCACTATCCAATGTGACAAATATATATGGAGAGGCTTTTCCTATGGACAAAATACTATGGGAGATAAGAAAATGAAGATACTCTCAAAGTGTTTAAAATAGAAGATTGATTCACAGATAACTACATTCTAAGCAAAATCTGGAAGAGAGGTACAACAAAAATTTGTTGCTATCTGAAGTGTAAGATAAATTCACAACCAGCTTTTGAATGTGTTTTCATAATAAACAAACACTAGAATTTCACAGTATATACTAAGCACTGAAAATTACCCATCAGTAAATCTACATCATAAATTTCACCCTATGAAAGTTCACAGGATTTCTTTAAATAATCTCTTAATCTATAGAGATTGCCTGTCACAAATACTTTCTTTTTTGAGGGGTACCAGGGATTGAATTCAGGGGCACTTGACCACTGAGCCACATCCCCAGCCCTATTCTGTATTTTATTTAGAGGCAGGGTCTCACTAAGTTGTTTAGTGCCTCACTTTTGCTGAGACTGGCTTTGAACTCTTGATCTTCCTGCCTCAGCCTCCCTAGCAGCTGGGATTACAGAAGTACACTACCCCACCCAGCCATAAATGCATTTAAAAAAATTATTTCTGGGCTGGGATTATGGCTCAGCGGTAGAGCGCTCGTCTAGCATGTGGGAGGCCCTGGGTTTGATCCTCAGCACCACATAAAAATATAAATCAAATAAAGGTATTGTGTTCAACTACTTCTAAAAAATAAATGTTTAAAAAATTTTATTTCTTCTAAGTTATTCTCCACTTCATGGTTACTTCACAGATGGACATATTCACATAGTTATTTAGTTGTAGCTGACATGGTGAGCTTTGCTGTCATATTATCAGCATGTAACTAATGATAAGTGACATCCACCATGTTCTACCACATCGATCAAGGTGAAGATTATCCCTCTGTGGTTACCCTTTCATTCAACATCATTCAGCATGGAGTTTGCAATCTTGAAAGGGGGATAAAAGTTGCTTAAGGATAAGAATCATGTTTTATATCATAATTAATTTCTTTGAATACCCAGAAAAATAAAGAAAATAAAAATGATTTGAATAGAGATACATTTAAAACAAATTGGCAGGGGACGGGCAGGGGCAGGTCAGTGCTGGGCATTGAACCCAGGACCTTGTGCATGCTAAGTGTACGCTCTACCACTGAGCTATATCCCAGCCCCAAGATACATTTAAGTTTTGAATAACTAGATCAAAATATTTCCTAACTTTAACAAGTTCATATGTTAAAAAATACTTTTAGTTGTAAGTGGACTCAATAACTGTATTCCTTTTATTCATTTTTATAATGAAGTACTGAAGATAGAACCCAGTGCTTCACATGTGCTAGGCAAGAGCTCCACCACTGAGCCACAACTCCAGCCCAACACGCTCATAATTAAACCTGGAGGACAAACATAGTCAAATTTATTATATTAAACTGATAAAGGATTATATAATAATATATTTACTCCTACTGAATTGAGCACATTTTTGTATATAACTAAGAAAACACAAAGAGATGAGGATATCTGTGTTGCTAGATACAGGATATGAACCATCTCACTAGATGTTTTCATCACTGTATGTTTTACAAATAAGTCTGGACAAAATGATAATGAATTAAAAGGGGCATAAAACAATATCAAACCATGTTGGAACCAGGGGTGATTTGATGTGATTTATAGTAGCAGGGTAGATTCAACTGCTAAAAATGTTAAGAGAGAAAAAATAATGAAAATGTGAGGGAGCTGAGTCTCAAAACCTGTGAAATTTTTAGAACAATTTATTTGCAACGTGAATTATCAAAGGTGCCTACCCTGAATGCCCATCCCACAAGTAATCATTATGGATGACCATCTATTTACAGGAGGGTATTTAGAGGCTAGGAAAGTCAATGACTGGGATTTAAGAATAGTAAAAGCACACAAAGATCAAAGACCTGAGATAGTGTTCAGACTTGGAATGAGGGTGGGAAGAACACTGGATTGGCTAGGTCTTACCTCTGATCTAAGAGCTGAAGGGCATGTGCCCTTTCTTACGATAGTGCTCTACAGGCTGATGCTGGCCCAAAGATGGTCTGGTCTCATTCCAAATTCCTATGGTCTAATCTGCCCTGCAAGGGAAAAGGCTGGCTATCTCCTGGCTGGGCCCACCTGTGACAGGGCTATCAAAGTGACAAGGAGTAAAAGTTGGAGGAGGGATGGAGGTGGTGGACCCAGTTTTGTAAATGGTTGGAAGGTCAGGGTTCAATGGCTATGAGACAATTGCCTTCCATTGCACACAGGGCAGTTGTAGTCAGGCCCCAAAGAGAAGGCTGCAAACATACTGGGCAGTTCATGAAAAAAACAAAGCACAAACCAACCCTCCTTCTAATACGACTATGTGTTGCTGGGGAAAGAAGATAGGTGTGACATAAACAAGTTATTGTTTTTTTTTTTTTTGTAAACCCTATGTTTTGTACTCAATATAAATATATAAAAGATCCTGATATATATCTTTTCCCAAGTAGCAGAAACCAAGGTTGAAGTGCTACTGTAAAAATGACTTTAATTAATTTACTGGCATTGATTATACTAATTGGCCAATGATGAGGCTATAAATCTTTAAAAAGGTCTTAATGTGGTGGTTGTACACCAAACCAGAAAAAAATACAATAGTTTAAATCTAATGTTCCTTCAGCCTTTTTGGATATATCATAGTAAATTTTACTATTAACTTTTTTTCCTCAGAATATCATCTACTTTTAGTTGTTTCAATAAATGGTCCTTGGCTTTAAAGGGTGGGATTGTTCATTTAGTCAATTCTTTTTTTTTTTAATTTTTTTTTTAGTTGTAGACGGATACAATACATTTATTTATTTATTTTTATGTGGTGCTAAGGATCAAACCCAGTGCCTCACACATGCTAGGCAAGCGCGTTACCACTAAGCTACATCTGCAGCCCCTCAAATCTTATTTGAGGAATGCATACACATAGGTATATATGTGTATATTTATGTATGTATGTATATATGCATGTGTGGGGGAGTGTGCATTAATCACTGAGGTAGCATACTACTGTTTTACTCATTTCAACATTGTCCAAACAGAAATTAAATCTCAGTTGAACTTGCTACACACCTAGAAATACTTAACTTAGTGAATGTATTTTAGTCTATACTTTAGCTACACCGCTAAACACCAGCCCCCCAAAAATAAAAAGCTGTTTCCTCCCCCAAAATACAAAGGTCCGTTTCCTCTCTCGGGCTGCAAGGACTCCAAGACCACTCCATTCTGACCCACAAAAGTGAGAGAAGATTACTTCTGGGGCTACAGAATCTCCATTTGCATGACACTCAATAGAAATTTATTTCAGCCCGGAATGAACAGCATGGCTGTTGAACACCTTCCAGCTCTAAAGCATTTTGCTTTTGTATGGCAGTCTGGCACACCGCTGTGCCCACAAGCGCACTGCCCCGTTCCATGTGCCTCCACCACCAGAACACAAACATGCAAACGTGCACAGCGGCATCAGAGCTTCACTTTGTTCTTTTCTGTGAGGCAAAGTCATGTGGCAAGGAGCCAGTCTCTTTCTGTTCATTGCATTTTGGTGCTAGCTGCTCCTAATTCAGTATCTTGCACAATGACATTCTGCTAATGACATGAATGTCAAAGCTGGGATAATGGCAGAAGTGGAAGGAAATGTTTCCTAAATGGAGGAGCAACAGGAAAACTGCCAAGTGTATATTAAAATAAGTTGTGTGTTTACCCCCTACTTTAGTGCTTAGTCCCCCTCCCATTTGTTCCCAACATGAAAGGGAAGTGGCACTGGAAGAAAAGAAGAATAGTGAATAGCTCACCTTAGGGAAAGCACAGGGGGGAAAAAACCAAACAAACAAGAGGTCAAAGGAATGTTTTCCCTTAATTAACTTGACAGATATCTTTTCCTTTCCTCATTTGCATTCACTGATGTTTTCTTAGTCATTCTCTCATTTTGCCAAGATGAAATTGGCCACAAGGAACCTGTTCTGTTGCTAAAGACAAGAAGACTGGGGAGATACCAGAAGACACTGGCCTGTAAGTTGTTCTGCATTCATTCTGGGTAATCAGTGCTACTTGCTATTGTCATTTATGGGCTGAAAAAAGATGTGGTGATTTTCCAAGGAAACACCACTAATTAGTGGCAAACAGAGCCTAAGAAGAGGGGTCATGCGGCTTCCACAACCAGGACACTTCAAAGTTAGCAACTGCTTTAGATATATACATACATTTAACCACTTCTTATGTGAAGGCATAATAATTCTCTCCCACAAAGACAGAGTTAAGTTCCATTTTAGACATAATGGATTTGAACACTTGCCATCAGTAGACCTGGTTTCAAATTCCAACTCCCCCTGAACCTCAATTTACTGATCTGTAGAATAAGGATAAGAATATCAATTAACACAGAGGGCTACATGGAGATCAGATGAGATAAAGTATGTAAAGAAATTAACATAGTGCCTAGCCCACAGAAAATGCCTATAAATATTAACTGTTACAAATAAAGCATGTGGACTGTCTCTCTCTAGCACACATTGTCTCATGCATGATACTTGCATGCTTAGAAATGTCACACTAAGGCTTTCCTTCACGGATTGTGGAATGAGAAGTGTATCACTGCCCAATCAAAACAATGAATTATGCAAGAACTAAAGAAGCTAACTCAGGCAGCAAGACTCCATAGTAAATACAAATATTAACTTCATTATAGGCAGAATGTGTCAGTAAGAAAGGGGACTTTTGGCTTTAGAAACAGAAATAAAGAAATAAAGCTTAACCCCAAGCTCACAGTATTCACCCAAGCACTTGCCAAAGGCTTCGAGCTGGCAGGGTCAAGAGGGAGCAATATTCAGGGGACTGCACCCAGCGGATTTCAGGGTTTCAGACCAACTGTCAAAACTATGTGCATCAGCTCAGCTTAGACAGTGCCTTCAGTCATTTAAGGTATCTCACATATCTTTCTATGCTTCCATATTGCCCAAACAATCTTCTGATGAACTTCACAGACGGGTATGTTCAAAAAGAAATAAAACAATAATAATAACAGCTGATATTATAAACGAGGTATTTACTATACTCCAAGCAATGGTTTAATTTTCCTGATGATCTTGTAAGGTAGAACTTGCTTTTAGATACATAGATATGAAAACTGAAGTACTGAGAAGTTCTATAACTTCCATGATGGCACAAATATTAAGTGGAAAAAAACTAGGATGCCAAGACAGTTTGCCTTCAGAATCTATGCTTTTAATTATTTTGCTAGATGGTGTACAAAGCAGAGTCTGAGAACTTTAAGGGGCCCAGGCCCAATAATGACATTTACTCTGGTAAACTGATATCTCAGCATTCTGTTCATACATAGATCATGAGTGCTTGCTAATTATGATTTTCTTCCTATGAAGGTGGAACTGCTTCTGGGATAACAACTGAATCAGAATTTTGACCCTGCAGCACTAGCATCATGTACAATAGGTGGCTACAGTTATCAAGATTCACACCTGACTGGCTTTATGAAGACAGCAAGCCTGACTCCAGTGAACAGACACCCCGTTAAGCAGGAATGCTTTTTGTCTCAAGACACAATTGTGTACACATTTTTCAAGCCCATGGTAGACACACAGGTGAGACATGCACACGATTGGGCATTTGCTCCTCTACAGTGTATTGCTAACAATCCAAAGGTAGATGATGCAACACATGGATTATCCAGAGCAGCTGGCATTTCTTCCTTATTCCTGCCCTAACCAGCTAGTCTAGCCAGACCTAACTGGGGAGAACTGTGTTGACACATTGTGTGTCAGATTTTTGTTCTATTGTTTCTTAGTGAATTGCCAAATCAGTTCTAAAATTCTGTATCACCACCCCTCCCCTTTAAAGCAGCTTTTTAATTTATTATTATTTTTTTCTTATTATTTCCAGATAACTGATTGAAAGTATTTAGGAACACAGAAATCAGATTTGTAATGTGAAGTATCCTTGTACGCCCTGGCTTTGGAGAAAAGGCCTAATTGCCCTCCCACACCAGGAAGCAAGTTTAGCCAGCAGAAGACCTAAAACATATAATAAAGTATACTAACTGCATTATTCAGATGAAGCTATTTTAGAGGTTGAAGTATTTACAAATAATATATCTCAAAGAAAACTCAACAGCTTAAAACCTATGTACTTACAACTTGAATAGGCTTGTGACCCCAAATCTTGGATTCTTTTGTTGCACTTTTATTTTTCAAGATGTCATTCCTTTAGTCTCACATCTATTCTTATTCTTGGCCCCCAAATTCCAGGAGAACATGCATGAAAGAGGCCTCACCAAACCTTATTAACTAGGTTAAAACCAAGGAAGGAATTCATACAAAAAAAGTTTTTGGTTACTAAGGAAAAGTGTAACTCTGGTGCAATTGCCTTCAGATCTCTGACATGCTTCTTATGGGCATGGACACTTGCTTCTCCTAAGTCCACCCTTCTGTTTAATAAGATGACCTCATTCATCCGTAGCCTGGGATTTGGTCCTTATTAGTAAGTACCCTGAGTTCCAGAAAAACACACTATCTCCGCCTCTGCACTGTATTCACCAGACACCCAACCTAAACTCAGTCTGCATTCCCTTCAGTGACTCAGAGAGTTCCTGTTCATTGTGCTTCTGGATTCCTGTTTATTAAAGTTATGGAATCCTGGACCTTCCCATGGAAACACTTCTAAGCAGAAATTCAATGGTATAGAGAGATGGCACCCTACTGTGTAAACTTTCTATATTGAAAGGGACCCTGAGTAACTCACCTATATGAAATTAAACTCTACATCAAGATCAGAATTAGGATACCTCCATGTAATGAAAACAAATCACGGATACTTTGAGAGACATGAATGTGAAATCTTCTATTGGCTATTTCTAAATCAACCCTAAATCCTACTGAAAGGGCAAAATCGCATGAAACATAACTAAACCCATCTTGAAACTGTCAATAGCCACCAAGTGAGTCACTCTTTCATCTTTGTGGTCACATCATATTTTTATTCACAGTATAATCATAAAATTGTAGGGCTTGTTTGTATAACAAACAGTGTTTTCTACATCCTTAAATTAAGAATCTCTGTTCAGAGGATTGTGTCCTCAGAAACTAGCAATACACACTGTAGGCACTAGTGTTTATGAACTTGCGAAATTACACTGTAAAGAGCAAACCACTGTGTATTTAGTTTGTCTCATGTACAATACTACAAAATTTTGATGTTATATACATCAAATGACAAGGAATAATTTTTTAGTTTTGTATCATAAAAGATTCAGTATTTGGGTCTGAGGATATGTAGCTTTATGGTAGAGCACTTGCTCAGTGTTTGGGAGGCCCCAGGTTCAATCCCAGGACCCATAGAACAAAACAAAACAAAAATCAAATAAACAAAAATTTAGTATTTTTAAATAGTATGAAATAAAGTAGGTGAGTGGTAGCCAACAGGTTCTACTGACTTTTTACAGTCAATATCAAATGATGAACCATTTAGAATCAGGATGAAAGGGAAGTTTGGAAATGCAAGTGATAAACAGTTTCATAAGACACAGTGAACTCCCATCCCCCTCCACCAGTACAGCCATTAACTTGATTTTCTTGTTTTAACTCAAAGAAGAAACTTGTTTCTCTGATGTATACATAGCTTTATTCCTCCACTCCAACTCCCCCAACATTTTCTAAAGTGTCTTGCCCCAAGCAGAGGACTGGTTACCAAGATCTAAGAGACACATTCTCATGAGTTTTTAACCAGGAAATCTGGGGAGGGAAACATTTCCCTGCATTTTTAAATGGCTCTATTGTTCAGGGAGGCCATGGACTTTGTGTAGCTGGGAGGACAAATAAATAAATAAATTAAATCCTGTCTACCTAAGTTCACAGAATACCATGTAATCATATTAAAAAAACAACTAGAGGGAAAAATAAATCAACCTACAGGATCATCTAAACTGGAAAAGCAACTGTCAGAGAAAGATTTCAATACACAGGTAGGCAAAGTATTCCTGGAATGTTAAATATTCCTGAAGCATGGAGGCAGTTTTTGCAATAAGTAACGTAGAAAGAAATGATAGTTAATGAAGAAATGATTTTATCATTGAGAAATAAAAGAGTGGGGGGTGGCAGAAGAGTTTCCCAGCAGGAAGTTATTTTTTAATGTGTATATTACATATTGCTGAACAAAATAAACAGTTCCATTTGCAAAATAATCTTTAAAAAATTTTGTGTTAGGGTGAATACCAGTTGAAGCAATAAATAACATTTGTGTAATGGCTGAAAGAGAGAGCGAGACAGAGACAAAAAAGTGGGGGGGGGGAGACACAGGCAATGACTTCAGCACCACAGTTAGGAAGAATTAATGGTATATTAATTATAAATGCTACCTAACCTCTAATCCTTCTGGCCCTCATTGTCACAGCCTTGCTCTAGAAATTAGTCATTTTTCAACTGTTAAAACTTCATCTTAGAGAAAGAACTTTGATTAGTTTTCTGCTCCCTATTTTAAGATATGGTTTTACCTCAAAAAGATGAATGTCTAACTCATCCAAAAGAAAGAGTTAATCAATTTGTATAGAAATGAAGAAAACTGCCTCCCTAATCTTTTTTAAAATTTTTTTTAAAAAAAATTGATAAGATCTAGGGATAGAAATAGGGCTGGCAACTTTTCTTAGCATGGCTCATTTTGGGGTTATTCTGTCCTCCAAATGCTTTTTAATGTACCAAATGAAATATGTATGTATAAAAACCTACCCCAGAGTAAAGACCTAGTTCTTTCTCAGTCATAGTAGGCCAAAATCAAATGATGAACCCTCTAGAATCAGGATCAAAGTTTGGAAATGCATGTCCCAAGGCCATCAAGGTCAGAAAACCCAGAAGCCAGTCCAAACCAGCAACAACTGCTGCTTGATTCTGGTTCACTTTGCTCTTGGGATCTATCCTTCACCCACCTTAGAACTAGCTAACTGTCCCATGCAGAAGTTCTCTGTCATCTGACCACTTGCCTCCTTTTTTATACCACCTGCCTTTTTTGACTTTCCTCTTTTTTGACAAAAAGACAATGTAGAATAAATGATTAGTCTCCTTCTCCTAAAAATCCCCCTTCAAATGGCTACACTAGAAGATGAGATATTAATCCTAAAATCACATATAAAGATAGGTGAAAAAGAAGAAAAAACACAGACTGATATAGCCATGTCTAAAACATACAGAAAGCAAAGAAAATGAATTGGAAGAAGACATTCAACAGTAATGACAGTGACTACTTCTCAATGGCAAGAATGTGGGAGTGTGAAACAAGGCTTGCTTTTGCTTGAGTGTCCAAAAATTTTTAATCATGAATACTGTAACTTATTAATCTGGAAAAATGTATACCTGATAAAGAAAAACCAGTGTCTTTTTAAATATTGCTAGTCAAATTCCTAAGAGAAAAGGAGGGAGGCAGAGAGGGATGATAATGTACTCTGTATAACAGAATAATTTATTGAGCTATTCATTGGTGGTATTCTAACTATAGTAGGAGAATAAAAAGTATTCTTTCCTTCTCCTATTCCAAGAAGCCTTTGTGTTTCAAGTCTGGGCTCCTTAATGGGTTCCAGTTTCAGGAAACAGAGGTGGGGAGCCAGGCCAAAGGCAAGGTCCTCCCTAAGGAAGAAACACAGCCTACTGAGAGGTATACTGCCTGGAAAAAAATTAGTGGAGTTTCCCAAAGCCACCTAGAACATAAGGATTAGCTTTCCTGAGACTAAGGTAGGGAATGAGGGGAGGCAACAGTGTCTGGCTATGTATCTGTGTCCACTCCTTTCCAATGCAGGCCTCCAAGAGGCAGATGACAAGCCCTGTGGTGGGCCTGCTTGTGACTTGGGGAGGAAGGTAAGTTGGGTAGAGATTTAAAACAGGAGCGGCGCTCACTGTGTGAGTGCCAGTTAACGATGTTCTGCCACTGCAGGCATCCAGGAACTCCACATCCCAGTTTAGAACAGGCCACATCATTCCATAGGGGTCACAACAGATGGGGAGTAAGTCATTCCCGTCATCCATATCACCTGACAGTCTTGTAAAGGCTGCATCAAGCAGTTAAGAGTAGAAAAATTGACAGGCCAGATAACCCGTGGTGGGGAAGTACCAGCCAGCCATCCCTAACTTACTCACCAGCCACTAGGAATACCAGCCAACTTTTTCAGGAAGTCTTCAATATGTCATTTTATTTTTTTTTAGTCCAAACCCATCTCTCCCAGAACCTGACTTGATACACAAAAAGAGAATTAAGGCACAGAATGTCAACTCTACAGTTTGTTACTGGAAGGAATTGTTTTCACCCTTAAAATTACAATCCAATGGCTGTTGGTTGTGTAGTCCCAAAAGGGCTAACCAGAGCTGGCCCAGGCCCATTCTAATGGTTACTTATGACCTGGGGGAGACAAAGCAGACTTTGGCAGGTTTGGTGAACTCCCAAAACAGAAAGACAAAAGGAAAAATGTTTCTACTTAAAATGCAAAACAAAAAAACCACAAAGTAAAATGAAAAAAGCCCACTTCCCCCCAACAGAAAATGACAACAACTCCCAAAACAGCTCCAGAGTGCAAATGTTGAAGTGAATGTGATGCTCTGGCTCATTCTAAATCAGCAGTCCTTTGGGGGAAGCTTTTTATTTTTTTTACATAAAGTAACCATCTACATCACATGTGTATTCCTAAGAGAAGACTCTATCCTTTTAGAATATCCACATAGAGCACAGGTTTTTATAGCACCAGATATAACCTGCTACTCTAAAATAATAACTCTACAGACGTCATCCTTTCCCAGCTTTATTGTTAAATACATTCACTCCTTTTGGAACTTTAATTACTGAATTTATATCCGGGCAGTGATTACCATATTGCATCAGAATATAAAGTGTCTCACATTCAATTTGCAGAAAATGAACAAAGTCAAAGCCACAATAGGGAATCATAACTCGAATCACATCATCACATGATAAGAAGGCATAAGCAAGCCTTGTAATCCCAGCAATTTGGGAAGATGAGGAAGGAGGAACATAAGTTCAAGGGCAGAAAATACAACTTAGTGAGATCCTGTCTCCAAATTAAAAAAAAAAAAATGGCTAATGATGTAGCTCAATGGTAGAATGCTTGCCTAGTATGTACGAGGTCCTGGGTTCTTTTTCTAGACCACCAGAGGGTGAGGTGGGGGAGTGGAGCAAGCTTCTGACCTTGGAGCTTATATAATAATCTGAATCCAGTCATCTGTTATTACAGTGCCTGATGTTTTAGCAAGGTCACCTGGTTCTTACTCCAAAACCTATGGCTATAGAATTAATGTGTGAAAATCGTAAATGGAAAATAATCCATCACTAGAGAGAATAACAAATGGTGGGGCCTTGTGGTTTTGGAATCATCGTTCCTCAAATTTCACCACTCCAGATGCCCACAGCATCCCTTGACTGGGGTGCTCATGCATCTCCCTGTAGAGCCTTTCCAAAGGTTGCAGAAATACTGTACTTCTATGGTAACAGAGAACATTTCAATTGTGTTTGGAATTTAGGGCCCAGAAAGGGCATGTCTTCTTTCAATGTCTTATATAAGGGCTGAGTAGCTGAAACACCTGAACAAGCTCTCAAAAACCTCCTGAATTCTCTAGGTGGGGCCTGTAATGACACCACAACAAAGAAACAAGCCATTTAGGAGAGTAGTTTTAAATGAAGAGACTTGACAAAGCCAGATAAGTCATTTCATGCTGAAGATACTAGCCAACTGGTTTATGCTCATGTTGGAAATACGATCTGCTAGGGGAGCAAGCTGCAGCCAAGGGCCTCTTTTGTTGAAGACCAAATAGATAAACATGGTTATGTACCTCTAGGGAAATATAATACAGTTTAAAAACCTATTCTCATGCTTCATTTTTTATATGCATCTCCAGATGGATGGCACATGCAGATGTAGATTCACAATGCCTTATTATTTGACAATAAAGTGATACTTTCCATTGAAACTTAAATTTTGCTTAACAGAGAAAGTGTTTGCAAAAGCCAAGGTAAAGGTGACAACTGTAATGAGAAAATAAACACTGGAAGAATGTCTTCCCACAGCAAGAGTCAAAGTTAATCAGTTTAACATGTTGCAAAATCCAAATCATTCTAACTGAATTCAGAGGGAACCATGCATGACTGCTTTGGCATTGTAACCCTGCTTAACAAAAGCAAAACTAGCTGTCAGTTACTTTAGAATCAGATGCTTTGCTTTTACTTAGACCAAGAACTGTTGTTTCTTGGTCAGAAAGTAGAGGACATTTTCTAGAATATAAACTATGCCTATGTTGCAATGTGCTATGACAAAGTAGCTCGGCCGTACCCTGATTTTTTATTTCTTTATACACTCTCTTTAAAAAGAAGTATCTACAATAAATTGGAAAAAGAGGCACAGGTAAATTAAGAATCAAATACAGTAATGCTTACAACTCTATCAGTTAGCTGAGAGTGAAATTCCACTTTGTTATTTTAATGTTAATACCTGCCACTTTTTAAAAAGTGCTATCAAGTCAGCAAGAGCTTTATTTTTAAAGATGACTTGTTCAGAGTTAAGAACTAATTGACTGCCAAGAAGGAGATAGGTTTTCAAAGCAATACTACCCTATTCATCAAAATACTTTTTTTTTTCCATCTCCTTCCATACATTTAGAAACAATTCCATACTTAAATTTGAAAGTATAGTTAGAATAGGGCAGTAACATTTTTTTTTTTTTACTTTTCTAAAACAAAGTAATTTTCTTAAATAATGCTGACTGAAATTCATGTTGTATACATGTATATAATATGGTTTATCACTTCTGATAGTTTGCTATCTGTACAATATTGGACATGAAATAAACTGCTATAAATCTGAACTACTGTGCTACCTGTAGATACTATATGTGTGTGGTTGTGTACTTCTGGATAAAATAGACACATCATTTTATTTTTCTGGAGTTTTGAAATCTGTTATTCTCAAAAAGGCTTTTCATTATTTACATATAGCTCATCATTTTTGTAACTCTTTCCCATACTGACATGTATGACTGTGTGGAATAGTGAACTCTGATTGACACAGCCAAGACTTCGATGCTAAGAGGAAGAAAGTTAGGCAAGCAGTAACCCAACTTATTTTGGTCTTGGTGTGGAAATATTTTGCACTTCCTCAAATTAAAAAATGGTGTGGAAAACCAGTCTTACTCTAAAATGACTTACTTCCCAGAGCTCTCCTACTGGAGACTGTAAACTCCTTGTAAGCAAGCATATATCTTGCTCTACCATAAATGGCACAAAGTTACAATGGATTAAACATTTTTGAATAAATGAATAATTTAAACAAACAAGCAAACAGAAATGAGAAAACAAAATTTTGCTGAAATTAGAGTTGGGGGTGTTTGGTTATAATAAACCTTGATCTTTCTTAAATCCTCATTTATTTTATTACTATTATTCTATTTTGTGGATTGATCTCAGGTCCTTATGCATGCCAGGAAGGCAATCTGCCAGTGAGCTAAACCCACCTCTACCTTTCCTCCTTCCTTACCATGGTAAAAGTTACCATTTTACAGTTTCTCCTAAGAATCTTCTGGTCTTTGTTAGCAGTGCCTGTGGGTCGGGGTGTGTTGAGAACTATCCAAAGTCAGATTCAATCCCTGACCTCCAGGGTTTATTCTAAAATGAATTACAGGTATGAAAGGACAGTACAGTTTAGGCAACTACACATATTCTAAAAGAATCTATAGGTTTCGGGGCTACAACTGCCATGGCACCAGTTTCAGAAAAGAGACAGATTGCTTATGACAAATCAGCACACCTTCAACACAAGTGAGAGAAGTAGGTCATGATGAATAAGTGAATTTTCCACTGACTCATTTCCACATGTACTCTGGGCAGCAAAGGACACCAGTGATCTAGTTCCCCACCTGGAAGAGCTGTAGGAATCAGCTAACGAAAGGTGCTCGGCTACAGACTGTCTGGCAGGGAGGGCCACTCTCCTGACCTGCAAAAAGGGCCCCAAGGCAACAAGGTCACCAGGCCCAACTTGGAGAAATCGTTCCTGGTTATGGACACTGACCACCTAGATTATCAGGACATGGGAGTAAGACTATTCCTGCTTCCTCCAGCTCAGAGATCATCCTATCAGGTTGAATGGGGCTGTACCAATTAACATATATTTGAGAAAGCTGGGCAGGAAGTTTTTCAGCATTTCACTTTAAATGCAAATAACCTCTATTTTAAGTTTGATAGAGGGAAAAGATCAAGCAAATTATTTCTAAATACAAATTCATTTATTTTAGTGTAAATGGAGCATTACCACTGTAAATGTCAAATAGTCACTATCCATTATGAAAATAAGGCCCAGCCAATCTTTCCAACTTATTCAAAGTTGAATGCATGAATGATCAGAGCCCTCAGTCCCCACTCAAAACCTAAAATATGTCCTTATTAAAAAGTTGAAGGGCAATAAGCCAGGCTAAAGAGATGACAAGAGATGACCCTCCTCTACCATCAATTCTGGGAAATGTCCACTGTCTTTTGCTGGAGCAATCAGGACACTGAATGTGTCTTGTCTATGCAGAATACCCTGGGGTTGGGTGGTAGTATGCAGACTCATAGTCTCCACCCATCGGGAACTTACATTGCAATAAATCTGTTAAATAAATGTAGACATTTTACTCTAGAGGAAGATCATTCACAGATAAAAGCAAATGCTTTTCTTCACAGAGCAGAAAATATCATCCCTACTTGGGAGGATTCCACCTAATAGATATCAGTTTTATGTTTTCCAGTACAGCTAATGAGATAGGCAGCATCATTCATACTTTGAACAAAAGAAGTCACATATTATCAGCAAGTTCTGAAACAAGGTTGAAACTACAGGGGGGAAAAACAACCTTTACACTGTAAAAGCTGATTGGCATGGGATCAACACCCACGGCCTTGGCCTCCTTAGCACAATGCTCTATTGAACTAAGATACTAAATAAAAATATAGCTTTGAGATACCCAAGGCTTAATAAAATGAGACATTGTTAGGAGAGTGATTGAAACACCCAAGATAGGAAAGTGCTAGTGTACAGAACATTTAGAAGACAGTAGGTACCTTCAAATGTACAAGGCTCACAGAGTGGTAATGTTTTTAACTTCACTCTCTTTAAACTACAAAACAGAACATAGGAGCTTACAGTCATAATCTCATCACTAATACAAAACAGATCTTCAAAGCATCATTTCTGGAATGTTTAACCAATTTGCCTCAGGACTGCTCTAGACTGATGTTTAATAGAAATGAAAAGATACTTATTTTCTGAGTTAAAATGTCACCCAGATGATCTATTTTTATCACCGGTGCTATGGTTACCTCTTCAAAAACCAAAATGATGACAATGTCATTTTACAACAGCTATCCAGTAACCACCAGACGGTCATCTCGGAACTCTCGCCCAGGACTAACTTGATGTAAGCCAAAACTGAAAAGGAAAACAACCCTAACCACGAAAGGCTATTGAATAGAGGTATCGTGTCATGGTCTTACTAAATTAGCTAGAGTGCTCTAACCTTGTATTGCCCTGGGAAATTAATTGTTCAATGAAGACCCATAATGATCTGAATAACATTAATCACATGTGTAAAAAATATTTAGATAAGTAAAATACATATTTGATTTGAACTTAGGTTTTATAATTTCCTACATGTTCCTAAATACACATAATATTTAATACTGAATCATGTTAAATCTTGGTAAATCTCAGCTTTAAACATGGCCACATTTTTAATAAAAATGAAAATATTTAATTAAAGTTTATAGTATTTAGAGAAGTTCAAAATGTATAAAAATAATCTATGAGTCTTATTTTCATATTAAGTAGGATCAGCTTTGTATACACCTGTATATAGCACGAATTTTAAGTCCATAAATAGCCATTTCAATGACATGGTTAATATCAAATTATAAACTCAACAGGAGTGAGCTTACATTTTTCTTCCTCCTAGACTTTCCCCATATAAAGAAACATGCTTTTCTGCCAAATCTGCCCTCCTATCCACCCCATTTTCCCCCAACATGAATGCAGAAATTATGCTGTCAACAGAGATTTGGCAAATAGAAAATAAGTTTCTGTTTTCATTAAGAAATAAGAGTGAAAAAACTAAATAAACAAAAGACAGCAATCAAAAAACACTATCACCTTGTCACAGAATTCTGAAACCCCAATTTCCTACTCTGTTCCTATTATCCTTCCCCATCCTTATCTCCTTTTGCTTAGAGACTGAATATGGTAAGTCTTCTCCAATATACTTTTACCTACAAGAAAATTCTAGCAGTACAATGAAACTTTAGAAGTTATGGAATCCTTTTATGACCAAAGCTGTTCAAATCTCAAACACTACTCCAAAGAAAATCCCAAGACTAATGCCATGGAAAAGCTGAGTATGGAGCTCTCTGGCTTGCCCTTCCTAAAACAGTACCTAAATAATGAGCAAATCATCTCCCCACCACCTGCCTCTTCTTCTCTTGAAAACATAGAGGACCAGAAAGATTAAAATTCAGTCCTGGATCTAAGAAGCCCTAAATACTTGAGGATCCTGGAAAAGAAACATTCAACGCTAATTACCTTTAGCACTCTTCATTAATCTTTATAGAGATGACTCAATCCCCAACCTGGAGCTCTTTCCTGTGGTCCACCCAAACCATGTGTCCAACATCTCCACTCAGGTGTTTGCCAAAGCTCCAACCCAATGAGTTCCAAACTAAAGGTACCATTGTCACCCAACCAGTCCTGCTTCCTGTGGCCCCATTCAGTTCCTGGCACTATTGTACAACAGCCTAAAGCAGAAACAAGGGCATAAACCTCCACTCCTTCTCCTCCCCACATTAATCATCTAATTCGTCATCCAATCTCATGGATTCCACTCCCTGGGCTGCTCCCTTCATTCTCATGGCCACCAACTTACTTGTGGCCTCATCACCATCTCTGCTGCGAAAGCTGTGGTGCATGCCCTGACTGGGATTCTTCAATGCCAGAAATCTTTCCATGTGATCTTATAACAGCCGGGTACAAAACCCTTCAGTGGTCCCTCCTACCCTTGAGTAAATTTGAGGCCCCCATTTGTCACTCTAATGGAATTTCTCAACTTTTCAACCCAAAGTCTCTGTCTGGCCATCTATCTTCTTTGCTATAATATTGGCTATAGTTTTGCTATATTCTTTCACAGTGTCTCCCCAGCACAAGGTTTAACACACAGAAGGTGCTCAACTAAGATTACTGAACTAATGATAGACGCAGAGGATGGAGACTGGAATGCTGCCAGCTGCACGTGCCCAGCCACATCTCGCAGTGAGATCTCCCTGCTGCAGGGAGATACCTTCTCACACTTAGAGGTGGTCGTAGCAATCGATCCAGGAAGTCAGAATGTTTCAATGGGAATTCTTCAAACAGACAATAAGCCATACAACTCCCTCTGCATTCACCTCTGTACACTGACAATCAACGAACCCATGTTTAGACTGAAAACCCCAAGAGCAAAAAGGCTTATCAGTCTTAGCAAATGTGGATCTACTTTACCTTCAGACAGGTAAAGTTTTTATTTGGAATTATCGAAAGAAAACTAGAAGGAGGCTCCTCCATCTTTGACATACTTCCATGATTACAGAAACCATGAGCAAGACCCCATCACTAAATGGTGTCTATTTCTACAGTTGTATCATGAGGTACCATTAACCCCTGTAGCATTCATCTGTGTTGAATATATATACAGGAATATATACACAGCTAGAGCTGACTTTGCTTCTACAGCACATTGGGACCCTGATGATTAGAAAGAGTCTGTATGATCTACTGATGAAGTCAGATATACTTTACTTCGTTTTTTGTAATAACTGTATATTTCACTGAGTTCCATACTACAAATAAATGTGAACAGCGGTCAAACCATCTATCTTATTACAGCATTAAAGTAAAAAACTACTGCCTTCTATGCTAATTAGCTGAATTGCCTCATTAAAAATGTAGGTAATTAATATCCTTATACATGTTCTAACAACAACTGATAATTTAAAATTACATAAACATGCCTTCCAGATGAAGATAACTTT
This sequence comes from Spermophilus citellus, assembly GCF_964194105.1. Lineage (NCBI taxonomy): Eukaryota > Metazoa > Chordata > Mammalia > Rodentia > Sciuridae > Spermophilus > Spermophilus citellus. The sequence continues at coordinate 233,717,888 of NC_138182.1, forward strand.
TAATAATCTTATGTGAAAACATTAAAATAGGATATATTATAGTTATTCCACTTTCTATATTTAACTTGATACATTTGGATTTTCACAAACAAAGGTAATCAGATAATTTAAATCTGATTCCTTTTCGGAGACAGTTTCAGTGTTATTTGCATTCAGAATTAAAATAGAAGGTGAATCCCAAAGATAATGAGAGAAGAAGTCCCTTCCATCCACATCTCTGTCAGCCTCCTTAAAACACTAAAAAGTGATGGATTGCTTTTCCCATCTCTTTTAAACAGGAATCTGTGATCTCAAGTATTACAAGAGGGGAAAATGTGCCTAAGGGGCTATGATTTACAATTATTCTGTATCATGCTGATTAGCATAAACGACCATGATAGAAAATTGTATGCAACCCCCAGAAGAGTCAATAAAAGACATTGATCCACAGCCACAACTAAGGGAGGAAAAATTGCTTACAGTCTATGCTTTAAGCTTCCTATCTAATTTGGTAGAGGACCTTTTAGCCTGCAAATAATTCCATGTTTACAAAACATTCTTACTGCACACAAATTACCTTTCACAAGCAGAAGGACAAATCAAATCTGAGCACTTCAATCCCCAGTATTATCAGGCTAAGAGTTTGCACCCAGATTAACACAGAGGCATTGATACAGCTACTGCAAAGCTCAAAAGGCAGTTCCTCTCCATTAGAAATAATTGTGAGAGACTACTGTAATAGGCAAGTGACATGGCATGTAAAAGAAAGTGTAGATCTAAAAAAAATTTTTTTTTTCTCCAAAATACAAAGTTGAAGCTGGAAGCTGGTAGATGGATAATGAGAAGTCACGGTTTCCCTGTCCTGAAAAAGTTAGAATAAATTTTGCTTACCACTCCTCTTCTTCACATTATACTTGGACCTTGATATCAAAACACAAAGTCCAGGAAGGAAAACTATTTTAAGACCAGTAGCTGACAAGTGCTTTGCATTATTATTACTTAACTTTTTCTTATTTCAAAGATTTGCCGCTGCGCAATACAAATCAAGCCTGCTAAGCAAGTAGGTGTAATACACAATCTTCATCAATTCATGGCCACATTCAATTAGAGGAAAGCAAGTGCTTGTGACAAAGGGAAGATGGCATGCTGAGAAATGCAGGCTCCTTGAGTGTAAGGACACAATTTACTACAGGGTAGGAAACCCGTCACCTTGCCACAAGCCCTGGCCTTTGGGTTCCAAAGGTCAATGATCTTTTGTGTTTGTTTTAATACACTCCATGCTTTATTAGGGGCCTGCGAGGTGAAAGTCACAGATGACAACTCAGAACATTTGTGACTGATTACTTCCAGGCCTTATGAATCAAAGGTTACTTTTCTGGCATAATATCTCCTGAATTATGCCAGCTTCCAGAGTCAGCATCAATGATAAGCTCCAGAGGCCGTCTACATGGACCTTCCTCTCACTACCTCAGCATCTAAGCTGCTGAAGCAACCAGAGAGTTTCAAATCCACCTGTTTATATTTCTAACCTATAGTCCATTGACTTAGAAGGAGTCAATGAGAAGAGTCCACTGGGTCTGTGAACTTGAATTGTTTAAAAAATATATATCTTTATTTTCACTAACTATAAACTGAAATGTAACCTTGCACTCATATGTACATTCATAGTATCAGCAATAACTATGATCTGGCCTCTAGTAGAAATCACATATATTTTCATATCATGCTACCTTGGTTGCTGGTATATTTTGAAAATCATTTATATTCATTATCACTTCTAAATTATGGTAGGTCCTACACTCTTCCCTAGATCTGGATACTGATGTGCAAATAAAGAACCTCATAGATCAAAATATGTGAATATGCACATGATTATTTCAATATAATTCACTGTGATTTTATTTTATGCATTTTAAAATATTATTCTGAAAAGACAACCATAGTCTCTGCCAAACTACCAGTGGAATCCGCAATTTTAAAAAGGGCGCAGAAAGTTTTAACAATGTCAAATGACTGGTTCATGGCAGAAGCATGACTAGAAACAAGGACCCTTGAGTCACATCACACTTCAGGTACTTTTCATTATTCTGTATCATTTCAGCTAACTCTAGTATTTTTTAAAAAGTCAGAGGGTCCCCAAAGAAAGAACATGTTCTGTACATTGTGAGGTGCTGGGTTCTTAAAACCACTGTCTCAAAGCCATTGTCTCAGCCTTTCTTACACTGGGGCTCATTATCATCAGAATATGTAGAACCAGAGGGATCCTCTTGTCTTATCCACAGCAAGTTTACATAATGATATGGTAAGTCTGTCAAAGAATTTAAAGATGAAAGAAACAGAAAATCAGCTCACCTATTTTCTATCCAAGAGAGTTATCCTCAACCATCCAAAACAATAAATATTATTTAGGATGAAGATTCCACAGTCCTTTCTAGAAAACATATTCAAAATTATTTTCCACTGGCCTAAAAGAAGTGTGAAAGACAGAATGTATGCATGAAAATAAAAGACTTGAATTAATTTATATACATTAGAATGGCTAAGGAAGGAAGGGAGGGAGGGAGGAAGGAAGAAAAGAAGGAAGAAACGAAACAATATATGCTGGAGAGCACGTGGACAAATAGGAGTCCTTGTACACTATTGGTGGTAACTTACAGCTGCTGTGGAAAACAGTATAGCAGTTCCTCAAAATGTATAAATAGAACCACTACATGACCCTGTATTTCCTCTTCAAAATCTGTACCCCAAAGGGCTGAAAGCAGAATCTTCAAGAGCTATTTGCACACCTGTGTTCACAGCAGCACTATTCTCAGCTTCATGATTCACAAGAGCCAAAAGATGGTACAAACCCAGTTGTCCACAGGCTGAGAAAACATGGCATATAAATACAATGTAATATGACTCAGCCTTTAAAATAGAAGGAAACTCTGACACATACTATTACATGGATGGAACTTGAGATCAACATACTAAATGAAAAAAGGCAGCCACAAAAAGACAAATGCTCTATGATTCCACTTATATGAGATGACCAACATAGTCAAATTTGTAGACACAGAAAGCAGAACAGTGGCTGCCAGGAGCTAGCAGAAGGGAACAGGCAGGTGATATATAATAAGTATAGTTTTGATTTTGCAGGACGCAAAAAGTTCCGGAGATTGGATGCACAAAAATGTGCATGTACTTCACATTGAGATGAACTAGTGATCAATCAAAAATTTAAAAAAAAGAGTTCAGAACATGAACAGATTAAGGAGGCATATTCATCTTCTTTTTTGTAGTCTTTCAAATACCAGAAATATAACCAGTCATAATTACCCGACCATCCTGTCTTACCTCACAAGCTTGTGAATTACTCAGAATATCTCAAATGTGTTCAAATAAAGTTATTTGAGTCAGAAGGTCTGTTCCTAGTTCTCCTGCATCTTTTCTCAATGAAGGAGATGCATTTGGCGTTGTCTGCTTAACTGGACCCAGGATTCATAGAGAGGTTTCCTCACTTTGATTCTCCACAAGCCTTGAAATTTGTAAGGTTATGAAGGAATGGGAACATTGGCTTTATGGCTTTTAGAGTTCTTTTCAGTTGATGGCTTGGAAGGACCAAAGTGTGGTCATGTGCTACCATGTAATTGTTGACTTTTCAACAATTCTCCTCAAAATATCTGACTAGGTTAAAGCCTACAGATTCTGGTTTGCTAAGAAACAGGAAGGATATTATTTGAAAGCCAGAGCTAGGATAGTTTTTCTTACACGAATGTGGCTATCTCTCCAGAGTCTGAAGTCATGGCTTTGGGTCTGAATTGAAACTAAACTGTATATGCTAGAACATAAAATTTAGAAGTCATAGATAATAATTCTTTAGAATATTCTAAACCATATAGTTACTGCAATCCTAAATCTCCACAGAATATTTTGAACACTGCTCTTGCTCTATTCATCTTAGAGCCTACAAACTTTACATGCCATCTTAAAGGTGTCATTTGGGTGACCATATGTGATTCCCAATGACGCCCTTGTATCAAAAGGTAGATATGCTATTTATCATTATAATTTATAAGCCTGCCAAATACTAAGTGATGAGGGAGGGGAAAATATCAAACTGAAAAAAAAGCTACTGTTGCCCAAGGTCACAGCATGGAGGCTCAATCTTATTTCACCCACACAAATCAGATCAATTGAAGATGGAAATGCATTATACATTAGACAAACAGTTTCAAACCTTGATAAAAGCAGACCTTGGAATGTGCATTAACAGCAATTTGCATTTAGTAATGTTTCATATTTGAACATTAAACGTGTTGAGAGGGAAAAGCAAATAAAAAATATCCAATTGCTTTCTTGAAATATTGATGGCAGTTCAGTAAAAGTTCAGAGCAGTAATGAAACTCCAGGAGCTAGCTGTCCCTAAGACAATATCTGGATCTAATACCTCCCCTGTGCTGCCTAAATCCCTGCTTCCCAAGTTCTACATAAGGGACTTTAATTTTTTTAGAAGCATTTAATCCTAAAGTGTATGTAATATTCATTCCAGACTTGAATTTGGCGATGATGTACACTACTGTCACTTTTTTGCTAGAGAAAATATGGAACACCAGACTGCCAACCTAGCAATAATGTACCATGCAATATGAGAATCACAAACTTGGACGGCAACTCAAGTAGACATAAAAGCTACTTGGCACCATGTATTAAGATTCATAAACATGTTCACGTCACTTTGGCCTAGAAATCTCTATTCTGGGAATTTATCCTAAGGAAATAGTCCAAAAGACAGAAAATGCTATATGCATGAATGTACTCACTGTGGGGTGCTTTCAGTCAATAAACCTTTATTAAGTGTCTATTATGTGCCAGGCACTATGCTGGCATGAAGTCTGTGCCTCAAGACACTCATGATCAGCTGGAAATTCAGATAAGCATCTGTGGAATTACAGCATGTTGGGATAAATGCTAACAGAGGACTGCACAGAAGTATGAGAAATGCTGTAACATGCTGGGAGAGAAGGGCAGAGAGGGAGGGTCAGGAAAAGTTTGAAAAATATGGGGTAATGATCTTATCATTTCTCTACAACATATTTTAGGACACAAGTTAATGTTAAAATACTGAGCAAATCTTTTGATCCTTTTGAAAACTTATCCCTCAATATACTTTTTTAAATAATAATAATAATAAATACCCAGCAAGCATAATTGCCCTCAGTAGCTCTCAGAAGTCCCTTGTCTTCTTCTGTCCTGTGTGTGGGAGAGCACTGATCAATCACAAATCCTCACCCAGCACATTTTACCAGTCTATTCCCATACTTAGTTTTCTACTAGACACCAGGGTGTCCCTAATCAAAGCTGCTAAGGAACTCTGAGTTCACTTTGCTTAAAAAACAAAACAAAATATAGTCACACAAAAAAACCTTATTGCTCCTTGGAGTACTTTTCTTTTCAAATGGCCCAGAGTTGCTTTAGGAACTCCTGCTGTAAAATTTCAGAAGGTTCTTTGCTAAACACAGCATTTGTAATTTATAATGATTCTTGAGTTTTTTGACAAAGGAGAACATTCCAGTTGTAAGGGTTGCATTTGGGAGCTTTTCAAACAGTATAAATTGGACACACATAGTAATACATGAGAAATAATCTCCACTAAATAGGGGCATGTTGCAATCTACATAGTATGCTTGTATTTACACGTGGATTAGAGAAAATTCTATTCCTGTAGCATGCATGACATCTAGTTCAAGTCAGGACATGCTACATATCAGGGTGTGAGAGCTATGGAGGTGCCTCTTTCAACATGTTCTGTCCTGGGCCAAGGCACAAGGCTTTGGCCATACTCCAGAAGTGGGGGTGGGGCTTTACAAGGGCCACTAGAGAAGGGCATACCTGGGATTTCTTTCTGGAAACAGTGCCTACAGGGAAAGACTGAACCTGTGATAATCAATGGGAAAAAGGTAAAAGTTACATTTATTGCCTGTATTGCTAGGCATTGCCCTAAGTACAAGTAGGCAATTTTTTTTTTTTTTCACTAAAGGACAAGATTGTAAATATTTTTGGCTTCACAGGCCAGAGTCTCTGCTGCAACTCCTGGATTCTGCCTTTGTAGCACAAGCAGCCACAGATGATCCCATCGTTATTAGAACTACATTCTAATAAAGCTCACATACAAAAACAGATTGCGCCTGGAGGCCGGAGTGTGCCCATCACTGCCCTAGGTATTCCACAGCCCATTTTACTTAAGGCACAAAATAAGTTTTTCTGGACATTTTCCTCACTTAACACTGAAGGAACCAAGTACCCGAGGGGACATGACAAGCTAGGGGTGCATGATTAGGCTGATGCAGAGTCAGTACTCCAGCAAAGATCTGTCCAAATCCAAAGTCTGATGTCTTTCTTTGTATTCAGGAGAAGGACCTCTTAGGTTGAGTACAGATGAAGAAGAGGAGTAAAAGAAAAGATGCCAAGTCTAAATCCTTTGCATCCATGTTGATCCATCTAGGCCCACTGATCACAAAACAGGGAGGGCATCAAAAATGTTCGTAAACAGGGATACAGGTGACATAGCCTTCCCAAGAGAAGCTTCTGGAATACTGAATACTAAACTCTTTCATCCATAGGAGAGAGGAACCAAATTCTGTGTCATAATATGTCAGATTATGGCAAAGCTAAAATGCGATTGGATTCCTGGAATTTCAACACTCTCTAAGAGGATTTTATTAAGTAACCCCACTGATATTCACATCTCAATCATTCATTTGTTGCATGCACAGATGGTGAGCTACATAAGTGTGTTAAAAACGGATGTGGCACTTTTTCTTTAGGAGCTTAGAACTGTGAGGCAAGGCATGGGCACGATAAGCAAATAATCACCCACTGTTCTGAATCAACTGCCACTCGAGCAAGGAAAGAGCAAGGAAGAGATGCACAGTTCAGCAAGAGAGAAGAGACAGTGACCTGAGTATACTGCTGGAAGAACCTTAATCTAGGTTCTCAGCCCTTCTACTCTACCCCTTGAAATACTTAAGATACTATTTTCACCATGGTCGTCCTAATTTGAATTCTGAATCAAAGCTTTCAGTCCACCTCTGTTGCTTACCAGCTTGAAACTTCAAACTTCAGTACCTAAACATTAATTTTCTTATCTTACATTGTGGGGTTGACTAGATGTATCCCCCCTCATTTTTGGTGGTCCTAGCAATTGAAATCAGTGGTTACTTTACCACTAACCTACATCCCCAGTCATTTTCATTTTTCATCTTGAGATAGGGTCTTGCTACATTTCCTAGGCTGGCCTTGAACTTGGATCCTCTTGCCTCAGCTTTTCGCGCAGCTGGAATGTAGGCCCAAGCTGATAGTCCTCTTTTTTTGGAGGGGGCGGGGGTACCAAAGAGATTGAATACAGAGGCACTGAACACTGAGCCACATCCCCAGCACTTTTTATTTCTTAGTTTGAAATAGGATCTCACTTAGTTGCTGAGGGGCCTTGCTAAATTGATGGCTCTTAACTCATGATCCTCCTGCCTCAGCCTCAGGAGCCAGCTGGGATTTACAGACATGTGCTACCATGCCCAGCTCATTTTTGAACACATGACTCAACATATCCAACATTCAAAAAAAGTACTACCCTGTGTTATGGTTTGGATATGAGGTATCCTCTAAAAGCTTCTGTGTTAATGCAGGAGGTGAAATTATTAGATTATAAGAGCTATAACCTAATCAATAGATTAATCCACTTAGTGGATTAATAATTCAAATGTACTAACTGGTAACTGTAGATGAGTTGGGTATGGTTGGAAGAAGTAGGTCTCTGGAGGTGTGCCCTGGAGGATTATATCTTATATCCCTAGCTCCTCCTTCCTTCTCTCCCTCCCCTCCTCCCACCCCACTCTCTGCTTCCTAGTGCCTTCCTCTGGCCATAATACACCATCTCAGAGCAATGGAGTTGGCTGACCATGAACTGAACCTCTGAAACCATGAGCCCAAAATCAAACTATTCCTTCTTTAAGTTGCTCTTGTCAGGTATTTTGATTACAACAATGAAAAGTTGACTAATAAACTTTGGGTGATCTTATATGTCCTTATATTTTAATCCACGATATAGGGTTTAGTGTATAAAAAAGTTTCCATGATTAAAAGAAAAAAAAAGCAGAAAGTATCACAGAGTTGCACAATTTATTTCTGAAAATTAAACGATGATTTTCCCCAAAGGACAAAGGGGAAAGGAAGATGTGGAACAGATGGATTCATTGTTCCCCTATGGAGAAAAAAATGTCTGCACCTTGCAAAAATATATTAATTGGCCTGCCATCTGGCAAGATTGCTCACATACATAAGGGATAAAGTTTAGATCTTGAGGTTTAACATTTAAGCCTGTGGGGAGATGGTAATTGGAATCTAAGTTAGCATTAGTATTTTTTAAAGGAGCATTTCAAGAGAGATCTAAATACAGGGAAAAAAACAGTACCTAAAATGTGAGACCTTCCAGTGACATCACTAGTATTCATGCCCACCCCCAGCCCACTACCCTGGCAGCACATCAGGGCAGGTGGCCTTGGACACTCCCACAACAGGTAGGGCAGAGCCTGAGCAGGGTGCCTTCTAAGCAAATCCCAAATATGTCCCCATGACTTTGCCATCGTCCTGTCTATTCTTTCTCCTACATTAGAGAGGTTTTTCAAAATTTCTAGTTCTAATATGTATAGTTAAGACTTTTTAAAAGAATCTCATGGGGGTAGGGGACAGAGCATAAAGCCCAAGGTAGAAAAAAATAGGAGTTTTATGGAATGTGTACACATATAGGCAAACATTCTCACACACACACACACACACACACACACACACACACAAAATAGGGTTTCTATATGAGCAATAGATGATTTTAGGATAATTTTTCTTTATGATTTTATTTTCAGAAATTTTTATTTTGAACATGTGCTGGTTTAAAATTTATCTTAAAGGCTATGTAAGTTTCACTGGAATGAAAATATGATAAAATAGTGGGAAAACTTAATTATTTTACAATCAAATAAGGAAGCTTAAATTGACCTTTTGTAAAATGCATATCTTTCTCAGTCTTCCCTTACATAAATTCCAAGAGTCCTTTTGGATCTCCCTACCTACTTTCCAATAATAATAAGCCATATCTTAAAAAATGTCTTACACACACACACACACACACACACACACACACACATCTTTTACACATACACACACACGTCTTACACACACACACACACACACACACACACATCATAGGTAAATATTTCTACCTCATGGCTCTGCTTCCTTCCCCAATTAACAACCCCAAATTATTTTTAACCATTTCCTTTTAGTCAAATTTGTTTATCTAGTTTCTAACAACTTCTTCATTCATGTAGCATCAAAGGGGCTATTATGTACTAATAATGAATCACACAATATAGTTTATGCTTTTCTTTCAAATATCTTTTTCTGATGTATTTTCTTGGAATTTCACTTGACATTCTGAACCATGTAATCAAACTATGTGTTAATTATTCCTTTATAAAAATGATGTTTAAAGAAGTTGACATAATGAACTATGACACCCAGAATGGAATCCTGGAATAGAGAAAAAGATACTAGGGGAAAAAACCCTGAAATTTTAGTAAAAGAATTTAAGTGACAAATTGTGGAGGCAAAACAAAACATTCTAATCTCATGTTAGCATTTTAAAACTATTAAAATATGTAAAACTTTTAAGGCAATTATCTTATACTTTCCTTGTGATGTTAGCTACATGTATTTGTTAAAACTCAGTGAAATATGCATTTAATAAGGTGTATGTAAACTGTACCTCAATAAACCCAACTTAAAAACAAAACAAACACACTTAGTCACTTGGCCTTTCTTTTTCTACATTACATAGATAGTCAATCCCATGCCAGTAGTAATCTAAAGTCTGAAAAATACCTCCTCTAACTTTTAAAAAAGTGACTGAAAAGAAGACTTCTTTCAATCAGTCCTTAGAAGGGATCAACTATTCCTGAAAAACAGCTCACAGAGTTCATATGTTGTACCACCGGAAGCAAAGAGATAGCCAGTGAAGGGTATGTTTTCCCCTCCTGTTGTTCAGAGAATTCTGGACACAATATTTATAAGAGTTTACTCTCATACAATTGTTTATGCATTACAAAGCAGTTGCTTCTTTGTTCTCTAAATACAATGATTTTCCCAAAGGAAAGATATATTTAAGTATCACCAAGCCATCCTTCATAAAAATAGTTAACTTACCATATTCAAGAGGAAGTATTATATTTTAAAAAGAAAAGAAGCCTAGAAGTAATTCATCACTAAAATCTCCCAAAAGACCTTTTCTAGTATTTCACTGCGCTAACAGGTAATAGGGATTTTGTCCTTTCTATGAAACAAACTAAAAGCACTACCACAAGATCAATAGAGGTTCTGAGACATGTGCATAACATACATTTTGTGAATACACAGGATTTTATAATACATAGAGGAAAATCTCAGAAAAATAAGTCTTGGTGCAGGGGGTATTACTCATTCAAAATGTCTGTAAAATAGCAGCTGCTCAGAGCTACACCCTAAGTAAAGCTTCAATTTAAAAGTTCAAGCCCACTCAAACACCATCATAAACTGTGATGCTTTAAGATGAGGAAATTACAGGAGATTACATCCACAATTTCCATTAATGAGAAAGAGAAGCAGCAGGTGGCAGTTTTAAAACGAAATAATATCTACTTCTATTTTTCACTCTTCCCTCAGAAAGCAAAGTGGAATTTCTATGGAAAAGATAAAAATTATCAGGCTTATATTCTGCTAGTATCTTATTGCTAAGAGGCATCTGTTCTATAAAATTAAGATGACAATCATCATACTTTATGAATACTATTTTTGATAATTAGAATATTATTGAATCTCTGATTCCATTGGGAACACAATAGTAATGCTGTATTAGAATTTGCCAATTTCTACTGGTTAGATTTGGGGATAGTTAAATAATTATTCTGCATCTCAATTTTTTTATTTGTATAATAAACATAATAATAATATAACCTTCACAAAGTCATCCTGTGGATTCAGTGAGACAATTTATAAAAAATTTCCACTAGGGCTGGGATGTAGCTCAGTGGCAAAGCGTCTGCCTTGCATTCGCAAAGCCCTGGGTTCGACCCCCAGTTCCAAAAAAGACAAAAAAAAGAACCCCACCAAAAAAAAAATAAGATCAAAAAAAAATTTCCACTAGATATTCTCCCTGTCACTACTCATTGGCTGATGTTGGTGGATCTTCCACTGATTATCATTTTACTATAATTATGTGTCTACATTGCTTTCTAATCCCACTAGGTCGAGCTACTCGAAGGAAACCATCATCCCATACATTGTTTTTGTCTCCTCGATGGTAATCCTAACCCTGGTCACGTAAAAGGCACATCAATCCATAGCTGGGACACGGAGAAAAAAAAAATGAGGCAATGTGACAAATCCCCATACCCCGTCCACCCAAGTCAAACTTGGTGAAACTAGGTTATTAGGTTATCAGGTTTCAGAGGGTGATTCAGGCGCATCTGCTGCAAGCTCTCAAGGCAGTAAAAGGGTCACAAAGAGATGTGTGACTCATAAATCAGCCCCTCTAAGTATTTTTAACTGTAATTAACTTCCTATGTTTCAGAGCTTACTCCTCCAGCTCTTAGTTTCCCTGTCTTTTGGCCCCATTTTACAATCACTCGACTTCTCTTTAGTGCTTTGAAGGCAGCCAAAGGAAAAGAATGGAAAGAGAGCTGTGCAGCCCCCAGGACAAGTGCAATACTCCCCAGTCTAACCCCTAAGATATTTTAAGAAACTCTATGACCAGAAGACAAAAACATACCAAAGGAGAGCAAAAGCAAAAACAAAACCACTTTAGTTTAACAGACCTTAATATAGAGTTTAAGATATATACACACCTGGGACTTCCCAACAAAATCCATAAATGTTGGGCCATGAATACCCTCCAACCATGTTAGTTTCTCTATTAAATAGATTTGAAATCAAACCTGTTAAGTGGCTGAAGGAACAGCTACAAGCCACTGCCTGCTGCTGGATACACCTACTAGAATGGAAGGTTTGAAAAGCGAAGGCTGTTTCTCCAGCTCCCAGCTGGGCATGTCAGTTATATGGGAACTAAAGAACTGGCTTAAAACAGGACTATAATCTTTCTGGAACAATAGGTCATGACGAGCTTCCTTAATGCCAAAGTAAGTGTTTAGAGGTGATTTCTGCTAACTGAAAGAAAGTGTAAAGGGCATATATATTTACTCTGGCTTGAATACAATGCTTCTGAATATGTAACTCTGTGCCAAGAGTCAAAGCCCTTTTCCCTCATGGATTTTCACTCTGGGACACATTCCATGGAATATTTGCATGGCCTTGGAATGGCACCAGAAAGTTGTATCATAGTAATATGTAATCAGTTCAATATCTGTGCCTCTTAACGTCCAAATCCCTTAAGTCTGACGTGAGAAGATCTACTAATTTTAAGGTTAAATCTCAAAAGGTAAGATTTGTTCTTGTTTAAAGAGCTTCCTATAAGAAGTCATCAAATGACCAGTGACTATCACAATATCAAAGTAACATGAAGGCTACCTGGCAGGAGGACATCTTGGCAACAGCTACGCTGGTAAAATGGCATCAAAATCACCAATATCTAAGAAATGAGCTGAAGAGAGCAGGTCTCTAATCTTGAGCATGAAGTCCAATGTTAAGAAAACATGGATATCTCAATTTAAAAATCCTTGATTTCTAAAGCTAACTTACCAGAATGTGAAAGGAAAGAAGACATCTATGAGAAAGAATGCCACATGCAAATTTTACAGTTACACAGTTTAAAAAAAAAAAAAACTTTTATTTTTTTCTGAACTCCATGGTCCAAATATCTATGACATACATGCAAGAAATAATGACTATAAGCACAGACACTTACTGCACAGAATCCATAACGACAACTATTACCCAAAGCCCCCTGAACTACCCACATTCAAGCCATCCCACCACTGCCCACTATGGCCAGTTAAGATCAAAGAGGAGAAATCCATCTACCTAGGGACCTACCAGGTGTAGAAAATGTCAATCCACAATCACTCATTCAATTTGCCAAGGCGGATGATGTGCCTGCCAGTTCTTCTGCCACCTGTCTGCACTGTGAAGCATAGGGTGATTTTACAATGAGCCTGTTTTGGAGTTAGAATATTATCTGTGTTCATCTGGATGCACACTGAGACAAAGAATTCCATTAATCCTCACATGGAAAAATAAAATTTGTCCAACATAGATTCAAAATCTATCTGGACAATTCTTTGATCTTTCTATCAAAAAAAATGTTGAGATTAGCCAAGTGAAAGTCATAGTTCAACAGGAATTTTATCTCAAGTTCCAAGATCAACAAGCCATCTAACTCAGACTTAAGAAATAACATTACATAATAGCCACTTATTGGCTATTGTTTTATAGTAACAAAGGATTCATTTACCGTATTTCCTAGAGAGCTTTATTCAGCTCCAGTTTTTCCCACAACAAAAGTACTTTTCCCCCTTCACCCCTCCACATATCTATAAAGTAAAATATTTAATAATTATAATTTCTAATTTAAAGATCTCTCTCACATTGCATTTTAAAAGACGTGAATGAGAAGGAGGCTTAAGTGGTGTTCAGGTAAGCTACAGGCTCAGTGATTTCCTTCAGATTTAATAGCAAAAAAATTCAACAGTGGTTAGGTAGTATTCTAATACTCTAGGTAGTACTCTAATACTCAGTGTCAAGTCTGAGACATAAACATACACTAAAATATTTAAAATCAGTAACAATAAAAAGCACAGCAAATACATTTTATACCAATACTCCTATGGTAAAGAGGATGTGGTGAAGCTATTATTTCTTCCCTCTATGGGACCAAGACCTTCGGAAACCTCAGTAAATTTCACAATGTGATCTGTTAAATCCCTATTCCTTCCACCCAGCTGATTCACTCCAGCTTAATATATTACTTCCCAAAGATACTTGCAATTTGAACTTCCACATCAGGTTAGAAACTGTTTCCAGGGACATGGATACTGGTTCTTACCTTTGAAGAGTTAAACCTTACACAATAACTTCAAAATATAAATGGCAGTTGGCCTACTACGTCAAGATATGTATTTGCCTGTAGTTTTGCCTGCAACTGCAGTTGCTAAGAGACCCTAAACTCTAACAGAATCGGAGTCACTGATAAATGGAAGACCACAAAGTCAGCAGAATGTAGAAATTCCCAGGGTTCTATAATAAAGCAAGCAATGCTTAAGAAAATAAGAGCTAAACAATAATGACTGCCTATTCTTCTTATCAACTATTTCACTGACAAGTCCTGTTCAAAGCCTAAAGTCTATGCTAGTGTCTTTTCTCTTTAAGACTAAATAATGTGATGGTTCCATTTGATATCAGTATAATCACCTTCTCTAATAAGCATGAACAGTAGCCATTTGTGTGGCTAAAAGTCCCACACGCCCTCTGATTATATTAACAAGGTTAGGTCAACATTATCAGAATTGACAACCAAGTTCATGAATGGAATTTTCCTCATTTCCAGGCAGATAGAGGGAAAGAAAATGTAAGTAGCAGAACTACAAGTATTAACAATCGTGTGAACATTTATTTAGACATCTAATTACAAATGTGCTATGTATTACAAAAACTAAATCTGCCACTAAATAGCCAAGACTTCTACAGATAGAGAGTGACTGCTTTTAATGGATGGTTATATGCACATCCTGAGCCTACTTTCATCCAGGTAGCCCCAGGACCATTTTAATGTCTTGGCTCTACTTTTAACTTTCAAAGGGATTACTCAGTTACTATGATGTCATTCTCAAATGACTAGGTTACTCAGTGAAGGCAGTTCAGATTAAAATAGCTTTGTGCATGTTCACTCACACTAGAAATGGGTGTGTATAGAGACGGGTGGGGCTGAGGGCCTCTAATCTTAACCTCCCCCAAGAACCCAGCTCATTCCCTTTCAAGGAGAAAGCTCCAGAATTATTCAGAATTATCCTATCCCAGGATTTCTCCTCTGAGGGCCATCTCTACATATGGCTTTAAATAACTTCTTGACCCTAATATCTGTCAGCTTATAGTCTAGAAAGCTAATGGTTTCTATCTTGAAGCTTATGATTGCCTCTTTTGAAGAAGTTATTTAGGCTTCTGGTAACAGAATATATTTGTAAAGAAAAGAAAGCAAAGTCGTAAAAGAATAAAAGGTCCTACCCCTCACTATGGACTTATCAGTACACTACCCTGCCTCCAAAGTTAAGGCAAACACATGCATACACTATTCAGAGTGCTGTTCAATTACAGCAAGGAACAGCCTACATGCATGAGCATACGCTCCAGATTCTAATGGCTGATTTCTTTCCCTCTTTCCCTTCCTTTTTTTTTTTTTTTTTAATTTTTAATTTTGGGACTAGGGATTGAACTCAGAGTTACCTTATCACTGAGAAACATCCATAGCACCCAGCCCCCACCCCCCTTTTTTAATTTTGAAAAATTTAAATTAATTTAAATTAAAATTTTTAAGAAAAATTGCCCAGGTTGGTCTTCATCTTTCAGTCCTCCTGCTCAGTGTCCCTAGTCACTGGGATTACCATGCCACCCTGCCTGGCTAATGATTTATTTTTGGTAAACTTTGTTTGAAATCCACTTTTTGCATTTCCATACACCTCTGTGTCCACCTTATTCCACTTTTCTCATTTCTTTCCTCCCTTCCTCTATGTGTCCCTTTTCTATTCCCTCACAAAAGATCTGCATATTCCAGGGGTAAAAACAAACTAACTGCAAGCTCCTATTGTGAACTTCAAATTAGAGGCCAAAAGCAACATTTTGGAAATGTGCATATTCCTACTGTGTCCTTTGTTCCTGGTGAGCTTTAATAAGGAACGTGGAGTCTGTGAGAAAACTCCCTGTCACAAGATGGAATGGCCAGTCTCTTAGCAGAAATCACTCAGTGAGGAAGTGGCTGCTTGGGTCTTTGAGGTTTCAGCTTTCACCTCCTCCCTGGGAATATCTGTGACATTTGCCATGTTGGAGCTAACCAGAGATGAGAGATGTATGGGAGGGCGAGCCCTGCAGGGATATGCAGAATACAGTCCAGGGTGCAAAGAAAGGATGAAAAGAAGCAGTTACAAAACAGGCCTGGGCAAAGCACAGAGTGGGAGGAAATGGGCTCAGAGATTCAGGGAGCGGCTAAGCCCTCAGGTCAGGCAGGAAGAGAAGGAGCAACAAGTGGGACCAGGTCTCAGCCACCTGGAGAAAGGGCTGCAGGGGAAAAGCTGAGTCCCAGGGATCAAAAGGAGACCCGGGAGTGGTGACTGGGAACTGGGGAGGCTCCAAGTTAGGGCTTTAAAACCTGAGAAACTCCAAGTGAAAACCTGTAGAAAGAGGAGACTCAGGCTGTGGAAAGAACTGGAGCTGCCAGAGAGGAGGTGAAAAGGAAACTGTCATTGCCAATTTGGGCAATGAAGCAGACGATCAAGTGAGCAACTGTGAGTAAGGGGATATGATTCAGGGATGAGGGCTGTAGGGCCAGCCATGAATGAGCAGAGGGCAGGACATCATGATGTGTGGCTAGTGGATTTAGTGTCCCACAGAGAGTGGGCACTACCCTCCAGTCTCCAGTTCCTCATTTCACACCTGTTTCCTGGCTTGTGGCACACCCACCCCAGCGCAACATTTTAGGGCAACTATTCCTGCCAAAGTCATCAATGACCTCCCAAGAGCCAGAGACAACATACACGTTTTACTTTAACTATGAACCATTGGACCATTCTCCTCCTTGAGCCTTACTAAAACACTCTTTCGGCAGGCACCCTTGTTTCTTAGGAGATTCTCCCCCTCTCACCAAAACTCTTATCCTATACCTGGTTGCATCTCTGCTAATCCCTTAAACAAGGTCCTTTTAGCTCTCCCAGATAAAGCTAATTCATTTCTCTGATAATTTGAATGATGATTCCCATGCCTGTCCTTTTTGGTCTGGCCTGCCCAAATGCCCTGTCCCTATATATTTAACCAAACACCTAGAGGGGTTTTCTTTCTTTCCTGCCCTGGAGCCTTTGATAATCCCAGATAGCTCCTTTCAGATTCTTCCCATAGACCACTCTTTCTCATCTTTTAGGTCTCCTCTTAAATATTAGCCTTTGGAAAGACATTCCCTGACCACATTATCTAAAGCATCCCTCACCCCATGCCCAGTTACTCTCTCTTCTCAGCTTAGATACTTGTTTATTGGTGAGGTTCAAGCACCCTGTCCTGTCCACCACTGCTCCACTTGACCAGCATGGGTTGGATGAAAGCATGAATGCCCTATGGCTTCTATCACACAACAGATGACACTCAACAAGTGTGGATATAACTGTGTTTAGGGAGATAAAAGGGGTGATCGCAAGTACAGGTCCTTATGTCTTCTCCCCAACTCTTATATGAACAGGTGGTTCCTCCATTTCCCTGGTTCCCCAAGTCAAAAACCCAGGACTATCAAGGAATTTTTCATTGTCCCTCAATGCCAATAGCTCATTGAATTCTATCAATTTTAACCTCTTTAATCTCTCTCAAAGACACTATATTCTTTATTCAGGCCTGCAAAATCTTTCAGCTAGGAAACTCTAATGACTTACTGATTGGTGTCTAGGTCTCATCCTCACTCCTAGGATGAACTCCCCAGTACCACCAGTCTTCTCCCTCCCACACAGGAAGAAGAACAAGCTTCCTCAGTTTTCCTCCCCAGTCTCATCCCCATATCGTAATAATAGTGATAATGGTAACACCTAAGACTTATTCAGAGTTTTTATGTGCCAGTCAGCACATTAAGCAATTTATACATATGAATGCATTTTAATCTTTACAATAATCCTAAGTAATTAACTTATCCCGATTTCACAGATGAGCAACTGAAGTCCAAAGAACCTAACTAGAGTCAAGATTTGAAAGCAGGCGAACTGGCTTCGATCTACCCTGCTAGCCATGATGCTGGACTACCTCTTCATGCTTCCTGCTCCACCAATACTGAGTTATGTTCTTCTGCTCTAGCAATATCCAGCTATGTACAGTTCCCTGCACTCCGTGTTGCTAAGGCCACCAAACGACTATTTCTTCTGCCCCTTGGGAAGGTCCTGTCTAGTCAGATGAATACCTAACCTATCCTTCAGAACTTCCTGAAGTATTGCTTTTTCTATGTGATGCCTTTTTTGACTCCCTGAGTGGCTTCAGCACAAGCCACTCCTAGGGCTTATGTGTACCTTGTAAATACTTGCCATTACCATGGTTTGCAATTTGGTTTTGGGTCACAGTGCCCAGGTACATAAAGGTGCTTAATTATTGTAAATTTGACTGGGCTTGGGTACAAAGGGTGACTATAAATTCACCAACATCCAGAGTGCCAAAGCAGGAAAGAAGTCTATTCTCTATCCTTCTCATAAATTCATGAGCAAAACAAAGAGAAAAACTCAGCAAACACTACAGACGAAGGCAAGATAAATTGTGCATAAAAATTCAGTACATTCTGACAACTAGAGCAGTTAGTTTAAGATCCCTAAATGTACCTGCTGTTCATAGCAACTGCTGAGTAATGCAAATTCAGCAAAACCAAACCAAAACAAAACAAAACAAAAAACATTCTTTTGTCCCTTGGTTCTCAGAATTTGGAGTTCTTATGAAAATGCATTCAAAAATTTGCTCAGCCTGACCAACTATGTCACAAACTGCTCATTGGCATGGATAAGGGTTTTACTGATAGAGGTGTCATCCAAGTTTGTAGGTCATCATTTTGACCAAATGAAAACATGACAGATTTCTGAACATTAAGAGTAAAAATTAAGCACCTTTAGGTTCTCAAGACAGTACTTCAACAAAATGAAAGTCTCATCTTGAAACTTAGTAGCAACATTAAGAAATCCATGTTAGCCTGTACTAGGATCCAAAGGAAATGTAACTGAAACACAAGCTTGATCTCATCCCCTCATTCCTAATCAAATGTCAAAAGATGTTATAAGCAGAGACAGTAAAGGGGACTCAGACCAATTAACTCCCATTGCTGTGAAGGGGGGCACAGTATCCACAGATCTACAAAGTTTAAAATTTTTAAAGATGTGAATTTTACTTCCGTCTTAAAAAAAAGGGGGGTGAAAGTGTATCTGTGAAGCCCAGATTGCTGTTCCTCAAAGTAACAGGTGAATGGCTGTTTTGAGATGGCCTTGATTAAACTAGAGGAGAGAGAAGGGCAAAGACAGTCATGGAAAGAAACCATTTCCAGTGGAATATCCCAGATTTACAGCAAAGCAGCAGACAAAAGTCCACGTGCATCTGGACAGCCCAATATCTGCTATGGCAAAAACAAAAAAGAATGAAGGTTGAGGAAGCACTTCTCAGTATTCCGCAATCCTCAAGATCTTGCCCTGATAGTAAGTCTATAGGGTCCTTTCCCTAAGAACTCTGGGAGTTACAGGCCAGGCAGGGCTCTGAATTGGAAGAGGAACCTTAAAAGTGTTCCTGTGAGAGGACAAACTAAACCAACAAGCCAGTGTTGTGCTGGACCTGGAATGTACACATGATGCAGCAAAACAAAAACTTGCATGACAACAACTGGAACCATAACTCAGGTTTAAGGTAGGATTCCGAAACCATTCAATCTACCTTTTATTTAAGTGGCACAAACCTATCCCTATGAGCTCTAAGATGCTCATTGACAGGCTCATAGCTATATTTTATCCTTGCCAAAAAAAAAAAAGAAGCTGATATTAAAGAATAGTTAAGATGAGATTCTCTAGATTACAATGTGAATCTGAACACATAGCTGGGCTAAAACATCAAAATGAATGATACATCAGACAAGTCAACAGGTGTGCAGGAAAAAAGCTAGGGCTGGGCCAGACAGAAAATCCAAGGGCTGATGCAAGTCTGACAGAGGGCAAGGATGAGTGGCCTCAACTAGATACTGAGGACACCTTCCACTGAGCCTGGCAAATGAACAGTACAATTTGGTAATTAAAAGGTCCTCTGAAAAGGAGAAATTTTTAGGGAACCTGCCCATCTAGGTAAGAAATGGGGTTAGAGTTAAAGGAGACAGGTTTTAGTGCTGTTAAGGAGTATCCCACAAGGGAAAGAGTTGGAATGCAAGCATATGCTCCATGCCATTATGAAAGTATACAGACAGAATTGACCACTGTAAAAATAACATAATACACAGCTATATGTGCTCCCTGGAGAGGAAGGAAACATGCCCTTCATTTTTCCAAATCTACAGAGAGGACCTTATTCCTAATCTGAAAGATTCAAATATGCTCAACGAGTAAAGTCTATGAACACAACCCAAATTCTGAAAAACTTTGAAATCTGAAACACTTCTGGTTCCAAGCATTTCAGGTAAGGGATACACAACATGCAAATCTAAAGCAGTGCTGGCGTTTTGAGATAGAGAGTGACTAGAAGGATGCAGAGAGGATCTTTTGGATGTTTACTTCCAAACTCCAAGAATCCTTAAGGTCCCCAATAATAAACAGGCTGTGATAACTTATCTATACTCCTAGAAGGATGGAGGAAAATCCACCTCCTTGTCTGTTTTGCTGAACTGAATATAAGGTCCGTGATTTGGTGAGGGGTGCGAGGAACATGGACATGGTCCTCTCATAATTTCCCATTTTGCTGGGAAGAACCCAGATTCCTTTAGAACCTAGACTCTCTGCCAATGTAAGTTAAATGAACTGAATTGATCAGACTGGACGAATATTGTCCTAAAGCCAGGGCTGACCAGCTGAGAATTCCTCGGGCATCAGACTCTCCCAACAGGTAGGCAAAGGGAGGAAAAGCTGCTTTTCAGGTTCAGACACACAAGTATAATGCCATGGCAGCCTTATCTCCCCAAGAACTGGCTCCTGGTATGAGCGAAGGCTACATGGCAGGCAAGACTGCTCCACTCAGAAACATAAAAGGCTCCCATCAACATGAACAGGTAAGAAGTTATAGGGTTTATCACCATGTGAAGAGTGGCCTGTCTGGGCATTGCACGTATCTCTCTTCAACTTTCTTAGTTGTTCTGGAGATATGACACATCAATGATACAGCTTAAAACCACATGATCAATATTAAGAGTCTCTGAACATATTACAAAGCCAAACAAAAAAAGCATAGACACATTATTTAAAAAGCATAAACTTATACCAGAATGGTTTAGTGATAGCAACATTGTTCAAGTTATATTAAGGTATGACTTTAAAATCTGCCAGATTTCACTCACTCACACACATACAAGCATGTGATTTGTGTGTGTGTACAAAGTGTATGTGAGAATATCCTGAAATATAAGAAACGCCATGGAAAATTTCAAAAGGAAAAATTACTAAGTTTTCCGAAGTATTAAATATTTGCATTTACATTATGCAAATAGTTACAGGTATAAGCAAACAGAAAGAACCATTTTCTGGTGTTCTTTCAATAGTGGAGCACAGAGAATGCGAAGTTCCAAATCTGATAGTATGCATCCTGTTTGTTTGGCTGTGTTGTTGCTTTCATGCGTATTCACATGTACGTGTAAGGCAAGTTTTGATGAAAAACAAGGAATCCATATTTACACAACTGGGAGGGTGTACCCCTCTTAAACCACAACAATGCTACTGTTGTGTGCTGGGCAGACATGTGGAGAGAAATGTCTCCTTTAAAATCATATTTTCTCATTTCAAGTGGCAGCAAACTATCTCCAAATTACCTTTCACTTACAGCACAAGCCTCATCTTGACTTTGAAAAATTTCCCCTACCTATTCTGTCAAATATATTTCAAAATGAAAAGGCCAGCACTGTATTAGTTATAAATGCCAGCAAACCAGTCAAAAAAAAAAAAAATCAAAATGGCAAAGTTATGCAGATCTTCCTCTTTAAGCAGTCAATATAAGAGAGGCTAACTTGGACTATCTTTACATCATACATCTGAAACTTATAAAGGTCACATATTTAATAGAGGGGAGCATTTGAAATGCTCTACAAAGAGTACCAGGAGGCTAAGAAGTCTGAGTGATGAAATGGATAAACATGACTAGATCAAAGGGACAGACTGAGACAAAGTCTCCTCCTCCTCTTCTTTTTCTCTCCCCACCACTCACAAGGAAATGTCTTATTACCCACATTTCAAAAGGCGAACCCTGAGAAGCACATCCATTGGGACTGCCCAGGAAATCCTAAAGACGACTGAATACCTGAAACAGTGCTCCCCTGGCAAGGTATAAACTTTTCAAACTGTCACCCAGTAAACAAAACCCCAGTTGCCAAGGGGCTCCAGCAGCCCAGCCCAAGGGGCCTCTGGGAAGAGAAAGGAAGGATCCCGCGTTTTTTTTACCTTTGTGTTCGCCGAAGCCTGTTCCCACTCCTCAAATGAGGCAAAGTAAAGTTTGAGAGCACAGTCCAAAAATTGGGGTCAGACATATCCATTTCTTTCTCTCTTCAGTTCACTGCGGGTTCAAGGCCATGAGACCAAAACGAGGTGAGGGGGGAAAAAAAAAAGAAGAACAGGGAAAAAAAAAAAAAAAAAAAGGATCCCAATTATCTCCTCACTCCCTCCAGAGACAACGTGATGTGAACTGTGATCCCAAGAACAACTTGGAGCAGGTCTGAGAATTACCCGTCCTGTCCTGGCCTTTAATTAACACACAGCCATCTCTCCAAGGTTCAGGAAACTTATTTCCTCTTGGGTTTGCCCTCTCCTAGTGAGCCTTGGCCAGCTATAAACAGTAATTACAAGAGTTTAGCCGTGCGTTCTGTTCAAAATGCTGTCTGTGTGTGATTCAGTCCAAGGTACTTTGTCATCTGTTTGGCAGATACCATTTGCAGCTCCTGCGGGGGGGGGTGGGGAGTCTGACTATTTTAAGTCTTCAGTTCCGGGAGGCTGTTGCTTATCAGCAAAACCATTCACATCCGAACATGCCCAGTGCTGAATTTCCTTTTGCTATCTACATACAAGGAAAAGAATTTGAATAGAAAAAGCTCCTCTTGCCCTCCCCTCCTGGAAACAAACGGAAACTTAAAAAGCACTTTTAGAAAATTGGCCTATGGGAGGACTTGAACCTGACACCTTCATGTCCCCTCCCCAGGTCCATCTGGACGGGGGAGGCAGCAAAGCCCCTTCCTACCCCCAGTGAGGACACTCCCCCCCCCCCCCAAGTGCCTCCCCAGCAGGGCCTCACGGGAAAGGGAGCCGAGGCTGGTGTGCCGCACAGGAGCAGGCTCTGGACACTGAGCATCCTCAGCCGCTGCTCCCCTATCCCACAGCCCGAAATGGATCGGTCCCCCAAAATAAATAAATAAATCCAGCTGCTGTGCCGGAACACACTGGAGTGTGCGCTGAGCACACCTGAAGGCTGGTCACTGATTCACCACAGGAAGGATCACCATTAAAACGCTCCCAGGGAAGTCCCTAATGACTTTGCAGTGATGCTATTTGTTGTATAGGAAAAACCCTCAAACGCAAAGCCATACTCAAGGAAAACCTCAGTAAAACTATGTTTATGAGTAAATATAGTTTTAGAAATCCACTTGATGGATTACTACAGTGAACATGGTGGCACCATGACTGGTTAACTACAGATTTAGCTAATTGTCACCCACTAAGTGTAAGGATACAACCTGGCATTGATTTAACAAATGCTAGAATTATTTTCCCTTCAACTAAGTTAGAGGTGGACAGGAATGAATGGGAGAAAGGAATGAATCAAAGTTGTTGCTATTCATTTTGAAGTAAGGCATGGTATTTAAATAATTCCCCCAAACCACAAATGCTTATGTAAAGGCATATAAAGGGAAAAAAGTAGAATTTAAATAGCTGCTTTAAATCTGGCATGATATGAGAAGAAATGGTATAATTTTTTTTTTTTTAATTCCGGGGGGGAAACTTAAAAAGTGGATAAAGAGAACAGGGAGCAGTCAGCTGAGAAGGGAGAGGGGTGAGCAGACAGAAATCTGCTTGGGGTCCTCTATAGCTGATTCTTGTGGCCCACATAAATATTTTCACACCAAGGACTCCAGGAATTTCTGAGAATAATTCTTGTACAGGGCTTTCTTGTGCATAATATCCTCACATTCTTGTGGAGTCCCCACAGATTCTTGAACTCCTTGAAGGTAAAAAAGAATACATTGTCTCAAGTGTACATTGGAGAAACAGGGTCAGTGTTAGTGACAAACACTTTCCCAGGTATTGAGAGTCTTGGTCCATTATTCTTGCCCTATACTTTCCTACCTCTCTTCTTTTTAAAAAGTAGTTGGAGGTACAGTCAACCCTCTGTATCCATAGGATGTGGCTTCAACCACACTCAGGTTGAAAATATTTGAAAATAAAATCAATATTGAACATGTGCAGACTATTCTTTCTTGTCCTCATTCCCTAAACATTACAAAGTAAATTATTTACACAGCACTTACATTTTATTAGGTATCATAAATAATGTGGAAATGACAAGGTATGTGGATGTGAGTCGGTTACATATATATACTACACTTTTTTTTTTTTTTTTTTTTTTGGTACCAGGGAGTGAACCCAGGGTCGCTTAACCACTGAGCCACATCCCTAGCCTTTTTATTCTTTGTTTTGAGACAAAGTCTTACTAAGTTGCTTAGGGCCTCCCTAAGTTGCTAATGCTGTCTTTGAACTTGAGATCCTCTTGCCTCAGCCTCCAAAGCCACTGGGATTATAGGCAAGAGCCACCATGCTTGGCTACATCATTTTATATGAGGAACTTGAGCACTATGAAATCCACAAGGTTTCTGGAATAAATCCCTCACCTCCCACCTTACAGATACTCAGGGATAACTGCACTAAAAAGATATTGTATAAGTTGACAGAAAGATAGACCAATGCTCCAGAGTAGGGTGTCTCCCTATTGATATTTTAGTCTCCTCAATTCTGAAGAAATTTCTTGTACTTTGGAGGAGGATGTTTAGCAGCATCCCTGACCACTACCCATGGATACCAGTAGTGACAATCAAAAATGTCTGCATTATATCAAATGTCTCACCCATGGTTGGGAACTATGTAAAATTTTACATAAAGGCTGTGAGAAAGATGATATATCAGGTTTGAATTCCGGATCAACACCCACTGTGACCTTAGGCATGTCACTTACTCTCTGCCCATTTTCCCCCATCTTCAAATAGTAGGACCAAGCTCTAAGAAGTTGACATATATAAATGAAAATGAGATCACATACACAAACCCCTTGATGCAGCGGCTAGCATACTGCATATAAACATTGTCAATATGGAGAAGCTGAAAAAATACTATGCTGAGAGACATAAGCCTGGAGTGGAGGGTACCCTTCAATATGCTGTCTGCCCTTCAATACCTTAAACGTGACTTGACTCAAATGTTGATCACACTGTGTTATAATTGTTCACTGTAGACTCCTCCATCAGTGCTCAATGTTTTATTGATCTCTATATTTCCAGAACCTCCTAGTTTGTAAAAGTATCTGAAAACATGCTTTTGAAAGGACACTTCAGATGCTAACTGTTTACTATTTCTCTTAAGATGCACTGAAATGATCAGTATTAACAGACCAAACAATGTTCTCAAAGAATCCTGAATTCCTAACAATCCCACAGGAATGCACTAAGATACTAAGGACCTGCCCTTCCTCACTCATTTTCATCTACATTTGTAACTGGAAAGCTATTAGTGCTAGGATTCTTCAGGTCATTATATGGGTCTAGGAAATGTCACCAAAAAAATCCAAGGGAAACTCCTTTTGAGTCTCACCTCCCTCTTCCACGGGCAAACTCAAGGAAGAACTTTCCGAGTTCACTTTTAGATTAAGAGGAATAATTACACATTATAGGCTGCTCAGAGGAGAACAATCAAGATGGTGAGAGAGGACCTGAAATTGTGCTATACAAATTATGTGTTGAGAATCTCTGTTGAAAGCAGAGAAAGGAAAATTTAGGGAATAAGCAATAGCTGTCTATGAATATTAAAAGAACTATGTGGAAGAGGGTTTGGATCCAAAGATTTAAAAGGCTGAAACACGGGCAGATTTCTTTTATTTTTTAAAAATTCTTTTAAGTTGTAGAAGGACACAATACCTTTATTTATTTATTTTTATGTGGTGCTTGCTAGGAAAATGCTCTACCACTGAGCCACAACTACAGACCAAGGGCAAATTTCTTATAGGGAGGTTGAATAGAGATGAGTTGAAGAAGACACAGTGGCTGGGACTCAAGCTCTGGATGGTTTTAAGACCTGAAGACTCCTCCTGTACCTCAGAACTCTCAGCTTTCTCAATGGTCCTTCTAGAAAAGCCCATGTATTTGCAACTAAAACAGATAAATCAATGAAATAAACCGTTTGTTTCTTCTCTTGATTAAATGATGCATACCCTGGCCTGTGGGCCTCAGGTATCATCCCTACCTGCGCTTTCTGCATCTTAGGAACCTAAGAAAATTCTCAAAGGGATGGGTAAAGACATAAGTAGTTTTAGCTACATTTATTTCTTTTTTAAAATATTTTTTTTAGTTGTCAATTGACCTTTATTTTATTTATTGATACATGGTGCTGAGAATCGAACCCTGTGCCTCACACATGCTAGGCAAGCACTCTGCCATTGAGCCACAACCCCAGCCCAGCTACATATAATTTAATATGACTTTTTCCTGCATTTAAAAGGCTTGGGAGGATTTGGGTTTTATCCATTCTGAAAATATAAAAATAGGTTAAATAGCCCAAAATGTACTAGTTAATATAGTGAAAGTGTCTGATATATTCCCACACTCACTTAAGATAAGAGTAGGTGTGACACTGAAGTGCACTTTGTCTTCTAACCTGTTCAGCTTGATCTGGGGACTTATGATTCAGAAGTTACAGCAGTCAGTAAACACAAGAATTAAAACTGTCAGAACTACTGACATTTTCCTACAGACAAAATAATTATATGAAACTAAAGCATGGTTTCATTGCAACTACGGTACAACTCTGACTACAGAACCAAGAGGAAATTGAGATTACTAGAAATTCTGAAAAATACAGCTGGTCTAAACCAACATACAGAGTTCTTTAGCAAGATTTTCTACTTATTGCACAACAACTAAGCTATACAACAATGGACAAGCTTTGTGATCCAGAGCGCTCATTCATTTGTCAGGATGACATTATCAGCCATTGTTTTCTGAGAAAGGTAAATGAAATTGAAAAATCAGCTTGTCATCCTACTGAAATGCTAGCTTAGGAAGAAATGAGTATGTAAGAAACAGTGAAATCCTTCACCGCTCACTGCCCTCCTATATAGAAAATGTCAGGTTCTCTATACTGAGTTGAATCTACTTTTCCACCAGAGGACCCCTGCCCATTAAGAAGGATTTTTCTCTAGCAGCACCCCCACACACACACACACACACATACACCCAGAACATTGTTAAAAGATAATATCTCCAGACCCTTTTTTGAACCAACACACTATGAGGACATGATGGTTTCTGGGGTGGGTGTGAGGTTTGGGAAGCAGCCAGGTCCCTGTGCAGGATGCTCTGGTGATGTGGCCACATCCAATGTGAAGACACTAATGAGAAAGGGGTTGACACTGAGTTCCTATTCACATTCTTACTGATCCTGACCTGGTCTAGGGATTCAGCTACAAACTAACTTTGACCTCTTTCAATCTCATCTTCAGAGCACTTCAAAATGACTACTTGCCAAGGCGGTCCACACCGATGGGTCCACTGTGGTCACCCTCTAACTGTTGTTATGCAAGTTTGAAGATAGGAATGTAAATGGCATATCTCCTGTCCTAAATGAGCAAGTTCAGGAAAAAAAAAATTAACGTCTAGGATAGAAATGTGAAGAAAGTTGCACGTATGAGGAGTCGGTTGAAAGACATCTCTTCTAATATTTATTAAACAATTTTGTACTCACAATGCTAAAATATGAAGGAAGATAAAAAGATAAATGAAAATGAACTTGTAGGGATAGATGTGAATGTTAATAACCCAGAGAAAGTTTACATTAACAGGTTTATATCATTCTGGGAATGTTTAAAAAAAAAATACTGTTGAGTCAGGCACAGTGGCGCATGCCTGTAATCCCAGACTCTCAGAGGCTGAGGCGGGAAGATTGCGAGTTCAAAGCCAGCCTCAGCAAAGGTGAGGTGCTAAGCAACTTAGTGAGTCCCTTTCTCTAAATGTGGGGATGTGGTTCAGTGACTGTGTGCCCCTGAGTTCAATCCTTGGTCCCGCCCAACCCCCAAAAATACTGTTGAAGAAGATTTCAATTTCTGAAATGAATGGATCAAATGAAATGAAATTATTTATTCCCTTTCCTGATAGACTAATTAGAGAATTACATGATCCCCAAGTACGGAGTGAATGATTAAGACCGAGTGCGTAAAGTACAGGATGAAGACCAGCTGGAATGGTCGGAGAACACAATATCTTCCTTATACATTTTCTGGATCCCAGGAGAAGCAGAGGCCCAGAAAGGTTAGCAAGAAACTTCATGAAATCTAAGAGAATGGACATAAATGTGAAAAAATAGCAGAATATGAAGCACAACCCACAGACTGGGGAGGATGTGGGGGCAGGCATTCAGAATCACTTCCTGAGAGGACAACCTAATACTACTCCCTTCAAATAGGGGAAGGCCCTGAGAAAAGGCCTACAACTCAAAGTTCCAACCTGGGAAGCGCAGAACATGCTGCCAGAAATGGGAGGGCACCCTCACAGGGTTGGAGGGGTTATCCTATAAGAAGGAAGCTAGTAGGAGAGACCCAGAGATGAGAGTGTTTCTTTACTCTAAAACAGCAATCTGGAAGATCCATCAATAAACTGCATGCAGCATTGGCCTCTAGCAGAGCCAGCCATCCAATTATGGAGCCAAGAACAACATTTGGAGCTAAAGGCCCTCATCTCACAAATAGGAAGCCCTCCCATAAATAGGAAGGCTAACTCCTACCACGCTTTAAGACTGGACTTTGTTGCTACTTGTTCAAGGCATTCATTGTTAGGAGCCCACCATCCCTGGTGGATTAGACATATTTCTCCTGGACTCTTCCCCTAACAGTTTCTACATGGAAGGGTTTGGTCACTTATCAAAATCCAAATTTATTTGCAGATTAGTTCCCCTAAGAATACGAGCTCCTTGAAGGTGAGGACTACAGCTTCTTCATCTTTACTTCCTCAATACTAACATTAGGATGACTGTTAAGATCAGGGTGAAAGGGAAGGAAAGAGAGAAATGATGGAGGGGTGAAGGGTGAGGGGAGTGGACAGGGAGAAGAAAGGAAAAGACTGAGAATGGATTTGTTTCCAGTCAGAAAGGTAAATGATAGCAAAGTTAGAGCCAGAAGCTCAATATTTTGAAGACTGACCCTATGTATGTTTTAAAAAGCTCTTTGGCCTATTTGTTTCATGAGTCTATTCCATCATTAATATACACTATACCCATTAGGAAGGTCTATTATTTCAGATTTCAAAATGCCAGGAAACGAGGACCATGCACAGGTAACTAATTGTGGGTAGGCATACATATATAACTAGTTATATATGAAATGCTGAATACTTTTTGACAGTAACAGTGAACTCCAGCTACTAATCAGTGCCGTGGACTCTCTTCTGGAGTTAACTTCAAGGACATGGTGCTTCTTGATCCAGAAGCTTGGGTACAAGGTACATCGTTTCTCATCTCGTTCCTGAGCATGAATTACAGTGCAATTATAAGAAGTGTCAATTTGGTTTAAGTGGGTCAGTGTGGTTATATTTAGTCCCTTAGTAGCTGACACCAAGGCCTTTCTGTAATATAAGATTAAGGTTAATTTATCAGTTCTTCTTTTCTTGAATATTTTTCCAGGTCAGATAACTAAATTTATGGAAAATTATCCCACTAAAATGAGAGATAAGAGTTGCCTTCAAAGTACCACTTAGGAATATATGTGTGTGTGTGTGTGTGTGTGTGTGTGTGTGTGTGTATGTGTGTGTGTGTGTATGTGTGTGTGTGTATGTATATATACATATACATATATACACATACAGACATATATATACATGTACATACACACACACTTACACAGAGGTATAAATCATGTGCTTCTAACAGAATTTTATTCCATTTTTAAGGATGATTCAAATTGACACATATTGGGATGACATGTGTTATGGTTTAGATAGTAGGTGTCCTCTAATAACTCATGTGTGAACAATGCAAGAACATTCAGAGGTGAAATGATTTTGTTATGAGAGTCTTAACCCAATCAGTAAGTTAATTCCCTGATAGGGTTTAACTGAGTGGTAACTGAAGGCAGATAGGGTGTGGCTGCAGGAGGTGGGCATTGGAGACATGGCTTTGGGGCATATATTTAGTGAGCTCTGCTTGCTGAACATTATGTGTGAGCCAGTTTCTTCTACCATACTACTCTTCCACCATGATGTTCTACCTTACCTCTAGATCCAAGGAATGTATTCTTAAAAAACTAGGTTGCTTTCCTATGGACCTAGACCTCTGAAACTGTGAGCCTCCAAATAAACTTTTCCTCCTTAAAATGGTTCTTGAGGTCTTTTTGATCACAGCAATGAAAAAGCTAACTAAAACAGTGAGGACTTGACATTTTTAGTCAAAGACATCTCAAGCAAAGGCTATCATGCACAACTTAGATCATTTATTTACCCCATCAAATTTTTTAAACTATATTAATTTAAAGGGGCATAAATACAATGTCAGCCATGAAAAGTATTTACTCTATTTATCAGAGAAATACAATTATCAATCATATATCATTTTTACATTTTTAATTGGCAAAGATAAAAAATGATAATACTGCTGGATATGATGGTACACCCCTGTCCTCCCAGTAGCTTTGGAGGCTGAGGCAGAAGGATAGCAAGTTCAAAGTCAGCCTCAGCAACTTAGTGAGTCCCTAAGCAATTTAGTGGGACCCTATCTCAAAATAAAAAATAAAAAGGGCTAGGGACATGGCTCAGAGGTTAAGTTCATACTCCTATGTTTACTTCCTGGTAAAAATAATAATAATAATAATACTAAATGTTAATGAAGGTGGGGTATGTAAGTACTCTGCACCAACTTTCTATAAAACAATATGGAGAATAAACACACACATATGTATGTGTCTATGTAGATAGGTACACATACATATAAATGCATGTGTGTGCATATACACATATACACAAAATATACATATCATATATATGAAATATAATTCACAACCTGGAATTTAAACAAAGAAGTTCAAGTATGTCTTCATTTACTTAAAGATTTATGGATTTGGAAATTAGTCTCAGAATTCCTTACAGTAGCACAATATTAGGGAGAAACTCAAAGTTACAAGACAAGGGCAATCCTTCCTAAATCCTGAAACAATCATAAAATTAGAAAACCAGTAAAGACCATTAAAATGAGTCGATTAATTAATTCCAAAGATATTCAGGTTCTAATCTTGAGATTTGTAAATACATTACCTTACATGGCAAAAGAAATCTTGCGGATGTGATTAAGTTAAAGATCTTGAGGTCAAGAGATTTTGCTAGGCTAAAGGGAGGATCACGGAGTAGGGGGGTAGCTTAAATGTAACCATAAGAATCTCTGTAAACGTGGGGCAGAGTTAGATATGAAGGTGACAATATGAAGCTAAAGAATGATGCTCTATGCTGCTGGTTTTGAAGATGGAACAAGGGGCCAAGAGCCAAGGAATGCAAAGTACATAGCTCTAGCAGCTGGACAAAGGGGAAAACAGATCCCACCTCAGTGCTTCTAGAAGGAGCTCAGTTCTGCTAAGACCTTGACTTCAGTCCAGTGGAACTGATTTTAAGCTTTTGACCTCTAAAACTCTAAGAGAATAAATATGTGCTGTTTTAGGTCACTTAGATTGTCAAAATTTATTACACTAGCCATAGTAAACAAAAACAATACTGCTTTAAGCTGGGTGCCATGGAACACACCTGCAATCCCAGCTACCTGGGAGGCTGAGGCAGGAGGATTGTGAGTTCAAAGCCAGCCTCAGCAAAAGCAATGCGCTAAGCAACTCAGTGACATTAACATTACTTAAAATGTTAAATATGATTACACATGAATAAAAAACAGAAATTAAGTATTTCTAGTGAACATCTGTAAGAATGATTGTTGTTGTTCTTCTGTATATTTTTTTACATTTTTGAGTCTAAACTATTTTTAATCCAATAACAAGTTTAATTTCTAGAAGCCAAACATTTGACAGTCCTGTTATCATAACCTGTGAGTTCATGTTCCTGAGAGTTTTAGAATACTTTGAAGAGTTTACAAAATTAAGAAAGAACACACTTTTCTCTGACATTTTCATAAAATTTGACTTATATTTTTTGACACATGAAATAAAATGCATGAGTAAATGCTCTATGAGCCTTGAAAATAAATACTAAAATTGTTTTTTAAAAAAGGTCTTTCCTACTCACAGGAATTTTATAATATAAAAATGAAAAATATCTCTGTTTTCTGGACATAAATCTTTACCTGTCTATGGCAACTGGGCAAATGGGCATTTTCAAAGCTGACTGGGTTATAAATCCATAGAACGCTTTGGTTTTGAATGAATATATGCATTATTATTTGCAGATTGGTGAGGCTGTGCATTTATATGGGTAGTTTTGAATTCCAGACCCACCCACTTTCCTACATTGTGTTGTAAACTTTCTTCTTTCATTGCTCAGAAAAAATAAATGTACTGTTAAAAAACTGGGTTGCTTTACTATTAACCAGATGTATACAGTAAAAAATAATATCCTTCATTTCAAAGAATTAAATAGCTATCATTTAATGCACACAATGTAATTTTTCTTGAGGCTAGAAAACTTAAGTCTTTCCTTACCTAGACTGGGAAAACTAGAAAGTGGAGGCTAAGTTTATGGTTTTATAGAAATATTCTTTGAACCAATGTACTGTCATATATATTAAGAAGACACCCAAATTAATGTTCGTGATAATCAAAAACTTTCAAAACAAAATTTATTCCAGTTAATAAGAAGTGTAAAAATGCCACTCAAATCACCCAATATGGTAGACAGATGGGTGATATGAAATAAGAACTGTCTCTTTTAGGGTTCTTGGGAAATAAAATACATAAAAAAATTGTAAAGAATGTTAATACATAATGGATTAAAAAAAGAGAAAAAAACTAATCCAGATGCCACGTACACAAAGAGAAAAATTGAAGATAATAGAGCAATCCCATTTTATTTAGTTTTTCCTTTAAAAATATTAAATGTTTTTTATTGACTCTCTTTAGATAGTAGAGGGTGTTTTTACATTTTGTACATACATGGCGTATAACTTATTCTAAGTAGAATCCCATTATTGTGGTTGTACATGATGTAGAGTTTCACTGGCAAATCCCACTTTAAAAGAAAAATATACCATTTTGGTAAACTGGAAAATGGGGGGGGCAAGGAAGTAAATGGGTAAAAGATTTTACTCTATATAAAATTACAAAAGAACAATAAATTTTTATGTTTTCCCCCATTACTACACTTCATAATAGCTTCCGTTTTTTTCTAAACCGGATTAATGTGGTTCTGCTTCTCAATGCTCCCCACTATCAGTGTGAAACCATTGTTCCAAAACTACCCAGTTCTAAAATATGCATATGATCATATCACTCGTCCATGAAATAAAGTTCAATGGCTTCCCACTGCTAAACAGCAGAGTTTCTCCAAGTACGATTTCTGATTTCTATTTTACCATCACTGAATCATCTGCAGTACTTGTTAGAAGTGCAAATTTGGGGGAGGGTCTTCTCCACACCCAATGATTCAAGAATTTTGGGATTGAAGCTTAGGAATCTGCATTCTACCAAATTCTCCAGGTGATTCTTAGGCACATCAAAGTTTGAGAGATACTTCAGAGGAAAATTAAAATCTCTTTATTTAAATTGAATACTTTATGATACAGTACCTTGTTATCTCTCCAGGCATATCCTCTGACACATGTCCCCTGTGGTTTATGCTCCAATAATAGTAAAATATGTGCTTGTCAGAAATATTGAATTACTTTAAGCTCCCCAGACACTGTAAGCTTTGCCACACCTCATTGCCTTTGCACATCCAGTTCCCCCGTTCCTAGGATTTCCATCTCCTCTGCTTGGAAAAACTTCTGCTCATCTTTCAAGTGTGAGCTATAAGGTCACCTCTCTAACAAAGTTTGCCTGACTTTCTCCTGCACTCGTAAGTGCTTTTTCTCCTAGATCCCCAATGAGTTTTATATGCATGTCTCTTTTCTAGCAATCGTTCTACTAGAGCATGATGATGTATTTATTGGTCTAATTCCCCACTAGGCTTTAAGCTCTCCAAGTACAAGGACAGACTGTACTCATCTGCGTACACCTCCACGTACAGAGTAGATACTCGGCAGAATGAAAAGATGTACACACATTATTTTCTATACTTAGTTAAAAAAAAAAAGAAAGAAAACTGCTATTTATTTCTCCAATTCTACACGCAAAACCATGTTGTCTTTTGTCTGTCACTCGGATGGTTTTTCATTTAAAGCACTGTCATTACTGACAATTTCATAATGAGTAATAAAAAGAAAAAATTAAGTCCATGATATTTAGGCAAATGTTAACGGCTTATTAAAAAAATGAACTAAAAGACACTAGTAGCTTTTTATTTTCCTTCACAATAACTCAGGCTGAAATAAAGCATTACTTTGTCTCTCTGAATAGATGGATAAAAACAGTAGTTCAGGCAGAACTTTTTCCAAGGCTGGAAATTCAATCTTGCTGGGAACATGATCAACACACACAACCCATAGCAGAGAACAGATGAGAACTAAGAGTGCCACATCAGTGCTTGTGCTTTGCAATCTTGCTTGGTACTACCTCACAGCCAGGGCCTCCTAGCTCAGATATGCCAATTTCCATGTAAAATCTTCCACTCCATTTAGGAGGAGTTGCATAGATGAACAGACGTCAGATCAGCTGATTTGAGCAACATTTGACAATCAGGTGTCACTGTCCATCTCTCCTAGCGTACTTTGTACTCGTTAGCAAATACCCACTGGTGTATCTTGTTATTGTTCTTATTTCATAGTTAAAACCTTAGGTGGGGTTAGTTGTCTAAGAATTAATATTGCAGTTGACCATGTTGGTGATGTGACCATGGGTTTCCATTTAAGAGAGTACTGAATGTTTCAGAGGAAAGTGCAAGGTGTAGGAGATAGGAAGAGTCCAGCCACCACTATGGAAGCCTGAATTTATCAGAGATGCTGCCAATCAGAACTTGGAGGCAGGCTTCCCAAAAAGGGGTGATCAATCCTCCATTTCCTCATCCGATTTCATCAGAGAAGAACAGAAGTGAAGATGCAGAATACTGAAAAGGCTATTAGCCCCTAATGTAGACACTACTGACTCTTTTATTTTCCTCAAAGGGTGAATGACCTGTTTACTAATTACACAATCACTAAAAATGACCATATGAAGATTATAGAGTAACATGGCGACATATTCCATCTTTGCTGATTACAATTATATACGATCATATTTGCCCACGGCGGGGGATGGGGCAAATATGATCACATCATACCACAGCTGATGGCATACAGAAAGCACAAGAGAGTTGGGAGCCAAACTTACTCTTTTGATAACTTACTCTCACAGAAACTAACCAGGGTCCCATGAGAATCATACTAATCTTTTCCAAGGGCCATGTCTCTGATGACCTAACCATCTTCACCTCTTAAAGGATTCACCACTTCCTAATATCCCTATACTGAGGACCAAGTTTCTAGCACATTAATTTTGTGCACAAACTTAAGCATATCCAAACCATGGCAAGTAGCTAAAATTTAGAAGTATTGTTTATTGCTTTCAGCTTTATTAGAAGGTAAAACCAGCTGCACACAACAGAGGTCTGGCCCAGTGCCCCAGTTCAGAAAAACTGTTTCAGATGAGCTTTAGAGATACACAGGTAAGGGAAATTCTAGGTGGGTCTAACATCCATCTGTCAACATATAACCAATGGGTCACACTTGTCAGCTACATGTAAGTATCCAAACTCCAACAATAATCTAGAAGGAGAAAACAAGTTTTGTGGCATCTCTTAAATATGAGACATACCATATATTTCTGACTTTTTTCACTGTGATATACTCCAAGGAAGGCAAATCAAAAAACATGTGTGAAACAATGAACAGATGAACAGACCAAAGGATGAAATCCTGGCAGCCAGTTTTTCTAGCTACACAGTCATCATCACAAGAATGTTTCATTCCTGGAATCTCCATAATATCCTTTCTCTTACCCCATTGATACTGCAAGGGGGATTGGAGTACAATTTCTTCTTGGAGTGAGAAAGTAATTTAAGGTCCTCTACTCTAGAATCACTATATTTAGAGAAGACTTCACCCAAACAATTCTGAAGCCTACTTTTTATCTATTTATTTTTTAATTCAAAGAATAACCACTTTAGGAGGAAATAACTAAATTAATAACTTACTGCTCTCCCAGAAGTAGTTCAGTAAATAAAACCATAGTATTTGTTTCCCCCAATGAAATCACACTTAATCTACCTGTCTGATTCAGGAAAACTCCGAAATAAATCCATACCTGAAACTTTATGATCCAGTTAAGAAACTTAAGAAAAAGTCTCATAGAGAAGTATGAGAGATGAAGTAATACAGCGATATGGCCATACAGCTCCTGAAATTTGAACATGAAACTGTCTTAATAAATAGGATATGCTTCTAACTGAGGTTTATTATCAATTTCCAAACAAAACTAGTAGTTTCTAAGGCTGTTTAAAGGTTTTTTTAAAAAGAGGCCATTTTTAAATTTCATTGACTAAAGAGAACAATAAAGCATGACCAATAAAAATTCTCTGGTAATCCATAAATTTAACTTTGTGAAATTGTTTTAACTCCTTGCCACACTGAATCTCCCATAGAGCTGGCAAACTGACAAATTGTAAATCTCAATCTGAATTCCTCTGTGACTCCCTGTGAAACCCCAGAGGCCTTGCTGCAGAGCACAGAAGTATCAGAAGGTAGAGAGCAAGAATAAAGCAAAAAGAGGGAAAGTCTCAATTAGAACTTCTGGTGTCTATATATTCTGGCACTGATTGAAGATTTTTAAAAATTTAATGAAAATAAAATACAGAATATAA
This sequence comes from Spermophilus citellus, assembly GCF_964194105.1. Taxonomy (NCBI): domain Eukaryota; kingdom Metazoa; phylum Chordata; class Mammalia; order Rodentia; family Sciuridae; genus Spermophilus; species Spermophilus citellus. The sequence continues at coordinate 233,754,990 of NC_138182.1, forward strand.
ATATCATTTTATAGAACAAAATATCACTAAAAATCTATCATATTGCTTTATTTTAGGAAAAAAAATGTGTTTCTTTTCCTTAGTTGAAAAAGTTTGGGCTAATATGTGTGTTTTTGTTTTTGTTTTTTGTATTCTTGGAAACCCCCTTTAAAAGTTTATCTGAAACTACACTTCTTTCCCTAAGGGAGCTGGTTTCAAAAATGTAAGAAAAGAAAAAATAGTGCTTCACCGTATGAAACAGGATTTCCACAGGACTATGCTTGTTTGTGACAAAGGTTTTGATCAAACTCCCCTCCTATGCTACTAGTTAAGCCTACATTCTCAAATATCACAGCTCTGCCCAATTTGTTCTTGTCAATTCTGGGCTGTCACAGACTTACACCATGAGACCTTCAGCTGGTCAGGGACAAGCAGCTCTCCAGATGTTCAACTCTGCTACTATTTTTGAATTCAGGATGGGAACTGACTTTCTAAAGGGAAAATAAAGAGCCTAAACTAGATTATGAGAAGGAGTCACAAGGAGGGCCAGATGCAGTATAAAAGTGCTTCTGAGACTGAGGAAAGATCATTTATAAACATCAAGGTCTTAGCACTATCACCTTTGGATGACCCATCAGGTGTCCTGTACCAAACATTTTAGAATACACCAACAGCTCACATCAAACATGTTTTTCCTGTAAAACATGTTGGAAGCATTTTATATTTCTGCTCCATATCTTAGCAAATCCTCACACACACTTGGGAATTCTTATAAAGTGCAAAGATCTAAAATAGAAATTGTTTGCAAATATAACATTTTTTGTGGATGTGCATGTCTCTTCATGCTCGAGAAACTGTATGTATGGAGAAGCAGCATGGTCTAGTGTTAGACAAGCACTGCTTGGGTTTAGAATTACAGCAACCACACTCACCAGTACAGTGTTCTTGGATGAGCTGCTTAACCTCTCATGACTTAGTTTCCTTTTCTATAAAGCGAGAATAATAGTAGTTTTCTCACAGGACTGTTGCTAGGATTATGTTTATTTTTAACTGTTTACAACAATGACTGATATTCTATATATGGTGGTCATGTCTCTGACATTTTATACCTAATAGATATAGTTCTGGAAGAATCACTCATTTTCCCAACAAAACAGTTCACAATAGCGAGTCGTCCTGAAGGAATTGGATGGACAGAGCCATAAACCAAGTCATAGAGCAATATCTTGAATTCTACTTTTTTCTTCCCAACAATTCTACAGGACAGCTGCAGGTGTGATCCTGATGCTGGGAATAATCTCTTCCAGGTTAAGGGCAATTAAAGTCAGAGCTATTAAGCACCTTTTCTTTCTCCAGAATAAATTCTAGAGTAACTTCCCTCTATTGGGCCAAGGTGTACAATTACAACAGTGATTCTTTCTCTTTTTTTAAAAAATATATCTTTAGTTGTAGATGAACACAATACCTTTATTTACTTGCTGAGGATCGAACTCAGTGCCTCACATGTGCTAGGCAAGGCACTCTACACTGAGCTACAGCCCCAGCCCCACAACAGCAATTCTTTGGGTCACTTGTAACAGAAATAATTTGGAAGATGGTAAACGTAAGTTAAATTCAAGCCACTGGGGAGCAAGGTACAGAATAACAAACCATTGAGATTTTGAAAAAATAAAGCAATATTAAACATTTTCACAGTGTCATAAATTATTAACCTTAGCATCACAAAAAGAGCAACCTTAATTACATGTGACCTCATTTTAAGTATTTAGTACTTGCTTGGGTGTCCTTTAAGTATAGTCAGTGTAGCCCACATGATAAATAGCTTTTTGTTTCCCTAAGTTTTTTTAATGGATGGGGCTCATTAGTTTACATAATCATCCCTAAAACTGGGACAGCGCTCCCACTGTCACACTGCAGTGAAATATTAATCCTACCAAACCAAATATTTGACATGATCTGTTGGGTTTGGAGTGTTTTTCCGAAACCATTAACTTCTCAGAGGCATGAGGTGGCAAAAAAGAAAGAAAGAAAAATACCACATTTTTCTCAACAGTTTTATTATACATGGAATATATTACGAAGGGAACCGAATTTTCTTTAAAAGTTTTGAACTGATTTTTTAGCAATGTATCTCCTAAGCCAATTCAGCCACACAAGCATCCAGCTCTTCAGAAAGGTTTGATTTTAAACACTGCACATGATTCCTCAGCATTCATCAGAGGTGGCAAACTGAGGAGGGAAGGTTACAGGAAATAAACTGTAAAGCTGGTTTATTTCTCTCATATAAAATCACCTAAGAAGGCTAAGAAAATGTCATTTTCAGGACAGAAGACCTTCCTAAAACAAGGCTTTCTTGTTTCTGGTTTCTTTCATATAAACTTTATATACACGTATTTGGCTAGGAGGAAAAAATCTTGAGCAAAAATATGCACCTTAAAGAGTACATTTTATTCTTTGATGCTACTAAGTTCATAAGAACCAAGGAACATTGCTCTCGTACATGCATGGCTATGAAGAATCTGCCAGCTTTTTTTTTTTTTTTCTACTCAATGATATAGGAAAAGCAGTCACACATGGCATTTCACCTTACCTGCTTTGTTTCTACCCCTTCTCCCCATACCATTCCTTATTCCACATAGCCGGTTCTTATCTTTCCTTTCAAAAGGGCCTCCTATCTTACCTACTCCAAAGGCCTTTTGCAACCACACAGACATGCACAGGCAGGTTATAAGTTGAAGGAAAAGAAACAGATGAGTTTTAAAATCATTCCAGGCTTATTGCTCACATAAAGCTAGAACCAAAAACAAAACTGATTTGGTAATAGGGAAAGCAAAGACATCAACAAGGATAATTCTTAGGCATCTTTCAATGACCAAGAGCCTCAATTTGCCCAAGAGAAAAATCTAGGGCCCTCCTGCTGCTGATACCATAAGGGCTGCTGTCTTTCACTAGCACCTACATTCTAGCTTCCTTCTACCTGTTTCCCCATCCGCTCCTCCTTCTAAAAGGTCCTTTATCTCATGGCCTATGCACAGACTGACATTAACCTTTCAGTGACACTCTATCCAGGAGCCAGTCTCCTGCTTGAAACTCCTTCTTCAATGATGCTTCTGTGAAGCCACTTGCCTGGTCTTCGACCTACCCCTTGACCAACTCTCCTCCAGCTCCTTGATCTGATATTTAATATGCAAGGTCTCAGGAGTCTGTCCTGGAGCCATTTCTTGCTAGCTACCTTCATCTTGTCCTCTGGCCCTACAAACTATCCGCTTCCCGAGAAGTCTCTATAATACTTCTCTAGACCTAACTGTTCTTGGAATTCCAGACTAGACATGGCCATCATATAAGCACCTCAGATATAACATTAAAGAAACCATGCTGTTTATTTCCTTCTACAAGCCTCTCCTTAGGTTTCCCTACCTCTGTATGAGGAACCACCATCTTCTCTTGCTCCAGCAGATATCCAGGACCTTTGATGTCACACTTTCCCTTGACAGACTTCTCCAACTTATATCCTGGCAAATATTGAACATCCTCCCTTTAGACACAGCCAGAGCCCATCCACATCTCACATTTCACCATTCTCCTCCAGTCCAAGCCAGGCTAACTCACATCAAGACAACTTCTTGAGCTCAGTACACCTTCTACACAGTAAACAGAGGAAACTTTGAAAAAGCAAGCCATGTAGTTCCCTGCTTATGAATTCCAAGTGCTTCCCATCATGCTTATAGGAAAACCCAAATTGTTCAACCCGACTTTCAACTGGCACCTCCTGCCTGCCAGCCTCGTCCACATACCCTTCCTGTGCCCATACTAGTCTTCTGCAAGTTGCTCTTGCTCGTGGTCACCATTCTCTCAGAGAAAAATGTCACCTGATTAGTCTGTTTTATTTCTTTGCAGATCACTGGTTGCTCTCCAGGATTTTCCTAGTTTGTTTATTGCACATCCTTGTCACCCTGCTGCATGCCACTAGAATATAAGTTCCAAGAGAGTAGAGACTTCTTTATTATTGTATCCCTGAAGCCTAGAGCACAGCCTGGCTGGTAGTAGATGCTCAAAAACACTTGTTAAAATGAAGGCTGTATAATTGAAGGACAGACTCAGGGCCTCAACTCCCCCATGTCATCTCTAAACATTCTGTCAAAAGATTTTAAGATGAACTGTCCAAGACTCCTTCCCCAACCCTCCCCCACTTAGGTTCATGCTACTTCATACTGTAACCTCCGTTATCTGATATCATGGGTAACATCTTTGTATTTTCCCAGCATTTCATCTCTAATAAGACTTTGGAGAAGGCATGCCCCAAGAATAAACCCACTGTCAATGAATCACAATACTACATAAGGAAATAACTAAATCACAATGTTACATAAAGAACTGAATCACAACATTACATAAGATGATTATTCCCCAGCCTCATCATCAGTTGTTACAGCAACTATTCACTAGGCATCTTCTCTGTGTGTGATCCTTACTTCCCCATTGTACAGATGAAAAAACTGGGTTTAGAAATACTATGCAAATGCCCCAAGTCTCTTACAGCAAGTGGCCAAACAACAGGTGGCAAAGTCACATGCACCTTGCAAATAAATGATCAGTTGGTTAAAGGTCTTGGACAGGGGTCAAGAGATATTGAATTACTTCCCTTCATCTTTACAGCAGCATCCCAAACACCAGCTTCTGTCAAAAATAATGGGGATGATAAGATCTGAAGGCACATATGCAGATTTAGAAAACAAAGCCATCTGTGATGGTGGAGAACCTCACATATGAGTGATATCAACTACTGCCCCCAAAGCTAAATCTATGCTGTGATTTTATCAGGAATCTCACCCACACGTGCAGCATGAAACAAAAACTGACCACTAACAGCATTTCGTAACCCCCTAGTGAAGAAGCTACACCAGAGTATGAAGTGTGTAAGACAAGCTCACTCAAAGCAAAGGGCAGGAACTTTAGACCATTTACCTGCATGCAGTGAAGTCAGCTTGATACACAAATCAATACTCATCAGTAAGCTCACAAACAAAAGAAAACCACATAAATACTATATGTTCAATAAAACTGTAACTCTGACAAAGGGGATAGCATTACCAGATATATATTTTAGATTGACATTCAAACTAAATCTGACTAGAAAGTGAATCCTGTGTAGCTAGGCAGATTAATCACCAGTAAAAGGGCAAAATACTCCAATAGTGGTTTGCAGGCTGGCAAACTCTTTTAAACAAATTGCAGATGGGCACTTTAATGATGGGGAAAATATGAGCTAACATAACTGTGGTCCAGTCAGTTCCTACAGGAGGGAATGTGCATTAATGATGTGCTGATATCTGCCGCCAAAATAGCAGCCAGGGAGAACCACAGGCTGTCAAAGCAAGATGCAGTTACTTAGCCAAGACAGCCCAGAGTTTGGGCTTAGCTGCAATATGACATTCTCAAGGGAAGCATGAGTTTTGTTTCTAATGTCATCTCTTTAAGTGATTTTTATTGATGTCATTTTTTTAGGACTCACTAGTTCTCCCTATCAAGAGGAGATACCAACAGTGTCATGATGGCCTCAGATATACACACCTTGACAAATAATAGAAATTTACTGTCATCCTTAAACACTCTTTTATGGCTACTTAATATATAGGTAGCAGTGTTTAGACACATTCATAGCATTCAAGTACCTCTCTAAGAGATCCTCCGCATCAGTGAAACACTTCACCAAATCCTTAGTACAATCCACATCAGTTTCCTGACATAAAGAAAAATGGAGAAGTCAAAGGCCAGCACACACTTTTGCACACAATGATGCCCATGGTTCAGAATGAGACAAGGCTGCTGGTGTGAAGGGTGCTGGTGGTGGTGGTGCCATTTTTTTCTACCAAAAGCTGAGATGCACAGGATCACTAAACAAGAGACCAGATCCTGGCCCTGACACTCTGGTTTGTGAGGCTCTAAGACAAGTTACTTAATCTCTGTAAATCCCAACTTCTTTACTTTAAAATGGGGATGAAATTGGGAGTTCATAACCCACTTCAATCTAATGTATGAAATATGATATGTCAAGAGCTTTGTAATGTTGTGAACAACCAATAAAAAAAATAAAAGAAAAAAAATGGGGATGACATCAACACAAACTCTCTGTTCTACCTAGTCCCTCAAAGAGGAGTCCTCAGGCTGGGCACTGTGGCACACCCCTGTAATCCCAGTGGCTTGTGAGGCAGAGGCTGGAGGATCGTGAATTCAAAGCCATCCTCAGCAATTTAGTGAGGTGTTAACAACTCAGTGAGACCCTGTCTCTAATAAAATACAAAATAGGACTGGGGATGTGGCTCAGTGGTCAAGTGCCCCTGAGTTCAATCCCTGGTAACCCCCCCCCCAAAAAAAAAGAGGGGGAGACCTCAAATCACTTTGAGACTATCTCAAACACAATCAACAAATAAATAACGGCATAAAGTTCAAGTAAACAGCAAGAATGACCTTGTTGGGCTTTCATGAGGCTCAAATTAAGAGTTGGTATGTGAGAAGAGTTTCTCAATTGGAGAGCACTTCATAATTACAGAGCCAAAGTGATCTTGGCAGAGAACTGGAATTTTTCTTGCTTCCTAGGAGCAATGCTTTTATGCTGCACTCAGAACCAAAGTGGGTCAGAGAGTCTCTTGAAAAATGAAATCCCAAATTTCAATGGGGCAAAATAAACCTGGTCCTGGCCTGTGTTGTCTGTCAACTGTCCAAATCAATTCCTAAGGGGAAGGAACACAAGCACTTCATGCACAGCTCTGTAGGAATGGCTTCTACAAGTATCTGAGGCTTTTGGACAACATCTCTGAAAATGAATATACAGACTTTTATTACTGCTAGAACTCCTCGGGCTCCTTGCTGGCATCACAGTGCATCTGGGAACAAACTTCCTTTGGCAAATCTATGGCACAGGTGCTGAGCCCCATCCCTACCATTGCGACAGTAAGTACTGATGATAATGTACCTCATCTTCAGCCACTAAGTCCCAGATGGAGACTGAGAATCCTTTCAACACAGAGTTCTGAATGGATCTTATAAAAAAGTAGTCAAAGGGAAAACTACTTCCTAGTATTAGCAGTCCCCAGAATAATGAGTATTGGACTTACAGTCATATGTCTTTCTAAAACAACAATTTCTACTTTGAATTATAATCCCCAATAAATAAAGCATCAATATAAAAAAATCCATCAAATCAATATATTCAGCTATTTTAGATTTTGTTTTATAAATAACTCATACTAGAAGGCTTAGTAATGAGAAAGTCTATTCAAAGTCACACACTCTACTATGTTATAAGGTACATGGAAAAGGCAAAAGGTTGCAACATTTTGCCTTAAAAACCTTTGTGCCCAAGGATTCTCTCCCATACCCAACTGCACAGAGCTTTGAGGTCTCAGTCCAGAACTATTTTTTTGTTAATATAGTCTTTGTTCTTTCTTGATAGAAACAAAACCAAACAAATCATTGGCCTGGCCAGCAGACACCCTTGAAGTCCTCCTCCTTGTGTGAGAGGAAACTTTTATTTCTGCTAGAATTCCTCAGGCTTATAGCCCACATCAAAAGCAGACAGATTTCTTCTCCAGTTAACCACAATACCTGCACCTTCAAAGACCAGCCAGAGCATTCATTCCAGACCTGTAGTTTACTTCAATCTGTGCAAAAATATTCTTGGAAGAGTTGTGTTTGAAAGACAAAGAGACATGTTAAGCACACATTTCTTTTAGTTTTAGCCCTTTATTAATTAAGTCATTGCTGGACAGCAATGTGCTCACAACAAATGCAGACTGTTCACTGAATCATAATAAACAGGACTCATTTTATGAGACACTTTCACCCTTTCTGTCGAATGTCTAAGGTTGTCAGCCATTACCTTAAATGTTTACTGTAAAATCCCAGATTAAAAAAAAAAAAAAAAAGACACAGAGCTTCAATAACAAAACACTTTCTTTAGTTAGACCAATCATGTTTCACTCTTTGCCTCGACTACCAGGAAACTCTTAGTTAAATCTAGACTTCAATTACATTAGTAATCCTACTCAAGTGGCACACATTGTGAGTAAAATTTGAGTTTTCTCTTATCTTGTACTAATTTATACACACTTTCATTGTAAACCAACTCAATTTTTTTTTCAAAGGGCATAGGTATAAATTATGACCAACAGCCAAGTGAAGGGGGCATCATCAATCTAGAGTCATAGCTTCAGCTGGCTACACTTGTCAGATCATCCTTGACACCAAGGGCACTTACCTCTGCCAGATAGGCACATGTGAGATGCTACTATTAAGAGATAGGTACTCACATCTGGCTACCCAGATGTGATTCAGAAGTGATGAAATAGGTCTTGCCAGCCAAATAGAATTTCACATCCTGCAAGTAACTAGAAGTTAGACAGGTATCTATCTATTCCTCCTCAAAAGATTTCTACACATAAAAATTCTAGCACCATACTGGTACATGACAATGATTTTTCCCTTGACAAATAAAAGCTGATAATACCTTGACATTCGGTATTATTCTTCACAGTGAAGTCAGATACATGCTAACTGCCTGTCTGGTAATCTTCAGACTGTTCTAAGTAGAATGTGTCCATACACATGCTTATTCATGTACTCTTAATGGCTTTGCAAGCAACAGGGCTAGCACAGCCTTAAATACTGTTTCTCACCAAGATTAATGACATTCTCAAGCAATGTCTGCAGAGCACCTACAGTTGATTAAATCATTGTTAGAACTTTCACTATCTGAAGTGTAGAAAGGATCACAAAAGCAAGCTCATTTGATCTCTTGACAGTCATCCTGATGTGTTTACAGTCTTCAACCCCACATGGCCCAGGTTAGCTCAGCAGTCCCATCACAGTGGTAGAAGGAGCAGAAAAATGTGTCCCTGTCCCCACAATCAGATACCTTTACCAGGTTTTTAGGTCATCTTGATGGGACCTAGAGAACAGAGGCACAAATTGAAACTTAAGCCATTCAAGTATTTCTTCAGATGAGAACACCATTCTTACACCCCAGGCAATCTTACATGCAGGTTGTAGCTGAGCACACCTATACTGGTCCTCCAGGTAAACAAGGACTCAGCTGGTCCCTGTTTCTAGAACCAACGTGTTTTCTCCAGGTAAACAAGGACTCGGCTGGTCCCTGTTTCTAGAACCAATGTGTTTTCTCCAGGTAAACAAGGACTCAGCTGGTCCCTGTTTCTAGAACCAACGTGTTTTCCTGAGTTTACTCACAAACAATAGGAACAAGGTAGATTCTGCACAGCTTCTGCCTCCTGACTCCCAATTTTAAAGAGGCCTCTGAATTTCTGTTGAGCCCTCCACATATTCATCCACATTAGACATGAAGTCCTGACCACCCTCCCAGGCTCTGCTGGACCTTTCTACTTTCTACATGGCTTCAGGCCATCATTTTCAAAGCTACACCACACCAAATACACCTGAAAAGGGAAACCATTATCTCCAAACTTGATTTTTATCCTTCCTAGTAAAAAATACTTTTAGTTGTAGATGGACATAATATCTTTATTTTATTTATTTTTATTTTTATGTGGTGCTGGGGATTGAACCCAGTGCCTCACATGTGCTGAGGGAGAGCTCGCCTTATCCTTACTTCTAACATATCACAATTCTCCCCAGTAACACCTCCATCCCTGCTTCAGCAGGTCCCATTTTCTAACACTTTGAGTTCCTTTCTCAATGCTGTCTTTCTAGCTCAGTTCTTTTTTACTTCTTTTCTGCCCTCTCCTTGCTCCATTCCATTCATACCATGCAGAAATCTCACTCAAATGCCATCTTCCGTGTTCTTAACTAAAAGTCTACAGACCTGTCCTATACTGGAAACATTAAACTCAAAACTAGCATCTGAGATGCTCTACATAATCTATTTCCAACCTTACTTTTCCATGAAAATGCTCTCTATTCATTCTCTGGCTTTATGTAAATTCCCCAGCAAGCTGGCTTGTTCCTCCCTGAGCATGTCTCCACTATTCCTTTGACTGCTATTCCTCTCTTCATCTCCAATGACCTTCTCTTCTCCCTTCTGTTTTGACCCTAAACGATCTTCATAGTCAAGTTCAAATCCTGCTCCTAAATCCCCATAATCTCTGACTATACCACTCACGTGGCATTCATAACATAACTCTGCATGTTTTATTTTTTTCAAGTACTTAGGCATAACTAAACTATCACTTAAAACCAAAATAATTTCCTATAAAATAAGAATCACTTTCTTTCTTGATATTTCTCCTACAGCAACCTAACCAGTGTCCATTATATTTACCGATTGATTGATCTGCTGCATCTTTCAAGTACTTTAGGACAGGCTTCCAAAGGAATTATTTTAAACCACAGAATATACCAGAATGGTGCATTTTAGGCACTTACCTCTTTTAGTAGTTGTTACTCTCATTACAAGTCATTCAAAGTACACCCAAATTTGGACATACCTAAGAAACTGTATGACTACCAAAGGGAAGAGGAGTATGGAGGAGTTCATTTCACTAATTAGAAAGATTATTTGTGATATTAGTATTTCACTAAAATGATCACAATAATTTTAAAGTGTATCCTCTCTCCTGTTCATTCACAAACTCACAAATCTGTGCATATGACAAAATAATGTCTTAAAATAAGCAATCAATGTAAAAATATATGTGATTTTTACAGTGATACTATGTTAAGGCAATTAATTCTACATTGAAAAAAAAAACTACTTTCAAGCTCCAAAGAAGCAGAAAATAGAAATGAAAATGCTTTAGGAGACAGGATAATCATAAGGTTCCACGTTCTGAGTTCAAATCCTTTGCAATCACTACTATGAATTTTCTCAAGATTCCGTTGGAATGTATAAATTACACCCAGAACTGAATAAACTACAATATACATATTCAGCCAAAGATGTTTAGTTCTGTTTTCACAAAATAATACAGCATCACATGGAATTTCATTTACTTCTATAACTGTGATAATCTTTTTTTTCCTTTTGCATTGAAACTATAGCCATGTGAACAACTTTATATAGATACCAAGGTACAGAACAGTGATTCATGCCCAAGAAGCTACAATGAGGAACCTGAGCAAAATAGACTGAACAGTCATACTTAGAGACAGGAATATTTTTCCCAAAACACATAGCTGCTATTGTGATCAATAAAATATATATTTAAATGATCTGAAATTCATGGTGACTTACTTTCTTTATTTTCCTTATCAAAAGATACACCAAATTAAGAGATCACTTCAGGATGTACTAAAAAAAATTCTGACATTAACAAGGTCAATTCTCAAAACGAAGACCAACTATATCAGAGTTGCCACAGAGGAGGTGGGCATGGACTTCCGTGGCTTTGTTTAATCTCTCTCTCAGTCCTCCACTCTCTGTGCAACACCTAGAAACTTTAGCTCCCTGTAGGCCGCCAGTTATTATTGATAGAAGAACACAGATGAAAGGGAATTGAAAATTCCCTTGGCTACTAAAAGTGATACAAGAAACCGATAAAAGGAATTGTGCATGCTCTATTTCATCTCACATGGAGCTACAAATGGAGCCAAATCAAGGCTCCTAAATAGTACTATACTCTCCATAAAGGGGGCAGGTAGGATGGAAAAATCCTTATCAAACCCCACACATTCAGATCCACACTTGTGGGCATGGTAACTGCCCAGATCCTCTAAGGAGCCTCTAACCTGTCCACTAGCTGGAGGACCCTGCTGAGTCCCACACAGCAAATACCTTGCTCTCTTTTCCTATTGTGTGAGTAGAGGGCACAACATCAGACTCCACACTTGTTCTAGCATTTGCAATCATACTGATTTCCTGGCTATTTCCCATGCAAGTCTGAGAGCTCCTTGAGTGGAGAATCCTTCTAATCTGCATCTCTTCAGGACCATGCCTTGCTCATAGAAACAAAATGACCATTGAGAACATCAGGACGTGAAGGTTCTGTCACTGAAGTAAGAACTTGGTTGCAGAAGTGCAGACTGCTAGGACTATGATGCCTGTAACAGGCTTTACCCACAAGAGTATTTCATCCTCTGCCAGGGAGAAAGAGTGAGCCAAATTGAGTGCTGTCCAGAAATGGTTAATGCCTTGGAGGGCTGGAATGGCAGTCTGTGACTCTTACCTAGAGGCCTTTTCCATGTAAGTGGCAGGAAGTCATCCTGCACATAGAAACGCACATAGAAACTCTGATTTCATCAGGGGACAACAATGTTCTGCCAATGAGACAGCAAGGTATTCTCCTCCACGCAGACATTTGCACTCAAAGGAATCTAAAATCTGGAAGGTTAAAGCAGCTGGTTATTAAAGGTTAAAGGTTAAAATAGAGAGAATAAGCCCCTTGGACTGTGGGAAACAGGCTGGTTATCTTCCAGGTCTTTATCTTTATTCTTGAAGAATGCTCTCACGTTCCCACAACAAATACATGTCTGTCCCTGATCTTTCTGGACACAGAGGCCTATCCAGCTCTTATGAACTATCATCAGGAGCACTCTTGGCTGATAGCTAGCTAGAATTAACAGAAGGAGTCAGGGCACTGGAGTGAAAGAAACCCCAGACTAAGAATCAGAAAAGCTGGTTCGAGTCAGTAACTCTCAGTCCTTGCTCCTTTTCCTGTAAAGGGATGCAAATGTACCCACCATGCTACCTTCACAGGGTCATTTGATGATCATTTTACAGCTTACACTGCACTTGTGTCTTAGGGATAACAGATTACCACCAACAAAGCAGCTTAAACAACAGAGATTCCCTCTCTAATGGTCCAGAGCCAAGAAGTCTGACACTGGTATCAAGAAGCCAAAATCAAGGTGTCAACAGGCCATGCTCCCTCTGGAGGCTCTGGGGGAGGATCTATTCCTTGCCTCTTTAAGCTTCGCTGTGTGTCAAATCTCCTCTGCCTCTTCTCAAAAGGACCCTGTGATTGGATTTAGGGCCCATCAGGATTATCCAGGATAATCTCCCCATTTCAAAATCCTTAAATTAATCACATCTGCAAAGAGTCTTTTCCCAAGTTAGGTAACATTTACAGGTTTTTCTAGTTAGGATCTGATATCTCTGGAACCACCGTTCAGCTCAACATGCATCAAATACATGAACCATTAATTCCTGCCCTATAGTCTTAATTCACATCATCTGAGCTAGAATAGAAATTCTTTGAAGACAAGATCCAACTCTTATACTTTACAAGTCCCATGAAGGCTTTTAAGGTATTATGTGTGGAACTTTTTTTTTTTTTTCCTTTAGAAAATAAAACCTGTATTCTACTCAAATGTTAGTTTCCAGCATTAGATTCCATGCAGAAAAATCTAACATAGTCAAGTGTTTCATTTTTTAATTTCTAAAATAGCTAGACCTTCTGTTCAGAGAAGCTGGAGAAGGAGGAACTTCATCATAAATGCTTCCACTGTCAACTGCCAAGTGCTTGCAGTAAGTGTCATTTGAAATGCACTGTTAGTAACAGTTCTGAATACCCCCAGAATCCAAAGGCAGAGGAACTACTCAAAGCAAAATTGCAATGAACTCCAGACGAATGATTGTGAACCCCTGGCACTCGGTCTGATTCATGTCAATGTCAGAAAATTTAAAAAAACAGCAGCAGCTGATCTGGAAGGGCTTGACAGAGGCCCAAGGAAGGGGTAATTCACCCATTCATTGCATCAACAAGCGTTTGTTGAGCATTACCACTGCATCAGACCTTAAAGATTCAGTAGTAAACAAAACAGGCAAACGCCTGCCAGCTTGGAGGTTTCATTCTAGTCTTGAATGATAAAAAACAAACAAACATCATATATTGAAGGGGGATATTTACTGCAGGAAGCATCATGAAGCAAGGAAAAGAGGTGGTGGTAGTAGGTGCTCTCACAGTGGCTGAGGAAGCCTGCTCTGCTCAAGTGACATTTAGCACAAACAGTAAAGAGTGAAGGAGGGAACCATTTGGGTAACACGGGGGCGTTCCTCTGGCTGTTCTGGACAACCAGAACATCATGTTGTGCTATAAAATGAGGATGCACTCAGAGACTAATACGGCCATGTCAAAAGGACCCGAGGGTCAGCTTAAAAGACTTTCCACTGGTGAATTCTAGGACAACATAACCCCCCCCCCAAAAAAAAAAAAAAAGAGGTATGATGGGCATGGATCTTTATGCACTAAATATATATCTGTTTTCTATTTTTTCTTTTTAAAATTCAAGAGTCAATAGTAATATTCTTAAAAGTGGGGGGAGGTGAATGAGGAACAATTCTGCTTTAACTGAAGAATATCAGCTAGATAACAGAATGAGACTAATTCTGTTATTATACTAATAGAAATTATGATAAACTGCAATGTAGAAACTGATTCAAATAAGGTCATCAATGAATGCAAAACCTACTAGGTGAATGCTTGGTGAGAAAAGAATATTTACAAGGACTCAAATTATTACCCTAGAAATTATTAAATAAAGAAAAAACAGTATCACTCATAGGAAAAATCTGACTGACACTAGGTTTTAGGTTTCCTGATGTGATGCGATGTGGAAGATGTTACCACCTGTCCTTGCCAAAAAAAGTCTAACTTGAATGTAAACAAGAAGAAACCATCAGACACATTGAGATTGTAGGATGGTCTACAAAACAGTAGCATGCACAAAAATGTCAACGTTTGGAAATGAGAAGAAAAAAAAATTTAAACCAAAGGAGATTACAGATAAGCCAACTCAATGAAATGTATTATTTCTAATTATATTCTAGATTTAAAAAATAAAACTTTGGGGTAAGGTTATAACTCAGTAGTAGAGTGCTTGCCTAACACGCCCTAGGCTCTGGGTTGGATGCTCAGCTCTGCAAACAAATCAAAACTTTTATAGATAACTTTGTTGGGACAACTGATGCACTATATTACTACTACTCAGTATTTGGTGTATAATAATGATAATGTGGCTATGAAGGGGAATGTATTTGTTCTTAGAAGATGCACTCTTAAATATTTAGGAGTTAAGTATCTGCAATTACTCTCAAATAACTTAGTAAAGAAAAAAATACTTTAAAAAATGACATACAAATAGAGGCTGACTGGGAAGAAAGGGTTAAAAAAACAAATGCGGGAAGGGTAAATCAAAGGGAACATGCTGTTGGTTATATGAAGCTTTCAACTTTTTTTGGGGGGGAATGTTTGGAATTTTTTAAAAATGAAGGGGTATGAGAAGAATGTTCCAGATAAAAGGGATAATAGGTCCTTACATGGTAGCATGGTTGGTTGGAACAGTTAAGAAAAAGCAGAGTCGAATATGACCAGAGAGTGAGGGATAGCAGGAAGCCCTTCCAGGTCGTGGGAGACTGTGGACACCTGATAGAAGGGTTTTGTTTTGTTTTGTTTTTTAATGGTACTCCCCAGTACCCAGAACCCAGGGGCATTTAACAACTGAGCCATATCCCCAACCCATTTTTATATTTTATTTTGTGACAGGGTCTCACTAAATTGCTGCAGCTGGCTTTGAACTTGCAATCCTCCTGTCTTAGCCTCCTGAGTCTTTGGGATTACAGGCATGTGCCACCATGCCCAGGCTTGTTGAAAGGTTCTGAGAAGAGGAGAATGACTTATACTCCTGAAAGGTGACTTGAGAGCTGGAGGGAGGCACATTGTAGAAGAGCAAAGTTAAACAGAAGGAAGAGGACAGGCCAAGAGGCTTCTACAAAAATTTAGGAATGAATGATAGTAGCTCTGACTAAGGGTAGAGATGATGAGTAGCACCCACCATGATGGTAAGATCAACAGGACATCCCAATGGGTAACACCCCACCCCTTCCTGTGTATATGAGTGCACATGTTAAAAACATTTGATAGGGGTTAGATTTAAAGATGACTTTTGGACTGAGAACCTGATTCAGGTGGGTGGAGCCTAATCTGTATTTTATATAAAGAGGAGAGAAAAAACAATTCCAATATTACAGCAAGAAAATAAATGTTTCTCTCATTTTGGGGTGCCTTCCTAATGTTTTATTAACTGGAGCTGATAATGATTCAGCTAAGTAAATTGTCATGGGAAAAAAAAGTAGAAAAGCATAAGAATCCATGAAATTTAGCTTATCTTCTTTTCACCCACAACTGTCAGTGCTGCTATCCCAGTTTCATAATATCTCATCATTCATTGTCATGTTCAATTAGAATATGCAACCTGCTTGATATCAAGGTCAGATTTTGTAGTTCATTTGGAACTCGGAGTTTCCGAGAACAATATGAAGCTAATAATAATAAAACAGAACACTCATCTTGGAACATTTTGCAAATGTTACCTAATTAATTCTCATAACACCTCCAAGAGGTATTATTATCCATGTTACTGCTGGAGAAACTTAATATTTTTTTCAATTCTGCATTTGTGTTACTCTTCTCACTGAGACACCTCTGTGCTTCACATTAGCATCCCCATCTTATGCTTTCCAAGAATATCACAACTTAATTCTCTCATCAACAGGGTGGGTGTTAATGGCTGTATCCACATTTTTAAAATGTAGGAAACAGGCTTTCAAAAATGATGGGAAATGTCTTTTTTTTTTTTCCTTGTCACAAAATGGAACCTGGGACAAAGCCTTCCCCCAACATATGTGCATACACTCGTGTACACACACATACACACACACACACACACACACACACACACACACGGCAAAGTAATTTTTCTTCCTATGTTCCAAGAAGATATAGTCAGTAAGAGATAAGGTGTTAAGATTCCATAAAATAATTTCAATATATTCTAAAACCGAAATTCAAAAAGTTAAGTTGAACAATCACAATATTTGACCCAGAAAAGATTGTACAGTAATGAATGAATACTCTGAGCTACTGGAGCCAAAGGAATGTTTAAAAATGGGGGGACAAAGGAAGGGTCTTGGCTCCTAGCAAGGACTTAAAGGACCTCTGAACCTGTCAACAACCATGAGGACACTGTCACTCTAGGGGCAGCAGACCAGCCCTGGATGAGGGACAGGCACATGGTGCTCAGGTTAGAGCAATGAGGACTTAAGAGCTGCCAGTGTTTCTGGCCTGGTTTCCAAGTGAACCCAATTTTTAACCCTCACTGTGTCATCTCGGCTCTATCTAAAAACAAAACAAACAAACAAAAAAAACCTAGGAAGGAAATGGAGGGCTCCCCAAGGCAAAACATGCTCCTATCCCCCCAAGCACACCCTCAATAAAGAATGAAATTTTATAGGGAACCCAGTGGAAGTGCTCCAGACTGAATGGCACCCCCTATAGAGGAGATATTGCATTGTAGAAGCAAACCTAAAATGACTGCAAGCTGCAGGGAAGAAGTGTGGACAGTGTGGCCCTGTACACAGAACAGGAGCACAGGCTCTCCAGCCAGATGTTTGAGCAAAAAAGAGATCAGGCCACATTTCAGACACTGGGAAATATATATATATAATTTGTTGTTCAAGCTTGGAGGGTTTGAAAGTGAAAGAGATACACTTTTAATAATCACACTTGGACAAGAGCACAAATCCATCAGCACCTGGGCAAACAGAAATGTGTGGTCGTGACAGACTAGTGTCTCTGTGTGCCTCACTTTCCTCATTTGTAATTTTTTTTTAATCTGCTTTCCAGGCACAGAGTGAGTGTATGAGAGGCATCAAGACCATCACCAGGCACAGAAGTAGCTCTCTATAAATGCTGGAAGCTGAACTACTCACTGTATATACAAATGTTTGGGCTAATAATGTTGGCCTCTAACCCAAGTCAGTAAACAAAACAAAAAAGTGACCGTGGAAAGGTGAGGACATGAGAGAAAAATTGCGAACCATCAGGACAAACACCACAGAGTCAGAATGGCTCTCTGGATCTGGAACATGCTCAAAGCCTTAGGGTTCTGTAAGCACTAGCATGCTCTAGTGACCCCCAAACGCCTTGACAGTTCTGCTCACCATCTGACCTCAGAAGACTCTGTCCCCTAATTATGCTCTGCAAATTTATACCAGATGAGCTTATGATATCCATTCAAAAAATAACATTCCAAAACAAAAAATTGAAGTAAATTAATCTAAGCATCTTTCTGCTATAAATTTATAATACATCCTTCCCCACTGCTGCTTCCCCTTGGAGTCTCCTCCATCCCTGTCCTTTTCCTCTTTGAAGTATCACAGACACATAATCTCACTCTTATTATTTTTTGTTTTTTTGCATTCTTACAAGCAACAAAAGTCTCCCAGTGTCAGAACCTGCAGAAACCAGGTGAGGGAGGGGCAAAGAGAAGTGCTAACTGACTCGTGCATACCTTTCCTGCCACCATCCCAGTGATGTCTAGAGTGCCAACCTTCCTCAGCCCTGCCACTCACACGCATGGGGCAAGCATGGTAGCATTACCCAGCTCCTCTCTTTTTGCAGAGACATTCCTCACAAGTACAGTACTATAAAGATTTGGTTCTAAAAAAACAATTCAGAACTAAAATTCAGGGATGCAGAAAGCAATTCATTAAACCATCACATTCACAAAAGTCCTGGTATCTTCAGAGTACGGAAAAATTACCATCTGGTACCAGCTTCTTCAGATGTTCTCAATGTTTTTCACAAAGTGAAAGGAGGAAAAACAGAGAAAATAAAAAGGACAAATGGTTCTACTCATCCTAAAAAAATAAAAGGCAGCTAAAAGAGTTCAGTGGTTTAACATTCAGGTGACTTTCCCACTCACAGGTTCCCAATGAGGAGGAGACCCCAAATCAGCACATGCTGCCACGTATTTCGTGAATATTGACTTCACCCTCACCATGGCAACCAGTGAAGTGAAGGGGATTCAGGCAGCTGTGGATATCTAATAACAACAGGACAATGCACCAGCTCTGGCAAGATTAGATTAGGTGACAACTGTCCTTGATGCCCTTCCTGTTATGGTAACTGTCTACCTTTCCTGTCCACCACACTGAGACCACCACAGGTCCTCTTCTTCATAATACACAGTGACCACACTGAATATCAATAAGCTGCTGTTCCCATGTTTTCACTAAAGTAGAGGATTCATAGATGAAGACAGAGCCCAAGAAGTTCACAACTTGCCCAAGGTCACAAAGCTTTGTGTGTTGGAGATGTTGACACTGACTAAGGCACCATGACTCAGTTTGGTGGGGTCACAAACTCAAAAAGCTCAAGTGAGTCAAGTAACGTGAATGAATGAAGGCAGGTGGGGCTCTGTGCTGGTCTGGAGAACAGAAGCCTCATAGAGAAAGGGCATCAGTGACCCAGCAGAGACAGAATATTACAAGGAGCAAATGCAGATTCACTGAAGGCTTTCCTGTTTCAAAAGTAATCCCCCCAAATCTCCAATTCAGAATTTACTTGCTTTAAAGCACATTCATTGACAACTAATTAATATCTTTAGTATCTAGTACTAATGGCCCTCAAATTATAGCGGGGTTGAATTCTAATAGAAACAGATTTAACACATTTAATCTATTGAACATCACAGTTTAGCAACACAGTGGAGTTTCCATTATTTCCCCATGTGATCACAGGGCTGACCAGAAGCTACAGCTCACTGACCCCTCCCCAGCATCATTAGGGAGTGTCCTACCATGTATTTGCTAGCCCAGGAAAGAATCCAAATTGAAAATTCAAATAAATGTTTCTACTGAACATGTACCACTTCTATATTATGAAAGAGTCAACAAGCCATTAAGTCAAACCATTGAAAGCCTCGGACTCTCCATATACAGTAAGTGCTGTTACAAGTGCTAGGGAGATGGCTATAAATGGAATGCACAGGTCCCTGCCCCATGGAGACTATATTCTATCTATCATTCCTTTTCTACATGTGACATATCATGACTTCAAGATCATTTTCTGTCCTTTGCTCTAGCCAAGCATAGTCTTTAATATACTCTGGGGTCTTCCTTTCATCAATCATACCTTTTTACTTTGTCCTTGAACCTTGCTTTATTTATAATTGCTACCTGGTCAGTTTTTATATTTTGATGGCTATAACTTTTTACTATTTATGGAAGAATCAAAGTATGAGAACTACCACTCAAGATGTCAAGACTATTCTCAAAACACCCCTAATGCACGACGGTATGTCATGCTTTGAACACAGGTGAAAATATCAGAACAGGCTTGAGTTCCAGGCAGTTACACATTCATTCATTCAATCAATACATATTTATGGAGTCTCTCCTGTGTGTGTCAGGCACTATTTTAGGTTTTGTGAAGACATGTGTGAAAAAATAGACAAAATAGACATGGTGTTTATAGCACAATGACAATACTCTTCACTGAGGCTAATGCTACCCACTACCAGCAACGTGGCATGTGTGTTTTCAGTCACAGCTGAAACAGGAGAGAGGGATCTGGGACACATAAGAAACAGGGTACCTTATCTCTGCCAACTCTGGCATAGCTGAGTGTGTTTACCACCTTGAGATTCCAGGAACCAATGGAGAGAAAAAGAAAAGCATGGAGCAGTAAAATAGAGAGGAAGTGTGTTGGAAGGCAGCAGGTGCTCCGTGCTGTCATACTTGGGGGGTGGGGGACAAAGGGGAAACAGGAAGCCCCATCGCTGATCCACCACAGAAATATGATCACTGAGTAACAGAACACACTCCAGATATTCCAGTTTCCCTACTGAGGAGAGGCACATTAAGTACCAGGGAGGACACGCAGAAGGTAAAGTGAAGGCTTCCTTTGGAATCTTGCTATCTAAGCACAGTCCAGATTAAGAACTGTCACAGGTCATACGCACATTCCTCAGAAGGCACTGATGCCATGGTTACATAAAGAGGTCTGAAGCAGTACTCCATTTATTAAGAACTGAGAATCATGGGAAACTCTGTGTGGCTGAGGCTACTCAGAAGTGGAGGTGTGCATCAATTCCATGAGGTCTTTACGGTGCTCTCGGTCACACTGGTAACTGATGATATTTGGACCCTATGCATTTTCACTTGTGAATAATGTGTTTTGCTTCCTTCTTTAGGTGGTTAGAAGATTTTCTAAAATGGGTCAGAATTTAAAGATGGCAGGACCTTTGAGAAAAATGTGGTCTAATACTCATTCAGTGTAAGAATGCGTTCTACATCATTCCATCTCAGGGGACACTTGGCCTCTCTGAAACTGATGGTATGGTGAGGTAGCCCATTTCCTGATCAGAAAGCTTTCTCAGAAGATTTTAACTAAAAGTTGCCTTGCTGGAACCTCCATGCAGCAGAGCCTGTTCTTGTTCCCTGAAAATTGCAGATCTCTTATTACTGGCCACGCTTCAGGAAGCCTGACCTGGAGAAGTCCACAGAGGCCTGCTGGAGTTGGAGAGCTGACTCAGGTCTCAGCACTGCTGCCTCCAGGGCTTTACTATGAAAAGAATAGACTCTTCCGCCGCCATATTTAGAAACCCTCCATGTCAGCACCTCAAAAGGGCACTACTGTCACTCTCTCCTAGACCTTCAAGCCCCACTCACAGAAAAGGAACAAAGAAAAAATTGGCTTCACTGAAATAAATACAAAGAGGGCAGGGGTAAAGACTTGTATATGGATACAAAAATGTTTTTGGATCACACTTTTTTTTAAGAACCCAGGGGCACTTAACCTCTGAGCCATATCCCTAGCCCTTGTTTATATTTTATTTAGAGAGAGGTCTCCCTGAGTTGCTTAGGGCCTCGCTAAGTTGCTGAGACTGACCTTCAACTTGTGATCCTGTGGCCTTAGCTTCCAGAGCCACTGGGATTACAAGTGTGCGCCACCACACCTGCCACAAGTATGTTTGAATTCCTACAATTTATAATATCAGGGTATACTAACAGAAACACTCAGTTCTGAGCTACTAACCACATAAGCCTACCCAGAACTGTCTCAGTGTGTTCAAGGCATGACTCCTCACTATTGTTCTCCCTCCCTAAGTTTGCTCTCTTGGGTTCCAATCAAGTCATTAAGTTAGAAATCTCATTTTCAATTACTTGTTGAAATTTACCAACTGAACACCTACTATGTACACTTGTCTTTTGTTAACCTCTGGGTCAAAGATTGCTAACAAGTTACCAAACTTATTTCCTCCTTTTTCTAGCTCCAAGTAGGCCAATTTTCATTAGGTGTGGTCATAATACTACATCTAGCAATGGAGTGTTAGTGGCCATGATATGTGCCACGTCTAGGTTTGACAGTATACCATCCTCAGTGCTATTTTCTTTCTCACTAGCTGCAAGTAGATGCCTAGGCCTCCTGATTCCTAAATGACTTTAGATCAGATCCTCTCCCAAAACCTATGTCTGATTGTTCTCTTTATATCAAAGCAGACATTTGGCATTTGTTTTTTAGGGCTTGGCTAGCTTCGCTTAGCATAATCTGCTCTAATGCCATCCATTTCCCTGCAAATTCTATGATTTTGTCATTTCTTAGTGCTGCATAATACTCCATTGCAGAACAGGAAGGAAGAACATGAGGAAAAGACTACAGTAAACAAAGACGAATGGAGGGAGAGAAACAGAGAGAGAAGGGAAAGCACATGGAAATAGTAGGAGACCTTCAATGATACATAGAATTATAAGAGGTTATGAGGGGCAAGGGGGAGGGAAAAAAAAGGGAGAGAATTGAACAACAGCAGGGGAGGTAGAGAGGGAAGATGGGAGGGGAGGGGAGGGGAGGGGAGGGGAGGGGGGATAGTAGGGGATAGGAAAGATAGCAGAATACAACAGTCACTAATATGGCATTATGTAAAAATGTGAATATGTAACAGATGTGATTCTGCAATCTGTATTTGGGGTGAAAATGGGAGTTCAAAACACAATTTGAGTCAAATGTATGAAAGATGATATATCATGAGCTATGTAATGCTTTAAATAATCAATAAAAAAAAGAAAAAAAAAGAAAAAAAATAAACCTATGTCTGAGTGAAAAGTACAATTTGCTTGTATTTGAGACATCATTATACTTTCCTTTGGTGGCCAATTTGTTAGTAGTAAAATAACTTATATATCTTCTATTTGTCTTTCACCCCTAATAAAAATTCCTCAAGCATTATATTCCATGTATTGAGTGAAATATTAAGGAAATAAAAATGACTATAGGAGGTCACAAGGTCTACCTAAAGGAGGTCATTAAAATTCAATATAATATCATCAAGGTAGTATGGACAGCTTAAGTTAGTCACAGTGGAATGATGCAAGGCTTCATTTTTGAGTCCTAGGCTGTAGTTAAACTACTTAATCTCTGTGTGTGTTAGCATTCCCACCTGTCAACAGAATATTCCTTTCTCTCTCAGTAGGGTTGGGTGGCTTAAATTGAATAAAATTATGCATAAAAACTATTTGGCCAACTATAAAGTACTTTGAAACTTGTAACGTCATGCACAATAACTGTTTTAATTCAGGACCAGCATCCTACTTGGAGTTTCTGCCAAAAAATCCAATATATTCTCAATACTACAGGGATATATTTCCTCACTCTAAGCTCAAACTGGTCATTTCCCTATTTAAAAAAAACAAAACAAAACAAAAAACAAAAACAAACAAAAAACCTAAGACTCCTGAAAGCTTAAAAAATATAAGTCAAACATTTAGCTTACAACTCAAAGTCCTAAATGGCATGGTCCCCAATTTATTTTTAAATGTATAGCATTCCCTCTATAATTCCATGGTTTTCTTCCACTCTACCCACCTATGTTTCAGCAGCCCACAGTATTTCTACAACATACTATATTTTCTTACCTCCTTGATTTTGTTCTTCACTCTGATTTTGTCCTTCCCACACCCCTCTGAGAATGAACACCCAAAATTTTCCAAGGTCCACTCAAACACAACCAGTTCTATAACGCTTTTCTCTAATGCACTCTTCAGAACATCACCCTCCTTTGTGCTCACAGCATTTCATCAAATTCTTTTTTTTTCCCTCTACTATAGACAGCTTCATTTTGAAGCCTGCTGTCTTCAGGAAGGAAACAGAAGGAAATCTAAGTATTTAATGAAGACATGTTACACTGGAGGGAAAAGTTTCAAAAGACAGTTCAATTTCTTGTGATTGGTTCACCAGAAACAGACAAATTATAAGAGCAATGGAATTCTCCAGATAGAGAAGAAAATATTCCTATGCTTTAAGATTGATTCCATTCAGAGGATGCTTTACAAAAGCTATTAAACAGAACTTTTGTGTTGAAAGTCACTTTTATAACAATAAATGTAATCCCATCAGCAGAAGAGCAGGACCAAAGTTGAAAGTCATTAATTCATTTCCCTAGTCAATCTTTCTTTACAGATTTCATAGGAATATGAGAGAAACAAATGTGTGAAATTGTCCCACTGATACCATCCAAAGCTTGTAAGTTAGTATTTTAAAGGAACTGGGCATAAATGGCACATTTTTATTCATTTGCATATATAAAATAGAGTGTTAATTAATAAAAATAATTTAAGTTGCCCTTCTCATCAACAAAAAGTTTGATTCTACTTTCTTCCTTATGATTAAAAAAAAAGTAGAGAGGGGCTGGGGTTTTAATAATTCAGTGGTAGAGCATTTGCCTAGCATGCATGAGGCACTGGGTTTAAATCCTCAGCACTACATATAGTAAATTAAAAAATCAAGTTATAAAAATTATATTTAAAAAATGGAGAGGGATGCTGAGTATTCTATATATATCTTCTGATTCAATATTGGGTGACCTGCCATATTCAACACAAAAAGTCTGTTAAGAATATATGTACCATAATATAGTACTAACAGTATTTCCTATTATGTATTCTTGTAATAACCTATATGAAAATGCAAGAAGAGTTCCTTGGGAAAATTTCTGTAAAACAGAAAAATGAATTTAAATCCGTCTATGAGTGAGGGGCAGGGTACAAAATAGTCTGTGACAACTATGATACTCTAACATCAATTAGGAAATATTTTCTAGAAGTTGTAATAAATTGCATTATTATAAGACATGGATCAAAACTTATGAAATTTAGTGCAAACCATTTCTTAAGAAAGCAATAAGAAAAACTGTAACATAGACATGGAAGTCAAACAACTAACCACAAAACACCAAGTGAAATATTCTATGTGGAATAAGCCCATTTTTCCGTGAGCTTTTAAGTCACGGACTTAACAATTCAACCAGTATCCTCACTCTAGGTTAACTGGAGGGCAACAATTGAAAAGCTATTGGGTGTGTATCCCAGGGTTCAGAATGCGCAGATAAAGGTGGTGGGCCCAGGGGGACAGAAACTAAGCAGCCCTGGCAGGCCCTGCAGAATGCTTACCTCCAAAAGTGAAAAGCGAAGAGAGGACTACAAGGACTGCCTGGGCTGGATGGGGTTGGACTCAGGCTCCTTGGAGTGAGACTGAAAGTTAAAATAATGTCATTCCAAGTGGGAGAAATGATTGCATTACAATAGCACAGTACATTGAAGGGACTGTGTTCCCTTTAAGCCAGAATCACTGTGGCATGATTATCAATATGACTAAGGTCATCATCTAATCACTTGCCCTTTTTCAGCTCTAAAATACAGAACAAGTTAAAGGCTTCCTGCTGAAATTTACATTTTAAAAACTACAGCTGCCATTTTTATTTGAGCCCTTTCTTTGTCACAAAGCAACTTGGCAGACACGTTGGACATGTGATTTTTGCGTCAAAGAAAATCCAGATCCGTTTTATATTGGGTATACTCTCTTCCAGTAAATCCATAGCAGAACTAAAGAGGTTAGCAGGCAATGAAAATAAAGATTTGGCTTAAATATACTGTAGTTTTTAAAAAGCAAAGTAACTAACATTTTCATATAAAATAGATATATTTAGTACCTTGCAGGGAAAAGTGGGTCTTCCTTATAATAAAGACCCAACATAATTTTTTTTTAATCCTCAGGAGTGATGATACAAGGTTCTGCTTATGCTGATACTCATAGTAAATACTTAAAATTCCTATATGTAGCTATGAATTATTTTACTTTCTAGAGATGCTTTTACAAATTCAACTATCAATGAACCACTGTAATTCCTGCCACTAATTCATCCCAACCACCAAGCATATTCAGCAACCAACTCTCAAATATTCATCTCAGGGTGGTTGGAATAGAGCTCATTACCTTTTTTCCTTTGGCCCCATATCTCCTCTTTGTTAGGGAGGTAACTTAAATTAGGTTCCTTACTTACTGGAATTTTGTCAACAGATTTATCAAAGTATAGATTTGATACTAGTGAATTCCCAACTATTTTTACCTGGAAGAATAAAACTAAGAAATAGTTAGGTATTCTGCTTCCAACTCTGAGGGTGAAGTAAGTAATGGATACTTGTGTTACAGAGCAGTGTGCTTCTAATAGAACATTCTGACTCCACATCACGCTATGCTTTCTTATCTTAGAGAACAGACATAGAATAGAGCTACAGTGGCTATTTCAACCTGTGTCCTTCCCTGCCACAGAGCATTGACAACAGTGACCAAACGAAAATCTGGGCTATCATTTGCAAATTCTTAATGCTATCCTTATCTCCCTTTATATGGATAATTGAGAGTTGGCTGTGTTTGTCTTAAAATCTATCATAATATTTTTGCTCAAAACACTTTATTTTACTTAATAAAGTATTTCAAAAAAGTTTGATAACTTTTTAAGTCATTCTCTGGTTTAGTGCCAGTACTTGGCAAACTAAGGAATTGACCTCCTTAGTCTAGGGAGGTAAACTTAATAGTACTCAAACTTAACAGCTCATTGGAAAGTTCTCAGGATGTCCAATGATATGTCTGTCCTTTTATCTAAGTACTGTACAGTCTTATCTATCCTTTCCAGTCCTAAAACAGACACTCATAGGTACTGACGCCACTCCCTGTCTCCAAGCAGAAAACGCATTTGTTATGTGCTAAGAAGTATCTATGAGGCAAACTATGCTTAAATTAAACACAGAAAAAGTAAAAAGAACAAAAGAAAGATACAATGACATTCTTTTTTTCCAGAAATTGGAAAGCCAGGCAGAGGCACATAGATGTCATAAATTAATGACTTGTTAATTTCTGAAATACCTGTTTATGTGGTATCTCAGGTCTAGGATTTCCATTCTGAAATAGGAATCAGTAACTACCCCGTGTCATTGATAACAGAGATGGGAAATTCTGAATTGCATCTACAGAGTATAAAATATGCTCATGTAATGAATGACCCATAGCTTCTGTGCCTATGGAATCAACTCTCTTGAAAGAAAAACTATAATGTTTCAAGAGGGAACATCCAAAAACTATTCTATACATTTGGTCTGTGAGTTAGGGCCCTTTTATAAGGTCCCTAAACAACTAAAAATATACATATTAAATCTGCCTTTAATAAAATCAGTGATAAGACTTCTCATTGTAACAATTCTCTGCAGTGGTAAGAAGCTAAATTTACTCAAAGACTAGCTTCATGAATGAATGCAAGTTTAGCTATGCTTACTTAAGAGTAATTTTACATTTCAAGGTAAACAAAGTGTTCAAAGTAAATCACATGCTAACATTACATATAAGAGTGATCCTCTATTCTACTGTGTACGCTCTTCTAATTTAACAATTATGTCTACCAGGGCTGAGGCTAAACCAAGGGGGAGTGGTCAGATAACGAATCAAAATCCAAGCAACCCTTGTGTTAGCTGACTCCTTTGTCCTGTCACCATTGGCAAAGTCATGAAACCTGTGGCAAACCTCAATCTTTCACATTATAAAATGGAATGCCTGCTATACTAAATTTGTATTGTACAAAAGAAAAACTATAACGTCTCATGATCCTCTTAATGTGGATGAGATACTCAAAATAAAAATAAAGGATGAAGATGAACTGATATCTACTAAGTCAGTCTGAAGAAATCAAGGAAGTGGCACAAAAACTGGAGGTAAAAGCCAATCTGGAGTTAATGCTCCTGGGTCTTAATACAGAACTATGGCTCTCTCAGGTGGGTCTCCAGAGTGTGAGGAAGAGGAAGAGGAAGTGGAAGAAGCATAGATCACCCAAATATTCCACACGGACAGCAAGGGTTGAATGCTAGGGCGAGGTTGAAGATGAGAAAAACCAATGGCGAAGGGTAAATAATGTCTGTATCTATATTATGATGAATGTCACATCTACCAAGAAGGTTCTAAAAGCCCTCTAACTTTTCATAAGTGAGATCCTCATTAGTGTAAAATCAGTGCACAGTTTTGGATCAAGGATTGATTTAAAAAGTATTCATTTCAGAATGTTGTGCTTTTATAAGTTTGTTAATTTAATTATTAATTCTTAATAATTCCTCTTATGTGATGTATCTATAGAATTCGAGAGGAATAATTAATACTTGGAACTGGGCACATCTCTCTTCCTGCAGTCTCTTCCTGAAGGTAGCCCAGTATAAGATCATAGGGACTGTACAGATTTCACGAAAATATTATAGTATCGTATCTGTGTTGTAAATGAGAAAAAGGGATATTTATATTTTTCTATGAGATTTATAATTTACTGTTTATTATTTTAAATGTACCAGCACAGACTAACCCACAGCTTCTGCATCTTTAACTAACAGATTTAAAATAAAAATTTGCTGACACTTCCTGCATCCCAGATGTCTAACTTCTGCGCCACAAATTAGATGTGGACATTTTCACATAGCTACATCAAATCAGAAGGCAGTGAGATGAGTTAATGGGTTAAAAAAAAACAGCTAAGCAAACACAGAGCTCAACTAGGTAAACACTGTATGCAGTGGCTGGAGACTCTGCAGAGAGGATGCTAAATGTACTCCAGTTCATTAATATTCTGTTGCACTGATAAAACATGGATCATATCTAATGACTGTCACAAATAACCCTTCCCTTGCACTCTAATCCATTGTAATGTTTTCTATTATTCCATGCAGACAGAGACCTTTCTTTAGAAACAGACATCATGAGGATAAACAAACAGTAAGAGAGAAAGAGAAAAAGACAGATACACCATGGCCTACTGAGACATTCTTTCACAATGAGCTGTTAAGATGTTTCCAGAACTGAGGTTTACTTAGTAACTTTAAATATGCAGCAGTGCTTTCCTCTGACTGCAATGCAAAATGCTGGGTCTGGCTTTGCACATTAGCTGAAACCAAATGCCATGCATTTAAGACATGTTCCTCCACCTCACACTGCAGTGCTCTGAGGCTGTCACTACAAACAAATGCTAAATAGCTATTGGTCGCCCGGAAAGCTAGTGCCATGCAGAAAGCATTAAAATATTAAAGACAGACAATACTTACTCCAAGGTCAGCCCCGGAATCTGTAGCCTTTCCCGCTGGGCTTTCATGGTTGTTATATGTTACCACACTCTATTGTAACCATGACACACATTCCCTGCCAGCGTCCTGGTGATGACAGAGAGCCAAAAGGAACCTCTCTAAAGGACTGGACTAACAACCTCTCGAGGGGGAGGGGGATCCTGCAAGTTTGGGTCCTTCCACCTCTAGCGTAATCAAGAGCTGTCAGCGGCTTTCTTCAGGTTAACGGCGGTGCACACTGCACTGATTTCGTTAAGAGAATGAAGCTTGCAGTTCTGCATATCAAGTAATTGGTTTCTGATTTTTTTTTTTTTAAGAAAGTCGCTCCACTCACAGACCCACTTTTCACCTCAGTGAAATGAAGAGTTCTTTTCACCATGCAGACTGGGGGAAAAAATAAAGCAACAGTGTCATTCATAAAAGAGTTTATCTTAGTAAACGTCAGCTATTCTCCACATCCCTGTGATGCTCAGGAACAGAATCTGGCCACCTCTAGGAGACTGAGCTTACTCTTTCCTTGGAGTTAACAAAATCACTTATATTCCACAAGAGATGAGGAACAGTACCAAAAGAAAATCATTAGTGTTTTTTTTTCTTCTTCTTCTATACATGGCAATCATCAGCAAGAGGAACAAACTAACTGAATCTGGGAGAAGGTGAGCCTTGTCTTGAGACACAGACTTGAGTGAACTGGCAACATTCAAGATGAGAGAATACCAGTCGGAAATGCAAGAGACAGGAGTTCATGTCTCTTTTTTTGAAAAGCTGGCTTTAAAGAACATCTCAGTGTTCCATACTTTACAGAAGCAATCTAATGTGATTAGGAAGGAAAGAGACAACCGATACTTTGAAAGCCTGAAAGTTTCATCCTGTATTTATTCAAAAAACGTAACTTTTCACAGTATTCATAAGTTGGAACTAAGTGTACTTCCATTGTTGTATATGAAGAACACATCTGACTCACTTCCTCTAATGCATTTTAAAATGCTTTAAAAATTTGGCAACCATTGGTTTGTTGAGAAGAAACACTGGAACAAATTAGAACTCAAGTTTATCAAGAATTCTAATTCTCAAGCATTTCAAGGCTTCACATGCATGTGTGTACAAACACACACACATACACACACAAACACAACACAGCACCCGAGTGAAGTGATAATGTTTAAGTAGTTGTTTCAAAGGCTGTGGCAGTCAAACTCTATCTTTCCACAGATCTAGAAGCCAAGCCAGGATAAAAGATCCTAGAGTGCTTACTCTTATCCCAGAGACCTTCATAGGCAGGAATGCCATGTGTGGTTATCTGGTTGTATGCTGCACAAGGGGCCTAGCGAGGGGGAAAACAGAGGCTGAAAGCCAGCCTTCTCCCCACTTTGCCAACCCTCCACTTGGCTCTGTGCTGCTTTTACTCCCATTTTTCTCATTTTCACAGTGTCATGTGACCTTGAGAGCCACCTGTTTCTAACTTTACCAAGGTAACCATGGGCTAGTGGAGGTTTATATGATATTCCTAGAACCCTTTACTAAACCCTTCTCTGCCAATTTGCTCTGTGATATTTGTTAGTAACTAGTTGCCAAATGCACAGAACCAACTAACTCCCCTTTTAGAGGCAACAATCTTTACTAGAAATGCAGTCATTGGATAGTCACTGCTCCATAAGGAAACAGACAGAAATGTATAAAATAAGTCGAATTTAGTGTAAAGAAGCATGGCAAGAAGAAATCACAAAGATATTAGGGAATACAAAGAATGAGGGATCAACTTAGGAAAGTCAGGGAGGGTTTGAAAGCATAAGTGTTATAAGGCAAGTGATGATAAAAGGAAAAAAATCAGTTACCAATACCAAAGCAAGAGAGTTAAATCATCACATTCTTTTAAGGGAGCACTGCACTTCAGGAAACACAGTAGAATGTAATTCAATAGACTTCTATACACAGGTTTTAAGTGTATTAACCACAAAACACTTTCACATGGATTTCCTTGTAATATCCCTAATTTAACATATCCCAATGCAAACTTGTCTTCTCCTCACACCCTTCTGCCCACAAATAAGCTTTCTTCCGATGTGAACTATGCAGAATCTCACCACCTAAACCACCCTGTTCCAAGATCTGTTGTATTTTAGCTGGATTAATTGCCTCCTAACTTATCCCTCCACTTCCTCCCTGGCACCCCTCTACACTTTATGGGACACAAACTCCAGAGTGATCTTTTCTCGAACATGTCACTCTTCTGATCAAAACCCAAACAACTTTTCTCTCATTCACAATATGAAACAAAAATGAGATAATTATGGGAGGGAATGAAGATAGCAGGATCACTTTTGGAGGATGTTAGAGAATTATACCATTGATATGGAAAAGTTCAAAAGGAGGAGAATCAAGCATCTTCATGCTTTCCCTATGAACTGCATTTCATAGATGAGGAAGTGATTTTCTTTAGAGAGGCATTCTCACTGGTAATAAAGAAGGGATGACAGACGGAGGATACTATAATTTTTCAAACCCAAATAAAGCAGCCTATCTGAGCTATGCTCATCAATGTATGAAGACACCCAGAATGAGAGGCACCAGACATTATGTTTCCCTTGAGGCAACACAGGTAGGTAAATTAGTCTTACCAAAAATATACATTGCTCTTGGATATAATCAAGTATCGGCCTCAGACACAGGGCCAAACAACATGTTAAGAAATATCACAGAGATCAACAGAAGCTAGATGTGAAAATCAGAACAAATGACTGGTTTCCTAAAAAATTTTTAATGGGGTCAGGGGGATGGGAAGGAAATTTAAAGATTAAGAATGACAACAGTTGCAAAGTCCAAACTTTTTATGGGTCCCAATATCCCAGAAATGGAATGCACACACATAATCTAATATTTAGAAAATAATCGGGGCTGGAGTAGTGGCTCAGTGGTAGAGCACTTGCCTGACATGTGTGAGGCCCTGGATTCAATCCTCAGCACTGCATATAAGTAAATAAAAGAGCTACAGGCAACTAAAAACCACTTAGAAACGGATTAAAACTGAAAAGAATAGGGAATGTAGATATTATACACACTAATGCCTTTTGCACTAAATATATGTTTGTAAATATGTATATATATACAAATGCATATACAGTATGGATACCTGATGAAACTCATCAATTGTTAATATTAATTAATATTAATATTAATATTAAGTATAATATTAGTATAATAATAAAGCATAATATATAATATATAATAATAAATAAGTATAATATTAGTATAATAATAATTAAGTATAATATTAAGTATAATATTAGATCATGATCACTTTTAATTTCTTATCTTTCAGAGCAATATACAAAAATATTCATAGATGAAATAATATGTGTAGGGTTTGCTTCAAAATAATCTGGGAAGGGGGAATAAAAGATATTATATATAAAACAAAATTGGCTATGGGTTACTATTTATTAAATCTGGGTGATGGGTTGATTACACCATTGTTTCTACTTTAGTATGTTTGAATTTTTTCCTACCAAAAAATTAAAGAGGAACCTCATCAAGCCTCCAAAAGTTCCTTCCACATGATAGTCACAGATCCACACCCACTTGGCCTTCCCTAGACTCAAGATTCTACAAGGAGCTGGGTGTGGTGGCACAAGCCTATAATCACAGTTGCTCAGGAGGCTGAGGCAAGAGGATCATGAGTTCAAAGCCAGCTTCAGCCAAAGTGATGGGCTAAACAACTCAGTGAGACCCGGTCTCTAAATAAAATACAAAATAGGGATGGGATGTGGCTCAGTGGACAACTGCCCCTGAGTTCAATCCCCAGTACCAAAAAAAAAAAAAAAAGATTCTACAAGAAATATGCAAAATATAGAACCAAGAGTGAAAGTGACCGTCACTTCCTGTCTTCAATTATCTATTATTCTTCAAAGACAAGCACAGTTGAAGAAAACTTTCAAAGAAGGTGAAAGTGTACTGTACTTTTATCACATATAGGTTCATCACATAGTACGAGTATGAACACTATCATACAGAAGTATGAACACTATCATATTCAATAGCTGATATTATTTGTTCAAAAAAATCTATTCAGCAATACATGCTCTGGGTGCAAGAGATACAGAGGTGGATGAGACTGAGCAGCATGTTGATAGAGTCCATTAATTCAAGAAAATAAATAGGATAAGTTCATTTCTGATAATGCGGGGTCACAGGGCAACAGAGAGTCAGGGAATAGAAGATGTCTTTGGATCACAGATCTGAGGACACTGGTATGCCAACTTCATTGGCAGGGTGAAGTCTGCCAGCCCATGAAGTGTCAGGGAGAGAATGCTACAGCAAGGGGACAGCAATGGCAAAGACTCTGAAGCTAGAACAAGCCTGGCTCATTTGATGGACATCAAGAAACCCATGTGTGATAGACAGTCACTCAACAAATATTGATTCAGCATTTTTACAATGCAAGGCATTATGGGGATGCAAAGGTGAGCTGCACTTAAGTTTGGTTCATAAGAACTGAATCATCGGGTAAATCAGGAGGAGGGTACAATCAAAGGGGGAATCAGATTCATGTTCCAGATGCTGATATGTAAGAAATTGGTTTGATTGGGGGGGTCTTTTAATAAATAGAATTAGCTTTTCAACCAGGACTTTATTTGAAGCTGGTTAATGGTTTCTAAGGACTCTCCATCATTTCACAAGATCAGGACAGAAGCATCTTCCACTCTTTCACACATCTCTCTCTCATTCATTCTCTCTCTCACTCATTCATATTCTCATTACCCTCTCCCCTCCCCTTTCCTGCTCCTCTTCTTTTCTCTCCAAATAACAGAGGCCTTTTCCTGCTAGTCAGAGGGTTTATCACTGGCATTTACACAGCTTGCTAAAGATATTTTAAGATATCTAAGGTGTCACATTTACCACCAGCACACCTCTTCTCAAGAAACTGAGGAGTGTGTGTTCCAACTGAGTCAAGAATTAAACCACTCAAGAAATGCATGAGATCAAGGAAAGGGCAGTACATGGAGAGAGGTGAAGGGAGTCAGCAGAATGATGGAAACCATGGTGAAAGGAAGTCCCCAAAAGGCTGCTGCCTTGCAGCAGGCCACAGAGCCCCCATCCAGCTGGGACCACAAAGCAGAGAGCTCAGGAGGCCACTTCAGAGAAGACTCAGCAATAGGCTATCTGATGCATTTGATAGTGTGGAAAGTAAAAAGAGGGGCATCCTCACTCTTCTGCAGAATATGGAAAGGATCCAAGATGGCTACATAAAATCTAGCAAAGGGAAAAACACCCCAATTATTAACTCCAGGAAAAATGCAGAGTTATAAAACAAGTCATTATGATGGGTGGAAAAATGTACACACACATACCCCATGTTAAGGACAGCAAATAATGGCTCCTCTAAAGATGTTGCAATCCCCAGATCCTAAAAATATATTATTTTACAAAGCAAATGGAACTTTGTTGATGTGATTAAGAGTGCTGAGATGAGAGTCTACATTGTCTTGTGGATTCAATATAATCACAAGAGTTCTCACAAAGGGGAGGAGGGAGCCAAGGGAGTCAGTCAGACACAGCACCAGTGGAAGCAGAGGTTGGGTGATGTAGCCAGGACCAGGGACTAAGGGTAGCCTCTAGAAGCTACAAAAGGGAAGAAGCAGATTCTCCCAGAGAACTTCCAGAAGAAAGATGGACTCTGAGTCTAGTCCCATAGAATTCATTTCAGACTTTTGATCCCCAGAACTATATGATAATAAATCTGTATTATTTTCAGAGATTGAGTTTACAGTAATTTGTTAAAGTAGCAATTGGAAATTAAGACATATTTAACTGGAATACCATAAACATTAAAAATCAAGTTAACCCGAAAATCATACTTTAACAGTGTTATCGGTATTTAGAGGAACTGAGGAATGGAAAAATAATATGGTATGGGATGAAGTTGTACAAGAGTTAAGTCTTCAGGTATCATAAATCAAGTCAACATACAAAGGACAAAATTGAAAATAAGAAAGACCAAACTAAATGCATTATTGAGAAATGTGGAGAACATTATTAAAGAGCTCTGAGGGAAGCAGGACTGGAAGGTGGGAGGCATAAGGCAGGATGACAGTTTTTCATAAGCCTGGCAACATTATTTAATTTTTTAAATTCTACATATACTTTGATAAGAATAAAAATTAATGTTATAAAGAAAAGAGATTAGCTGCCAGAGATACTAGTAATTCCTTGCTGTATCTCTGAATTTAAGTGTATTCACTTTTATTGAAATATCATCTAATTTCCTTGCACTCATTATCTACCATATTCAGCTAGACTCAGTAGCATTTTAAAAAGCGGAGAGAAGTGAACCGTTTAAGATTTAGTAATTCTCTTCCTTACAACAATATCTCCCTCATGATTAATCACGTGAATTGAAATCTTTATAAACAGAAAGAAAATCAAAAACAAGCAAATAGAATAAAAGGCAATGTACAGAGTAGTACTTGAAAATGTAGGGGGATCACAAATGTGCATCCTCTTCTTCATGTGATACAGGCTCCAGGACACAGTGCCACATTCCATAGATCAGGATATTTCCCTGGTGTGAACACTTGTGCTGCCTTTCTACCTCAAGCCCCCAGCTGATATTAAACTACTCTTTGGATTCAAATTTTACTCTGGAGTGAAACTTTATGATGCCCACCCGGCTTGCAATTAAAATCTCTTTTCCCAAGCAGCTGAAGACCAAGAGCATTAGCAGCCACAAATCAGGTTGTGCCAAGTTCCTGCAAGGTACTCCCTGAACTCAAAGGCCTGGCACCTTCTTTCCAATTCTATAGCAACTGTACTCCAGTTTGGCTTTGATGATAGCACTTATCTCCTCTAGTTACATTGATTTTTGGGTCAAACTTAACTCCATGCTTAAACTTCAGTCTAATCCAGACAGCACGGTCCATTCTCTGATCCTGAGATTGCTTGGAGGACATGTATATGATTGAAGTCAGGCTACAAACAAGATATTAAGAAAAGAGATTATTTTCTTGATGTATTTGAAGTTGGCAGGTTACATATATTCAGTTGTCTTGTGAGCACCAGAATAGTACCTATACTCTACCTGAAAGGGCAGAGCCAACACAGACAAGAGCAGAAATTAGCTGTTAATTAAATTGTTCTAATCATGTATCAAGGCATTCCACACTCACAGTTTCCAATTAGGTGTCCAACAAATCCCTTCTCAGAGGCCAGTGTGGTTTGTCTGTTCTGTCACTTGTAACACCAAGATTATCAGAAGGCTTTGTGGGTTATGAACTCCCATTTTTACCCCGTATACAGATTGCAGTATCACATAGGTTACGCATCCACGTTTTTACATATTGCCATACTAGTGACTGTTGTATTCTGCTACCTTTCCTTGAATCTAA
The DNA here is from genome assembly GCF_964194105.1 of Spermophilus citellus. Classification (NCBI taxonomy): domain Eukaryota; kingdom Metazoa; phylum Chordata; class Mammalia; order Rodentia; family Sciuridae; genus Spermophilus; species Spermophilus citellus. The sequence continues at coordinate 233,791,524 of NC_138182.1, forward strand.
TGTATGAAATATGATATGTCAAGAGCTTTGTAATGTTTTGAACAACCAAAAATAAAAAAAAACTTTTAAAAAGAAGGCTTTGTGAGTTGTATAAATGTTCAATTTAACATCTTAACACCTTTTTTATTTCCAAAAGAAAACAAAATGGCTCAACAAGTCCAAAGAATCTTAAGAACTAATTTTACAAAATTTAAACAGAAGCAGCATTAATTAAATAACCCCAAACTGGAAATTACCCAAACGCCTATCGACATAAAATGGCTAAGTGCACTGTGGCACAGCCACATAATGGCATACTGCATACCAATGAGAATGAATGAACCATAACCACATTCATTGTAAGATGAATTTTACAATCACATATAGCAAAAGAAAGTGTAACTACCCTTGGGAAAGTAAAATAGTGCAGCCACTTTGGAAAAGAGCATGGCAATTTTTTAAAAACTTAAGAATGACCTTAGGATCTAGCCATCCCACTTCTGGGATTATTCCCTCTCTCCCAGATGAAAACAGGGACTCAAAACAGGTATTTTAGGTCACACCACATTCACAGCAGCCTTCCTCACAATGACCAAGAGTGGAAGCAGGACAGGTGTCCAACCATAGATGAACAGATGAATAAAATGTGGTGTCAGCTATATCATGGAATATTTTTCAACCCTAAAAATGAAGGAAATTCTAATACATACCACCAACATGGATGAACCCCAAAGGCATTATGCTAAGTGAAATAAGCCTGTTACAAAATGAAAAAGTATTGTATGACTTCACTTATAGCAGTTGTCTAGAACTGTTAAATTCATAGACATAGAAAGCAAATGAGGCCAGGGGGAAGGAAAGGTAACTTAGTGTTTAATAGCACAGAATTTCAGTTAGGGAAGATGAGAAAGTTCTAGAGATGGATGGTAGGGATGGTTGTAAATTCTACACTTAAAACTGGTAAAATGGAAACTTTATGCTATGTATATTTTACCACATTTTTTTTTTATTTGGCTGCAGCCAGGTTCAGAGGGTGTAGCTTTTGCTGTAAATCAATCAATTCCCTGAACCATGAGAAAAACAGCAACTACAGGGACACAGCCACATCAATGTTTATACCAACACAATTCACAATAGCTAAACTGTGGAGCTTACCACAATTTTTTTTAAGGGGAAAAGAAAGTGTACCTATGCTATAGCTCTACCAAACTGTGCTATTAATTATACATCAGGACTATGGTTGAGGCAGTGAGGGAAAGGAGTGACAGGAAGCACTAAGAGGGCTCTGACATACAATTTCATCTTGTCTTCTTGACCTAAGTACTGGTTACATGCATGTGTTCAGTTTGTAAAAATCCCCCAAGCCTGTGAATTTGAGAGTTCCTTATAGTCTCAAACTGCATATCTCATAAAAGAGACCATTTTACATGTTTTTACAGCTCTCAAACTCTCCTTAAATACACTCACTCTTTAATAAGTTATTTAATCTCAGTCTCATTCTATCAATCATGTGAGGCAATACATCAGAATATATGTGTGCACACACACCACTCAAATAACTACTTGTTAGATAAATAAAGCAAAGTAGGAAAAACTGAGTTAAATCAGTACCAAGAAAACCAGAATAAAAAGAAAAATCTGTGGAAAAATACAGAACTTACATATACTGAAAGCCCAGAATGATAAAGGAAAAAGATTGATTTCATGAGTTGTAATGAAAATAATTAATCAATTGCCCAACATCATACAATTAGTATGTGATTGAGCTAGAATTTCAAATCAGGTTTCCTGACTCCAACTACTACATTCTTTCCACTACAGCCTGCTATACTTTTCCAGATCACAGTACGGACAATGAGTTGTTTGATAAAATGATTCCAGTAGAATTTTTCTTGTTAATGCACAAAAATTATTTTAATACGTTGCATAAAGTCAGATATATATCAGATACATAAACCAGAGGTAATCGAGAGGCACCTGTTGAAGAACTCTGAATGACAAAAATATTAAAGCAAATGACATTGGAGTTCTGAAAAGGCTTCACAAATTACAAAGAACCCTCTAGCGATTATAGCTGATAAAAGGGCTCTCCTAAATTCCATACTTGGCAACACCATGGTTAGCTCCTGTTCTGAGAAATTAGCAGGGGTATGGATTGTGTTTTCCATTTCTGTCATGCTTCATTACACGTGGGATGATCTGTTATAAGCCACACTATCTTCCTTCAAGAGGTCTACCCCATATATGCAGAGCATTCCTCATTAGAGAAAGGGTCTTGGTAACAGGCTATTACAATGATATCTAATTTCTAAATTTTTAAATTTTCAAGCTGTGAATTACATAAATAAGACACTTTTCATACCTGACATCCTGTGATAATTTTATCAATAATAAATACAAAACTTCTCCACCTCCAGGTCTCCAGTTGACCGCTAAAGGCAGAGGGGTGTTTGCTCCACCCTTGTTCTCCATGCATGCACGACTGTACCCTTCAGAGTCAACTCACATTCTGAATGCTTCATTAAAGAGACATATATGGAGTGGATTAGTGATGAGAAAAAAGGCCATGCCACAGTTAAATTCTTAGGGAAACGCTATCTGTAACATTTGTGGACAATGGATTTTGAAATCTGGAGAAGGCAATGTGAATTGTAGGGACACAAATGTTTACATGATCACCAAAGAACTATTTTTCTTTTAAAAATTATCTTTCCAAAATTTCATTCCCTGTCATCTCTTGATATATTTACAAATCAAGCACAATTGTTTTATCATAAAATGCTATGGTGACCTGACAACCCATAATAAATGACCTGTCCATATATAAATTCTTTATCATTTGAAGTCACAGTAATAAAGTGCCAGACTTATATTACTGGGTGCCATCTGTGCCATGAGACAAGCAGAGCAATGAAAAAAACAAATATCATTTCTTTATATTTCACGTTGGGTAACCATGATTTCTTTGGCAAATATTTATTCAGCACCTGCTATGTGCCAAATATGGGAAACAAACAAGATTAGTATTTTCCCATAAAATATTGTATTGGTTTAAAAAATAGAATTTTATCAAAAAGAAACTATAGATTATATTCTTGCAGAAGAAAGAAAGGGAGGAAGAGAAGGAAAGAGAATTAATGAACAAGTTGGCCCAAACTAATTTGCCTTAACAACAATATTTACACTGAATATCATCATGATATCTCAAGTTCCATTGACCAAAAAAAGAGATGAAAGGGAAGAAAGACTATCCTTATGTTAACTCTGTGATCACTGTATCTGCTTGGACTTCAGCTATTTTATAAGAACAACAGGGAAAATGATGCCTTACCCTGTCTGTTTTCATTAACTATACAGTGGAGAGAAAATGACATACACCTAAAAAAGAAAATCAACAAGAGAATGCAGTCCAAAATACAAAGACCACTTTTTGATGAATGGAAAATACTTCCATTATTCCCATTTCTTCCAGAAGAGATAGCTAAATCAAATTATAATCTTTTAGTGTGAAAATAACCTCTTTCCAGAAATACTAGGAGATGTTGGAGTAACCATCTTATAATATCTCCAACAATGAACTTTGCAAATGTCAAGTGATCACTGAGGTCGACGTGGAGATGGGCCATCAGAAAACAGAAAATGCATTTCATAGAAATACACTAAAAAACATTTCAAAATATTAATTTCTCCTGTGCAGATATGGAAGTTAATTTTATAGTATTTGAGATGATTAGTGTTATCTTCTAAGTAATCTCTAGTTGTAGCTTTGAATTTTTTTCTTTCAGCCAAAATTTATGTAGGAGAATGTTACTTGCAAAACTTTTGAAAACATTTTTAACATTATTAATTTCTAGAATTAGTCTTGAAATGATACCTACCGTTGAGCACTTGGGCCACGATTTCAGATACTTCAATCCTTTGGCATTGGTATTCCCATTTTACAAATGAGAAAAGGGATACAAGAGTAGTAATTAACTTGGCCAGGGTCACCTGCTAGAAAGAGGATTTCTTTTTACAGGACTGATTTGAACCCAGGGCCTCCTACATGCTAGACAAGTGCTCTACCACTGAACTATATTCCCAGCCCACAAACATTTTTTTGAGTGTGTCAGGGGGTAACCAGGGATTAAACCCAGTGGCACTTAAGCAATGAGCCACGTTCCTAGTCCTTTTTATTCTTTATTTTATGGCAGGGCCTTGCCAAGTATCAATTTGATGAACCTTCCTTAAGTAGGAAAAATAAGGTGGAAGATATAGTCTATATTTATATCATATGAAATTCAGTATAAATCCATTCAAATCCATTAGCTTTACTTAATCCTGATAACACCGTGTTAAAATACCTGCTCTCCCCCAACCAAAAACACAAAACCAAAAGAACCCAAGTGCTACTTAGGACACTGAATGCTTATGTTCTTTGGGTTAAGTGAAAGCACATAGGTTTCTAAACTAAACCGTAGTTGTGGAGGTGTGACTCCACACCTCATTCACCTTCTATCACTCTCTGTCACAAAGAACTGACTCAGTGCTTGCCGTTCTGAACTCAGATTTTTCTCTTCTATTTCCTAAATAGTCATCTTCCTTTTCTAGTGGTGTATCTCTTTCCAGTCCCGTCATTTCCAACTTCAATCATTTTACCATGAGATTTATTGCTTAGTCTCAATATTCTTCCCTTAATGTGGATTATGATTTATAAACACTTTAGACATTGTGACAAGCTATTTGTTCATTTTTTTGGTAACACCTATAAAACCATCTAAAGCATATTGATTGGTCAGGACTGTTAGATTTAAATATATACATAAGGGATCTATGATTTTAACTAAGTGAAAGACTGTGATGAAATAAAACTCCCTGGATTTTATCTCAGAAAAAAAAAAAATACCTGTCTGCTACACCTCATCACAATGAAGCATTTACCTCAACTTAAATATGGCTTGCTCAATATTGCTTGCCCTGATACAAATCAGAATACGGCATTGCCCTGTACTACAATATTTCACATCTTTTATCTGTAGCATGTATCACAATTAGGATAAGTTTAACCAAACAGCAGAGAACTACTCAAGAGCCATCTCTGGTGACATTATAGAAAGTTTATATGTGGATGGCAGTAATGCTACATTCCTTCCCAGGTAATCTAAAACCTGGAATCACATTGTACATCTATCTTACCAGGTTCCAACAGAACTCGGTCTTTGGTTCTGTAAGAGGGAATCTAACTGGGAATATGGCCTGGGTTTTCATCTTTTCCTTTTCTTCCCCATCAGCTTAGCCAACTTGGGAACTCAGACCTTGAGCATGTTTGAAGTCCAAGGCTCCTTCATTACCACCACCTTTCTCCACTAACATGGTACCCGAAATGGAATGGAACCTGTGACATTTGTCATACATAAGAGGTTAGCACTCTTCATATGAGAATGTTGTAATGTAGATACTTTATTTTGCTTTGCATTTTGCTAGGGATTTTTTTTTAAAAGAAATCTCCAAGCCATGAGAAATAGTGAATGAGTATTGAATAAGTATCAATGTATCTTTGTCAGTTTTACTCCCATGCAGTCTCCTCACATCACAAGCTACTGGGTCTAAAAGAGGGGAATTCCTAAGACTCAATATTAAAAGTTCATCTGGGACACAATTCAATAATGTTCATAGGTGAAGTGATTAGATTATGAGAGTTAGAGCCTATTCACTGGATTAATCCACTGCTATGGATTAACTAAGTGTTTACTACTGGGAGGTAGGGTGTGGCTGAAGGAAGAAGGTCACTGGGGGTGTGACTTGGGGGTTTATCTTCTGGCCCTGGTAAGCAGAGAACTCTCTCTGCTTATTGGTTGTCATGTCCTGAGCTGCTTCCCTTCACTCTGCCCTTTCACCATGATGTTCTGCCTCCCTTCAGCCCACAACTATGGAGCCGACTGACGTAACTGAACCTCTGAAACCATGAACAAAAATAAAGTTTTCCTCCTCTACGTTGTTCTTGTCAGGTCCTTTGGTCACAGTGATGCAAAGCTGACTAAAACAGCCATGACAGCAGTTCTAGAAAGAAGAGGCAGTAGGGAAAAGTAGTGTTCAGTAGCAAATTGAATGGGAGGCTAACTTCCTGTGTCTAGATGACAAAATAGAACACTCAAAATGCTTGAGCCTTCTAGGTAATCAGACGATGCTGTTAACCCATTACATTTTGATTTTCATCAAAGCAGACTTGAAATCTGACATGCTTTTTATGTAAGGGCAGGCGAGAGAAGTGCTGACATTTCTTTGTGGGGAGATGGATAGGGTACAGGAAGCAAAAATAAAAGCCATGTTCCTTTATTTCAGTGTTCCTCTGACAGGTCAGAATCAGGCAGCAACTCAGGTCTGGTCTGAACCCTACAGGGACCATAAAAGTCATCCAGAAAAAAAAAATATGCATTTTCCAGGGTCCTACTTCTTCTAGGGAAGAAACAATAATAAAGAATCCAGAGGTGAAAAGAATTAGTACATCATAAAAAATGGGAAAGAAAAATAAAATACTCTCACACTGACTGTCCCTAAGAGAATTTACTCACATAGTTAAATTTATGCAGCAAGTTACCAGGAGCCTCATAAATACTAGACCATAATCAAGCTGTAATCATTCATTTTATTTACATTTCATTAGGGGGCACTAAGGTAATGATCTTTGAAAGATTTCACTGCAGCCAATGAAAACAGAAGTGGACCTCCTAAAGGGGGTGGGCATAAAAAGAGAATGTCGTTAGTCCCAAAGGTACAGAATTATTAAAAACAATCTGTTTTAAAAGTTACTATGTGCTTTTTAATGCATTCTCAATTCATAATTGCATTTTAAATTATTTTAACTTCGCACATTACATGTGAGGTAAGACCTGGATTTGTCTGTGTACAGAATTTAGACTGAACTTTTTGCATTACGTGGAAAACAAACTTCCATAAGACAGAGGTTGCAACAGACATTTACAGTACTTCTAGAACATTCTCCATATATATTAGGACTTGTCATTTACTGCTGGCAAAATCCATGACAACCTTTCAGGTCCCACCATAGCAATTTGAATAGCTATACAAAAGGGCAGAGCAGCAATATCCTGAATAAAACATCCAGTGCCTTCATCGCTCCTTTGAAGGCTGTCAGCCATACATTTTGAATAACCTGAAATGAAGATCAAAAGGGAATAGAATTCATTTATTTATTTATTTTACCTGAGGCAGTGAATGAGAAGAAAGTAAAATTTGGAATTTAAAAAAAAAGTCTAAATTTAGGCAAACATCAATTCCTTATTCCTAAGATTCATAAAGAAGTTTAATCACTTTGTCGAAGTCACAAAAGTAGGACACTGAGGTATAAAATTGAGGTCAAAGCAACAAAAAATAGTCAAAGATAAATAAAACCAGATATTTCCTTCTCTCACTGTTTCCCCTGTAAGTCACCTTCCCTCTGACCTTCAGCCAACATACTCCCTCCTGAATTCCAGTCAGGAACACCACAAGGATTCTCTTCAATCATTTCAGTTTGAGAGGGGCTCCTCCTCCAGTGGGGACTCCCATGGAATCGCTCCTGTTTCTCCCTCTTTTCTGAGACACATTTTAAAGACAGGGAGAATGTGAGGGAACTCCAGATGGGAAGCAGAGAAAAAGAGAGGCTGTTTGATTTTGAGACAATTCTACCTAACATGCAGATGCTGGTATGACATAAGCCATCTCTTCATACATAAAGAAAAAAAAAACATAAAGAGAATAAACTGAAGGATAAAATGGCTGGTACAGTCATTTAACATAGAATGTACCCGGCAAGTGTAAGAGGCACCATGCAAACACTTTCTATCACTAGGTAATTAATTGATCCTCTATAAAAGAAAACTCAGCTAATAAGATTTTCTGTACAGGGTGTAATATAATTGCCTAATGAATAGACTAAATATGGTCCCAGGGCTGCAACTTTTTCGTATCAAAATAGGAGAAGAGGCTGCCAGAGTCTCCATGAACGACCAGCAGACCCAAAGACAGCGGGGTGGGGGCGGGGGGCAACAGCACCTGCTCCTGTCCCCCCCCAAATGGCCTAAGTATCAGTGATTGTTATCTCCAAGGAGTTGACCCATGTGAGGCAGCCACACAGCTTTCATGACCTCTGTGGGTCTCAGGGATTAGGACCCAAAGGGTTCAAGATTCCTCTAAGATAACTTCCTGGGAGTATGAGTTAGTGGGATTTTCTGGAAAGCACTGGGAATTCACCCACCATTTATAGTATAGCTTCCCTGGGGAAATGTTTCCATGAGTTTTAAACAACCAATTTCAAAGGATTCATTTGAAACCTGTGATTATTCATGGGGGGAGGTGACTAAAAATAACTTTATTGCTCAATTAGAGATTTTGCCTCCATGGTTTCATTGTTTGTTTTTTTTTTGGGGGGGGGGGGTCTTTTTCTTTAGTGAGGGGGAGGTGAGGGCAGTCAGTGAGACCTTAAACCCCTTACTTAGTTCCACAAGTCCAAGTTTTACTTGTTTGTAAAGTGGAGGTCACATCATCGTGCCCAGCAATGTAATTAAGAGAAACTCATTTATTTTATATTGAAAGCCCAGAAGTGGAAGACAGAATTCTATAAAAAGCCCCAATGACCCATACCCTGGTATCATCCCCAGGAGCAGAATCTGTGAAAAATAAATCTATGATGAGGTTACCAATCAATCAATGTTGACTTCATCAAAAGGAAGTTTACTGTATGCCCATAGTATCAGTGGCCTAGGAGACCGAGGCAGGAGGATCACAAGTTCAAAGCCATCCTCAGCAACTTAGCAAGGTCCTAAGCAACACAGCAAGATTCTGTATCTGAATAAAATACAAAAAGGGCTAGGGATGTAGTTTAGTAGGTAAGAGCCCCCTGGGTTCAATCCCTGGTACCAAAAAGGAAAAAAAAAAAAAAAAAGACTTTATCCTGAATGGGTTGGACCTATTCAAGTAAGTTCTTTAAAAACAAGTAAAGCATCAGGAAACTGATTCTCCTGCTGGTCTCAAAGACAATGGAAGCTGCCATGAGTTCTACCCCTGCAAGAAACTGAATTCAGTCAGCAACCAGAAGGAGCTGAAGGAGGATTCTACAGGGGTGCTATTCAGACTTCTTAGCCACAGAGATGTGAGATAACAAATGGGTATTATTTAAAACCATTAAGTTTATGGTAATCTGTTACACAACAATAGAAAACTATTAATATGGGGTATGATTATAAAGATAGGAGTTTCCATAACCTGAGAGAAGAGAAACATTAGAAGTAACAGAGGATATACATATTAGAAAGAGCAGAGGAGGAGGGAAGAAAGAGAGGGACAGCGATGCCACTCTGGTAGATGCTTTATAAATAATATTATGTCCTGCAAAGAAAGTTTTATTTGGACGAAATATTTTTGTGTCTCCAATTACTATAATCTAGAGTTTCAACTTAAATCTACCAAATTATCAATTTAACCAAAGTTTTAACTTCAGTATCATGATAGAAACCTATTAAAGAGCAAAAGGACATCACAGAAAGGTGGCCTTGAATTTAATTTTAAAAGCATTGAGAATGATATACAAAAGGTAGGGGTTTGTGACTTTGAAGGAACTGTACAAACTCATTTGTTTATTGCATAGACTATTTCAGGACCAATCTTCTGTACTGGCAGGAAAATACACAGATTGTTATAGAAACGTATACAAAGTAATCCATGTAGCACTGTGGAAAGAAATTAGCTATACCAAAGGCATTCGGAAGAAAATACAAATTGTGGACAAATTTTTAAAACGCAAAATCAGAAAATAATCCCAAAATTTTAAAAAATAGGAATCATAAAAAATAGAATGAAAAGTGGAGTTACCTATGCTTTAAAATTCTTAATCTCTATGTAAGACACATTAATCATATAAGAGTTTCCTTCAGAACTAACATTGACTTACCAGAAAAGATCAGTAACTACAAAGCACACATTTGTAACTTTAAAGTCCTTTTGTAAGTTCTGCCATTTAAAATGCTCTAACTTTAATTCTTAAAATTAAAAAAAAAAATAGCAGCCTCAAACATTACAGGATTCTACTACAGGGAAAAATCAGACCTTTTTTTGGCCCTAAGAACATAGTTCTCAGCACTGCAATTGATAAGTCCAGTGTTCCAGGAGACAGAATAGAATATTCAAATACTAAAAATTTTAAGTCCTGTAGAAATTTTTGCTTAAAGACAAAACTTGAGGAAATACATTCACCATGCAAGTCCACTAAAATACAAGCCTTTGGACTGTGCTACTATGATAATTTTATATAAATACATTTCAACCGTCATCTACACATTACAGATAATGACAACAAGAGGTATTTAGGCACTTAAAACTTCCCTAAAGTCACTCTTTATTTTTAAAAGGCAGTGCCACTTTTATAAAATAAGGAAGAATATTTTAATATTCCTTAATTTTAGAGTCAGACCCCTGGGTCTTTACATTTGATGGCTATTTAATTCAACATTCTAGACCTCCACCTAGATATGAGCAGGCATGCTTTCCTGAGTGCTGAGGGCAGCTTGTACTCCTGATGTGCATTACCACATCTAGTTCTGAGAGGGCCATGTGATCACCAGTCAAACTTCATTAGTGATGAAACTAAGACCCTGGAAGGTTATTCAACATGTCCAAGTTTAAATTGGAGGGTAAGTGGTCAAACTGGGATGGTTAGAACTGTGGTCTGAATGTTTGTGTCCTAAGGTTAAAATCCTAACCCCAGACGTGTATTTGGAAGTAGAAGGAGATTTGATTATAAGGTAGTACCCTTACATAAGAAATTAGTGCCCTTGTAAGTGAGGCCACAAAGAGTGGTCTTGCCCCCATCTACAACCACCTGAGAATACAGTTTCTGGTGTTCATAAGCTACCCAGCTATTACCCAAAGCCCCTGTGTTAGTGCAGGAATGTTCAGAGGTGAAATGATTGGACGTGAGAGCTGTAACCTAATAGTTCATTCTAATTTGAATAGACTGAGAGACAACTATAGGCAGGTGTGTCATGGCTGGAGGAGGTAGGTCACTAGGAGAATGACCTTGAAGGGATCCTCTTGCTTGTGGTTCCTTCCATTCTCTCTCTGCTTCCTGGTCAGCCATGAATGGAACCACACTTCTCCCCCGTACCCACAATGATGTTCTACCTCACCTTGGTCCCACAGCAATGGACTCAATAAACCAAGTACTTTATCACTGAAATCATGGGCCAGAATAAGTTATCCCTCAGCTAAGTTGTTCTTGTAAGGTATTTTGGTCACAGAAACATAAAGCTGACATGCCAGCTTATGTATTTTGTTATAGCAGCTAGAACACATTAAGATAGTCAACCCCCAAAGCTAAAAAAACTTTTCTTATGTTATTATATCCCTCATGATATAATTGCCTTTAATAATAAGTAGGGGCCAGATATCTAGCAAGGTCATTTTACCATAATAGGGAGAAGTCAATAGAAATTTTCATACATATGTATGTCCATAATCAAACAATTTTATATCTGCAAGGATACAACATTCTCACTCTCACAGACATGCTTTCATACTACTTCAAACTGTATGAAAGTCATTAGCTACTTCATTATACCTAAATAATTGTTTAATTTGCAAACCAGACAATGGTTTTCTTAATTAATTTCTAAGCATAATGTAAGTCGACCTAATTAATCAAAGACCAAGAAGGAAGTCATGTAGACAGTAAATGTGAATCTCCTATAGTTTTTGTCAAACAAAATTATTAAGGGTAAATATAACAAGCATATACACAAATATGTATCTACAACAGTCTGAAATATAGAACATAATGACTATGTTCTTTTTTTTTGATGGGGGGTGGGGCGCGGCAGTTTAGCAGGGACTGAACCCAGGAGTGTTTAACCACTGAGCGACTCCCCAGCTCTTTTTATTTTTTATTTTGAGACAGGGTGTTGCTAAGTTGCTAAGGGCCTCACTAAGTTGCTGAGGCTGGCTTTGAACTTGTGGTCCTCCTGCCTCAGCCTCCCGAGTGCTAGGATTACAGGCATTCACCAACGTGCTCAGCATGACTATATTCTAATGAATATAGTTAGGAATATGTTCTGAAAGCTAATCTTTTATTAAATAGCCTTTTGAGTATAGTTCTCAGTATAATCTGGATCAAAGAGATCCAGTCATTTTGCTATTAAATATAACAGTATATTAATCACAAATGTTTTATATACAGACCTATAAAATATATTGGTAATGATACTGATAATTTGGGTGAAATGTGTGTTATTGTCTCATAGACAAAAATTTTACAACTTGTTAAAAAAATATAATGATCTCAAGAGATATGATGGCAAATGCATGAATATAAAATTCTCAGAAAATATCATCTAAATAGCAAAATAAAATGAAAAGATCACAAAATGTTAGTAAGTAAAACCAAATGATATTAACAATGAAGTATCACTTTACACAGTAAATTGGCCAATCAAAAACATCACTAAAATATTTATTATTGGCAAGGATATGGAAAAGGGTGCTATTTCTTTAAAAGTTTGCTAGTGGAATATATTCTCATCATTTCTTCTCTCTGGTTCACTTTGGTTATTTTCTATTAATCTATCTTCCAGCTGACTGATCCTGTCTTCTGCATCTAATCAACTGTTAAACCTACCCAAGTAGTTAATCTCAGATATTATACTTTACAGTTCATAAATTATTGATTTGTTTCTCTTTTCACATATTCCAATTTTCTGGAGAGATTTTCCAATTCTTCATGTATTTTTATTTTACCTGTTAATTGTGTTATCTTTAAGCCTGCATATTCTAACTCCAATTTTGAGGAAAATTACAACTATAAATTATCTGTCTTTTCTCTCATCTTTTGGTCATATGGCCCTGTCTCTTTGCCTATCTAAAACTTCTGATTTAGACAAGAGATGGCTATAAAAAATGGAAGAGGCTAAGTCACTGTTTCTTAACCTTACTCTCTTCCCACTTCATCATCATCCTGCTAACGAGCTTTGTTAGACTTTTCCGCCAACCTATGAGATGTATCATATATCTGTTTATACAGAGCAAGCATTTGAAGAATCACCAATCACTGTAATATTTAATATTTGATAATCCCATAAGAACCAATCATTACCTCCTGGGGAGTAATATTGCCCTTAAGAAGAATATATTGTCTTCTACAAGAGAAATTTACTCTTCTTCCAGGAAAATTAAAAAAAAAAAAAATCAACCACCTTAATGCAATCATGGCCTGAACTGAGTCAAGGTTAGTTACAATTTCACTACGATTGAGCGTTACTCAGATTTGTCCCAGTCCCAGGCTATAGGCCCTTCCAGACTTTCATTGGACAGCTCAACTACTTTTGAAACTCATGATTAGAACATGGCCCTTAGCATTCTCACTGCAGAACCAACTAGAACAGTGTTCTTTGGAATAAAAGAAATAGGTCCACTAAATTCAGGCAATTTATTCGTATCATGAAGCCATATCCTTTTACTGATTAGCAAGCAACTTTCAATTAAATATGAACAAGGCACTCTGTGACAAAATACTATATAACTTTAAAAAAGGTCCTTTAAAGCATTTCTTACACTAGAGCGTGTGTATTACACTAACAGTCTACATTTATCTTAATGAAGCACAAGAAGGAACCAATAGGAACCCATCACCTACCATCATCATTTTGAAAAGTGATTAGAGGATGGCATTCAAAAAAGTTCCACAAGAAGTAAACAGATTGGAAAAGAATAAAAGTTATTATTTAACTTTATATCTATAAAACCAGAGTCTATTAATATTAATAAGTTAATTAGCCTGAACTAACCCCATATAAACCTATATACTTCAACACATTTGCTCCCAATGACAAAAAGAAAATATGGCATAAAAAGTCCTACACCATGAGAAATGTGTACGAACTGTAAGAAATAAAACTCAAATGCTTCTAGAAAGAAAAGATAATAGCAGTGTCATTTAAATATAAAAAGAAATGTTCCTAGAAGGAGAAACTAGATGCTATGGGATGACACCTCTCCTTAATGAGATATATACTTTTCTTTTTGTTTTGTTTTGCTTTTTTGCATCATTGGGAATTGCATCAAGGATCTTGCTCATACTAGTAAGTGCTCTACCTCTGAGGTACATCCCCAGTTCTATGCTTTTAATATACCACTCAGGGAAATGTGGCATGGTGGGATAACCTCAGCAAAATTTTAACATTTTTCTGGGGAATAAATGAATAATTGAATAAACTGATTTTGAAAAGAAAACAAAATAGGAAAACATATGTCTATTGTTGTAAAAAAATATGGTACTGACTAAAGAAAATACAGATCAGAGAACAGGAAATACATTAAATATAATGAGATATGGCAAATCATGGGGAGAGGAAGATTATTTACTAATGGGAGAAAGGAGCAACTGAGTGGCAAAACGGGAAGAAAATTTTACTCTATCATGCACCAACATAAATTACAAATCCATTAGACCACAGACATTTATTTTGTGCCTATTAGGGGCCAGACCCCGAGAAGTACTAGAGATTCAAAGATAATGAGATAGCCTAGATGTATAATAAATCAAGTTGTACATGGGAAAATACACCGAGGCACCCGGTTCCCTTCTAGTGTGTGTGTGGGGGGGAGTATTTTCTTCCTAATGTAAATGAGAAGCATTTATGAAATTTAGAAGGGACCATTTCTATCCTGATCACTCTTCTTCTCCAGTGCCTTCACACCAAAATCTATAGTGATAAGAACTCAAATATTTATTACACAATAAATTATATGAGTGTTTTTAAATCACACGACTGCTGTATTTCTATCTGCATGTGCTTCCCATAGAAGAGGCTGGGTCTTCTTTTCTTTCCACAGCCAGCAAGGGAAAGTTTACTACAACCTGTCATTTGCAGAATGATTAGAAGCAAAGAGATGGGGCGAATTCATCAAAGAAGAGCTTTGCTGAGAAGAGGACAGGGCATCCAGGTAGAAGGAACTGAGTAAATAAGTGCTTCTCCTGAGTAGCAAAGATGAAAACACTAAAGATCAAGAGCATAAAACCAAGGACACAAAGGCCTCAGTTTTATGACTTTCTCAAAAGCAAGGATTGGCAGCATAGGAATTCAGAGCTGAAGCTTACCTACAAAAAAGACATTACTGGTTAAAGAAATAAAACAGACTTTTTCATTGTCTCACAATTCAAAATCTTTTTGTTTTTTAATTTAACATAGCTACATGATGCTTGACATACACCAGGAACTGTTCAAGGTGCATTTACCAATGTTATTTTACTTAATCTTTATAACAACCCATGATTGAAGTGTTATCATGACTACATCCATGGTACAGATGAGGAAACTGAGGACCAGAGATGTTAAGTAACTTGTCCATGATCATTTTGTACCAAGTGGCAAAGCCAGGGTTTAAATTCAGTTGATACAATTCATCCAAAATACATTCCCTCTCCACTTTAACACTTTCTACTCAGGAAACTAGAATACAGACAAGACAATAAGAGAATAGTCAAAGTAGTGGTAAAAACAGGAGATGGAATCCTTTTTCTATCAATTACTAGCTGTAAGAGGATGGGCAAGTTAAATAACCTTTGTGTGCCTTAGCTTTCATATCCATTAAATATAGAAAATGTAAATTAACCTCATAATTAAAGATAAATAAGTCCAGGGAGAAGTCCCTGATAACTTCTGAGTACAAAGGTAGACCATTGACAGCAGCCTGAAAGTTGAGCTGGCAAAATTTGTTTTGAGATCTGTTATGGTTGAGATGTGAGGTGTCTCCCAAAGCTCATGTGTGAGACAGTTCAAGAAGGTTAGAGGTGACATGATTGGGTTATGAGAGCCTTAATCTAATCAGTGCTTTAATACCCTAATAGGGATTAGTGCTTGGTAAATGAAGGCAGAGAGGGTATGGCTAGAGAAGCTGGGTTCATGGGGATGTGCCCTAGGGGGTTATATTTTGTCACTGGTGAAGGGAACTCTCTCTCTCTCTCTCTCTCTCTGCTTTCTGGTGCAATGTTCTGAGCTGCTTTCCTCTGTCACACCCTTCCACCATGATGATTTGCTTCACCTCAAGCACCAAGGAATGTAATCCCAAGGACTGAGACCTCTGAAACTTTAAGCACCCAATAGACTTTGCTTCCTCTAAAATGGTTCTTTATCAGGTCTTTTGGTCCCAGTAGTGAAAAGGCTGACTAAAACAACATCTGCCAGGACAGAGACGGAAGAAAGAACAGGACTAGAAATAGGGTTTAGGGAATTTAAAGAAGTTGAAGGATAACTAGGTTGGAAAGTGGGGGGAAGGTAGATTTGGTGAGTAGCAATGAAGTTGGACAATTACTATATTATTAGCTTTAATCAGTTCTTTGGAAGGTGTTTGTTTCCCCTCATAAAAGAGCTAATAATAATAACACACCAAATTCTATGTTGAAAACATCACACCACATAAGATCTAATGACTAACAAGATGTTGAGAAATAGGGATGATGCCCATCTCTTGCCTTTACCTGCCCTCTCTGTGTATAAAATGAATAGGAGGAGGAGTTACTTTTGAATTCTTTCTTGTAACACTGGCAGAACTATTAGAAGGCAGCAGACAGTAATGGGTGAGTAGCACATGTCAAGAACCGTACAGAGCATTTTCTATGCACTGTTCCATCAATGCACCTAATGATTTCCACCATTCTCATTTGACCAGAGACTTAAGTCAGACAGCTATTGAGTGGCAGAAGTGGACTGGGAGTGGGCCTTACCTTTTGTACAAAAGGACAGGATCTTAACCATGGTAGTTGCTGCTTGCAAATGTAGTTGCCTTTGGGGAAAAGCTTTCAAAAAGGAATGGAATTACAAAGCCAACAGCACCAGGTTTCACTGAACTGCAGAGTTCCACCCTCTTTGACTCATCAACCTGAGGTTCTGCACATTCTCTCCCACTCAGCTTCCAGGATCCCTCCTTTGCTGCTAGGTTAGTTTACCCTATAGCAAATGAGACAGCTAAAAGCCTGGCTGGGTTTAGAATACGAAATAACCAAAGCCAACTCAAAACAAACAAACAAAAGATTAGTCTCCGAAAGTTATTTCAGAAAAGAACAAGAAGATAAATAACAATTAAGACCAGGTTGACCTATTTGAATTATAAATATTAAATAAGCCAACTTATACATCAAGTCACATTCAGTTAATGCTCTAAAAGTAATTTACACCAATTTAATTTGCACCAATTTGCCCCAAGTGTATTCTATGTCTGATTTCCTTGGAGTCTGGAAAAAAATTTTTAAGGAGTATGTGAACATTTAGTACATCTTCTGAAATTTCTATTGCCATTTCATCAAAAGCCTTTTAGTTTCTGGCTGCCCCATAATCTCAGTGCAGAATTTCCATGTGTACTAATTAATGGTCAAGTTGGCCAAGTATCACTACTTCCATTGCCTGGATGTCATGAGAAAAGATCAGAGAGCTAGTAGAGTGAAGACAAAATGACATTATGGCTGGGAACGTTGCAGCAAACCTGTACTCCCAGTGATTTGGGAGGCTAAGGCAGGAGGATCACAAGTTCAAAATCAGCCTCAGCAACTTAGTGAGACTCTAAGTAACTTAGCAAGACCATGTCTCAAAATAAAAAATAAAAAAGGGATGGGGATATAGCTCAGTGGTTAAGTGTCCCTGGGTTCAATCCCTGGTACCAAAAAAAAAGACGACAACGACGACATCATGGAACAATATGAAATCATCACCAAAGACTTTTTATTAGAACTGTTACAAGAAAATGGAGCTTCCCACTGAACATAATAAACATGCCAACTCAGAACAACAAATAAGGAAGCCTGTGCAATAGCAACCAACAGCATACTCATACAGTGAAGGGTGATGTATTTCAATAAAGTATGCTTTAAATGCTACTCTTTTTGTAATTGTGTTGTGCTTGTTCCGATTTTAGTTTTAGTAGTAAACACAGAAGTTTATACCTGATTTTTAAATTTATGCATTAAAATAAAAAATTATTTAAGTCAATATTTTGAGAATAAAAAAAATATCTTTTAAAATAGTTTATACATAATTCACATTTGAGAAGTACCTCCAAATGTTGGGACTCCAACTACCAACAGTATCACTACTGGTGGAAATGCTGAAACAGGTTCATAGTCACTACACACTGCCATTTTGCTATTAGGTCCTCCAAAAAGAGCAAGAATGAGGCAAAGCACTGTATCACAAGAGGCTGAAAACTTAGGAAGAGAAAAGGTCCACTTGACAGAAGCAAAATAATCCTCCTTAACCTTCTACATCCAGGGAGACTTTAGAGATTCAGATGAACACTATGGGGAAAAATTTCAGTCTCCAGAAACTTGTTCCCGGAACCCAGAATGAAAACATCCCATAATGAGAGCAGAAAAGTATACCTTGTGATATGGTTTAGATACGATGTGTCCCCCCTTCCTCGCCCATAGCTCATGTGTGATATAATGCAAGAATGGTCAGAGGTGAAATGATTGGATTATGAAGTTATAACCTAACCAGGGGATTAATCTACCGGCAGGGATTAACTAGAAGGCAGGCAGACAGGGTGTGGCTTGAAAAGGTGGGTCACAGGGGGCATGCCTCTGGGGTTTATATTTTGTCCCTGGCCATTAGATCTCTCTCTGCTTCCTTGTTGCCATGTCCCTAGCAGCTTTCCTCTTCCATACTTTCCCACAAGGATGTTCTCCCTTACCTTGGAGCAATGGATTCAGCAGTCAATGGCCGGGGCCTTTTGAAATTGTGAGAGTCAAAGAAACTTTTTCACCTCTAAAACTGTTCTTGTCAGGTCTTTGGGTCACAATGGTGAAAAGGCTGACTAAAACAGTTTGTAAATGGTGAATTGTTTTACTGACTTAATAACTCAAAATGAGTTGACATGAAACCAAGAAAATAAAATTCGGTCCAAGAAAATTAAAATAATATTGATTTGGAAAATAATGAGGAACAACTACTAATTAGTTTGGTTGAGGAAAATAAATAAATGTATATGTAATTCCAAATTTATAATCTCACTTGCAAGGAGTCAAATTACATAAATGTTTCATAAATATTTAATATTTTTATTATCAGAAATTTTCCCATATAAAAGAGGCATACCAGTACAAAATAGGGAGAGTAGATGAAAAAAATTGAAGTACTTAGTTAAATATTTATTTAATTGGAATAAACTAATATTAAATATTAATCATGCATCTGTGCATGATTAAATGTAGTAGTAAGTGATAAAAAATATACTTTTAAAAGACCAATCATGTTATGTTTGACAGGGCCAAAATACTCCTGCTTCCCAGTGCCTCTTGGTTTGACAATATGGTTCTTGTCTAGATGAGAATTAAAGAATACAACTTTCAGGAGATTAGAAGTAATTATGATAAGGTATGTTTATTGGTTGCCAAAGGACCACTAAGTGATATTTTTAAAAAACTCAACACAATGTTTTGTTGAGATTTATTTGAACCAAGTGGAGACTCTGAATAACTGAAAGAATTTAATTGCTAAATTTCATGGTTTGTCACAGAGAAAATATCAAATTTCACTCTATCAAAGATTAATAGAAAAATCATAATAAAAACTGTGCAATTTATTTACATAGCTTAAGTAGATATCAAAGATTGAAGACATGCTCTGAGGAACAGAACTAATCACCAACCCATGACCCATGCATAGCTAATTACCAACCCCACGATGGAGAATCTACCTTCATCACCATTCATTTTACACTGAACATTTTAGATAAAGATTCTATCATTTATGGTCTCAAACCAGAAGAGGCCAGCCAGGAAATTTAACTTGAAGTGCAAGTACAATTTCATCACAAGTTTATTTCTTTTTCCTTTTTCTCTACTATTTCCTTTTTATTTTCATGAAAAAGCAAACTATATTACTCTCTGAAATGCACAATATATGAGGTGACAACAAATTCTGAAGTTACCACCACTTCTAAAATCACACTGTCCAGCTAAAATAAAATAATGAAAGCAAAGTCTTCTATGAAAAAGATATTTGTAGAATTACTATTTGAGTGAGAACACTAGATGATAGAATAAAGACATTCATACAAGGGTCAAACCCCTCTCTCTAGGGTTAAAATTTCCCCATGAAATGCCAACATTAGCTGGGAGTAGGGATGCACGCCTGTAATCCCAGTAGCTTAGGAGGCTGAGGCAGGAGGATCCGAGTTCAAAGCCAGCCTCAGACATTTGGAGAGGACCTGTCTCAAAATAAAATAAACAAAGGGCTCTGGATATAGCTCACTGGTTAAGTGCCACTGCGTTCCATCCTAGTACCAAAAAAAAAAAAAAAAAAAAAAAGAAAAGAAAGAAAAGAAAATGCCTACATTATACAAGCTGATAAGTTTTAGAATCTTTCTGATGAGAGTGACAGAGCTTTTCCTGAGGAAGACTTCTCACCTTCTCATCTCCAGAAACTTCTCAAACAATTCAAACTTCGGTCTGACAAACATACATAAAAAAGCCCTTGTTGGTACAGATTTCATGGGCAGCAATGGAAAAGGGACTGTTAATTGATGGACATCCTTGTTTTAGTTCTTACCAACCAGGCTACTGTTTGAAGGTACCCTTGTTAACAATCCTCTGCACACCTGAAAAATAATAACTGGACACTAAACCTTGTCATAAAACATTTCCATAATTCCCTAAAGACTGTGTGGCTTTGGGCTTCCTCCATGTTCTTTTAAAACTTCAGTGACACCATCCAACAGGATCACCAGGTGTCAGTGTTCCCATTCTGGTTGTAATATCAATGGAAAACGATTACAGTCCTGTACTTGGTACCCCTGTCCCTTTTTACAGTATCTCTTACATACACAAGCCTTTCTGGTGGTAATAATGTCTTCCATATAATCTGAATATTTTGGGTGATGAAAACCAAGCATAGCATGGAAAAATAACATAATCCAAATAATCCTTTGGCGTTCTAGATTGCTGCAGAATGATGATGACTAGAAATTAACAGATGCAATGCAATGTCAAGCCCAATCTGAGTTTTATTAACAAGTGACAATTATTATAACTTCATCAGGAATGAAAGAAGACATATAAAACCAGAACAGAAATTCCTCTCCCACCACAAAGAATTAGGTTCCTGATAAGCACCAAGAAAGGTGAACTTGAAATTGGTGAAATTAATAGTTTGGGAGCAAGAGTAGAGTAACAGGAACCGAAGAGGTTAGGATAAACCTTGAAAAGCCCCTGTAAATATTTGAAATTGCATACATTGCAATAAATAATTAAAATTTCATAAACAAGGGCAAACAAATTCTAGAAAAAATACCTTTCATACACTTTAAGTATAATGATATTAACTGCTGTATCATTTCTCTGAGCAACACATACTTCTTTAGATTCACATATCATTGTGACTCTGACACACTTAAACTGACTTTGCCTAGTTACAGATAAAATAAGATCTAAGAAGCTACAGTTCACCTAAACCTTGTTCTCCATGAAAATGTTCATCCCTAGGAGCTAGCTGTGAATCCAAAGAGGCAGAGAAGCATGAATAATTCAAGATGGATGAGGAGTGTTTAGGGTAACCCTTTACTTACCCTACACAGCTGTGTGGAGTGGGTCCCCTCCACAGGAACAAGTATATGATTTCAGTTCTGCCACACAATTTTATTCTCTTTGCTTTACCTTCCCCAAAAGTCCACAATTGCACCTCCTACAGCAGCCTTGCCCACCCAGCTTCCTCCCATATACCACATTGTATCAGAGAATCATTTCATTGCTAAAAAGAGAGTGAACCCAGAGAGCTGTAGAAAGGCAGTTCTCTACTATCTCACAGTTTTGAAAACACAAAGAAAAAAAAATGTATATCTATCAGGGAATTCTTTATTCCTTGAGATTAAAAAATGTCAAACTTCCTTATCATTCCTCATATCATGTCCTGCACATTGATAAACTTCTGATCTGTCCACATCCATTGTTTTATCCATTCACAGTCATATATACACACCACTAGCCTAAATGCAATGAATGACAATTAAAGCTGAAGATTAATCCTTTCTGGAAGGCCAAAGAATTGCTCTCTGGTGTCAGCTTCATTGAGTTTATCAGAACTACACTTCTTAACTGGTACCAGAAGGCCCTTTTCTTTGTTTTCTACCCACCTCCTGAAACAATGGTAAAAAGCCATGAGGTAATCAAAACAGTTTTACTGCCAAGATGTTGCTGTTGTTGCAAGTGTTATCTGGCAGAAAATGGCCCTGACCAACATCAACTATGATATTGGGAAGCACAGGTTTGGTGAACAAGGGAGCAGCTTAAGAGGACATAGTTTCACTCTTCTCTTTCAGTTCATATACAAGATGCCTTAGGGGAAAGATGCTCCAGGGCACAACAGGCCAGTTCTT
The DNA here is from genome assembly GCF_964194105.1 of Spermophilus citellus. Classification (NCBI taxonomy): domain Eukaryota; kingdom Metazoa; phylum Chordata; class Mammalia; order Rodentia; family Sciuridae; genus Spermophilus; species Spermophilus citellus. The sequence continues at coordinate 233,813,892 of NC_138182.1, forward strand.
CTTTTAAGTCTTGGGAAGAAATATGCTTTTCTTTCTTCTCCTGGACTGGCCTTTCCTCTTCGATACACTATCCTGTACAGGGTAGTGATTGGAGAGGGTCACTCTTTGGATTAGGTATAACTGCATATAATTGTTAACCCAAATAAGTAACTCAAACAAAATAGCTTAATGCTTTCTTATGTTAACAAGACTCAGAAGCGACAAGTCTAGGGCTGCTTGGGTGACTACCAAATCATGACACTTAAGAGACTTGTGCCTTTTAGTTCCACCTCCCTTGGTAGGTCCTGTCTACCCCTCTTGTTCATAGGCCCATGTGGCTGTTGGGTCCCTATTCAACACAAGTGCATTCCTAACAGGAAGAAAGAAGTAGAAGAAAAGAAAAAGGATCTCTATCAGCTGGGTTTTCCTGAAACAAGTTCTGCTTACATCTCACCCCAGAACATAGTACCCTAACTATATCCAGCTTTGAGGGAGAGATCCTGGTAGGGATGGTCTTTTCAGTTTAGTATATTATCATTCCGCAAAAATCAGAGTTTTATCATTAAGACAGAAGTGGGGCATAAGTAGTAGATATGCAGGGCTGGGGGTGTGGCTCAAGAGGTAGCGCGCTCGCCTGGCATGCCTGCAGTCCAGGTTCGATCCTCAGCACCATATACAAAGATGTTGTGTCTGCCAAAAACTAAAAAAATAAATATTAAAAATTCTCTCTCTTTAAAAAAAAAAAGAAAAAATGCTCCCTAACTGTTTACTCTTATTATTCTAAAAATAGTAGATATGCAGCTGGATGTCTCTGCCATTGCTCAGATGATTTAGTCTGGGGCATAAGCAGTCTCTCCTCCACCTCAGGGGGATCCTCGAGGAATCTCAGTTTCCAGCCTTGATCAGTCACCAGGGAGAGTCCATTGGCATGTGGGGCAATAGCTTTCCAACAGAGATGGGCACACTTGCTCAAAAGCATACATCTGCAGGGCTCCCAAAGCACCTACTATGGAAGAAGAAGACAAGTGGTGAGGACCTCTAGTCCCGATCAATTCCATCTCTCCAGTTCATATGAACAAGGTATAACACTTTGCTCTGTAGGTGCAGCTAGAAGTTTCAGATGCCAGACCACATTCTCAGAGAAACATGGCATAAATAGTGGGGAGCTTTCCAGGTTTACCCACACAGGCCGATTGCACAGGTAATGTAGTAGAAATAATATTCATTTGCCATCATCTAAAGTAGAATTGATTGAATTTCAATAGATTAGTCTTTGCTCTAATGAGGTGTGGCAAAGAGCCTGGAGAGAAGGGAAAAGAAATAGTAGCAAGGAGAGACTCATATTTTTTTCCTTGCCTTGTAGATTGGCAAATGCACTTTCAACGGTTCTCTCCCCAACAAATAAGTTGGTTTATTCCCAGGTTCTTCCACAGTCCTTTCCTTCACTATCAGTGTAGCTATGGAGGACATTCCAAAGAATTCGGTTAAAAAAGGTCGGTAAGAAACATGCCATGGACCAGAACAAGCTCAACTGAGGTAATACCTAATGGCACGTGGGATAAGTCCTCCAGACTTCAGCATGTACATGAAGGGTAGGATGAATTGTGTCTCCCAAAAGACGAAGCTCTACCTCCCAGGAACTTGGAATGTGACCTTATTTGGAAATAGGGTCTTTTACAGATGGAATTAAGATGGCGTCATTAGGGTGAAGCCTTAATTTAATATGATCATGTACTCAGAAGGTGAAATTGGCACACAGAGACAAATGTACACAAAGATGAAATGCCATGTAAAGATGAAGGCAGAGATAGATGAATGTTTCTATAAGCCAAAGAAGGCCAAAGATTGCCAGTAAACCAGCAGAAGTTGAACTGTGGTCTGTGGAGTATACATTCCTGTTCTTACTAAATTGTTTGGAATGGGCTCCACATCTTCACCAATAGCAAGAAAGGTAGGAAACCAATTTTCCTTCACAATCCTCAGAAGAAATCTATCCTGCTAACACCAATATCTCAGGCTTCTACCCTCCAGGATGTAAGACAATACATTTCTGGTGTTTAAGCCACCCAGGTTGTAGTATTTTGTTACAGTAATTCTGGAACATTAATACAAAGGGTGGATAGAGCATTCCTATCTCCTTTCTGGGTACATCTAGCACATTGCCTCTTTCCTCTCAGGCATCCACATCTTTGTATGTGCCTCACTACCATCTCTGTCTTTGTCTCAAGCTAATTTTCAAGCCCCATGATTTTCAGTCACTGTTACTTACATACTCGGGACTCCAACCACAGAGCTTCCAGGGGTAGCTCCAGGAATATTTGTCAATGGTCAGGTGGACAGTTAGAGGCAACCATGGGGTTTCCACTCTGACAAGGATCCTCTACCACCAAGACCAAGATCATGAGAAGTCAGTAAATTGCCTAACCTTGTTCCAAAGTCTCTGCATGTACTATAACCATAGAGACATGCAGGTGCCGATGGCTTATGTAGAAATGGAAACTGAAAGAAGAGTTAAGTGATTATGCATCAGAAGGTATAGCTGCTCACTGCTGATGATTCAAAAAGTTCAAGCATCTGAGTGGATTCTGCACATCAACGTCTCTTGAATACAATTCTGATTCCGTAAGACCTCTCTATCCTTTCATTATTTCTCCTACTCAACTTGCCAATAGGATCTGTCTGGCAGAGGTTGAAAAACTAGAAAAGAAAAAAAAATCTTTTAATGATAACAATGGAGTGTAGAAATCTCAATTCCATGCCTATCCACTCTCCATCTTTTATTTATTTTTTTTTAATAAAAGAACCTGGAAAAGAAATAAAATAATGAACATCTACCTGTACAACTACCCTACCTAATGAATCAAACAGAAAACATAGCCAAAGGCCCCTGGCACCCCTACCCAATCTCAGTTTCCCTCTCTCCCCCTAGAGGTTAACACTAATGTGGATTTCATGTTTATTATTTTCAAGCATAGTTTTATACTTTTACTACAAAGATATTGTACCTCAAGTGATAGGGTTTCTTAGCCACAGTTCAGTTACTTTTTTTAATATTTATTTTTTAGTTTTAGGTGGACACAATATCTCTATTTTATTTTTATGTGGTGCTGAGGATTGAACCCAGGGCCTCATGCATGCTAGGCAAGCGCTCTACCACTTGAGCCACATCCCCAGCCCCAGTTCAGTTACTTTTTGTTTTTTTCAACTGTCTTCTTTCTCTAACCTAACAACAACAACAACAACAACAACAATTCACGCCACAAGAGCAATTGAAAAAGTTTAGTTTTATTCTTATCAAATAATATCTATTTTTCACCTGTGTTATCTCCAGTCCCAGCAAAGCTGTGAATCAGGGACTTCCAGCAAACCGAATGGGAGAGACACTTTACACAGGTATCAACTTCTAGTATTCCTCAATTCATAAAAGTGAATGGAAGACTACATTGCCTATGCTTTCAAAAATTTTCCTTGACTAAAAACCCCAAATGGATAATTCATAATTCCATCTATCAATCTTATCTGTTCTAATAAAAGGTTTGATTTTTTTAAAAAAAAAGATTGTATGGTAGATCATGCCTATAATCCCAGTGACCCAAGAAAATCGCCGAGTTCAGGACCAGCCTGGGAAAATTAGTGAGACCCTCAGCAACTTAGTGAGACTCTGTCTCAAAATAAAAAATAAACTAGGGATGTAGATCATTGGTAGAGTACTCTTAGATTCAATCCCTAATACAAAAAAAAAGCAACTTAATTGAAGAATTCAATAATTAAACTGCTCATTTAACAAATGGGTTAGTCCATGAGAATGCAAAGTGGTAAGGAACATGTATAATTTCAAATCACACAAAATAATGTTCTACAAGCATTTGTGGGTCACCAGTTACATTACATGCATGGTTCCAGGCACAGAGGATACAGCAAAGACCCTTGCCCTTAGGGAGCTTCCATGCCAACAGGATAGTCTGTGCAAACTTACATTAAAGATATGTCCTCTCAGAAACCCTCCATGATCAACAAGTCACAGCTTGACAAGAATGGCTGCAGTACTGGTTTCTTGGGAAATCTCACAAGGCCCCAATTGTTACAGCAAAACAAAGAAAATCTGTTCTATACCCTGGATGAATGTAGCATCTCTGCTGACTCCTGGAATCTATTAAAATGTATTTTTCAGAGTCATTCGTAAAAGCTTTCCTCAACCTATAAACAAATACCATCTAAAGCCAAAGGGAAAAAAAAATGTTCTCACTTAGAATTTCATAAAATGAATTACTGAAAGTAAGGAAGCACCTCAGCGCCCTCCATGACTACTCATGACCACGAGAAACAGTCCACCACTTTCCTGTTAATATCAGATGACAGCAAATTTGTGGGCAAGCAAGCAAGGTGTTTGCCTCAGGTACGACTGATCACTTCCAGAAAGCACTTCCCAGCTGGAAGGAAAACTCACACCAAGAATCAGTCATCATCAAATAACAAGGATTTAGAGGAAAACAACTTGAAAACCATACAATAAAAATGCTTGTGGGACTGTCTCTGCATGGTTAGATGATGAGTAAAAACAATCATATTCATTGCATTACTGTATTTTTCTACAATGAACATAATCAGAAGAAATGATTAATACCTTATGATCTTAGGATTTTCATAGTAAAGTTAAATGCCTCCCCACTTCTTAAATACTGAGACTCTGACAGTGGAAGTATGCAAAGGAAAAATCATATAATGCACCAAAGGCAGTAATGAAAGCTAAATTACCTGCTTTTAAAACTGTCTTTTCCCTCAGTGATAAGATCTAGGGTAATTTTGAAAACATTTCTTCCTAACTGTGTTCTCTAGCTTCTCTAGTCCTCCTCAATGATTACCTACATGATTGATAGAAAAAATTATTCAAATTACTATTTTATACAAGGACAAGTTAGACCTAGTATATTAAAATATCATGTATTCTACATTGCTACTCAAAAGATAGGCCAAAATAATAGGGATACATGTATCAATTTATTCTCCAACACAATTTCTTAGAAATGCCTTCAGGTTTGAATTACTTCCTTCTTTCCAAGGATCCACAGAAGTTCAGAGAGGTCAAAATGTATAAACTCTTCTTGAAATTAGCTATTTCAGTGGAAATTGCCAGGTGCCAGGTTCCCGGCCATCTCTGCTCTGCAAGCCCAACAGCAGCACATCTGATGAGGCGGGGGAGAGATGGTAACGGAGAAAATGGAAGAGCCTTGTGCTTTGGTTTTTAAACCCCTATCACATGCTGTTCATTGCAGGATTAAAGTGTTTCCTGATGAAGGGGGAAAAAAAAAAACAACTAAACACAAGGCCAGCTAATACTTTCATGATGGTTTTTCAAGTTCTTCTTAAGATGAGCTTTTTCTTCCTTTGGCTGCAAAGCCCATTTCTGATGCTAGGTTATGAAAGCAGAGAACAATTTGTCACTTCTATGAATTCCTGTACCTACAAGGCCAAGTTTCATCAGCCCTCCACTAAACAACTTGAAAAATATGACTGTGTTCTTAGGTTAAGGTCAGGGTGCAGGGTTACACACACAGGCAGGATGATTTCTACAGCAGACACAAAAAAGCCAAGGCTCCAGCATCCACTCAATAGAGCCATTTACACTGTAGAGAGAAGGGTAAGCTGCCGCTCTGAGGCACGAGACAGTGGACTCTTTGGAGTTTCAAGACCATGCAGATCTAGGACCCCAATTAAAACACAAGAAAGAAAAAAAAATTTGATATGAGACACAACCCCACAAAGTATGCACAACCCTTACTTGCTCAAGACACCTTCATTTTGTAGGCTCCTGGTGCAGACACCTGACTCTATTGTCTTTGGCCACCCTCTAAAGATGGGAGAATGAGATTCTCTAATATTAACATACCCCAAGAGAACAATTCTTTCTGTTAGACTCACATTGGGGTATGGAAGCCTTCAACTACCTGGCATTTCTTTTAATCAGTTACACTGCTTTTAGGCTCTTTTTACAAAGCCATCTGGCTTTGCAGACATCAATACAAAGACTATGAAAACCCCACTTTTTATTGTGGACCTACAATGGGGAGCAATCCACTTCAAAGTGTGTTAAGCTCCCAGAGAGTCTGCATTGTTCAGGCCTCCAAGGAGCCTGGCCATCTAGGAGATAAAAGGATTCTTCTGAAAGTTCCATGTAAAAGAAAATATTTGTTCAGTCCCAGTGTCCCTACAAATGTGATCTTATGCTCCACAGTTGGAAGCCTGAGCAGATGAAAATGAAGGGGCCTTAACAGAAATGGTAGAGATCTGGTCAGATAAATTGGAGGTGGGCAGACATGTGCAGCCCTAAATTAGAGAATGCTGAGGTGCCCTCCTTCCTGTGAATATCCTACTCATTCTCACAACATTTTCCACACCTCAGGAATGGCATTAAGTAGAAACGCTTTGACTTTTTTTTTTCTCACTACTGAATACAACTGCAATTATATTTAAAATATCTTTACTTTCTATCATTTTAACAGATTCACTTTTGAAGTTTTCTATTCATGCATTTCAATAGCCCTATTCCTTTCTAAGAGATAGTATGTTGGCCTTTAACGAATGCAATACTGAGAGAGAGACTAATTTTTTTTTTTTTGCAAGTAGCTATTTCATTCATTAGAATTTGAATGCTAGCAGAAATGACAGCAGAAAACAGAGGAGACTGACATTTAAACATTCAGATGCATAAAAATATTATAGGGATTAATAGCAAGGGTCAAATTTAATGTGCCATTTTAAAAGGCAGTCCTTTGACATGACTCAACCTGAAAGTCCAGTGCAGCTGGGGGTACATATCACTATCTCACAATAGGTTTCCCAAAAGATAGAGGCAGCAATTTCTCTTTAAGGCACAGAGAATAGGGGTCACTGACTACTGACCCAGAGGCTTTATCCAAATAAATGAAGCAATCTTGACTCATTTCTTAATGGCAAGAAGACCTGCAGAAGACAAGTGCTCAGGTAACAATTATGACTGATTTATAATTTCTGCAATAAGCCTGGGGAAAGGGTGAATCCTCAGGCCAAAAGAACTACATCTTCCCTGGGGATGCTACTTGTTAGCCCTGACAAGATCTGTTTAAAATTTAAGCAATATGGAAGTCAATGCTGGCAATGGATCTCCAGCATCAATACTTTGCTAACTCCTGAGTACAGAAGTCTTAACATATTCTAGTAGTAGACTAAGCAAAATACCTCCGGAGGTACATCCAAATGTTTTCTGGTCAACACAGCATCACCTGCACTTGTTTAGTATCTTTATGTTAGACTCAGCCTCTAACACAACCTTGGTTTTCGCTTTTGAAAAAAGAAATATAGGTATTAGATTTTTTTAGATAGATAGATATAAATTATACACACACACACACACTTTTTTTCCCCCAGTTTGGGGCATCCCCCATCCTCCATTCCTTAAATCCTGTGAGCATTATTTTTATTATTCTAGTGCCTATAGCTTCCCAACTTATCACTTTGTGTCCTCTGTTCATGAGTGGATTTTTGGACATCTTGTCCAGGTCAACAAATACTGGCTTCAGTAAAAGTAAACCCCATGGCCACAGTATTGCATGGGGACTCCTAAAGTCACTCCCCACCCTCTCCAAGAGTTTTATGTTGTTTGGCAAAAACAGAGGTTCTCTACCCTAATTCAATAATTCTTTTAGGGTGTTAAGTAGTGGGAGATCCCTGGAACAAATTAAATGGTTAAACATTTAATGGTAAAAGTTAAAAAAAAAAACCCTTGGATATTTTTTCTCTTATGACACTATATATTATTACTTTTTTACTATGATATTAAATTTCTGGGGAGTCTACCTACCTTATAGGACAATTTTAAGATTAACAATGTAGAATTTACACAGATATATACATATAATCATATTTGAGATGTGCTGTAATTATATCTTTTTATATTTATGTTTATCAACTGTCAATTTTGATGATGATTAAAACTTGGGTTCAGAAAACACACCTTGAGTTGATGAAAACACAGTTAATGTGGAAACATGAGAAGCCTTTTATTTAGCACAGTTTGCATCATTTGTCATCTTTGCGTATTTCATGATTGACTATTGGATTTGGTGGCTATAATTACCATTTCTTCTTTGCCGTTTATGTTTTCACCAATACTCAATAGAGATTCCTTCAATTTGGTAAATCTGTCCTTTACAGCCTGCACTCCAGACATTACTTAAAGAAGCCTTGATCTTTAGCAAAAAGCAGATCAGAAAACAATAAACTTATGTCTATCTCAACCACAGACAGCATCCAGTTATGATCAAAAAAAAAAAAAAAGACCTGGTACCCTTTAATGGGAAGTAATCATAGAGACCAAAACTGGGGTCCATGAAGTGCCTTCTGAATAGTTCCACATAAGTATGAGATAGGAGATAGGGAGTAACCCTTCATCATCACCTTTAGAGCAGAGCAGAAAACTATATTTGGTTTTCTTTCTTCGTTTTGTTTTTGGAGAGTGGAGGGGGATACTGGGGATTGAACTCAGGGGCATTTCACCACTGAGCCACATCCCCAGCCCTATTTTGAATTTTATATAGAGAGGTTTCACTTTAATATAGAGAGTTTCTTAGCGCCTTGCTTTTGCTGAGGCTGACTTTGAACACGAGATCCTTCTGTCTTAGCCTCCCAAGCTACATATATTGCATTCATGCATGGGCTATGTTTGGTTTTGACTTGGTAAAGATCCTAAGTTCAATAGACAGTTTTGATATAACTAACTTTATTGTCCTTTTTTGGTCTTACTGTTAGTAATTCAATTTCCCTCACTTTTCTAAATTATGATCTTAAATAATTACATATATGCAAAAAATTCTATACCCATCTATTTATTTGAATTTTACTACCATTAAAATTATAGGAATCTCAGTTTTTGAGACATAATTGTATTTTATCCATATGCCATTCAGTACTAATCATAATACATTAATATTTCACCCTTTCATTTTTGGTAACAGAAAAACTAATGAGTTTTTCTACTGAATCAAATAAACACAGGCAGGACCTATATGGGGATATTTCTGTATTTCCTTAAGCAAATAAATATTTTTGGATTGGGTTATATCTCAGTGGTAGAATATTTAGCATGAGCAAAGACCTGAGTTTGACTTCAGCATAAAAAAAAAAGAAAGAAGAGATATAGACCTCACGTTTTGTTTATGTATACATTCATCTGTAAGCTAACATTACCATTATTTTAAACACAAGCAACTTTAGTGTCTAGCTCCAATAATTCAAATACCTTTAGGAAACACAAAGGTATTTATTACTTTAATATTGTACCAGGTAAAGTTTCAAAAAAATCAATCAAATATGTCAGTATTCATGAATGCAAGTGAGTTAACATCATATTAATATATACTAAAAGTTAAGAATTGTAAAAAACATCAAATATTACAGAACTTTCTCTAAAATTTCAAGTGTGACAATTTTTGAAGTCCATAGCATACTCTAAGCTTAAAAACAATCAAATCATAAAAGATTCCCAATACTTGGTTTATTATGAACTACAGTGATAGTTCTTGTTTACATTATATTTACACAGCCCTCAGCCAATCTAGATATGAGTATATTTCATAGTTTGGTATACCAAAAGAAATACAAATTATTTATTTATTATATTCACTGGAAACAAGCTTTAATGCAATGATTCATTTCATGGACAGATTAAAATATTATGTCTGTAATCCCACTTCTGTACCTTGGAGTAATTATACAATTAGAATAGACATGAAGACCACATTTGAACAAATAAAACTGATAAAAAATAATCCTCAGTAAAATCATCAATAAATATTTTTCCAATTATCAACATGGGTAAAGAGGTCCCATACTGAGAAATATTAATTTTGGATTCTTTTAACTGTGTAGTATTGTATTACCTTTCATGTTAAAACGATTTATGATAAAATTCCTGCAATTTTAAATTTTAGAATTAAACTAAAATATGGAAAATAAAAAATAAATGGCAAAAAACAGTCATGTAAAGTATGAAAAGAAGAGTAGTGAATGAGAACTTACCAGACATGACAAGTCACTAGAAAGCCACCGTATTCAAAACAGAATGGTGTAGGAACAGAAATAGACAGATAGGGATGAGAATAGACAATCCAGAAATAGATACAATAACATGTGGCATCTTTACATGAGACCAGGGTAACATTTCAATCCCAGGAAAAATAAAGATTCTTATATAACAAGTAGGACTTAAATAACTGGTTATCCATCTAGGAAAGAAAAAGAATCCTATCTCATATCATGTACGAAGCTTAAAATCAGAGTAAAACAGAATGTTCTTTAAAAATTGGAGAAAAAAACTTAAGAGAATGTTTATCTGACCTTGAGGTAGATGGTACCACCCTGAGCACGACAGAAAACTCAGAAGCAATACAGGAAAAGAAGACGTGCTTGATTAAACAATAATTAACAGGTTTCATTTAGCAAAAGATTACAAACCAGAGATAAAAACCACAAAGATATAGTTGCAATCATACAACAAAGAATTAATATTTCTAAAATACAAGAGTTCCTAGAAATTGAAAATGGAAAAATGGGCTTTTAAAATGAACATGAAATGAAAAAGAGAGAAAATTCATAGACAATACCCACTGAAAATATATTTAGCATTAGTGATAGAAAAGGAGATGGAAATTAAAATAATCATTAGAGATAATAAGATTAGCAAGAATTACAAAGGGCAGTGGCATCCAGTGCTGGTGAGAATGTAGGAAATGGGCACTCTTACGTGTGAAGGTGATTTGCTATTCCTATGGGTAAAGTAAGCTAGCAATATCTATTAAAATTAAAAATACACATACCGTTTGACCAAGCAATTCCACTTCTGGGAATCTATCCTATAGGAAAAAAAAGGACCAGCACGTAAGGATATAGGTACAAAGATGTTGATTGTAGCATTGTTTGTTGTGGGGTGGGAAATGGGGAGGAAAGGGAGGTACTGAAAATAATATGAATGTCCATTAATAAAGAAACAATAACATGGAATGTAATATATGTATCATGTAAAATATTACATAATCATTAAAATTAATAGGATAAATCTCTATCTAGGGACTTAGAAGATTGATAAAATCAAAAAAGCAAATTGAAGAGTGAGTGCTTAACATTTTTGTTAGGACAGGCAGCAGCCATGACTGCAACAAGACAATGTGTGCAGACACAGTTGCCTGGACATGGAGCAGGAAACTGAAAGACACGGACCAGCAGAACAATGGCCACCTAAGATGATGAATGGACACAGGGGTTGAAAGGGATGGGGACTTTTTCTTCCACTCTGTAACTTTGTGCTAGTTCACTAGTTACTAAAAGCACAATGATTAATTAAACAATTTTCCAAACTAAATTTAAAAAAATCAGCTTGGATTAGTGGAAGTAGAGTACTAGAATTTCCAAACATTCATCTTTAGTAAAACAGTAGCAAATGAACAAATCTTTGTAATGACAGTCTCACGACCATGACTGTGTTCATTTATGGTAACTTGCCCAGTATCTATTTTCTCTCTCCCCAGTGTATATCAGCCACATGTTCAGGTAGGATTGACAACACTTCATTTCTAAGGATTCCTAATTGGTTTACACTACTGCTCTCCATAGGAAATATAATTCCAAGTTACTTACATGGTCTTAAATTTTCTGGTAGTCACATTTAAGAACTTTTAAAAGAAACAGACGAATATAGTCTTTATATTTTTTTATCTAACCCAATATATCCAAAATTATCATTTAAATATGAAATTAATATAAGGATTATTAATGAGATATTTCACATTCTATTTTCCCATCTCAATTTAGACTAGTCATATTGCATGAGCTCAATAGCTACATGTGCCTAGTGACTACTGTGCTGGATAGCAGAGGCCTGAGCTAATGAGAGTAACATTATAAACATTGCCAGGCTCATGGCTGGACAAAGAAATTAAAATGGTCCAATCAACAAGAAACCCATGAAAATAGAAAGAGACAAATTCTCTCCCAGTGAAAGTGAACAAGAAAAAAGAGTAACCTTGGGAACTGCCGTCAGATGTCCATGGAAGGAAGCCTGCAGAGGGAGAAAGGAGAGCCAGGGTCCTCTATGATAGCCCTGACCTTCTGGATCAATCCCCACACATGAAGCCTGGTGTAAAAAGTCATATTGGCTGGTGAATTTCCTTTATTTTTTTCCAGTCACTTTGGGTTAGGTTTCCTATCACTGGTAATCAAAAGCAGACTAGTTGATAACCCCAAGGACATTGCCATTCATTCTCTTCTTAAGTGAACTAACTCAGACGTTCCAAATTCCTTCCATTTATTTGTAGTCAAGGTATTCTTTTGTTAAAAGAATTCTAGTTCTATTTAATAGCATGTTTTAAGAATCTTCCAAAAACACTGCCAAAGGGGAGTCTCACAGCAATTCCTGGCCATCCAGGTAACTTTCTGCCATCACTACACAAGAGAACATTTTTTTTTTCCTCTGGGACTCAGTGCACTTATGTGATCTCAGACAACCAGTGAACACTCACTCTCATTCCACCTTTGATTCTTCTCTTTCCTCTCTGGACCAGGGCCTTGGACTTTGGCATTACTGACATTTGGGGCAGATGATTCTTTGTTGGTGTGGGAGTAGAGGTTCCCTGTATGTTATTGGGTAGTGAGCAGTATCTCTGCATCTTCCAAATGGAAAAGAAACCCTGTAACACCCCAATAATTCCACCAAATAAAATGTCTCCAGAAATTGTCAAATGTCACCTTTCAGAGCAACATCACCCTGAGTTGAGACCCACTGCTCTAGATTAATATTCTGGTCAAGTGTGCAACAGGCCTTCATTGCTTTATATAATTTGGTCCTTAGAGTTTAATGCCACACTCTCCAAGCCCAGCACAACCACCTCCTCAGGCAGTGGCCTTCTCCCAAGCCCCTGAGCATCTCCTGGTCTCCCTTCCTCCTCCACTAACTTTTTGATTCCAGGTTCTCCACTGCAGTTCTTTCCAGAAGAAATGTGGGTAGTTCTCTCAAATTCCAACTAGAAATAATTCCCTGAGCTGCTTCTACAACCACCCACCCAACCATTCCCTTAGGCTTTTCTGAGAGGGCTTTCTAACAGAGAATGAACTCCTTTCTGGTCACTCATTTCTCATATTGGTCTCCCCAGTGTGGGTTATTCATTTACACCAAAAGTACCCTGTGGAGGCAGTCCTGTCCCCATCTCTCCATACTGTAGCCACTGACACGCTATTCTCTCCAATCCATTTCTAGGCTACAGTTTCATCAGAATTACTCATCAACTCTTCACAGTTCCTCAAATTGATCTGTAATTCAGTGCAATTCCAAAAAAGAAAAAAAGAAAAAAAAAACATCCCCCTAGGCTTTTTATACTAGCTGACAAAACTGATTCTAAAGTAAAAGAACATACTATAGTGAAAACAATGGGGGGAAGATGTAGGAAGTTAGAAGATCCTCACTACTATTATCAAGACTTATATCAATCCACAATAATCCAAGCAGCGTGGCAATGGTATAAGGACAAACAGACAAAGAACAAAATGGAATAGAAAGCCTGTGGGTGCACACACATGGGGACACTGAGCTTTGACAAAGATACAGGGCAATTCAGTGGGCAAAGGATAGTTTGTTCGACAATTGGTTCTTGGGCAATTAGATACTTATATGTAAAAACACGAATTTTGATCCATATTTCACTCCACATACAAAAAATGACTCATAATTAGTCATTAGTCTAAATGCAAACTCTAAAACTTCTGAAAGAAAACACAGGAGAAAGCCTTTGCACCCTTGGATTATGCAAAGATGACTTAACACCAAAGCATTTAAAGAACAAGTCAATAAATTAGAACAAAATTAAAAACTCTTGTTTCTCAACAGATCCTACAAAGAGAATAAAAACACAAGCCACAGGACAGGAGAAAATATTGATAGATCATTTCCATGACTTGGGCATCTCTTATCCAAAATTCTTGCAACTTTTTAAGTGTTTCAGATTTCAGAGCATTTTGGAGTTCAAATTTTTGTATTAGAGTTCAACCTATAAATCAACCAGATTTATTTATAAAGACCAAAAGGATATGCAACTCAAATGCCCATCAGCAAGTGAACAAACTGTAGCACAACCATTCAATATAGCAATAAAAAGTAATGAATTATTGTTAACATATGCCACAAAAATTAATTTCAAGTCTTACATTAAACCACAATAATCCAGTGTAAAAAGAACCTGATGCCGATTGGAAGGAGTCAGATCAAAAAACAAATAAAAATAAATAGAGGTGGTACTGTTCCAATTACTTATTTAAATAAATACAAACCTTTAGGGATGGCAGGCATTGGTAGTTGCTTGGTTGGGGTACATGGTGAAGGAAAACTTATAGGAGATATATGAATATACATACATACACTATGTGTATAACATATTATTTATACAACAATAATGTATAAATATAAAATAATAATATATAAACATAAATTACATGTACTTAAAATATGTATTATCTTGCTGGAGGTGGTAGTTTTATAGGTGTATACATGTCAGAATATATCAAATTATGCACTTCAAATTATGCATGGTTTATTGTATGCCAATGATGCCTCAATAAAACTGGCTTTTAAAGGGAAAAAACTGCAATGTTAACTGGTAGAGCAGGGAAGGTGATAGTGCTCTTGGGACATTGGTTCATGCTACATGGAATTCCATGAGAGGAAGCATTGTGTGGGGGTGGCGAGTTGTTTTGTTGTGTTATATTCTGCTCTGGGCTAAAAGAAACAGATCTCACAGTTCTTGGGATGTTAACAGAGTACAGCCTAGGTGATGTTAAACAGTAGATATGGTGTGTGCTGAGTGGAAGACTAGACAGAGGCTTATGAAGTACCCCATTGAACTATCTTTGCTTCAGTCCTCCTTTCAAATACTTGAAAAGACAGCCATCACCATCTTTGCCATGGTCCTAAAGATTCCAGGCAATCTCTTTAAGAAGGAAAAAAAAAAAAGTAAATAGGGGGAAAAAAAAAAGAATGAGCTAAGTGGCCTGAACTCTCAAAGATAATAATTAAGTAATATGCTTTTATCCATATGTTTGACAACAGTATTTTCCCTGTGATTCCATCAGAATCAACTGCATTTACATACAAATTAATACCTTGGAAGCACACCTAAAAAAGCTGCCATTGTTCCCCTAAGACATGAAACCTGTATACTGATCTATTAATTTCATTTCAATATGTAATGTCAAGTTCATTTTTAAAACATACCTCATTGCTTCTAGGTGCTTCTTTAATCCACAAGGACTGTTTTTAGCATTTAAACTAATTTACCCTAGACATAAAAAAAAAACCTTCTGCTTATTCTTGCAGATAATTGATTCTTGATTTGTTAAGATAATAAACACTATGCTTGATACCTTGAATTACAAAACCCCTGGTGAACTCATTCATGTGCCCCATGCAAAACAAATACTAGTGTTTACTACATTGGCAGAAAGGCCCCAGGGAGCAGGGAAAAGACACAAAATTCTCCTTCCAGTGGCCCTGCTGTCTAGCCTAGTGGGAAGGTCCCAGCTTCCCCTCACAAAAAAAAAACATTAGCACTTTTTCTGCAGCAGGTACACGTGGAAGTCACGTGGTGCCAACCCCCAAAGCAAATGCCCTCTTCAGTCTCTTAAAAAATAAATCAAAAAGATAACCTCTGCCTCTAAGCTGACTTCTCTAAGTAAAAGCACAAACCACCGCTGCCCATAACTGCTGCCCATAACAATGACAGACTGCCAAGGAAAACCCAGGAACAATAAGGCACTCAGAGCTAATGTCACCACTAGGTTAATCCCATGCATCTCTAAGACACACAGGAAGTTAGAAGTAACTTTTTTTCCTTCACAATAAAGAACATAAAGGTTATGCTAAACTAATAGTTTCTAATAAAGTAAGAATATTTTCATGTAAGTATCTCTAAAATATCCAAACACTTCTTGAAAAAAATATTTCATATTTCTATAACACAGGCATTTAAGATCTTTCCCTCCATATCATACATGTATAAATTTATTATTACAATCTTCACTCTAAAAAAGACATTAAAATATGTCCTTCTAGGTCAAATTCATGCCACCCATTTATGTCCACCTACAAATCAAATTCATAAACTATAATTAGTCATTTCTTTTTTCCTTTCAGACAATTGTGTTGAAAGAACTATCTGCCTAGCATCTCCTAGGGGTGAGAGCCAAAAGTTCTCTGGATGATGTGTGATGTGAAGCAAAGCTCAGATGGTCACCGAGAAGGGAAGAATTATGGAGTTATTGGTATGTTCCACAGGCGTGTCTCATGTTACAACATATAACATTTTGGACCTCATCCAAAAAAAGGAGACTTTACAAAACAACATGTTAAAAGACAATGTATGTGTCTTTAGGATGAAAGAAATGACACCCCCAAAACCTCAGAAGGTAAGATTCCCACTGCAGTAAAGCAAAAAATGAAAAGAAAAAAAAGAGTAACCTTAAAACACATTAATTTCTTTTGCAGCTGCTTAGGTCTGACAGTCTGCCACCACCAAAAGTAAGAGAGAAGGGTGTTGAAGTTCCAGGAGTTGTTGTGACAGAGGGACCCAAGGACACTAAGAGAAACACAATTGCCTCTCCTGTCAGGGCCAAGGAGCATCCAACTTACTACCATGCAATGTGGGTAAACAGAGGGCAATACAGAACTCAGCTGCTGCTCACATGTCTAACTGGATGATGGATATATTTGGGGGTTGCCAGTTGCTGCAGCTGGGACAATTGTACCCCCATCACTAGTCTCTTTATTATTCTGAGGTATGCTTTGCTCCTGGCAGTGGTAGGTGAGTGACTCAAGGTTTTCCTATGCACTAAGTAGAAGCTTTTAAGAATTGGCCTTGTTTTCCAAAAAAGTTCAAAGAAATTGTGACAAGGATGGTAAAGTCAAACATGCTTTCTGAAGCTTATCTTTTATTTGGTCCATACCATGGATGTCACTGCTAAAATTCATGTCTTTCTAGAACTAAATGTCTACACCCCCTTATTGCCACCCATGTTTGTGACTGGAGCATATTGATCTGAAGAAGAAACATTGCTCCAGTCCCTGGTGGTCAGGAACCCTAAATCCTCATCATGGTTGAAAATCAGTCCACTATCTGACCAAAGCAGGTCCCAAATCCTGAGCTCTCAGTTATTCATTTATCAAATAAAGCTATTTTAAATCAGATTTCTCCTAAGGTTTCTTTTAGTTCTATAATCCTATGATTGAAATATTCCATATGGACAGCTATAATGCCCCACATCATTCTCATCAACACTTTTCTGCTCTAAAACAGAGTTTCAAGAAGTGACCTATATACTATGCTGAAAAGTGAACGATTATTCTAGAAGGGCCATTGAACACAGGGATTTCATTCCCCCACATCCTGATGATACAGAGCCACAATATGTATAGGTCTGTCTCTGTTGCACATGTAGAAACTTCTATATCAGGGTTTATGATCACAGGATAGAGTGAAAGATTAACCCAGGGATATGAAGTCAACTCCCCCTTTAACACCTCTCCTTGGAAAGCAGAATAGCCCCTTAGTAAGAGCTATTCAAATGATCTGGTGTTAAAGAAACTGCCCAGTCTACACTGTGGTCTTTTGTCTAACTCAGTAAGACAGAATTTGGAGGAAGAAGGAACAAGGTATAATCCCTAATATGTTTTAACAAAACACACGGTGTTTCCTGCATGCAGGCACTATTATAACCATGTTAGAAATATTAATTGATCTTCTAAACAATTCCTGAATATAACAGTATGTTCACTTTACCAATGAGGAAACCAGGACACATGGAAGTTAAGTACCATTTGAAGTCACATACTTGATTAAGTGGCAGAGAGAGGATTCAAAACTGGGCAGTGTGCCCTGAGTCCACACTCTGGACGGCTACCCAGGGATTCTCTACAGATTTGCAGACTGGAGAAGGTGGCTTTCAGTGAGAAAACACACATATTTACCTGTCCCAGTGGGCAATTCTGTATAGGTCTTACTACAAAGAATTTCTCACTGAAAAACCTTCCCCCAAATCCTGCTGGATTTGGACTTGCTAAAAAGTTATCCTAGTGAATATGAAATGGGTATTTTCTTTCATGTTTTTAGGACCCCCAACACTTCCAAACCTCCTGAAGCTCACCTAAGAACAGTAGTTCTCAAATGAAAGTGTCATTTTAGATTTATCTTGAGAATCAGTTAAAAGTACACGGGCATCCATAGTGCCCCCCCCCCATTCTATCTATCTCTTACACACACACACAGAGAGAGAGAGAGAAAGAGAGAGAGAGAGAGAGAGAGAGAGAGAGAGAGAGAGAGAGAGAGATTGATTTGGATCTGCACTCTTCAGTGTTTTTTTGAAATGCATACCTATTTCAAAAAATCTAAACCTCCCCTAGGGTAACCTAACCCTCTCCACTAGTTCTTCCTCTTATTTTCAAAGGTAAAAATATCAATCCTACATTGTTTCCATCTCCCAAATCTCCTTCCTCACTATTTCACAGAAGATAAGTGCATGTGTGATAAGAAATGATGCAAATACATGCCAAATACCAAACTGGCTACTCCATGAATATATAAATGCAATTGACATTCTTCCCAGTCTGAAATCCTCTCTTTACTCTCAGGATATATTACACCGTTCTCTTTTTATATAAACATGCCACTTTAAATGCTAATTCAGATGCAACACTCAATTTTTTCTTCGTTTTGTTTTTGGGTTTCTAACATTCAAAATGACACTGGATTTCTTGTGGCTTTGAGAATACATATTTTGAATTCTTGCTTCAATATTTGTGGGGGTGGGAAGGTAGAAAGCGCTAAGCAGAAAATACATTTATTTTAAAAGTTATCCAAATGTGGCTTATATGTCCTTTATTTTGCTTGAATTAAACTCTTTCCCTCTCTCTCAGGAAATGTTGCCTTCACCTTACTGAAAATCTCATAAATCTATTTCACATCAGTTGTAAAACCAAGGTGATTTCCTCTCCTTACATTTTGGAAATAACCTCATTTTACTCAAACTACTTTTCTAAATAGCCAGTCAAGGCATTATGCTCTGAATATACCATATCTGAATTGAACTTTTTTTTTAAGTACACAAAACTATGCACAATTACATTAACCCAAGCTTCTTCAATTACATATAAGATTACTTCCTATCTTCCTATCTAGCTTCAAAATAAGGAATTCAACCTTAGAAACTTTCTAATTTAATGCAAGCAATTCAGTATATCTACCATATAACAAATCTGTCTCAAAGGTCCAACAGGCTCAGCTCCACCCAGAGTTTCTTTTGACTGCCAGGTTCCTCTCTCTATGGTCCTAACCGTTCTTTGACAATACTGTCTCCCTCTGCTGATCACTCTCATCTTTCTACCCATCTCTAAACACTCTTACACCCATCCAAGAAAGGCAAAATTAGAAATGAGTTAAATCAGTTCATAATTCATGAAGCACAATGGTTCTCAACACCTACTCTACTCTCTGGTAGCCTTGTATCTGGACAGTACACCAGAAGTCTCCCGTTAATGAACAGTCTTCTCTGTGCTCAAAGGTATGGTTGCTACAGTGAGGTACCAAGGAAAACATCCTCAAGATCCAAGCAAATGGATTTCTGGCACTGGGATGTGTGACACTGCAGTAGGTGCAATTATTAAGATCGACAGCCCCTTTATGGAAGTGAGATGGGCTTCCCAGCAGGCCTACCACATGATAGACAATATGGACACCTACCATACTTTCTCCATGGCCAGCCCTAGTGGACACCAACCACTTTCTAAATAATGGATAAAAAGGTGAATAGACAAGAAACATAAACACTATTGAAAGGAATACTGTTACAAGATGCTGGCATTGTTGCTAGATCAAGACATTAAGATGAGCCAAGACTCATCTTGTTTCCAGTAATTTAAATACTTCCAGCAATTCCTCAGCATGCAGAGACATATTTTTCCAGGACTGCTATGCACATGATGAGGTGCTTTTGCTTTGGGTTCCTGCTGCTGGATACCCATTAAGAATCTTTAAAGTATATATGGCCAAAGAACATAAGGCCAAGAAGTCACCTAAGTGTCAATCATTGCTTCCGCTAAAGAAATGAATAATCGCAGAAACTTTTATAGATCACAGACCTAGAAACAATGCACTGAGGCTCATAATTAAACAAGGTAGAAGAAATACCATTTTAAGTACAGGGAGAATCTATTGCTAAGAATAGACAGTACAATTTCCTTCTTCTCTGTGTAGAGAAATCTGTAAGACCATTAAAAAGCAGTACGGGAGGAGACGAGGGAGCTAGCATAACCAATTTCCTGCTCCTCTCTCTGGGGTATAAAAGCTACCAAGAAACTCTAGGGAATTCAAAAAAGAAGAAGCAGTCTCTGTCCTGGAGAGCTGTTTATTTGGGCAATTAACAGACACAAAGGAGTCCTTTAAAAATAAGCAGCTGCTGCCAGGGACACCTTGGTTTTGTTTCTAGCCATCCATTAGGTCATATCTTGGGCTTTTTTTTTTTTTTTCATTTTTCCACTCTTTTTTTCCCTTTCTGCCTAAACGAAAACTCTTCCCAGAGAGTTTTCCACTTAGAAATGTCATTTGAGGACTTAAGTTCTAAATATGGGGAAAACCTCAATAAAAGACCCATGATACTAATGCACTTTTATATAAACAGACTGTTCAGATTAGTTATTGACAACATCAAAATCATGTCAAGGGTGTTTCTGTGTCCCACACTGAATATAAACCACAAAGAACCTGGCATCTGCCAAACAGCCATAGAATCATGGTCTCTCTTCACAGAGCAGGCTTAGGGGCAGGCTAGACAGAAAAAGCACAGCACCATCACTGCTCCAGGCTCCCCATGTGGTGGGAGATACAGTCTTGTGTCCATTACACAAACAGCCACACAGGGTAAGTTACATAGTGGGTTCCTTGCTGAGTACAAAAGACAGTCAAAGTCAGGCTAAAAATCCAGAGCAACAAATCCAGTTCAGAAGCTAAATGTTATATGATTACATATGCAGTTATCTCAATTGCCTCCCCTCCCCTACCTGCAGTTAGTATTATAATGAGGCATTTCAAGAGTACCAGAATTTATCCTTATATTTTTTTTTTCCAGTGATGTTTTGCCATTAACCAATAGGTGGCTACTGCAGCAGATCTTCCAATTGTTATAAAATTGCACTCGTTGGGGCCGATGTTCAGCAAGAGACAAAAGCAAACCAAAAACCCTCAGGAAACAAAATGCAGGTTTGGTATATTCTCTTATTCAAAGCAGATTTTTTTTATATAATTTTTCTTCAAATCAATTTTTAAATCTGTGTAAATACTTGGCTAAAACAGCTTGAATTCTACTTTTATAATATCACTGAGTAGTTTATATAAAACATTTCAATACAAAAACAAAGACGGTAAAATATAAAATATACAAATACACATGTGCACACAATTACTTCAATGATACATAAAACTCCCTGTAGAGCCACTCAACTCCCATTTCAATCCTTTTCTGCACTAGTAAATAACCTTTATTATAAACTTGCTTTCCATGCCTGTTTTTACACTTTTACTATAAATGTTCTTACAAACAACACAATATATTTTTCTGCATCTTTTTAAATTTTACAATGCTAATGCTATCTTGCCTGTGGAATTTTCATTGTGTTTTTGATAATCATATCTGTTGATACAGACACTACAATCCTTTTACCTGTAGTATAGTACTTCTTTGAATAGCTCTATCATGATTTTGACAGGTTGCTGGGAGGAGAGGAGCAAAGAGTGTGATAACTTTAGCTCCAAGAAGAATGAGAGGAAAAATGCTGGAAGAATATGGGATCAAAAGCGTTGGTGAGGGCTGGGGTTGTGACTCAGGAGAAGAATGCTCACCTAGCATGTGAGAGGCCCTGGGCTCAATCCTCAGCACCACATAAAAAATAAATAAAATAAAGGTATTGTGTCCAACTACAACTAAAGTGTGTGTGTGTGTGTGTGTGTGTGTGTGTGTGTGTGTGTAAAGCTGTGGTGAAGAGAAATTCTTTGAATGGAAAAATTAAAGCAAAAAAATCTAGGATCCTTAGGGCAGAGTTAAAAGTCTGGAGCCCAAAGATGGAGAGGATTTGGAAAGCCTGGGAAAACTGATCTGAAGTTACTTGCCATACCAGGCCTGAAAGCAGTTCCTTGAATTTTCTTTTTCATTACTTTCTTTTACTATTAAAAAAAAGGAGGTTGCAATAATCGCCTTTGCCACCTTTTCACATGTATGTAAGACAAGAGAGCCTTCAAGTTATTTCGTTCAAAATGACTGTAAATTGAAAATTAGGAAGAATCTGGATTATATTTTTCTAGACAGATTATAAGTTGCTTTTTCATACTTTTAAGCAATAATAAAAAGCATATTTTCTGTGTTCTTTTATTTTTGAAAGCTTTAAGTATATGTTTATCTATAATTGTGGACATAAAAATGATCTTTAAGTGTATGCTAAACAATACTCAAATGTTTTCAACAAATCTAACAGACCTTGCAAATTATGTAATGATGCAAATGCTATTTAAAAATATCAACCCTTCAAGACACACAAATTGGAAGCAGATCACCAAAACAAGGTACCTCCTTCAAAAAGCCCAGCCTCTCTGAAGGTACACATCCTCTGACAAGTTCAATGACATCACCATGTATCTAAAAACAAATGAGGGCTGTACTATACTGTGATGTTGCTCATTGCTAAACATGACTCAACAGAACAGCAGCCCCAAAACACCTTCTGGGAGAAGGCATAGTAAGATTTTGAAATTATTCGTGCAGGAGGCATTTGGGCAGTAAATAAGCTGAGAAAGTGTTAAAGGGACTTATAACCAGGTACCATGATGTTGGCTAATATTGTTACCTGATAAAGATACACTTGTGCCCTTCTTCATTAGATTTATTTTAAAATCACTCCTAAAATTATTTTAAGAACTATTTTTTTTTCTCAAAGTCCTAAAAGAACCTTGCATGGGAAGAGTGACTCCTGACACTGTGGGGTTCATTGAAAACATCTAGTGGCCTTGGGCTCCAGAAAAGAAAGCTATATAAGGCATCATTAATTTGGGGGAGAATATTTATATTCAATAGAAAATACAAAATAGCATGTTTACTGTGGAGTTGCTTCACTTGGAAGTATTTTCACAAAACTTACTGGAAAAGATAGCTTTAGTTTGACATATACACTGTGTTTTTATTCTGTCCTCTGAACAGTCAATTGGTAATTATTGGGGAGGGGATTTTAAATGCCACACAATTCTTTCCCTTGCTATGTACTTAAAGCATAGGCTTTCAACAAACTTCACTCATTATCCTTTTTTTCATTAAAGATTCCATTCTCAAGTAGAGAAATTTAAATATCTTCTTTTTTGTTGTAAATTTTCAAATCAACTCTTGGCTATCAGTTAATATTAACAGAATTAAGACTAACACAACTACAAAACGAGAAATGGCTCTAAAAAGATATAAGGAATTCAATTTTCTAAATACTACAATCTTTCTAAAAATTTTTGGAAAGTTATTGGGCTGAGGTTGTGGCTCAGAGGTAGAGTGTTTGCCTACCATGTGTGAGGCACTGGGTTCAATCCTCAGCACCACATAAAAATAAAATATATTGTGTCCACCCATAACTAAAAAGTAAATGTTAAAAAAATTTAAAAATATTGGAAAGTTATTAATAGAACTAAGCACAATCTATTATAAAGGCTAGCAAAATTTGTCTGAAGTTCTGAAGTTTTGAAATTTGGCATAGAAGAAAAATCTAAGGTGTTGAAGCCCTAAATAAAAGTATAAACAAATTAAGATTTTTTTCCTATAAAGATAGTTCATGTAGTTTTAGTCTATTTTTCTTATTTGTGATTTCTCATTATGATGGGAAACATCAAAAGTTTGAACTCTTGCAAGTTGAGGAAAGAGTCCTAATAATGATACAAAAGAGAAAAGTATAAGGGCATTTCCTAATGCAACCTATTTGGCCATTGTCCTATAGTACACAGAAGTGGAAGCTGGGAGCTAATGACAATCTATCTAAGCAAAATTTCCAAGAATAATCATCCAGTGTCCACCTGGAAGCTTAAACTTAGAAAGGAGGAGGAGGATAAGGGGGCAGAGGAGGAGGAGGAGGAGAAAAATTATAATACAGCTCATGAGGTTGGGTTCCAAGATACAAAGGCTAAATATTTCCAAAATTTAGGAGAAAGGATGAATCCTACCTTTCAATCCTCACACTTATTTCAACAGTCACCATATATTTTTCTAATCTTCCACAGAGAGATTTGTGAAATTTTATCTTAAAGATTACACTATTTTTTTAAAAAGAAATTGCCCTTCCACTAACTTCTTCAATATAAATTAGAGAGCAAATTTAAATACTTCTAGATCAGTTCTTATGTAAGTACTAGTTAATAACAAATCTACCCTGAACATATTAGCATATTAAATGCAATTAATTCCATTCAGCAAGTTGCTAATGAAAAAGCTATGATTTATGCAAATATATTATTTGCCTTAAAAAATGAAGGGTTGAGACACTTTATAAAGAAACCAAGTCAAGGTTCATAAATCTTCTGTTTTAATACAAGAATACTTCATGAATCAGTTCAATAAGATCTAGATTTAAGAGTAAAGTTCAGCAGATGTAATGTCTTTAACAATTCACAAGCAAAAGTACACAACTAACTGCATAAAATAAAGTGTATAAGAAATGATCACAGACTTCCAGAACACACAGATGAGCACTAATTTCTGAGATCAATTTCTACTATCTGTCGTACAATGGAATTTTTTTCAAAAGTAAGATCTTCCCAAGAATAAATGTACATTTTGTTTTATAATACCAAAAGAAAAAAAATCTGGAAATTACAGTGAAATCATTACTATTTGACTTTTATAAATGAATTACATGTTTTTGTTTTCTTAACTCAGTTGATTATCATTAATCTTCTAATTGCCACTGAAGTCTAACAAAGTCAGAGAACAAACACGTGACAAATTATGCAGAAAGAAAACAAGGAAACAAAACTACTACTTACAGACTTCCTCTTCGGGGAAGACTCAGCTCCTTCTGCAAAAGAAAAGAAAAACACATATAGAAGATGTTACATTAACCTTAGACTACCAGGATCTTAACCAGACAAACATAAAATGTACCATCCTTCATTTGGCATCCTGGATTTGGCATTCTCTATACTGAAAAGATTTTGATGCCGTAATTGCATACTGAAGCCCTCCTTACACTGTTCTCTTTACACACTGTGTTTAAGGTATAAACACAGCTTAACTGAGTTCTGGAGGGCAAAAAACATTAATTCTCCTAGAGCAAAATACTAAGTTGAGTAGTATGGCCCTGTAATTGAGCATAAGGAAAATCTGAAGAACAAAAGGACTTCTCTGAACAGGAAAAATAGATAAAAGTAGTAGGAGAAATTTTGAAAGATTACAATTAAATCAAAGGTGAAATGAAAAGGGCAATGAGATCAGACTACCTTGTCCTCAAAAGAAACAAATTCATGCAAATTAGGATGCTTACCAAATATTTTACTTCATTATTTAAAATAAAAGATGGTGTCAAAGGATTCCTTCTGGTATTATTTCTCACAATGAATGTAATTTATTGCTTAAGATATTTAAAAGTAGGTTAATGAACCTCTAAAATGTAACCAGATGGCCACAACAATTACCAGAGGGTTTCAGAGTTTGAAAAGGAGGTTCTCACACTTATCGCAAATTAGCATCATTATCTACCTAACCACAGAGCTTTGGAAAAGAACCAACCAAACAACAACAACAACAAACCATCCAGCCAACCAACAAACATAGCAAACAAGTTCACTAAAAAAAAAAAAAAAAAAAAAAAATAGACAGGGATTCAGAAAAACTCCTACCCAACAATTACATATTGACCCTAATTAAAGAACAGGAAGCAATGAGTCATGTGGCTACTTGAACGTGAAATGAAGTATCCTACAAATCCCAAAGATTTGATCAAATTGGGTTATTCTTTCCCATAAATGTCATTTATTTTTTGCCTCCCAGGGTGAGCATTATCATTTGAAAGATGTTTCCCTCCTAACTTCAAACTCTCCTTTCCTGTCCCTTATCTTATTGGATGTTGAAATGTTTGCTGCAGACAGCAGCCTTGGTATCATTTCTAAAAAGTGAAATTTGCTCCAGCTCATCTTGCAGAGTGGCCTTTAGAGTATCTGATCAGAGTCAACCAAAGCAGAGGATGCCCTCCCTATTTACCAGCAAACACGTTTCCAAATCAAGTTATGATAATTGCATCACTGCTTAGTAATAGAAAGAACAATCAATAATTAGCTCAGAATTTCTTTTCAAGGGTTGCAGTGTTGAAGGATGTTTTAGTTTTTGCTCTTCTTGTTTGGTTTTTCTTTTTTTCTTGAATCCTTGAATTAGTCACAAAAAAATTATAGTATGTGCTGACCCTGGCAATTTGATTCTGAAACCTAAATATACCTGCATTTACTCAAAGCCCTAATAACAAGAGGAAAGTTTCTGACCAGGACAGTATTCTTTGGGAGCTGAAATGCAAACCGAAAACCAATGAGTAATTTTTTACATGTGTATCTTTGGTTATGCCTGTCACTAGAAATTGGTTTTACATTCAGGTTGAAAAAAAGAGAACTCCCTAGAAGGAATTCCTCACTGTATTGTTTCTTTTAAAAAGGAACTGAGAGCTGCTACATAGCAAAAGGCCTAGAGTCCAAAAGGGTAATACTGCTCTATCCAATAAGATGATCAGACAGCAGCACAGAAGACATCAGAAGTATTATCATTAATAAGAAAAAAAATGATAAAAATAAACAAGGAGAGAAATGAATTACAGTAGATGGGGTAGAGAGAGAAGATGTGAGGGAAGGGGAGGGGGGATAGTAGAGGATAGGAAAGGTATCAGAATACAACAGTTACTAATAGGGCATTATGTAAAATTGTGGATGTGTAACTGACGTGATTCTGCAATCTGCATTTGGGGTAAAAATTGGGAGTTCATAACCCACTTGAATCTAATGTATGAAATATGATATGTCAAGAGCTTTGTAATGTTGTGAACAACCAATAAAAAAAATACAAAAAAAAAAGAAAAAAGGGGCTGGGGATGTGGCTCAAGCGGTAGCGCGCTCGCCTGGCATGCGTGTGGCCCGGGTTCGATCCTCAGCACCACATACCAACAAAGATGTTGTGTCCGCCGAGAACTAAAAAAAAAAAAAAAAAAAAAAAAAATTAAAAATTCTCTCTCTCTCTCTCTCTCTCTCTCTCTCTCTCTCTCTCTCTCTTTAAAAAAAAATGATAAATCAGATGGGATTTCAACTATCTATGCAAATAGATCACTAGGAAGATCTAAGAGAGACAGGGCCAAATGAATGACTCAAGTAGTTCACTCAATCAAATCCCCTCAAATGACCCGACCATAAACTGTTTCGCTTTAAGAAAAAGCTGCTGAAACTGCAAGATAACGGATAAAAACCAACTCTGTTTTTAATCAGAAGTCTTTCCAGTAGTTCTAGAATTATGAGTTCTAAACAAGGAGAAAGGTTACAGTGGTAACCTAGCCCTGCTCCTCCCTGGGACGGCAGCCGAGATTCCAAGATGAGGAGCAGAGGACATTTAATAGGCCAGTGTCAACTGACCTGAAGCCACCATGCTAACCAAGCTGAAGGAGCTAATCCACCTGACGGCTTGAATGTCAGGCTCAGGACTGGAAACTCAATTTGGTAGCAAATTGGAATCAGATGTGATGGTAATAAAGTGAGAGAAATGAATGTGCCGTGGCCAAGACCTTGTGAACAGTAGCTGCGAAAGTCTGCAAATACCAGGGGGGCTAAGCAATCGAAGGCGGAGCAGGGAGCAGTGACTGCCCTAATGTATGGAGACTGCATGCTGATAAATCTGCACTGGTCAGACATAAATGAACAGCACCAAGGCACTTTACTGCCAAACCCCTATAGTACTCTGTGTATGTGTCCTCATTTTATTTTAGTAATGTCAGGATAAAGTCACTAACACATACTTGGATAATTAGATAAGACATGCCATATGAGTCCAAGTCATAAACTCAAGCTTGCGTTTGGATTATGTGGAACATGTATTCAGAATTTAGTATCAGGCAAGAATTGAAGGTGACAAGAAAAGTGAGGGAAAAAGGGACAAGAAGAATTTATCTGAACCAAACAATATGCTAATTATTAGGTTATCACTAGATTAAATACATTCTTAACATTTAAGATTAAAAATTTTTAAGTTATTTTCACTGATATCGATTACTCACTGACTTTTAGTGTTTTCTAGAGTTACTGTTAATCATTATTTGCCTAATAGTATTTCCTTTGCCTTCTTTCTAAAAGTGTTAACAAATATTTACATTGAAAATAAAGGTGAAGTAAAATCAACATTGTCTGAGAATTCTGGGGTTTTCTAGAGCTCCCCTGACTGAGGACAGATGGGCATGTTGGCATACACCTGTGTCCCAGCACAGGGGAGATGAGGCAGAAGGACCTCTTGACCCCAGGAATTCAAAGCCATCCTGGCAACAAGAGAGAGACCCTGCCTTAAAAAAAAATATATATATATATATACACACACACACACACACACACACACACACACACACACACACATACCAAAGGTTTCCTGAAATCCAGGAAGAGAATTCACAGAGGGTCCAAGATGACAAGAGGAACCAAATGATTCTGATCCTTTTCTTAGCCATCCTTAAGAAATATTTTTGTTTCATTCATTAAGACAGCAGAGAAAAACTATAAAGTTTTATATTTCCAAGTCATTTTCACAGCAGACATTTAAAAATACTGTATGTATTTAATAGCTATACATATACAAATAAAACAACATGTATATTATTTTACACATAAATGCTATAAGTGTTTAGAGAATATCATTTTTTTTAAACTTTGTATGCTTTAAAAGATAAAGAATTGCAGGAGTCCAAATAGTATATGTACATAAGTCCCCCCTTCCAATGATGAAGCTTAATTCTTTACGGCCTGGGAGTAACAAGGGACTTAGTGACTTACCTCCATAGAACAGAGTATGGAAAGGGAACAATAACCATGGCAGAGACACTGCAGACACTACCTGGACCAGGTGATTACATTAGCATCACCATAGCTGTCAGGCTGACACTAGGTACACCTTGATATACGATGAGAAGACATTTCATCCTGAACTATTCTCCCTAAAACCCCATAACTCTATTCTAACCATGAAAAAGCATCAGGCAAACCCCAGTGGAGGGTCATGTACAAAATATCCAACCAATACCCCTAAAACTGTCAAGGGTGTGAAGAAAAAAAGCAAAAATGAGAAAACAGACACAGATCAAAGGACTGTAAGGAGATAAGAAAACTAAATGCAATGCTGGGTTCTGGATCAGAAAAAGAACATTAGAGGAACACCTGGTAAGAAAAGTCTGTAGTAAATTGTTTAGTCATGTGCCGATGTTAATTTCATAGTTTTGATAAATATATTAAGGCTATGTAAGGTGTTAACATTAGGCAAGCTATCCTACAGTTTTTCCATGAATCTAAAATTATTGCTCTTTTTTTTGAGACAGGGTCTCACTAAGTTGCTTAGAGACTTGCTAAGTTGCTGAGGCTGGCCTTGAACTTGCAATTTTCCTGCTTCAGCCTCCCAATTCACTGGAATTGCAGGTTTGCACCACTGTCTATAGCTTCAAAACTTTTTTAAAGAGTCTATTAAAAATGGGGGGAGAGAGGGAGAAAAAAGGCTAGAACTGGATGGAAAATGGAAGAGATAAATATCTAAAGACGATAAGCTTACTTTAAGGCAATATTTAATAACAACTTTGGGGAGGCTATAGAAATAATCTAGGTGAGAAACGATTGTGGTTCAGACCAGCAGTGAAGATGGTGAGAAGCAGTCAGATTTTTAGTTATGCTTTCACAGAATTTACAAAAGAACTGGAACGGAGCATGGAAGAAAAAGCATGGAGGAGTCAAAGATTTCTCACCTAAGTAGATGAAGTCTGAGGGAAGAAGAGATTTGCTTGGACATGTGACATTCAAGAAGTCCATCTATACAAGAATGTAAAGTAGAAACTTCCAAATAGGCAATTGGACCCACCAATCTGGGTTCAGGAAAGAGGTCAGGACTGGAGAGAGATTTCGCAGTCACCATCATCTAAGCCGGCATGGAAAGCAATGAGAAGAAGAGAAGAGATAGAAAAAGGAGTCACCACTGAAGCAATGGGAGGGCGGTGCTCCACATTGCCAAACGCGGAGTCCTTCAAAACAAGGGAAACTGAAGGAAGTTGACAAGCATAAAACCTATCATGGGGACAGATGCCAACACTCTTGAAGGTGACATGATGGCTGGCTATGCTGTCAGAAAAAGTCAAGAATCAGAGAATGAAAGGCAGAAAACACGGCTACATCCAGAAAACAGCCCAGTTAGGACACACTAAAGGGGCACACTCCAGTGGATCTTTCCTTCCAGGTAGCACCTCTGACTGTCCCCACCTCATTACCTGTGGCTCCCTGCAGGTCCCTGTGAGTATGGGCACTATCCCACCTGGGCCCCTGTCCCAGCTGCCGAACAGGCATGCAAACAGTATCCTGGCTCCCCTCCTAGGACAATGGGAAGCAGGACCAAGATGACCAAAACCCATGCTCTGGGAGCCCCTCCAAAAAAGGGAAGGAGATCTGAAAGTTGGGCAACTTGCCTCCCCACTTCCTCCCACAAAAACCCTGAAAACAAACAGAATGGCAATGTCCAGCATGTACAATCTCCTCACCACTGTTCACAAACCAGTAGATGAAAACTTGCTGCATGTCCCCATAATCATCTTCCCTCAGTTCCTGGCTGCTCCACCCTCTCACCAAGGGTCAGCACAGGCGCTCTGAACCAACAAACTATTAATTTAGGGAGAGCACTCCAAGGGCTGAGATGTGCAAGTCAGTGTATCAGGCTCTATTGGGGACATGTAAAGGGAAAGAAACCAACATAAAATGCATCTAAAACCTAGATGGAAAAACTACACACACAATGTGAATTAGAAGAGCTATCAGTAGGTGTAAGATTATGCACTACGACCTGAATGGGTGAAAGCTAACAGGGGAGAGAAAACAAGAGGAGATGAGATAATTGAGCTCAAGCAGTTGTTCTGAACACTGGCTAATTCAGCTAAAGGAGTGATTCTAAAACCTGCCTACATATTAATGTCACTCAGGGAGCTTTTTAAAATGTCATTGCCTGAGCACCACCCCTAGAGATCTAGAGAAAGAGTTTGTTTGCATAAGTTGCTTATTAGAGGGTAGCAATATTAAATCTCTCTAAGGACTATTAATTTGCATAAACCTTTGGATTTTTTTTTTACAGAATATTAATTTTCTAGGCTGTCATTATGGTAGTGAAGTTTGAGGTTCTTAGTCATTTCCTCTGCAAGTGAGGAGTGCTGTGAGGTAAGGAAAAGTACTCCTGTCGTTATGATAGCATCATTGGGAGCAGGGTAGCTCATACAGCCTGGAGGTCCCTAAAGAAATGCCTGGGACCATATTTTTCTGGTCTCTGCTTCTGAGACTCACTTGTGAAGACAGAGCAAAGTACAGAAGTTCATACCAATGAAGCGGATCTTATATGCAAGCTTGGTTCTGAATCAGAGCAGAAAGCTTTCAACAACTTTTGAAAAATCCAATAAGCAGCCCATAAAGCACATAAATTCCCAGTAAAGCAAAGCTGGAAAATCTGTAGAGAGCTCTCTATAGAGATACTGAAACATTCAAACCATTCAACCTGTAACACGCCAGCAAAATCCCTAGGGGAAATGTGAGGTGAGTGAAGAATCCTAAATCTCCCACTTTGTGCAGATTTTATTTCATTCTATTTTTGTATCTATTTTCATTAAAGACTCTAAGATATTGATTTGTGCTAATAAAGCAAAACAAAATAAACCATAAAAGGTTCACACAAAATGTTTGCTGAGCTTTTATATAAATTTTACTTAATTAAAGCTACATACCCATTTTCTTGAAAAACAGAGAAACAAATATCATTCTTCTTTCCATGAGGGTTTGTTCAGCCATGAACTCAAATAAATAGCTATTGTTCTCATGACTTTGACACTGGTCTCATAAATCCTTCACACAGACAAAGTTTCTGAGTCACAACATAGACATCTATTTTGGTTTTGTAAGAGCTTGTTGTTAAGAGAGTCAATGAAATTCTCGGAATCACCTAGCTGCCTGGATAGGATGCTCAGCATTTCTAGGGAAAACCCAGAGGAGAATAACGATAGATCAGAGGCACAAAGCCATGAGATGATGGAATCAAAACTTGAGCCTACATCATCCAGCTCCGTATTTACCTGCTATACTGTAAAAAATACCAGAGGATGGGGTATTAGTCCACTTTCCATTGCTATAACAAATACCTGAGGCTAAGTAACTAATAAATAAAAGAGGTTTATTTAGCTCACACTTTTGAAGGCTGAAAGTCAAGTGAGGCAGCCCCATCCTTGTTCAGATTCTGCTTAGGGCTCCACAGGTAGATGGGGACACAATAGTGGCAGGACGTCCTGGGAGATCAAATGGAGAGACAGGAAGCCAGAGGGATTCTGGGCTAGGCTTGCTCTTTTCATAACAATGTACTCTTACAGGAACTGGGGTCCTGCAAGAACTACCTAATCCCTTTGGAGAACGATGTCCCCTAATTACCTCCGACTAGGTCCTATCTCTTAAAGGTTCCACTACATCCCAACACTGCCACATGGAGGACCAAGTTAACAACACACAATCCTTTGGGTGACTGCACTCAAACCATATCCAAACCATACCAAGTGGGACACAGTGGTAAGGAGAGAAGGAGTTGGAATTACACAAACAGGGAGGGTTGGCATTGATCCTACTAACAACAACCAAAAGAAAAGGACTGCTTTTCCCCTAAAGAGGAAGACAGGTGCAGGTGGAAACAGGTATCTTTGCTTCTTTTAAAGAAGGGCTAAGTAAAACAAAGCAATTCACTTGGAGTTCTGTAGTTTCAGCAACACAGAGGACAAAAGTCTTCTTCCAAGGGTGAAAGCAAGGGCACATTTGGGGATTAAAGCAAGCAAAATGGGTTTCCTTTATTCAATCACACACCTTTTAGTAAAGGTTGACATGGCAGGTGCTGGGCCAGGCACTGGGGATAAAGGGCTTTACTCGCTGTAAAATGCAGTGTGAAAAGGCCTGGAATAGAGGTCTTTTCAAAGTATGCACTAATACTGAGGGTGTGGGGATGATCAGTTGTCTTTGAGGAGGGTCAGGATATTTCTGGCTCTAAGATATTCTCTGTTATGTGTGATTAGCAATGCTGGTGCAACTGACACTGTTCCCAACCTCCAGACTAAGCGCGGATTAAGTTAAGCTAATGACAAAGCTCATTTTCTTGGTCAGCATTAACCCCAGGAAGCTAATGGCAGCCACAAGGACAGGCAATAAGGTGGCAGAGGAGGACAGGGAGAAATGGGATTTTGGATGATACCTTTGAAACAATGGATCCAGCCTTGCCTAGCAGATATCTGGACTTCAGGGATTCATGAGCCAATCAAGTCTCTTTGTTGTTTAAACCAGTTTAACTGGTGTTCTCTGTTCCTGGGGATTGAAAAGTTCCTGAGTGACACAATACTTGTGTTTACTCTTTCTCCAGCAATGTCTGGGAGTAGGCCAGACAGCCTGAGAATAGGTGAGGAAAGAGCCACTGCAGAAGAGGAAATGGATGACATCAGGTAGCAGACACAGCTCTGAGGGAGCTCAGTATGGCCAAGACACAGCAGAAAGACAACAAATAGGAAAGGAATACGAAGGCAGGGACAGGGTCAGATCATGGATGGTTTGTGGGGATAGTGTGCCCACATCCTATAGGAATAGGCACTCACAGAACATTTAAACAGGAGAATCAGATGGCCCAATCCACACTTGTTAAAAGGATCACTCTGGCATTAGGGTGTTGTACCTGGGAAGCATGGTTGAGGGCCAGGACAAGAGATGAGGCATTGGGAAGCGGGAGGAGAGGCAGGCTAAAGAGAGCAATGTACAACACGATCCAGGGGAGGTCAAAAGTGATGCTGGCACTTGTGTGAAGGCTGGAACCACCACAGTCGAGCCAAGGGCGGGTGCCATAGAGATGAAGAAAGGGGCTTTCAGATACCAAAAACACTGAAAGTCTTTCAGAAGTTAAATGATGGAATCTGAATGTGGATGAGGGGATGGGAAAACTGTCTATGCTAAACCAGAGTGTCCCTGATGGGCAGGAGCACGAGATAAAGTTGCAAAGTAAGATAAGAGCAAAGCCAGGTTCCCATGTCTTGCCTGCATGAAGTTAAACATCACTAAAGGAAACTAAAAAGATGCATACCTTAAAATTTAATACAAATGATCAGAACTGTTTTTCTTTAGTGAACTCACCTACCTTCATCAGTTAAGTAATGCAGTCTAACATTCATTGCATGATGGCATACATCATTTTGTTTCATCTTCAATATTATTCCCATTTTACAGATGAGAGAATGAGGGACAGACAGCTTAAGTAACTCACACAAGGTCACAGAGCTAGTACATGCCTCAGGTTGTCCTTGACTCTACGTCTGTCTGCATTCAGAGTATTTGAATTATTTTCCATCACCAAGTAATGATTTGGTATATTTGTACCAGGGACCCCTGCGTGTAGGCTATCAAACTGCAGAGTTGGTAGCACACTGCCAATTACTCATGGAAAGGAGAAATACAACACAGATCTTGGCAGCTCCTTCTAAGCAAATTTCACACTTAAATTGTTTTTATAGACTCTGATTTTATTTGAAGCAAAGTCCTGCAAATACGTTGCTTTTAACACACATTTTTGTCAAGTAGAAAAAGCGTAACAAGCCAAATAATCAGCTAACCCCAAGTAAATGAGCACATGAAACAAGCTTCCTTTCCAGTCAATTATTACAGCTTTTGATGCTTCCCAAAGGTTATACCCTTGATGTCAAAAAATCAAGCTTAGGAATGAGATACTTGTATACGCACCGTCTTCCCAGCCAGTACCACAAAGGAAATCTGTCCCCAAAGTCAAAGTTCAGGGGCTTTTCTGAGTAGTAACTAATACAAATGTGACTAACAGCCCTAGTTTATTAAGTATTCAGTATACACTAAGTGAAATGCATTTAGTATCTCAAGGTCAACAGCCTCCAGCCCACAGTAACATATTTTGTGTAGTCACTTTGTTCTCAAAGAACAAAAGGACTCTTTCAAGTGAAAATTTCTGTCTTTTTTGAAATTAAGGAAACTAGTTTTGATCATATTAGAGAAGCCAGCCCTTACTACCAAAGAAACTAAAATAGAAACACATAATAGAGCAATTGAACTTAAAGCTAACAAACATCCTTAAATCAACAGTCATACCCATCTTCCACAAGACAATGCTGGAAAAGTATCCTTAAGAAATCTTCTTATCCTAAGACTCAGTTTCCTAAATTATAAAATGAGTTTAAGACAACTTATCTCAAAGGGTGTTAGAATTAATGACAATGCAGGTATGCTTTCAGCATGGTTCTGAAACCTAACAACACCCTGGATATTAGCTATTCTTACTTAAATGTACCACTCACATTCATTGAGGCAGCTGAGGCACAAGCAAAGAGTTCTGATAAATATGCATTAAACTAGTGAGCAAGTGGGCCTGACTCACACACTTCCTCCACACTCAAGAGGGAACCCAGACATGGTTCTGTAAAACAACTTGAAGTCTCAAAGCAGACTGGGTGTCAGTAGAATGCCATAGCCCGCTATTAAATAAGTAGGAAGATTCTTTAGCAGAAGGAGATCATACACCATTGCTAGATATTTAGAACATAGCTGTCTTTGAGACAATGCAAATTTAGAGGTCCTTTGTAATCTCTATAAAATCAAGGCCATCATGAACAAATTTTATGAATTTCTTTTTTTTTCCCCTAGAACAGACATATGAAGTCTCTGGATAAATTAGTGTATCAACCCTGCCACTTGACTGTGTTTCTTGTTACTGGGGAAGCCCATGACCTACAGTGAGCTCAGATAAAAAGGCAAACACTGCACAGCTGTGCCCCACAAGGTTCTGCAATTCTTTCAGTTCTTCCATCCATTACCAGCAAATTACAGTAAATTCAAAATATTGATCTGCACACTCCTATATGGGAAGAAAGTTACCATTGACTTTTATTGCTTATTGTTGGGTCCAATTCCCTAGAATCAATAAAAGCTACAATGTTCATAAGCATCTAAAAAGCTAGTTAATATAGTGGATATGAGACACCTTTTAGAATCACTATAAATCTATATGATTCTTCAACAGAAGAGCAGCAAACATCTTCAGTGTTCAGAAGCCTTATTTGATTTTAGAGTCTTCTCATTACGAGGAAAATGCCCTGGGAAAGAAGTATCAATGACAGGGAATAAAAACTAAACAATTAGAAATAACCCTGCTTAAAGGGGGCTTCATTTTTACCTTTTGGTTCCCTTGCATTGCCACACCCAAATAACTGCCAAATGCACAATCATTTACAAGTTGTGATCATTCTTAAAAGGCATATCTTAACAGAGATTTAAGATGAGTTCTTGACTATGCTTTCTAAG
Source organism: Spermophilus citellus (assembly GCF_964194105.1). NCBI lineage: Eukaryota > Metazoa > Chordata > Mammalia > Rodentia > Sciuridae > Spermophilus > Spermophilus citellus. The sequence goes on from NC_138182.1 coordinate 233,850,584, forward strand.
CCCCATCAAAAAAGGGCAGTTTGCCTAAAAACAACATTTCAACTGTCCCTAATTTAAAGAAACAATATCCTTTTATGAACCATTTTTTAAAAATCAGATAATAATTCAAAAGTTCCATTAAAATTACAGACAACTTTAATACAAAAAGAAAAAGTTTTTTTTTTTTTAATAGAACCAGGAAACAGAATTGGATGAGACTATGTGACCAGTGATAGTGAATTTACTCTGCTGAGATTAATCATTTTTATTTACTAAGGACACCTCGTAGTTTATCTAGCGGTCACTATTCTGAAAGCCTATTTTAGTGTAGAAATTTACTGGCAAATCAGCTCAAGGGAGCTCTTGAAGTGTTATATGAAGCTAATCCCCACAAGTCAACTTTTTTCTGGCCATTTCTCTCTATCTAAATGCAAAAGACGACACTTAAAATGTACATATAAAATAGATGAGAGCGATGAAAGATTAATGGCACACATATTCAAATAATCAATAATGTGAACTTAAGCCTCTAATAGTGTTGAAATTTATTGTAAAGAGATCACAGAATGAAATAAACAATTGGCTTTTAGAGGATATATTTCATTTAGTAACTAATAGATTCTATCTGTTAACAGGTACAACAACTGACATTTTTAAAAGTATTTTGCTCTCCAATATGCTGTTTTAAGTAACATCAGCTGAAAGTATTCTGGAGCTGGGAATGTCAAGATTGAAGAATATGGGCTGAAGTTGGACCCTTTATCTCCCACTTTACGCTTTTCGCTCCAACACCATTAGGAAAATTGGTGCTACCATGGATACCCCTGCCGTGATAAAACTCAACTTTGTTCTAGAAACTGCCAGATACTGTGCGACACACTTTCTCACACAGAATATCTTGGAAGCCTTGCCCCTATGCTGCAGTTATAGGCAGGATCACCACCATTTTTTTCAGTCAGGGAAACTGCGTCTTGGAAAGGTGACATCATGACTGGCCTAATATCAGTGGCCTTACATTTGAGAGCAGAGCAAAGACAAAAGTAGCCTAGGTCCTTGAAGACTCCATTGTGATAGTGCACCAACCCTCAGCAAAAAAGACATTTTTATTTTAAATATAAAATTTACTAAAATTCCAAATGTTTAAAGCTGCCATTAGTTGAGTTTTCTGACACTTGCAGCTAAATACATTCCTAAGTGATACTCTCCAAAGGTCCTTAGCACTGAACTTGGCAAGTCAGTTTTGGATTTGCAAAAGGAAAAAGGGGTATTCAAATTGGATTCAAATGCATACCACAACAACCTTGGAACCATGAGGGCTGGTGCTTGTTACCCAAAGAAAAGCACTAAATATTGATGACTAAATGCTCCTTAAATTAGTTGACAACAAAATGCTCCTTAAATTAAGCATAGGTTCTATAAAGAACAATAGCCTTGGAAACAATGATTACAGATCTGTCAATTTGTTTCCTTTTTCCAAAATATATTTGGGAGGATTGCATACTGTGTGTTAATGACTTTGAAGTAAACCAAAGAGACTCAGCTTAATGGCATCACATTTGTGACAGTTAATTAGCAGAAAATATTTCAGTGCAGAGAGGTTTTTGCCTTTTTTTTTCTTTGAAAGCATCAAAAGCAATAAAAGGCTTTGGGGTTTTAATTGCTTCTACTCAGAGACTGAATACTGTTCTCATTGCAAAAACAGAATCCTTCCTTCAAAGTCAAAATGATCCCTCGTGATTTCTATGGATCACAAAGAGTACAACTGGGGTAGACATTTAAATATGAGACCTAAGAAAAATTTTACAAGGTGGGCTCTGATTTTTGTTAACAATAATATAAAGTGATTTCCAAGAAGGAAACCCCTTCCCTTATCACATGTGAATGCAACCATCTGCAGTTGAGGGATGGGTTTGGGTGGTTTTCACTTTGCTTTCTATTGTACTAATTGAGTTCTTCCTTGGAAAAATAAAAAATATACTAGAATCATATTGGACTCACGTGCTTTCCTGAATTACACAGAAGGGATGCATTTTTACAATGAATTCCACTGGATTACCTTGTAAATCTGAAATTGATAGTTGATTTTGGACTCAATTTCTATAGAATAAAAGTAAAAGCACACAAAAGAATGATAAAAACAGAAGACAAAATAGTATAAACAAAGGGGAAAATCAACATTAGAACACTCCCAACAATCCAAGGTTTCAGGCAGCCTAAACTATCATTCAAAGCCGCCTTACTTAGACAAGTTAATGAATTTGTAGTCATGCTTTTAAATGGTTCTGTAACTTGTAAGGCTACAAAAAAAAAGAAAACTGAATTATACTGAGTTAAATTGTTTATCAATGGAAAATAAAAACTATAGCTAGAATAAAATAGACTATTGAAAAACTGTCTCTTAAAAAGAAAAAAAAATCTAAATATTTAAGTCCTATATGTTAAATCCTATATGCTAATTGAATTAAGTTGCTAACCCATCTATCCTTAGGACCACCAGCAGAAATACACTGAGGTGCAGAATCTCAGAGAGGTGGATAGGAAGGATGGCTCAGAAGAATGGCACCTGTATGCCATAGGGAGTGAAGCCTCATTCTGTCATATGGCTTTGGGCAATTTACTTGCCCTCTCTGTGGCTTTCTTCCCTTGTTGGAAATTGAAGATTATCAGAGCTCATGGTGTTGTTGTGAGGATTAAGCAAAATAATACATGTAAAGCCAGAAAAGTAACCGCACACATCAAGCACTCTAATATTAGGTTATTATTCTATCTTAAATACACATATACAAATCTGACATTGAAACCCTAAGGTTTTGCAATTTGAAAGTATAAACTATTCAACTACATAATAAGTAGTTATGCTGATATCTCTTCAGCGCAAAGGGCAGATAAAAATGAGTAATAAATTTAAATATTCTAAGCCTACTTCAATGAAAGCTTAGAGACTCTCTTCTATTCCTGCATTCATGATACACCCAGGTGCTTTCCAATATGAGTTCTTCGACTTAAAATTAAGCCAATATGCATTACCTAAGCAATTGCAATTGTTGTTTATCAACCATGAAGTCCACCTCTTAATGAAAAACAAACTTTTTAAAAAGCCAGATTGCGGGCTGGGCTTGAGCCCCAACCTCAGAGGTAGAGCACTCACCTAGCATGTGTGAGGCACTGGGTTCAATCCTCAGCACCACATAAAAATAAAATAAAGGTATTGTGTCCACCTACAATTAAAAAATAAATGTTTAAAAAAAGTCAGATTGCATTTTGATCCATATACATACTAAACACATTGGCCTATGTTCCACATATTCTATAGCTGTGTATTTTAAGCAGATCCTTTTCATCTCAAGTAGCTTTCATTCAAGCATAAGAGACAAAGTATTTCTTGCTATGACCAGGAACAATATGCTAGATTTCTTACCCACTCTGTTTGCATTCTGTTATTTTTCTCTGTCCACCTTTCATCAATAAATAACAGTGTTGCTTTAACTAAAAAGTATGGAAAATTCTGATTGAATTTTCCACTTCAAAGTACACAAAATCATTTCATCTAACATGCTGTGTTAGAAGATCTATGCTCCATTCTGACCTCCTGTTGCAGTCTATTTCAAGTATTGGTGATGCACCGTATCACTGCATGCCTGGCGAAGTAGAGTAAACATATTGACTGAGAAATGTTTTGAAAACCCCCTATTCCACACAGATCCAGCTACTGTCAAAAATCACAAAAATGTTTGCATTCTGTCTGCGCAAGAGCATGACAGAGCTCTAGGAGAAATTCCCACAATAAATAAAGCCAGCTTCTTACAGAACATACCATCTGAGCAGGATTGTGCAGGACTGCATGGCTTAAGCTAAAGGGAAAGAGATGCAAGATCCAGCCCAAATAACAAGCTTAGAGGTGTATGAGAGAAGACGTTATTAAGTGTGCCCTTCCTTTAACCTATTTACAAGGTTAAAATAAAATTTAGCAGAAGAGATTACCACTGCTAGTGAGAAGGCACTACTCACCCGGCAGCCAAGGAACTCATGGAGAGAAAGGTAATGTATTGATTGACCTTTCCTTCCAATTGCCATCTAGGCGGCTAGCTGTCTTTTTTCATTTGGGGGATATGACAGCTGACCCAGCTTATTTTCCTGGACTGGCAAACTAGGACAGTCCTTGGACAAGTTAGGCAGCTGAGAACGGTATACTCCTACAATGAAGAACGTGACAACATGAACACTGTTCTAAGTAGGAAACCCTGAGCCATAATGTAAAGGCTTCTGGGTTGAATCTCTTCCTTCCCCCCACTGCAAGTTTCCTAGTTCCTTATTAGAAAGCAGTGGGAAAGGCATTTTCCAGGGTACAGAATGACAGCCCAATACATATTTTGCATAGTTCTTATAATAAAGAGCAACAGGATCTATTTACCTCAGCATTTCTCCAAAGTGCCTTAGAACTTTGTTAATAGGTATTACTCGACAAGAACTTAAAGTTCCTTGGCAAAAGGTTCTGCGTTCAGGTATGCTTAAGAAAAAATTTTATATAGCTCAGAGAACTGACTTACTGTGAGATCTCAAAATGTTTATAATCTCAGCATTGTATCTGTTAGGAGCAAAAGTGTAATCTGTAATGTTCTCCAAATCAATGGGGCCATAAAACATTTTGGGGAAAAGCACTGCTCAGACACATATACAGAACATACTTTGAGAAAGTAGGTTTAGCTCAGTCCTGTTTTTACTAAAATGCTAGGATCACCACAAGAAAAAGAGAAACCAAATCATTGCCATACAATACACCAGTTTATTATACTGAGTAACTTTCAATTCACAGTCTTGAATTGCACTATGATGAAAGAGGTAGGTGGCCTTTGCTGTCATTCAATAAGAGTCCCCTTGTGCATCTCACAAGATTGCAGCAACAAATCTAAAAGAATACCAAACACAAGAGCTACAGAAACAAATGCATTGTGCACTACAGTGATGAAATCTCTAAAAAAAAAATAAACACAAGGCATAAAAATACATGACCACCATACCATAGCCCTATAGTTCATGTGAAAGATAAACCTAGTAAATAATACAGTGACAGAATAACACAACTATGCTCTATTTATCAAGGGCCAAGACATCTTTGTTCCCTTTTCTCTACTGGAAAATTCCCTACTTTTTAGTCTTCTACTAAGTATGCAGGTAATCACAAGAGACTATTTCTCAAAACAATATGAATGAGGAAATGAAACATGTTGTAAGTTTAGCTGGTCCTTCTTGCCCCATCTATGGCAGATCCCTCCTTCTCTTGCTGATCCACTTAGATTGACAGCTGGCATGGATCTTTTTCTTCTTTGCAAGAGCTTATTACTTTTTAATTTATTTTATTTTTTTTATTTATACCCTTGGCATTGTTGACAGTTTTCTTTTAAACTCTGATTTTGTAGCTTACCCAGCCTGTTTTGATTGTTAGGGTAAGATCAATGGTCCCTTGCGATAGGGTCCATCCTGAGTGGAAGAGGAAGTCTCAGAAATAGAAGGTGGGTTCCTATAATTTTTCAAGTGGGCACTTAACACTTTAATAAAAGAAAAAAATAAACTAAGGCAAATAATAATTACTACCAGTAAAAGGTAAGCTTCTTCCTTATCATAGTCTTTATGTAGAGATGCTGAGTCATTCTGCTCTCTGCCTGAGCTGGGACTGGGTATTGTTGGGACCCAGAGTCAATCAAAGAAACAGGCAATACAAACAGATAAAGAGATAGCCAAGATCCTGGTGTTATCAAAGATCAAAAATTAACTATGCTAAAGTACACAGTGGCAAATGCAGGTCAACAGGAATGAAGACATGAATAATTCTGATGAAGAAGTATAACTATAAGAAGGAAGAAAAAAGGGAAAAATTAGACTGAAAAATAGAGCAAAATGAAATGGGCTGACTGTCTGGCAGAGCAAAACACAGGAAAGGGTCAGCAGAGTTTAACTTTAACTTAAATTATCTACAATAAATCACCCAGGGGAATAGAAAATAAAAAGCAAAACAAAAACACCAGTGTTTAAGATCTGTGAGACAGTATCAAACTGCTGAACAGAGATACATCCTGGGAGGAAAGGAGAGAAAATGTGGAAGAAGCTATATTGGAATAGAAGATGGCCAAGGATTTTCCAAAACTTGGTGAAAATCATCAATCCACATACCAAAGAGACTCAGTGAACCGAATGCATACAAGGAAAACTATACTTGGGCACATTATAGTCAAATCCCTTCCAGGAAGGAAGTAAGTAATGTGTACGAGGTAATGGGAAGGGACACACACACACACACACACACACACACACACACACACGCGCGCGCACGCACAGGGGGTGGGGTTGCAGAGAGAGAGAGAGAGAGAGAGACTTGAAAAAATGTTCAAACAGGCAATGGAGTTATAAAAACATTGAAACAAGTTATAAAAAGCAGCACTGTTGACCTCTGAGCTTGGGCTAGTATGTGTATCTGAGAGCTTTGGTTGCTCCTCAAACATTGCTAGGCAACAAACTCCTTCCCAGAAGCAAGATAAGACTTGACCAGACTTGCCTGATGAAATGTCTACGTTACTTTTTTAGAGTTGCTGGTCATGTTTTGATTTGCTTTTCTTTTTGACCAGGGGTGATGGATGAACACAGGGACACACAGGATACAGAAGTCCATGAAGGCAAAGGGAAGATTTTGGTAGTTTTTAATAAACCCAGAAATCAAATTAGGTAACTTATACTTGATCTATCCTGTGATCATTTCACCTCTAAATTAAAACTATTTCCTATACCCTTTCTCCAAATAAATTGCTAATTCCATCTTGGCAAACTTCCTGTTATATAAATCTTTGGCTAGCACAACTGTAATGACTCTGAGAAAAGTCAACAAACATAATTCACTAGTGTTTTAAAGTACTGGGGGGAAAAATTTCCCCTGTAGACAAGAGGTGTTGGGTTTTAAGAATTTATCAATGAAAACCAGATCTGCAAAGCTTAAAAAAAAGAGGACAATCTACAGCCATAATATATTGAATGTGTCCAGTCTCATCTGTTATTCAAGGCCAAGCAGTACTGGGCCTGGTTGGTACTTGGATGGAAGAACACCTGAGAAAAAAGAGAAAGAGAACTGCATTCCTAAGTTAGGAAAGAGAAACAGGCCAAAATGAGAAATTGTTCCTCCCTGATATTTTTGGTCACAACTTTCAAGAACACTTAAAATTGCAATTTCAGTAATTAAAATAAAAACCATAGTGATTGTAGTATTTGCAATTGATCATGATTTTACCTGTATTTTGAAACCCCATCCCACACTTTTCTTAAAAATAAAAGAAAACAGAAGCAATTGGCATTTTACTAGATAATCACCAAAAACTATTGGTGGAATTTTATTTTAATTGCATGTATTTTTAAAGTGTACAATGTGATAATCAAACACATTTTTATAGTGTGTAATGATTATCTCAGGCTAATCATCATCCTTAAATATAATTTTTTTGTGTGTGTTGGCAGCCTCTGGACTCCTTTTTTTCTAGATGAAATATATAATATAGTCTTGTCAACTGTGATGGCCACCTTGCTATAGAACATGAAACTTATTCTTCCTCTGTAACAGCATCATGATCATCCACAAGCGACATCGTGAAAAAATATACGACTCTGAAAACAAAATCAACAGAAATTCAAAGCATTCTTCAGATTGCCACAAAGACAGTACAAAAGGTCTTATGGGCTGCGGGTAATGCTGTTTTTTGATCTGGTGCTGGCTACGTGGGTAGGGTCACTTTGTGAAAGCTCACTGATATTTGTACTTTGTGTACAAAAATTACTAGTGAAAAAAAGTTTTTAAGATCTTTGGGATAATGTCAAAATATCTGCACTTTCTATAAATAGAGTTTCTTTGGTTTGGTTTGGTTTGCGGTGGGGGGCTAAAACCCAGGGATCTGTGCATGCTGGGCAAGTGCTCTACCACTGAGCTATACCCCCAGCACCTCAAAAGAGTTTTGTTTTTTTTGTTTTGAGGATTAGAGAAAGTGATTCTTCAAAAGACAGCTGGATAGCTGGATATACTTTCCTTCAAGTCTAATTACTAAATCCCTTGGCAAAGGGTCTGGCCACAAAACAAATGCTGTTAGGAATTGAATTTCAAAAATTTTTTTTTATACTGACATTTTCAAGTGCTTTAATACTGAGTTTATATCATGCTATATAGACAGCATCACAGAAAATAAATGGAAGTCACTTTCTCCAAAATCACTTGGACGGGAGCTGGGCATGGTGGAACATGCCTGTAATCCCAGCATCTAGGGAGGCTAAGGCATGAATTCAGAGCCAGCCTCAGTATCTTAATGAGGCCCTAAGAAATTCAGTGAGACCCTGTCTCTAAATAAAATACAAAAAGGGATGAGGATGTGTCTCAGTGGTTAAGCCCCTCTGGGTTCAATCCCTGGTAACTAAATAAATAAATAAATAAAATAAAAATCTCTTGGATGGGTCTGAGAAATGCTAGGCTAAAAGAAATGGGGTAAGCTGGATGGCCTTTTACTTCTCTTTGTTTTCCTAGAATATCCTGCCTTTTTTTTTTTTTTTTTTGCATTGATGGTGAACATGGTCAAACAGTCCATTATTAAGGGAAAGCTAGGCATTTCATTAGAACTCAGTAGAAGTCAGAAATGGCCAGATTGCTATTGAGGTTTAGAAAATGGCCGAGAATAAAAAGGAAGAAACTCCAGGTCAAAGAGTTATAAATTCCTTATTGTTGTATGACCAATGTGATTCTGCATCCTGTACAATCAGAAAAATGAGAAATTATATCCCATTTGATTCAAATGTATGAATTGTCAAGATCATTATACTGTCATGTGTAACTAATAAAAAAATTTTTTTTAAAAATTTTATGCTGGGTGCAATGTCACACGCCTATAATCCCAGTGGTTCTGGAGGCTAGACAGGAAGATTGTGAGTTCAAAACCAGCCTCAGCAATGGTAAGGCGCTAAACAACTAAGTGGGACCCTGTCTGTAAATAAAATACACAATAGGGCTGGAGATGTGGCTCAGTGGTTGAAGTTCAATCCCCGGTACAAAAAAAAATTAATGTAAGATGATGGATATATTTCTTTATAGTAATAATTTTACTGTTTACACACACGCAGATATATGCATCATAACATCATGTTATATACCTTAACTCTACACAATAAAATTTATTTTAAAAATTTAAAAATTGGGCAATATATTAACATGCTCAAAATTCATACAGTATTGAAGAGGGATTTTTTAAAAAATTCCTTCTACCCCCGTTTTTCTATCAGTTCCTATACTCATATCCCAGAGAGAATGATTATTTTTAGTTTTGTGTGCACTTATGCAGAATTTATGGCAAATGTGCAGTATTTGACTACCTATGCCAATATAAGTATACGTTCTAATTCTCCTACTATTATTATAGAAAAGAAAATATATTCACGTTCTAATTCTCCTACTATTATTATAGAAAAGAAAATATATTAAGTCCATTATGTAGTCTTTATTTTTCCCTTTGGTGAGGAGATGCTTCCATATAAAACAGAGTCATTCTTTTATATAGCTGCATGTTATTCTACAGCATGGGTGAAGTACAATTTGTTTACCCAGTTGACTGTTAAAAGATGTTTGGGCTAGTTCTAATCTTTTTGCTATTAAAATTTATGCTATAATAAATATGATTTTCCAGGATTCACTTCACATGTATGCTGGTATAGCTAATAGTTATACTACCTAAGAAGAGACTGGTGGTTTGAAATGTCCATATATATTTTCTTTTGATTAATATTGCCAATTTTCCCTCTCCACAGGTCGTACTTACATTCCTACCAGTAATTTTAGTAAGGAAAAAAAAAAAGCAATTTCTCCAGAAAGTGTTATCACACTTTTAGATTTTTGCTGATCTGATAGAAGAAACATGTCACCATGGTTTATTTTTATTTTATGTAGTTGTAGATAAGACAGAATGCCTTTATTGCATTTGTTAATTTTTATGTGGTGGTGAGGATCGAACCCAGTGCCTCACGAATGCTAGGCAATCCCTCCGCCACTGAGCTACAGCCCTAGACCTCACATCAGTTTTTATTTGCACTTCCCTTATGAGGCTAGTTGAGAACCATTTCCTATGCAGAAAAGTCATTTGTTTGTATTTGCTTTGCTTTGAATTGTCTTTTGTGCCCTTTGTCCATTTTTCTACGGACTTCTTAAGGGTCTAGTATTTCTGCTAAAGCCAGTGGAGACAAAATCTTGTAGACGGGGACAGACAGGCATAGACCTCTGGGGCACAAACACTTTCAGAGAGTTCTGTAGCACTTGCTTGGGCAGCATGGAGTCAAGTGGCAGGAGAGTGGTATCTGCATCTAAGGATTTCTCTGGCACTTAAGGTAAAAAGAGCATTAGCACTACTTGAGGCAAAACAGTAAAAATAAAAGGGATTGCCTTTCTTTTCAACCCCATAGAAGACATGCCTGGTACACTGCCTAACCCTCCAGATGGCAGTGGCACAGAACAGGCATGATGGCTAAACTGTATGATCCTGGCCTCAGGCTCACTACCTCTGTGACCCTGTGGGCGTTTCTGAACTTCACAGCTCTGTCCTGACCAAAGGCAGTGAGTCATTGTGCACAAAGTCTGCTAGGAAAGCAGAAGAAGACAGTGTAAGTTAGCATTCAACAAGCATCATGACATTCTTTTGGAGATGGGGAGAACTGATCACTTGGAATGTGGGAAAACACTCTGCTTTTGGTGTGATCCACACTGTGATAGTCTTGTCCTATAAAACAGCAAACATGGCCCATAGGAGTTGAAATTGAAGTTAGGGGCCCCACAAAATTAAAGAACGAGTGGAGAAACGAGGAAAATATCACCTATTGGAGCAACGTAACCTTTTTGTTAATATCCAAACCATGGTAGGTATTTATTGGTCTGTTTGTTGGTTCTTGTCTAATGAAAACTTACAGCCCAAACTTTTATCCTTGGATATGGGGAGGTGGCCATAAAATTCACTGTGAGAATTCTCTTTCTTTCATTAGTTCTCTTTACCCCTCAGCCAGTCAGAAGCAAATGAGGTAAAAATCTATGAAAATTAAAGTTTTTTTTTTTTTTTTTTTAATGACCGATACCCACAGCAATTTCGGAATGGTTTACATTTCTACTGTTTCACTTTTAAAATCTTATGTTTCATGATGCTGCTTTCCCAGCGCCTCATTTAGTGCACAGTAAAACTGACAGAAGGTTTTTTCCTTCTTCCTTTGTTTGTCAGGGGTACCTGTTTCTTGATCCGGGTGCTGCTATTATGGGATTGTTCAGTTTCTGGAAATTCAGCAGGCCATATTCTTTGAAACTATACTACTTTTCAATAGCTTTTTTTGTACACATGAATCCTCTTCTGGGAAACAAAACTGGTCTGAATCCATAAAAAGGAAGTAGCTGCAACTGCCAGGCCTGTGCCAACGGTACCATCTGTGGAAAGTATTAGCTTCTCCTGCCACCATGGTAGCTGTGTCCATCACTGCCAGGTGTGAGATTAAGAATAGGGATACGGGGTAAAAATGGGAGTTCATAACCCACTTGAATCAAAGTGTGAAATATGATATATCAAGAACTATGTAATGTTTTGAACAACCAATAAAAAAAAAAAAAGCAGTTAAAAAAAAAAAGAATAGGGATGAACCACATTTGAATCCTGGCTCCCTTTGACTAGCTGCGTGATCTTGTGCAAATATTCATGGCCACTGTGCTTCTGTTTCCTCCTCAGCAAAATGGCAGTGAAGGTGTTTGAGGACAGATAGATGTGAATGGTGGGAACATGAGGTTAAGAGAATCATCTTATGAAATGGGCCCACTGTGCTGAACCCCACAGGGTTTCTTTTCCAAGAAGCAATTTATCTGCAGCCCTGCCTGACCTCAATGGATAGGACATGTTACATTCTTCAGCAAACTACCTATTAACTGCAGGAGAATCGCAGGCCCGAAATAATGTCAAGGGGGAAAAATGCAGGAGACTTTTGTGACCAGATCCTGAAACTCCTGGAAATAAGGATAGTCCCTCTTATCCATAAAATATATAAGAATGTATAGTTAAGAATCAATCAGAGCCAGTCAGCATGGGCCAAGGGGATCTAGTGTTGCCATGGCAGTGGGGACTTGAAAGTCTGATGTCAACTTGCTGTCGGTCAATAGTCAAGAGGGACTCTCTGGAAACTTCTCTGGGATCCCCAATAAAATGGAAGTGCAGGAGAGGCACTCTGTCCATCTCCTGAGACAACCTACTCTTTCCCTTGAGAGTATCCCCTTCCCATTTTCCTATCCCGTCAATAAACTCATACCTGTTACTCTGAGTAACATGTCTGAAATCTTTTTGACTTGATTGGAAGGATTGGGGTTTGAAGAAGGGGTCTTCACGCTACCTCAATTTCTGGATAGGCCCCAGCTCCATAACAATGGGACTGGACATTCTAAGGTTACGATGAGTGTGAAGGGAAATTGTGTGTGAAGCTCCTGGAACCACATTGGCACAGGCCAGCGTTGCTTAGGTGTTGGCAATCCCATTAGTCCTGGGAGCATCACCTCTCTCACAGGTGATCCCTTCCCTTATGTCATAATGTTTGTCTATATTCTCCTGGAGAGATCTAAGAGAATGTTGAAAAGAGGGTGAGGGAATCTTACAGCTCCCTCCAGAGCATGATCAAGTTCCAGTGTGCTACTGTTCAGTCCCATGCCCTTGCCTCCAGCCTCCAAGCAATTTTCCCACCATCTCATGTACATTCTGCCCTTCATATGTGCTCCTGTAAAGTGACCGTATACAGTGCGGTGTGCATCTGTTTTTAATTGACATTAAAAGTAGGGTGCTACAGAATTGATTATAAGCTTATTCCATACAGTAATGTGTTTTAGGCTCTGTCCACATGACTGTGTGTTCCACCCTTTGGGCTGCTGCTTCTAATCACTGTTACTCCACAGCGTCACCCTATTCTCCCAATCATCCTTTCAGCTATCTACTGCTATCGTCTGTGCTTCTACCTTTGCAGCGAGCAACACTGCTGCAAGAGGTATCTGTATGCATGTCCTCACACAGAGGCAACTGCTTTAGGACTGTGATCCCTGGGTCAAGGGCAATCTGGAATCGAACAAGTGTTGCCAGTTCATTCTCCAAAGCAGCCTGCTTACTCTATAGAATGTCTGCCTCAGACCACACATTCATAAAAATGCTCCTAATGAGGAAGGTGATGTTATTATTCTTTCATTGCACTGATGAAGAGAGAGACCTTCCTTTGGCTTCAGTTGAGGTATCCAATTTGAAAAGAATTCTGTGTGATCTCAGAGGTGGACAATGACAAGAGCCTTCATGTTGACCTGTCATATATGTCCTTCAATCTGGTCCAGCTCATGACAACTTGCGATACTTTTGTAATATGCCTGCCCACACACGTGCTGTTTAGAAAGTCCTAACCTTCCTTTAAGGTGCAGATGAAAAACCACCACTTCCAAGAAGCCTCTTCCAACTGCCACTCACAGATCTCCCTCCACTTAAAATCAGCACAACGCTGATACTGTTTACCATGCAATTTATTACTGTCTCTGCTTTATTTATTTGCCAATGAAATCACATTCTTGAAGGAAAGAATCACATCCTACAAGTTATGATTCTTCATGCCGAACACACTGCTGAGAATATAGCAAGCATCCAAAAATAGTTAGAAGTTCCCCAAATAAAAGGCTACTCCCCGGCGGCGTGTTCACTCTCTCTCTCTCCTGCTAGCCCTGAGTAATCCTCGCTACCCTGCTGGGCGGCTAGAGGCGGGAACCAGGGAGGTGAGCCGTCTCGGACCTAGCAATATAAATAAGAATATAGGGGAGGATCCTCCAGATAAAGAAGGGGGCAAAGAAACAGGATAAAAATATTTGTCTTGTTCTGGGAGCTGCACGTCTGGCAATGCTCAAATAGTCAAGTGAAAAAATACTGAGTGCTGACCATCTTAGAGAGCTGAAGTATCCACCGCCACTCTCCGACAGATTGCAGCAACAAAACAGGTGTGTGTGACCCAGCCCAGCCCCCATACTTAGGGGGATTTCGCATAAAATCTCTCCTAGACTTTCAGGGGGAGGCAGGATCAGAGTGAGCCTGCATAAAGACTAAAGGGGAGCTAGAGGCACCTGACCCTCAACCCCCCCTCCCATCAGTGGACAAAACAAAACCTGCCTAGCCAGCACTGGGGGAGGGGCAAGCAGAAAAAAATCAAAACCATAGAGTGCCGGGGATCCCAAAAGCCAACGGTGTGACCCCGGAGATCCAGGCTGTCTGATACGCGCGGCCTGCCCCGAGGCTACAGAAGGCGTGGCGCCGCAGAGAAGGGGTTAACCAGTCAGCAGGGAATTAAGTGGCTGCAACACGGTGGTATCCCACCAGCCAAGCCCAAGCCTGCACTGACCCCCGGGCTGAGTTCGGGATTGCAGTCGGGGAAGGAAGCCGGTAAGGCCCCGCCCCCCACAAGGGACACTCCGCTAAGGCAAACAGCGGCCACCATCTTAGAGAGCTGAAGTATCCACCGCCACTCTCCGACAGATTGCAGCAACAAAACAGGTGTGTGTGACCCAGCCCAGCCCCCATACATAGGGGGAGTTCGCATAAAATCTCTCCTAGACTTTCAGGGGGAGGCAGGATCAGAGTGAGCCTGCATAAAGACTAAAGGGGAGCTAGAGGCACCTGACCCTCAACCCCCCCTCTCATCAGCGGACAAAACAAAACCTGCCTAGCCAGCGCTGGGGGAGGGGCAAGCAGAAAAAATCAAAACCATAGAGTGCCGGGGATCCCAAAAGCCAACGGTGTGACCCCGGAGATCCAGGCTGTCTGATACGCGCGGCCTGCCCCGAGGCTACAGAAGGCGTGGCGCCGCAGAGAAGGGGTTAACCAGTCAGCAGGGAATTAAGAAAAGCCCTGGACCAGATGGCTATACAGCGGAGTTCTACAAAACCTTCAAAGAAGAATTAATACCAATACTTTTCAAGCTATTTCAAGAAATAGAAAAAGAAGGAGCTCTTCCAAATTCATTCTATGAGGCCAACATCACTTTGATCCCAAAACCAGACAAAGATACTTCAAAGAAAGAAAACTACAGACCAATATCTCTAATGAACTTGGATGCAAAAATTCTCAATAAAATTCTGGCGAATCGAATACAAAAACATATCAGAAAACTTGTGCACCATGATCAAGTAGGATTCATTCCTGGGATGCAAGGACGGTTCAATATACGGAAATCAATAAATGCTATTCACCACATCAATAGACTTAAAGACAAGAACCACATGATCATCTCGATGGATGCAGAAAAAGCATTTGACAAAGTACAGCATCCCTTTATGTTCAAAACACTAGAAAAACTAGGGATAACAGGAACTTACCTCAACATTGTAAAAGCTATATATGCTAAACCTCAGGCTAGCATCATCCTAAACGGAGAAAAACTGAAGGCATTTCCTCTAAAATCTGGAACAAGACAGGGATGCCCTCTATCACCACTTCTATTCAATTTAGTTCTCGAAGTACTAGCCAGAGCAATTAGACAGACAAAAGAAATTAAAGGCATAAAAATAGGAAAAGAAGAAATTAAACTATCGCTATTTGCGGATGACATGATAATATACTTAACAGACCCAAAAGAGTCACAAAGAAGCTGCTAGAGTTAATAAATGAATTCAGCAAAGTGGCAGGGTATAAAATCAACACGCATAAATCAAAGGCATTCCTGTATATCAGCAACAAAACCGCTGAAATGGAAATAAGGAAAACCACTCCATTCACAATATCCTCAAAGAAAATAAGATACTTGGGAATCAACCTAACAAAAGAGGTGAAAGATTTATACAATGAAAACTACAGAACCATAAAGAGAGAGATAGAAGAAGATCTCAGAAGATGGAAAAATGTACCCTGTTCATGGATAGGCAGAACTAACATCGTCAAAATGGCGATATTACCCAAACTTCTCTACAGGTTTAATGCAATGCCAATCAAAATCCCAATGGCATTTCTTGTAGAAATAGACAAAGCAATCATGAAATTCATATGGAAAAACAAAAGACCCAGAATAGCAAAAGCAATTCTAAGCAGGAAGTGTGAATCTGGAGGCATAGCGATACCAGAGGTCAAACTGTACTACAAAGCAATAGTAACAAAAAACAGCATGGTACTGGTACCAAAACAGGTGGGTAGACCAATGGTACAGAATAGAAGACACAGAGACTAATCCACAAAGTTACAACTATCTTATATTTGATAAAGGGGCTAAAAGCATGCAATGGAGGAAGGATAGCATCTTCAACAAATGGTGCTGGGAAAATTGGAAATCCATATGCAACAAAATGAAATTGAATCCCTTTCTCTCGCCATCCACAAAAATTAACTCAAAATGGATCAGGGAGCTAGGTATCAAATCAGAGACACTGCGTCTGATAGAAGAAAAAGTTGGCTACGATCTACAAATTGTGGGGTCAGGCTCCAAATTCCTTAATAGGACACCCATAGCCCAAGAGTTAACAACAAGAATAAACAAATGGGACTTACTTAAACTAAAAAGTTTTTTCTCAGCAAGAGAAACAATAAAAGAGGTAAATAGAGAGCCTACATCCTGGGAACAAATCTTTACCCCCCCACACCTCCGATAGAGCCCTAATATCCAGAATGTACAAAGAACTCAAAAAATTAAACAATAAGATAACAAATAACCCAATTAACAAATGGGCCAAGGACCTCAACAGACACTTCTCAGAGGAGGACATACAATCAATCAACAAGTACATGAAAAAATGCTCACCATCTCTAGCAATCAGAGAAATGCAAATCAAAACCACCCTAAGATACCATCTCACTCCAGTAAGATTGGCAGCCATTATGAAGTCAAACAACAACAAGTGTTGGCGGGGATGTGGGGAAAAGGGTACACTTGTACACTGCTGGTGGGACTGCAAAATGGTGAGGCCAATTTGGAAAGCAGTATGGAGATTCCTGGGAAAGCTGGGAATGGAACCACCATTTGACCCAGCTATCGCACTTCTCGGACTATTCCCTGAGGACCTTAAAAGAGCGCACTATAGGGATACGGCTGCATCAATGATTATAGCGGCACAATTCACAATAGCTAGACTGTGGAACCAACCTAGATGCCCTTCAATTGATGAATGGATAAAAAAAATGTGGCATCTATACACAATGGAGTATTATGCAGCACTAAGAAATGACAAAATCATAGAATTTGCAGGGAAATGGATGGCATTAGAGCAGATTATGCTAAGCGAAGCTAGCCAAGCCCTAAAAAACAAATGCCAAATGTCTGCTTTGATATAAAGAGAACAACTAAGAACAGAACAGGAAGAAAGAGCATGAGGAAAAGACTACAGTAAACAAAGACGAATGGGGGGAGAGAAACGGAGAGAGAAGGGAAAGCATATGGAAATGGTAGGAGACCTTCAAGGATACATAAAATTATAAGAGGTTATGAGGGGCAAGGGGGAGGGAAAAAAAAAGGGAGAGAATTGAACAACAGCAGGGGAGGTAGAGAGGGAAGATGGGAGGGGAGGGGAGGGGAGGGGGGATAGTAGGGGATAGGAAAGGTAGCAGAATACAACAGTCACTAATATGGCATTATGTAAAAATGTGAATATGTAACAGATGTGATTCTGCAATCTGTATTTGGGGTGAAAATGGGAGTTCAAAGCACAATTTGAGTCTAATGTATGAAAGATGATATATCATGAACTATGTAATGTGATAAATAATCAATAAAAAAAAATTAAAAAAAAAAATAGTTAGAACTACAGACTTTTAACAATGAAGATTTTCTATCTCAAAAACCAATTGATTCTCACTTCTTTTTACAAAAGAGAGGAAACTTCCAGAAAAGTTAAATAATGATGACCTAATAACTATGATAATAGCATTCATAATTTACAGCTTGGGGATTGATGAAGTGCCTGACCATGTGACAAAATATTTCATGCATATGTCACAGAATCTTCAAACCAATCTGATAAGAATCATATAATTTTGGTCCTCATTTTGTGGATGAGAAAACTGAGGCTCTATCAAAGTGTTTAAGGTCATAACTAATAAGTTTTAGAAATGAGATCCATGCTCATTTTAGTAAGGACCAAAGATAACTTGTAGATAACTGATGTCAAAACAACAAAACTATAAGGTATCTCAAAGATTTTTATTAGAAATTTGAGATTCCCTAAAGGTCTTTATAAAAAAGTTTACACAGTGCAACATTTTATGTGACTAAAATACTGCCCGGAATAATTATGGCAACCAGTCTTCCAGTCCCTTCCCCATCTTTTTATGTTCTTAAATATAGTAACAAGCATTGCATCCTCCAAAAAAGAAGAAATTATTCTTTAACACTTGAAATTCCTGGGACTAAGAAGGCGCTAATTACCATCTAGAAACTCTATGCATAATAAGACCCAAAAATGTAGATAATTTGAAGTCTATACTCTCAGCGCTTTAAAAAAAAAATCAACCTATTTTCTTCTGATATAACAGACTGAAAATTCCATGTTTTTCCACTGTTTTTATTTTACAGCATCTATGCAACTATGAACTCTGGTCCAAGCAGCTTCTTCCTCAGTCTGAACAGTGGGTTTCTGAGGTCTCAAAGATATTTACTCTTCAGATGATAGGTAAAAATGGAAAAAAAAAAAAAAAAGGATCAATCCTAAAAGGTTTATAGTAGTGAGAAAAGAAGACCATCTGCTCGGAGATAGCTCTGGGCTGATTTTCCCAGCAGGGGAGCCCAAGTTTTATAAACCTCATTCTCATTAGAGAAAAGGAGAGAAATTGCTGAGAATTAGTATAAAGGATTTTAAAGCCCTACGGCAGACTGAAACCATGGATCTTAGACGGACATGCAGGTTTTTGTATGAATTAGCTGTGTATCGGGGTGGTTTGGTTTGTTTATTTAAAGAATAGAATGTTACAACACTTCCTGGTTTTGAAATTTATTAGATGCTATGCCTGCCGCTATTTGCACTCACATGCTCAAAATTTTCAATACAATCTTTATGAACCTATTTATTCTGGATCAGCAAAGCTTCCAAGGTAAAATGACAGCTCGCGGGGAATAAATCTTCATCATCCTTTTGTGCTGAAATGCCAGGAGATTTGAAAACTAATCCTCTGCACCCTCCCATGTTCTCTTCTGTCTACCAGATCGTGTCCCTGATGCTCTTATACCAAATTGATTTTTATTTAACAGAGGCCTTTACCAGCTCCACAAATAACAGCTCTGTGGTCTTTGAACTATGATTCCTACTGCCCGTTTTGCTTCATTCTTTGTTCATTTGCTGTGTTAACAGTGTTCCTACTGGGGGACAGACAGGTGAGTATATTCTCAAAGTGAAAGACACTTTAGACATTCCCAGTGGATGAGCTTAGCCAATCAGAGGTGCACTGCTTATCTTTGATCTCCCCCTCACTCTTTACTATTATTCAAATAAAACAGATTTCAAAGCTTGTTTTCCCACACTAAAGCACAAAAGCCTTTCGGAGGCAAAGCAAAAATTCAGACCAAAAAAAAAAAAAATAGCCAACACCTTGAGCAGAAAGTGAGCCCCTTATTATTGGTACCCATACCTCCCCCCACTTTTAAAATCATTTCTGTTTTGAAAATTAATTTCCACTGAAGACACTGGTGGAAGATAGTGAGGCTCTGCAAGTAATGAAGAATAATGCTGTTGTTAGAGGGATTTTAGGACTGAGAAATGTCATTCAAAAATCTTAGACTAAATGGTAAAATATCTAGTTTTCAACAGCTTTCATAAAAGAGAAAAACAATTCTGCAAGTTAGTTGAGAACATGTCACATATTCCTGTTTTTGCCAATGACAAAACAGAGAGTAATGGGGGGTTCAGGTGACTAGCCAAGGCCACAGAGCTGGTTTACAACAAAGTTCAATGTACAACCCAGTCCAGTGTATTCTCTGCACCACACCCCATGGTAATTGGGAAGCTAAATGTTACCATCTGACCATACTGCTTCCCAGACTGAACAATGCAGACTCACAATAAAAACCATGTTCTCAAAAGGCTTGGCAGCTGGTTTACCATAAACTGTTACTGACCCTCAGAACATGGAAACCTATAATTTGTAAGAATTCTTTACTACAACTCAGGTTATTGAGTTGAAAATGATACAGTGCTGATTTAAGCCAAGTGTGCTTATAATAAAAGGTCACTGGCTACACAGATGCACATTTCCATTTGCCATTTATTAGCCTAGTAATGCATCCTGCACAGCAAACAGCAGCTTCTCCCATTGCTCGTTACTATTAGGAAAGATTTTTAGGCACTCCTCAAATTTCTAGCATTTTGGAAAGGAAAGGATCTGACCTTTTAAACCTATTTGGTACTATGGCTGAACCAATTCACACAGCACATTAAGGCATCAGATAGATTCTTTACAGCAGGTTAATGAGTTCCTCTGAAAGTTTGAAAAAGAAGTCATGAGTCTCACTCAAAAGAGAACAACATTAAAGCCTCTCCCCACCACTAGAAGAAAATTAGCTAATTGACAGTTTACTTTATAACACATTGCATGGCATTTCTGAAAAAATACTAAAACAGAATGAAATGAATATGGGACAAAAGAAAAGAGGGGAACAAAACACCAGGTGAGCTGCATCCTTAAACAATCATGGAGCAAGAGGTACATGCTTTGTCTACCAGTGGATGCCGTCAATTCACAGGAGACTTCAGGACTTCATTTGTTAACAATTTGTAGGTGGGTTCAAAGGGGGCCTGCTCTACTGAGCTGTCCTCTGCATCAGCAAAATTCACATCTTAGATGATGAAACCATCAGACTCAATCAAGCTAGTTTACTTTCCCCCCTCACATGTTAACAAAACATGACTTCATCACAAGTTTCCTGAGTTGTCTGGGGCTCAGGAGGGAAGGGACATCTAAGGGACTTAATAGCATCAAAGGGCTATAACATCTGAAGTCTATTTTTAAATACTTTAGCATATGCAATATAGTATTTTTGATGGGCTAAAATTATACCTATGCACAGTCAGCATCCCTAACCAGAATTTACTCACTCAGGGTGGTCAAGTAGCATGATATCAGAGGTCCCTGCCTGTAAGTCAACACCAGAGATTTTGCTAACTGGCAAACTCAAATGGGTTTTCATTGATGATTTCAAACTCTGTAGCTTGCTAGTCACATGGCAGATGTTAAAAATACGCTTTTGTTGCTGAAATTAATGATATTTAAATGAAAACAAAAAATCATTTTAGAGACATTCTTATCTCTTCCATGAACAGGACATAAGAATCCAAAAAGGCCTTATGTTTAGCAATAGGGCCAGAGGATCCCTATTGCTTAATGCTCACTATACAGATGAGAGAATCCTACCTCTGGAAAGTTGTTGTGTTGAGTGAAACCTTTCCAAAAAATTTGACTGGAGTGTTTCACATGGCCAGAGATGTCCCTGAGTTTAAAGAACACATGCTTTTGTCCCTGTTGCCTAAAATATGTGTTTAATGAAAGCCTATGTGTAGGAGAATTGGCCTGAGACTACCTGACCTGTTTGGGTTTAGCACTTCCTCACCCCAAACCTCAGCCACCCTTTGCAGCTTTGCAGTCACTTGGGCATGACCGAGTGGCCTTAAGAATATCTCAGCCTACATGTAATAATCATAGCACTGCGGCTGACACCACCTCAGTGAACTTTCAGGAATTTTACAAACCAATTGTTAAAGATACTCATGATAGGCTTAAAACATCTAAATTTACAAATAAATACATTATACTGACAAAAAGGGTAAAGGATACTCAAAATTGATCTTCTTCCTAATTTTTCCACCCTAGTGGTGCTGGGGACTGAGCCCAGGACCTTATGCTTGCCAGATAAATGAACTGAACAACATCCCCAACCCCACTTCCTAATTCTTTGTCATACTGTACTAGAGTTTACATCAATTCTATCTAATGATAGACAAACTATTAACATAAGTAATTATATAGTAGGGCTCTATTGGGCATCTCTCCCTAGCTCTGAGATTAATGATGACACACATATTTGCAACCAGCCATGGTGGGAATGCAAACGCCAT